>NC_141691.1:1400643873-1401843873 GCF_964263255.1 Lissotriton vulgaris | reverse complement strand
CCCCACCTAGCAGACCCGGCAGCAAGAAAGCCCCATGGTTCACTGACGAACTCAAGAGCTCCAAGAAGAACTGCCGAGTCCTCGAGAAAGCCTGGCGCGGAGACCCAACACCGAACAACATGGCTGCCCTCAAGCTCGCCACCCGAAAACACCACCAACTGATCCACGCCACCAAGAAAACTGCATTCAAAGAACGACTGGACAACAACGCACACAACAGCAAGGAACTCTTCAACATCGTCAAAGAGCTCTCCAACCCCAACGCCGGAAACAACGACATCACCCCTTCGCAAGACCTATGCAACTCCCTGGCCTCCTACTTCCACAACAAGATCGTGGACATACACAACCGCTTCAGCACTCAACCGACGCACACCACGACTGAACCACCGCCCCCCACCACCACCATCCGCGCCTTGACCCCGATCAGCACCGAAGACACCATCCGCACGATGAACTCGATCCACTCCGGATCTCCGACCGACCCCCTGCCCTCACCACGTCTTCAACAAGGCTGACGCTGCCATCGCACCCCACCTGCGGGACATCATCAACACCTCCTTCGACACCGCCACCTTCCCGGAGAGCTGGAAGCACGCCGAATTCAGTGCCTTACTAAAGAAGCCATCAGCCGACCCCACCGACCTCCAGAACTACCGCCCCATCTCGCTGCTCCCGTTTCCTGCAAAAGTCATCGAAAAGACCGTCAACAAGCAGCTGCCCGCCTTCCTCGAGACGAACGGATCCCTCGACCTCTCTGTCTGGCTTCCGGGCCAACCACAGCACCGAGACCACCCTGATCGCAGCCACCGATGACATCCGAGCCCTGCTCGACAAAGGAGAAACAGCGGCCCTCATCCTCCTAGACCTCTCTGTGGCCTTCGACACGGTCTGCCACCGCACCCTACTGCAGCGCCTCAGCAACGTCAGAATCCAGGAGAAAGCACTGGAGTGGATCATCTCCTTCCTCGCCGGAAGGACACAGAGAGTCCGCCTCCCCCCGTTCAGATCAGAAGCCACCGAAGTCATCTGCGGCGTTCCTCAAGGCTCCTCGCTCAGCCCAACCCTCTTCAACATCTACATGAGCCCCCTCGCAGCCATCGTATGCCAATCACAACCTCAACATCATCTCCTACGCCGACGACACCCAGCTGATCCTCTCCCTCACCAACGATCCCGCAACCGCCAGAGCCAACCTACATGAAGGGATGACAGAAGTAGCCAAGTGGATGATGAACAGCCGCCTAAAACTGAACTCTGACAAGACGGAAGTCCTCATCCTGGGATCCTCACCCTCCGCCTGGGACGACTCCTGGTGGCCCCCCGCCCTGGGCAGCGCACCCAAACCAACAGACCACGCACTCAACCTGGGCTTCATCCTGGACTCCTCCCTCTCCATGACCAGACAAGTCAACGCCGTCTCCTTATCGTGCTTCAACACCCTGCGCATGCTACGTAAGATCTTCCGGTGGATCCCCACCGAGACCAGGAAGACGGTCACCCAGGCCCTCGTCACCAGCCGACTGGACTACGGCAACTCCCTCTACGCCGGAACCACCACCAAACTCCAGAAGAGACTCCAGCGGATCCAGAACGCCTCAGCACGACTCATCCTGGACATCCCCCGTCGCAGCCACATCTCCGGACACCTGAGAGATCTGCACTGGCTCCCGGTCAACAAGAGAATCACCTTCCGTCTCCTCACCCACGCACACACAGCCCTGCACAACCAGGGCCCAGCATACCTCAACAGCCGCCTCAACTTATACGCTCCCACACGCCAGCTCCGATCTACCAGCCACGCCCTCGCCTCCATCCCCCGTATCTGAAGAGCCACCACAGGAGGAAGGTCCTTCTCCTACCTGGCCGCCAAGACTTGGAACTCCCTCCCGACACACCTCCGCCTGACCCAGGACCACCTCGCCTCCAGGAAGCAGCTCAAGACCTGGCTGTTCGAGCAGTAGCGGACCCCCCATCCCCCAGCGCCTTGAGACCCTCCGGGTGAGTAGTGCGCTATATAAATGCCTTGATTGATTGATTGATTCCCAGACTTTACCATGAAAGTACAGGCCCGTCGACGCAGCTTCCTGAAAGTGAAGAGGGCGCTCCGTGCACAGTCCATCAAATACTCTGTTACTCCCTGCGAAACTCCGCATTGAAGCGGAGGGTAAGACCTGGTTTTTCGAATCTCCTGCTGAAGTTTGGGACTGGCTCGAGGGGTGGCGACAGTCGAATTCCACCCAAAACCGGCGCAAGAAATCCGCAGACCGCTCTGACGAAGTGGTGCCGCCGGAAAGTCAGGACCTGTTCACGGACAATGTGCAGGAAGAGTAACGACCTACAAAAAAACCCAAACCGGATCGAACAGTTGAACCACTCCGCCTCAGACCGGTATGCTCTCCGTTTTGACCTTCAGACTCTACTCTTGGATGGTAAGTGCATATCGGGCCCCTTCTTCAGAGACTCATTTGACTGAAGCACGGTCCACCTCTTACCTCAATCACGCCTAGACTCCTATTTGATTGTTGATTATCGCATGGATTGGCTGAGTGGTGCTTTGTGACGATGTCCCCCGTTTGCACTGATTTCCATGTGACCCCGGGCGCAGGACTAGCCTACGTTTACGTATTATCAATGACTTCTACTATGCAAATGCTATTGTTGATCTTAGTTGGTTTTACTTGCACTAGATGACATCATCCTGGTGTTGGCGGACTTGGGCACCTTCGGCTCTCCACACTCCTCATCAATGTTCGGGGGGCGTCAGGCACTCTGCCTAATTGGGGAGTGGATAGTTTTAAGTCTGCGGGCAGGGACGCAGGGAGGGGGATTGTTAAGGGGGATACAGCAAGGGGGGTGGGTTTGGGAGGGACGCGAAATGTTGGGAAGTTACTGGAGAGACTCCTTTGGTCTCTGTTTTTGTTCTTTCTTATCCGTTGCAGAAAATTCTTGATCATGGAACGTGGCATGCAGGCGCCGCGACCCCACGCGCTACCTCTAGCGACTTCTCACTTATTAGCCCAGCTATGTGTCACCATATGTCACCACGATATATCTATTGCCTAGACTTTGGCCATGCTGAGCTTTGCAACTGCCCTACGGTAGCCCTCTCCCTTGGAGCCATTTTCTATAGACAGCACTCAATACACCACAAACCACTGATCTGTTCACAATCTCACTTCTTTAGGCCGCCATGACACCCCCCTCAACAACGTCTCTTGCCATCATGACGTGGAACGTCAACGGTCTTGGCAATAGGATAAAAAGAGGGGTGGTCATGCAATATCTTAAACGCCATTCTCCAGACCTGGTTCTCCTCCAAGAAACGCTCCTATTGGGTAATGCGTGCCAAGCGCTGCACCGAGGTGGTTATAAATTACTCGTACACGCCGGTTTCACCTCTGGATCCAGGGGCACCGGTATTCTGGTGCGAAGAAATGTGGCCCTAACAAAAACGTGGGCCGATCCCCTTGGACGCTTTGCTGTGGTAGAGGCCACCTGGGAAGGCAGGCCTCTAAATATCATTTCAGTTTACATCCCCCCAGCCCTAGGCACTGCCGCACTCCAGACCCTACAACGCCTAATGCTTGATCTTCCACAGGGACCCCTGCTTATTGGGGGCGATTTTAATATAACGATGAATGATGCCATAGATCGGTACCCCCCGCGTCCTTCACAGAAGTCGAGCTCAGACCTATCTGACTTTACACAAACAATGGGGCTCGAAGACCTATGGCGCCTATCCCACCCACACACGTCTTATTATACACACTATTCCAACGCTCACAATAGTAGCTCTCGCATAGACTACCTATTCTCACCCACAACTGATTTAGAGTTCTTTCGCCATCCAGAGGGGCTCCCTAGAGGGATCTCCGGCCACTCCTCACTCACTGTGCAGTTCACACACCACCGCCAAAAGACCACGCAGCCCTATAATAATCACGCCCTGGCTCTTAAAAATCCCTGACATACAAGATTGCTTACTTGAACACACCGAAGACTACTTTGCCGAAAATGTGGGATCCGTGGCTTCTGCCATAACAATAGGGGAGGCATATAAGGCAGTAATCAAGGGCAAAGCGCTAGCTCTCAAGAACGGTTATATCCACAAACAAAGTGAACACTTGTTACAAGTAGAAACAGACCTCATCAACCTGGAATCCCTCCATAACACGAACCTCACGGACGACATATCGACCCGCCTTCGGGCGAAACAAATAGAATATAGAGGACTGGCTCTTGAAAAGACGCAAGCCAAGCTCTTGAAAACCCGTCACCGTGTCTACGAGCTGGGAGACAGAGCGGGCAAGATGCTCGCATGGCTTGAAACACGCGAGCAGGGTTCCCTTTGGATCCCAGAATTGACCCTGCCAGATCAGTCTACTGTCAGATCCGGGAGATCTAGCGGAGGCCTTTGCCACTCACCTGGAAGGGTGTTTTGACAGGACAAGGGAAAACCCAAAGGTAATAGCACTAGGGTCCTTGGGCAGTAATCTATTGCAAAAAACAGAGGACCCTAGTTATTTAGGATCATGAAAATGATAGACATATACTGGATAGTATATATGACCTCTGTCCAGCCAGACAGGAATTTATTAGTTAAATATTTTGCAATGGTTCAAGTATTTCAACATTTATACAAAAGTGGGCACAGCCTGTGACCCACAGGAGACAAGACAAAACAAGTGACAGCAATTTATGTAAAAGCGCACAAGGCGGTCTGTACTATTGTTCAGTATAACAGACTAGAATTCATTCTAAGCAAACCATTGTTAAAGGCATTTTGTAATTCCACAACAACATATGGTGCTTTTAGGGTCGACGGCGTTTCGATGCAATTCAGAAATACATGCATCATCATCAGTTCAAAAACTTTTTAGTCATGTTTGTCTTGAGACTAATTGCATTATTACATAGCCTCTATGGCAAATTACATAATAGCGAGGGAAAAGTGAAATGAAGTTTAAGGAGAAAAAACATAAACAGAAAGATTTCATTAGACATTACTAGGCATGACTACATTTTAAGGTTTAGACAAACTGTAACACAATAAAATTTTGTGCTACGGTGAAAATTGCAAGTGACTTAGTGAAGATTAACGGTATGAGTGAGAGCTGTGCTCCGTGTTTTTTGCGACATGCTAGTCACCTCGAAGGAATGACTGTGGGTTTTCGGCGTAAGAATGGTTGTACTTATTTTTACAAAGGAAGGAACTTGCAACGGTGCAGTGCGAGCAGGTCGTGATTCTTATTGATAAAATTAGTGACAGGAGGATATGCCGGTGCGGTGATCACAGAACGGCGCAGTGAGGAAGTGAGATTAAAAACAAGAAAAATAATAATGCACATTGTGGAGGTTGGTATACCTGGTAGAGCTCAGCCGAATTGCGGTGATAAGGAGTGAGCCGCGAGAGCGTTACAGTGCATCTGTAAGGCGGGAAAATAAGGGCGGTTAGGTGTACTCCTAACGTCCAAGTGGTGGCTGTATTCGTGACGCTACGAGCTAAATACTCACTATTAAGCGGCCATCACGGAAATAAACCATGGAACTAAGAGAGTGAGGCAAGGCGGGGGAAGATTAATCAGTATGGAATTAAGTCATGGTAAAAAAGGGGATTTAGCCTATGACCAAGCTAAGACTTACTGGGTAGGGAGCGCGGCTTTATGGAGCTTCCAAATGGTAAGATCTGTGGAAACAAGTAGAGTTAGATAAGCGCCAGGTCTACGGGTGTCTGCGCAGAGGAAATGCATCGGGAAGAGATTCCGTCTCCTCGGGGTACTTACTGATAGGCGTCTTGCTCGATGGCAGGACGGATGGGATTCTGGCCGAGATCGCTGCAGGGAGGTGGGAGGGACAGGGTATAAGACGGCTAGAAATGGAGGAGGGACTAAGTGCCAGACGTGCATATGGAGGCGGCCATCTTGGAACGGTGAATTGGACTAGTAGTCCGTGACAAAAAGTGCTCTGTGCAAATTAGGTGACATAATATGAAACCCACATAATTCATTTTATCCAAAAAAGGAGACACATTTTACTTTGAAGCAAATGTTCGCTTATTTGGATTGAGTTCACCTGGGGGGGACCTCAAAAAGAGATCCTACTGAGAAGAATGTTTTATAACAAAGAAGTCCAATCTTCAATCCTATTCAGCCCTTTCCGTATACTGTCTGTTTTCAGGATCCAGTGCAGCTCTTCTTTATTTAGAATTTGGGAAATGTCTGCTCCTCGTTGGGGGGCTTTGATCTGTGTGATGACAGTCCAAGTAAAGTCATTCTCCGTATGCCCTTTGTCCAGGAAATGTTCTACAAGAGGCGCATTGGCAGTTTGGCAGCGGATTCTGCTTCTGTGTTGTCCTATTCGCAGTTTGATCTTCTGGCTTGTCTGTCCTATATATATCAACATACACGGACATACAATCGCATAAATTACATTGTTAGAGTTACAATTTGTGAAGTAGTGTCTGTCGTATTTAATTGTGCCATAGGAGAAGGTCTTGCCTTCAATGGTTGAGTCACAGGAGACACACTGACCGCATTTGGCGTGACCTTTGAGGGTAGGTAAGTTCCACATATCGTTAAGCGTGGTTCTCGTGTCCGGTTGAGGGAGTGAAGCACAGACCAAATGATCTTTTATATTTTTCACTCTTTTAAAAGCAAACATTGGTCGTTCCAGATTGAGTACACCGGCATTGAGTACAGGCCAATGCTTAAGAACGCTCTTCTTAATAGCATTGGATACAGGAGAGAATGTTGTCACACAAGTAATTCTATCTTGGTTGTTCTTGATACGGGGTTCTAATAGTGTCTCTCTGTGGCAGTACCATGCTCTCTTTAATGAGCGGCGTACTAAATTGCGTGGATACCCTCGTTGTCTCAATTTGAGACTCAGTGTTTTAGCTTCTGTGAAGTAGTCTTGTTTGAAATAACAGTTTCTGCGGATTCGTAGAAACTGCGAATAGGGCAAAGAGTCTTTTAAGGCACGGGGATGATGACTACTGTAATTTATTAAGGTGTTTCTTTCTGTAGGCTTTCGGTGAAGACTTGTTATTAACTGCCCTTCGCAGTGTTTTATCTCAATATCTAAAAAGGGCAGGGATTCCTTGCTGGTATTCATGGTGTATTTTAAGCCACCGCTGTTATTTTTTAGCCAGTGTGAGAATTGGTTTAGTGAGGCATCTGAATCAGTCCATATCATAAAGATGTCATCAATGTACCTTTTCCACAGGGCAATGCCACTGCGGAAAGGGTTTGATGCATCCAAGATGTTAAGATTCTCAAGGTGGTCCATATACAAAATAGCCAGGTTGGGGGCAAAAATAGCCCCCATAGATGTTCCACGGACTTGACCATAAAATTGTCCATCAAAGAGAAAGAAATTTTTGGTTAAGCATATCTCCAGGAGTTGGAGGATAAAATTGGATGTAACATTATGAGGCCGAGGGCGTGTGTCTAAAATGGTTTCAATCACACGAAGGGACTCAAATTGGGGTATATTTGTGTAAAGTGATTCCACATCCAGCGTACACATTGTGCTGGATGTGGGATCAAATGGGTGTTCTTCAATGAGGTTGATCATCGACATAGTATCCCTGATATAACATGTGGTTGTGGGGACAAACGGTTTAATGAAGTGATCAATGTAGTGTCCTAGGGGTTCCAGGATGGAGCCACATCCCGAAACTATAGGACGTCCTGGGGGTTGTTCAGAGTTTTTATGGATCTTGGGAAGGCAGTATATGACCGGAATCCTAGGAGCTTTTGTGTTGAGGAACTCAAATTCTTTCTTAGATAAGAAACCTGCCTCTAAACCTTCGTTGGTAACTTCGGATATTAACTTCTGGATCTCAGCAGCGGGGTATGTCTATCATTTTCATGATCCTAAATAACTAGGGTCCTCTGTTTTTTGTAATAGATTACTGCCCAAGGACCCTAGTGCTATTCCTTTTGGGTTTTCCCTTGTCCTGTCAAAACAGAATTTAGCGCAATCGACTGATTGCAAGGGATTGGAATCCCTCCCCTTCTCGAAAGTGGGTCTCAACCTTCACTCCCCTCACGTAACTCTTTTCAAAATCACTTCTTACTAGGCATGACAGACCCCCACCCACCCCTTTACAATCTAGATTACATCAATAAAATCCTAGGAGGCCCTTCTCTCCTTTCTGACTCAGGCAACACCCCCAACGCACCGAGTCCTTCCTCTAAAGACGAGTTGGTACGTAACATCCCTGGTGTCTTTACAGATAATCCGAAATATCTCAACGGATTTAGTTATATCAGCACTACATGTTCCCGGCACTGGATGGTGCTAGGGATTGATATCGCGACAGAAGAACTAAAAAAACTGGCCATTGAAATTAGTGACCTCGAAAAACAAATAAATGACGATAACACAAACACTGAGGCAAAAAAACTTTTAGATCAGATCCAAAAAACTGTTGATGATTTTCACAAATTTGAAACTGTCAAAAAAACTACAAAAGTTAGAAAAGATATAAAGAGTTTCAGCCAAGAAAGGGCATGCCCATACCTTGTCAAGGATTACTATACCAATCGCTCATATAGCGGGCCCCAAAACCAGAGACCCTGGGCAGGTTCAATAGACGACAAAATTTTGTGGGATTCTCAGACAGTTCAGCAGAATCCTCTGGAAACTCTGACCAAAGTGACAGCCCAGGCCCTTCGACTAGGAATTTTTTATCAAGGGGCCAAGGACAAACAGAACCACCAGGGAAGGGCAGAGGGAAACAGCCACAGAAATGGCCGAATCCCCCGGGAGAACGGTTCACCCGTCGTCAACATTACCGATGGTAAATGAAGGCGACACACTATGACAATACCCAAAGCGATAATGCCCTCCAACCTATTTTTAATCTAACCAAACATACCCTATCCAGTAGCGAAATTTCATTGCTGAGCAAGGGTCTGTCATTTGTCCCCACTGTTCATCCTAACTTTCTAGATGACCAGACTGAACTCTTGAGGTTCTTCAGGAAGGTAAGGCTACATAGTTACTTCCTCCTGAACCCTTGCCCTCAGAAATATGCTAATACTCCATTTAGACCTCCATCCAAATTTTCCCCTACAGGCGCCATGGTCCCGTCTGAAATTCTCACATTTGAGAAACTAGTCTTAAACGATTTAGCTCTACTAGAAAACAAGAAATCCTTCATTCCCTACAATATCACTATTCAAGAGAAGAATGCTCTCTCTACTCTCAAAAATAATCAAACATTAGTCATAAAACCGGCCGACAAAGGCGGAGGCATTGTGATCCAAGAAACAGAGCAATACAAAAAGGAAATCCTGCGCCAACTCGCCAATCATGAGCATTACTGCAAACTGCCACGCAACCCCACTGCTGAGATCCAGAAGTTAATATCCGAAGTTACCAACGAAGGTTTAGAGGCAGGTTTCTTATCTAAGAAAGAATTTGAGGGGGGAGGAGCCTAGCCGGCGACCAAGATGGCCGCCTGACCCCTCGGCTCCGCTGGTCCGTTTAATTCCTGTCCGAGCCGCTAACTATCCTGCAACCTATACTGAACCCTTTCAGCGGCTTCGGACCCAGAAGGCGACGCTGCGCCCGACGGTGTGCTCCCCGTCGCTCTCCGCTCGGCAGAAGTGGAGGAACGTCCCAGTCTGTTTCCCGGCGTTTCCAGATGGCGACCAGGTCTTTGTTCTCATGGGTGGCTGGCCCCGGCGGAGTGAAGCAGCGGCCATAGACGGCGGGTCGGAGTCGGCTGGCGGTAAATTGCTGCTACAACGAGTCATCGGCAACACTGTAGCATCCGCTTTCTCTACACGTCGCATTGTGATCGCGGCAACCAGCGACACTTTGTATCACTCTCCTGGAGATCTTTGCGTGCCTTCGCCTTCCGACGACTTCCCGGGGGCCATCTTGAGCCGGGCGCTCCTGAGCTTGCTGCTGAAGACCCGGCCGGACCCTGAGAGTATTGCTGTCTGCTGCCCTTACATTACAGCCGGGGATATCGCCGCTAGGGAAAGTGCAGCCCTTATCCCCGAGATCTGGCTGTGCAAGTCGAGACGCCGCAGGTTTACCGTGCAGCTGGAAAGTGGTGTTGGCAGAGGGGCCCAAGAAATGCCATATGATTATGAGCCCCACGGGCAAGATGTTATATCGTCCTTTTCTCCTGACCTGCCCCTGAGCATAGGGGACATTCTCGACGCCCTGGCTGCCTTGCGAGCGGATGTGCGGTCCAAAGCTCGGGACCTGGGGGGTCGACTGGACTCCAGTGGGCTCGCCCTGCCCCCCGTCGATCGAGCCAGCGTCCACCTGCAGGGCGCTTCGCCACACCCTGAGCTCGATTGTGGTGAATCGTCTGGCCGGATATGCATGGGGGTGTCAGTGGAACTGGAACTAGTGACCGCCTCGAATTTGCCTGAGTTAACTGTGGATTGTATGGGAGCTCCTGAATTACCGCACCGACTGGCGAGGTGCCGCTGGGAGCCATGTTCTGGACTTTCCATGGGTACCGCGGGCGGCTCTGACTACTGTGGCGAATCCATGTCACCACCGTCTCGCTGGTTTGTCGTTGGAGATTCGCTGCACTGCACTGCTTCTCTCTATACAGTTTGGGATCGCACAGCACTGGACTGGTCGGACATTGGTGGCAGGCGCTTTATCCCGTGGTGGTTACTGAGGCTGCCTGCACTGCACAGGACGGCTGTTTTGTTCCTGCACCTGGCTGGCGCGCTGGATCGAAAGGGACAGGGGTGAAGGCGATTCTTCTTTCTTGTTTGCTTCTAGTGGACTGATTTGCCGGGACTGTGGTGGGTAGACGGGAGAGCCAGGCGTTGGGTCTGTTTTTTCTCGCTTGGGGTCTAGGGCGGGGTGGCCGTAGATATACAATTTTGCTGTCTTTTGGACACACAAGTCTGGCCCTCCTCCGGTTATACAGGTACACCTTTTTCCTTCTTTTCTTCTCTTCTTCATTTCGGGTACTCTTTATTGGGCGACAGACACACTGCAAGGGGGGGGTAGGCCGTAGCCTCTGCATGCGTGTAGGGTGGGGGGGATTTTTCTTTGTCAGTTTCAGTTTCTATGGGCCTTAATTTTTCTCCTGTCTCTGTTTCTTTTTCCTTTTCCTTTTCCTTTTTCTCTGGGTCAATGGACTGTGGTGGGGTGGGTGGCGTCCGGCACGTATTGTCCTCTGTGATTATCGCTCCTTTCTCGATGTCCTGGTGCCGCCATCTTGGTTCTGTATTATTGCTTGCCTTTGTTTGCAGGACGTCACCCATGAACGTACTTGAACGGATTGTTTGAACTCAGACCCTTTTCAACGTTTACTACTTTATTGTGTTATATGTATTATAAAATTAAATCTTCAATTCTCCTTCTTTTCGGTAGTGCACGTATTGCCAGTGTAACATTTATATTTCTTTTCTTCCTTTCTCTATGGAAATCTTTCTCTTTTCTCTCTTTACTTGTTTCTACATTTCGGGTTCTCTTTTTGGGGCGACAGACACACTGCTAGGGGGGGGTAGGCCATAGCCTCTGCATGCGTGTTGGGTGGGGGGGTCTTCTTTGGTTCGTTTTTGTTTCTATGGGCCTTATTTTTCTCCTTTTGTTTTTCCTTTTCTCTTTTGCTTTTTCCTGGGTCAGTGGGTCGGTTTGGTGTTAGGAGGGTAGCGGCTGGCGTGCACCACCCTTTGTGTTCCAACATCCTGTTGTGCTAGGTCTGTGCCGCCATTTTGGCTATGTTTATTGCTCGTTGGATTTCACTGAAAGACGTTGCCCGCTTATTATTTAGATGGATGTTCTGTACACTGATCCGTTCTAGCTTCTGTATCTCCTTATATAAAAAATCATTTGAAAATTAACCTTAACTTCTCCTGACACTCGGTGCTCGTGGAATTTAGTGTAACACATGTTGTATGCTTCTATGTACTGACGTGCTATCGAGTTGACGTATATTTTGCTACAAAGCTTACGAAGTGTCGAGGCCGGCCGGTTGGTTGTAGGCCCGTATTTGTTCTCTGAAAGTGCAAAATAAAGGTTTTAAAAAAAAAAAACAAAAAAAAGAATTTGAGTTCCTCAACACAAAAGCTCCTAGGATTTCGGTCATATACTGCCTTCCCAAGATCCATAAAAACTTTGACCAACCCCCAGGACGTCCTATAGTTTCGGGATGTGGCTCCATCCTGGAACCCCTAGGGCACTACATTGATCACTTCATTAAACCGTTTGTCCCCACAACCACATGTTATATCAGGGATACTATGTCGATGATCAACCTCATTGAAGAACACCCATTTGATCCCACATCCAGCACAATGTGTACGCTGGATGTGAAATCACTTTACACAAATATACCCCAATTTGAGTCCCTTCGTGTGATTGAAACCATTTTAGACACACGCCCTCGGCCTCATAATGTTCCATCCAATTTTATCCTCCAACTGCTGGAGATATGCTTAACCAAAAATTTCTTTCTCTTTGATGGACAATTTTATGGTCAAGTCCGTGGAACATCTATGGGGGCTATTTTTGCCCCCAACCTGGCTATTTTGTATATGGACCACCTTGAGAATCTTAACATCTTGGATGCATCAAACCCTTTCCGCAGTGGCATTGCCCTGTGGAAAAGGTACATTGATGACATCTTTATGATATGGACTGATTCAGATGCCTCACTAAACCAATTCTCACACTGGCTAAACAATAACAGCGGTGGCTTAAAATACACCATGAATACCAGCAAGGAATCCCTGCCCTTTTTAGATATTGAGATAAAACACTGCGAAGGGCAGTTAATAACAAGTCTTCACCGAAAGCCTACAGAAAGAAAAACCTTACTAAATTACAGTAGTCATCATCCCTGTGCCCTAAAAGACTCTTTGCCCTATTCGCAGTTTCTACGAATCCGCAGAAACTGTTATTTCAAACGAGACTACTTCACAGAAGCTGAAACACTGAGTCTCAAATTGAGACAACGAGGGTATCCACGCAAATTAGTACGCCACTCATTAAAGAGAGCATGGTACTGCCCCAGAGAGACACTATTAGAATCAAGAACAACCAAGATAGAATTACTTGTGTGACAACGTTCTCTCCTGCATCTAATGCTATTAAGAAGAGCGTTCTTAAGCATTGGCCTGTACTCAATGCCGGTGTACTCAATCTGGAACGACCAATGTTTGCTTTTAAAAGAGCGAAAAATATAAAAGATCATTTGGTCTGTGCTTCACTCCCTCAACCGGACACGAGAACCACGCTTAACGATATGTGGAACTTACCTACCCTCAAAGGTTACGCCAAATGCGGTCAGTGTGTCTCCTGTGACTCAACCATTGAAGGCAAGACCTTCTCCTATGGCACAATTAAATACGACAGACACTACTTCACAAATTGTAACTCTAACAATGTAATTTATGCGATTGTATGTCCGTGTATTTTGATATATATAGGACAGACAAGCCAGAAGATCAAACTGCGAATAGGACAACACAGAAGCAGAATCCGCTGCCAAACTGCCAATGCGCCTCTTGTAGAACATTTCCTGGACAAAGGGCATACGGAGAATGACTTTACTTGGACTGTCATCACACAGATCAAAGCCCCCCCACGAGGAGCAGACATTTCCCAAATTCTGAATAAAGAAGAGCTGCACTGGATCCTGAAAACAGACCGTATACGGAAAGGACTGAATAGGATTGAAGATTGGACTTCTTTGTTATAAAACATTCTTCTCAGTAGGATCTCTTTTTGAGGTCCTCCCCCAGGTGAACTCAATCCAAATAAGCGAACATTTGCTTCAAAGTAAAATGTGTCTCCTTTTTTGGATAAAATGAATTGTGTGTTTCATATTATGTCACCTAATTTGCACAGAGCACTTTTTGTCACGGACTAATAGTCCAATTCACCATTCCAAGATGGCCGCCTCCATATGCACGTCTGGCACTTAGTCCCTCCTCCATTTCTAGCCGTCTTATACCCTGTCCCTCCCACCTCCCTGCAGCGATCTCCTCCAGAATCCCATCCGTCCTGCCATCGAGCAAGACGCCTATCAGTAAGTACCCTGAGGAGACGGAATCTCTTCCCGATGCATTTCCTCTGCGCAGACACCCGTAGACCTGGCGCTTATCTAACTCTACTTGTTTCCACAGATCTTACCATTTGGAAGTTCCATAAAGCCGCGCTCCCTACCCAGTAATTCTTGGTCATAGGCTAAATCCCCTTTTTTACCACGACTTAATTCCATACTGATTAATCTTCCCCGCCTTGCCTCACTCTCTTAGTTCCATGGTTTATTTCCGTGATGGCCGCTTAATAGTGAGTATTTAGCTCGTAGCGTCACGAATACAGCCACCACTTGGACGTTAGGAGTACACCTAACCGCCCTTATTTTCCCGCCTTACAGATGCACTGTAGCGCTCTCGCGGCTCACTCCTTATCACCGCAATTCGGCTGAGCTCTACCAGGTATACCAACCTCCACAATGTGAATTATTATTTTTCTTGTTTTTAATCTCACTTCCTCACTGCGCCGTTCTGTGATCACCGCACCGGCATATCCTCCTGTCACTCATTTTATCAATAAGAATCACGACCCGCTCGCACTGCGCCGTTGCAAGTTCCTTCCTTTGTAAAAATAAGTACAACCATTCTTACGCCAAAAACCCACAGTCATTCCTTCGAGGTGACTAGCATGTCGCAAAAAACACGGAGCACAGCTCTCACTCATACCGTTAATCTTCACTAAGTCACTTGCAATTTTCACCGTAGCACAAATGAGTATTTTATTGTGTTACAGTTTGTCTAAACCTTAAAATTTAGTCATGCCTAGTAATGTCTAATGAAATCTTTCTGTTTATGTTTTTTCTCCTTAAACTTCATTTCACTTTTCCCTCGCTATTATGTAATTTGCCATAGAGGCTATGTAATAATGCAATTAGTCTCAAGACAAACATGACTAAAAAGTTTTTGTCCTGATGATGATGCATGTATTTCTGAATTGCATCGAAACGTCGTCGACCCTAAAAGCACCATATGTTGTTGTGGAATTACAAAATGCCTTTAACAATGGTTTGCTTAGAATGAATTCTAGTCTGCTATACTGAACAATAGTACAGACCGCCTTGTGCGCTTTTACATAAATTGCTGTCACTTGTTTTGTCTTGTCTCCTGTGGGTCACAGGCTGTGCCCACTTTTGTATAAATGTTGATATACTCACCTGGAAGGGGTCCATACCGCCAGAGCCCACTACAACGCGGCAGAATCCAAACTGCTCCTTGCTGAAATGAGGCTCCCTACTCTCTCCGAGCCCGAGATGCAGGAGCTGGAGGCTGACCTCACGACGGAGGAAGTTGGAAACGCCTTTCGCCATTCAATCAGGCAAGGCAATGGGCCCCAACGGCGTCCCAATTGAATTCCTGAAGGGTATGGCGGGTGAGATCCTCCCGCACCTTAAAGCAATGTTCGAAGAAAGCCGTGAAGTCGGCTGCTTGCCACAGGATCAACGATTGGCTTCGATCGTGGTCATTCATAAGCCCAACAAACCAGCTACTGACTGCAGCTCCTACCGACCTATCTCTCTCATTAACACTGAAGTAAAAGTCCTTGCCAAGCTCCTAGCCACCAGACACATGACAGTTCTCCACGCTCTAATACACGAAGATCAATCGGGCTTCTTGCCAGGCCGCAACACTGCGCTCAATCTCTGCCGGGTCCACAATGTCATGAGTAGGATACCATACCTCCAAGAAGACGCAGTTATCCTTTCCCTCGATGCAACACTTGCCTTCGTTTCTATCGAATGGTCTTACCTCTTCGAGGTACTCCTCCGCTTTGGCCCCAAATTTATACAATGGGTTCGACTACTTTACACTGATCTCTGGGGAAAGGTATATGTCAACGGACATACGTCCAGGCGCTTTCCTTTACACAGGGGTACAAGACAAGGATGCCCTCTGTCCCCCCTGTTATTCACCCTCCCTCTTGAACCTCTAGCTCACTGGATTAGAACCGACAATTCCATCCGAGGTCTTCGACGGAATGCTGACACGGTCGATAAGATTTCATTATACGCAGATGACATCCTAGTATATATCTCCTCCTCCAGGTCCTCCCTAAACAGCCTGCTACATGTGGTCACCAACTTTGGCAAATACTTGGCCTTCTCTATTAATTGGTCTAAATCGGTGCTCTATGTTCTCCATGGTCCACCCCCACCTCTCCCGCGAGGCTACTCCATCGAAATCGCCCAAGACTGTTTTAAATATTTGGGAATCTTTGTCACTCCGCACCCCCAACTGTTCCATGAACGCAACCTCAAAGGCCCGCTCCAGAGACTCCATGCCAACGTCTCACATTGGAGAACGCTCCCCCTCTCTCTCCCAGGTAGAGCTGCCCTATTTAAGATGCTTGCGCTCCCTCGATTCCTTTATGCCCTACAAAATTGCCCATTTCCCATAGCTGACTCTTATTTCAACCTAATCGAAGGAGACCTTCGCCTCCTATGGGATGGCGGCTCTCCCCGCATTGCTCTCATCTCTCTCACGCAAGGGTAGTATGATGGAGGTATCGCCCTCCCCAACATCTGTCTCTACTATTGGGCAACCCAATTGGTCGCCACCAACTCATGGATCTAGGGCACACCCACAAACCCTGCCTTTCACCTAGAAAAATATCAGACAGGCCGTGGCGGCTACCTTGAGGCTCTTTACGGTAAACGTTCTCGCACCAGATATGTTGGCCCACTGTCCCACACATTATCAATATGGCACCATGCGAACAAACAACTCGGGTGGGCCAACACCCTCACACTGTCCACCCCGCTCTGGACCTCATACAATTTAGGCACCCTCTGTCATTACAGAGGCTTTGATAAATGGGACACACTAGGCCTATCCACTATTGGCGACTTGCTCCACAAGGGCAAACTACTTGCATTCAAAGAGCTGCAAAACACATACGACCTCGCACAATCCGAGACTTTCCAATACCTCCAAATTAAACACGCCATACTCACCAACGTCCCTGATCTCGCCTCTCTTCCACAATCCTCACCCCTCGAGGACAGACTCTTATCAGAACCCCTTCAGGCCAAAGCGATATCCTACACTTACCGTAAATTGTGCAACAATATGCCAAACACTTTTCACCTTCTGCGAGATAAATGGCAGACTGACGTTGGTACCCTGGATGATGTGGACTGGAAGTCAGCATTGATGTCCCCAAGCGAGTCAGCCATCAACCATAGATTCAGAATAATACAGCTAAAAATATTACACAGAACATACATGTCTGGTCCCCTTCTAGCCAGAATAGGCCGACGCCCATCTGACCTCTGCCTCCGACATTTTGGCCTAACAGGTACCTTCTATCATATACTGTGGGAATGCCCTGCGGTCCAAGACCTTTGGAATCGCACTGTCCAGAAAATGATTGATGCTCTAGGGAAACCGGTCCCTTTGACCCCCAAATGTGCTCTTCTTAATATATGGGACCCTACAGATTTAACTGCAATAGAACAGCAATGGGCGGCCCTAAGCTTCCTCCTATTGAAGCGTGAAATAGCCATGCAATGGGGCTCACCACACAAACCGCTCCTGATTAGATGGGTAGCTGCAATGGACATGTGCATGCTGTCTGAAAAATCGGTTTACAAAACTAGGGGCTGCCCCGGAGACTGGGACAAGAAATGGGGTCGTTGGAATGCCTATAGGGGCGAATTGTGTACTTCCCCATCAGCAGATATGTAAATGACCAGGCCTACCATCCCTCAGTGATTGTGATTGTGGTTGCTGCTGTGCTGTATGTGCTCTATGACGAGATTATTGACTGCGATTGTTTAGATAAATATTTCCTCTGCTTCGAACAATAACATTTGTTTAAAAAAAGAAAAACCATAAACCTATAAACTATCCGGAATACCAATTTGACTGCTCTGTGCATGCCTTGCTTTACCAAACCGCCGGACCTCCGGGATGTCGGCTGAAGGGCTGTGTTACTCTGACAATAATACTAGGTAACTGTACGTAACGCAGCCGGTCCTTGGGGTTGTAGGCTCTATGCTGTGTCAATTCATGCTTTCGCAATAAAGGTCTTGGAAAAAAAAAATATATGCATTCTTTCAGTCAATTATGCACTACACATACATACATACATCTAAACTTTCAAACACTAGCATACAAGTTTAGTTCTTTTTTTAACCAGAGTAGGTAGTTCTGAAAAGAATTTTTATTTTGTGTGTAGTTATGTATTTTTTTGTGTGTTTTTGAACAATTTTTATGTTTTGTTTTAAATGAAAAAAAACTGAACGGGACAAACAGAACAATGAACATTAGGGCAAAAAAACAGTCTAACAATGATGGTTCTCCAGAGCCCTACAAACCAAATCAACTGTTTGCTCCCCATAGCAAAGCAACCTATTGCATTTTTTGCAATGAATTTTAGCATTTGCCAGTTGGGGCCGGATGTCCAAAGTAGATGTCTAAGTGGACGCCCCAGAAGTGCTTGCAACATGAGGTGATGGTGATCCAGTCTGTTGCAGTCTATTGCACTCCTCTCTTGCCAGATTGACAGGATGAATACTGTGCAGATGTTTAAACATGCTGGCAGTTCCACAAGAATATTTTTTGTTGGGGTCTCCCCTTGATAGAACTGTCTTGACAATTTTGCCGGTTACCTTTATGGCATTTGTTGTTTTTTTTTGAAAATCTGTTTATTAGCATAGTAATTGGAGCAGTTACATACATATTCAGGCATAGCAATATTCAGAATTGTGCAATCATATGTCTGCTCAGTATTTACAGGTGCTTAGTACCATTGATTTTTCAATTTCGTGCAGAACCATTGCAACTGAACATTTCCTTAACCTACCCACCCCCTCCCCCACCCGCAGAGATCCCTCCCGGCACTCCACAAACATGCGTATAATTGCGATATTTACATCTTGGTCACTAGTTGCCCCGTATATTACAGTTCCTTGGTGTTCGCTTTTTCCCACACACTTGGGCAGGCTGGGATAGAATCGTCGATGGTACGGGATTCGCCGTACCTCAGCACAGTGCACCTTATATCATGAATGTCCTGAGGGGTTGGGCCCAATCAGCCCGTGTGTATTGAGTTATCCGTATCTCCTCCGCCCTCCTCCTCCCCAGCCTCAAAGGTCCCCAGCACAGTGAACCAGTCTAGGGAGATCAGAGTTTTCCTGAGACCTCTATGTTCCTCTCGCTGCAGCGCCTCGCCTTCCGCCTTGCCCCACCTTATTACCTCTGCTTTCCATAAGTCCGGGTCAGGGGGTCTGGGGGATTTCCACCTCATTGTGATTGCTCTCTTCGCTAGTAATAGGGCTAAGTCTGTGAAACGTGTCGCCACGGTCCTAGTGCGTGTCGACGGTCCCAGGCCTAATAGTGTATGTTCTATGGTGAGCGGTTGGGACCGGGCGCCAGCACACCCAAGCGTGTCAGCGATGGTGGCCCAGTAATGGCCCAACTTGGGGCATTGCCATAGCATATGTAGTAGTGATGCGTCGTCAGCGTCGCATCGGGGGCAGTTACTACTCGCGTCGGGGAACATCACGTGCAGGCGATGCGGAGTCAGGTAGGCCCTATATAGTACCATCAGCTGGATAAACTTGTACTTGGGGTTTCTGGCTACCCTCTTGGGAAACTGGAGGATGCGTTCCCATTCTTTGTCTCGCAGTGGCCTACCAATGTAACCTTCCCATGCTGCCCTGAGTGGTGCTAGCGGGACCGCCCTTCCGGTTTTTATGCTAGCTGTGAGCCATTTGGTTAAATGGCCGCCCATGCCCATAAGGTAGTGCATCGTTATCAGGGGGTTAGTAGTCGGCTCTCGTCCTTCAGGCGCCCAGGTGTGTGTTATATAGTGACTAAGGCCTGCGTGCAGAAGGAATGAGCCTCTGGGAACGCTGTGCATAGTCCTGAAATCCGTAAAGGACAGTAGGTGCCCTTCCGCGAACAGGTCTCCCACATGCGTCACGCCTGCGTCCAGCCACGGCGTTAGCCTGGTTGTCGTGAGCGTGCCCGAGCCCAGCGGGATGCCCAGAAGTGGGATCGTGGGAGCATACGAAGTCACGGGGGAAGTGTACCTCACTGCCTTCCGCCAATATGTCACCGCCAGCCGGAGGAGTGGCGGGGCATCTCTCGGTACGTCCGAACGGGGTAGGAGCAACTTGTGCACGTCCCCTCTTTCGTGTTCCCTCTCTGTCATATTGATCTCGTGAAGGTTACGGCCCGCCACCCAGTAGGCTAGCCATTGCAGCTGGCACGCATAGTTGTATGCCCTAAAGTCTGGAAGGCCCATACCACCGGAGCTTGAGGAGAGCTGCAGTTTAGCTAGGCCAATACGTCTGCGCCCGTGACCCCATACAAGTTCCGTAAGTAGTGAGTCGAGGTGTTTAAATGTCGCGGCTGGGATCAGGAACGGCAGGTTGGTGAAGTGGTAAACAAGGCGAGGGAGCATTACCATTTTGGAAATGGCCACTCTGCCAGCAACTGAGAGGGGCAGTGTCAGCCAGAATTGAATCTGTGACTTCAGTGCTCTCAGGGTCCTGCCAAGGTTGCCGTCAATCATCATGCCAGCCTCTCTGTATATGTGCATCCCTAGATACCGGAAGGTGGTTCCCGCTATCTGAAACTCGTGCGGGGTGAAGGGTAGGGGAGCGGAAGAGTCTGTAGTCCCGAAGGTGAATCCATAAGACTTGGGCTTGCTTATGGTAAGGCCTGAGATCTCCCGGAAGTCCTCAAATATTTGGGGTATGGGGCCCATGTCGCCCCGCAGGTCCCGAAGGTACAATATGATGTCGTCGGCATAGGCGGACACAATATGTGCCGTCCCATGTCTCAGGATACCATAACGGGGGGCCAGTGCCCTGAGTCTGCAAAGCAACGGTTCGAGGGCGAGGATAAACAGAAGAGGGGAGAGCGGGCAACCCTGCCGGGTGCCCCTGGCTATAGCTATAGGTCCCGAAATGTGCCTGGAAGTGCGCACTCTCGCTGTAGGGAGAGTGTACAAAAGCCTGACCCAGGCAACTAATTCGGGCGGTATCCCGAATTTTAAGAGCGTGGCAAACATGTAGTCCCATCTAAGGGAGTCAAACGCCTGCCTCAAATCCAGTGATATGCAGCCCTCCGGATCCGTATCCGCCCCGCTTCCCAGCATCAGCTGGGCCAAGCGTCTGAGATTCATGGCCGTGCTCCGGCCCGGCACAAAACCACATTGGTCGGGATGGATCAACTGCGGCACATATTGTATTAGTCGCGTCGCCAGTACTTTGCTCAGGATCTTCGAATCAGTATTTAGAAGGGACAGGGGTCTGTAGTCGGCCAGCTGTATCCCGCTTTTGCCTGGTTTTAAGAGGGATGTGATCAGCGCTTGCATAGATGATTGTGGTAGGGAGGCCGACCGTAAGGCTTCCAAATAGAGAGCATGCAAACGCGGGGCAAGGAGATCTATGAATGTTGTGTAGAATTCGGCCGGTAGGCCATCAGTTCCAGGGACCTTATTTCTAGGGAGTGCCCGTATCGCCTGTCTAATTTCCGCTAGAGAGATGTTGCGCTGTAGATCTTTACTTTGCATGTCGGTGAGTCGGGGCAGGATCAGTTCCCCCATGAAGGTCTCATAAGTGAACTCTGACTGTGGCGGTGGGGGGCTATACAGCGTGGTATAATAGTCTTTGAACGCCGTATTAATCCCAAATTGGGTGGTGGCCAGCTTACCAGTTTGGTCCAGTATTTCTAAGATTGGGTGGCAAGGCGGAGAGTCTTGTAGGAGTCGGGCCAGGAGGGTGCCAGCTCGGTCCGCCTGTGTATGCTGCCTATTCCTGTGTTCTCTGTAGTCTGAGCCTCAGGTCTTCTAGTAGCTCTGCATGTCTTATGTGAGCCTCCTGTAACGGTGTGAAGTGTGCATTGGTGCCCGCCGCCTCACTCTCCAGGGATGCTAGGGAACCCTCCACTTCGCTTAGTTCACTGATGACCTCTCTCTTCCTACCCACTCTGGTCTGCCATCGCCTCCCCCCTTAGGCAAACTTTAAATGCGTCCCATTCGATCTGCCGGGTGTTGGCTGTGTTCGCATTTGTGGTAAAGTAGGTGTCTATAGTGTCGGATAGGGATGAACGGAAGACTGTGTCTTCAAGCAAGTCGGGGGGTAGTCTCCAAGCCGGGATAGGAGGCAGCAGCTTGCCCCACTGCCAGGTGAGCTCAACGGGGTTGTGGTCGGACAGGGTTTTCCCCATGTGTTGGGTTTGGACAATGGAGGTCGCCAGGGAGCGGGAACAGAAGATATGGTCAATTCTGGTGTGGAGCTGGTGGGGCGGGGAGAAAAAGGTATATTCCCTCTCCTGTGGGTGTGTGCTGCGCCATGCGTCCGCCAAATCCCAGCCCTCAGCCCAGCGTGTCAGGGCGCCCGCCTGTTTCCTGCTCTCAGTGGCCAATAGGGGGGGGTGGGACCTATCTAATGTAATATCGAGTACAGCATTGAAATCCCCGCCAATGATCCACCGATGGTCAGCCCAAGCAGCAAGTATCCCATTTAAAGTGAGCAGAAATTCCGACTGGCCTGTGTTCGGTGAGTACACACAACCTAGTACAATGGCATCCCCATCTAGTAAACCCCTCACAAATACATAACGCCCCTCTTTATCAATCTTTTGTTCTATCGCCTTGAAGGGGACAGAATTGCGAAGCCAGATCGCCGCCCCCCTGGAGAACGCAGAATAGGAGGTAGCAAAAAGCTGTCCGCGCCATTTTTTGCGCATTTTTACGTTTTCAGCATTGTTCAAATGTGTCTCTTGCAGACAAGCTATCTGCGTCCCTCTACGGTTAACTTGTGCTAAAATCCTGTGGCGTTTGTGTACCGAGCCCAGTCCCCTTACATTCCAGGTGCACAAATTATAGGCATTAAGCGGTCCCATAACCTTCTGTGCGTGGTGGTAGAGCGGAGCTCATGAGTGACCATGGCAGGTTCGTCGAGGTATTATGTGAGAGTGCCCCGTGAACGTATATCCCCTTAACTAAAGGGTCCCCAGGCCAACGGGCTCGGGAGCCAAACAAGGGTGCCCAACGTGGGCACAAGTCAATGTGTTCCATATTCAGAACGGGGGGAGTAGGCCTCCGTTGACTGTCACTTGATAGCCCGCTCTGGCTTGGTAGCCCTTGATAGAGTGTGCCCTTCTGCAACCCACCAGTCATGAGAAAGGGGGGGGGGGTCGGTCATACGTTACCACCCGGAGAGGACCAATCGTGTCGCCAATCAGAACTCCGCTGCCATCTGGGCTGTGATCTTTGGGAGCAGTTGCAGACTGTCCACCGACACGGAAACCTCAGTGTGGGTGTCGGTGGTGACGGTGATCCTGTCCCCAGTTGCTCCCGCGTCGTGAGCGGCCAGTACCACCCGGAGAGTGTCCAGTGTGCCGCTGCTCAGAACTCTGCTGCCATCTGGGCCGTGATCTTAGGGAATAACTGTAGGCTGTCCACCGACCCGGATACCTCGGTGTGCGTGTCAGTGGTGACAGTGACCCCATCCTCGGCTGCCACCGCGTCGTGCGCGGCAAGGGCCTCCTCCGTCAGCTGCATCCCTGAGGAATGACCCGTTGTCCGGTCCCTTGTGGTCTGCGCCGGCGACGGCGACCTCCCGGAGGGGGGAGTTCGGCTGGCGTTGGAGGTAGTGTCCCTCCGGTCTGGCGGGTTCCTCTGTCTGCCGCTCCCGGCGTCGGCAAATGGGTCCTGCGAAGCCGGCGGTGTTAGCGAGACCTCCAGCCATTCCTCCACCTCCTCTGGCGAGTCGAAGAAGTGGGATTTGTTGCCATGTAGGATCTTGAGTCGTGCGGGGAACAGGAGCGCATACTTCATGTCTCTCTCCTGCAGTTTGCGCTTCACACCCATGAAGGTGGATCTGGCTCGCTGGACCGTGGGCGTGAAATCGGGATATATAGAGACGGTCTTGTCTTCGTAGCGTATTGGCGCCTTCTCTCGAGCCACCCTCAGCACAGTGTCATGATCTTTGTAGTGGAGAAGGCGCGCAATCAGAGGACGGGGGGGTGCTCCCGGTTGCGGGGGTCTCGACGGCATCCTGTGCGCCCGTTCCACACTGTACAGAGCTGTAAGATCCTCCGGGCCCACCATTTTCCGCAGCCAATCTTCCACGAATTGGGTGGGGTTCCTCTCCTCGCTCCGTTCCGGAATGCCCAGGATGCGGACGTTGTTGCGGCGGGCACGTCCTTCCGCATCGTCCACCCTGTCCCATAGCTGTTTGAGTTGTTTCTCCACGCCCTCCAGCTTTGCAGAGTGTTCCGTCTGTTGGGGGATGAGGTCGTTCAGCGCAATTTTTTGTTCTGAGACTCGCTCCGCCAATTTGTAATGATCCGCTCGGAGTAGGGAGAGGCCCGTCGCCATGTTGTCTATACGTGTTTCCAGCGCCTCACGCGTGGCGCGTATTTCGTTGAGGATAAGGTCCAGCTTGGCGTCTTGTGATCCCATCCCTGTCGGTGGGATAATGTCCACATTAGAGGAGGCCAGTGGGTCCTTCGAGCCCGTGGACTGCATGTCCGTCGGAGCACCCCGGTCCTGGGTCTTGCCCCTATTTCTGCCCATCGATCTGGTTTGCAGGGTGGCGCTATAGAAGGCGCACTCACTGGTCCGGAGGGTGGTCTCGTTGCTCCTCAAACCAGCAGGAAGGAAGCAAGAGTTAGCAGGGTCCCAGCGCAAGGAGGGTCAATGGCGCCGCGGTGATGATAGCGCCCCTGGCGGGTGTGTCGTCGCCCCGCGGAGGGCCCCGCGCCCTGCCACAGTCCTGGCTCCAGCAAGGTGCCGGGGGGGGGGTCACGGTCCGCAGGTAGGGGGGTCACATCAGAGGCCGGGAGGACAGAAGGCACCTCTTGCCCGGTCTAGCAGCAGGGATCACGTGGACTGTGGCCCGCACGCATGTCGCCGTGTGGTTGAACCCTGTGGAGGTGCCTGGGGGACCCACCTTGGTGATGAGTGCAGGGGCCGTGTGCGGGTGTCTCAATGTGTCTTCGGCGCCTCTGCCCTCAGGTTAACGCAGCGCACGCCAGACAGTGCGGGGCGCCGTGTCAGTCGCTCAGGGTATCCGGGGCCCAAAGGGAAGAAGGCAGGTGTGTGGCTCAGGCAGCCGTCCCGGTCTCTTGATGCCAGTGGTTGTCCCTGTGCACCCCCGGCCCCACTTGCCTCGCCAATGCTCGTGTCCGTGCGAGTGCCTCCTCACAGTGCAGGCGGGCGTCGGGACGGTCCAGGTGTCTCCCGTGGTAGAGCAGGTCCGTCAGGGGATCTCAGCGCCAGTGGGGAGGTATCAGGGTAGTAAATTGGGGCGGATGCCCGCTGACGTCCACGGGCCAGCCAGCTGATTCCAAGGCTCGCTCCGGAGCGGGTCGCTCTCACAGGGCTCCGGCACCCGGCAGCAGTGCGGTCTGTCGGCCAATCGAGGCCGTGGCTCGCCACGTTGCAGCAGGCCCCAGCAGGCACTCCAGTTCCCCAGTGTCTCCGGCAATGTCCGAGGGGGGCGGCTTTCCGTTGCTGCACGCCGCTCACCTCCTGAGGCTCCGGGCGCAATATCTAGGCGGGTCGCACTTCGGGCAGGCAGGATATTATGCTGGTATCGAGGGCTAAGGACGGAGCTCTGCAACTACACGTCCGCCATGTTCGGCTCTTGGCCACGCCCCCACCTTTATGGCATTTGTTTTCTTCAATCCTTCTGGGAATGTAAAAAATCTCCACGCAATTGATTCAAATCTCTTGGGGCGTGGTGGTTCAGGAATAAACCCCTCTTCATTGGACTGCTCTGAATCAGAAGAAGGGTGATTTGAAGCCATTTTTGTAATGTTAAGTTGGAACAGGCCTGTAATCAACAACAAGCATTTGCAATGCAATAGGTCTCGCATTAGGAAAGTTTGAGCTATTGGTCTTGTAAATGACAATTTTTTTATTTATGTGTTGGTTTTGAAAATAGGTAAATTAATAGCTTTGTCCTTTACAATGCCAATAGTTATAACTTTCGCAAATGGCACACCTATAACCTGGGGTTGCGCTGAGTGATGCTGTGGTGGTGCTGAGTGGTGCTGTGGTGGTGCTGAGTGATGCTGAGTGATGCTGTGGTGGTGCTGAGTGATGCTGTGGTGGTGCTGAGTGATGCTGTGGTGGTGCTGAGTGATGCTGTGGTGGTGCTGAGTGATGCTGCGGTGGTGCTGAGTGATGCTGCGGTGGTGCTGAGTGGTGGTGCTGAGTGGTGCTGAGTGGTGGTGCTGAGTGGTGCTGAGTGGTGGTGCTGAGTGGTGCTGTGGTGGTGCTGAGTGGTGCTGTGGTGGTGCTGAGTGGTGCTGTGGTGGTGCTAAGTGATAATGTGGTGGTGCTAAGTGATAATGTGGTGGTGCTGGTTGGTGCTGTGGTGGTGCTGAGTGGTGCTGTGGTGGTGCTGAGTGATGCTGTGGTGGTGCTGAGTGATGCTGTGGTGGTGCTGAGTGATGCTGTGGTGGTGCTGAGTGATGCTGTGGTGGTGCTGAGTGATGCTGCGGTGGTGCTGAGTGATGCTGCGGTGGTGCTGAGTGATGCTGCGGTGGTGCTGAGTGATGCTGCGGTGGTGCTGTGGTGGTGCTGAGTGGTGCTGAGTGGTGGTGCTGAGTGGTGCTGTGGTGGTGCTGAATGGTGCTGTGGTGGTGCTGAGTGATAATGTGGTGGTGCTAAGTGATAATGTGGTGGTGCTGGTTGGTGCTGTGGTGGTGCTGAGTGGTGCTGTGGTGGTGCTGTGGTGGTGCTGTGGTGGTGCTGTGGTGGTGCTGTGGTGGTGCTGTGGTGGTGCTGTGGTGGTGCTGAGGTGGTGCTGTGGTGGTGCTGTGGTGGTGCTGAGTGGTGCTGTGGTGGTGCTGAGTGGTGCTGCGGTGGTGCTGCGGTGGTGCTGTGGTGGTGCTGAGTGGTGCTGTGTGGTGGTGCTGTGTGGTGGTGCTGAGTGGTGGTGCTGAGTGGTGCGTGGTGGTGCTGTGGTGGTGCTGTGGTGGTGCTGAGTGATAATGTAGTGGTGCTAAGTGATAATGTGGTGGTGCTGGTTGGTGCTGTGGTGGTGCTGAGTGGTGCTGTGGTGGTGCTGAGTGATAATGTGGTGGTGCTGAGTGATAATGTGGTGGTGCTGAGTGATAATGTGGTGGTGCTGAGTGGTGCTGTGGTTGTGCTGAGTGATAATGTGGTGGTGCTGAGTGATAATGTGGTGGTGCTGAGTGATAATGTGGTGGTGCTGAGTGATAATGTGGTGGTGCTGAGTGATAATGTGGTGGTGCTGAGTGGTGCTGTGGTTGTGCTGAGTGGTGCTGTGGTGGTGCTGAGTGATAATGTGGTGGTGCTGAGTGATAATGTGGTGGTGCTGAGTGATAATGTGGTGGTGCTGAGTGGTGCTGTGGTTGTGCTGAGTGATAATGTGGTGGTGCTGAGTGATAATGTGGTGGTGCTGAGTGATAATGTGGTGGTGCTGAGTGATAATGTGGTGGTGCTGAGTGATAATGTGGTGGTGCTGAGTGATAATGTGGTGGTGCTGAGTGGTGCTGTGGTTGTGCTGAGTGATAATGTGGTGGTGCTGAGTGATAATGTGGTGGTGCTGAGTGATAATGTGGTGGTGCTGAGTGATAATGTGGTGGTGCTGAGTGATAATGTGGTGGTGCTGAGTGATAATGTGGTGGTGCTGAGTGATAATGTGGTGGTGCTGAGTGGTGCTGTGGTTGTGCTGAGTGATAATGTGGTGGTGCTGAGTGATAATGTGGTGGTGCTGAGTGATAATGTGGTGGTGCTGAGTGGTGCTGTGGTTGTGCTGAGTGATAATGTGGTGGTGCTGAGTGATAATGTGGTGGTGCTGAGTGATAATGTGGTGGTGCTGAGTGATAATGTGGTGGTGCTGAGTGATAATGTGGTGGTGCTGAGTGATAATGTGGTGGCGCTGAGTGATAATGTGGTGGCGCTGAGTGATGATGTAGTGATGTAGAGGGCAGAAAGGCACAACAAGTGCAAATTTCTTTTAAAACCATCCCTATTTATACATTTTACCTGGCACCCTTGGCTGTGTGTGTGCGCGCAGTGCCGGTGTGTGTGCGCAGTGCCGGTTTGTTGTGTGCGCAGTGCCGGTGTGTGTGTGAAGTGCCGGTGTGTGTGTGTGAAGTATGAAGTGCCTGTGTGTGTGAGTTGCATCTGTGTGTGTGAGCAGTGTCTGTGTCTGTGTGTGTGTGAACAGTGCCTATGTGTGAACAGTGCTTGTGTGGGAACAGTGCCTGTGTGTGGGAACAGTGCCTGTGTGTCTGAGAGCATTGTGTGTGTGACAGTAACTTGTGTGTGTGAGGGCAGTGTGTGTCAATGCAACGGGGCTCATGTTATCGACCTCAGAAGCATTAAAAGTGTGTGTCTTGGAGCGTCTGAGGGCAGCTCGTGTTACAAGCTTGCTTTGAAGATGGTCATGCAGTGCTGGGAGTGGAGCAGATGGTCCTGTTTATGACCTGCAGAGCGCGTGTGAAGTGGGCGCGGATGAAGTGACTGGGGGGTGAGGGGTGTGCAGCCTGGTGTGCTGAAGCCTGGCAGCAGAGGCGGCGCGCGCCAGCAGAGGCGGCGCCTGCACACAAATTGGCTAAGTGGCTAAGTGGCTGGTGGCAAATGGACGCACATCAAAGGAGCCGCGAAAGTAGCATGCAAGCAGAGGGCTTTTGTTATTTATTTCCACTCATCTGTACTAGTGTTCGTGCTCAAATGACCCCAGATTACACGTAAATTATACATGATGAAAGGCCAAGAAATGATGTTGGGTTACTCCCACAATATCTGTACAGTTCATGAATGTGCAATTTGTTGTTTGCTGATAGCTGGATTAATAAAGCTAGCTCAGAGGGTTAAAGGGTTCTACCTGTGATATGCAGTTAACACGCTGGAGACCCTTAGGGCCGACGCAGCCTCTCATGTTTCTGCGGTCGATAAAATGAGCAGCTGGGTTTATGTGCACATATAAAATAAATTAGTCTCTATTTTCTTAGTATTATTACAGTTAAAGTGTAGGCTGTTTTTCTGCATTTAGTTCAATATACACTGCTATAACCAGTGTCGCACGTTTAGTTATAATGTTTCTGATTGTCAGTTAGTTTTCGGGTGGAGTAACTTTCTTCTTTAATCCTTCAGTGTTGTCTTGTATTGTTTTATACGCATGTCAATGTTTGTTGGTGAGTTTAGTACACAAATTCGGTATGTCTGCATTTGCTACAGTTTTGGGTCTTTCGTGTTTTTTAGAAACGGATGGAAGGCTTCTTGTGGTGATTGTGAGTTAAACAATTGCCTGTGCGACTGTTCCTTGTGCGTTGTTTCAGAGTCGGTGCTCCCCCTGGGTAGTGAGTTCTGTGATTTACAGCGATAGAATGAAATTGCAAAGAAAGGAACATCGAATAGGAAGATGGGTCTGATGACTTTAAAAAGAGAGGAAAAAGTGAATGAATTAAATAGTGAAAGAAAGATGCTGAGGAAGGACGGGGTGTGTGACAAGGGAGGGAAGGACATAAGATGGAAAGAAAGAAAACTGTGGGTAGGTGAGAAAAAGTGAGAGAAAAAGATAGGAGAAAGGGACGACAGCGAATAGTGGTTACAATGAGGATCGGAGAGAAGAAAGGTAATTTAAAGGGAAAAAAGAAGGAAGAAAAAGAATTACGCATTGAGAGAAGGAAACTGTGGAGTACAGGGAAAGAAGAAGTAAGCCCTGAAGTGAGAGAAGGACTGTCATAGGGAGGATGAGGAAGACGAGGCAGACTGAGGCAGCTGGAGAATAATGGAACGTGAGAGAGTGATGCGTGGGCAGAGAGAAGGCAGGCGCTGGAGAGGGAGGGGTGGGATGCCTGCGAAAGGGACGACACACAGAGCGAATAGAGGTTACAATGAGGATCAGAGAGAAGAAAGGTAATTTAAAGAGAAATATTAAAATAAAGAAAAATAATGAAGAAAACAGAGCACTAATTAAAAAGTGAGAGATGGGCGAATGAAAGAAACCGTGAAAAGAAATGGAAAGGAAGGAAGCAGTAAGTCGGCCGGCTGGGAAATGCTCTCGGCATTGCGATTTGCAGAAATAGAAGACAGACGCATTTTGTTGACAGTGGTGGGTGCGAAAGCGTCTACCTGGTCAAGTTCAATGAACTTTAATTATATTTTGAGAGAGCAGATCACCCCCAGGGAGAGGCTGAAGTTACCTTTGGCGAAGGATGGCCGCGCACAGAACGAGTCTGCCTCAGAATGTGAGCAACTGGGAACTTGTATGGGCAAAGGGCAATAAAGACTAGAATCACATTATGGTGCTCTCATTAGGGGGCTGCAAAATATGTCTCGGATGAGTCGCAGACCGATTAGCTGATACTGTCTAGTTGCTTTGATTTGGTGGTGTCTCTGCACATAAGACAGAGGGATCTGCGGCTTCTGGACATTGGGATGGGGTGGTAAGGCGTCGAGGGTAGCATTGTTGTGTGATTTTCATAAAAGGGCGCTAGAGGGTATCAATCACCACCCCGGGAAGACCTGTAATTGTGTGAGGTACGGGGTTTGGGGGTGAGTTACAGAGAGGGTAGAACGGGAGTTGCCTCCCCATAGGCGATTTCGAAGAGGGGAAATCTGCATGTCACTTAGCAGCTGATGCCATGTGCTTTCGTTTTTTTGATCCAGACGTAATATATATATTACTAATTCACTTTGCATAAAAAGGCTTCAAGTTTGATCTTTTTCATTTTAAGCAAGTTGGCTCTAAAACGCAGCTGACTCGGTGTACCCTGGGCATCTGCAGAGTGGCCCGTGGAGACCCTAGCATCATCAAATTGCTCTAGAGAGTGAAGGCCATGCTAAGATTGCTGCCTTTCAAAACCCGTGTTTGAAATAGAAATAATGAAGTTCTGGCACTCATAATATCCGAGTACCGGGCTGTTTGCTCCGGAAAAGGTCCGCTCCCATTGGAAGCATCCTGCTGAGGAGTACAGTCACCCCTACCCTCCACCTTTAAAAAAAAAGTTAAAAGGAGACTAAAGTGAAAGTACGGCCGGCAGGCCGTGAATAATTAGGGGGTGACAAATGCGCTGCGAGGGCTGCCTTTGATGTGGTAATGCGAGGCAGGCAGGCAGGCAGGCGGCTGGTGGCATTGTGCATGCGCTTCATGCACTGCAAGGAATCGCCAGCCAGTGGTGGTGTGGATAAAGACTGGATAAGCCCCTATAGAGCTTGCCAGCTGTGCTGCGCACAACAGGCGAGCCCTAAAAACAACAGTTCTTGTTAGCTGAGGTCTTCTCCCAAGGAAGGTCTAACACAAGTGATTGAAATGGGTGGGGTCCTTCAATACTTACAATAGGAAGTGTAATGAACCAATCAAATCTCTCTTTTTCAGGTCACATGGGGTCAGCGTATGGTGTGCGCACGCAGCTCGCACCCACATCGCACCCAGCACGACTTCGCGAAATTGCATTTAAAATGAATGTAACTTTTTTGAAAGTTAAAGAATATTATTTTTATAATTAGCTCAGATAATGTTTTGTCTTATTATTTATATTACATATATGTTTTTGAACATTAAAAAATTTCCCGGGAGATGCGCACCCACCGCGTCCGATATGCATATGATGTCACGCGCTACCGCATGTCCGTCACGCCACGTAATACGTACATCTTCCGTATGCGCCAGAAGTCTCGTACAAGTCTCATATCATCCGCGTTGAAAAATTTGGATTCGTTGCGTACCCTACGCAGATCCTATACAGGAATCCTTAAATGGCGGACACGTGACGCGCAGTGAACGAGCAGGGTATGCTTTGGGTGCATGACTCCCCAAAAAAAAATATATATAATATGTATATTTTTGTTTCAAATCTGTTTTTATTTTCAAGGGAAAAGGGAAATCGCATAGTACAGGACCAGGAATACACAGCTTTAAGCCTACAACCCCCATCTGGGGCCGGCCGCGTGATCAAGATTCTCCACCCGATCGACGGCACGCCATATCCTGGTACCGCCGCAGAAACCACCGTTACCTCGGGGCTATTCTTTTTATCAGTTGCATTTTTTGGTAATCCTGCCATTATTCTACCAATACTTAGTATCAGCGGGCCCACATAGCGTCACTCCAGCAATCATTACAGACATTTATCTGACTGTTCAGAATTTCCGACTATTCGTGCAAATATACATATTGCTGCTCCACGTTTTATCCTCATGTCCCTTGGAGTGCATGCCGGCACCTGAATATATCTTTAAAGAACCTCTGCTGCTATAGCAACAGAATTTCCATTCGTTCATACGCCCCATTTTTTCTAATCACTTCAAGTACAGGAACTATTTCCTAGCTACACAGGTACCTTGTTACCGTGTTATTCATCGGAAGACAACACCCTCCTGTCGGTTTTGTCTAATTGTAACTTGCGGCTCCTGATGAAGGCGTTTTCGCCAAAACGCGCGTCGAGTAATTTGCCATTGTATTTTATCTTGTAGACACTTTTAGGTTCATGTTGGTGTCTTTTTATTTATAAAGATTGTATATTGTCATTTTATGTATTGTGTGTCATATAACTTGAACTAATTGTTCTTTATATGATTTTTAATATGTCGATTAAAATCATGATTCATTTTTATTAAGGTTTTTTCTTGTATTGTTTGCCTTCCCCTAGTCCCATTTGGTCCAATTATCTGTAGTCTGTTATTTAGATTGCCTAGGAAGTTTTTGTACACATACCGCGTGATCAAGTATTACATGCAATTTGTTAGTGCTCTGTAGAGAAGGCGAGGTGTTACACAGCGTTATGCCTACAACCCACAAGGGGCCGGCCGCGTTCTGTATTGCCCATGATGGCATAGTCTGATCTCTTATAAAGGCAGAGCCCCAGTGTCCACGCTGTCAACAGACTGGCACCGCAATCGAAGCCAACAGACGGCCCAACAGGGGCCCGAAGCCCGCATAGCAGCTGAGAAAATTAAGAATAGGGATAGACCATAGAAGAAAAATGACGGAAAAGAGGAGAGACAGTGCAGGGAGAGTAAGAGTAGGAGTAGTGCGCGTTAGAGATGAGAGAGCAGGGTATGAAGACCTTTCCCATGTGGCCATGATAGGATCTCTAGAAATAGGGGTGGGTAACCCAATATACCCTTGCGGGCTTGGGCAGTGAAGTCGTTTTAGGAAAAGTTGCCAGCAAGGGGTTTATTTAAAAAAATCTGTGTTTGAGACAGTCTAGCGTAGTCCCTGTTATTTAGACTTAGCAGCTGATTGAAGCAGTGACTGTAAAAAAGCTTATGGATCTGTCAGTGTAGAACTATAGGAACTACCACACTAGTCCCATGGAAATGCAATGATTTGGACAGATTATATTTTAACATCAAAATTGTGTTTTCTAGCAAAAAATGAAAAATGAAACACAAGAAAACAAGTGAAGCAACACGGAAGAGTTGTTTTTGAAAAAATTATTATTTTTATATTTGAATGAATCAATAAAAATCAAGGGTATACAGTAATAAACAATTGCATAGGTTTCTAAAGTAAATGGAACCGAAAAAAGCAATCCATAAATACAGAAGAAAACAATCCAGTCAAAAATACATTGAATCAAATTGACTTCTTTCCAAGATGGTAAATAGGAAGCCAAATGTAAGATCTGAAGAGAGACTTGGATTGAAGAGTCGACGTTTCGGTCTCAGTGGAGAAATCCAGAGACCATCATCAGGACAAAAGAATGAATGCAATATGGAAAACCCCTATAAAAAACATATTTACAATTAGATCCTAGAACGTGTTGCTATCATGTAACGACAAATTGATACATATATTAACATTTTCATACCTTTTAGCAAATCATATACAAAAAGTGCAGTCTGACAAAGAAAGTCAGTGTGGTGACCCCAGAGAATGACTGACACATATGTATAATTGCATTAGACACATTTTGTGAATTAAAATGGATATTTACAGAGCTGAAACCAGTTAATGTGGTAGTCAGAGGAATGTCTGGCAGGTCTTATTTGGAGAAAGAACATGCAGATACACTTACTTATATCATTCCAAGGTTGGAGCAAAAAATGTGGAAAAGCTCATTCTGAGTGTGGGTGAAAAATTGCCTGCAAGGAACGAAAGACATCACAGATTGGAATGAAGCTATTTTTTCGAAAGCAATTTTTAATAAGTTGTTGGTGAGGAAAACAGTTTACCTTAGGGACGCTTTAAGTCTGTCCCGAGGTGTTATCCAAATAATTATGCCAAAAACGTTTTCACTCTTTGGGGACCTGTAGTTTCAATCTCACGATCCGAGATAGCTATAAAAAATATATATATATTGTATACAGGATTGAGAATCAAAATAGGGAGCATATAATTCACAGCTTAGTGAGAAATGAACCTCTTTGTATACTTGACAATGTAATTTAACGTATTCACATAATTGTTAAAAAATGCTAAGCGGACGTGAATTGGAGCGTTTGTGTGACATAATGGCTGATAGAAAAATTAATTCAGAAGTTGCCATTCATGTCTGATAAGGATTGCAGCACAAACGGTACATGTTCGTTTTCGGCGCGCTAAAGGTTAGCCAAAGCATTGTTATTGCCGTGTCTGAGGGTATTGAGTGTATCTCATATTTAGCTAGTTAGTGGTGTCACACCTAATGCTGCCGTGTTTAACCGGGAGTTATAATCAGCCATCCGTGTTTAACCGGAGGCATGCGCAGCACACAAAGTACACTACACATGAGCCGATTACGATCCAGGGAGGTAGAGGACTTAATATAACAACTAAATTACCCCCTCGTGTTTATTATTAGAAGGCACAAATTACAAAATACAAAGAAAAGGCCGTTTTTTTTCAATCCGCCGTTTTTTTTCACTTCCGGGTCAATTTCGACCGATCACATACAAAAAGAGCTTCCCAAAAGAAGTGTGTCACTCTTCTGATCCCCAGGAAGACGACGACACGGAGGAGCAGGGAGGCCGTTTTTCGAACGCAAGGTGAGCAATAGACATAGTTCCTATTCAGGATATATAGCTAGTTACGGCCCGTAGGGATAATAATTTCTTCTCCCTCGTGAATTCTTTTTCTCCCCCCATTTGTTGGCTCTAAATACCTCCAAGGGCCATTTACTTATGTTCCTCGCTAAATAGCTATACCATGTGCAGGCATGTAGACATTGATGTAACCTGAGGGTATTTTCATGCCCAAAGTGTCCTAATCCGGTATAAATATATGCCCCCCTAGGAACCGGATAAAAATAGAGAAATTCCATATATATATACACATACAGTGCAGTAATACACATCATTTAAAAACTAGTTCCAGGGTCCAAACAGTCCCTTTTCTAAAAGATGTCTGTTACAACTCCACAGATCTCTTGGCCTAAAAGAGAAGATTTAAGCCTCAACATTACCGAATCCAGAGGATACTCACGAAATATATTTGTTTTAATCTACAACAGGTCAGTATCCGACAAACCTTCAATGAAGTCTGCCCCTTTTAAACTAAATAGGATCAAAATCGAATATAAGTACATAGAACATTTGAGTTTATCTTGAACATTTGTGTTGTTTATATTCAGGCAAAAAGTCCTTAAGAAGTTTTTCAAATTTCTGACGGTGGCTCCTCCGTGTAAATACAAATCAAGGTCGTGAATACGAAGAGGTAATATTCATGTCACATATAGGTTGGATAAAATAATAGTCTCTCTTACTGGTATATATATGTTACTTATTCCGGTTTCCTTCTTACCAGCACAGCTAAAGGGAATTGATAACCCAAGCAGCTCGCATATACGGGCGACAAAACCTTTTTATAAAAAGAGCATCATTCGTTATTAAACAGGTACGACAAAAATGCTGTGTCTCAACTGAAAGTAGGTTATATCTAGATCACATTAAGGACATGTACCACTCCCTCTATAGAAAGCATTGGCTAAAATATATTGACAAATTAATTCTTTGAAGATTTTCATGATGAACTTTATTAACATATAGTCCTTGTGCATTGTGCAAAGTGGTCTGGGGAAGCTCTTATTGTTGTAGAAATGTGTAGTGTAAAAATTAGGCTAGCGAATTGTATCCCTATAAATGCTATATACTAAGACGCTTTTTATGTATTTCTAGAAATAATGGAGTCAAATGTTTTAAGGTCCTGAAGAAGGTGTCACAAAGAAAAAGCACCGAAACGCTGCGTCGACTGTCTTTTTAACTTTGACTTGTTTTAGTCTATTGTATAACCACGTAATGTTTTTTTAATTTTGATTGTGTGCTGTTACTTCAGATTGTAACCCAGTTGGGAGGATAATAATAAATGATTTGCGATCAATTTTTAATTTTACACAAAACGTCTGCTTATTATATTTAAGTGCGTCTTTCAGTTTCGTGTTAGCCATACACTTTACCTAGTATGTATACTTGAGTTTTGAAATATGGTATAGAGTACTGTTTCCCTTGAGGCCAGACCACTTCCGATAGCATTAACATAGCCTTTCGCATTAAGTTGTTCAGATAGTCAGGGAATCCAAATTTTCTTCTGTCACAACCCCCCTCCCTGCTTTTCTAACAGGGGTACCTCCAACTCTTTGTGAATACTTCCCTGGACCGGAAACAAGCTTCTGAGGACAGGTTTCTGGCATAGGGCAACATGGAGGGCCGGAAGAGACTCCCTGGGGTGCGTTAAGGAGAGAATGAGGTCGTCCGCAAACAACGCCACCTTGTTTTCACGTCCCCTCACTTGGATACCATGAATATCGGGCGCCTGACGGATCATCTCTGCCAGTGGCTCCACCACAAGGGCAAACAACAGAGGCGAAAGGGGGCACCCCTGTCTGGTTCCCCTATAAATGGTGAACGGCTCTGTAAGCCTGCCGTTTACCCGGATCTGAGCCTGTGGAGAAAGGTATGGCGCCATGATCCGGGTAATCATATTCTGTCCCAGCCCAATTTTACTTAAGACCGCCCAAAGGAAGGTCCAATCTACGTGATCAAATGCCTTCTCTGCATCCAACAAAAGAAGGCAAACCCGGATCTCCCAGTGGTGCGCGTTACCCACTAAATGTGCCAGCTTGCGTACGTTATCAGCCCCTTGCCGACTGCGGATAAAGCCAACCTGGTCTGGATCCACCAGGTTCGGCATATAGGGGTCTACACGCTTCGCCAGGAGTTTGGTATAAATTTTGTGGTCCGTATTTAGCAGAGAAATGGGGCGGTATGACGCTCACTGTGTGGGGTCCTTTCCTGGCTTGAAGATTAAGGCTATCTCCTCCATACCCATATCCCGAGATGGCCCCTCTGTGTCCGTAAAGGAGTTATACAGCCTCAAGAGATGTGGCCAAAGCTGTGACTGGAACATGCGGTAGAAAGATAAGGGTAGACCAACTGGTCCCGGGGTCTTCCCAAGGGGAAGATCCCTCAGGGCTGCTAATACCTCTTCTTGGGTGATAGGTCCTTCCAGGGTCTCGGCATAATGCGGGTGGAGGGTCGACCTGTGTATTTATTTAGAACTTCCGCCACCACCTCCGGGGTCGGCGGCTCTCTCTGATAGAGCGCCTGGTAATAGGACTGGAATGCCTCGCGCTTATCCCTCTCCAAGGTGACCTTCGTCCCATCGGGGAGCTGGACTGACGTTATATGAGCTTTGGCCGCGCGCGCCCGTAGTAGTCCCGCGAGCAACTTGCCCACCTTGTCCCCCCCCTCGTAATAATTCTGCTTAAGGGCCAGTAGCAATTTCTCTGCTTTGTTGGTGCGTAACAGTCGTAGCTGCCCTCTGAGGTTGGCAAGGCGCTTCCTAGATACTGACGAGGGACCGCCCTGATCCCTTCGCTCCTCCAGTTTTATGTCCTTTGCCAGTCTATTCTCCTAAGGCCCGAGCCTCACGCGCCCTGGCAATCGAAAAGGTGGTTATATGGCCTCTCATGGTTGCCTTAAAGGCGTCCCACACCACAGGGAAGGGCGTCTCTGGGAGGTCATTGGTAACGAAGTAAGAGTCAATGGCAGCTCTAATGCTGTCTACATCATCCGGATCAAGAAGGATACCCGGCGGCAAGCGCCACGTCGACTCGAGGGCAGAGGGAGCTGCAGGATTCTGAAGGAGACACTCAACATGTGCATGATCTGAGAGCGAAATATCGGACATGGAGGCTCCCAACATATCGTGCAGCAGGGCGTGAGAGACAAAGAGGAAGTCAATCTGGAGTCCGAGCGATGGGCGTGGGAATAAAACGAGTAGTCTTGCAAGTCTGGGGAGTGAGAGTGCCATGCATCAAACAGTCCCAGATCCGTTATTTGAGATACCGGTCCTGCATCTGATTGGACGGCGTACCTTCACTCTGTGTAATGTGTATGCACCCAATCGCCACACTTACCCTAAGAAAGCGCCCATCCCCCCGCCTGATGCGAGCCCTGCACAGTATAGCTGCACCTGCTGTCTTAGTGTCTGCTGCCACCCAAAATTGGAGGGGATATCTGGCATGACCCATGCGTCCAGTATCAGCCTGCAAAAGATGGGTTTCCTGCAAAAATATGGTGTCTGGGCTCTGCTGCAGGAGATATCGCCATGTCGGGCGCCGCTTATTAGGGGAGTTTAAGCCCTTGACGTTTAGCGTCAATACCTTCAAGGGCCTGGGTATGTTAGCTGTCATGTTGTGGGCCAGTCAGAACCTATCCTCGCCTCCACCCCCCCGTCCCTGCGCAGCGCAGCGTCGCGGGGCATGCCCCCCCTCCCCACTCCATCCCAAGTGTCGGTGTTGCATCTCCCCCAACCCAACGCACACGAAAGAAGGAAGAAAGAAAGAGAGCAGAAGCGACGGAAAGCAAGGTGTGAAGAGGCGGAGGAAGGAGAAGAGAGGAAGAAGCGAAAGGCGGAGAAAACCCAGTTCAGGACAAGGAAAGAAAGAAAAAAGCAAAAGTACAAAAAGCGGCCAAACCAGCCACAAAACATAGTAGAACCATAACGGCCAACAGGGCCTCACTTCTCTGGCCCATGTACAGGGCAGCCTACACCCAAGGGTTTGGATACTCTCAGGGATGTCACTCCCCTAGGGACAGTCCGGGGTGGGTCTGCAGAGGTCCTACGATCCCACCATCAGGGAACTCCCACCGCTCCCACCCAGGAGCCGGGTCATACGGTAAAACATGTTGAACACCCCTCACCGGGGGTGAGAGGAACCCACTGGAGAAGCAGGTGACCTGCTGGTCAGCTGGGGGTCATTACTCTGATCATGGCGTCGAGGATCGCAAGACAGGTTCCTCCCGACCTCCTACCAAGGATTTAATGTGGGCTATAATGTCCTGCTTGGCCTGTGAAGGCGACCGCTCACCCATCGGGGGCGTGCGGTGATGGAGCTGAACAGTGGTCCAAGTCGGTTTTGCGGGCACCTGCTCCTGTCTTCGTGGGCATGATGAGCTTGTCGACGGCGATGTCGGTACCTGAAGGAGCCGCGCCGCCTCTGTGAAGGTCCGGATCACTCTTCGCCTGCTCTCCCTCTGGAAAATGAGGGCAAAAGCGTGGTCCCACTGATATGGAATGTCCAGGGTGCAGAGTTTTTCTGTCACTGGCTTGAAGGCTCATCGCCGCTTCAGAGTGTTGGGTGCCAGGTCTTGAAAGATATGTATTTTGTGCCCCTGATATCGGAGGTCTGGTTTGTCACGAGCCGCTCTCCAGATGGCTTCCTTCTCCCTAAAGAAATGGACCCGCGTCAGGATGTCTGGGAAGAGGCCCGGTTGCCCCGAGGGTCCAGAGACTCGATGCGCAAGTCGGCGGAGAGGCATTCTCATCACCCCATACCTCATGAAGGAGCTGCGCCACATACGTGAGAATGTCCTTCCCCTCTTCTCCAATGGGAACTCCCCGGATGCGGAGGTTGTTCCAGCGGCTTCTGTTCTCCAGGTCCTCTTGCTTGACTTGCAGCTCTATATTCTGCTCTTCCAGAACCGCCAGGCGCTGCAACAGCTGCTCCTGGTCCTCCGTGTGGACATCCATCGTTTTCTCCAGCCCATCCACTTGGTCTCCCAAGTCTGTGACTTCCCTCCGTAGCTCCGTCACACAGGTGTGCACCTCGGATCTAACGGAACCGATTTCCATTTTGAGCTCTATCATAAAAGATGTCATAAACGCCTGAGTGACCAGCATCGAGTCTCCCGCTGCCTGGGAAGAGTCCCCAGAGGCCGTCGACATCCCCGCCTTACCCCACATTGCTACAACCGGGTTGTCCCTGGGGGTCGCGACCGGGTCCACCTTACCCCCCCTGGAGCGTGTCATCGCCAGTCCTGGAGCGGCCCGGAGCGGGCAGAGAATGCCGGCACAGCCCACTCAGCAATTAGGGGACCCCCACACCGTGTTGCTGTCCGTCAGATTTGTTTCAAAGGCTCAGTCCCATAACAATATGTAGGGAACAATCCACAGCTCCCTGACTGTCCGCCCACTGGCACTCAAGCTCCGGTGATCTTTTTGTCCCCTCCTCCCCTCCCGTGAGGCTTAAGCAGGTGTGACACAGCCGCCAGCAGTGGCTAATCTACCCCCCCACCCGGGGACGTCCACTACAAATGGTCCACAGGGGAGGGCCCAAGACTGCCAGGCAGGGCACAGACGGCACTCATAACTCCCTTCTACAAATACACCCAGATTTCAGGAGGCCCAACGGACGTAGGCAGCCCAATCCGTGCAACAGGCCATTCAGCCACACCTCCCCCAATCAGTCTCCACTGTATCCCATCAAGCACAATGCACCCCACCAAAGGACTCCCACAGCGCAATGCAATCACCCCCTGTTGCGTTCAAGAGCAGTAGTCTCTCAAGCCAGGCACACAGAGCCAGGACGCAGGCAGAATGTCGACGACTGGAGGTCACTTCAGGAGGACACGCTCCGGAATGGGAGCAGAAGCACTCGCCCCGCCACGCTCCCTGCCGGCGACAGGATCACCCACAGCATGCGGGGCCCAAAAGTCAAGTCCTCTCGTACACCTAGGCCGGACCCGGGTGTCCGAGGGGGCGGCCAGCACCCTCAGACCTCACCCGGGAACAGTCACAATATGGCGGGCAAGGGCTCCACCGCGCAGCTCCCCTCCTGCTTTCTCGCCGCAGTCTGGCCGTTGCTGCCCCTCACAAATGCCTATGAGGCCCCCCATGCAGCACCACGCCGGAAGGCAAAGAGCCCAGTCCAATTCAGGGGTGCAGGGAGGGACCAGGACACCCCAGAATTCGAGCCGCCAGGCCCCCCCAAGACCAAGGGGCAAAATGGCGGGAGAGCGCGCCCACTACTGCCGCTCACCTGCAAAGTCCAGTCGTAGGGGGCAGAGGCCTCCACGCGGCGAGGGATCCCAGCTCCAGGGTCCCCTCCAATCCTCCCTCAGGGTGACTGCAGCCCGGCCTCTCCTCCGGCGGCCCAGCCACAAAGCACCAAGGCCCCTGATTCTGCCAGGCAATGTCCCCGTATCCGCTAGGCCGCTCCTCTCTGATCCCTCTCAGGGGGGTGAGAGGCCGTCGACACCGCCTCTCCTCCCCAAGTCTGCCGTCCGTCTCACTGAGGGCTCTGGGGCCTCCAGCTGCACTAGGAGAATCGCAGAGGTAGTCCACAGGCCTCCGTCCACAGCGTCAGGGCAGCCCGGCCTCCACTCCAGTAGGGCTTGCGGCCCAGTCACGAGGCAGCGGGGGTCCCCACGGCCAGCCACCGACTCACCAGGCCCAGTTCGCCACAGGTGGCGCCCAGCAGTGTCCCCGCCGTCGCTGGTCCATACCTCTCTGGGCGCACCCAGGCGGGGGAGGGGAAAGCCGCCAACACCTCCAGGGCCTCCGCTCTCCAGGCCCGCCCTCAGCTCCTTCACAGGCCCCTGGGTCTCCGCATCGGAGGATCCAGGGAGGTGGTCCTGCACTCACTGCCGGTCCATAATAGCCCCGGGCTCTGCAGGCCACTCCGTCAGCAAGGGACCGCACCACACCACTCCACCGGGTCTAGAGGACCCCCCCGGGGACAGCAATCTGCAAAACGGGACTCGCTTCAGGTTCCTCAAGATGGCGGCTCCCGCCTCGGAGCCTTCGCTGACTCCTCGCCGCCTGGCCTTTTCGTCACCGCAGGCAGCAGGAGCACCACACGCCAGGGACACCTAGTCGCTCAGGTCAGTGTCCACGTCGGGGAGTGCAGATGTGGCCCCCAACTCCGCTTATACGGGTGGCGGCGGTCGGGAGCTCCCTGGAGACACGTCTCACCACATCGTTGGTTAGACCACCCCCCAATTTAAGTATATTTTAAACAATATCAAATAATAAGATAATTTTTATGTTAAAAAAAAAATAAAAATATGTGTAATGTAATTTAAAAAATATCTAAAAATATTTTTAAAATGTAGTAGAAAAATATAAAGAAATATAACAATAAATATATTTTAAAATTATTTTTAAAAACGGTGAAATTTCCTGAACAAAACATAGGTTTCAGGGGCGTTATAGTTAGGAATTAGCATTTAAAAAACCTTAGAAATTCAGTGAAAAAAAACATAGGTTTCAGGGGTGTTATAGTTAGCTGGACATTTCACTCATACAAAACCATTGAAATTCCACCATTATAGTTAGTTGTACTAACTGTAACTCTCGCACCCGCAATCCACTGGTGATGCCACATATTACATCATTCATGACCTGGTCAGTGACATGGCGATACCAAAGGGGGTGATGGACGGAGCGATTGAGCAAATCAAACACTCACCCCCAGTCAACTGATCTGGGTTTAATCCATCACCATTCTTTAGCTCACTCCACCACCCCAGTACAGACATGGCCATATGCAAATCAGTCTGACCCTGTGCCTCATGGGAACAGTCCAGCCCGAACTGCCAAGCCATGTCTTTCCTGGACCGGAAACAAGCATCCTGGGACCGGTTTCGGATTCATAATCCTCATCAGCCAGGATATCTTGAATCCAGTGGTAGAGTGAGCAAGGGTCAGTGACATCACTGATGCCATCTAAAATGACATCACTGATGACATCATCCATGTGACAATCTGATACATCTCCTCATACACTAGTGTAACCTTTCAACACTCATTATAAAATATGGAGTACCATATTTAAAACCATTGATGCACCAATACAAGTTTCTAAAACCCCACTCGGTGATTCCTACATCTACACACACATCTAAACACTTACCTATATATTCATTGATACATGCTAACAAAGATCAATAGAAAACTATTAAATATACGTATACACCTACATCACACACCAGCACACATCCTATTCACTTATGTAGTCATCCTACTCACTTATGCAAGCAATTGATCATACTTATATTTACTAAGCTACATATTTATACAAACACCACTTTATTTATTCATATAGATAGTAACTCGTAATAGTGATTTTATAACACACTAAGTATAAGTATACAGTTTTCGATACAGACACTCATACAATCACTGAGTCTTATGTACACTTATTTATATACAGCAACTGTCACATACACTGCCTTTTATATTTCTACTTTGTTGGACATGTATCATTGAGAAATATATTTACTCATCACCACACCCATAAAGAGATTCACTCACCCAAACAACTGTTTCCACATACAGTCTTAACCTCATATACCTACTAAATCAACTATTTACACCTCTTTGGACAGCCACACACCTCCCACCCAATCAGACACACATTCACTATCCCATACAAATACTCACTTAAGTATTTATTAACTAATATAGACTTTCACATAGCTAGTAACCAACATATGAAGTAGTTTACACAACAAGAGATAGAGGGATACAGATCTGCACACAGTTGAATCACTATCCCATATATTTAGTGAGACACTTTAAATTAGTCACTTAGTCAATCACACACCACTAAATCGTCCATCCAGACACTTATACATCCACTCAGTCTTCAATGCATATTACTATATATATAATACTTATTTGAATATCGAACCAAACCACATTCACTGGATTATGTCATCAGTGATGTCATTTGAGATGGCTTCAGTGATGTCACTGACCATGTCCTGAATGATGTAATATGTGACATCATCACCAGTGGATTGCGGGCGCGAGAGTTACAGTTAGTACAACTAACTATAACGGAGGAATATCAATGGGTTTGTATGAGTGAAATGTCCAGCTAACTATAACACCCCTGAAACCGATGTTTTTTTTCAGTGAATTTCTAAATGCTAATTCCTAATTATAACTTTCTTGAAACCTATGTTTTTTTCACAATATATATATATTACCTACTGGCGGTCGCCAGTAGGTAGTTATAGTTAGGATTTTTTTCAATGCAAAATCTCAAAATTCTATTTGGAATAACTTTAGCGCCGGTTGACGAATCGGCCTGAAAATTTCCTCAAAATGGCCTCGCGGCGCCCTGGTCCTTTCTTGAAAGTTTGGGGGGGATATGTCAAGCGGGGGCCGAGATAAAAGGGGGGTACCAAAACGCGTTTTCCCCATGTTAATTTCCATAGGGCGGTCGATTTCACTTTTAGCCCGAACGGCTGAATGGATTTACACCAAACTTGGCAAAATTGTAGGGACTGGTAGCCAGATGTGCCTTTGCTATGTCTCAAGATATGTGCTCCAGTGGATTTTGAGTAATTTAGGTTAAAAAAAATATATATATCTATAGCCGCGCCCCGGGGAGCGCTCCGGGAGCGACACGCGAGGTCCGCACGGAAAGCTGATTGGCTCTCGGGTGTCTGTAAACATTCGAAACAGTCCGGAGCGGCCGCCATCTTGTGTCTCGGTCAAATCGAGACACAAGAGGTGGCTAAAACAAAGGGGGAAATGACCATAAGGCGTCAGGGATAGACCCCCTTTGACCCCCTAGGTTTGATGTGGGGGCTCTAAAAGGGCCCCGCGGGGCATTTAAAATATATATTTTTTTCGTTTTGCGCGGGGGGAGCGCTCGGTGCGCTCCCCGGTGCGCGTACCTGGGGAGCGTACTATGAGGAAAAAAGAATGACCGAGTTTTTAAAAAAGGAATCCTTTTTTTAGAAATTGGAGGTAGTTCTAAAAAGAACTTTTTTTTTCTTTTTGTTTTATATTTTTTTTGGTGTTTTTTGAACATTTTGTACTTTTTTTGGCTTTTCAAAACAGTTTTATATTTTTTTTGTATTTTTTAAGGGGGAGAAACAAAAAAAGGGAATTGAAACTGGCTCAACTGGAGCAAAAAAAAAATGTACTTCTTTTTAGGGCACTTGTGATTGTCACCTGCAAGGACGATTAGCTTTATGCTCTGTTCACCATAGGCGATAAGCTTGCCACATGCAGTACAAGTGATTTTAAAATCAGAAAATCTTGGCTGAATACAAGGCATCATCTCTGATGTTTCTGGTCCCGATGAAGAGGGTTCGTTTCTTTGGGAGGTGGTCCTTGAAGAATGGGTAGGGTTACTGGCCAGTTCCCTGAGCTCTGCACGAGTATAGTTGTTAGGGTGCTTTCTGGTCATATGATGAATCATGGTATAGTTACCAAATGAATAATTTTTGTTTGGGTTGCCCCTTGAGAGTTCTTCATTGCAGATTAGGCAAGTTACCTTGGCCGCATTCACTTTTTACTTGCCCTCTGGGAGTGAAAAAAACTCCCATACAATGTGTGGCTTGGGCTTGTATGGGGTATTTTCTTCAGGCAGCCATCTTCTCCTCCCCTCCTCCTCTTCCTCTTCCTCCTCCTCCTCTTCTTGACCACCAATATAATCTGGAGCTGGTCCTGTTGGTGGTGGTGGTGGGGCAGATGCACCAGCTGCTGCTGCTACTGAAGCCATTATTAAGATCAAAAAGGTACAGAGATGTACAAACAGGTCTTCCTCAGTCAAAGGACAAAGTCAGAATAAGGAAAAAAGGTGGGGTCTTTCATCATTTGGGGAAAAAAACTGTCCTGAACCAATGAGAAGTGTTATTTTCAGGTCACAAGACCAGGGGCTTCATCATTATGAAACCAAAACTGTTATGAACCAATGAAAAGAGTTATTTACAGGTCACATGACCCAACGCGCTTACGCTACGCGCCCCGGGTCGCGTAGCGTAAGCGTGTCGGATGTTTACGTTGCGCGATCGTATTCGCTCGAGTACTTCCGGGTGCACTTACGCCGTGCGTATCACACGGACGCGGCTACGCGATACGTCACGATCATGTTTTCGTTCGCGACATTGGCGCCAACGGGACGCTTCCCGGTTCGCGCACCGGGGCGCTTCAAATGACTACGCTCTCCGGGGCGCTCCCCGGGGCGCGCTCCGGGAGCGCTCCAAAAATAAATAAAAAAATGGGATAATTGTAGGGACAGGTAGCCCTATTCTGAAGTGGTTTTTAAAAAAATTTACTTTTGAAAAATATGTATTGTGCTACATTGGGCTTAATATATGTTAGAGCCAAAATGTAGCCCAAATGTAGCCCAATGTAGCCCAAAGATGGCCACCAGAGACAAAAAAAATATAGCCCAAATATCAGCCAGATGTAGCCAAACTGTAGCCCAATGACAGAATGTACCAGAGTGTTCTAAACAACTAGAGCGCTAACAGTCTTACTTATAAAGTGAGACTTATAGTTCGGAATTAGCATTAAAAAAACCTATAAAATTCACTGAAAAAACCATAGGTTTCACACCAGTTAAATTTAGGAATTAGCATTTAAAAAACCTATTAAATTCACTAAAAAAACCATAGGTTTCACATCAGTTATAGTTAGCTGGAAATTTTACTGTCATAAAACCATTGAAATTCCACGTTATAGTTAGTTGGACTCACTATAACTTGCGCGTGTAATGCACTGCTGATGACGTCACATATTACATCACTCATGACATGGTCAGTGACATCACTCATGACATCACTGATGACACCATCCAGTGAATGTGTGTCTTTCTGAAAAATAAATATGTTTTATATATGTATTTGTAAAGGACGATGGAAGAATAAATGGTTAAATAAGTGTTTAAATGGATGTTTTTTTTAAAAAGAATTGATTGGTTAACTGCCTTATTAAGTGTATCTTAGTTAATACATAGATTAGCGAGTAACTTTTAAATATTGTAATATATGTATCAGTGTTTCACTTTGTGTATAAGTGGCTGCATGGGTTGGTGACTGACTCACTGTTTGTATGTGTTTTGAAGACAGCATATGTGCAGGACTGTATGGGTGGATGAGTGTGTATATGTGTGTGTTAGTGAGTGAATGACTGTCTCACTAGTGTCTTTATCAGTAACGAGATATGTTTTTATCTAGTATATGTGAGTATTGATGTATATAAGTGAGTATATGAGAGAGTGAGAGATTGTAAGAGTTCCTGTTTAAATAAGTATGTGTTTCTATAAGTGATTGTTTAAGAGAGTAAGTATGTGTAAGTTTCCTTAGAAGTAAGGTGGTAGTGTGTGTATAGCTGTATATGCAAATAAATGGATGTTCAATAGTTTATTTGCATGTGTGAGTATGTGTGTGAGTAACTTTTGGATGACTGTCGGTGTGTAACAGGATGTATAGATGTATCACTACATATGATGAGTGAGTATATGTATGAGTGACTATATGGAACTGTTGATGAATGTGTAAATGTGTATATAGATAGTGGAATTATTGAATTGGTTGTTGTAACTGGTATGGGTATCTCCATTTTTTAAAATGTTTTAATTTATATTTTTCAATATGTGTTTCATGGGTTACATTACAGTGAAAGGAGGTCTGTCACTCTGTCACAAGGATGATGTCATCAGTGATGTCATGAGTGATGCACACCCTTTCTGATGTCAAAATTACTAGTTATGCACAGTTCTTGAGAATACCTAACATTAGCACTAGTGTTGCTGTGCAAATCGACGAGGAAATTGACAATCCCGCTGTCAACACCCTTATCCCTCATGGACTGCCACAGCTTTGCCCTGTTTACACAGTCGAAAGCAGATGACAAGTCCATGAAGGCAAGGTGGACAGTACCCTTCTGAGCAACAGTGTACTTGCTTAATATTAAAAAGAGGTTAAGGCACTGCGTAATAGTAGAGCGTCCACTGCAGAAACCATACTGAGAAATGGACATGATATTATTTTCCAGCGCCCAGTCGGAAAGTCTCTGCAGTAGAATTCTGCCCACTATTTTAACCATAGTCAATTAATGAAATGGGTCTGTAACAGTAAAGTGGGCTACCCTTGTCCCCTTCTTAAAAACTGGGACAATCGTGGAACCCCCCATGATTGTGGGCAGCCAATTTTAGCAGCTGCGTTAAAGACCGACTCTAATATGGGTGCCCAAAAGCTAGGCTCAGACTTATACAAATCTGGAGGGATCCCATCAGGGCCAGGAGCTTTCCCAGCTGTAAGTCCCACAATACCCTCCGTAACCTCGCCTCTATCAAACCTAATAGTATTGCCACTATTGCAAGGAGAAAGATTAAAACTATCATTCGTCGTACAGCAATACAATTGCTTGAAATGTGTTTCCCACTCCTCCTTTGTTATGTAGCATTCCAGACCGTCCCCCGGGTCCTGAACCAGGAAAGGTTTCTTTACTACCGCCCAGAATCTAGAGCTGCACTTCAGGATAGAGGGGTCAAGAATTTCACCCCATGCCTCTTCTCTTAAAGATTCCTTGCGTCTGGCGATAACGGATTTGTATTCTTTCCGGCACTGTTGAACATTCTCTGTTATTCTGGGATTAGCTGCCAGGGCTAGCCTTAGATTACGTGCCGCCTTAGAACAGTCATGATTAGGGCTCCCGGTTTTCCGTTCATACGGATTTATACACATAAATACAGACGGAAAACATTTTTTCCTTTGTCTGTATTTATAAATAGACACGGAAAAATACTGACAAACCTATCCGTGTCTGAAGTTCACAGGGGCCGCAGAAAGAAATTTGAAACCGATACAGATTCTCCTGCATACTATTCTTCCATCTAAATCACCCTAAGCACTCCCCTGCTGAGTGATTTGTTTCCAGGGAGCCTCTACTACCACCCTGACCGCAGCAGTCCAGGAGCGCTTATCAGCTTTTTTTAATGCACACTCTCGGCTGTTTAGGCAGTAATTAGCGGTCTCTTTCTCTGGACTCGGTGCCTGTGGAGATCGCTGAAAAGGAAAAGGAGGGAGCACCATGGGTAAGTAGGAAGGGGACCCCAGGACACACTAAAGTCACAGAGTGGGCATTGGCCATCACAGTGTCTGGCATAGTGATGTCACAGCCAAGTAAAGGACACTTTGGAAACTTTCAAACTGGGCAATTCGCAAAGTCGAGTGCAGGGGGCACGGAGCGATACGAGGAGGGCAAAGGTCATTATTACAGTGACTGTGCTAACATTGTTAATGCAGGGTGCTGTCCCGACTCACTAAAAAATTGTTTAAGCAGTAGGGCTTATCTATTTAGTTTTAAATAGTGTGAACTCGGCTTAATGGTATTGTAGTGCTTTACGTGAGTACCAGTTACATTAAGCAAGACTATCAAAATCTTTTATATTTGGGCAAAGGGAGATTAAGTGATTTTCCCAGAATCACAGTATGTTGAGCCGGCGCCGAGATTCAAAACTAAATCCCCCTGCCCCAAAACCAGCAGTTCTGGCCGTTACACCTCATGCTCTTCCTCGTTCGACCTGGATGGCCTGTTTTCTTTTAAGAGTCGAGTAAACTGATTCCGTTCGGCGAAAACCTGGCTACAGTGACCACTTCAGAGGTTCCTGCAGACAGCACCTAACACCACTTTACCTACAGGCACAGGTGTAAGAATGAACACACCACACAACAAAGCGCCAAGAGGTGAAGGAATGCCTTGTTACACTTGGCATATATACTTGCCTGTAGTGCTTGTAATACACAAACATGTCGGCGCTTACTATTACCCACAAACATACAGGACTTCGACTGTCTCATCACCCTGACCCACAGTTCCAACTGGAAGCTCAGCCAGGTAAGAGCTCGCTGTTGACATCTGGCGAGATCAGCACAACACAACTTCACAACCCAGCCTTTCATTCTTCTGAGGTCGGTAAATGGCGTGGTATAAATTTGGGTTTATACGACACGTGCTGCAGACCTCACAAACTGAAGTGAGAGGCACTATAGAAAAGGGTATTGTTTTTTAAAGTGTTGAATTCACTGCCCAAGGAGGACAGTAGAGAGCCCTGAAGTGCTTCCAGTGTGACACGTGGGCGCTTTACATAGCATTATGCATTCTGCATAAGGCCTTCTGGAACGAAAATTCAAGAGTTCTACAGAAATGGGGCCCCACTGGGTTTCATACAAGCATCCGCCATTGCATAAAATACCAACATAAGGCAGCCAATCAAAATTCAGCAGTAACAAATACAAGGACGGGGAGCAAAGCCCGGGCTCAGGGGCACCTCTTAACCCAGCCTGGAACCGAACCCACCCAGAGACAGAAAACTTCAGAGCGCCCATCTTCAGAAAGGCCTTGGAAAAGAAGGGGTGTACTGGATGGATTTGTACCACGCTAGCAGCTTGTGCAAGATAAACGTCTCCTTGTACAAACGGCGGCAGCACGATAAAAATATAATTAAAATTGATTTGTTCTACATAGCTGTGTTTACATGATCGAAAGTGGTAAAATATGCTTTTCCCTTCCAAACATGAAATACCACCTTGTGTTCGCCCAGTCCTTCATTTAGCACTCAGTGCCCCGGAGTGAAAATCATTATGTTGTATTTGTTTTAAAGGGTTATTCGAAGACTAGGATGGTCATTTGAATGTATCTGTCACTCTTTTACAATAAAATGCAATGTAATGCTTACACGTATTTTCCAGGTTGTTAAAACCATTTTGTTCTTTTTATATAAATATTTATATAGTATGGAGCAGAGAAAAATATATTTGCCCTCATTCCTTCCCCGGCAAAATCGTAGGCAAGCAGGGCTCTCTCATTTGGTTAAGCCTCTTAGACTGGGCCTTCACGCGCAGCACTTCTATTTATCTTGAAGTGAGTAACCAGGCCCAAATATCGGCGTCTGCTCACCATCCTGTGATCCTGGGCAAATAACTTGATTTACCGGTGCATGTAGAAATTAGAGTGATCTTGTGTAATCAGACTGGCGCTCATGTCAAGCGCTTCAATGCCTTTGGTGCACCCTATACAAAACAGGCAAAAATGCACAATGATGTAAAACAAAAACATTATTTTTTTTGAGAAAAAAAACCTCCCCAAGCAAAAGGTTTCCATTCAAGATGAACACGATAAATATGAAAAAATGGGAGGCATTAGAGTACAATTTGAGTCTTGTTTACTTACCCATCCAGTGATTCTGGGCAGATCACCTAAAGTGAAATGCCGGCTCATGTAACGGGTACAAGCGCCAAGAGGCCACTTGCACGCTGTTACCTGGACTACTTTTGCTATGAAGTGAAGGTGTTAACAGTTGATAAAGTTGTAGATCAGAAGTCCTAACCGGGCTTAAACTTTACAGACCACATGGATAACTAGGACTTAGGGACTCCCTCAGTCTGTACTCTGAATAATTTGAACTAATGTCCGGAGGCCAAACGGCATAAAGGCAAAATACAACCAGAAAGAGCCCCAATGTCCTCAAAGTCTCTTGAAATACACATTTTCTTATCCTACAATGGCAAAGTTTTCAAGTTTAAGTATTATGTTTATTTAATTTGACATATATATATATAGATAGATATATATAGATGGATAGATAGATATATCTAAACTTATAACAACCGAGTTCAAGTGTGCATTGTCTAATTAAATAAATGTGGAAAAATACTAGCTGCAGCGTCTTCTTCTGCTTGCAACACAAATAAATGTGGATAAATACAGAAAAAATGACCCAAAAATAAATATGGATAAATACAGACGGAAATGTAAAAAAAAAAATACCATAAAACCGGGAGCCCTAGTCATGATTAAACCATGTTGGTCCCCCGATCTCTGTGTTCTTTACTGGAACTAACATCATCTGAGACACCTTGTCCGATAGGCTTTGAAAAGAACTAAGGACCTGGCACGGGCCTGACCCTTCTTTAATACAATTCGCAATTTCCTCTATGCAATTATCCTTGATGTTTTTGTACAAGTCTGGAGTAATCGTAGACCATTTAAGGCGCCGTCTCCCATCAGTTGTGCTGAGCCTGCCTGTGATACAATTCCGACCTTCCCTAGCCACTCAGGGGCCCTTCAAGTGTACAGTCAGTGGGTTGTGATCACTGAATTCACTATATTCAATAATGAAAGAGTCCACAAAGGTCTACATTGACAAAGAAAGTAAGACCTAATCAATGAAGGTACCCCTCCCATGACCCTTAAAAGTTGGGATCTCAAAACACTTTAAGGGATTCCTCAATGCCATTGTCAGCGATAAATCCAGGTCATTCAATAAATCGTTAAAAACTTCCCCCTCCACTGTGTGTTCCAAATGCAAGCCCTCGGAACGGTCCCAATGCAAATCCGAGATGCTTTTCCGCAGGGGGTCGCCGCAAGGATGGACATTAAAATCGCCCATAATAATAAGGTTATGGAGACATTCCTTCATTGAAGTATTAATAAATGCATTTAGTGCTAATATAGGGCTGGAAACTGAACATAAGTTGACAGCGTTATAAAAATTCACCAAACCAGCCGAACAATTATCTCCATTCAGTGCTAAACCAATAATTCCGGAATTGCCTGTTAAAACTCTACGTATTTTACAAGAGAGTGCGACCGAAATGAACGTGACCAGGCCCCCCTTAGGTTTACCCCTGCTAGATGCGATCACAGGAACATAGAAGGCCTTATACCCTTCAAAAAAGAGGTCACAATCCACTGACCAGGTCTCCTGCAGACAAATGATCTGAAACTGCTTAATGTACCTAATCCAGTTACAATCCGCCATCTTTGTAACCAGTCCCGCAATGTTCCAAGAGATTACATTATTTCCGCTCGTTTTCACCTTTGTGATCTCCGTATGATCCACTTCAGCTGATCTTACATTTCCCTGGCCCTCAGACTCCTCACGTCAATCACACGCCTCAAGGCCTGAGAGCAAATCATATCTGTTCTGTGTTTTCACAGTAAACCCATTCCTACTTTGGTTAACAACATTGTACAGGTATGGTGCTATTGGAGCCGGAGCCTGGGTTTGGATCAGTGGCCTAAAGTTCCTGTGTTTAGGCGGGGCTTTAATCAAGTGGGGTAAAAGTATCCAAGTGGACAAACGCATATACTATTCACGTTATACATTAATGATGATGCTCTTAATAAAACTGTTGCCACATGTTGGGGATGTTTAAAGTTAACAACAATACAATCTCAACTATTTGTCTTTCTAGATGGGCCGATCCAATTCACCCTTCTGACTGATAGTATTTGGTCAGAGTATGCGATTGGAAATCCGCAGTTTATATTCAGCCAAGCTACTGCTTTGTTTTTTAATGATTCATGGGATTCCCCATGGGACTGGGCAGAATGGTCATCTATAGTTGGGACATTAGTCAAGACAGCCACATAGGGTGCACAATCAGGTGGAAGATTAATATAGCGACTTGTCCTTATTTGTCTAAGATCTGAACTACCATCAAGATCTGCTGTGGGCTATGTAGTCAGATCAATTTTTGATGGGGGTTCAGGTGGGGCGTTTTCCACTGCAGAAACTTGCCGAAAAGTCTGTTGTACCTTCTCTCTCCTGTGTCCCTGCCCCGTTTTCACTACCTTAGGTCTGGCAGGCGAGGCTGATGCCAGGTGTGCTGATAACAGTCCACCTAGTCCATCCACCTCTAAAACCAAGGTATCCAGCTTACATGTCAGAGGTCTTATCAACTCTTCAATTTTTGCCACAATTTTTCCATCTAAGGTGCTAATCAAGAGGGAAAGTTGCTCAAGATGTATTTTAATACCACCCTCATTATTTCCCTCAGATGGACAGGATCCCGTAGCAGAGCCATTACTGACTAATTCGGCTGTATCAACTCTTTTTTTGTTATGCCTCCCCCCACGTTTCAGTTGTAATTTTCTACAGTTTCTCACCGGTCTCGGTGCTGGCGGTGCCTGCTCTGTTTCCTCAATAGAGGTATCTGGCAGGTCTTCATGCGTCTCTGCGTGCACTTGAATTACAGCCGTTATAACATCCCTATCACTGATATCAGAGTTATTTGGCATAGGTGTGTCCACCACTGGGAGAGGCACCTCTTCCTGTAACAATGGAGGGCTTCCCCGGCCTAGAGAGGCCCTTCGGTCACTGTTAATTTGATTTACCTTTTTAACCAAGTAGTTGTCCATGGTAACCAACCCAGAAGCAGATTTATCTATTTTACCTCTAGACATCACATCAACTTATTATTACACTCAAAGTAAAAGCTAGTGTAATGGAACAGTCTACAAGCATTCAATGCACTTTACACGGACAACAAAAATTAAAATATAAAGTCTCACTATAATAAAAATAGTCCTTCGCTACAGGACCAAAGTCTGTGGCCCAGCCCAGTCTCTTCAGGCCTCTGAGGGCCACAGAGGGCCCGCCCTTTGCCCGGCGTCTCACGAGGCGGGGATGAGGCTCAACTTTATGTGCCTCCTGGCGCATAGCGGTCATGTGCGGCTTCCGGACGCATTGAATGCTGGGGATTGTAGTCTCCGGGGCACGCTCACCTCGCGGCGGCCGCGCAAAGATGGTCAAAGTGCGGCAGCGGGCAGCAGGCACACCGGGAGACAACAGCGCTCAAGGGCGTCAGCAGCAGCAAGTAGGTTCAAGAGTCCCAAAGCTTACAGGACCTCCGTTTCAACACCCCTGCTCGTCAGGGGATGAGGCTCAACTTTATGCGCCTCCTGGCGCGTAGCGGTCATGCGTGGCTTCCGGCCGCATTGAATGCTGGGGATTGTAGTCCCCGGGGTACGCTCACCTCGCGGCGGCCGGGCAAAGATGGTCAAAGTGCGGCAGCGGGCGGCAGGCACACCGGGAGTCAACAGCGCTCAAGGGCGTCCGCAGCAGCAGGTAGGTTCAAGAGTCCCAAAGCTTACAGGACCTCCGTTTCAACACCCCCCCCTCGTCAGGGGATGAGGCTCAACTTTATGCGCCTCCTGGCGCATAGCGGTCATGCGCGGCTTCCGGCCACATTGAATGCTGGGGATTGTAGTCCCCGGGGCACGCTCACCTCGCGGCGGCCGGGCAAAGATGGTCAAAGTGCAGCAGCGGGCGGCAGGCAACCGGGAGACAACAGCGCTCAAGGGCGTCAGCAGTAGCAGGTAGGTTCAAGAGTCCCAAAGCTTACAGGACCTTTGTTTCAACACCCCTGCTCGTCAGGGGATGCTATTAGCGTTTGCATGGTTGAGGGGTGCTGTGGTTCTAACGAAAGCCTGCGTTCAGTCAGTTCGATTTTGTGTATCAGAACTAATTCAGCTCCTAGAAGGAACACATCTAAAGTCCCTGCCACCTCCTACCCTGTAGTATGCTTTAACAGCTTCCCTGCACACACACAGCTGCCCCAGTACTTCACACGTCTTTGAAAGACCATTGCCTTGTTAATGACGCTTTGTTGTTTTTTCACCCCTTCTAGAGCCCCTGCATCGCCACTCTGAATATTGCTGGAAGAATTAGTACCTTACACAATACCAAACCCTGTCAGCTAAAACCCCCGAGGAATCGGGTTTTGCTTGCAGGAATCGGGAGGCGGGAGACTAGCCCTGAAATCGGTAGTCTCACGCCTGAATCGGGAGGGTTGGCATGTCTGCGCGGCATGTCCCGCGTTACATTGTAGGAGTGTGCAGGCAGATTAAAGCGCCCCATGCGCTCTCAGATGACGTTGCGACCCTGCACGGCCGATAGGGACTCCTGGAAACCGCAGTCTGCCCAGCAGCAGTCTGCAGGCAGCAAATTCAGGGACGCCTCTCCCTGACCTGCGGCAGCAACAAGCTCTGGAGGTAGATGTAGAGTAACTTTAGGATTATCCCTGGGACTCCGTCCCACCAGGGCAAAGCTCCGCCAAGCCTGCCAAAACACAAAACAAGCAGAACAAACAGCGACAACAGGCAATAGGCTCGGCAAGACTAGAGACAGTAAGAAATTTTTTGATAGTGATGGAAATTTTCGGGGGACAGAGTGAACTAAGCTGGGTGAGCAGAGTACTAAGAGAGCCGCCTCACCTTGCTCACACTCAGTTTACACTCAGTTTGCTCGGCAGCCTGCCTGCTATTATCGAGCTCTCACCGCTCCACTAGACGCAGTCTCCCATCGACTCCCACTACACAGGGGGGTCAAGAGAGGTCGAGGAAGGTCCGCAAGAGAGGTCAGCGGCACCCTGGTAGTGGCGGCAGGAGGCAACAAGGGGCAACATAAACAGCGATGGAGGGCTGGGAGGCTGGAGACGCTGGATTACAGGCAGGTGCGTTCAAGCGCGAAGGAGGGCCCGTGAGTGCACGGTCAGCAATCCCCCGTCGTGCTCTGCTGAGTGCAGGGACTGTAAAGAAAAATAAGCGGGGCAATCAACAAGAACCGGTGCCGCAAATGAATTGGTTTTTCCAGCGGCGGCTTTCGGGTACATTTCGGAGCACTTTTCGATGCCCTGCTGCTCCTGCTCCCACTGCTGCGGTCGGTCGGAACAAAGGCGCGGGGTAAAAGAAGTATTTTTGCAGTTTTGGATGTCGACTTTCAATCTTGTGTTTGTTAGGGTGACCAACCGTCCGTAAATTTCACGGACAGCCCGTAATTTGGGCCTCTTGTCCGTTGTCCGTGAAGGATTCTTTCACTGACGCCTTTTATCCGTAATTTCAGCTGCCCCCAGCAAGCAGCCTGAGAGTCCTGTAACGGTCACAGCAGGGGCCAGCTCGCGCTCCTGCAGTGATCTGTGGCCTGCAGCAGCCCCTCCCCGACCTGGCACAGACTGCTATCAGGCCCATTATCATTCTGTATGTCGGCCTAATTATCACATACAGAATGATAATGGGCCCGTGACAGCATTTGCTAGGCCTCCTCTTGCACTCACTGCTCTTCTCAGGGATCGTTCATGTGTGCAGCAGCATTGCTCAGTGAGTGTTATCAGCTGCCACTGCGATACCACTTTCATCACATCGAATGTGCCTTTAGTTAATCACAGTTTGTTCTGCATTCTTAGAAGGTATTACAGCCCCCATACACAAATTAATCTTCATTTCAAAGGATGAAGTGTCTTGCAATTTTTTGGACGGTAATGCTTGAAAAAGTTGCATATTTAGACACAATGTAAAACAGGTGGTTTATGAAGCTCCCCTTTTTTCCCCCCTGCATGAAAATGTGTTCGTATCATAAGAAAGTTTAGGAAGACCAAAGATTTTACTTTCTTTTAAGCTTATCTAAAAATGCAGTGCAGTTCAAATAGCCCCCTGATCTATCATGATATGGTGCAGTGTAACGGTTTTGATTACCTGTAAATCTTTTAACATCTCAAATACTTTAGCTATTTCAGAAAGAAACTGCTCTTTGTAGGAAAAAGTTAATTGAAAGTACATAGACAAATAGAAATATTTTAAATCCTGCTACCTACCCTGATTCTCACTTAAGGCATTGTTTCCTTTCACTTTGTACACAAAAATAGTTCATTTTTAAATGGCTTAAATAAAGGGAGACAGCTAGTGCTAGCTATTGCATCATGCCCTTTGGTATGCTATAGGGCTGGGGAAAATCAATTGAATCTACCCAAGCTATTTGTTGAACGTAATCTGATGTTATAGTTTAGCAGGGATCAGAAACCAGGCACATTGACAAGTACCAAATGATTTATGTCCATCTAGTGTAGGAACAGAAATTACACTTCTGCATAATGATCACTGTGAGAAGGTGGCCTGATATGCAGTGCTCACTATTCTAGTGAACACTATGTATCAGTCCAGCAACCCTTATTGATGATTGGTTGTAAGTCAACCTTATAGACCAGCTATCCTAGTAGCGTGGATACGAGCAGTCTAAGGCTAAAGACTCGAGAGGGCGTGTTAAGCCAGCTGTTTATACCACATATACCCCTTGAACACCAAGTGAAAGGACAACACACAAGTGTTATGAAAATAAACAGTTATTTATTAAGAATCACAACAGCCCTGTACTCTTTATGAGGACAGGGTACTAAGCACAAACCAAAACTCTTACAAAAATACTTAAGTTAGCACAGTATATACAAATGCCCGAGGGGCACGGAAAACCATATACTAGAAAAGTGGGATGCGAAATTACTAGCAGGTAAGTACAGTACTAATAGGCTTTGGAATCGCTAGGACTTGACTATAGAATCGTTAGATTACTTCTAGGAGACCCAGGGGACTCGGGTGCAGTGTGTGCACTCTCACGCGAGATGCGGGACAAAGTCTATGGTAGCTAGAAATTGCAAAGTTAGTGTTCTCGGGCGAACCCGACCTGGTAGGGAGAAAACGAAAGTAGATTCTGACCCTTGGATAGTGAGGCTATGCTGGGGCACCGAAATGCCGAAGTTACCTAGCCCAGGGGCTGCAGCTGCATAGGACTCAAAAGACGTCGGGAATCCTCGTTGATGGACCAGGAGCCTGGAAGAAAGAAGTTGCTGGCAGGCGACCAGTGAAGAAAGTTCGGTGGATCCAAGCCTGGATCGATGGAAGATGACACCTGAAAGCAGAGGGGACCAAGTTCGAGACTACTAGCCAGTAGTCAATGGGCACCAGGAGGGCACCGGATGGTAGCCACCTCGACTAGGCGAGTGGGTGACGCTGTGCTCGGAGATCTCACGGACCAGGAGGCGTTGTCGGCGACCAGGAAGGAGGATCGAGCTGTCCCACGAAGATAGAAGCTGTCGGCGTCGCTGGACCCAGGATTGGGCAACAAAGCCTTGGCAAATTCAAGCCCACGCGGTGGACCTAAAATGGCATCTGGAGTGGACCAGGAGGGTCCGGGGTGCCTCTCTTAAAGAAGGAAGCAAGGGCCAGTCTGGAGCAACCAGACCAGCAGCAGTGATGTCGTCGGGCGTCGTTCAGAAGGCCACAAGCCAGCCGGCTAGTAGCCAAACAACGCGGTGCACAGCAAACAGCAGAAGGGCCCCACGCAGATCGTGGAGATGCAGGGGGGCTGATCTTGGGTGCTGGAGCTGCGCAGGGTCGGGGCTTCTCGGACCCCAAAGCACTCACCCGTGGAGGACACGGTGGGCTTGCAGTAAAGATGTCGTGCAGTCTTGGCGATCGTCGGTCCCTCGAGGTCTCGTCGCACTCTCGGTTCTCAGCTTAGCTGTAGAGGTGAGTAGAGGTCAGAGGTGCCAGGGAAGCCGGGTCTCGTCGAGCTGGGTCGTCGGATTCGTGATGAAGGACTTGCAGCAGACCGCAGTGTTCTTTAGGATGGTGCCCGCTTGATGCAGGGTGACTACTCCTTAGCCACAAGGGAGAATCTTGAAGAAGAAATCTTGAAGTCCTTTCGAAGAAAGTCGTGTCTTGATTCCAAAGATGATCTAATTTGAACAGGGGGCCCGCTCCCATCTTTATACTAAAAAAGGGGGCTGACCCGGTGACTAGGTCCTGCCTATGGGTGGGACTAGGTGGGGGGTGGTTACACCCCTCAGCCATGCCGGACTTCCCCAGGCCAGGGGCTGGTGTGCCCCTGGAACTGGTTCAGACCGGCCTATGCGTAGTGAGCACCGGGGTGCCACTCAGCAGTCACCTTCCTGAAAAGCCCTGCCTACCCAGGATACACAAAACCATGTCTGGGAGGGTGCTAGCACCGCCCCTGACAGGAAACCCTTTGTCCAGGCTCCCCTCGCTGGAAGGACTCCCAGCTGCAGGGGGTCAGACTCGTGTCTGTGGTGGCAGCATCCATTTTGTGGAGCTGAGGCTTCGTTCAACTTTAACCGGGGTTCACAGTTACATACATGTCGTGTCCCTCTAGAAGGGTGGAATGCTAACCCCGTCGCCAGAATTGGCGAGGGGTTAGTATTCCAATTCGTATGACACCTTACTCGACATGTTTTGATAAAGCAATACCAAAGTTAGCATTTAACCGCGAGGATTATAATGCACTTAAGAGTATATGGTATGCGATATCATGGAACAGCTATTAGGACTTGGTTCTGCAAGCTGCAGACAGGCTCAGCTCATGCCAGAGCACCATCTCACACGATTCCAAGCACTCTGCCTTCAGGATTGTCAAGGCCTGCCATAGGAGTGACTGATAGGAATCTGTGTGTCCATTTTAGGGTTAGGTGTAGGTATACTACACCTACAGCAAAGGGTGATTACACGACTTTGCCCCAGCTGTCATGCAGCCAGTTGTGTCAAATTTAGGAGGCCAGCCAGGGGTGGCATAATACATGCTGCAGCCCCTGGCAGCCCTGGGTACACCTATGCCCTGAGTTACAGGGTCTGATAAGGTGGCCCAGTACCAATTGGAAATGCACCTAGGGTACATGGAATCCATTTTACAGAGAGAGCAGTAGGCCTGGGGTCCTGATTGGCAGGGCCCCAGGTCGACTATGTCAAAAACCAGCTAAAACACAGGGCAAAAAGTTGGGGGCAACCATAGTCAGGAGGTACCTTCCTACAATCACTAATTTTATTCCTTTACAAATTATGCTGAGTGATTGACGCCTACTTGATCTGACCCCAAAAGCAACTCTAATCGATAGAATCTTCTCTGAGATTATTCACCATCATTCAGTGAGATAATCTTTCCAAAACATGCTTTTTCATTTTGGTATTTATTTGACCAGCCTTGGTGTATCATGACTTCACTCTGCAAATAATTTGTCACTTGTGTGTCCAGCCCAGAGAATTGCCTATTGTGTGTTACATTAGTCAACGCAGTTCCAGTTTCTGATGGGCTAAAATGATCCATCGGCCACGGAAACCTCTCAAGGGGGGATTGCCTCCTCTGTTTCATTCTTTGTCTCCTGGATTCTGCCAAGTTATTGACTGCAGGTAATCAGTCTAGTCTAGGTTACTCCTTTTCTCAATTGTGCATTTGTTAATGAAACAACAGTAAAGAATAATCGAGGAATTGTAGCTGAGCTGGAAACCTGTAGCAGAGACGGAAACCTGTAGCAGAGACGGAAACCTGTAGCAGAGACGGAAACCTGTAGCAGAGACGGAAACCTGTAGCAGAGACGGAAACCTGTAGCAGAGACGGAAACCTGTAGCAGAGACGGAAACCTGTAGCAGAGACGGAAACCTGTAGCAGAGACGGAAACCTGCAGCAGAGACGGAAACCTGCAGCAGAGACGGAAACCTGCAGCAGAGACGGAAACCTGCAGCAGAGACGGAAACCTGCAGCAGAGACGGAAACCTGCAGCAGAGACGGAAACCTGCAGCAGAGACGGAAACCTGCAGCAGAGACGGAAACCTGCAGCAGAGACGGAAACCTGCAGCAGAGACGGAAACCTGCAGCAGAGACAGCTTCTCCAATAGACCTGTAGCAGAGACAGAAACCTGCAGCAGAGATAGCGTCTCCAACAGAAAGAAAGCTGCAGCAGAGCTGGAGACCCCGCAGCAGGAACCTGCAGCAGGAACCTGCAGCAGAGACGGAAACCTGCAGCAGAGACGGAAAGCTGCAGCAGAGATAGTGTCTCCAACAGAAAGAGCGCTGCAGCAGAGCTGGAGACCCCGCAGCAGGAACCTGCAGCAGAGTTAGAACCCTGCAGCAGAAACCTGCGGCGGAGACTGATACCTGCAGCGGAGACAGAAAGCTGTAGCTGAGACAGCGCCTTCAACAGAAAGAGAGCACTGCAGCAGCTGAAGAACAGCAGAAGAGGGGCTACCCAGAGACCGGCACTTTTCCCCCTAGGAGCACGAGAGATATGACCGGTCCTGTCTTCCAGACAATAGTGTGCGGATGCCGCGGCGTTCCTGGCTCGGTGATGCGGTGAGTGAGACGCGACCGATCCTCCTGCACAAACGGCCCAGATTAACAGAAGGCCGTGGGTGCGATACAAATGTAAGGATATCCCGCTGGCATTGGCGGAGCTGATCTGCTCGCTGCGGGAGCCTAGCCAATTTGTTCAAAATCGCTGGGGGCATTGTGGAGCGGCGAACAGCCACATGCAATCCTAATGTGGGCTCAGAGAACCGGCAGGTATCAAAATGCAGATTGGTGCTCTAGCCCGAGTGCCACACCACGCACGCTGGGCTCCTCCCAAAAATGTTATCTGAACATATGTTCAATTTGAAATGGTGTCTTATGTAAATCCTCCCTACGCTCGGCCTGACTTTAAAATGGCAGCCGCGCTTGAGACTCAAGATAATGTTGCCCTAGCCTGAACATGGACTCGGTTCATAAAACTACTTGATCCAACCATTATTTCTGATTTATACTGATCCCCAATTAACACCTTCAATATTCAGGATACGTGTCGACACTTAGTGAAAACATGAAGCTTTTCGACTAGGTGCCTGCGCAAATGCCCAAACACTCATTATTGTTTTCACATTCACTGAGGGCAAGCTGGAGGACGAGGTGACCAACGCTGCTACAATAGAATTATGACGTTGCCCCTTGGGCAGAATCCAGAATTGTTCGGACTTTTCGCTGAACTAGAATAACGTTTGGTTGATGCTCGGTGGAGCTATCACATGAAGCAATAGAGGAGCTTGACTCTGGGTCGCCCCCCACTTGGTTGGCACCTACCCTGCTGGATATCAAACATTGTTTTTTTCCCATCAACCGGTTATGTTCCTTTTCCTCCCTCCATCGATCTTGTTTTTCTATGTTTACTGAATACTCTTGCAACAAATTTAACTGTAATGTAACTGTAACTGATGTAACGCTGTAACTCGTCTTAATCCTCATCTAAAGCGCTCTGATACCTTCGGGCCCAGCCTGGACTTCGTCTCCTTGCCATGTCTCCTACCCCCTCTCCTACTTCTTCCCTCCGTCATTCTTTGCTTGCTTCCCCTATTCCTTTCCTCTTTTCCCTGAATCTTTTTCCCCCTCCATGCTTTGTTTATCCTGTGCCTATGCTCCGCTCAATCGCCCTCCATGTCGCCCTTTTTACATTATCCCCTTACCCTCTACACGCCATGAACCAACAGATGCAACCCGTAATTGACGCACCTTCTGTAACAATCGGTAATATGTAACCTATGTAACCCTACCAGCCTAACTCCCTAAAACTGCCCCTTAAGTATGCCCTTGTCCTAAGCACTCCTACTCCCCTTGTTGGGGATTGATCCAGTATTTTTGCCCTGGAGTCTCAGAGACCCTTCTCTGAGAGTCCACAGTGACAAGGGGGTCTCCCATAGTAGAGGACTGTGATGTATTCCCTTAACTCTGTGAACTGTATCCTACCTACTGGATGTCGGACGTCGGACTCTGTGTTCACGCTGGGTTTTCTACCCCCTCCCCCTCCTCTTCCCTCCTTCATTCTTTTAAGTGTGGCCGTGACCAAAGTACTCCTCTCCCCTTGTTGGGGAGGGATCCAGCATTTATGCCCTGGAGTCTCAGCAACCCCGCTGAGAGAGTCCAGCTGCGACAAGGGAATCACACAAAATGGAAGTCTGAGAATGACCCTTTACCGCAGGGAGCCGTCTCCCACCCAACCGGACATCGGACAGAGTTACCGCTCCTCTCCTCGCCAGGCCTCCTAGCCTCTCCCCCACCTCTTCCCTCCTTTCAGTCTTGACTTGCCTCGCCTTTTCCTTTCCTCTCTCCCCTAAATCTGTCTCCCCCTGCCTGATTGGTTCTTCCTTGTGCCTATTCTCCGCTTAATCTCCCCCACGTCGCCCTTTGACAGTACACTTCTACACGCCATGAACAAACGGATGTAACCTGTAATTTATGTACCTTTCTGATGTAACTTGTAATTGATTTACCTTCTGTAACAATGTGTAATGTGGAACCTATGTAACTTTCCTCATGTAAAGCGCTCTGATACCTCCGGGTCTAGCCATCGCTATATAAAACTCAATGAAATGAAAAAAAAAAATCCTTATGGTTAAAAAATTCCATTAATGGCTTCTGTTAATCAGGGGCCAGTGAAGCTTTATATACTCCTGTTTATGCTGTGCCTCCTATGCACCTGGTATAGTTAGGGTGTAGTGGAACTACTGCTCAGTGGACGACCGGCAGAGCAGACGTATGAATAAAAACTGAAAGTGTTACCGTGGATTTTGCCACAAAAGCGTACATATACTCTTTCAGGCTTATGCAGGGCTTTTCTGCTTGTTATTAAACGTCCTGCTTTCATAGCCGCTGTGTTGTTGGGCAGTACTGCTTAGGGAACATCTTTGGGCTGCAGAAACAGGACTCCTGATGCCACACACATTGACTTTTACACAGATTCTAAACTAGGTGGGAGCACAGTCCTTATAAGTGGATAAGGGGAATGACATTGCGTTCCACAAGAATAAACAACTGTTATTTGTCAAGAACGCCAAAAGACTGCCTCGAGGGTGAGCGTGCAGAACACAAATAAAGGTAATATTGTGTTAACAATATATAAAAGACAATGATAACTATCAGGTGACTGTGATGGCAGAATTAACCCTCTTAACTATTCTATGTGAATGGATATTTATCATTTGCAAGTGGTTTTATCATCTAATACTTTGTTAAGTAATAGTTTCACAGTTCTCATTTTTCGGCAGAAACAAACAGTGTTAGCTATCTCCTATACACTCTCCTATAAATACTTAACTAATGTACGCAGCTATTTGCTTGATAAATTTCACCAAATCCAAAATGCAGTGACTTACATAATTTATTCCAGTGAGCAACAGCTATCATTAAAGGAACACACTCAATTAAATCATTATGTATGGTACACATTACCATCTGGGCTCAATTGTTTCCTTTTTCCACGTTTTAAACTGTATGAACCTCAGAAAGCACTGCAGACCGCAAAAAAACATGTTGCTCTCAACCTAATATAAACTTATTTTGACTTGTGCTTGTGTTGGTTGTCTGTTTACTTATGTAATATTGCGCGACCTCCTCTGATGTGTCTGTAAAATGTACCTTTTGTCCCAAATTTTTGTGTTGAATTCTGAACTACTGTCCTGAATTTTTGTCCTGAATTTTGACCCTTTGTCCTGAATTTTTACACTCACTGTCCTGAATTTGCACCCATGCCAGTTGGTCACCCTAGTTGGGCTTCTTTGAATCCTCTCATTACCACTGGGTCTTATATTTGTCATGCATAGTCCGGTTAAAGCGGATAGCGTGTTCATTCACTATTGCAGTCTATCCTGGAGCAGAACAGGACATCCGTCTTGCTTGGCCTCCTGGCTGACGGCAACACTCCTGTATACCTTGGCTGTCTGTCACATACTCCGCAATCACCTAACAGTGTCACGCGGCCTTTGAGCGGATTTCTTACACACACTTGCCAGAGAGTAACACGTGACCACCAATAGAGAGTGCCCCTCCTTCATGAGCTCAAACCTAACTAGGAATGAGCTCTGCGGCATCCCAGTTCATAAAAAAAAGCATGTGTTGCCGGCTCTTGTGCTCCGATATGGTGGTCTACGACTGTCTAGTGCGGCAAGTAGCGGACAACACTGAACAGTGCGCTCTTCGAGTCCGCACGGGTGGGAAGCAGCAACAACAGTTGGTACAAGGGTGTGAAAGCCATCAGCTGTATAAAAGGGCTATGGTCCAGTGCTAGTTCTTAGCAGGGGACGAACATGTGATTTGCCCAGAATCACAGGATGTTGAGTCGACGCCAATTGTCACACCTAATTCTTGCTGTGGTCTTCTTCTGCTCCCCTGCCTTCAGCCCCTTCGTTTCTCTTCCTTGGTAAATACATGCATGTGCTATTTTATTCTTACAATAAGAAGTCCATAATTGCCTTTTCACGTTAAACCCGATTTTCATTGTAGAGCTGTTGGATTTTATTTTACGAAAATGCTTTCAGTTTACATTTATTTTTCTTGTCTAAATGTTAACACGTGCTTCTTAAATTGTTTTTCTGTTTCTAGAACATGCCATTGCATGTGCAATGTCTGTCTAGGGCTTTCCTTCTTCTGGCCCTTCCTACGCCTATTTGAGCCTCTGGTACACCAGGCAGTCAGCTTGGTTGACCAGGTGAAAAGTTGAGGGCATCTTTCTCGGGTGCATTAATAATTTAGGCCTTTTGGGGCCAGTGGGACTTTGAGCCATTGTCTCTGTAAACAAGCATTTGCAATGCAATAGGTCTCGCATTATTAACGTTTGAGTTATTGCCATTGCTAAATAATGCAACACCAATATCTCAAACTTTAATAATGCCAGACCGATTGCATTGCAAAAGCTTGTTTGGTTTTCTCCCGTGTCAAAACGGTTTCTACCCACTTAAAAAAAAATATTGTTGGAAGAAGCCTTATTACCACATCCCTCTGTAGAGTATTCTATTCCTAAACTGTAGGCTTGGCAATCTAGAAAATAGGATCACTCTTCCTTACCCTCACACAGTGCTGACACCAATAACTTTTCCAGCTATTTGGCCAGAAAAGCAGAGACCCTCAACACTTGCACCACTTATGTTGCCAGACTGTTCTCATGATACTATAAAAGCTGAATCACAGCAACCAGCTATATGTATTTAAAAATCATTTGACAAGAAAAAACTTGCAGCACTTTAAAATATCCCTATTTACTAAATAACCTGCATTCTTTCAGTTCTCCAGTATTAGTCTTTCATAGATTCACTTGCTTGAATAATTCCCAGTCATCGAAGTGGGAGTCCCACTGTACATAACATAGTAGTAAAAAGCATATTTACATAAATATATACATAATATATACATATAGACACATAAAATAATATTCCATAATATGTATATTCTTTAAAAAAAATAAAATCTTAAAGTACCATAGAACAAAATAGGACCATATAAAGCATTGAGGGAGAGCTCACTTTAGTAACATATCAATGTCATTATAATAGTCCACTTTCCAGCCAATCAGGCGGTAGCACCCTCTAGAACCTTCTCCACAGAAGCTCAAGCCCTCAGATTTTCTACCACACGTTGTGTGCAGTGAGTCTCCCAGAGCTCTGCTCAGTTTTTTCCTCAACTTCAAGTTTCAAACCTTCAAGTATGTCTAGTACAAAGAAATCTTTATTCAGGCCCTGTTCAGCCTGTGGAAAACTTCGTCTTTTCTCTGAGGACCCTCATAAGAAATGCATTTATTGCTTGTATCTGGACCATGAGGTGAGGAGTTGTAAATTTAATAGGACATTTTCTAATAAGACCTCAAAAGATAGAAAGGCCCATCTCCTTCTGTGGCTACAGAAGTTGAAGACCTCAGACAATCCTGTGTCTGATTTAGAGAGTGTGTCTTCTCGCCAGTCTATGACCTCTCTCAAGCGTTGGTCTGAGTCTGATGTTCCTTCTCCTTTCCTTAAGAAAAAGAAGCTCGTAGACGCTTCAAAATCAGTCTCCCCACTGGATCTGCCAGCATCTACGCCTGCGGGACTTAGTTCTCTGGCATCGCAGATCCACGCTGTGCCCTCGTCCTCAAAAACGAGCGCAGCTCGTCGGCGAGCTCGTCGACGCGCACGTCGACGACGACGAGATCCGTCGACGTCATGCCGACGACAACATCTTGCTCTATGTCGACGACGACTGCTTTGTTGACGCTGGTCCAGGAGGCCCGGCCTATTACTTCCATTATCAAGATCTCGACGGCGAAGAAATCTGCCTCGTCGACGACCCAGTCAAAACACCATTCGTCGACTAAGGCTTTGTCGACTCGTCACTCATCGTCGACGCCTTCAACTTAATCGACGACGGCCACGCCGGCGGCCTCCATCCCGTCGACGGCGAGCTCCTCGTCGACGGCAGCTTCGTCGACGTCACAAATTTTGTCGATGGCAGCCACACAAACGTCGTCCTGCTCCACCCAGATACTGCAAATATTAGGGCACAATAGGAACAGAATTCGCACAAATTCTACACTTTTGCTTAGTTTTTTGTGTGTTCCTATTTCGTTGTACCACATGTCAAAATTAACACGTATCTAGTGGTGGTGGAAACAAGTAGGCTAGTATTCCATTTCTCTGTCCACTTGTTCATTTTTTATTTAGGATTGGTGCCTCAGCACAACGTTATATTTTGAGGCATAGCACAGTTGTTTATTGTAATCACAATTATTATATGTGTACATTGTAATTTCATGTATTGTTTTTTGGTTTCAATGCATTTGTGTACTTTTGTGAATGTGGTGTGTATCCTTTGATGCCAAAAACGTTTCAAAAAACTTTTCTATAAAAATATAAGTGATCAATCACAAATGGGTTGTCCGCCTAGCAATTACTTATACTAGGTGTGCATTTGTTTGCATTTATTCAGACTGTCCGGCACTTTCTTGTGTTTGGTTTACACAAACGTCGACGGCAGCGTCGATGACGAAAACAGTGATCTCGTTGTCGAAAACATTGCCGTTATCGTGGACGCCAAGAAAGTCTACTGCAAAGAACTCTACGACGACAGCATCGACGGCCTCGTCGACAGCGAAATTTTAACTGGCAACTGCAACCAGCTTCACAGTCGTCACGGCTACTACGGTCAAGCGTCCAGTTCCTTTGGATTTAAGCCCGTTGCAACCTCGCACAGGTCCACTGCCTCAACTATTCGCATCTGATGATGAGGGCAATTCAGATGGCTACTATGTGGACGATAACTTTCGGGCTGCCAATAGCCAGATTAAGTATCAGGACTATGATGATGTTGAGGAGCAAGACTTGCATATCTCGGCTCCAGAAGATTCGCATGATGTTGAACAGGATGTTCCTATGGCACAGTTGCCTCTGTCCTTGATCTCCAATCTGCAACACATGCTCGATGACTACAACCGTCATTTCCCACCTTCCACGCCAGCTTCTCCGCCGCCCACATCCACACAGCCGTCTGTTTCTCTTGCACCAGTCCAATCTCCTATTCCACAGCATACAATTCAGGTGGATACTGGCAATAATACGGACACAGACCCAGATGATGACGCCGCAATGGCAGATTGGGACAATTACCACATTATCACAGAGGTGGTAACTCCTCCAATAAAAAATGACTTTCGAAACTTCAAATCTTTTCCCACTCTGCAAATTGGAGGTCGAATCTCCCAAAGATTTTTAGATTGGTCAGCAATAACTTCCGACCGTTGGGTTTTGGAAGTCATCCAAAGCGGCCACGCTCTGGAATTCATCAAGTTTCCACCCAACCGCCCGCCATCTGGTCCTCCTCAAAAACATATAAAGGAACTGTTTGCACAAGTTGCAGTTATGATTCAGAAAGGTGCAGTCGGAATGGTTCCTCAAACAACAGGGGATGGGCTTTTATTCCCGCTTTTTTCTTATCAGAAAAAAGTCGGGAGAGTGGAGCCCGATCTTAGACCTCAGAGCCCTCAACAAATTTGTCAAGTCCAAGACATTTCGTATGCTGACCTTGCTGGAAATCTTACAGTTCCTGAATCCAGAAGAATTCCTCTCTACAATAGACTTCCAGGAGGCATACTTCCATGTGCCAATCCATCAAAGACACAGGAAGTACCTCTGTTTCAAAGTGGGATCAAAGGACTACCAATTCAAGGTTCTACCTTTTGGACTTCGTTCCGTGCCGAGGGTCTTCACAAAGATCATGGCCCCGGTTGCGGCTTATCTACGCATGCAAATCTACCCTTACTTGGACGACTGCTTAATAAAGGCACCAACCTTCCAAGCAGCAAAACACACTCAGATTTGCCTTTCCCTCTTCCAAAGCTTGGGTCATTCCATCAACCACGAAAAGTCACATGTCCATCCCTTACAACAGAGAGTCTTTTTAGGAGCGTTGATAGATACACGTCTAGCGAAAGTGTTTTTTTCGCAAGAACTCCAACATCGCATCAACAAACTGGTGGCTCTTTTACGCTCAAAGAGGTCCGTTTCTGTCTGGATGTTCAAATCCTTTCTGGGCATGACGTCGTCCTGCATAGCACTAATCCCCAATTGCAGATTGCACATGCGAGTCCTTCAAGAAGAATTGGACAAGCAATGGCGACAAGTCTCAGAGTCGTTCAACGACAAAGTCTTCCTGACCTCTCGCATCCAGGGCGCATTGGAATGGTGGGCTCACCTTTCAAACATCACAACAGGGCGTCTGTTTCAAGAGCCGGCCACAGCGCTTACCCTTACGACGGACGCTTCCTTAGAGGGTTGGGGTGCACACCTCGAGGCAAATGGACAGTCGACAGCGCAAGTGGCACATCAATCGGCTGGAGCTCCTGGCTATCTTTCTCGCCCTAAAATCGTTTCGACTACTGGTGGAAGGAAAGTCTTTGTTGGTGCGTACATGCACTACCTCAACAAGCAAGGGGGTACAAGATCTCTTCCGCTCTCCAAACAGGCACAACAGATCTGGAAGGGGCAATACAACATCGTGTTCACTTGACCGCTGTTCATGTCCCGTATATTTCCAACGCCCTTGCAGACTCTCTCAGCAGATCGACCACAGACAACCACAAGTGGGAACTCCATCAGTCAACTCTGGAGTATGTGTTTCGCACGTGGGGCCGCCCAGATATGAATCTGTTTGCGACTCCAGTCAACCGCAAATGCCCACGCTACGCAAAATGGCATCCCAACAAAGGATCGAGCGGGAATGCATTTTCGATCAACTGGTTGAACAAATTCATGTACGCTTTACCGCCGATCCCTCTTGTACCTCGCCTTCTGCGTAGAATGAGGTTTCATCCGTGTCACATCCTGTTGATTGCGCCCAGATGGCCACGTCGACCGTGGTTCACTGATCTACTTCTTCTTCCTCAGTGCGATCTGATCCCTCTTCATCCGTTGCGTCACCTTCTCACCATGGCTCGGGGTCAGATTTGCCATCCAGACCTGGCATCTCTCCAGCTTCACGCTTGGAACCTGAACATCATGAGTTCGCCCATCTGAATCTTGAACCGGACTACAGAGAGGTTCTTGCTCAAGCACGTGCTCCTTCAACCATTAAGACCTATAAATTAAAGTGGAAACGGTTTTGTATCTGGTGCCATTCGGAAAACATTGATCCTATGCTCGCTATTCCTGAGCAGATCTTGCCTTTCTTCCTCCTTTTGGCGAAATCGGGACTTTCACATTCCTCCCTCAAGTTTTTCCTGGCGGCACTTTCCCGTTTTCGACATGTTGGATCTACGTCTCTGTACTCCTCTCGGATCATTCGCCAGTTCTTTAAAGGTCTGTTCCAGTTGTTTCCACCTCCTCCACTGGCTTGGCGTCTGAATCTGGTCCTAGCCCAACTTCTAAAACCTCCTTTTGAACCTATTCACTCAGCGAAATTGAAATTCCTTACTTGGAAGGTTTCCCTCCTCCTCGCACTTTCGTCATCTAGGAGAGTAAGTGATATCAACGCTTTTACTATACAGCCACCCTTTTACTATACAGCCACCCTTTCTCCAATTCTCAAAGGACGCTGTTGCTCTTCAGACAAACCCTAAGTTTATTCTGAAGGTTCCATCGGACTTCCACCTTAATGAACCGATTATTCTTAAGACTTTCTTCCCTAATCCTCAGGCTCCAGCTGAGCGTACTCTTCATTCCCTTGACCTGAACCAGTGCCTCAAATTCTACATCCAACGCACTGCTGCATTTCGAAAGTCTGACCAACTCTTTGTGGCCTATGGAAGGATGCGTAAGTGTCATCCGGTCACTAAGCATACAATCACTCGTTGGATTTCTTCTGCCATCAACGAGCTGGCAAGCCTCTTTCAGCTCCTGTGTCAGCACACTCGACTAGAGCAGTTGCTTCCTCTACTGCCCTGTTTGCAGGAGTGCCTCTGCATCAGATCTGCAGGGCGGCAACGTGGTCCAGCCAGCACACGTTTACGAAGCACTACTGTCTGGAGACAGTCAACGCTGCGGACACTGCTGTGGGTCAAGCGGTGCTTCGAAACCTCTTCAAATAAGGTGAGCCTCTGTTGCTTCCCGCCTCCTATCATAAAAGGTTTTTTCTTATGGATATGCACTGTTGCCTGTATATGTCTATGCGATGCAACTTTCTTTATTGCCTTTTATGATTCTTATTGTGGCGTACTGCTTTCTACTCTTATTCAAGCATGTGAATCTGAAAGACACCCCTAATACTGGAGAAGAACAGAAGTTACTTACCTGTAAACTGTGGTTGTCCAGTATTGGTGTCTTACACAAATTCACATGCAACCCACCCTTCCTCCCCTCAGAGGCTCTCTTCTCCTCATGCACTCTTGGTCACTCCTGTGCTACGAAAATCTGAGGGCTTGACCTTCTGAGGAGAAGGTTCTAGAGGGTGCTGCAGCCTGATTGGGTGGAAAGTGGACTATTATAATAACATTGATATGTTACTAAAGTGAGCTCTCCCTCAATGCTTTCTATGGGCCTATTTTGTTCTATGGTATTTTAAGATTTTATTTTTTGAAAAGAATATACATATTATGGAATATTATTTTATGTGTATATATTATGTATATATTTATGTATATATGCTTTTTACTACTATGTTATGTACCATGGGACTCCCACTTTGATGGCGGGGAATTATTCAAGCATGTGAATCTATGAAAGACACCAATACTGGAGAACCACAGTTTACAGGTAAGTAACTTCTGTTCTTATACTTGTCGGTCTATAACCACTGGTAAGTTAGACCTTGTTTTCACATACTGAGTTCATTTTTGTTCACAGTATCCAGTTTTTTGCATCCTCCTTGCCTGAGCCTGCATTTGATCATATTGTCAAATACCACATAGTTGGGACCAGATAGATCTGTAGGATTACACAGGTTTCTCCTGTTATGCATCTCTCTCTCTCTAATCTGTATTTGCTGTGCCCTGTATTGTTGGGGCTTCAGCACATGATGGTACGCTTCATCTTAATTATGAGGAATAACGTATAGAGTAAGTCCATACTATAGAATCCTCTTGTAAATGAGATTCCATGTCCTTTTTTTTCCTAGGGTAGCTTATAAATATTCTGCGTGATAGTTTTTTTTTTTATATTCTAACACTGTTCACCCAGGTGATCATATCTGAAGCCAGCCTATGCTTTTGCTGATATGCAGGATACATGCTTTGAGGTACTCTTACAAGGGAACTGGCAGGATGTCTAAGAAGACGTTACGTAGTATGGTAATTTAGACCTCTATACTCTCAATATTTTTACAGCAAGATCATTTTTGCTATCTTCTAGCTTTGTGGCCAGTAGGCTCTTCCATTTTTCATTGCTTTAGGGAGAATTTTATTTCAGTATGGTCATCTGCACTGTCCACTGTTAATGTTTTCATGTTGTTAATTCTATGCTCATTTTCTCCGGAGGTGTTTCTTCTTGAGTTTCTCTGTGAAATATGTCTTGTGGTAAGATATTTTAGCTTTAATACCTTGATAAAAATATTGTAAGCGAGTTTGGGACCACTGGCCTCTGTCTCTTCTAATTGCCTAACTTTTGTCTTTTTTAGTGTAAGTGTTCATTTTTCCCTGAGAATTCAGTGCCTTTAGTAAATCTTTCATGCTGTTGCTTAACACATTTGTATTCCTGTGTCAAAACCAAGTAGGCTGTGATTGGTCCCAGATATAACGTGATCACTTCACTGAGGGGGAATGGGTCTGACAACAAGAGGCATATGAAACTTAACTCTGTTGGTGCCCAGCAGAAAGAAACAGTGTGCAGGTCGCAAGCAATACCTGCAGCCGTAGCAGAACATGACAACTCCCGTCAATCATCCAGTACGATGTTCAGCCTTCTCATCACAGAAACTGAGCCGACCAAGTCAAGTCACAACTGAAACCCTGATCACCACGAATGGACAGTTTTTCCCCTCCTGCTTCAATGGCCCAATGTAATTCGCCCACAAGACCCCACTCTCTTTTAATGAGAGTTCACATGGAATTTAATTTTCCTGTGAGAAAACGTTGCCCTGCTAGGTTAGTCTATGAAGACCCTGTCTAATTCCTGTGCCACCACTTCCCAATGGAAAATAAATCTTAGAAGGCAGCAGGTGGTCGTAGAGCTAATGAAAATCCTGAACACCGCCGCGCAGGAGCAATAGATGTCTTGAAATAAAACACCGCATCTCTGACCATCACACACAATGCAAGAAATCGGTGCAACAGCATGTTCTTTATGCACTGATCTGTTGATAATCATATGGATGACATAGCTGCCAACTATATCGTGTGATCAGCACCATGCAGGGGAGTTCAGAACATCTGCCTTGAATGAGATGGCCCCTAGAGCTAATAAGACATAGTAACAGATCTATCATGTAGTATTCAAAAAAGCTGAATGAATAGAGTGAGTCCTAAGGTGCCCTTAAAATAAACTAAGCAATGTGTCACTGCTCCTACCCTTAGACTTAAAAAAAACACATCCTTGAGCCAGTCAAGACATTCAAAAATAGCGTAAAACTAGCAAAACAAAAGCCCCCTGCAAAAAACGTTTTGAAAATCTTAAGTAGACAATGAATTTTCTTGCTGTCACCAGAACCAAATTCAAACGTGATTTGAAAATGCAGTAGGTGGAAAATTCTTTCACTTCTTTAATCTGTGATCCAGTAAAGTGCATGCCGAATCAGAAATCCACTGATGTATTAATGACCTTCAGAGAGACTACTCAAACTCAGCTGACTAATACTGTATTTAAACTTGGATCTTCCACTTATTTCATGGATCCACTCCTTGCTAAAGTCCTTGACGGTTTGGAATGATTTAGCTGAAAAAACTTTGAGGCTGTTCTCAATGTGGTTTTGGGTCATGATATGGCATTGCATATGCTTTGCTTCAAATAATTGAGAACTTCCTGTATATCACAACAACTGAATTTCATCCTTTCGGACTATAGATCAATTCTCAGTGGCGTATGAACCAGTGAAGTTTTTACTCTCCTAAAAATCTTCAAGGACCGAACTAGACTGAATGGTATAGTCCTTAAGTGTTTCTATTCTCAGACTGTGAAGAAAAAAACATGTTCGCTGTATCCAACCCTTCTCCTCAGCAAGGGTTACCCCAATCTTCTAGCCTATTACCTACTATTTTGAATTTACCTAATACGCCTTGATATGCTTTTTAGACACAAAAATATTTTTTATGGATTCTTTTTTTATTCTGATACATTAACAACAATATAATATTTTTTAGCTAAGTAAATGTTTTTAGTTCATCTAGCAACAAAGCAATTAGTTTACATAAACATGTAGAACTACTTAGAAGAAAGTTTCCCTCTTTTAAGTACAATTTTTGAGAATAAAGAAACATGCAAATTGTACACTAAATCTTGTAACGATGCATTGTTTTCTCAAAACGTGTAAATATATCTAACTAACATAAGGTTCGGCTCACATTCTATAGCTGCACAAACACAAATAAAAAGCCAATATTTGCAATTGCAGCACCCACAGAAAGAGGCTTTTGATGCCTTATGATTTTTAATAATTTCAAAGAGACTTTTACCTTGCGGTAACCATTTTGAGTCAATATGCTGTATATTGTGATTAAACGTTTTTGTGAGCTTTAAGTCTGTGCCTCCGATTCACAGCTCTACTTCTAACAGAGTCTTAACAGCTAATCAAAAACAGCTCTAACATATGGGCCTGTTGGTGGAAAAACGAAAAAACTCATAATCCTAATGGGGTACATTTGCATCTCCACCCTAGCTCACCCTTGCTAGTTTTGTTATTCATAAACCTTCACAGAAAGGTTGTGCATATGCAGGTTTCCAGTGTATTTCTGGTAATGGAGCCTCCTGTGCAAATGCATATTTTTGTTTCTCCATGGGGAAAACATTTCTCCCCCATGGAGAAAGTCCTTACCTGGTTACCTAGCACCCCAGCAAGTCGGGGGCGGTCCATTCCCCTTTACACTTTGAAGGAGAGACACGCCAGCCCTTGTCTGGAATAAATCTCTGCTCGTCTCTAGGGTTAAAAGGTGCCAGAGAGGACTTTGGAAACACCCAAAAATGGACATATTTGTGCGTGTTCCCAAACTTCCAATCCACCCCATGAGCGGGAATTACTACTGTTGATTTCTCCACAGTCGTGGAAGGAAACTTCACACTAGTAAATGCATTTACCCACCAGGAATCCCTTAGTGACTTCTTCGAAGACTTACAAACGGTAATTTCATCCATACACTTGTGTCTACGACTGAAATTACCATGATGAATGAAGCCATATATTTGAATGCTTAATCTACTGCGACATCAAGGACTGCAGAAAACCGAAAAGGATTGTGTAAAAGGCAGAGGGCAAATGGCTCTGCATTTTGCTTGAAATCCCATCAAGCAGCTCATTTGAGTAACTGAGGTTAGGTTTGGGGCACAAACTGCAGAGTCAGGCATCTCATGTAAAAATATTATACTTTTGTTTTTTTAATTAGCCTCGTAAACTTTTCATACCTTCTATATACTGATGATACCCCAATGTACTTGATAGTTTCCTCCCTGAAGGACATTCCTTGGAAAGCTTGTCTTTTTTTAAGATATTTAGTAAATAGATGGTTAATTATTTCAAGTAAAAGCTACACAAAACATAATTCCTGTTAATTCTCCACACCCAAACGTAGTTTTCCATTCTAATGCAATACTGGCTTAATTCTATCAACTTGATGGATTATAAAACAGCCATTACTGAATTTGCTAATTCATCAGCCTTTATACGTGTTGAGAATCTGAATGTACATGCACCCATAAACTCAAAGAGCAATAGTGTGCAACATATTTGTACTTCACTCGGGAGCAAAACCCTATTTTTGAAGGTTACCTTAAACCCGTAGTACAGGTGTCTTATCAAGGCTAGGTCTTGGGAACTGTTTACTTGGGGTATACCCAGGATTCCCCTTGTTCCTCTTAAGGCGGACATACATTCCTTAGTTAGGTTGATTCCAGGATTAAAAAGTTTGAGCACTTCACATCAGCCCTGACCATCCCTAAATTGTTTCCTGTTGAAACCATATATTCAAATTTGTCTGTATTGCTCATAAAGCACTTAACGATATGCACTGAAATACATGTTTGAGAAATTGATTATAGACGGTCCTCCCTCTAGCCCTCTTAAGCTCTTCTTCAGCCTTGATAAAACAATGAACTTCAACGCAGTCCTCCTCAGGGAATGCACCAAGATTTTGATCTCTGCAATCGGGATAAATCAATCCTATGACGTTTTGAAAGAATGTGCTGTATATATCTTGATTCTTTTTTATCCTGGAGTTGTCTTTATTCTAGGTTGTTCTTTTCACTTTTGAATAGTTTGCAAATTCGTACAAACATCTTACAATTCACTCTTTTTGTAATTGAGTGACACAGCTCTTCGAGCTGGCTCGCACTATTTAAAAATGCAAATTATTTTCTTAGGCCTAAATGTTCTACTCAAACGTACTAATGTTTGTGGTCTCCGGTAATCTCAAAAATAGCACTATAATGCATACTCTTGTGATCCAATAAACTTAAAGCCTTCTTCTCTCCTGCACCTCAGGTTATTGTAAGATTGTTTTGAAACAAGCCCATGCCCAGGGATTCAAGTGTTTTGTGTTGTCAGATTGCATGATGATGTTAAAGACTATTTTTGCTGATCATGCTTCGGTTCTGGGCTCTTCAGGAGCTTAGTCCAAGATATAGCACACTTCTGTTAGATATTTTAGTGGACGCCAGTAAGTGTTTAAGACTTCCAATCATGACAGTATGTGCTGTGCTCTGATCTCACACCCCCCCCCCCCTTCTGCATCAGGGCACTGTGGTCACTAGTATCGAGAAGCACTGAGAGCTACTGTAGAAAGGGCTGTTAGACTTTTTGCAAATACTAGTGCCTCTCTGTGCCTAAAGCGGGAGCTGCATTTAGCAGCCTGCTTCAGTGAATGCACTTGGTTACCCTACCTCCTCCTGACCTCCCGGCCTCCCTAAGCTCTCCTCTTACTGGCTCAGAGTACATTTATAATCTGCTCTGAGAAGATTATATACAGCCTACTGGCAGGGCCGGCTTTAGCGTTGGTGGCACCTGGCGCGAAAATAATTTTTGGGTGCCCCCTCACCCCATGACCACCTCCTCGGATTCTCTTACTACCATCGGGTAAAAGTGCCCCTCATCTCTCCAGTCATAAGTTATTGTTGAACTCCCTGAAGTCAGCCACCCCTGCACAGGTCAGCACCCAGTGCGGCCGCACCAGTCGCACTGCCCTAAAGCTGGCCCTGCCTACGGGTACCCTCATTTTACCCACATCTGACACAAAACCCTGCACAACGGCTTCCGTTTTGCTTCTGTTGCTGCTCCTGTCCCCAGACTCTTCTGGACTTTGCCTTTTGTATCAGCCCACAGCCTTCCTACAGTATAGATAATTCCATTTAGTCACACGCCTGAAGAGGGAGAAATACACTTTAACACTGCCAGGGACTGAATTAGTCAATGAAACAGTTCATCATTTAGCAGTATCTGCAATAACCTATAACCTATCCTATATTTGTAAAGCGCACGTTCACCCTCGGGCATTTTGCCGCATAATAACAGATATTTGTTACCTAACTCAATGGTACTCCTTTCATCAAACTCATATGGATGAAAGGCGTAGTGGCCCGCAGGGATTTGAACCTGTTACCATGAGGTCGAACAGTAGACTTATTAGTCCGCTGAGCCACCAGACCCGGCACCAAGATAACCTGACCTTTTGATAGACGTTGTGTCCGTTATCTCAAGATTTTACAAAACTAAAGGTGTGTGGCTCAGGAGTCCTAACTGCACCTTTTCATTTCTTTTAACAGCTGCTGAACGAACAAGGGAGAGAAAGCTTGAAGAAATGCTTTTAAGAGCAGCAAGAGAGGGAGAAATTGAAAAACTTTCAGAATTGGTAATTGGAATATTTCTTAATGTATTTCTATGTTGCAGTGAAGAATTGTTTTCTGTATACAGTGACACATAAAATAAGACCTTCATGCTTGACAATACAGGCGCTCCATGGCAGGAGAAGTGATTGACCAAACAAACACAGAGCATGCATGGAAAGAGGTAAACTCAATTGGACGGAGCTCCAGCCTACTCTATAGATATATTTAAAGTATTGGTAACAATAGGTCACCACACAGCTGCGCTTCAAGCTAGACCTAAAAAAGCACTAGTGAGGCATTTCATTAGAAACATCCTGAAGTTAGTACAGTATTTTCGCCAGTTCCCAACCTGTTGTAACAACGCTTTAGGAAATATGAAGTGTTATGGGGGAAGATGCATGAAAGACACTTAGTAAATTAGACAACGGGAAGGAATATGATTTGTTATCACAGTCCTGACAGTAGGTGCATTTATTAATGGATGAGATTACCGCTGTTCTAGCCAATATTACATATTTACACCTTATCAATGAAGATACTCTGATTATAATATTTGAATTGTTGTGTTGAAGTAAATGGTAATTGTTTAATGAGCACTACGGTTCTTAGTACACCAATTGTTGTTTTGCTATAATTGATTAATTTGTTTATGCTGAAAATTTACATGTGTAGTTATGCATGTGTATAGTTCTTGAGGGCTGTAATCAAGTGAACTGTGCTGCATGTTTCTGTATCATTTCACTTTTATCACTTGATAGGCGCACACCAGTCTTCCGTTTCACTTTTATCACTTGATAGGCGCACACCAGTCTTCCTCTGGTTCTTTGCCACTATCTGCTTCTCAGTGTATTCTTCCCCGGCTCCCTCTTTCCTTGCTGCATTGATCCTGCTACCCCTCCCTCTTTCTCCTACCACAGTTCGCATCTCAACAGTCAGAGGGTTGATCTATCTTATGGCTTTGGCCTTGATTGTTTGTTTAACTGCCTGAGGCCGTTGGTAGTTTTGCTGTGTTTGCTGACCGTCTCAGGTCATGTAGACAAACTGATGCTGGAGGCCATCAAGGATGAAGGCAGAGTGTGATGTATAATCCATGAGATCTGGATATCAGCTCTTCAACCACTAACCTTTCCAATCGACCACAGGAATATTTCTGTCCTATTCGTCTATGCCCGAGCTCACAATTTTCTCCTGCAGCTCTCAGAGCAAGTCTTAGCCCCCGAAGATATGCTTTCCACAAGGACTGTACCGCCTGCAAGTGGCAGTCCACTAAGGACACAGTGAGAAGAATGGATGTAGGCTGAATCATCTGCATCTGTGCCTCCGTCACAGTAGTTTCAAAAAGCCATGGATCTGTATGAGATGCCTGCTTCATGCTTCCGTCAGACATGCGCTCCTCCCAGGACTTCATGGATAGAGTAACACTTCCTGTGGCACTTCACCATAATTAATGGCAAGACATTCACAGACCGCCACAAATGTGAACCGGACAGTGGTCACAGTACAAGCAATATTCCTGATATCTCGTTCGAAATTGCATTTAGTTCAGCAAGCTTATTAGAAAATAATAGAAGGAAAAACTAATTCCAGCTGCAGGATCGTCATGCTCAAGATCAGTTGTCTAAAATTGGTCTGGCTTTAAATTGTATGTTTAATTGACTTACGGTGTGCCATGAGAAATATTGTCTACATGTTCCAAATGTTTGGCAAGCTTGAGATTGCATTTGTCTGTGAAAGTGAATGAGGTATGCTTTCTATAGAACCAAGCATTGCAAAGTAGGAAAACTACAAGCCAACAATCTGTAGTTGGCTGGCCCCTGTGTTCAGGAGACATAGTAAACACACTACTAAACGTTGACAGTGAGCTGTTGCGGTTGCTTGTAAAGCGTTGGAGCAGATCCATGAGGGGAGAAAAACGGTCAAGACACTGCAACGTTCGTGGTCCCCTTCAATATGATTCAGCTTTATTGTCTACAACCAGAAACTGCATAGAATGACAATAGACACCAATCAAAAGATGGCAGCACACACAGGAGACGCGCACGAGTGGCTCCCGGCGCGTTCCTGCTGCAAGGCGTCCAAAGGCAGCATTGAAGACTGACAAGAAATGGAGACGTCATGAAAGACTCTACAGATGATCTGCGCGACACCATAGACAAGGTTAGGTGTGCAAGCTGTATTTGAATTTTAAAACGCAGTGCAACTGTCTTCTTTTACAGGCCTCACAGAAGGGAAAACAAAACACTCATTAATTCAAATTTAAAACTGTATATTTCTCACCACGACGGCCTCCTCTTGCAGCAGGCAGGGAAAGAAAGCAATAAAAGTATAGTCCAGCTGTATAACTTTAAAAACACCAAAGGTAGAAAGTAGACCGGTACAAGTAGAGTTTACACCGGTGTTGCGCTGGCGTCTACAGTTCTAAACGCGGGGGCGGGGGGAGGGGGAAGGGGAGGGGGGAGTTAATTCCAGTACAGATATATGCACTTCTTTGTTTCCATGCCTTTTCTATCTTTACTTTCCTATCCACACCCACTTCCCACCCAGGGGCCATATCACAGGCCAAGCACACAGCTCTAAACCTTAGTCGACAAATCTGGGCACAATCCTTTGGGGGGTCAGATGAGCGGCAGACAACAGAGACAGAAGAACCAGATCACACCAAGCGAAACAGCGAAAATAAAAAACAGCCATGGCAGCCCCAACACAAGGTCAATTAAACTCGAACCTTAAGGTGGTGTCCCTTAACGTGAAAGGCCTCAACCACCCAATAAAACGTAGGAAGACTCTAGAATACCTGGCGAAACTGAAAGGAGACGTGTACGTCCTCCAAGAGACTAGAATCTCAGAGGAGGATGCACAACGGCTCATGGCAAAGTGGATAGGCGGGGTCTTCTGCTCACCTGCCATACAGAAGAAAAGAGGGGTGGTCACACTAGTAAGCAAAAGAGCGAACCTGACACTACAGGACAGCTATGCAGACAGACTCCTTGTGACAAGCTTAAAGAGAGGGGAAGAGACGATTCACGTTGCCAACATATATGGGCCTAACTCGGATGATAAGGAATTCTGGAATAGTGTAGAGACCAAACTAGGCGATCTTCCGCAGGAGGACCTCCTTCTGCTGGCGGGAGACATGAACCAAGTACTAGATCAGGCCACTGACAGACATCCATATAGACCGAGCCACGACTCGTAGAACCTAAACATCCTTAGGAACATATGCACCATACTCCAACTCAGGGACCCTTGGAGGCTGCAACATCCAGTTGCCAGGGAATACACCTTCTACTCGCACCCACACAACTCATACAGCAGAATAGATTACTTACTAATGTCAGCCTCCCACACACACCTGATTGACCAAACAGAAATAGCCCCAATTACCATCTCAGACCACGCACACATCTCCCTTTCAATAAGTGGCAGACAAAACGACCCGCCGACCCGCAGATGGAGACTCAATAGTGATATCCTGCAACACCCAGAGAATATAACGGAAATTGAAGGAACCATTAAGGAATACCTAACCTTCAATGACAACACAGAAGTTAACAAAGGCACCCTCTGGGACGCCCTAAAAGCAACACTAAGAGGCAAACTAATAAACATCAAAGCCAGAATGAATAAGGGAAGATACAAGAAAATAGCAGAGCTAGAGGAACAGATCATAGACCTAGAAAAAGGACACTGTGCAAACCTCACTGACAAAAACACACTGTCAGACCTAACAAGGAAAAAATACGAGCTCAACAAGATACTGAGCGAAAGAGCTGGCACATGGATCACAAGTACAAATCCATAAACCTTTGCTCCGCCAACAAAGCAGGGAAAGCGTTAGCCTCGTATCTGAGAGAAAAACAGAGACAACACTCAATTGCGGCGATAACAGACAAAACAAACAAATCACAAACGACCAACAAAGGGATCTTGGAAGCCTTCAAACAGTTCTGTGAGGAACTGTACAGGGCAGACAAGAACCTAGTAGCAGACGGGGGGGGAGGACCTACTAAGCAAAATTAGCCTACTCATGCTAACGGCGGAACAAAGGGAAACACTAGAAGGAGACATCACAGGAACAGAGATAGAGATGGCCATAACAGCACTCAAGGTAAACAAAGCACCAGGGCCTGATGGCTACGTGGCAGCTTTCTACAAGAAATTCCAACAGCCTCTCAAATCCACCCTAGCAGAAGTCTTCACTCACTGCATCCGCGAGAGAAGAATGACAGATTCTATGGCTGAGGCAAATATCCTAATCATCTCCAAAGAAGGCAAAGACCCTCAATACCCGCAGAGCTACCGTCCAATCTCGCTCATCAACGTAGACTGCAAAATCTACGCCAAAATCCTCGCGGCCAGACTCAACGCGCTCTTGCCCCACCTTATCCACAACTCACAGGTAGGCTACCTTAAAAACAGGCTATCGCAAGACAACACCAGACTCCTCTGCCACCTCATCAAACAAACTGCACAGAGCACTGACCAGGCAGTTATGAGCGCGCTAGACGCGGAAAAGGCCTTCGACAGGGTTTCCTGGCCCTTGCTTGACCGATGCATGGAGAAATTTGGCTTAGGTACCAAATACAGGAACATGGTTATGGCACTGTATAAAGAGCCCAAGGCCCGAGTAGTCGTGAATGGGGGCTCATCGGAGCCATTTATACTAGAAAGGGGGACAAGGCAGGGATGCCCGCTATCTCCCGCCCTGTTCCTGCTGGCACTAGAACCGCTGCTGGTCTTGATAAGGAACAACCCAAACATAAGAGGAGTCCAAATAAAAGACAACACAGTGAAACTGGCAGCGTACACTGACGACGTACTAATCACGACAAAAGAACCAACCACCTCCATCGCGGCACTAATGGATGCCATAGAAGAATATGCACGGGCGTCAGGCTATAAACTGAACAGGGACAAATCAGAATGCAAACTCATGAATGTCCATACAACGAAAACAGTTTTAGGATCCTCAGGGCTAGCCTGGCAAACCAAACCCCTAAAATACCTGGGCCTCCTCTTCGGCAGAGACTTGAGAGCAACCCTTGACCACAACGAAGAGACCACCCTAAAGAAGGTTAAGAAGAGACTAGACTTGTGGTCCCCCAAATACATCAGCTGGTGGGGCAGAGTGGAAACAATAAAGATGATAACACCAATGGTCGACTACACACTAAGCATGCTACCACTGACAATGACGGATGATTTCCATAAGAAGCTCGACAACATGATAAACAAGTTTGTATGGAAAGGAAAGAAACCCAGGATCAGCCTACAGAAACTGCGACTCAATAAAAACTTGGGAGGACTGAACATCACAAACTTCAAAACCTTCCAAATGGCATGCCTGGCAAAGGAGGGTATTTTGTGGATCGCCCAAACACAAGACTACGCACCAGTGTGGCTAGAGCTAGAAAAGAACATCCTAGACGGGTTAAACCCCATAGCGATGCTTACAGCAAACAAACACCCAGCAGCAAACAATCCCATCATCAGGAACACCAAAACAGCCCTGCTAAGGGTGGACAAGCGGATGGAGCAAGGTATCAGAAATACCAAATGGGAGTCAATATGGTTCAACACAAGAATACAATATAAAGGGCGAACACTAAACAACGAGGTCTGGCTCACTAAGGGAATCACAACTCCATCACAACTAGAAAAGAATAACACCCCACTTACTTTTAACACCCTCAAACTAACACACAATCTACCGGTCATAGAACTCTACACGTTCCTCAAAATAAGGACAGCCATAACAAAAGCGAACCGAACTAAGACGACACCTCACATTCTACACTACTTGACCAACCTCAACAAGGTCGGACACCAGACAGCTCACAAATACAAGCTTCTAAGCCCCAAAACGTCCAATCTAAACTCCAAAACAATATCCTTCTGGGAAACAATGCATACCAGACACTTCAGTGAGGTGGAAAAAACACGACTGTGGGAGTCAGCCACAAAAAACAAAATCACGCCGCAGCTAGCACAAACAAAATACTGGCTCCTACACAAAGCATTCTGGACCCCAGCAAGATTAGCAGAAGTTGGTATACGTGAGAGTGATACATGCTGGAACTGCCACAAAAGCAAAGGTGACCTAGAACATCTCATTTTCTCATGCCCTAAGGTCAAAACATTCTGGGGGAAGGTGAGAGACTTCATTAACACAGTAGTGGGGAGGAGCATGCAGCCACGGTTCGTAGGACTAGCCACAGCATTCATGGCACCAGACCTAGGAAGTAAGGAAGACAGAGACCTAGTGGACCTCCTACTTACTTCGGCGGTAAAAACCATCTTCGTGAATTGGAAAAACACGGCCAAAGCCACTTTCAAAGGATGGGTCAACTGGGTCACCTTCCTCAGAGGAGCGGACAACATCACAGAAACATTTTCGCCCAATCACACAGCTAGGACTGAGATGTGGGCTGCACTAGATGCACAATTGGGGTCGCACAAACCTCAATAGGCGCACTGTCCACTAGGCCTCACAAACAGACTACAAGAGGACCACAATCAAGCATGGACTGGTCCTCCACCCCCCCTCCCCAGTCCCTCTTATCCTCAGCTCTTCCCCTTTCCTTTCTTCTCACCCACTTTCCTCCACTCACCCTCTTCTTGGGGCTCTACATAACACAGCTCAAACTAGCCTATGCAGCATGAGCCGAATGTAACTAAGAAGGCACCAAGAATCAATGTACTGCCCTAGCATCACTACTGTACTGTAATGGAAAAAGTTTCTTAATAAAAACTCTTGAAATAAAAAAAAAGCCCACACAAAGGAAAGTCTCAAACTTGAATACAGTCAAAGATGATGAACTTGCAGAAAAACAGTCCAACGCAAAAGAGATGCATTTCACTCTACACTAGAGGCAGAAACTTAAGCAGCCACTGATGACCTCAATCCCAGACGCACTGTATATGTTTCTTGTAGCATAAGATCTTCTGCAAGATGTAGGCAGCCTAGATAAAATATTTCAAGGCACAGCTCGCCTTGGCTGGGGCTGTCTGGTGAAGTGGACACTGGTGGGTCTGCGAGGCATGCTTGACCAGATTCTTTATATTGAGTTTCTTGTTACTTGTTTCAAATTCCTTACTTCTTAGACCCATCAGCATTAGCTTAACTCCTCTAGGTTGGCACGTTGAGCGAGGATAAATCCCATCAAGAAAAAATGTAGAGGGTAGGCCCCACAAATTCAGGAGAGATAGTAGAGGTAGCTGGTATGTAATTCATGTAGTCTATTAAGTCCTTGGGAAGTATTTACAGCAAGCCCCACCAGGAGCAGCCTGTTAGCTGCTCAGCCCATCTTACAACTGACAACACTCACACCAGACATCCAAGAATTCTACATATGTCAAACACACTAACATTCTACTAGGAACACTGGCTGAGCAGCTAGCTACAAGGTGAAAGGGAACATAAAGACATAACCTGAGGATACTACACAATGTTACTCAAATGAAAATTGACTTTATTTGATTGCTTTGTGAGACAATCATAAAAGTACATATTAGCAATAAGAAAGTCATTGAGGATTTATACAAAGTTAAAAAATGTATACACAGTTAAAAATCGTCATACAAAAAAGAGCATATTACAGTCAATAATTACAGTACAATTGTTTTCCTGTGACTAAGTACTTTCTTTAAAAACATACATATCCTCCAGGCCCTGTGGATATTGTCCAGTAACAGCAGCGCGAGAAAGGCTGGATGGCATTGTCTCAGGCCCAACTCACTCATAATCGGGACGAGCCAGACTTTCCTCAAGCTGCTATAAAACTTGCAGAAGAAAGACATGTATGGTCGATTGATCTGAACAGTTATCACATGGGCATGGGCCTAAGGTTCGTGACCCATCATTAATACAGGGAAAACTCACGAGCCTGTGATAGATATTACATCTAAAACGAGTAAATAGTAATCTGTCAAAGCCACCAGGTACGACTGAATACTAAAAGAAGATAGAATCAATTGGTTGTACTGAACAGAAGGTTGTATAGTCTCAGAAACCAGTCTTATAGAGTCTAAAAAAAGCAATCCCTGTTTTTTTAGTTCCTTTCTAGTGATCGATTGCATCATACCTGGGGATTTGTAGTACTCTGGGTGGTGAAGATCAGACGTAACATTTTTAATATATCTCAGCCACGGGATCGACCGCGCTCCTTCAAGTTTCATACTGTCAGTTAAAATATCCTGTTTTAGCGTAGTCTCCGGTTTAGACCATATTCTGTGCCAAAGCAGGATAGGCTCCATTTTTATTAGGTCTGAAATAAATGGGAGACCCAGCTCTGCGCGGCATACATGTGCCGATGTACTATTAGGGACGGCTAAAATATATCTAATAAAAATATTTGTTACTGTCTGGAGTGACTGCGTATCCACAAAACCCCAAACCGCCGCTCCATACATAGCTGCTGAAGCACACTTTTTGTAAATGTGCAGTAACTCCCGTGGTAGTCTTCTTCCCAATTTCTTTGCAAAGCTGGCAAGAACCATTGTTGATCTTGCCAGAGTGAGTTTTTTTTGCCAAGATTGCACGAGACCAGCAATCAGAGCGGTCAAACAAAATTCCCAGGTATGCAAAATGAGTGGTATGTTCTATTTACTGACCCTCCAGGAACATATCCCTGCGTTTTTGGCTCCCTGGTCCACATCTCATAATGTATGTCTTGGAGTTATTGATCTTAAGATTCAATTGGCCCATAAGCTGAGTGAAACTATTTAACCCCTTCCATGCTCATGACGAGCTCAGCTCGTCATGAGGCACAGTGGAGCTGTGCTTATGACGAGCTGAGCTCGTCATGAACAATGGTAAACCATGGAATGCAGCACAGGAGGGGAAAAGTCAAAGCAGCCAAGGTGTTAAAACCCTATGTAAGCCTATTTGGGTGAGTGACACTTAAACTGCATCATCTGCATAGAGAAGTGCAGGTAAGGGACGTGCGGCTATTTGTGGGAAGTCACAATTATCATTTTTAAGGCAGCGCAGAGACCATTAGTATAAAGATTAAACAGAAAAGGGGCCAGGACGTACCCTTGCCTGACCCCCTTTCTGATGGGAAATGGGTCAGTTCGATCTCCAATCCCAAAACGTCCCCGCGACCTAGCACTGCTATATAGGCGTCTGAGGAAGAGAATGATTTGTACATCTACCCCTAGATGTTCGAGTATCTCCCACAGTTCCTCATGCCTTACAGAGTCAAAAGCAGCTGTTAAATCGACAAAGGCTAGGAAAAGTCTGCCTTTTTTTACTTGCAGATATTTCCCCATCAGGATAGATAAATTAAACCTCTGCTCCACTGTACCTAATCCCGCCTTAAAACCATATTGAATATCGGACAGAATGTTGATGTCCTCAGCCCAGTCATTCAAGCGTTCTAACAGTATGCGACCGGCCACTTTTGTCAGGGCATCTAGTAAATAAATGGGCCTTTAACACTTTGGGTCCTGATGACCTGTGTGATAATTGGTCCCCACAGATCAACGTTAAATTTAAAGAGGTCTATGGGGACACCATCAGGGCCCGGTGCTTTCCCCCGAGCTTGCAGAAAGTGCGCGATTCACCTCCTCCAGTGTGAAACTAAGTCAGTGTACATGGCCTCCGGGTTACTAATCGGTTCCCCGTGAACACTCACAGGGTTTCTTGGTGAGACTTCATCTGTATTATACACCGTCGTATAGTGCTCAATCCATTCATTTTCAGCAATGGCAATCTCTACCGATGGGCCCTCGCCCGTACTCAGGAAGGGTGCTTTTACCACCCTCCAGAACACCGAGCTGTCGCTCCTCAGGGATGCTTCATGGAGCAATTCCCAGGTTTCATTTCTAACTGTAGCTTTGCGCTCTTTAAGGGCGGTTCTATGTTCCCTTCTAGCCATCTTTACATTATCAACATTTTTAGGAATCTTGTGTAGTTCCCTTTTTAGTTTAGAGTAGGCCTTGGAGCACTTTTTATCAAATTAACCCCGGCAATTATTTTTCTTCAGTGAGACAGATAGTGGGTCTCTAACGGCCTCAGAAATTGACACATAGAAGGAAAGCATACCAACTGGGGAGGCAGACTCCTCCAGGCAGGTGTTAATGGCAGGTCTACACTTGCCAATCACTTTACTGGTGATGGCTACAGGGTCCTCTTTTGACCATCGCAGACTATAACCAATAGTCTTATGAAGCGAGATTTCCGAGAGTATTTGGTCTGATTGATCATGCCTGCTCAATTTGTTTGTTGGTGATAGGATTGCAAGGCACAGCGGGAAATGATCACTCGAGGAATTATCCATATAAAACATTCACTCTGTAAGCATGACTATTTGATATTAGAATGTAATCTAGATTAGAATGAAATCCCCCCCCCCCATTGAAGGTGTCGGGCATGGGTATAGGTTTGTTAATTAAATCATTTGCAAAGCCCACTTTCATACTAAAAATCGGGTTATTATACAGATCACCCAGCGGGGAGTGACAAAAATGCGTGTGGCACATACCATCCTCTAATGCAACACCGCACGTTTTGTCTCCTGCACTTGAACATAGCACACAGTTAAAATCCCCAACCAAAATCATCATCATTCTGTGATTGTTTCCATGTATGGATTGCCAACTATTATATAGTTTCACCAGCGGGGGTGGTATGTTATTGTAGAGGTTCACAAGCAGTATGCAATGTGTATTATCAACGTGGAGTAAAATTACTTGATAGTAGTGTTCCTCAGCCTGAAATACTATATTTTTCAGGATCAGCCTGTTTGAGATATATGTTCCTAATCCCCCTTTCGCACTGCCCATGAGCCCTGCAATGGCTGGGGTATGCAATGTCTTAAAACCATTAATATGGATTGGTTCCTTAGCCCAGGTTTCTTGCAGGCATATAATAGAATAGGTACCAATAAATTCCCCAAACAATGGGTTCGAATATTAAGATAACAGGCCAGCGATGGTCCATAATACTATTTCCTAGCATGAATTCTCTACCGTGATCTGATGAACAGGGATGTTTAGTTGGCGCACAACTTCACTATCACCATTATCTCCATTTAGTGGGGGTGGATCGGCTGTGTTAATTGTTCTATATTCACTACTGGTCTTATTACCTGAATTATTAGGGACCATATCCTGTGCCTCCGAGATAGGAGAGGAATCTACCTCAATTATGTGATTTAAGCCGTTGTGCATATTACCATGGCAGCGATTTATTTATTTATTTATTTTTTTCCCATAGGGAGACTAATAGTGTTCAAGTCAATCTTGTTCATCTAACGTACCCAAAACACCATAGCGATTAAAAACTGGGATGGAGTAGCTGCACCAATCTTTACTTGGGTATCATTCTGCCACAGGGCTTTTCCTCTGGAATCTTCCAGGGAAGCTGTATGGTTGGTAAAAGAACCCCAAAGGCAGTTCAGGATAGATTGTACTAAACTGGGGGATCTAAAGGTTAGCACCACACAGTCTTCGGTGATTTACCAACCCAGGATATGCGCTGCACCATTTTAAATTCTGTAAAACGAATCAGTCATCCCAGTCCTGTTAGATCGAAGATGTAATGATCTATTCCTTAGGGTGGACCAGTGTTCCACACCATTTTGAGGAAGGGGTGGTACGTTGGCTAATACAATCATATATGGGGTGGCTTCTGGGGGATGGTCTAAAGACACATTTAGGTTAGTTTGAATACTAAAATTATGGCCAGAAGTGTTTTTAGTTACAAATGGCCCCTTTCCCTGTCTTGAGGTAGAACCTCCACTAATTGTTGGGGGAGCCATTGTGGAGGGTATAGGGCCCTGCTCACTTCCATGGATTAATCCACCACAAGGCAGCTGTTTTAAATAACAAGGGTTCAGGGGGCTGAGGTCTTTGTGTGGTGATTTGACTCTGAGCCTGGGCTCTAGTTAGGCCACTATTTAGTATGGCAGTTGAGCTTAGCTGCTGATTACTAGATCACCCAGACCCATGACTACTTACAAGGAGAGTAGCTCCTGGAGGTCCCATGATGGTCCCAGCCTCCCTTCCTTTGGCTACCTTATTGATATCGGAAATAATATCTGTAACAGGCACCTCCAATTTCATGAGCCTATCTTCAATTAGAGCCAATTTCTGAGCCAGAGGGTCCAACAGAACTGACATCATTGTCTCGATTCTCTTCCAGAAATCCTCATCCGGAGTCGGCGATGTTATGCTTTGTGTTACCGTTGATTGCTGTTGACTGATGGGGGCCAGTATTTTTACCCTTGCACCTAGTTATTCTCGGGCTAACTGCCTTTTGAGATGTTGTTTGTGCGCCCCTACCCTTCTTCCTCTTCATGGGAGGTTCCTGGCTAGAGTTATGCGCGATGTCAGTTTCCTGCCCTAAGGCTATTTTTATCTACGTTATGTCTCTGACAATGAGGTATGTTCTATAACATTGTCTGTGACCGTGTCTAAGTCTAAGGTTCCTTGGGAACCATAACGTTATCAGGCTGAATAGAATTAACCTGCGTTAACTTGGTTAGAGGCGGCTGGGGTTCTAGCGAAGGCCTGCGTTCCGTCAGCTCGATCTCGTTTATCAGAACTGACTCCGCTGTTAAAATGAACGCGTCTAATGTCCCCACCACCCCCTGCCCTGTAGTGTGTTTCCGTTTACTCATGATCAGGTCAAAGTGCAGTAAAAAAAGGAGGACAAACCGAAAAGGGGCTACAAGTCAAGTCAAGATACGAGCCGCATATAGGCTCAAATACCTCCGTTTTCAAGTCCCAGTCCCTGCTCTTAGGGGTCTGGAATCTTCTATACGGGTCCGGGGCGTGCCGTCCCAAGCAGAAGGGACCAATGTATCTCTCTTTCTACAAGGTCTATTTCAGGAGCTCCTAGGGGAACAGGACGATTTTGTCATTCGATTCGACAGGGCACACAGGGTGGGCCCAGCGCCCAGGGCCCCAGCCCCTCCACCGGATATCCTAGCATTTTTGCCGGACTTTCCCTTAAAAGAGAGAATCCTACAAGTGGCACGCCAGAAGCAGCCCTTCCATTACTGCGACGTCCCTGTGGCGCGGTTTCAAGACCTGTCGGCGATTACTTTACAAAAGAGAAAGACCTTCAGACTGGCCACCATGTTCTTGAGAGACAAAGGGATCCCCTACTCTTGGGGACACCCTTTCAGGGTAATCTTCAAGTGGAACGGAGCCCTGCAGCAGCTCCGGTCGCTCCGAGACACATGCACATTATTGGGCATCGACCTGGATGAGGATGCTTTGAAAGACGAGGCAGCTCCACACTCTTCGCAAAATAGCACGCCGAGCACCCCAAGAGATGGATGGCAGCGAGTGGGCCGCAGGCGTTCCCCCAGGGCGTCTCACAAACCGGATCCGGCAACGATGGCACATGAGCTAGCGTCAGCAATCCAAGAGGTGTCCAAGGACACGGCGGCAGAGGACTGACCGGTCTACAGGCACAGCAAGTGTGGGGGGTGTCTTATTCATTACCTTTGCATGGGGCTGGGGGACAGGACGGGGGGCCAACAGGGTCGCCACTGCCATTTACTCCTATAACTCGTGACTCTACCGCAGGCCTGGACTGTATTTGTATGGGCCTGGAACTATGATTGCTAGTTGGGTGTTCAAGGTTGGGGTTAGGGAGGATGGCATTGAGTGAGGGAGGCCGGGTGGAGGGTTGGGGGAGGGGGACGGTTTGGGGTTTGGGTTTTGGGTTGGGCGGGGAGGGTGGGCTGGGGCAGGTTTGGAGGGAGGTGGGTGTGTGCCGGTGTGATCCGTTCAACAAGGCTACAGGTGGGGTCTCGTGGGGTGGCCAACGCTCACGACACAAAGAGACAGGTCGCACACACACCCATGTCTGAAGAGTCCATCCAGGTACTCACCTTGAATGTCAAGGGACTTAATAACCCCATCAAAAGAAGAGCGGTGCTATCTTACTTGGAGAACTCAGGGGCAGCTATATGCTTGCTGCAGGAGACGCACTTACTCTCCAAAGACTGGCACCGTATGCGGTCCAAGGCCTTTCCAACACAGCTCTACGAGCGGTGCTATCTTACTTGGAGAACTCAGGGGCAGCTATATGACTGCTGCAGGAGACGCACTTACTCTCCAAAGACTGGCACCGTATGCGGTCCAAGGCCTTTCCAACACCGCTCTACTCCTCCACCACCGAGAAAAAGGCAGGGGTGGCTATACTAATCGCACAACACTTCAAAGGTAGGGTGGGAGACAAGATCGCAGAAACCAAAGGCAGACTCCAGGCCTACAACGTCCTCATAGGGGATCTGTCAATCACAATAGGGTCCATATACGCTCCAAATACTAAACAAGAAGCCTTCCTTAAAAGGGCTCTAGCCGATGTGATAGGGACAAGCGCGAGGTACACGGGGACATCAATTTGGTAATGGACACCAAGAAAGACCGGTAAGGTCAACGGTTTGGCGACACAGGGGCAATCTCCACCAAAAGGGGACAATGGTTGGCTAGTAGAGGGTTCGTAGACCTATGGAGGAGGGCTCACCCCACATCCCCGGGGTACACCTTTTATTCACATGTACACCACACATACGCTAGGATCGACCACTTCCTAGGTTCCTCAGATATGGCCCCCCTGGTAGACATGGAGGTCACCGCGGCGGCTCTATCGGACCATCATGCGGTGGCAGTTCGCCTGAAGGTCCCACGCGTACGGACGCGCAAGGGCAGGTGGCGTCTTAGAGAGAAACTGCTCCAGCGTAAGGGGGTTGCACAACAACTCTCCAAAAGTATTACAGACTACTTGATCATAAATGACAATGGCGAAGTGACCATGGCGGCGCTCTGGGGAGCACTCAAGGCGGTGACTCGGGGAACTAATTGTGCTCGAGGCAGCAGACAACCGGGAACGGAAGGATAGACGCCAGGCGCTCACGGAGCAAATGCTGGAACTCGAACGGGTACATAGCCGGACAGGGGCCGCTAGGATCTGGCGCAAACTAAAAGTCGCTAGGGCGCAACTTGCAAGTCTGGACCTTGACCGCGCAGAGTATGCGGCACTGCGCCTACGCAATACATATTATGTGGGGGGCGACAAGACCGGTCAACTGCTGGCCAGTAAACTCAAGGCCAGGGTCTTCCGTTCCTCGATCCCTGTTATCCACGACGATGGAGGTAGGGAGGTCCGAGAAGACGACCAAATAGCAGAGGCGTTCAGGGCGTTCTATGCCTCCTTATATACAGCCGATTTGACCCTTGACTCCGAGGCACGGGTAGCATATTTGGAAGAGGCAGCGGTCACAGCCCTCAACGAGGCGAACGCCCAGTCCCTAGATGCCCCTATACGTTTGGAGGAAGTAATATCTGCAATAGCACGTTTTAAACCGCTGAAGGCTCTGGGCCCGGAGGGTTTCTCCGCGGGGTTCTATAAAGCGTTTTGCCCCCTCCTAGCCCCAATTTTAACCAGATTATTCAACTCCTTTCAGGGCCCTGGCTCCATACCACAAGACATGTTGGAAGCAGATATAATCATCCTGCCGAAACCGGGCAAAGACCAGACCCAATGCGCGGCATACTGCCCGATTTCACTGCTTAACCTAGACCTCAAACTTTTCACCGGGATCCTGGCCACCAGGCTCGGCCCATGCCTCCCAGGTATAATTGAGCCCGACCAAGCGGGTTTCATACCGAATCGTCAATGTGCTGACAACACCAAACGCCTGATGCATGTCATCGACAAAGCCCACTTCAATGACTCGGACGCTTACTCTTCCCCCTCCAAGCGTGGGAAGAGTAAGCGGTGCCGGGTGGTGAAGAAGTTGATTGCAAGCAGGTGAGCGAGTCAACAAAGACTGACCCACTCTAACCAAGCTCTAGCTCCTGCGCCGGTTGCTGGCTGCGCTGCCGGTCTCGCCTGAACTCTCCTCGTTTCGGTGGTCCCAACGCCGGTCTCCTGGTTACCCGACCTTCTGCGACGGTGTGTACAGCGTTGGCGGCTCCCAACCCAGCCGTGGCTCCAGATGCCGAACGGTCCGAGGCAAAACTCCTCCTCCCACAGCTGCAGATCGTTCGGCAAGGAAATCCTGCTCCTCTGGGGCTCTGGCCGATATTCTGTGCCGCAATTGGCAAAACGATTGATGGTCATACGTGTTAAACGGCGAATCAGGACGGTTTACTTCTTCCATATAGAAATATGTCCACTACTCATAACAATCAAAACATAACCCCTTGGGGGGAGGAGCTACGACACCAACCAAGATGGCCGCATAGTCTCCTGGCTCCGCTGACCTCCGTCTTCCGACCTATTATCCTGTCGCCTATCCTGGTTACCCGCACCGGATCCGTGTGTGTGTGATCTGACCTGCTTTCCAGTGGTGCAATCCCGGAGTTTCTCCGCCGTTGTGGAACGGAGTTACATCGATGGTCGTCTGAGGCCTAACCCAGCAGAGACGCCGGGGTCTCGAGTGCGGGCTCTGCCGGGTCAGAGTTGAATAACAACGGACTGCTGAACGTTCGGACTTTTGATTGGTCTGCTCCCACCAACTGCCTAGTGCCCTACAGTAGGTGAGGCGACGAGTGACGCATGGCGATGTGTCGCGGGGGTCCCTGACCGGGGGTTCGACATTCACATTGTCGACCCCCCCCCGGGTCGGTACCTCGCTGTGTACTATTGCTTGCTAACCATCAGTCCCTCATGGCTTACTCCTGCTCCGTCTAATTTTGCCCCGGAGAAGGCGTCACTCCGTGGGGACCACCATGTTGGAGGAAGAAAGGCAGCTAGCGGAGCGGGCTCGAACTGGCCAGACACTGAGAACGGTGCTGGAGGCACTCATGGCATTTAAGGGAACCATTGCAGTCCAGACTTGCAGTTTGTTGTCTGCGACGGATGGACGCACAGACCTGAGAGCGGATCCTGACTCGACACCCGTGCCCCGGCAACCAGCTTGCATTTCAACATATGTCTCGGAGACTTGTTTTGACCCGGCGCTGGAAACAGGGTCTGCTCCTACTGTACTGGATCTACCTGACGGTACTGTGCCCGATTACCCAATGGAGCCGTTGGAACTCTCAATTGTGTATCCCTTGGAACATTTACATGACATCCCTATCCTGGAACTTTCTACTTTTTATCCTTTGCTGTTCTGGACCTTGTCGATTCCCCTCCCCTGTCGGTCTTTCAAGGTGGCGGATGGGTTAAAGCTTGGCTTCGGAGACAGGGAGGGGCATCACTGGCACCAACCATCCACATTGAGATCTGCCGCACTTTTCTCATCTGTGTACTCCTGTTCTGTAGACTCTTGCAATAATTTGCGGAAAGGGCTTTCTTTAATTAGCTACTTTTGTGAATTTGATAGATGTGGCCAGGGTTGAGATTGTTATCTGGGTCTCTGATTGTGCACTCGGTATAACGGGTTTGTTTTCTTGATCTAACGGAGTCCGGGGCGGGGTTGGTTATGACGGGGGAAGGAGACCGGGAGTCCGTAGAAATATGCCCTCCTCCGATTTCCCTCACCGAGTGGGGTTCTTTGCCTTTTCTTTCTTTCTCTTCTTCTATATTTCGGGTTCTGATTACTGGGCGACAGGCACGCTGCGAGGGGGGTGGCCGTAGTCATCAGCAGGGGTGCAGGGTGGGGGGGTGTGGGGATGGGTGTTCGTTTTTATTTTTGTTCTATGGCCTCTTTTCTTCCTTCTCTTCCCTTGTCTTCTTCTCCTTTCCTTTTCCGGGTTAGTGTAGTGGGTTCGGCTTTCTTACATCCTTGACTCTATAACTGTACCTTGACTTTCTGAGGTTTTGGTGCTCTGGGACGGACAATACTGAGGGAGTAGACGAACAAAAATGTGCTAGTTTATCCTGATGGCTTACGTCTTAACTCCGTTGACTTAGTTGATGACGAGTTTCTTTTGGATACGTTGTTTCTTTGCTCGCCCCTTTTGTGATCCGAGACACTGTGCGATACCTGGCTCTTTCAACTTATTATTTAAAAATGAAAACCTCCTATCCTGTGTTTAAATTGTATTACCTTTGCAACCGATGCGTTTTGTGACTTGAGATCCTATGCTTAGCAGCCAGCCCTGGGGGTTGTAGGCCCTTGTCTGTATTTGATTGCAAATGTTCAATAAAGGTTTTCAAAAAAAAAAAACATAACCCCTCTTTTCTTTCCATATCATGTATCCAAAAAGAGGCCGCTGGGGAACCCTGATCAGTTCCTCACCGTAATTGCAGCGTGGTGCTTTCTACCCGACACTCGTACTCCTAGTTGTGGCACAATCTTACTCACTGGAAGAAAGTTTGAGTACTTTAAGGACAACAATGGTGTCTAGGGCACCTGGGATCAAAAGAATCAACATGTTTCCAGTTAATTTCCCCCCGCTGTTTTCCATAAATATTATATCCAGTTTATATCTGCCCAATGGAGGAAATAATTTATTGTCCCAGTCTACAAGAGGGTTCCAAGACATGTTGGCCCAATTACAAAGACAACTGTTAAAAGTCTTCTTCTGACAAACTTTGTTTCAATTCTCCTGGGCAAGTTCTTCCCTCAAGATGATCTCTATGTAGGTTTCAGTCATCTCTCCATGTGTTAGTAACTATGCCTCATTTTTCTAGGGCAGGCTACAGCAGCAGGGTCTGTTGTTTGGTCCCACTCCTACAGAAACATTTTCTAGTCCTGTTCCTGGTCAGCCTTTGTTCTGGTGTAGTACAAAAGGGGGTGTTGATGGATGGAGCATCTGAACCAATCAAACACTCACACCCAGTCAACAGATCTGGGTTTAATCCATCACCGCTCTTTAGACCACTCTGCCACCCCAGTTCAGACATGGCCATATGCAAATCAGTCTGACCCTGTGCCTCATGGGAACAGTCCAGCCCGAACTGCCAAGCCATGCCTTCCCTGGAACGTATTCAAGCTTCGTAGGACCAGTTTCTGGCATTGCAGCCGTCTTCTGCCAGGCTCGCTTGAATCCAGCGGCAAAGTGAGCAAGGGACTCACGTCTGAGCATACCCTGCCAACTTATGGCAGCCAAAGCAGTACAAAAGGGGGTGGTGATGGGTGCAGCAAAGAGTTTACAAAGAACTAAAGGAATGCAGCCTTGTGTCCAAGGTTGTCTTTTTTTTCTGCTACAGCGGGCATTGATGGGAAGCTAGAGCAAATCAAGTTAGGGTTCCCTTTTACTCAAGAAAACCATTGCAGCAGACTTATTTTACATTATACTGGTTTAGCAGGTCTGATACATTACTATTTATTCGAATACCTGAGATACTATGTTCTGACATACAGCGAAATTGTGAGAAACAAAATTGAAGAGGTATACAACATTCCTGTAGTATCTCTAAAATATAATGAGCATACCTGGCAACTAATAGTCTATAGGTTTCACTGATCCTCTGTTGCTCTTATCATGCATATAGGAACAATGCAATGCTAACATAAGGTAAATATAAACTAACAAATCAACACACCTAAACCAATCCGTTCCATCTTTGTATCTGCATCTTGGGGTTGCCCGGTTCCACCCCCTCTGTGTCCTTCAAATGGTAGTCGACGTATCAACAGCTTTTATGTGCTTGTACCCCGGGTTCGCTTTTGAATGTAACGCCAAATCAGCGGTGTTAGTCTATTCGTATCCAGTGACTGAGTTATGCTGTAATCGGGATTCTATTTAATTTCTGACATCATTCCCATTTTGTGAATTAGTCCCCTCTGATTCGAGCCTCATGTGTTGTAGCACCACTATTACCATGTCCCAGCATTACACAATGGGGTATTTGCGTAGGCCGGCTACCTCTTCTCTGCGTAATGAGGTGCTTTCTGCTTGGGCCCAAACCAGGAGCAAGCGCCTCCAATTGTCGGGAGTGGGGGGATGCTTATTTTTCCATCTTCGGGTGACTAACCTTTTTGCAACTATAAGCCCTAGATCGATCTGTGAATCTGGAGGTGGCTTTGTTTCTTGGACCTTGGGAATATTCCCAATAAACATTCCTCTCACGTGTGCAATTGTGGGAGATCAGAACACTCCAACAGGCCTATTACTTCCTGCCAATACAAGCGCAGTGAGGGGCAGGACCACAGCATGTAAATGTGTAAATGTAAATGTGTTGTATTTGTATAGCGCGAACAGTAACCCGTAAGCATCCCGGCGCTTGTACTCCTACCACAAGGGAACCCCTCCTGGCTTTTCCTTGTGAGGTGTCCACTCCTGGGCATCCCATGGTGAAACCAGGCATCCCTTGTGTATCGGGGGCCGTTGTGGAGACTAAGCAAGCTATTGCCCAGAGTTGCAGCGTGGGGCCCATGCTTAGATTCGGCACTGAGGCGAGAATATCCGGTCAGAGGAATTTAAGCCCGATCCCGCCGAGGCGGGAATCGAACTCTGGTCCCTGGCCAGCGCTCTGCATCAAGGTCTGCCGCTCTAACCATTGAGCCACACTTCTTCTGTTGCCATCCAATCACAGCGGAGGCATGCCGAGTCAGTAAGTTGGAAATATTTATTTATTTTATCTGGTGAAAGATAGGCCCTGTGAATAATATGTCTGTATAATGCAAAATGTAGCATTTCATGGGATTTGTGTCATACTTACTAGAATCGTATCCCATTCCTTCTCTGTCCATGGGCCTCGCCTATCATCATCTCATTTTGTGCGCAAATATGTCTGGGTTTCAGGGTGTGTAGTAGCAATGCTTCTGTCAGCCAATGGATAATGTGGCTCCCGTTTCCCATTACATGCAAGTATTGACTCACCAGATGCAACTGGGGTTCAGTGTTCATATCTCCCCATGCTGCCATTAATGCTCTTATAATTGTTATATAGGGTGAACTGGTCTGCCAGCAAGTCGGTCTCTAGGGCCAACCCATCAAAAGGCAGCAACACACCCTCTTCTTACAGGTCGCCCAAGGTTTGCACCTCAGCGGCATGCCAGGGCACAAGCACACCACTTGAGGTGCCTCTTGTATTCCTCGGGGTGCCACGGAGGGGAAGTGCAGGTGCATAGGGAGACGTGTGCCTGGTGAGGTATAACCTGCGTCTATGACATCGATAGGCCAGGTCCAGGCAGGTCGGTGAGGGGGGGGGGGGGGGGGGGGGTGGTGTTGGGGCTTTTGCCTTTGGGTGGAACAAGTGATAGATCTGGGATAATGTCCATGTTAGCTGTGCCGGTTTCAGCTAAGATTAAACCGGCCAGCCACTTCATTGCCCATTGCAGCTGTGCAGCTAGGTAATAAAGCTCCATATTTGGGACCGACAACCCTCCTTTGTTTGTAGATGTGTGCAGTTTCCAGAGTGCTGTTCTGTGGCGACCTTTGTTCCAAATGAAATCACGGGGTATTTGTTCCAGTTCTCTGAAAATTTTGGTTGGGACATAGATTGGGAGATTTGCAAAGTAGTGTAGCAGTCCAGGTAATATCACCATTTTGCTCAAGGTTATTCTACCCATCACATTTAAGGGGAGTGTTTTCCAAAATTTGATTTGGGACCGGATAGAGGAAATAGCTCTGGTCAGGTTACCCTCCAAAATGTCAGCAGGGCTGATATGCGAAAATGCCCAAATATCGAAAAGAGGTTGGTTGCCGGCTAATGGGTACTTCATTTATCAGGAGGTCTGAATTCTGGGCCTCAGTCTTGAAGGGTTACAGGCACGACTTGTTCCAGTACACCTTCAGACTCGAGAATACTGCAAAGTGTCATAAAGTCTCTGCTATAGTCTCTGGTAAATTTTTCATGTCCCTGATATACAGCAGGAGATCATCCGCATATAGAGAAGCCACATGCATTCCGTCTCCCAGTGGTATGACCCAGTTATCTCCTCCCCACACTGCTGCATGGCCTGTGGCATCATAGCTAACTAAAACAGGGGTATCCTTGTTTGGTGCCCCTATTTATAGCCAAGCTCTCTGATATTGCAATGCCTATAAGGCAGGACCGCAGCAAAAAGGTAGGGGCATTGAAGGGAATCGAAGGCCTTCTCTAGATCAAGGACCATGCAGCCAGAAGTAGGCGAGGCGCATGCAGCATACTCATAAAGTCTAAAGAATCTTCGAATAGTTAAAGAGGTGTTTTGGGTCGGCGCGATTCCATTTTGGTCAGAATGTGCTAGTGGTTTTGCAAACCGTGCCAGTCTCGCTGCCGTTATAGAGGCTATAATCTTGTAGTCTGTGTTGAGGAGCGCCAGTGGTCTATATGAGCCGAATTGGGTTGGTTCGCTATCTGGTTTAGGGAGCGAGATTAATAGCACTTCGTGTTGCGTGTCTGTGAGCGTGCAGGCCCACAGTGCGACTTCATTTACGTTTTTAACTGGGGTACTAATTGCGCATCATAGGCTTTAAAGAATTCGGTTGGCAGACCATCAGGGCCTGGAGTTTTCCCTGTGGCTGAAGTGCGTATGTCTGCCTGAATGTCGTCTTGATTGATTGGAGCATCAAGTTCCAGTCTTTGGTCTGTGGTTATTTTGGGGAGGGTGATTTCTGTGAGATACTGATTAATCTCTTAGGGTAATGCAGTGACAGCGGATTTGTATAGATTAATATAGCGTTGTGTGAACTCGTGATGTATTCCCTGTTGCCTATAAAGTAGCGCGACTGGCGGGAAGTGGATTGATGTAATGAGGGACCTGGAAAGTGTGTTTTTTCTTTTTCCTTTTCTCTACATTACTTTGCATACAATCAATTTGTTTATGTTTGAGTACCAAATAGACTACTAAGGTATGGATTCACTTTAATGAACATAAGAGAGTTCTCATAATGGACTACCTTTGGAATACAGATGGAGCCCTATACTTTTATACTAAAGTCTATACTTGTTAATTCTATCTTTAGTAAATATGTCTGTGTACTATGTTGTGTTATTGCTAAATATGTATATGTGGTTCACAGGAATTCTATGAAATAGTAGGTGTTATTCACCTAGTGTTAGATCTTTCCATCTTTCTTTGTTTAGTTGTCTTAATTTAGATTTTCTAAATGTCATTTCCTTAGTATTCATGTGTTTTTCATTTTTGTAACATGCTTTTTATTTCATCACTATTGTGTTAAATTGTTACTCAACACGTCTGTTACGGAGTCGGTAACCATTTTCTGTATATATATATATATATATCAGTAATTTCGCCAATCGACTCGAGGCGGCCGCCCCAGTCCAACAAGACGAAAGAGCAGACCCAGGATTTTGTGCTTTAGTCAAGGTTCTTTATTTCCTCCAGCAAGTCAGCCGCCATTACGCGTTACCACAAAGCTTAATCACATATATGTGTTTGTCTTGTGTTTGTCTTTCTTTCTATGTATCAGTTTTAGCCCTGGTGAAGTTCTAAAGTTGTTTTTTGAATGAAAAGCGTTGGCTAAACCCTGTTATTCATGTGGATTTAAGAAGATATAATAAACAATTGATATTTGATCATGTAAACTGGACTCTTTATTGGATCCATACCAGTGCACCTCCCACTTGTGATCATCCCTACATACTGCTGGCCAGTAGTATCTAACAGTGGCAGGTACCGGAAGAGCAGTGCATGGAACTCTATTGACTTCGTGCACTTTGTGAGCGAGGGGTTGGTTTTCACTTTAGTCCGCCGCTGTTGCAAGTGTATATTTTCTAATGGGGGACCTGGCGTCTTCCTGTCAGATAACCTTTGAGAGTAGTCGACCAGCCTCGTCTGTGGCGCTGTGGGTGCGTGCAAAGTGTGCTGTGTAGTTAAGGCATCTTAATATTTTTAACAGCCGAGTATGTCTGCCCTGTGTTCTTGTAGTCTTATTTTGATTAGTAGGTCAGTAGTTGCACATGTTTCAAGGTGCTCTATACCCTGTTCTAACTTTTTAGGATCTGCTTCAACCTCTCTACGTAAGCCAACTCGCGTACTTTGGCTGTGTCCTCGTATTACTGATTTAAATGCGTTCCATTCAGTAAGGGCCGACATTGCAGAGCCTGTGTTTTCATCAAAATAATTTATAATTCTAGTGCTGAGGGATTCTCGAAATGGTTTGTCCTCTAGTGTCTCGGGTTGGATTTGCTATCTGGGGATTTGCGCTGTGCCATTGCCCATGTCATTTTCAGTGTGTGCTGATTTATGGTCAGAATGTTTTTTTCCTAGGTTTTCGGATTCGGACACTGTTGGTAATATATCTTTCGTGGTTAGTATCCTGTCCAATCGGACGTGTAAGTCATGGGACCCTGAGAAGTAGAAGTAGACCCAATCTGTGGAATTTTTATGTTTCCATACGTCAACTATGTGCCACTGCGTGATCCAGGCGTTTAGTGCCTTCATGGCAGCTATTGTGGATGTGCCAGGTAGGGGAGGGAGGGAGCGTTCAAGGGATGTATCTAAAACACAGTTCAACCCCCCCCCTCCCCAAAGAAACCAAGGTATTCCATGCCAGTTTGACAGTCTGCCAGATAAAGTGTCTAAAAATATTGACTGCTCTGTGTTGGGTGCATATACAAAGCCCAGTACGATTGGTCTACCATCCAGGTGCCCTTTTACCAGGGCATAGCGTCCCTATGTATCTATTATTGATTCATCTGCCTGAAATGGAGTGCCTGGTCTGATCCATATCAGCCCGCCTCTAGCAAAAGCAGAGTAGCCAGTGGCATATATTTGCCCCCTCCATCTCCTTTGTAGGGTTAGTGTTTCCAGTGCTGTGAGATGCTTTTCTTGAAGGAGAGCTATTTGAGCCTTATGTCTTTTGGGATACGAGTATATCAGGTACTTACGTGAAGGTGTGTGTATTCCCCTGACATTCAGGTGCATATTTTGATAATAGTCAATAGGGGTGGGGGAGTTTAGGAACCAGGGGCCAGCGCGGAGCCCCGAGGCAACAAAGCTGCGTGCATGGGGGCCACAGAGGTGGGGCCGGACGATACAGTGCTTCTGTGTTATTGCTAGTGCTTAATCAAATCTGTGTGTCTTGGTTAACTGATCTAATATGAACGTGAATATGAAATACCAGTAGGGCGAGAGTGCAACATGCATCCGTCCAAACCTTCAAACGAAAAGACATACCAATGTTGGCTAATGGGTCAGGCTACACAAGTGCTGGGTGTCAATAGAGAAAAGAGGATTAATATTCCCCCGTTAGTCTAGTAGTTAGCGATAACCAGAGTTGTGCATCGGATTGTCTAAATTTAGGGATTGGCCTTTGAACATGTGTACGTGAGATAATTGTCGGTATTTGATGCCCACCCCTGAGTGTACAGGGATAGTGGCTAAAGTAGAGTAATACATTTGTAACAATAAGGAAGTCATTTGGCTCTTAGAGTATGTCAAGTCCTGATGTACTTGTGTTATCGTCGCTGTAACATAGAATTCTGAGGCGACCAGACGTTTATTGTCCTGATATATGATGTTTTCTGCAGTTTGCGGTGTGACCTCCGGCAAAGTTCCTGAGTCTTGTGAGTTTGAGATCTCATCAATTGATTACTCGTCGCTTAGTCTGTCTTGCAGGCTTTTCTCCGACAACGAGTTTCCTAGGTGACTTCTGATTTCAGCAGCTGCTTGCAGCACACCACTCTTGTCTTGTATCATTTACTCTAGGTTGGGACAATGGCATAGCAGTGGTGATTGCCCCTGTAGCAGGGTTTCCGTTCTCCCACAGAACTGTGCACAGAGATCTAGAACCTGGGTGAGCCAGGGTGACCCAGAACTCACCTTTGTTTCAGAAATCCCCTTACCAAGCTAGCTACAGTGTCTCATCGGTAGTAAATACTTCCCAATGACTTAGACAATCCAGAACATGAACTTAGAATACCTCCGGTATCGTGGAACACATGAACACTCTTTCGTTATATAATCATTACAAACCGAAACTGGGAGGCAGAGAACACACGTGCAAGTTTGAAATGTTTATTTTTCAATGCAACATTCTCAAACGCAGTATCTTGTATAATATCAACATACATATTATAAAAATCAGAGTTAGCAGCATAGTCACTAATCCATAATAAGCAAAAGGTGATAGCATGTTATGATGCAAAAATCTATAGAATTATGTATCACCTATATTTCGCGCACCCTATTTAGCATATTATATTATATCTAAGAAGGTGTCATCTGGGTTCTTAGCAGGGCGGACCCATACCTCTAATTCTCAGTAGGAGGAGATCACATCAACCGCTACCAGCTCTCAGCATGCGAAGCATCAAGTGTGTTGATTCATTCCCTGTAACTGTATCTTAAACCCGCGTAGAGCCCAATATTGGCAACAACATTATTTGTGTTATGACTAACGTGGTGCGAGGATCAGGCCTTCAGCAACCTTGTGTTAGGTTATTCTTAGAGTGTGCAGTTCTCAGTGTGCAGACAGTTGTACCAAGTGTACCAAGCACGACTGATACCAGTGCAATAACATATTATTCTCAAATAAATCACATCTTTCGTCTAGGTTAGAAGCTACAATAACAATTAGGTGTCGTGTGCAAACCGAAGCAGAAAGAAAATATGGCGTTTAAACATTTAATAAGCACATGCTAACTTAACACAATATATAGAAACGTAGTAACCATATGACACCACTTGCGTCTCTTTTCCTTGCGTGACCCTGATTCAGTGTTCAAGTGTGATCTCCCAGATATTCCACTGTCCTGGCTGGCGTCCCCAGGAGTCTAGCCAGTCCTGTGCGGCAATGGGAGTGTCGAAAAAGTGTCTTGTCTCTCGCTACTACTCGTAGGCGTGCAGGGAATAGTAATGAATATTTAATGTACAGTTTTGAAGTCACCGTTTCACTTCTAGGACAGAATGTTGCTGCTTTTGTACAGTCGCTGTGTAGACCGGACAGAGCTTTAGGGACTATTTGCTATCTGTATTTTTGGCAGCTTCCTTGTCTCTTGCAATATCGTATCTCTATCTTTATCATTTAGTACACAAAACAGCAGTGGTCTGAGACCTGCTCCCGGTGGGGGAGGTCGCGCCGGCACACTGTGTGCTCTTTAATGGCAAGTGTTGTGTTATTACACCGTCTGGCAGCAGTCTCTGTATCAATTTCGATGTAGGTGGTAGTGTTTTTTCCTTTGACACCTTCTGGGAGGCCTGTGACAAGCACGTTGTTTCGCCTGGACCGGCCTTAGGAGACCTCTCCTCAATGTTCAAGTATTTTCACCTGGGCCAACAGCTCCTTTAGGCGTTTTTTTAGCTTGTGCCTTGGAAGATAGCTCAGCTATGGTTACCACCAACGTGTGGATTTTGTCTGCTAGCTTCCAGTTATCTGCATGCAGGAGATTTAAGTCAAGGGCCACTTTATCAATTTTGTCTTCAAGTAAGGTACGCTTTTGTTCCATGTGTTTCCCAACTTCTCTACTGTGGCCAAAACTGATTCCAATTTACTTGACATGGGGTCTGTGGATGGCTCATCCGATGCTCTCCATGCCACTGGAGTCAAGCTATCCTGGCTGATGAGGGGTGAAACCCCGAAACTGTTCCTAGGATGCTTGTTTCCATTCCAGGGAGGACCAGGCCTGGCAGTTCGGGCTACACTATTCCCATTGGGCACTGACAAGACTGATTTGCATACGATGGATTTAGTCCCAGTTCTCTGGACTGAGGGGAATGTATGACATTGTGCTGCATTCTGTCCATAAATTGTTGTTTTTGCATTCGTCACCCAATGCTTTGTCTGGTTGGGATCGGGCGCAAGAGGTAGGCCAGTCGGCTCTCCCAGCACAGGAACAAAGTTGACCCATGTCCGACATGTGACGACAGAGAGTGAGGTAACTGGCTCGTATGCCTAGACTCCACGGGCGCTGCTTTAGTTTTGTTGTGTGGCATCTTGTGTTATTGGTCCAGTTGCTTCAAAAGATTTGGTACATTGTGGGTCACAGCGACAGAAGTAGCATTTTAGAGCGACTTGCCCTGCACGATCAGCAGTTATCAGTCCTGAGGCCACTCACAATGTGTATATGCATTTTGGGCATAAATAATTACTTCCAGTGGGTCTTGGTTCCTTATCACTTATTGCGTTGCCTCCCCTTTATGTAACTGTCCAGGGTTGTCGTTTGTTAGGCGTTATGGTTCTTGGGTGAGAGTGGTGCTCCGCTGCGACAAGGCCTTCCTCAGCGATCTGCTATGGGTCTGATGTAGTTCCAGTATATGTCCCCACAGCAGTCCACTCCAGGCCAAAAACGCCAGTGGTCCTTTGTTCACCTGTTTCTGCTTTTATTGTTGCTGTGTGCTGTTCAGTGCGAGCAGTCCGCCACACCCTGTGCTGCAGTGCTCTGAGGCCGCTCCCCGTTGCTCTAGCGCTGGATGCCCATCGACTGTCCGGCCGCGCTCACCCCACCTTACCGTCTTCAGGTGGGGGCCCCTCAGGCGGACACTTGTTCATGTAATTGCTGATCACCCCGTACGACCTGTTCTGATTCGGGCGAGGTCCCGGTTCTGGCCGGCACGACCCGGTCCTGTACACCCCCATTCCAGAAGCTCGGCAGTGTGTCTGGATCTCGGTTCACAATGAATTTCCTCTTCCCCCCTCTCACTTGATCGCTTCTGGCTCTGCAATCGTTCTCTTCTGCGGTCAGGCTCTGGGGGAGCACTGGGGGGAGAGCGGGAGGCTGATTCTTCTATCGACGCTTGATTTCTCTAGACTTACCGAGCCTCATGGAAACCTCAGGCTCGCGCAGCCCAACAAGGCCATGTTGGTGCTGGGTGGCCTACGTCTGCAGGGCATGTTTGCTGTGCTTTTTCTTTTAGGTGAGGGGGGCCTCTGTAATCTGGCACAGGTATCGGCGTTCTGTGCAGCGCTACCCTCCCGACCCAAGCGGGGGTCTAGGATCTGTCCGGTCCTCCCAGGCCTCGTCACTTCGCCCCAGCAGGCCGCACCGTCCAGGAGTGAATCGTGGCACTCGACACCTCACTGTGCCATTTTGCTGCTAGAGGTTCACTTTGACCACCCCCGCTCGATCTCATCTTACCTCTGCGGTCTCGTGGTTGGGCACTGTGGGGTGTTTGCGGGCGGCTGACACGCGGACTGTGCGGGTGCTAGTCTGGGCCTTCCGGATCTGGTTTGCGGCCACAGTCTCACATAGTTCCTGCCAGGCCACGCCTTTCTCCTTCGAGCCGATTTGAGCCTATTACATCTGCTTCCTGCGTGGTTGACGTTCTTTTAAGTCTTTCTCCCTGGTCGCGGGTGCTCCCCGCTACTATGGGGCCACTTCTTTATCTCTGGGAGTGCTATAGTCAGGGAAATTTATGGATCTCGGTGGATGAATGGCGGAGCTCTAACAGATCACGTCTGCCATCTTTGTCCACAAAGTGACGCCATGCAGTAGGCTTCTTTACAGGGTTTGTTAAAGTGGTGGTGGTGGATTAGGTGGTGGGAAACGAGGTGCTGCCTTCCCCATTTCTGCAGGCACCAGTACATTTGAAATTTGTGTTTGAAGATACTTAGTGTATTCTCTCTAGAGCGCCAGGGAATTCCTCAGCACCTAAATAAACACATTTGATTTTACAGAGGAAGGCAGCTCATTGAGCACTAATCTTCCTACATAGTAGGTTTTGATATTTAGCCAAAAATGAATGACGAAGCAGAAAGGGATAAAATGGGGGCTGAACATTTTGACAACCTGTGCAAGGGAAGTTCAGTCAAGCAGGCGGTCAAAAGCGTGACGCAGCAGAAAGATGAGGGGCTAAGAAATAAGTTCATCAAATTAGAAAGACTTAAGAAGTCGGAGATGTCCAAATGGTGGGACGGGGCCACCCTTAAACAATATGCCAAATTAAATAGGATACCAAGAGGGCTCCGCTCACAAATTATGCCTACGTATGATGACCTCGATGAGGATCTGTTGGCAATTTGAGAAAAGGAGTTAACCTCAAGCTCAATGAAATTAATGGACTTACTCATTGAGAATTCGGCGAGGAAAGTGGCAAAATTTCAGGCTGAGATCTCACAGTTGGAAACCGAGATTACTGATCTTAACCTGCCTGATCCAACGGCTAAGAATTATGATATCCTGAAGGGAATTCTAACAAATCATCAGAATGATATAAAGCAGAGAAAAGCGCGTAAGCTTAAAAGAGATGAGATTGATTACACCAACGGTAGGATTTTTACATTTTCTAGGAAGTATGATCATTTAATGCAAACGGACAAAAATAAACAGCAGCAAGAACCCATGTCTGCGAGTTCAAGCAATACTTCCTTAAGTAGTATTCCTACTAGCAGCAGCGAAGAGGAGGCATCTGGCTCAACAGTCAGACAATTACCCCCTTTAGGGAACTCGTCATTCTCACTAGAGGTGAGCAGGATAAAAAGAGGAAATCGTGGGCAGACAAGACGTCCAGGGCCCACAAACAAACCAGAAGAGGTCAGAAAGGAGGTAGCCGGAGGAGGGATGAAGCGGAGATCATGGGACAAGAAGGTCTAACACAGCATATAAGTAATGAGGTGGAGGTGGTGAATCTATCTAAAATGGAACTAACGGAACACATGATTGAATTACTCAAAAAAGGTTTGAGTTTCTGCCCGGTTGTGAGAGGCAATGTTTGTGACATAAAAATTGATTTGTTTAGGTATATCATAAAACTAAAATTGATGAAGCACTTTGCCCTAAACCCAACGAAGAATAAAGTTGATCCTGTACAAGCAAGGGGTATAGTGTCTAACTCAATTACTATTAATAACATACAGGACACGGTATTCCTTTTATCTATAACAGAGATGGAGGAAGACCCTATGACAATGGCAAAAGTATTGGATGATCTTGAAATCCGGCCAGACTTAACAATATCTAGTGGGCTAAGGAACAAGTCGAAATGATCTCCCAATTTAACAAGTGGCAACAATATAGATATTTTTCATAAAATGGTTGTTGCGGATTTAGATGCCAATGAGAATAAAACTAGCCCTGGGGGTTATTTGAAAGATAATCTAACACAGGAAGAAAGGATCTCTCTGAAAGTTCTAATGAATAACACTGAGGTGACAATCAGAAAAGCAGACAAAGGGGGGAACATAGTTTTAATGGACAGAGAAGACTATGAGAAAGAAATTTACTCCCAATTGGATAATAAGACCTGCTATGAAAAGGTCAGCCATAATCCAATATTCTCTTTAACTGCTGTGATAAATACTCATCTCAAGAAATGGGTAGATGAGGGTCTATTGGATGAGGATGAATATCTTTTTCTCAAGGTGAACCGCCCCAGGTACCCGTGTTTCTATACACTGCCAAAGATTCACAAAGGCCTACCATTTCCACCAGGTAGGCCAATAGTATCGGGTATTGGGGGGCCAACGGAACATTTGTCCCAATTTGTTGATGTGTTTCTTCAAACAATAATGTCTAATTTACCTTCTTACATCAAAGATACACGTCATATTTTAAACATCTTGGGAGATATAAAATGGGAGACTGGAATGGTATTGGTTACTCTTGATGTGATCTCGTTGTACACGAGCATCAGGAACGAATTAGGACTTTGGCAATGACTGAACTGATATTGGAGAATAACTATTTTTTGTTCAAAGGTGACTGGTTTAAACAAAAACAAGGAGTGGCCATGGGCTCCAAATTTTCACCGGCGTATGCGAATATTTTTATGGGTTGGCTAGAAGAAAAATACATCTGGGGCCCTGCAGCAAATGAATGGAATGGATCTATCCTGTATTGGGGTAGGTTCATTGACAACTGTATTATGATTTGGACAGGATCTATGCAAGTCTTGGATGGGTTTTTCACGTATCTAAACAATAATGATGTGAATATAAGTTTTACCACTTGCCACAGTACAACAAACATCACATTCTTAGATGTTGAGTTATATGTAAAGAATGAACGTATTGAAAGCTAAATGTATCGCAAACCCACTTCATGCAATACAATATTACATGCGAAGAGTGCTCACCCACGTCACCAAGTTAGAGCAATTCCGTTTGGTGAGATGCTTAGAGCCAGGCGTAACTGCAGCGAAACTGAGAATTTTAACAGCTGCATATGTGATATGGAGAGAAGATTTGTGCAGAGAGGTTACAACAAACAAAATGTGAAATTTGCCAAACAGAGGGTCCTGAAAGTTAGGCATAGTGAGACATTAAAGCCTTCAGCTAAACATGATCAGAAGGATCAGCCAATTAGACTGGTTACAACCTATACTCCAAAGAGTAATGTTTTGGTGCAAAGCATGAGAAAACATTGGGGTATTTTGAAACTGGATAATGTTTTGAAACAGCATATAGGGGGCAGGCCACAAATCTCCTATAGAAGGGGTCAAACATTGGGCTCCCTTCTAAGCCCAAGTTATCCATTATCACAACGACATGTCACATGGCTGGATCAATATGCAAAGGGATTTTACAAATGTGGTCATTGTGGCATATGTAGATGTGCAAAAGACAAAACTAAAAGCTTCAAAATCAAAGATGGTAAACGGTATGATATCAGAATGAATATCACATGCAGTACCAAATTTGTCATCTACGTAATTGAATGTAAATGTATGAGGGTGTATGTGGGCAGCACAATCCGCATGCTTAAAGAAAGAATGGGTGAACATCTACGAGCGGTAAAGAATAATGACGTGAGGTATCCGATAGCGGAACACATACATAATTGTGAAAAGCAGGATTATAACAAAGGTTTAAATTCTACGGCATTGATCATGTACCTGTTGACCCACGAGGTGGGAACAGAGAATTGAAATTGAGGAGGCAGGAAGCACGATGGATCATGCGCCTTAGGGCGGTAGAGGAAGGATTAAATTATGATCAGGAGCTTCAATTCTTCTTAGGTGATTAATGAGTACCAGTGAAATCTGTGATTAACTGATGCACATTACCTACATGTGAATATACATCAGATAAAGTAAGGATATTTGATGGATTTTCCATAATACTCACTATTATTAATATCATGGTAATGTAGCATATAAATCTGCGCTTGCAGACTGAGAGAATAATGCTAGATGAAATGCACACAATTAAAATGGCATGCACTGCTGTAACTGTCAAATTTCGAAACATAAAAAGGACAATTGAAAATTTGTTGAGGGGTAGGCCATGTAGATATAAGTCTTGTAATCATGTTTAAATAATATGCGAAGTGTATCCGTTTCAAAATGGCCGCCGCATTATACAGGTACTTCTGTAAGCACTGATTTGGTAGTCCATCATCAGTGTTTAGCGGCGTTGAGCTTAAACCAGGAAGAGGAAGGAAAGGTGTTGTCTCCTGTACTCGGGACGCGACCGAAATTACCGAGCAAGGTAAGCCGGGTGCAGAGGGAGGCTAAGATTGAATTAATCGAGATTGGAGGTTTTAGAAAAGTAATATACTTAATTTACAACTCTGCAGGCTGAAGGGATGCGGTATGAAGAATAGGAAATAGACGAAAACCGGCAGGCTTATAAGGTACGAACCCGGTCTTTAAATTTCAAGAATGGGGTAGGTAATGAGAAAGCAGTGCATTCGGAGCTAAGAATGTTATTGATTGTAGGTTTTCTAACCAGCACACGGGGAGAACAGAAAGGGCTAAACAAATTGGGACATTGACAATTGGGCATTGACCTGTAATATTTCAGGTAAGCGAGGCCGATACAGATTTAATTTTAGAATCACGCAATGAATTATTCCAAGCATGATAGTGAAATGATTCAAATTTCACTGTAGGGAAACATTTGATGGCGTGCAATAATTGATTCTGAAGATATAGGAGGTGAAGGAGTGAGATAGATATAGAAAAGCGATAAGAAAAGCGAGAGGTAGGTTCTTGAATAAATATAGATGTATTCATCACGCATTGATCCAAAGTGCAGCCCTAATTCTCAATGGGTATAGAGTGAAGTTGCAAATTTTCTCTATCCAAACAGATAGTAGTGCAAAGCCAAGTTGAGGTAAATACAACCCATATTACTTGGTGATTATGCATGTTGGGCAATAAGCTATTCACGAATGGTCTTGGTCAGAACTAACCACTTTCCTCATGTTTGATCGCATGAAATGCTTTAAACACAGGATAGTGTGCGGCACAACGATTTATTAAAAGTATTTCCTTTTATCTTATTTTGTAATTGTATCATGCATAGGAAACACTGTGTAGATCTTGAAATATGTTCAATGGGCATGTAACACATTGCTTTGTAGAGGTTTCTATTGAGCACATGGTTTTCTTTAGGGGTCTGATGAGGCTCTGTAAGAAGTTATCAAATCAACTGAAATAAGGGGTTGTAAAAAAACGTTGTTTGTATTATTTCCAGCCCTGATGAAGCCGATGGGTTCTGTATAACCTCGGCGAAACGCGTTGGCATGGCATGGGATTGGAAAATAAAAGAAGAAACTGTGGAAGAGCCTTGAGACTGATCTGACATCATTGAATTATTTACTCTAAGAGACTCTAACTATTGTGATATGTTGAGTGCTGCAGTATTATATTGTTATTAAGGTATACCTAATCGACGGATTAGGTGGTGGGAAGCGAGGTGCTGCCTTCCCCATTTCTGCAGGCACCAGTACATTTGAAATTTGTGTTTGAAGATACTTGGTGTATTCTCTCTAGAGCGCCAGGGAATTCCTCAGCACCTAAAAAAACACATTTGTTAAAGTAATGTCGCTAAGGATAGGAAGGACAGGCACCAGCTGGTAAAGCAGTGCAGATTCCAAAGACTCAGTGCAGATTCAATGAGTGGGGTTCAGGATGTCCTTAGAATTGCACAAATGATGAAGGGAGCAGGTTGTAAATTGGCTCTAACACAATCAGGCATTCCAAATTGTAGTTCAGTATATATCGGAGTCAAGCAGCAAAACAGTTTTTATCAGTGTTTTATGTCCATGAAGTAATCTGGGCTAAATGCATATCGCTGACAGAGAGAAGTCTTCCATGGGGTCTCTAAGGCATAGCCCTGATGATGAGCACATCCTTTTTAGGTCAAGCCTAGCGGCAGCGCACATACCCTGCTCGCTCTGTGAGACTGCTGTAGTAGAGTATGGGAGAGCAGGCACGCTCACTCTCCGCCAATATTTTTCATTGGCTTTTGTCATTGTCTTTCATAAATGCTGCCTTCGGATTCGTTAATAGGCTTGTTAGTCCCTGCTTAGTTCGGCCTTGTCTTTATTTGTAACCTCACATTGCTACTGGCCCCTTTACTTCGGTTGTTACACAGGACCTGTTGGTTTAGTCTGTAAGCACTATTTACTTTATTGAGTTTCTCCTACTGCAGGCCGGACATGACTGGCTTCAGCTGAAACCACGCGTGTTTTTTAAGCAGCTCAGCTGCCCCCATAACACTGGCGTCCGCTTTCAATCACTTTAACCCTGCATTATCTCGTGTCTGTTTCAACCCCCCAAAGTCAAATGGATTTAGAAATGATTCCAGGTAGCACAATCGTATGCTAATGGGCTGAAGTTGACAGCACATCTGTTACATACCATCTTCACTAAGCCACCTGACCAGTTGTTTTCAAAAGCCAGTTTTCTTAACCGCTCCAATACCACCAGCACCTATACCAGTACCACCACCACTAATACCACCACCACTAATACCACCACCACTAATACCACCACCACCACCAATACCACCGCCACCACCAATACCGCCACCACCAATACCGCCACCACTAATACCACCACCACTAATACCACCACCAATACCAACACCAATCCGATACCACCACCAATACCACTGCCAATACCAATACCACCACCGCCAATACCACCGCCGCCAATACCATCACCACCAATACCACCACCACCACCAGCAATACCACTACCACTGCTACTACTACCACCACCACTACCAATACCACCACCAATACCACCACAACCAATACCACCCCCAATACCAATATCACTTCCAGTACCAATAACACCACCAATACCACCACCCCCACCGCAAATACCAATACCACTACCACCACCACCAATAACACCACCACCAATACAACCACCACCAGTACCGCCACCACCAATACCGATTCCACCACCACCACCAATACCAATTCCACCACCAACAATACCAGTACAACCACCACCAATACCACAACCAATACCACCACCACCACCACCAATACCCCACCATCAATACTACCCCTACCAATACCAGTACCACCACTAATACCACCACCACCAATAGCACCACCACCACCACCAATGTAGTGCTGCTCCCTTACTAGTAATAGCAGGTGCACTGTAAGAGTCTGGAGCTGCAGCCAAGACCCTCCCTCCCTCGATGGCTGCTATAAAGCACAACCCGCCCTACACCAGGACCCTACTACAGCAGGAGCGTTTTTTATTAGGCAAAAGATAGTAATGACATTATGTAATGCCACACTGCACACTCAACTCATGGAGAGGGCAGGAAATAGCCCCAGTTATTCCTCCTGAGCCCCGACAGTGTAATCAGAGTGAAAGGTGTTGGCGCACTTTGTTAGTGTTTATCACTACTTTGAAGACGTCGCAGGCCTCCTCCTCTGATAATTACAATCTAACAAGCAGTCGAGAAGGCCCTTTATTGCAATGCAATAGGTCTCGCATTTGCGAGAGTTTAAGTTATTAGTATTGTAAATGACAATGCATTTTATTTGTTTTAAAACCCAAAACCTAACTAAAAGGCATTGTTGTATACAATGCCAATAGCACACTCGCGTGAATGCGAGACCTATTGCATTGCAAATGCTTGTTTTGAAGAGCACACTAGACATAGAAGACATTGTTTCCACTCACACCGCACATAAGTGTAAACAAACAACACATCCCTGTGTTGCAGGGAACGAGCCTTATTATGAAATGGGATGGATTTTATCCAGAGAGGCAGGATCTCAGTGGCTCCAGGTTATCTGTCTCACGCAAAGCATCCTTGGGAGGTGGTGGAGGACGTTGGGGGGAGGGGGAGTAATACTCATCCGCTGTGCATTGGGATGTAATTCAGGTGTAAGGGAGTCAGTAAAAGAAAGTCATACGCAGTAGCTGAACGACCTAGCTGTCAAAATAAATGCATGTGCTTTTGTCCATACAGTAATGCTTTCCAAGAGTAGACCGAACAGGAACTACAGCTCTTTCGTCAGGCTTATCTGTGAAGGAAACACATTCCCAAATGTCCATTAAAGCTATCACAGGGGAAACCGCATTTACAGTGCGGGCTGAGCCACTAGTGCAATTTCAAAGCAAGCGGAACAACGCTTGCCTGAACTACACATATGCCTTAACCACGCAAATGCATGTTAAAGGCAGTCAGCTTTTTAGATGTAGAGCGAATAGACAGGGAGAGGAACATGAAGGATCAGAAGAGGAAGGACCAGGAGGCGGCTTAGTAAGTGAGGCCCGGGCCAGTTTTTAAGGGGTGGATTTAAGGGTGGGGGTAATTTTTTGGGCTTGGTTTTAGGGCAGGGGAAGGGGTGGCTTTTAGGGCTGGGGTCAGTTTTATGGCTCAGGGCAGGCGGCTGGGGGTCAGGGTCGTTTATTTTGGGCAGGGGGGCGAGTTTCAGGGTGGGGAGTCTGGGTAGTTTTAAGGGCTGGGGCGGGGTGGATTGCAGGCTGGAGTATCGGGTTTTTGGTCTCAGGGCAGGGGGGCTGGGGTATAAACTTTACCATGCATATCCCTTTATCAATCATGCCTTTACAACAAAATTCATGTAAAGGCATGGGTGGTAAAGGCATGCATGATAAAGACGCGGTCGTGGTTCAGATGGCGATGTTTAGGCACACGTGGTTATTGCATGCATGGTTGTATCTTACAACCCTATCACAGGACATGGCTTAGGTGATCTTTACAAGGATTTGGAGAATCCTTGTTTTAGGCACCTTTGATGTGAATTTTGAACAGCTCCTGGCCAGGTCCTTCAAGTACAAAATCTTACCTTTTTCACCTAGACTCCAGGCAAGGCTAGTTCTGTATTTTACGTAGAAAACTGCACCAGTGCAGTCAGAATGTATTGAATGTGGTAAAGCACCAGATCAATAAACCCCTGCATGTGAGGGTTTGGGCCTGTACCCAAGATCTGACTGGACAATAGGACAGTGCCTTATGGGCTGGTCTAACAGTTCAGTGTCTGGGCCGTTTTTGGCCGTTTGTGGGTCTGTTTTATGGTCTGCTGCGCCAGTGTCTACAGTTGAGTTTCCAGATGTTAAAGCAAACATTGACTTGAGCAAGCTTAAATCCTTGTTCTCTTCCATACCTTGCAAACCCCTGATACAGCATGTTTTACAAGTTCAAAACTGCCCCAAATTTGCAAACATGTGACACTATTTTAGCTACCTAATTCACTTATGGGGTCCACTTTTATTTTGGTTCTGTGACAAATTTCTCTCCCAGTCCAATCCTGCCTGTACTATCACATCAGTCCTATAAAGAAATGAGGAGACCGGGACACAATATAGTAGGACCTTTGTTCCGCAAAACTGAGTCTCACTTTCTACTTCTTTGGGGATGTTTTTGGCTTCCCTTTCCTCTCACCAGTGCCTCCTTCAGATTCATGAGCTCTGAATACAAAACCCATTCCCTTTGGCCTCTAACCAATATGGGAGCCCTGATAGCTGCATTGGTGATTGATTTTAAGAACGTTTGTTTCTGTCTGCCTTGTTTTAGTTGCTTTAGGTTCTGCCTCTTCTCACTACATATCTATTTGCTAAAACTCTTGGATCCCTATTAGGAATGTGTAAATCAACTAAGGACTACCACAGCACCTAACTTTGTTTCACAAGCTAAAGCCTTATCTGCCTTCTTTAGGTTTTTAGATATCCTCCATCGTCCGCTTATCTTACTCCTCTGTGCCCCATGCATCAAAGTTTCACATGAGCTACCTCTAGCTGCAGTACACTCTTGCCATTTTCTAGGTGCTTGGCTAGGGTAAGCCTGACTGTCCATTCATTTAGTGTATCTTAGTAGAGAAGTCTAAAGGTCTCACTTAAAATGAGGAAAGTTCCCAGTATAAAAAAAACTCTTTATATAGGTAACCTTTGATCCTCCGGCAGGGGAGAGTGAAGGATTTAAGCATGGCGATTTGTTTAGGCTCATGGTCTTGAAACCAATGTTTTAAAATGTTCATTTGATGCAGGTTTCAAAGACAAGACAGTGACAATTAGGATGTGAGAGGTGATAAGTGGCAAGGTAGGTGGGGGACCATTTTTGAAGTTATTGCAGGCGATAAATCATTATGCTTCTGTTAAAAAATGAAGTGGTGTTAAATGGTTTCAGTTACTTCTTGAAGCTGGAATATTGCATTGATAGATGGTTTTAGAAATGAGATGGAAACACAAGTATTTGTCACTAGAAAGGAGAGGAAGCACTCCAATTTTGATATTATTGATTGGGATGTATTTACAATCGTAATGCTGGAAGCAAGATGAGTGCACTGATCAAACTCATATTTTGAGAGGTTGTGTTTTATGGAGCTTGTGGATTTCCACTGTATCCTTATTGTTCTCTAGTTGAGTGGAGTCAGCCGTTGACACCTGAGGTTGGGGTTTCGGTGGTGTTGTCTGCATACTGTTCTATGGAAACGTGTATGAAGTCAAGAAGCTCCACCTTTTGATTCCATGTAGAGAGATTATTAAGACTGAGAAAAGGGGCGCCTTTCGGCTGGATGACCAAAATCTCTTAAAGAAGTTGCCTAGAAAAGAAAGGCCAGATGTAGGCCAGTCAGTAGAGAGTTCATGGCATCATGTGGAGTTTTTTGATTTTGAAGAGATATAAATACTACTTTCCCATCTGGATGGAGGCAATGTCCTTCTCTAAGGCCTACAAGACACCATGTCGGCCCACCTGCAATGCATTATACATGCAGGGTCATGCCACACAGAAGGACATTGGTGTCTTGATTGCATTACAGCCTGATGGACTCCACTGGCTCCCTTGCAAGCTTGCATCGTCCTCAAGACCTTTTGCTTTATATGCAGTGCCACAATAAGCAGAACCCCTGTCTGCCAGGGTCCATCTCTGGCAGATGCGAAAACACTTGCAGCTAGGGCATATATAGGTTAGCAAAGGAATAACAGAAAAAATTAAACAGTCCTTGTCTATCTACATAGTCCGGATCTGGAACAACATCCCTGGAACCATCAGAACTGCTCCAACCCTTCTCCTACACAGGGAAAATCAGGTACCTAAAGGAATTGTGTTAATGTAGCCATTTAATTGTAATTCATATAGGTTGCTTATCATTTCTTGAATAATGCTGCTTCTTAAAATATTTCAAATGGCGACTAAAAGTAGAAATATCCAAAGCATATGTATGGAAAAAAAATGAATTCTTTGTATATTTGTGTAGCTAAATGGGCCAAAGCCTCCAGATGTCAACTGTGTAGACCAGATGGGAAATACGCCTTTACATTGTGCAGCTTACCGTGGTCTGAAGCAATCTGCCATAAAACTCTTGAGGAGTGGTTCAGATACTAAGATAAAGAACAACAATCGTAAGTAATAAGTTATGATGAATAAAGTAATAAACCAAAGTGTGACCAATTCTCAACACTAAACAGAAGCAATATACGTGTAATGTATATTTGTCCAATGCTTAGCAGTATATTTATCTATTAACTTGCTGTATGTCGCATTTACAACTCTCGAGGAAGGAAGTTCCAAGGGCTAAGGTAAGGTGAATTTTACAGTCTGAGTGCAGAGGGGGTTCTAATGTACTACAGCCAATGTATGATTTTCAGTATCACCAGTAGGATTTTCAGTGGAATTGCAGCTTTACTCATCGGCGTCTTCTCCGATAAGGCAGAGGAGCATCGCCCCTTTGCTTTTCAGCAGTGCAGAAAAGGACAAATAAAATGATAATAACATGTTATCATTTTAGTTTTCCGTGCTGGAGCCAGTTTTGGGGCAGGGCTTGGCGGTTGCCAGCAGCGGGAGGAGTGGTTGGTGCACTTAAGTGCACATGACGAATTGGCCAGCTGTCTTGGCCTGGCCAAATGGTTACACACTTAGCATGTTCTCCACCCGGCTGTATTGCACAGCCTGGGTGGAGAACACTCACTGGCTTCCACTCCTTGTCTTAGTGCCAATCCAGGCCGCTCAGACCAACCATGATGCTGCTGTCATGCTGGTGATAGCAGGTTCATTATTGGCTAGAGAAGTCTGGGAGCCTGTATGCTTCCTGTTGACAGAAGAGGACGGACAAGATGCGGCATCCGGCAGGTAAGTGATATTTTCTTCCTTTTTTATTGACCTCACTGTATGTGAGCATTTTATGATTATAAGCGTGCCTTAATAAACCGAGCTATTTCAAAAGTTAGTCTATATTTAACATGAAAAATTAAGCTAACTATACTCCTAGTTTGAGAATCTCTCTTCTAATAATGAACACCAGTGTGATTTTCCCCAGTCAATATATATTGTGATATACTGATTATCTGAGGGCTTAGTTAATGACTGAGAGAGGGCTGGCTGGTCACTTGGGTACTAAACCAGTGAACTGCCACCAGCTTACCAGGAGGGACAGGTTGAAATGATTACATGCATAGTTCCCATTGTGAAAGCTGAGCTGAACATTTTGTAAATAAATCATCTAACCAAGAAAAGCAGGATAACCTATTGGAGCTTCTTTTCTCTAAAAGAAATAGGAAGAAACGTCATAAGGAAAAGAGAATGCGAGTTATTGATATTGAATGCACTCAGTTTTAAAGTTGAAAGAACCTATCCTTTGTTTGGAAGAAATTAAATGGTGTAAATGTCTGCATATCAGTTGATTGTTTTGAAGCAAAATGTAGCTAATCGTTAAACAAAACTGTCTGGAAATAAATCTGCACTCCAAATGTATTTATTTATTTATTTTCTTATATAGCGCTTCAATCGACACCCAAAGGGGTACCGCTGTGCTTAGGACGGGCCATGAGGGTGTGTTGCAGCTACAGCAAAATCGAGCACAGAAAAGGGTGGTCTTAAGATGTTTCCTAAATTGTAGATGATCCATGCATTGTCTCAAAATCATAGGAAGCTCATTCCAGTATCGAGGGCCAAGATGAGAGAGAGCTCGTCCTCCTAATCTAGCCTTTCTTACTCTGGGCACCACAAGGAGATGTTTGGCACTCGAGCGGAGAGATCTAGATGGTACATATGGCATGAATTTCTCTGAGCGATAGGAGGGACCCAGATTAAACAATGACTTATGAATAGTGCAGCAGATTTTTAATCTGACCCATTGGCGGATAGGGAGCCAGTGCAGATTCATAAGAAGAGGACGAGAAGGGGTCCTGGAGGGAGCGTTGAGGACCAACCGCGCCGCCATATTCTGGACTACCTGCAGTCTGCTGAGTGAGGCATCATTGGCAGAGATCAGCAGGCCGTTACAGTAGCCTAAACGGCTCAGTACAAGCGCCTGGACTACATTTTTCTACTTTGACATCAGAGTGTATAGTCCTAGAGTGTAAAGGCCCCCCACTCAGTCCTTGAGCTGGCGACAGTCCCAAGAAGTCTGTGTCCTATTATAACTAACAAGCCTGCAGGATGGTCACTGCGCCTTGCTGAAGTTGTGGGGTGTGTCTGTTTCCCCCTTACATGTTGTCGTAGGGGTTATGGGATGTCAGCCGTGTGTTAACCTTGAACCAACTGGGGATACACAAAACTGAGGTGCACTGTGTTGCATACAATGGTTAATTGTAGTAATTCGCCTAAGAGCTGTTATACTGCGGGGTATTCTGCTGGAGTTGCGGGGGAGAGGGGATCACTGATTGCTGTGCACATGAGGGCGTGGTGTTGAGACATTAGTGGCTGGCCGTTGTGATCTGTCGGGGGTCTGGGCCCCCTGTACGCCCCCCCCCCTGGATAGTCTCATGGGCTATTGGAGCCCCGGGGAAACCGATCGACCGCGGTCCCGCCACTGTTGTTGTTTCTTGCGCAAAGGAGTGAAGCAACATGGCCCATGGAATGGAAATTGGATGTTTGCGGATTCCCTGTACTTCCTCCGCTCGAAGTAGCCCTTCTTCCGCCATGCCCCACTTTTTGACCGCGCCCACCCATGCCGCCAGGGGAGGGCCGTCCGGCGCCTTCCAGTGCATAGTGATGCATCGCTTGGCCAGGAGGAGTACCAAGGAAGCGAATCGCCTCTCTACTTTCATGTGTTTGTGTCGCTTATGGATACCCAGGGTGCTGGCCTCCCATGTGTAAAGATCCCGTAGCCCCGTGACCTCTCGAAGGGCTATGTGGATTGTGTGCCAATAACTATGAAGTGATGGAGAATCCCATAGCATGTGTAAAAATGAGGTATTGGGCTCCAGAAGGGCTTGATCCAGACGCATACCCAGGTTTTTAACTGTAAGCTTGGGAGCGGGATGGGGGCCTAGATCGGTCGGCCACCATTCTGGTGTCCATAGGAGGGGGGCCTCTCGAAGAGCATAATCTTTGTTTTTCCAACATTACACTGGAGGAAATTATTCTTCATCCAATGGGAGATAGCTCTCATACCATTAGAGAGGGCAAACTGTACAGAAGAGGTAAATTTGTTGAATGGAAAGAGCAGCTTAGTGTCCTCTGCATAAGATATGGGTATGAACCCATGCGTCCTCAGAAGATTGGCCAAGGGATCAATATAGACGTTAAACAATGTAGGGCTCAAACACGAGCCCTGAGGGACTCCCTTGGATAATTCTGTAGGAGTCGAACGATACGGGCCTAAGTTGACAATCTGGGAGCGAGCAGATAGAAAGCTCGTCATCCACTGTAAGGCTGATTTTCTTAGTCCTATCTCTTTTAGTCTTCTGAGCAAAATGCTGTGTGAGACTGTGTCGAACGCCGTGGAATAGTCCAACAGCACCAAAATCATAGAGTGGCCCTTATCGAGGGTCATCCTGATGTTATCCGTGACCGCTAGTAGTGCTGATTAGGTGCAGTATTTGGGTCTAAAGCCGGACTGAGAGGGATCTAAACAGCCTGTAAGTTCGACATGGTTGGAGAGGGGCATGTTGACATGTTTCTCCATTAGTTTGCTCAGGAACGGAAGTAGCGAGATAGGGCGGAGGTTGGAGAGCTCCGTCCAACGAATTTTAGTGTTGCGGATTGGTCTAACCTGAGACACTTTCCATTCCAACGGAACTTGGCCTTATTTTAGGGAGAAATTAATAAGGGATTGCATAGAGGGAGACAGATGTTTAGCTAGGGAAGGGATAACTTTAGCTGGAATAAGGTCAGAAGGGGATCCTGATTTTATCTTGTGAATTAGTTCAACCTCTGCTAAAGCAAATGTGGGAAAATGCGCTAACAGCTGAGGGTTTATCGGATTCAATTGGTGAAAAGCCATTGGGATCTGCAGCTAGTTTCCTGCCGAGGTGATCTTTTCATGGATAAGATCTATTTAAAAAAAAAAAAAAATAGAGAGCAATATCATTACACAGCAGTTGGGAGGGGTCTTCTAAACTTTCACATGCCTTGGGGCTGATGAAGGACTGAAGAATTTGATGCAGGGTTTTAGAGGAGTTGCCGGCCAGGGCTAATTGCGATGCTATATGGGTTTTCGGTGCTATTTTTATATTGTTATGATAGCTGGACAGAGTGGTATAAAACTGACCTCTGTCCTTCTCGTTCTGGGAAGCACACCAGATTCTCTTATATTTCCTGCAAAGTTGTTTTAGGACTCGCAACTGAGTCGAGAACCAAACTGCCTGTGGGCATTTAGGATAACTCTGGAAGGATTTCAGAGGCACAATGTGATCGATGGCCATTAAAACAGCTGAGTTTATTTTTAGCCAGTGCTTCCTCTGTATTGTCCTGTACACAGTTTTGGGGCCTTAAAAAGAGGGTTTGAAGCTCTCCGAGGAGACTTTCTGCCACTGCCTGCGAGTATGAAATGTAACTGATTTAGGTATTTTAGGTTCTGTTGGGTCCTGAATAGAAAATTCAATAACCAAATGATCATACCAAGTGAGTTGTTGCGGGGATTCACATAGGATTCTAGAAGAATTGGAAAATATGATGTTTAAAGTATGACCCGCTGTGAGAGTCGGGCCTTCATTAAGCTTGGATAGGCCCAAAAGGGATAGGTCTGTCAAGGAGGTCTGTGTGTCTGGATTGGAGACACATTCACTATGGATATTAAAATCTCCTAAAAGTAGGAAGTATTACATGCGTTCACATGTGGGGCTAATAATTCAACCAATTGTAGAGAAAAATCGTCTAGGGGGACCGTAGATTAATGCCCCTTCTAACTAGATTGCGGGGAGATATCTATCCTGAAAACCAACATTTCCATAATGGCATCACAACGTTGATCTAAGATAGACCTTAATTCTATCCTTATGCTCAATGGCAATCAACCCCCCCCCCCCCATCCTCATAGTTCTATCCAATCTAACTATTTTATACCCCTCCGGTATACCCAGTTCTATAGAGGGCACAAGATGGGGGTTGGTCCCACACCTCAATGGAGTGTTTAGGCACGGATCAAATTTTGCACAACACATTTTTCCATCCCTTCCGTGAATTATCCACGGTAGTGTCCGTATCTCGGCCAGGAGAGAGATAGTTTGCCTGGAATCGGCATGCTCAACAAGAAAAAGGGCCTTCCGGGTCTGGCCAGATCTCTGTCCGACAGGGAGGGGGGGGGGGGGTAAGCATGGGCGAATTTTGCGGATCTCGCGTTCGCGAATTTTGCGGATTTGCGAACTCGCAATCCGCAAAATCCGCGAATTCCCGCGAATTTGCGGATTTTTATTTTTTTTGTGTTCGCCCGTGTTTCTGCCAGTTCGCGAGGGTTTTTACAATTTCGCAATTTGCGAACTTACCTGTCGGGTCGCAAGTTTTGCGAACTTGTTGTTTCTACGTGTCCAGCCTGTTTGGGACACTCTTCTTCATCACTGCCACTCTCTGTCACCACTGCCACTCTCTGACTACTCATGCCACCCTCTGGCCCACCCATGCCACCCTCTGTTTCATCACCACACCCTCTGGTTGTCCAGTGTACATTATTTTCGGCAAAGCAAAGCACACCTTCCCTGCCTCAAGTGACCTGAATTAATTTGGGGCTGATTAATGTGTCACAGAATATTTTTTTAGCTGGCACCTGCTTCCTTAGTGCGCCCTGATTAGTGATCTTTTGCACTTGCTAAGTGCTTTCATTGTTGCAAAATTAGTTACAACACCTGCCCTGCCCCAACTGACAATAATGAATTAGGGGCTGATTAATGGATTTTAACTTCCAGCCTGGCTCCTGCTTGTCTCCCTTAGCTGTAATTCAGGACCTTTGTGGCATATGTGTAACTATTCTGAGGTTCAGAGCAGGGTCACATAATAGTTGCAACTGGCAACTGAACTCTGGAGGGGCCCCTCAGGAAGCACTACAGGAAATGGCTACTAATGATGAGCCTGAACTTTTGAACCTGGCAAGTAGTTTCAGCTTTGCTAAGATCGTATTTCTGCAATTTAGCACTTATTCGCGGGGCGCGAAGTTGTACTGGGAAGCCGCGAACTCACGCGAACAGTGCGAGCAGTGCGAGCAAAATCCGCTGCTCGCGGATTTTGCGGGAGATTCGCGAATCTCGCGGATTGCGGATTTCCCGAAAATCCGCAAAATCCGCGAGCGAAACGGATTTTCCGCCCATACCTAGGGGGGGGGGGGATATTGGTCTGTAAATCCATTAAATCTTGTCTGGAGTAGTGCATTTGTATGGATGGACCCTGATTAGCAATAAATTGGCCAGGGTCCCCAGCTCCTGGCGACGTCCTGGCGCGAACGGGTGCAGACTGGCTTGCCTTTGGCGTGACGCTGGCGTGCCCGCTGCACACTCTGCCCTGCTTGTGATTTTATGTGGGATGGTGGGGACTAGACCACCAGCTCTCAATCCAGTGGAAGTAGCTCCCTCCACACAATCTGGATTGAGACCCCTGGTGGACCCGGGAAGCGACCGCAAGGATTGCTTAGAGGTGAAATCTCCGTGAAATCAGGTATTTTTGCTTGTAGTATTAAAAAGGTATTGTGCACAACTATAGTAACAGTGACAGGTTAAAAAGTTAAAATGCCAGTAACCAGCGTCAAGCAACTAGCGCTGGGCAGCGTAACAGCATACCACAGCAGTATAGCAGTACATCTACCTCACGCGCGTCCGCTGCGCGCTCCGCTCTGCATGTGATTTTATGTGGGAGGTTAGGGACTAGACCGCCAACCCTCAATCCTCCGGAAGTAGCCTCCCGCCACACAATCGGGATTGAGACCTGTGGTGGACCGGGGAAGCGACCTGAAGGATTGCTTAGAGGTGAAATATCTGTGAAATCAGGTATTTTTGCTCGTAGTATTAAAAAGGTTTTGTGCAAAACAATAGTAACAGTGACAGCTTAAAAAGTTAAAATGCCAGTAACAAGCGTCAAGCAACTAGCGCTGGGCAGTGTAACAGCATAACACAGCAGTATAGCAGTACATCTAACTCACTTGCGTCCGCAAACGCTCAAATACCAAAGGCTCTTTAACAAATCAGCCTTAAATGAAATAGTGGATAAGATGACCGCAAAGTCCATTATTTCAAATGTTCAACAGTTTAAAACACTTGATGAACGTCAAATATTAGGTTAACTAATAGTCCTGAGAGGGACAGGAAAGTCACAGAATCAGTACTGAGTTGAACACAAATCTTGAGGCTGGCTCCTTTCAGTGAAAGCCAAACCGCCACATTAGTTGATAGAGGCATGCAGGATTTTATGTTAATATGTTATGTTAATATGCTTTTAAAGCACTTTATTACCTTGGGGTGTCTTGGTGCTGGTTTTGATACTGGAGAAGAGTAGCAGGGAAGAGGAGCAAAGAGTTAACGGGTACTAAAAAGCCAGGTCTTCAAGAGCATCCTGTAGGTCATAAGACTAGGTGCACTCTTGATGTGTAGTGATAGGGCATTCCAAATTACTGTTGTTGCCAGAAAGAAACTCCTGCCTCGCAGTTGGAGCGTTTTAATTTGGGGACCACAACGTGTTTGGCTGTGGCAGAGCATACGTTTCTGCTTGGGGTGTACCAATTAAAAGTTTGTTGGAGAAAGTCGGGGTCTAAGCCTTGAATGTGAGCCTCTGTCTGATAGGGAGCCAATGTAGCAGTGGCAACGGAATGAGGTTTTGGAATTTTTAAGAGACATCTTGCTGCAGTATTCTGCAATATTTTCTTTTTTTCAAGGATATACTGGTGTGTGGTGAGTAGTAAACAGTTGTAATAATCCAATGTGGTAATAAACAATGATGCAATGTGAGTTATCTGGAGGTGAACAGGAAGAAACGGGAGAATCGTTTTTTAGCATTTTCAGAGTAAAGAAAGTGGGACAGGACAGGGAGGGCGCTGACGGGATTCGTGTAGCTTAATTTATTATCAATTAGAAGTTCCAGGTCTTGGTGACCGGAGTTGGAAGAGGGCCCGTATCTGCTAGAAGGATGGGGTCCAAAAGGAAGTTTCTTCACAAGAGTATCTCTTCCGTTTTTTATTGCTCTCAGTTTGAGAGAGTACCTGCTCATCCACATGCTTACTGCCTGCATGCGCTCACGAAATCTGGTACTTATACCTATATTATCCTTGGCCAGTGAGAGGACTGTTTGGGTTTTCATCTGTGTAGGAAGTCAAAAAGAAGCCAAAACTGTCAATTACAAGGTGTGATGTCAATATCAAAGTTGGGCTGAACGAGGAGCCCTGTGGGACCCTGCATGGGGAAAATGAAAGGATGAGAGGCAAATTAATCCAACCGGACCGACTGTTCTCTGTCCGAGAGGAAAGATTTTAGTAAATCCCAGACCAAACGAGTGACATTGATTTCAGTCTGACGTTCCAGCAGCAATCTGTGAGTTACCAGATCAAAAGATCAAACCGGATGAGGGCTGCCCCATTGCCCTGATTGAGTACCTGCCTGATCTCCTCTGTAGCCTTGATAAGAACGGTTTCTGTGCAGTGGCCGCTGCGGAAACCAAACTGGGTGGTATCTAGGTGATTATTAGGTTGCATGTGATCCACCAGCTGTATATTTATGATTTCTTCTATGATCTTTGATGGCAGGGGGAGACAGGAGATGGGGCGATAACTGCTGTGATCTAGCATTGCTTTTTTTTATAGTGGGAATAAGGAATTTCCAAATGGAAGGAAACCTAGCATTCAATAATATGAGCTGGAAAATAGCTTGAGCTGAGGGGCAATAGTCCCCGCCACTAGTTTGGCCACCTTTGGTGGGCAAGGGTCATGGGTGGATCCAGAAGATGTGGCTTTCCGTATGTTGTTGACCTGTTCTAGAGTGAGCAGTGTGAAATCGCTAAATGTTGGCCTGCTTTCATTTGCAATGTTGGGTATAATAGTGTTGTCTGAATGAGGGACAGAGGAGAAGAATAAATTGTGAAGTGCTTCTCCCTTGTGCAGAAAGAAATTGGACAAAATGTTGCAGAATGATTGGCTGCTGGGGCTAATCTTATTGGAGGAGTCAGCAGTTAGCTTGGTCAGTGTTTGATAAAGTTCTTTAGAGGAGTTTTTTGCTTCATCTATCTTTCTGTTGAAATAGTAGGTCTTTTCTCTGATAATGAGATATTTGTAAGTGGCTAGGCATAGCTTATAATTAGCCTCCTCGGCCTCGTAGTTTAGCCTCCATATTTTCTCCTGTCTACAGCAGCTTTGTTTTTGTGCCCTTAGCTCAGCTGTGAACCGGAGGGGGGGGGGGGGGGGGGGGGGGGGCTGATGAATTGCTCCATTTAGGTTTCCTCCATTTGGGTGGAGCCAGCAGATGGGCTACGTTGTCAACTCAGGTAGTGAAGTGAGAAGCCGCTGCATCAGTGTTAGAGAGAGTAGGAAACAAAACCTTTAGTTTTTCCAAGAAAAGATCCGGCTGAATGTTGTCCAAGGCTCGAGAGGTGAAAGTACCCGATCTGATTTTTGGCCTGTAATTGGGGGGTTGTGTGTAAGATTGGAAAAAATAGCCCTGTGGTCAGACCATGCTAAAGGAACAATGCTAGTGGTGGTTATAGAAGTATTATTTGTAAAGATTCCATCCAGGGTGTGCCCTGCCTGGTTTGTTTGACCATCTACAATTTGGAGGAAGCCAAGACTGAACATTGTCTGAAGGAGGACTGATGTATTCAATTCATGAAGTGCTTCTAGGTAAAAATTCCAATCACCTAATATGGTGAAATCGCTGGACAGGATATGTCCTTCCAGGAGATTAATGATTTCCTGTGAAAAGATTTGCCTGGTGCCAGCCGGTCAATATAGGGGCATGCCAGTAAAAGTGATAGAGCGTGCAGGTCACCCAACTAGGATTTTACCAAATACTCAACTGGGCCCATAATCCAAAGTCGTATACCTTATAGTTTATTCAGATAACCCACGCTCTACTACCAGTATATTTAATGTTCTCACTAATTCCTATTATCATTGACTTACCAATTCTAAGACCACGATGAATCAGGGAGTTAAATAAAGAAAGGCACTCAAAATACTAAAACATTTGCATTTGTATAATAACCACAGACTCGGGGTAGGTTCAAACTCTTTATCTAATCATCATCAAAAGTCATCAGCCATAAATTGAAAGCGATTAAACTATCCATAACCAAGATTAGAAACAGCATATAGCTATGTAAAAGATATATTATGCCAACCATTTATCAAACTTGAAATAAAGGGAAGGTAAGAACAAGGAACATGCTATTTTGAGAAAAACAGTCTTTCGCAAATTGCTAAAGGAAGGTAAAGAAAGGGAACATAATAAACCCAAGAACTTTCACAACTATTGACAGTTAAGAAAAAGAGAACTCGATATGCAAAAATCAAAACTTAGATTTAGCACATAACTACAGTGAAGGTAAGAATTGGAACAAACTATAAATTCAGCTTAACTCCTTTAAAGGGAGGGTAAGAAAAAGGTACATATACTTCATAAAAAACATTTAGCATTAAGTAAAGGTAGGTCGAAAAGTGGGACACGCTAATAGACAGTAATATATGAAATTCTCATTTACCAAGGGACGGGAAAGAAAAGGAACATATGCAATCAAAGCTTTGTAGTTTTCAAGGAAGGTAAAGAAAGGACGCAAATTAGAAAGACAATATCCCACACAGCTTTATATTTACCTAGGATAGTGTGAAGACCAACCCTGGCCACGGGTCAGTTGGAAAGGACAGGAGAAACCCCAAAGACTTTAGTGCCAGTAGGCGAGCAGGTGCAGATCATGGAAAATCAGGACAGGATAACCCCAGAATTTGGATCAGGACCGGACCACCAAAGGTTAAGACCAGCACCCGCAGTTTCGGTTGCAACGCCTGCGCTACTCCCTCTCTGCAAGGAATCTGCCAAAACCCGATTGAGTTACAGCTTTCACCAACAAAGTGCTTCGCCAGCACTTTCACTTCCCAAAAACCCCGATTGGGTTCTGGAACCTCCCGACAGAGTGCTCCGCAGCTCTCTGCTCTTAGTCACCTATTGAGTGCATTGGGTCAGTGACAGGTCAGCTATTCAGACAAGTCGTACAATTTCGCTAGCTAAACCTACGCTAATTATACTAGTTTTCAGGACAATGTACCACCCCCCAATGTTGCAAATGTAAGGATCCCCAATTTTGATTGGACAAAAGAGGAGGAGAGGTCATCACACCACCTAAATTTTAGACTTTCTCTGTCTCCTTATTCAAATTTATGTTTACGCCCATCAAGTCCAGGTTCTCATGACATATTCCTTCCACCTAACAATGGTGAATTTAACATTAAATGCATTGTAATAATTTGAGTACAGTTCAGCTTCTTCTAGCAGGTTAGGGGTTAGCTTCCGAGGCGCATCTTGGCCGTGGCTGCCATCTGGCCCGAGTTCAATGACACAGAGTTCATCTTCTCGCTGCCGACTGTCATGCGCGGAAAAGACTTCCAAGATGGAGTAATAGCACCTCCCAGGCCCAAAGAATACGATACATATAAAGTAAAAAGAAACAATTTAGAACTCAGAATTAAAGGATTACACTGTATACCATGAATTTCTACACTATGCCCATCACTTTATAATAAACTATAGCATTAGGATTAAGCACATCGAACAGCTTAGCAAAAGCAGCAGTGCACGCCTCTCGCATGTGAGAACACAGAGCAGCCATATTTACACGGGTGCGCAGATGCGACAGACTTCTCTCCACAACTGCGAGTACGTCATGTCACGTGGGTATGACAGACGCATGCGCAGTAGAAATTCCCGCGTATCAGCAGGCATTTTTATTTGCAAGCGTATTAGGATTAGAAAACACATAAGCGAGCTTCTCTCGGATGCCCGATGTCAAAGGGAAAGGACAAGAATTAGTAAGACTAACATGTTGGTTATGCAGTTAGGGTTATTCGAGGCTCATGATACAAGCAAGTCGCTTTTCGTGCGAATCCTTGCTCCATCAATCCCCTCTTTGATGATATTTTGGATCATCACAAATTAATGAAACAGATGCCAACTTCTCACATTTCACCCATGTCAATCTCTTCAAACTTTCTATTCTGCCTTTTCTCATTAATTTTATTCGGATGAGAATTTTTCATCTTTTTATAGATCTGACTATTTAACTCTTCTAATTCAAGTTCGTCAATATTTCTCTTCACTCCTCGCTGATTTACGGAATATTTCTTTTTATGTTTTCGACATTTACAGCAAATTATCCCTAAAACTAATAAACCTATTCCCGCCATTGGCATCAGTATTTTACTCACATGACTTTTACCTAGATTACATAACCAACTACCTACAGAGGAGAGACCATCAGTCAGTCTCTTCCAGGCACTATCAGCCTCCAGTGGTTTAAGCTCTCTTTCCAAATTAGTAATGTTTCTCACATACCTCTTAATTTCAACACTTTTGTCTGGTATGTATGTGCAGCAATGTTGCGCTTTCAACATTCTACAGACTCCGCCCTCTTTTGCCAATAACGTGTCAAGAGCAAGTCAATTTTGTAAAACCATGGATCTGATCGCAACCAATTCGGTATTGACCATCAGGAAACCTCCAGCAGTGTCAGTTGATAACTGATCCGGTACTGTTGACAATTTGCAAATTCTGTGTGTACTCAGAGCTACTCCCACTGTAGGTATCAATGCACTAAATATATCACCTATTATTTCTCCAACACTTTCTCTTTTGCTACGTACTAATCCATTAGTTTCTTCATTGCTTCCAGTGATTTTATCCACATGGTATAATCTTTGGGAAGACAATACCAAAATAACAGCTCCCATACCAATGGTCTGGTAATTTAAAATAAGCCTTGTTCCCACATATATAATAAATTCCGGGAAACACAGGTTCTGACCCATCTTTGAAACCCCAACCCCAATTACCTTGTAATTGTGCTCACATTCACTGGAACCAATGAATACATTGTTATAATAACTAGTCTTTTCTCTGTGAAGACAGAGTTTCCCCTTCTTTTCGAAATCCAGCAACATAGCAGCATTAGCTCCACCATTTTGAGGTGCTCCCTATACTTTCAGCCCATTTAGGGGTTTTCTGATTCTTGTCATTTGCTTTTTTTTGGAAACTCTCTTCTTTTTTCTACCATGTTCAGAAATATCTTTTCTTTTTCGTGTAATAGACATGTTAAGTTATTCCTGTGTGCGTCATCTATATCTATTTTCCCTACAATTAGAAAATATTCACTCATATAGCGTGCTACATCTCTAGTAGTATGTACAGGGTTTAGGTTTCTACGTACAGGAAGTTCGGCAAATATCACATCTGAGTTAGAATAATAATACTGTAAAGGTCCTTTCTTGTAAAATAAGCTATCTAAAACACTACAGGAAATTCCATTTGTTAGCGGTGGTACGTTACACCCTCAGCTACCGAAGTAGGCAGCTTCATACAGACATAGCAGTCTTTTATTTCCATTGCTTCTACATAATGTACTAACAGGTGTGCAAACACATTTAAATGAGTTCTGTTTTTGATTCTATTATAATGCAGTCCTTCCTCATCTGGTGCATCTAAGTCTATTTTAGTCTGTCTAAGGTTAAATGCTCTCTCTTGGTATCTACTCTTTGTGGTGTATCTCTCGTTTGCAGCTCTTCTGTGTCCATTGTCAATTGCTTAGTAGGGTACAGATTTGTATCTTTACTCATGTAAGGAATAGCTATTGTTAGTCCTATCCAAAGTATAAGTACTAATGCTACACTACATAAACATACTTTGCAGCATGTTTTTAAACAATTTCTTTTCGGTCTTCCATTAACAGTAGAGTCAGCCATTTTTATCTAAAGGAGTCTCAACACCTCTTTTAAGCTTTCACACAGTCTTTACCCTGTGCAACTCTCAGGTGGGTCTCACTTCTTAGTCTGATAAGCAATCAATTCTTCATCATTTTCGTCACTTACATCTAGATTCTCAAATTCTTCCAAAACGATGTAGCTCCACTCAGGGCCTTTGTACTTGTTGTTCAAGACGTGGACTTCTTCTGGGTTGTATAACAGGTGGACCAGTTAGGCTTGTTACTTCATCCACCTGTTCGGGTTCTTCATTAATTTCCTTTAAACGCAGTCTCAGTCTTTTGACATATCTAGGCCATTTGTATCCTTTTCTGAGTCTTTTAATTGGCCTTGTACCTTGGCCCTCTTCAAATGCTCTTTTATTTTCGTTCAGTTGTGGCACATCGATTTCAGTGTCTTTTTCTCCTTCCATCTCTATCTGACTAGTTCCAGGTCTTATTTCTGTTTCTTCTGCCTGGTCACTAAGCTGGCCTTGTTCAGGAATGTGTTGGATTTGACTTTTATCTGTTTCTCTTTCTTCGTCCTGAACACAATTGTCTATTCCTACCTTGTCCTGCTCAAGCTCTTCGAACCCTTGATTTTCTTCCGCTTGAGTTTCCGCCCTAATTTCTATCTGTCCCTTTTCAGATTCAGGAGTTCTGGGTCGAGTATCGATTACTTGATCTTTCCCCATCTGGTCCTCCTCAGTATCACTTTTGACATGGATTTCGATGATCTGAGTATTTTTCTCTACACCTGTCTCATCCTCACTATCACTCGGTCTGTCTAGATAGGTTTGGCTCCTTGTTCGAACATATTCTGCAGGTATGTCGATCACTGGAATCCAATCATCTTGACTGGTGCTCGGTTGTTCTTCTTCAGCTATTTCAGGATCGATATCTTGAGACCCTTCAGCTGTGCAAACTTCAGCCTCAGTTTCATCAGCTCCCGTCACATTCGTGTGACTGACATGGATCCAGTGTGGAACTCCCGCACACTTTACAGCTGAGGTAGTAATCAGAATCACCTGACTGGGTTTACTCCACCTGGGTGTGAGGCAAGATTTTTGAGTATGTTTCTTAAGTACAACCCAATCCCCTGGGTACAAGTTATGAGCTGGAGTTGCTGGTCTGGCGACAGCGTCTTCCCCAACTTGGCGAGAGATAGAACGCACTTGGTCAGCCAGTTCTTTGCAGTATTCCAGTACTAAATCATCAGATATGTTTAGCAGTCTGTGTCCTGGCACCCATGCTTGCCGCATTGCTCTTCCCATCAGTATTTCATGGGGACTTAAGCCTGTGTTCGGTCTGGAATACTTCTAAGTCCCATCAGAACAAGTGGCAGAGCATCTGACCACTCCAATCGAGTTGACTCATACATCTTTCCCAATAATTTTGAATGCTTCACAAATTAGACCCATTATTTTACTGTTAAAATGTTTTCCTCTGTCTGATTCAATTGTTACTGGAAATCCGAACTGTCGGATAAGCTCCCTAAGCAAAAGCTTAGCCACGGTGATGCTTATTGTTCCTACTTGTGGGGTAGGCTTCCACCCATTTTGAAAACAGGCAGACAATGACAAGTACATATTTTAGTCCTCGACAAGGGGGCAACTGAATGAAAACAATCTTCAATCGAATAAAAGGACCTTCTCCCTTCCCAATCTCTCCTGGCAATACCACTGTTTTCTTCCCTGGGTTCATTTGCTGGCAAATCAAACACCTCTGGCAGAGTGCCTCTGCTATGTTCCTGAATTTCGCATTAAACCATGTTCGTCTGAACAGACTTATCATAGCATCTCTTCCCAAATGTGAGTCTCCATGAATCAACCTAGCCATAGGAGCAAGCAGACAGTTTGGTAATACTACTGTTTAGTCAAGGTAAACAATGACACCATCTTCAGCCCTTCTCTGACACCCTAATTTCCTCCATTGTTCTTTCTATTTAGGTTCAGCTGCATTCTGTAAATCTCTCACTTATTCCCATGTATCCACACCATCCAGTAACATAAGTTGGCAGCTGTTTCCTCCCACCTCAACCTTTTTGTTAACAGCCATTTTGTATTTTGCACAATGTTGGGCTAACTGGTCAGCATATCGATTACCAGCTGTCACTTTGTCATTGCCAGATTTGTGAGCAGCGCACTTGACCACAGCCACTTCTTTTGGCAACTGGATTGCTTCCAGTAAATTTTTCACATATTGACCATTTCTGATGGGGGTGCCTGCAGAAGTCAAACTCCCTTTGCATCCACAATTGGCCATAGCCGTGCACAACCCGTAACCATATTGGCTGTCAGTGAATATGGTTACTTTCCAATTTTTCCCAAATTTACAGGCCTTTGCCAGGGCAACCAATTCGGCTACTTGTGCAGACTTGACTCCAGGTAAATAGGATGCTTCCACTGGACCTCCCAAGGTACACACTGCGTAGGCAGCGCTTAAACCTCCGTCCTCATGTCTCATGCATGAGCCATCAACAAAGAGCTCGTAGTCTGAAATAATTAGAAGCTCCTCTCTAATGTCTGGTTGTGGTTTTGTACTGTATTCAGTCAGATCAATGCAGTCATGTTCAACTTCTTCCTTAAATTCTGCACTATATGAATTTGGCAATAAGGTTGCTGGATTTAAAATGTTAAACCGAGCTATGGTTACACTTCCTGCACCTACAAGAATTCTCTCATACTTAATCAGCCGACTAGGTGTGAGATACTGAGTCTTAGTCCGGGTTAGCAAGATTACAACTGCATGTAGAACATACACAGTTACAGGATGTCCCATAATGATGGATTCACTCTGTTCAAGACTCGTACAGGTTGCAGCTACTGCTTTCAGACATCCGGGCAATGCAGCTGCCACTGGGTCTAATGTGGACGAAAAGTATGCCACTGGGCGTCGCACTAGTGCATGAATCTGAGTCAAAACTTAAAGTGCACAATTATCTCGTGTGTCACAGAAAAGTGCAAAATCTTTTGTATAGTCGGGCATTCCTAATGCTGGGGCTGTACACAGGCAGTTTCTTAAGTTCACAAAGGCATCCCACTCTACTGGATCTTTGGCTCTCTACTTTGTCATTTGTATCAGAGGTTTTGCAAGGACTGCGAATCCCACAATCAATTGCCTGCAATATCCTACAACTCCAAGAAACATTCTGATCACTTTTTGTGTTTTTGGCAAGTCCATGTTTTTAATTATCCTAATTCTTTCTGTGGTAACCTTCTTGACACCTCTTTCTATCTGATGTCCCAGATATTTCACTGAGGTAGCACAAAATTGCAATTTCTCTGGGGACACTTTGTCCTCCTTCACCCAGGTGATTCAGTAATTCTATGGTATCGACCACACAGTCTTTTCGTGATTTGGAGGCCACCAAAAGGTCTATGTACTGAACCAAGACTGTCTGTCCAGGTAGTACTACCGACTCAGGGCTATTTTTCAAGATCTGGTTAAAAATTGAGGGGCTTTCTGTGTACCCCTGAGGGACACGATTCCAGACATAGACATGACAGCAATTTTTTTTTCTCATTTGAATTCGACAATCTGGGTGCAATGGAATCGAGAAAAATGCGTGGCATAAGTCAATGATAGTAAACGATCCAGCTTCCCATGGAATCTGATACAGAATCACTGCAGGATTTGGCACAACTGGACAGCAAGGAACACCGATCTTATTAACCTTTCTAAGGTCTTGTACGACCCTGTACTTGCCACTTGGTTTCTTTATTCCAATTATGGGGGAGTTACATGGATTGCTCATTACCTCTTGCAAAATGCCTGCTTCCACCAAATGCTTTATTTCCATTGTAACACCTGCCTTTATTTCTGCATTCATTTTGTATTGTCGAGTATTTGGGTAGACTGCGTCTTCTTTTATGGTCACTTTTATTGGGTCAACATTTGCCATTAATCCTACATCTTTTCCAGTAAAGTCCCATACCTCTGGTTTTCCCGTCTGTTGTAGTTCTTCTGGTAAGTCTTTTATGGTCATTCTTGCAATTTCTGTCTCTGGCCTTGCTAGTATTAATTTGTAAATTCCGTCTTCGTCTGGGGTTTGAATTTCAACGCCATTTGGAGTGCAAAAGATGGTGCAGTTAATTTTGCACAACAAATCTCGTCCTAGCAAGTTTACAGTACTTGAGTCGCAGACTACGAATCTATGCATTTCTTTAAAGTTCCCTATTTTTACTTCCATTGGTTCTGTGACAGGGGTACTAATTTGTTTATTAGAAACACCCACTACTTGGATTGCTTCTCCTGAGAGGGGTAGGTTTGGAACGTCTGCTGTTCTCACAGTAGAACGGGTAGCACCAGTGTCCAACAGGAAGGTGACATCATTTCCTTCAACCTTTCCTTCAATGTACGGCCCTGACTGGTCTACCGTCAAGGAGGCGCCTAGCACGCATTCCTCGTCCTCCCCCCTCAGGCACTGTCAGTAAGGTTCTTCTCAAAAGAATGTGTCATTCAAAAGAAATTGTGAGGTTGATGCATCTCTTTTCCCTTCCTTCCCAACTCGAAGTCTCTACATTCTGTTGTGCTTTGCTCCTATAATTTGGCATAGGCGCCCGGGGTATCTGGTTCTGTATTACCTGCTGCTAGGTCTTCCGTGGCACCTCGGGCTCCGTTTGTCGATTTAAATCATTATTTTGCACATTACCACTCTGCACAGCCTTACACTCGTCTTTCCAGTGTCCCAACTTGCCACATCCGTGACAGGGGAACTTCTTTTTCGCATCTTCCCTATTGAATTTTCCCCTGGGCCTTCCCCCACTTCCATTTCCCTTATTCTGATTACTGGCCATTTGGTTTAACTGTTCTGGTTGCTCTGCTAATTTTACTTATGCCCACATGACTTTCTCTTTTAACTCTTTTCGCTTATTTTCTAGCTCATCTTCACAATATTTTGCATATTTTTTATTTGGGAAACAATTTTTATTGTTATAAAAATAAACAATGGGCATTTCCAAGGCTTTCATTGCATACATCAATAGGACAAGGCTATAAAGGCGAATCAGAGTAGACACAGCATAGCATTTCAAAATGGTATAATTAATACAGTCATGGCAGCATTTCAATATATTCGCCCCGCTTCCTGAATACCCCCTCCCTTCCCCCCTTCATTCCGAATCAGTATCACTATCCATCTGAGGCGGTTCACAAATGCACCCCCTATATTCATTCCAAGCTCCCCAAATCTTAGCCCATTTTCGCGGACATTTCCGATGCAGATATACCGCCTTCTCGGCAACCATCGCAGAATCCAAATCAGTACACCAGTCACTGAGCGTCGGCACCAAGGGAGACCCCCAGGCCCTAGCCACATTTCGCTTGACATACATAATTCTGAGCGTGGCCCAGGCCTGTAGGGGGTGACTAAGATCATTAGGCTCCCAAATGTTCAGCAAACAGCAGCGCGGTGCGGGGATCAGTGAGACCTGGACAACTTGTGATATAGTTCGCATAACCTTGGACCAGAAACAGACAATCAAGGATCAATCCCAAATTGTATGGTAGAATGTCCCCACCTCTCCACAGCTTCTCAAACAATACTGATGTGAAATTCTCCCTATCCAATGTAGTTTGACCCTAGTATAGTAGACTTGATGTAAAACTTTCAATTGTATTAATCTGAGCCGTGATGGCAGAGCAACCTCCCGAGGAGAGGAGAGCACGGCCTGCCCGTCCAACTCGTCAAATTCGCCTACCTCCGCAGTCCAGGCCGCTCTCAGTCTCACCGTGGGGTCATATTGAAAGAAGGTGGTATGCACACCGTGTTTATCGTGATGTACTCATTTATATTTTTAAACAAACTATACAAATTGCGTGCGAAACTGGGTAGTGCTTAGCCCTTCCTGCACCATAATAAAACAATGCATGTGGGGAGCGCGAAAATCACGCTCCACTCCCAGATGCACTGCATTAATGGATATCAAATCCAGCCAGTATTTCTCTGTTTAACCATGTTCACAAATTGTCCAGTTTAATCCACATTATTTTCCACATTTTCTTCGTATTGTTCCATTTAATCCACATCTATGACGTAGTGTATAAGGAATGCTTCCCATATTCGCGTGCGCCCATCCAGACTTCTTCGCAAATAGGATCCAAGTACACAAGATGATTCAAAGCAGCATGTCTTTATTAAAAACCCAATGCATTTCGGTCTACTTTCCAGCCCTTCGTCAGGGGTAACTGCAAGTTAACAATTACAGCATTACTAAAGTGTTCCATTTTCGACTATAATCACTAAAATTATTGTTACATCTTACATATATAGCCTTATGTGCTTAAGCCATCATTTCTAAGTGAAAAATCATCATTTCAAAGTAAACAAAACAATTAAAAACTCAACCCCCGTAACACTCGAAACATTATTCTTTCATCCCTTTGACAAACTAGAATATAAACCAACGTTACTGCAACCTACATTGCGTTTGTTATCAGAGCTTTCCCTCACGCCGCGTTCTTTCTAATTACCTCTCCCACCCATCTGCCAAATTTCATTTTTGACTCGCCTTCTCCTTAAACTACACCTACTCAATCATAGTAACAGATAGGTTCTAATTCTCTCTTTCAACACGTCAAGCTAACTTCTCTCCCGGCGGGACAGATTTTACACATGCTCCGACACTCTGCAAGGCTTTTCTGCATTACACGCACTTCTTAATTGTTAAAAGCCTGACTCTATGCATACCTACTCATAATGTAATCTTCTAACCGCTCGGCATGCGCCTCAGGCTATTCTTGATCACGTGTAACTACCCTTCCGTTGCAGCCTACTTTTAAACCCACGTGTTCCCCTCCCCCCCTTAAGTGACCGTGGGGTCAGGCATATTGTTGACCAGCTTGCGGTAGACCAGCGAGGTTGCCTTTTTTAGCATATGTTCCGTAAGCAATCTATCTTCTAAAGGGGTAGATTCAGGCAGCTCTCCATCAAGTGGGAGCACCGACTTGAGGGCATGGCTAATCTGTAAGTAACTGAAACGTTCCGTCTGTACCAGGTTGAATTGGACCGCCAGCTGTTCAAAGGTGAGGATGGCACCCCACCTGCAAAGGTCTCCAACCGTCGATATGCCTATCCGATCCCAGGCCTCAAATCCCTTACTATTACAGAGCCGGCCGAGGCATCGCAACGTCCAGAACGGCGTCATCTGCGTGATCTTGTCCTTACATTTAAGGTGAGCAGAGGCCAGATACCATAACCTCACTGTATGCGCCGTAGGGCCCAGCAGGGTCGCCGCACATCTGGGGTCATAGAGCGCTGCCATAACTCCTCCGCCCCCTAGGTCGTATCTATCCGCCTTGTACGCTGGGTCAGTCTGCGGAGCGTGGAGCCAGTGGTTTATGGTCTTAAGTTGGGCTGCCCAATAGTACAATTGGATATCTGGAAGTGCTATACCTCCATCGAACCAACCCCGAACCAACTTTTGCCGGGAAATGCGGGCCGGTTTGTCTCCCCATAGGAGACCGGAGACTAGTGCGTTTATGGACGTAAAGTATTTTGGAGGCACGAGAAACGGAGTATTCTCAAGGACATACAGTAGTCGTGGTAAGGTCATCATTTTGAATAACGCTGCTTTCCCTAGAAGAGTCAATGGTAGGGTGTGCCAATGTCTCACATACGTGCGGAATCACTCAAGCGGAGGCGATAAATTGCGGTGAAAAAAGACTTCTTGATTATGTGTTACCCACACCCCTAGATATTTAAAGGGTCCATCAGTGCTTGCCAGTGGACAGTCCGGAAGCAGCGGCGGGGGCCCCTTAAGGATAAACAATACCGACTTGGACCAGTTGATTGTGTAACCCGAGGCTCGCCCGAAAATCTCACAAATATTAAGAAGAACTATGAGTGACCGCCTAGGGAGAGTTAAGTAAAGAAGGATATCATCGGCATATAACGATATGCGGTCCTCCCTGGATTCGGTCCAGCTGAGACCCTTTATCATGGGGTCCCACCGTATCCATGCTGCCAGCGGCTCCAGGATTAGTGCGAAAAGCAGGGGTGATAAGGGGCATCCCTGACAAGTGTCTAGGCCCAGTCGGAAGTCCCTTGAAATATGGCCATTGGCTACAACATGTGCAAGTGGTCTAGTATACAGTAACTTCACCCAAGCACAAAACTTAGGGCCGAAGCCTAGATGCCACAACGCCGCGAAAAGATACGGCCACTCGACCATGTCGAAGGCCATTCGTGCATCTAACGAAAGGATCACCACCAGTTCCGAGAGGGCAGGGATCTGCGCCATTACTGCGTGGACCCGTCTTAAATTGAGAGCAGTGTTCCTGTTTGGCATGAATCTGGATTGGTCCGGGTGGATAAGCGTCTCTAAGTGCGGGGTCAGTCATCCGGCTATCATTTTGGACAGTATTTTCGCCTCCGCATTTAACAATGAAATTGGACGATATGATGTACATTCGTCCGGAGGCTTACCTGGTTTTGGTATGGCTATTATCGTAGCCGTCCGCTGATCTCTGGGCAATTCCCCCTTAGCCAAGCTGTCTTCGAACATTCGCAGCAGGTGCGGAGCTGTAAGATCAGAGACGCACTGTAGAGTTCTATGGGAACCCCGTTCGGCCCCATGGCCTTACCTGACTGCAAAGAATGAATTGCACCCAGGACTTCATCTGTCGTAAAGTCTGACTCCAACAGCTCGGCATCAGAGTCTGAGAGGGAGGGCATTCGGATATCCTTAATGTAAGTCTGCGCCTCTTCAGATGACATGCGGGAGGTGGGGGTGTAAACCGCTTCGTAATAATTGGCTAAAGTGTCTACTATATCCATAGGGGTAATGATTACCTCACCGTCGGCGTTGTGGAGCTGTGCTATTGTCCTTTGGGCCTTGTCTTTCTTTTCCAGCCACGCCAAAAGTCTCCCTGCCTTATCGCTAACCTCGTATATAATGTGTTGCGTGCGCATAAGCCCCTGTCTGACCTGTACCCGCTGGTATTCAGTAAATTCAGCCTGTTTGAGGCGCAACTGGCGCGCAGCCTCCTCAGTAGGATCAAGATCGTCTGGATTGTAAAACATCCAAGTCGTACTCGAGTACCCGAAGGTCCTCTGGTACTGTTCGTTTATGACCTGTTATGGAGGTTATCGCCTGGCCCCTTAGCACTGTTTTATATGCCTCCCACAGGACCCCTGGCAAATCAATGGAATCTGTATTTTCTTGGAAGTAACATTTCCTAGCCTTGAACAGTTCTTTTCTAATTTGTGGAATTTGTAAATAATGAGGCGAAATCGGGAAAATGCGCCTCCGGGCTTTCACATAAGAGGAATATTCCATGGAGACTGGGGAGTGATCCGAGATACCTCTTGGGCCTATCGATGCCTCTGTTATATGGGGCAGGCTATCTACAGAGACGAAAAAATAATCAATACGTGAGAGACTATTGTGTACCCCGGAGTAGAAGGTATAGCCTCGTTCCTTAGGGTGTTTGAACCTCTATCCATCCGTAAGACCAAAGGCCTCCACGTAGCCAGCCAGCCGTGACTTATTCAGCCCTGACACCCTACCTGGATGACTGTCAAGTCAATCATTAAGAACCGCATTAAAATCACCACCTAGTATGAGCTCACCCTCCGGCAGCATCAACAGAAAAGCACTGAGGGCGGGGAAAGCGACTGAATGAAGGGAAGGTGGAATGTAAACTGACACCACATTGAACCTCTTCACCTCCCACAAGCTGGAAATAGCTGCAAACTGTCCTTGTGTATCTTTCCATACCTGCTGCACTATCACAGGAAAGCGCTTAGGTATCAGAATACCCACCCCCCTGGAGCCAGAGGAAAACTCAGAATGCACTGCCATCGCATATCCCCACCGATCCAAAGCCTTGCATGTCGACCCCATCAAGTGCGTCTCCTGGAGCAATACCAGCGCCGGGGCTGCCCTGCGTACATATTGCAACACCAACCCTCTCTTAATTTTATCCCCCAAGCCGCACACATTCCAGGTAACCAGGGTTAAAGGGGACACCAGGGCCAAGACTGGGGCATTAACATCTGTTATCTTGCCACCCAGGTTTTCGTCTGCAATCACTTTCAAAATATCCTCGGAAGCCCATCACTGTATCCTGCATCTGCACGCCCAGAACCTTGAAATGCAGCCCAGAACTGAAACCCAAAACAATGTGTAACCAGCCCTTTCCCCCCTCTAACACGGTGATCTGAATTCGCACAGTATCGCAGAAGTCAATAACACTAAATTGCTTTGCCTCAAAAAACCCCTTCCAACTCCCCTCCACCCTGCTCCCCTGCCTGTGGACCTCGAACTGCCCACCCCCCAACATGGCGGAGTGCCTGTATGTTCCCTACCCGTGCTAAACATGCAGAGGTGAAGTGTGCCCACCCGACCCGTGGCACTCGCAATGACTTCAGTAAAACAGCTCTTAGTATTTTAAGACACAGCCCTTAGAACGATATCATAACATGTCTAAGTAAAAGAACGCAAATTTGACCCGTTACATAACTGGAACACCGGGTTCCTGCACCTCTAAAAATATGTCCCCCCCCCCCCCCCCCCCCCCCGTCAGGTCGTGCCCTGCCCTTCAACACCCTCCCCCACCCATTACTTGCGGGTGGCATCATGAATCAACCTTCTGGGTCATGTCAAAAGTCACTCATTCCTGCTCATCCAGTCCAGTGGTCTCCAACGCAGCTTCAGTTGCTGAGTCACCAGGTTCTCCACCGCCTCTCCGGTCCGCCTTGTCGCGGCGGGTACCTCCCACGCTGCCGACCCTTGTCCACCCCTCCAGCCACTCCCAAGTTGCTTCTGGAGAGTCGAAAAACCATGGTTTACCGTTCCGTTCTACTCTCAATTTTGACGGAAAGGGCATGGCCTATTTGAGTTCTCTACTGGGGAGCTCTCGCTTCACGGCCTGGAAGATATGCCTCTGTGCCTGGACCCGTACCGTAAAATCACGAAAGAAAGTGACCTCATAGTTGTAGATTTTCAGCGAGGGACCCACTCTGGATGCCTGTAAGATGTTGTCCCTATCTCGAAAGTTAAAAACTCTTGCAATCAGGGGTCTAGGCGGAGCCCTTGGCTTAGGGCGACCGCCCGGTACTCTATGGGCTCGTTCAATGGAGAAATAAGTGGAGAGAGCCTTCGGTTTCAAGTGTTTCGTGATCAGCTCCTCTACGAAGAGGTCCACCGAAGGCCCCTCTGTTTTTCCGTAACTCCGAGGAGTCGTATGTTGTTCCTGCGGGCTCTCCCTTTGTAGTCATCCAGCTGTTGTGCCATTCGAGTCTGTTTCTGTTCCAAGTCAGACACCTGTCGTTGCAGTTCAGAAGTATCCTCCAGTAGTGCCGCTGTTACCACCTTTAGTTCCTTCACTTTTTCGTTCATTTGTTTGAAGTCTGCACGAAGCAAGGAAACCTCAGTTGTGACAGAGTCCAGTGACGTTCGCATGCCTCCTATGGCCGCCATTACGTCGTAGAGCATGGGCTCCTTGATCGGTTGAGGGTGACACCTCAGCGTTGTCTTTGTTCATTCTCGGCGAGTCTCCTTTGTCACCCCCTTTGGTCCAGGCGAATTTGGCCAATTGTGCCTGAGGGGCGCTTTTGGAACCTCTGCCCCCTGTAGACATCTTCCTCGGTGGCATAGAAGGTTAGCCAGGAGCACGTGCACCAACAATACCTGCAGCCTGCTATGATATCCTACAAAGCACCAGGAGCAACAGCATTCACTCCGGGCTGTCGCGGCGTTCTAGAGCCCAATGACGCTTTTCAGTGGCCGGTATTATCTGGGGGTACGCCAGCACCATCCGGCAGCTGCAATCGTGATCTATCCACACTGGCGCTTCAGAGCAGGTCGTTCGGCATACTCCAGCGATCGGTCAGCTCAACGTCACTGGCCAAGACCCAGGAAGGTGTCCCCAGAAAGAGCCACCCTCCAGGGAAGGAAAGGCGAGTAATTCCCTTCAATTGACCGTTCCTACATGTGGGGGAGGGCCCCGTGAGGAGAGCACGAGCTTCAAATAACCCCTTGCTGCTATACCCAAGCTCTTCCGTTCCACAAGGGTATCACCAGTCCCTGCTATAAACATGAAGAGTGTCCACAGCCCCTTTCAACGCTGCGCCATAGAGCAGACGGGTCGCCCATCGTGATAGTTTAAGGCAGCACCCCGTTGATAGCACGCGGAAACAACAGGATGTCAATGGCTTCACAGGATCATAGGGAGAGGGGGGGGGAGAAGTGCACATCCACACCAGGGCGTCTGCCACTAATCTTCCTCAGGTCCGCTCCTCCACTATTCCGGCACGTTCCAGGGACCCCCGCCGCAGGCCACCAGGCACTAGCAGGCCAGAAACCAGTCCCAGTCAGCACTGCCACCTCTATCCTGCAGCCAGGCGGCTATAGCGGTCACCGTGGGGGGGGAGAAAGTCCAGGGCCCCCAAATTTTCCAGGGCGTTCTTTCACCTCCCGCAGCGTGGGCAGGAAAGGATCAGTAATTCGTGGGAGGAGGGGGCCCTGCAGCACTCCAGCCCCGCACAGCCACAGCACCCCTCTCAATGTCTGCCAGGGACAGGCCCCAACCCCGAGGCCCAAACATACAGCAGTCTCCGGGGCCCTCCTCACCACAACTCCAAGTGGCTCCAAAATGCAGTGCGTGATAATTTCCTCGCCGCCCCTCGGAGCCACCCCTCCACACTCGCCGAGTCAGGCCGGCAAGAGCAGTAGGACGCAAGAAGAGAGGGGGTTCCCGATCGGCGCCTGCCGCACCTCTGGTCACCGTCCACTCCGGCACCACCATTCACTGGGATCCAGTCTCTGGGCTCTCCAGTTCCTCCTCGGGGCACCTCCACTCCCGTCAGTGCAGGTAAATTGTGGGCAAATGTCTGTGGGGGGGTGAGGGAGGGAGGGTCCATAACACCTCTTCCCCGGGCACTCAGAAAGCCGCGTCCCATGTCTGCAGATAACAGGTCCAGAAGCCGGGGCCTACATTTATGGCGCTCCCCGGGGCCGGCCCCTCCGTACCTCCGCGTCGCTCCGCAGCACGCCTCAGGAGGCGATCATCACCCCTCTGCAACACTACCTCTCTGCAAATGGTGAACTGAGCCAGCGGGAGCAGGCAGTCGGGCGAGATTATAGCCGGACTCGTGTGGCGCCGGTCTCACCTTCGTTCGCCGTCCTACTCCGGCGCTGCCATTTTGCGTGGACCGGCCCCGGGGCTCTCCGGCAATCCAACCCCCTCCACTCGAGGTTCACGGCCCGCAAACTCCTCACCGGAGCTCTCTAGGGGCGCCAGGCAGCACGGCACGCCGGCTCTGCCCAAATTTATTCTGATCCGTGGGCTGTGTCTTCAGTTGAAGCCACGGGTCGATCGGAGCACACCTAGACTGCAGCCATTGCTCTCGACCGCTAGCCACGCCCTAATATTTTGCATATTTTAGGACCTCATCTATGGGCTTAACTTGCCAACAAATTTTATTGTCTTTAATCCTTTGGGAAATTTCTGGTCTCAATCCTAGCACAAATCGATAAATGAAATGTGTCATATCTTTCATGTCAATGTTATCTAGTCCACTGTATTGTTTAAATGTCTGTATTAGAGGTTCATAATATGAATGCACAGTTTCATCTTTATTCTGAGTGGTTCTATCTATTTTCATCCAGTCTGTCTCCTTTGCTGGCACCTTTCCTTTTAGATAAAGTATTACCTGATTGTATTTTTTCATTACATCCTCGGAAGGTGCCCCCTGTCTTCGGGTCTCTTGGGAACTCATCACTAGGCCAATCAACAGCAATTTTGCATTCTGTCCACAAATCTACGGGTACTACAATGTCAAATAAGCCATCTAAGTCTTTCAAAGGACACTTTGACACTTTTACAAATCTCTCGACCGGTCTGTACCACTCTACAGGTTTTTCTCGAAGTTTTGGGAAATCATTTGTAAATGACAAAATATCCTGTCTGGACCATGGAACATGCACATAGCCTCCACCTGGTACCTTTCGCATGGGGCACACTTTTCCTACCTTTTCTGCTTCTTTTAAAACATATTCTGAAGTCATTTGTCTTGATCGAATTTTTTCCTTTTTCTTTGCCCATCTTGCTTTCCATTTCTCTAGTTCTCCCCATTTCTGCATTAATGTCATCAGCACCTTTTTCCCTGACACATTCATATGTTCAAAGTCTTTGTCAGAGATTTCTACTCTATAGGGTTTCTGCAATACTTTAGATTTCCCGATTTTAATTCCCATGCTAGCTGCAGTGTCCAATAATTTCTCATGAAACACCTTTGTATTTCTAGTAATAATTTTACAAATAACAGTAATTTATCACTAAGGGTATTTAATCTCTCCAATCCCACATTCCCAGCCATCATTTCTTCTGTTTCAATCCTCAATTTTTATATATCAAGTGGTTTAGGCTGTGTCTTTGGTCTCTCTATTTCTCGTGTCCATCTGTCTATTTCTTCAGGAGTTACTACAGTGGCACTTCTCGTACCGGAAGAAGTCTCTATCTGTACTTCCCTTGATGTTGTAGGTGTGGTTTTCCTCATTGAACCACCTTCAGGCACCCTTATTGGTAAATCCATTAAGAATATCACTGATTCGCATTCGCTTGCCTGATCATCTATTATCAGTGGTTCTTTTCTTGGCTGTACTACTGATGCAGTAATAACTGGAGCTTTTGGACTAGCTTGCTTATCTCCGTACAAAGGAACAACTGGGCCAATAGTTACTGGAATTGTCAACGCCTCAGGACTTGTATTTAATTGGGACATTTTCTGAATTAATTCACTTCTCTGTTTATTTAAAGCTTCTCTTTCTTTTTCTTGCAATACCCTTTCGATGGAGGTCTCGTGTATCACTTGCGGAATTAAAGGTGGCTTTAAGAATGGGGCAGTCTGATTTGCTGTACTTGACTCCTCATTATAAGGTGGTTTAAAAAACTGGTTATTCGGATTCACTGTTCTTGGTTCCTCATTATAAGGTGGTGGATTTTTCATTAATAAATCCTCCAGGTAATCGTCTGAATCGCCACTAGTCATTAAATGTTTAGTTTTCTCGGTCCTTTTACCTCCCACAGGCTCCTCTACGGTTAGTATTAGGTAAAGCCCTTCCACTAACATATTCTGTCTCCATTGTTTTATTTGTTTATCTTTGGAATCTCGTGGAACCTTTGGGTAAAATATACGCAGTCCTTTGTCAATTCTGGTCTGTCTCGCTCAAAAGCCTCAATCTCCCATTCTTCTAATGCCTCATAGTGCGTTAATCTAGGTCTTGGATGTAAATCATTCATTCGAGTCCTTAAATTAAACAAAATTCTCCCATTAAAGGTGCCTTCTAAGGGAAATGGCAGAATTCCATCATCTTTTGTGTATTCCACCCAGTTCTCCAACCATACACAGGAATTGTATCCTCTGTCAAACATCATGAATGATGCAGGAGTATTCGGTGGTGGAATAATAACTAATTCTCTAGTCTTAATAGGCTTGTCTTTTTTAGAGTAATTTCTAACTTTGTCCACAAGGGACAATTTTCGCCTACTTCTGTACTTATTGTTAGGTCTGCCTCTTAACATCTGATCCTTAGCAAACCCTAAGTATCTTGGATCAGGTCGATTTTCTGGATGACTTGGATACCACATATACTTTGCAAAAATTAAAATTGTGCAAAAATACTTATTTCTGTTTACTAAATGCTTCCAATACTAGCACGTCTTCTATTTCTCGACAACCAACCAACAATGCGGTTTCAAATAATTTCAACCAATGGGTGCGCGGCCTTTCTCGTGAGACGAGTTCCCTCGGTCCTACGCTCACCCCTCCTTTACAATGCTATCTCAGCTACACGCCCGCTGACGTCAGTGCAGCTCCGCAACTGACTCCCTCCTTCACACGGTAATGCGAAAACTTAAAAATTTGTTGAATTATAAAGTGCAGATTTATTATTTAACAACGGAAAAACATTCGCCACTGTACCCGAGTGACTAGATAGGAAAGAAATATTTCACTGCAAGTAAATCCCTTCCGTTTACTTTTCATACACTACGAGTAGAACTCTTCCGCCTACCCTTCATACAAGCATTATAGAACCTGCTACTCCTTCAGACTTTATCCACTCCGAGATATAAATTAAGACCAAAGTTTCACCAGCAAACCCCTTTGCTATCAATCAAGCTCGGACGAAACTGCTACTCCTTCCGTGTGAACCTTACTAGGTTATATCACAATAGAAGTTTTGCCAGCGAGTTCAATGCCACAGAGTTCATCTTCTCGCTGCCGACTGTCATGCGCAGAAAAGACTTCCAAGATGGAGTAATAAGCACCTCCCAGCCCTAAAGAATACGATACATGAAAAGTAAAAAGAAACAATTTAGAACACAGAAATAAATGATTACACTGTATATCATAAATTTCTACACTATGCCCATTACTTTATAATAAACTCTAGCATTAGGATTAAGCAGAATGAACAGCTTAGCAAAAGCAGCAGTGCAAGCCTCTCGCATGTGAGAACACAGAGCAGCCATATTAACACTAGTGCACAATTGCGACAGACTTCCCTCCACAACTGCGTGTATGTCATGTCACGTGGGTATTACAGACGCATGCGTAGTAGAAATTCCCGCGTATTGGCAGCAGTTTTTATTTGCAAGCGTATTAGGATTGGAAAACACATAAGCAAGCTTCTCTCGGATGCCCGATGTCAAAGGGAAAGGACAAGAATTAGTAAGACAAACATGTTGATTATGCAGTTAGGGTTATTCAAGGCTCATGATCCAAGCAAGTCGCTTTTTGTGCGAATCCTTGCTCCATCAAAAGTATGGGTACTAGTAAGTACAATTTTAAAGTAACGCGGTTCACAATACTGTCAAGGTGCTGGATTACAGCTGATTTTTAGTTTGGCCTTGTGGACAATTAATAAGCCGCCCCCTTGCTTATGCAGTCTATCGTGTCTGGAGATAGAATAACCTGTAGGTAATCCCGCTAACACATTTGAGATGCATGCAGGGTTGGCCCACGTTCTGTAATGAATGCTAGGGCAGGCCTGTGAGTGTTAATTAATAGATGACATACCAAACTATGCTTGATTAAGGATCTATCGTTAAGCAGTGCCCAGAGCAAAGTGTTCTTAGGGTAGGTGTTAGCGTGCGGGCTGGAGGAGCAGGTGTGCGAAGCTATAGCTGCATTGTGTATGATTCGATGGCCACAGCTTCTACAGCAGTGTCTGGTGTTTGCTGGGGTAGCAAGACAGTCAAGTTTGGAACAATCTGTGTTCTTATCTGGAAGCAAGATAAGCAGGTCATCATGCAAGTATCTTTGTGTCCCTAATTCTGCCTCAGGAGGATCAGGGGGACCGGTGCGGTCCTGACACGGATGCGCTTTGGTGTTGTTGATGTAGTTTGTTGATTGAGGTGCATGGCAGGGGTGTAGCTAGCACACTTGATAGCACTTCGGCAATAACAGGCAGGTGATAGCTAAATCGGTTGGGCAAATTAAAGCAAAAACTGGGATCCATCGACCCCTAGAATTAGTAGCATGCTCTCCTGCAGATTTATGACTACTGGTAAATTAATCACAGTTAAAATAACAATGAGAATGTGAAAAACATAAAAAAAATAAAACAAAGGGGGATCGCCCTTACAATATGGCAGAGCCATTGGGCTGGAAACCTGCACCTCCCAAAGTACAAGGAAATTAAAACACGATCTCCTCTTGGGCATCAAAGCAAGTGTTAGCTAATGTTTGTGTTACACCAATGTCAGAAGGGAGATCTGAAGAGGGAGCATACCAGCGGTGACTCAGCAGGTGTGGAAGGCCATGGTCCAGACCCAACTGCCCAAGGTTACGTTACGTTATGGTATGTTATGTGCATTCGTAAAGTGCACTGTCACCTGCAAGGGTATCCAGTCGCTGAACAGGTGTGTGTCCACGCCTAGCCTGCCTATGTTAGGTTGGGTAATTGAAAAGCCAAGTGTTAAAAATTGGGTGTGCAACTGGCAGAGGTATACACCCTTTCCAAGTAGGGACCACAATCCTAGTCAGGGTAAGCTAGATATACTAAAACATAACCCTAAAGAGACAATGTGTAAAGGATTTGTGCAACACGCACACAAACACAATGAAAATACTACTCGCAGGTTTAGAAACCTAGAGCATATTTATCTGAGTAAATACAAAACAAAAACTACAAACATCCAATAAGTAGAACTGGAGTTGTGAATTTTTAAAGAATCAACCAAAAATAGTACTTGGAAGTCAATATCGCTAAAATCTTACTTGAGGTCGCGCTAGGTTGCGGTAAATGCAAAGTTCAGACCGACCACAATGACAGGCAGACTGGCAACTGGACTCAAACTGCTCCCTCTGACAAAGTACCTTGGATGGAGCAACGCTTTGTCTTCGAGAGTACGATGTGTCTGTTTCAATTCACGTAGTTAGGTTGATGTGTCGAAGTTGAGTCTTGTAGTTGGGATCACGGATATGCACTGTATTGGAGTCAAACCTCTCAGTCAGGATCTCGGATTGACGATTCATTGTCATAGAGTTGCGCAGGGAGGTCTTCGGATCTGTTCGAAGTCGAGGGACCTGCATCGGTTTTGATTGTCACAGTGATGACTATGCACTTAGGGAGGTGGGAGGGGGGGGGGGATTTGCAGCGGAGTTCAAAATTGCTTGTAGTTTTCTAGTGAGCTGCTTGCTGATCCTGGCATAGAGGATGTTCCCATAGTCCAACTTGCTTGTGACTTGGGTGTGAATGACAGTTTTTCTAGTGTTACAGAGGAACCATTTGAAGATCTTCCTCAGCATCTTCAGGGTATGGAAGCAGAATGCAGTCATTGTGTCGACTTGTGCAGTCATGTCCAGTTTGCTTGATTATTCTGAGGTTCCTGGCATGGGTTGTGGGTCCGAGCCTTGACCACCCACCAGTTGGAGCCCCATGGTGCGGTGATCACCACGTCTGTCTTGACTGTGTTGAGCTTGTCCAGCAGTGTGGGTAGGTTTGGTAACCTGCTGGGTGAGGCCAATGTTTCTGGGGTTACGAGAAGGGTTGTATAGTTTGGGTTGGTGCTATCTGCTGGATTTATTTCATGAACAGGAAAGCTGGCCATGTTCCTACATTGTGTTCCAGCCTGGCAAAAATCTACACATTTATAGAGATGGTCTATGTGACAACGTGGACTATGAATCTACAGTTATGAATCATAATGAAATCTTAGCAAACCTGACTACTCTTATTGCAAACTTAACCTTTATCTTAATTTTGCAGACCGCATCTCCAAATATCTGTGGCTTCTATAGATAAGTGTTTTTGTAACAAAGCAAAGTTTGTTTTTCTAAAACCCGAGCATCCTAACTAAAAAACTCACCAAATCAGGAAAAGGCACCAAACAATTGAAAAGCCTCTGTTCCCTAAACATTTGATGGCCAACTGTTCAAAGTTTTAGAAGTCAAGCATGCACAAAAAATCCAAAGGAAATCTATTTTTTAGGTGAGTGAAAAAGCGATTTTAATAGCCCCCAATATAAAGTGTGAACCATTTGATCAAATGCGGATTGCTGTAAGATATCATCCTCTACACGCTTTACTCCAAAGTTGGCATTGGTTGGTCAAGAGATGAATAAATTATTGAGGATAAAAAAAAGAAAGATTTCCTGTGAAATGAGGTGTCAACTTTAACAAAAGCACAATTGTTTCTGTCACCTTTTACCTTTGAGTGTGGGGATTTGTTGTCCTCTCTTGCTCACACACTCTGTCACTCTCACCAGATGTCATTATAAATAGAACCTGACTTTCAACATATTTGTACATATGGTTTGTCATGTTGCTTTTTTGTGCAAAAGTTAGAAACTAAAACACTTTATAGAACCAGAGCACAAGGAGTTAAATATATTGAGATAAAATCTCATCTCGTAGACCTTGGGAGTATGGGCCACTTTAACATGGAGCCTGCAGGCTAGTAACTATTTATTTCTAGAGTTAGTTTTACTGTGTTATAGTGACATATATTTGACCTTTGTACTTTAGTGCATGGTAATATTTAAATCGCAGGTCTGGGAAATACAAATGGACAGACTAACAGAAGTACCAGGATGTAGATTGACCACATCTGTATCCATTGACCAGCATTTGTGAAGGCTAAACTTATAAGTGTTCGAATGCTGGTGACATAATGGATCATCACTGCATTTATTTGTGTTTTAGATTGGTGTCTTTCAGCTATCCTGCAATGCTTACTTGAAATTACATATGTGGTTAATGGAGATCGGTTGATACCCTTGACCTGTGGGAAGTTTTTTATGACTAAGGCTGCCTCCTACTATAGTTGAAATAATTGTTTCAGTTCATATAAACAGTCTGTACTTGCTATAGGAAGCTGATTTTATGTAAATACAAAGGAGCTGCCTACTGTGCAAATTAGATCAACCATTTTCCATGACTGGACCAGGTCTACACTGCTGACTAATGGGTGATGGAATTAATTATTTGATGCTCAATACTCAGTATGTTTTAATAATACTGCTAGCCATTTACAGTCCTGGATTCAGTTTCATGTAAACAATATCATTTTATATTTAAATTCCAGTCAGTGAAGTATTTGATAATTTGTGTTTTTTCTTTGGCTGTTTAACAGAACAGACACCTCTTGACCTGGCTCAAAATACAGAAATTAAACATCTACTCGAAAGCTGTCTAGGGAAGGTGAGTGTGTGTTCACTGCTAGTGCAACTGTTGGAATATCTGAAATCTTGTTCTACCTTTGACATGATTCCTGCCTTGACTTTCCTCGTCTCAAAAAACTTTTTAGGCTGCTGCCCCATAATTATGCTTGCCTTTCTTTCAGTAGCACATCATCCCGCTTTTGAGACTAATATGTGTAGTAGTAATCCTGGTTAAGAGTGCCAAGCTTTTCTTCTCTAGCCTTAGATATGCCAGAAATTGTTATTCTTTCTTTTCAAGTATTTCCTGATCTCAGAATTGTAATCCGAGGAAAACTATATGCAGCCATTTAGTGGTTGATGGCTATCCAATCTTTTGTCTAATAGTAGACATTCACACTTACTTCTGGTGACCATCTAAGATAATTTTCTACCACGGTTTGATTGGAAGAAATCCTACCTCAAATTCCTTATTTCTGTGATTTTTCATCTGGAATCATTATTGACTGTGAACTATAGAAATGAAAAAATTAGGTGAGATGTTGCCATCCCTCAAGACCTTGAGACCTTCTACTCTACTATAAAATGTGACTGTCACCACAAACACCATGCAAATCCTCAAAGTAAAGAGGACTCTTCAACAAAAATGTCCCATGTGAACAAAAAAATGCTCTGGAAGCCAACTCTTTACCCAGACCAGGATATTCCAAATTGTGAAGTTAGCCCCTGAAGTTTTTACATTTTAGGAAGAAAGAAGAATAATGGATGTTGACAGACACGTGACAAAGGAGTGTGACTGCAGTTATAAAAAAGTAGGGCATATAGCATAATCCACCCCACTCACCACTGAAAAGAGTTGTGGTGCTGCAGACAAACTGCTGTACGTCAAAAAGATGATAAAGCTTACTCACTAGTGACCTGGAAAGAATGTTGCTCTACCAAGCCTTGCTATTAGAGTAGCAAATAGTGATAAGGTAATAAAGGAGTTGTCGGACGAGGTTTCACTATTGATTGACTTTTAATATGAAGACAGTAAACTGGTCCTATGAAGGCATTTGGTATGTAATAAAGTATTAAGCAGATGAACCTCTTTATTATCTATTGCAGTTTTAGCTCTTTTACATGCTGTCCTGCATCCAAACAATTGACTGCGTATTCATGAGTTATTTTAAGGCATTACTTAGCCTAATGTATTTTGGCGTGTTGTGACTATTGAGTAATAATCCATTTTTTGTTATGATTATTGGATGGTGGTTGAGTTAGACTTTCAGGAATGGTCAGGTAATTACATCTCTCCAAATAAAGGAGAGCTTACATTTATGGAACACTAAATCTGACATGATTCAAGAATTTGAGGAGTCTAAACCTCAATCAAAGGAAAGTGTGTAAGGCGACAGGTGTTGAGGCAGGAGGTGTTCACTGGTTGGGAAGAGATGAACATTTTGTTTGTCTTTTCTTAGTTCTTTTTTATTGACCAAGTGTCTGTGACTGTTCTAATCATGAATATAGTCCAGGAAAGAGAATGTGACATGAATTAGTTGGGAATTAGATTATTGTGATTTACTATGGGAAGTCCCCCTTCCCAAATTGTTGGTAGGGTGTTTGCAGTGAGTGTACATTCCTGACTGGCAACACCGTTTCGATGTTATTAACACAGTGGAGCACAGGATCATCATGAAATGTGTAAGGGAGCACAATATCTCAAAGGGGCACACAACACCAGATATCAATTGTCTGCCATGCATAAGAAAAATAATTGTATTCACATAGCAGTTGTGTTTGAGACCACAAATTGTTTCTGCTTAAACCAGGAGCGGGCAGGGGGGGTTAGAAAAATATTAAGACTTGCTTGTCCAGTCACCAGCCGCAGCCTCTACTTCCTCCTCGCTGTTCTGCTGGCTCCTAACAGCACCCAGGCTCCACTAAGCCAATCACGATGCTGCTGTCACCATGACATCAGTCTCATGATTTGTCTGAGCACTGTGGTTCAGTGCTCAGATGGGGACTGACAGCCTGTGCATGTTCACCACCCAAGCTTTACATTTGAGCCTGGTGGAGAACATGCAAAGTGCACATGACATGTTTGGCCGGCCCAAGACGGCTGGCCAAACAGTCATGTGCACTTAAGGTGCAGCAACCACTCCTCCTCCCTCAACGTCACAGGAGCCATGCCCTGCCCTAGCCTGGCAACAAGATACTAAAAATAAAATTATATCTTCGGTTATGTTATTTTTTCTTTTACACTGAGCATTGGGGAGATGCTTCTCTGCCTTAGCGGAGGAGCCGCCACTGTTATTCACCAACCCATCCACATCATGTTGTTTCTAGCCTGCATGATGACTGTGTAGGAATCTGGCTCTCTATATAGTCCATTAAAAGGAAGTACACTGTACAGAGAGTCCAGTGGGTCTCTAATTGGTTTACAAAGGCTAAAGCAGATAATACTAATGCTCTCTCTTGTGATAGTTGGATGAGCAGTTAGGCTTCACAGATTGTAGTGCTAAGCATTTGTTGTACTCACAGAGGCAATAAATGACACACACACTCACTAAATATATCAGAGACCGATTTAGAACAATAACAATTATTTTTATATATATTTTTGAATCAAGAAAAACGTTCAAAGGTAAGTACTTTATTTCTTATGGATTTAAAATAATAAGCAAATAGTTCAAAGCTGTGCACAATTATGCACCATGCGATCCTATGTGTGGAAAAAGCAGGTAGGTACAGCACACAGCACAGACAGTTTAAGGGTTCACTTTCCGGGTTTAGAGTAGCAGGAAGCCAAGATCCAATGTTCTGCCAACAGTTCGTTTGGTGCGTCCCGAATTTCGCAGGGAGTTAGTAGAGTTAGTAGAGCTGGTAGCTGGCGCGCTACAAGGGTCCTCTAAAGACAGGCGGCACAAGGGGACTTGCGGGCAAGTACAAGAGCTCCCAAACAGGGACTCGGGTCACAAGGGCCTTAGGGACAAGGGGGCACAGTGGGTTCGTCATTACCCAGGCCAGACAGGCTGGGTGCAGAGCAGGTAGGTTGACCGGACCCATGTGTTTAAAGCTGCTCCTCACGGTCTGGGCCCAACAGCTTACAAGGGCAAATTCAGGACTGCTGGGCCACTCTCGAAGTGGATCTCAGGGGTCTTGATGTCCCTCAGTGGCTGCTGTGCTCTGGTACAGTTGGAGTCCCAATTGGACTCTTCAATGTTGATCTTGGTTGCAGGGGATCCAGTACCCCAGGGATTGGTACTGCGCAGCTCTGGTCGGTCCTGGGGCCTCCATACACAGTGGGGAGACACATCTGATCTTTCAGAGCACAAGTACATCTTCCTTGTCGGTTGCTGCGACGGTCCGGCTGGGGAGCTGCAAGGCGGTGTACCAGCCTCTGCGGTTTCGGAGCCTGCGGTTTGTAGGCGAGTAGCTCCTCTACCCCAAGGGAGTTCTTGGGCTGTTTGCAAAGGCTACTATTCCTCTAGAGCAGTGGTTCCCAAACTTTTGACTCCTAGGGACCCCTATTGAGTCACTATTGAAAGCCAAGGACCCCCAAACAATTCATACGATTTAAATTCCAAACATTAAAACAGTAGTTTGAAAAAAGTAAACACAGACTTGTGCACATAAAACAAATACTCAAATCACTAAAGATTTTAATATTTCATATAGAAAGAATTGGCAAAATCGAAATATTTTAATGGGATGGTTAGTGCTGCATCTCGGCAACAAAGTTTTCAGTATTTGGTTCTATTTCGCAGTATGAGGCTCCTGCAAAGCAAACTTTGAGGGGCTCTCCCACCAAGGAAATTTGGGGGAAATTGTGCATTCTGCAGCACATTTGTCATTCTATATTGAATTTGCTTTTAAAGCATAGTAAAGATGACCTTACTATGCACCAACACAACAATCTTTTTGGGGCTCTTCTATGAATCCTTCACTATCACTCTCCAACAGTGCCTCTCTTCTCTCAATAGCCCCTCTGTCACATGTATTTCATTTGTTTTATAGCTTCGCTCATACAAGTGTATGGTGTCTGAGCACTTTACATCACACACATACAGAGATAATGAATCTTGCGTGTGTAAATCGGTGTATAAATTTTTTTATGTTATATAAGGCAAAGGGGTCTTCAAGGTGTAGGATTCACATGTCATCCATACTGGTGAGCATTTCTTAAGAGTGAATGGTCTGTAGAAGCATAAAATCATTTTTTTTTTTTCATTTTTTTTTTTTAGTCCTCATATTTGCCACCAGATAGAATGACTCCAGATGGAAACTCTCAACTCTGCCAACACAAAAACCTTACTGTACGCCCTGGAATGTTTTGTTATATGTATGGCCTTCGAGAAGTCTCCCAGAGGTGGGTTTTCTACTAGTCCAACTCCCCTGTTCGATCATTCTGTACCTTGTCCTGGGGAGGACCAGACCGCAAACCCCTGGCTTAATCATTGGACGTTTAGCCTCTAACTGACCGACCATTTAAGCAACGGTGCCCAGGTCTTTTCCGCCTCCTCTCCACCACATTGGAGATCTATTTTACTAATAGCCATGATGTTCTTTAAGCATTCTGCAAACCTAGGAGGGGTTGGGGATTTCCATTCTTTGCATATCTCTCTTCTGGCGATGACAATCACATAAAATATAAACTGGGTAATATTATCTGTCAAATCATATTCTTCTAACAGGCCCATAAGAATCAACCTAGGGCTGCCTGTAATTGTTCTAACCAGTACCTCCCCCAAGAAGGTGCAGACCGATAACCAGTAATTTTTAATCTCACTACATTCTACAAAAATATGTATATCATTTGCCTCTGCATGTTTACATCTAGGGCATACATGTAGTGTTCCAGATATTTTTGAGAGCTTGGAGGGGGTCCAGTATACCCTGTATGCCGTGAAAAGATGGTTTCGCCTAAGATTAGCGGGTTTTATTGTTTTCTGAGAGATTGCAAAAGAATCTAACCATTCCTCTAGTTGTTTCTCCGGATCTTCTCCTATTATGTCTCCCCAGAGTTTCGAGATCTCTGCCTCTTGACTATCATTTGCCCTAATTAGTGCATTATACCATGCTGAGACCTCACCCTTCCAACCTACTTGTCTGTTTGCTAGGTCTAAAATGTCAGTCTTCAGTTTCTGACATCCAGTTTTGGCTCCCCCACCATGATGATAGCTGATAGTATTTAAACCTAGCTAGAGATCCTCCTGTTATATTAGATAAGGATACCCAGTCCATTAGTTTTTGATTCACCAGGAGATCTCCCCATCGATTTAAACCCGCCTCCCTCAGGGGGAATGAGAGTCTATCTAATAGACATTCTGGTGTTCCGGGGGAGTCCCAAATTGGTGCCGAAAAATTATAATATGGAATCTTCAATTTTTTTACATGCTATTTGCCAAACTTTTAGGGTAGTTAGTAAGATTTTGAGGCTGACTTTTTTGTAGAATTTTTGGGCGCCGAATTTAAACAAGAAAAATTCAAATCCCTGAGGTAGGTCAGATAAAAGAGCTTGGAACAAACGACCATGTGACGATGCGTCTAATTTATTAGCCAGGAGTCTAAATTTTTTTACGTGAAATGCATAACAGTAGGTAAACAAATCAGGGAGAGCCAGTCCTCCTATTTTTAGCCCTCTCCTTAGCTTCTTCCAAGCAATTCGTGGAGACTTAGATGCCCAAATAAATGAACTTATTTTCCCCTGAAGGTTTGAAATATCTTTATTGTGGAATGCTAGCGGAATACTGTTAAATAAAAATGTCACTTTTGGTAATACTACCATTTTAATTAAATTAACTTTTCCATAAATACTAAGAGGAAGATTAGACCATCTTTGAAGGAGTTTAGTTATATCTTTCACCACGACCTGCCAAGACACTTTAGGTATGTCTAGTAGATCTTTTGTAATATGTATACCCAAATATCTAATCTTGATCTTTACATCAGGAATGGGGACAGGGCTATTCCAGCTCATTATATCTGTTTTATTTTTGTTGATGCCGTATCCTGAGACTGCTCCGTATTCTTCTGCAAGAGTGAATAACTTTGGGATCGTTTCTAATGGGTTAGTAGTATATAATAACAGGTCATCAGCGTATAACGCAGTTTTAAGTTCCAGCCCACCCATATTAAAAGGAAAAATTGTTGGGTCAGATCTAATCACCGTAACAAAAGGCTCTATATATAGATCAAAAAGGAGAGGAGACAGGGGACAGCCCTGCCTCGTCCCTCTCGATATCTCGAACCAGTCTGACAAGGCCCCGTTAACTAAAACCTTAGCTCGTGGATGTCCGTAAAGGGTGGCCTCGAACCAAGAAGGTGGGATACCCCCTTTTTGCTGATAGATGTTATTAAAAAGAGTCAGTAAATGTGGAGTGATCTCATCCTCATAGTCTTTGTAGATCTCTGTCGGCAGACCGTCAGGGCCTGGGGCTTTATTCCTACTCATTTTCTTTAATTGAGCTCTTATTTCCCCCTCAGTAATATCTCTTGACAGGGTCCTCTTGTCCTCTTCATTCAATTGTGGTAGTGCCCTTTGATTCCACCACTTCTCTAAGTCTTCTATGCCGACCTTGATGTTTTCTTGATATAGCTCCTCCATAAATCCTCTGGCTTCCTCCCTAATTTCTTCTTCCTTAAAAAACTGATTTCCAGAGGCCCTTTGGATCAAGGTGTCAATGTTATTTCTGGTCCTGTCTGCTCTTGCTTTCCACGCCAGAAGTGCCCCACATCTTTCTCCGTATTCGAAGTTTTTTAGTTTGCTAACTTCCCATCTGTCGTGGATCTGTTTGTCAGCACTGGCTTTAAGACTCAGCTGCAGCTCAGAGTTCTTTTTCTAGTTCTGGAATCCTCTACCTTTCCTCCAAAGCTGCGTGTTGAAGCTCCAGCTCTTTCTTTTTAATAGAATCAAGATCTTTAATTTCTGTGTCTTTAATCTCTTTTCTTTTTGATCTCATTTGGTATCCCAACACACCTCTAAGGAAAGCCTTAAATGACTCCCACACTGTCTGTTCTAGTGCTGAGCCCACGTTAAATGAGAAATAATCCCTTATACTATTACTGATTTTGGCTTTGATATTGACATCTAAGAGAATTATTCTGTCCAAGGTCCATCTGCGTTCAATGGTAGCATTTGAAAGGTTAATATTAAGCTGAACTACTGAGTGGTCCGAAAGGCCTACAGGGACGTGAGTAACCAAGGTCAGGGCTGGTTCCAAAAGGTGATCAACCAAGAATAAATCAATTCTTGAAAATTGCCTGTATTTTTTACTATAGAAAGAATATTCTCTAAGATCACCATTTTTAGTTCTCCATGCATCCAATAAATTATGTTCTTTCATTATATTTTTCAGAGCATTGAGGGATTTCTTCGGCAAGGTATATTTCGCTCTTGAAGTACGATCTAATTGAGTATCTAAGACAAGATTGAAGTCTCCCCCTAAAATCAGAGGTGCCCTACTGGAAATTAAAACCCTCTTGAGTTTAACCAAAAAAGTTTCATTATCCTCATTAGGGCCATAATAGACTGCAACATTGTAAGGTGTACCTACTACTGAGAGCTCAGCTGCCAACCATCTCCCTGTCTGGTCTGTATCCCACCTCTGTACTCTGATGTTCCTGTTTGCTCTGATGATTATTGCTACTCCTTTATTTGTTCCCTTTTGCCTGGAGCATAAAATGTCCTGTACCCAATGTCTTTTCTCAAAGACCTTCTTACATTCATTTTCCTCAATGTGGGTCTCCTGAAGTAGGTATATACTAGCTTCAAGCTTCTTTAAGAAATCACAAACCCTCTGCTGTTTCCTTCGATTTCCTATTCCGTTAAGATTCCAAGATATGATTTTACTGTTTATATGGGGGTTAGTAGCATGGTATATCGTGGTATATCAGTTAATTAATTAATATCTTGATTTAATAGTTGTCCCACGCCTCAGAATTATATCATGCCTTTCAGACACCATCTAAATACAGGAATATATACAAGTGTAAATATTTTTGGTTATTACAAAGGAAGGCTAGATATTAAGTTGTTTTTGGATTTGGGATATAGGACAGGAAGTCATCAACCTGACTTGCCTACTCCCTCATTCTCATTAACAGATCATCTACCTCTTCCGGCTGATTACAAGTATATGTTTTATTGTTCCACATGACCTTGAGCAGGGCTGGGAATTTCATCTGCACTTTTGCTCCAAAAGATCTCAACTCTGGCATTCTTGACCCCAATTCCCATTGCCTCTGAGCCGTTCTTCCTCCTATGTCAGACCTAATTTGGTATGGGTTGGCTCTGTAGTGAAGAGAAGCACTAGCTAAAGCTTTACTCAATATCAGCTCTTTAACAGAAAAAGTCTGAAAGTAAACCAATATTTTCCTAGGCCCCTTACGGTCTTGATGTATTCTAAGGGGTCCCTATGCACTCTCTGTATCTCCGCTTCGAGATCTATATCTGTATGGTCTTTTAATACTCCCTCTCTGAGGAGTCTGCAGACAAAGGCCTTTATATCCCCTACCTCCTCTCCTTCAGGTATTTTTAGAATACGGATGTTATTCCGTCTTGAGTGCGTCTCCAATCTCTCCATGTCCATCATTAGCGCCTTATTCTGTTTCCTTAAGGCATTTAGTTCCTCACTGGTTTCTGTTGTGATCTCTGACAAGGTAGAGACCTTTTTCTCCAGGGTAACTGTTCGTGCTTCTATTCCGTCCATTCTAGTTTCTAGTAAGTCAAACCTATTGTGTAATCTTTTTTGGTTAGTCTCAGAGATTTCGAACTTCTCCAATAGATCGCTTCTCAGGGAATGAAGCAGAAGCCCAATCTTTTCTATCTCCTGCGGGGGAAGTAGAAAACACGCCTGTATCTTCCTCTGTTCCCTTTTCTTTTTCTTTTTCCTTTCCTTTTTCTTTTTCTGGTATGGCCCGATCTATAAGAGCGGTATCTGAGGCCAAGACACTTGTATGAGTTCCCACCGACTCACCATGACTCAAGAGTTCATGATGGGGTGAGGAGTTACCCAAAGTAATATCGGTACCGCCACAGCTTAACAGAGTGTCACTGTCTGTATTTGCTGGACTCTCTGGGTCTACTAAAGCCTCCTCGGTTCTAATCTCAATCAATGGAGAATACCTATTAGAGAGAACCAGGCAAGGTGCGGGGGTAAGTACCGACTCCTGTATAGACTGCTGAACCTCTTCTACACCTGCTCCCTCTTTTGCGGATTTCATATTCTCTAGCACCTTAAAGTAACTTTTGAGGGAGGGGGTATTTTTTAACGAAATCTGCTGAAGAGGCTTACTGGTAATAGATTTCTTGGAACTAGGTTTCCTCTTGCTTTTATGTGGAATGAGAGGTGAGGGTCTCACCCTCTCTCCAAGTTCAGTTGAATCTAGAACCCCCCGCTGCTTGAGCTCTTGTTTGGACCTCAGCTGATATCTGTTTTTGACTACCTCTCCTCGGTTTTTGACAAGCTTGCTATTAACCTGGTCCTTCCCCTTGTGCTCTGGTTTTGCTAAACTAGCGTCTGTTAGTGTGAGAGCTCCAGTGCCAGCCTTGGTCTCTAGGCACTCTTCCCTCTGGTGAAATATGGTTGGTGCTATTGCTGTTGCCGCTGGTGGGGCTGCCTCCATACGAGCTTTGCCTCTAGCAAGGGTGACTAATATGGCAGGAAAGGGATATCCACGTATAGACAAATGCCCCCAAAACACTGGACCTCTATATTGCTGCAATAAGAAAACACTTCTTAATTACTGGCATCTGCCCCACTTCCAAGCTCCCCCCTTTCGTTTTTCACCACTTATCTTAGCTCCTTCACTCGTGACAAGCTCCTCCGTTGTGGCTCCGAAATCTACTCTTGCCGCTTTCAATGCCTTACTTTTCGGGTCCCTCTTACTTCCTCCTTCGACGTCCTCCCAGCTGACGTTCGCTGTAACCATTTCCCAGCCCCGCGGTCCTAGCGCCAACCCCTACGTTTTCTGTTTCTTTTTCGCCGCCTCGCTGCCTTCACCGCTTCGGCTCACCTCAGAACAACAAAGAGACAAAGCCGCTTATTCTCGAGGCATAGGGAACGTCACAATCCTCCGGCGATCTAATTCTTACCGCTTAGCTCTGTCGGGTCTTCTCTGCTCATACGCTCGGGTGGAGAGCTCCGCGACAGCCGCTAGCCTGCCGCCGCCATGTTCCTTGACTCCCGAGAAGCATAAAATCTTGACACAGAATGTCACATAGGGGTTAGCTTTGACTTTAATTATAACAGTTTAATTCTACCCAAACAAACCTTTTTGGCAAAATGAGGATTATGAAAGACTGGGAAAAAAAGAAGTTTGCATGCAGCTGTTTGATGGCAGATCATAGCTGCTGGTGTTAGATTATGATTGTAACTCATAAACTGCACAATAACAAAATAATCTCTGTGACAAAAGCAGTAACCCACTGAGCTAAGCCTCTCTTTCCAGCAGGTACATTAATCGCTGGATGTTATCTTGACACTTTTATAGTTGCCCGAAAACTACAGATTATTCAACGAACTTTGAAGTGCTTTTAAAACTGTTGCTTGCGGACCCCCTAGGAATGTGTCGCGGACCCCTGGGGGTCCGCGGACTACAGTTTGGAAAGCACTGCTCTAGAGTACTTGGGGGGGGTCACACAGCAGCAGAACAAGACAGTTCACCAGGATTTTCGAGTCTTAAAATGGCAGGCCCCTGCCTGCCATTTTAGGATTCGACAATCGAGGCGGCATAACTCTGCAGCAGGCACTGTGTTTGCGGGTTCAGTAGCTGTTCTTTGTCTTTTTCATCTTTAAGCCTGTCTGTAAGAAATCCAGTTATTCAAAATAAGTTAAAGTATTTTAATGTTGGTAATATTGCAGTACAGCAACAGGTACATCAGCTCTCCAGGAAAAGACAGGACAACTGATTGCCTGGAGGCTGGTATTCTAAAGCAGCAGATAATAACAAATGAGAGCAACCTGGATATTGCAAATGTAACATATCTCCCTTTTATAAACAAACAAGAAAGAAAGAAATGAAGATGCATGTAATGCAAGAAAACTATCTAACATAATATAGCAATTTAACAGGGACAAATCTTGAACGTGAAGAGTCTTTGACCTTATTTGCCACAGAATCATTATGTACATACGTTGTATCAAAACAACTGGGTTGAACATTATGAGAAGTATTTGTAACAAGCAAATTGCGATCCAAAATATCATTATTGACATTAGGTGGTATAATATTGGTCCTAACACATTCCGGACACTTGGAAACCCGTCTGATATTCCACAATTTACCATCTTGAGTAATGAGTTTTTGAAGATCTTAGTAATCTTAATGGGTCTAGAGAATTTACTCATACACTTACCAAATAAACCTGGTTTCTTAATTCTCACCCATTCTCCCACTCTAAAGCTATGTTGCTTAGTGTTCCACTTCTTGTCATACCATACTTTGTACTTTTACTTTGTTTTTCCTTTACCTTTAAGCTTGTATCCAATATATTATAATAATTTCTTATGTTATCTTTACATTTTTCTTTAAGCCACCATGGACAAATCTTTGAAGCAGGATCCCTGCCTTTCAAGAGACGGAATGGACTAACTTCTGTAATAGAATGTGGCAAAATTCTGTACATCCACAATCTTCCTCTTGGAGAATTTTGCCAATCCTCTCTCTCCTTGATCACTTCAGAAATGTACCCCCTCAATACTCGATTGAAACGTTCCACTTGACCATTTTCATGTGGTGCATACAAAGCTGTGGTGATATGTTTTATATTGTGACATTTAAGATATTCTTCCATATCATTAGAAATAAGTTGAACCCTATTATCGGTAACCATAATTGAGGGACAACCTTCTCTTGCAAAAACTTCCTTAAAAAAATCTAACACTTTATTAGTGGTAGCTGTTGGCACTAATTTGACTTCTGGCCATTTTGAGTGGTAATCCACCAAAACTAAAGCATATCGTGAATCCATTGACAAATTCAGAAATGTACCAGAAATATCAAATGTCATCTGGCCAATCCACATACTTAAGAGGAGGCACATTAACTTTATGCATTTTATCACTTGAACTGCAAACCTCACATTCTCTAACTACATGATCTGCCTTGCGATCCATTCCTGGCCACCAAAAGTAAGTCCTTATCAAACGTTTCATTGCAGACATACCTGGATGGGAACTATGAGCTAAATTAAGAATAGTCTCTCGCACCCCAACAGGTGGTACACATTTTCCATTCTTATAAATGAAATCCCCATCCAGCTTTTACTCCTCTGACACTTTAAAAATGGGTATAAGTTCTTGAGGAATATTATTTTTCTTAGGCCAACCTTCCACCATATACCTCTTAACCATTTGCCATAACAAATCATTTCTTTCACAGTCTTTTCTTCTGAAATATCTGAAAAAGCTCCAATTACAACATCCTGAATTGTGGTGACCTCTAAATCATATTTTTATTTTATAGATTGAAACTCACACGAAAACCTTACAAAGTTTTTCATCAAAATATTGTTTAGAAATAATAGTTCATGGTGATCCAGAGTCCACCATGAGACTTAACTCCATATGTGATACCTTAACAGTACACATTGGAGACTTAGTACAAGGCATGTTATTTGAGTCTTCAACATTTGCTACACTATCCATAACCAATACCAAAAATCCTGAATTTGTCGAGTTCTCCAAAATATTTTCCTTTCCTCCCGTATTAATTTCCTGACCAGATCCTTCTAGCATACATGAAATCCTATCATGATATTGAGTTGAATATTTCCTTTGATCTCTGCACATATTTGCAAAGTGTCCAACTCTTCCACAGTTTTTACTCTCTCTTCTAATAGCAGGACATCCACTAAATGAAGCTATAGGATTTTTATTTCCACACTTGTAGCAAGCCATATTCTTTTCATTTCTCTCAAATCTTCTTTGGGCATTGAAATTTAAGTTTTGACTCAGAAATGAATTCAAATTATGTGAATCAGTTTTTACTTCCCGTTGGCGTTTTACTGCACAAACTTCTTCTGGTTTTTCATTCTTATTACTAATATTTTTAACTGTATGCATCAATTTTTCTGTTTGCTCAAAAGCGTTGAAATGGCTTCCAAAAGTTTTGGATCACCCATAGCTGTTCTTGTGTTTTTTTACATCTAACATGAACTATTATTTGGTCTCTTATCATTTCATCTGAAATGTTGCCAAAGTTACAATGTAGACTTAGAGTGCTTAACGCTGTTAAGAAGTCGTCAAATGATTAATTTTCTTCTTGTATCCTCGTATAAAATGTAAACCTATTCAATGCTATATTACTTGTGGGTTTAAATTTTTTCTCCATTATAAGTAAGGCTTCATTGTACACATCTGTAGCTTCGCTATTTTCTGCAACAGTTACTTGAGGCAATGCCCTAAACACCATCGGTCCTTCAGAACCGAAACAATGTAATAACATACTTATTTTTTTTTCTGCTCCCATTCTTTCTCCATCTATGGCCTTCATATAATTTATGAATTCTTCCTTCCATCTTGACCATGGTAGGGGTGGTTCCCCCTTACACTGTAAAAACTTTGCCGGTGGATCAAACTACATTTTAATATATATTATATATATATATATATTCCTTTCTTCTTCACTTAATTTATTACACAGTATATTCAAATATTGTTAATAGTTTTTTTTTTTAAACAGTAAGTGCTTTGCCTCATATATCTTCCATATGTTATTCATTGAAACATAACTGATGAATGAAAACACTGGCTCAATTGCATTCAAGCTCTGGATTAATTGTATTTCAATTCATGAACCTACTTTCATTCCATGTTGGTTCAGTGTTATGAAGAAATTTCCTGTGTAATGTACTTCTTTTAACTCTAAATTAACGATTTTACTTGCAATGAAAGGGACCTTGTGTTTCCTTTACAGCCCGCGTCATCGTTGCTAGGGCTGTATCCAAGGAACACAAAATGGCCCCCACGCTGTTTGCGTTTTTACGTTAGTTCCTTCAAACATTCATTTCCTTATCCAGCATGAAGTGCGGTATTACCCACAAGTAGTTGCGCTTCCAAGCGTATGACCTATGCGCACCGAATGCGGCCGGAGACCACGCTGCCTCGTGAAGAAATGCTGACCAGAATTCAAAAGATGCATGCGCGATTTGTAGCGGTGAGCGCATATATTTCCTTTTGAAATCGGCAATGATAAAATGTAACTATACGGTAAAAGCAAGATAACAGTACCTTCGCGAAGTTATGATACTCTGTGGCTTGTGCGTACTCATTTGTTTGCGGCCGAAATTCCTTTTGATGGTTCTTCGTTAATTTTAACCATAAATTTCAATTCCTGTGTGAACCATCCGGTACGATACAAAGTTGATCTACTCCTTTTTACAATTCTTTTTAAAACTCTTTTCAGTATGTGAATTTCGGTTCTATTCCAGTTGAATCAATGAATATATATTCTTCTTTCCTTTTCCATGAGATCAAAAACCTTTAAATAATCCGTTTTGGGTTCAGGAACATAATTCCTCTGTGCTGCTGCTTCTTGTTGTGAGTTGTTACTTCCCTCGTCGCCATTGTAAGAAATCCAGTTATTCAAAATAAGTTAATGTTGGTGATATTGCAGCACAGCAATAGGAACATCAGCTCTCCAAGAAAAGACAGGACAACTGATTGCCTGGAGGCTGGTATTCTAAAGCAGTGTTCTATAGAATCAAAATGAACAGCAAATAATAACAAATGAGAGCAACCTGGATATTGCAAATGTAACACCGTCGCATCTGAAGTTCAGGGTCGAGAGATGGCACCTAAATACTCCATTTTGGTGCGTTAAGGGATGTACCGGGTAGTATCTAGTGGGCTGCCTACCTGTAGGGCACCTACACCCCCTACATGATTACTTCCTGTGGGAAGTGGGCATAACCGTGACCCTAAATGGCTAATTCCATCCAACACAAGATGGAGGAGTCTAAAAAGTTGGGTCCACATCAGCTGGTCCACCCTAGGGGTGGTCGTAGTGGCTGAATGTGGGCACAACTCCTATTTTAACAAATGTTCCTACCTGTCTTGCTACCAAAACGTGAAGTCAGGACAGGGGGGTGGGCACCTCCACTATCTGGAGAGGCCCGGGGTTGCGTATCAAAGGCGGCAGGGCCTCTGAAGCTTCCAGCCCTAGCATGTCCATCCTGCTTGGAGAAGGTGTTAACACCTTTGCCCAGAGCAGGCTTTGTTCTCATCCTCCGAGAGCAAAGGCTATCACCTCAGGAGCTCAGTAAGCTGTCTTTGGTGGCTGGCTGGTCGAGACCAGTCAGTCAACAAACTAGTAGTCAGTAGGTTTTCAGGTTCCCTCTATGTGCATGTATTAATATATCCAGCACTTGCATAAGTGTGTGTTTATTAAGATGAAGTGTTTGATACCAAACACCTCGGGGGTACAGTATTTATTATTTATTTTCGGCTTTATAAAGCGCATGGCTGCCCCAGAGACGAGGCGTCCCAGCGCCATCAGAAACCCCAAAGACCAGAGCCAGTTGGAGAATAACCGCAGATATGCTACTTACAGGGAAAAAGCCAAGTTTGTAAGGTTTTGCGAAAAGCCAAATGATTCAACATTACTCTCATAGGGAAAGGGAGTGAGTTCCAGAGTTTTGCGGCCAGGTAGCCCAAGGAACGCCCACCGGCCCTCGCTCTCCAGATGCGTGGAACACGGACCAAGGCAAGATCAGCAGAACGCAGTGGACGGCTCGGCTCATAGTACTCTAACAGATGGAATAGCCCCGGCGGGGCCTGTCGTGCCAGAATCTTATGAGAATAACACAGTGCCTTGAACTCGATACGACGGTCGACTGGCAACCAATGTAGTATCGGGAGCACATGGGCAACTGAGTGCGATCTGGACAGAGCCACCAAAAGCCGAGCCGCCGCGTTCTGGGCCCTCTGTAGGCGCTTAATTCTTGCTTTGTTGGTGCCCAAGTAGAGACAGTTAGCATAGTCCAATCTGGATACAATGGACGCCTGGATGATAGTTTGATGCACCTTGGGGGGAAAGAACCCGAGCAGTGGTCTGAGGCCACGTAAAAGTCCAAAACAGGTCCCTGCAACAGCCTTTGACTGTTTTTCAAAGGACAAGTTACTGTCGAACCATACACCCAGGTTCTTCACTGCGTCCTTGGGGTGAGGGGCGGGCTTGAGGTGATCCCGTCAACACTTGTCGGACCACAGCTCGCGATCCCTGCCAAAGAGGAGAATCTCAGACTTGCTAGCGTTCAACTGTAAACAGCCGCCATCCAGTCGGAGATTGCCAAGAGATCGTCCTTGAACTTGACCAGCTTATTATCGCACTTCTTCGAGAAGGCCAACACGTGGGTGTCGTCAGCGTAGGACACCAGTGACAGTCCCCTGCTCTTGGCCACCTCTGCAAGGGCTCTGACATATAAGTTGAACAGCAAGGCACTCAAAACTGAGCCCTGCGGAACTCCCCGATGTAGAGCAGCCTCCCAAGAGTGATATGGAGGAAATAGAACCTAAAAGGACCTGTCCACAAGAAAAGACCGAAGCCAGGCCAGTGCCAAGTCTCCCAATCCCACTTCCCTGAGACGATTGAAAAGGATCTCATGGGAGACCGTATCAAAGGCGGCACTGAGTTCCAAGAGGACCAGTGCTGCGGAGTCCCCAATGTCCAGACTCCCTCGGATGCTTTCTGAAACTGTGAGAAAAGCAGACTCCGTGCTGTGCCGTGGCCGAAAGCCATGCTGAGTTATATCGAGAATGGCGTTCTGCTCAAGGAATCCGGCCAGGATAAAGTTCACATGGGATTCTACCAGCTTGGCCAGAAATGGGAGCTGGGAAATTGGTCGATAATTCCCAGGGTCTCTTGGGTCCAGGGAAGGCTTTTTTAGTAGGGGGACCGCTTTGGCGTGCCCGGGGGACAGAAGCTGTACTCAAGGATAGGTTGACCAGCTCAAGACCGGTTGGGGAAATAGAGGAGTATAGTTGACGATGGAGGGCAGGTGGCAGAGGATCCGCCGGGAGCCAGATCTGATTTTAGCGCTCAAGATCTCATAACCTGGCAGGGTCAAACGAGGAAATGAGGACAGACTGCCTGCCCCTTGGTTGCCAGGAACGCCTGACAACCCAGCTTCGGGATTGAGGGACATAGTCGGTAGCCCCCTGTAAATAATCTCCACTTTATTCAGAAAGTACTGGACGAGCTCACTGCAATGTTGATTAGAGGTGATGGAAGAAGCCCTCTTACGCCCTGCACTTTAAATGTCGTTAAGCAGTGAAAAGATGGTTTTAGCAGGGTTAGAGCTGGATAAGATTTTATTAGCCATATAGTCAGCACAGGCTCTACGAATACCTGTATGGTACTGTTTGATGGCTGCCCGATACTCTATTTTGGCAGACAGCTCATAAGAGCGTCTCAACGCTCGTTCTAGTCACTTGCAGTGTTTTTTGCCAGCGTGAGGGATTCAGAGAACCAAGGATTCGTAGGCCCACGGCTCATGCCCCCTCGTCTGGCTGGGATGCAACTGTCCAAGCCCGCTATTAGCCAATCTTGAAGACACGAATTGGCCTCCTCTACATCACATGGAAGTTGCGGCCGGTGCTCAGTTAGCCAGCTAGAAAAACCAATTTGTGCCAAGGACGTTTAAGCGCTCGGATTCCGTGCAGCTCTTCTAATTTGCCCGGAGATTGCAGGGAAAATGGGACCAGGAAGTGGTCGGTCCAAGCTTGCCGGACCGGAGGGGGAACAGTCGGAGAGCTGAGGTTAGAAAAGATGGGGTCTAACAGGTGACCCACCACATGGGTGGCGCCAGTAACATGCTGCACTAGCTGGAAGGCTTCTAAGTCTGCCAGAAAGCAAGCGACCTCAGCATTTCCCCCACTCTCTAAGTGAAGATTAAGATCACCCAGAATAGTAAAATTAGCTGACTTGCTAGCCAGTGACTCAACCATGCTTAGTAGGTTGTCCCTAAACGAGCTGGACGGACCTGGGGGTCTATAAATTAGCAGGCCGGATATAGTAAGCTTGTGAGTCAGGCACATTTTAAATAAAGCGCTTTCACATCCCACAATGGTTTCCTTACATAGGCTGAGAGAGTAGGCTTCTTTGGTGATTACTGCAATGCCTCCCCCTCTACCACCCTCTCTGTTGATAGCTGCGAGTACATACCCCTGTGGCAACGCTAGCCATGACTCCGCCACTGAGTCATGAGTGAGCCACGTCTCCGTAAGGAAGAGGGCATCGGGGGACTCATCGACCAGGAGGTCCAGCACCTCTGCATGATGTTTTGCCAGTGAGTGGCAATTCAGGCTCAGAAACCTGTACGTTGTATGGCTGACAGGACGACCGACCCTCCCAGAGGAAAGCTACTTAAAAGAGCGGAGTTGGCACTGAAAGGAGGGCTCATTAAAAGCCCAGGGTAAGGAGGGACAGTTAGAACTCAGGGAAACAAGCTCTTCCTGTGAATACCTGAGCGGTTTTGCAGTTGCAGGTCAAGTGAAGTGAAGCCATCATGTAGCTGGGGAACTCATAATTATGAGTGTCCAGCCCATTTACTTGTTATGGCTTCCTGGTGCACTAGTAATATCTGATAAATGACTTGGATATCACTGAGGCATATCCAACCTCCACATATACCCTCACATGGGTATAGTGCACCCTGCCTTAGGGCTGTAAGTCCTGCAGTAGTGGCGATTTACCTATACCGCATGTATTCTTGGCAAGCATGGCACACCGGGATATGTGCCATGTCAACTCTTTGGTCTTCTCTGCACCAAGACACACAGGCTGCAATGGCAGTTTTCATGAGCTTGGTGATGCGTCCCTTATGGTGGAACAAATTGTGCTGCAGCCCTCGGGGACTTTCTTTAGGTCCAATGCCCTAGGTACCAGGGGTACCATTTACTAGGGACTTATAAGGGATCACAAATAGTTTGACAACTCTGGAACAATCAGACAGTTTAGGGAAAGAACACTGGTGCTGGGGACCCGGTAGGCAGGAACCTAGTATACTTTCAGTCAAAAGCCTCAGAGCCCTAAAGTGCATTAATCCGGCAATTGTAGACCCTCCTGCGACAAGCCGCTTCTGATTCTCTGGCGCAGTCATACATGCGGCGGGATGAACCCTGAATACCAGTGTAGCCCTGCTGCCACCTGGCCGGGACTGACCTGTGATCCTCCCGGGTGCTGCGCCTGGCCGGTGAGGGGGACGTCGAGGGAGGAAGTGTCCTGCGGCCAGGATCACCCCTGGGTGCTGCATAGTCGCTACATAGCCAGGGACCTCTGTATTGTCTACTGCCATGCCTGGTGTGGTAAAGGGGCCTGAACTCCCATAGACTGCCGCACATTGCAGGGGATGCAGGCGTGGAGTGGCAGACGCCTAGCGTACTTTGCCCAGTTGTACCAGTGGCCCTCCTCCCCTTCTTGGGTGACACTTGTGCGTAGGATTTTTGGGGCTGTACCCTACAACCCAGAAGATCTACGCTGCATAGGGACTACCTCCACCTCCTACGCGATGGGCAGGGGCAGACTGGGCGGCGCTGGACCCAAACAGGGCTTCCTGGATCATTTCACTGCACCCTCCGAGGGCTCCACGGGCGGTGAGGGGGCAGGCTCGGCGCCCAACAATGCGACCCTTCTTGCTGCCATTAACAATGCCAGAGACACGTTGGATGCCAAGACTGGTGCGGTGGGGTCGGAGATATCCTTTTTGGGCCAAGATCTCCGCCCGGCCGTGGATCGCATTACTGAGGTGAAACGAGGGTCTCGGCCGTTGAGGACACTGTGTCCACCCTACAGAAAAAAAGTTAATAAACTATCGGTGGTGTCGCAGAAACTAGACTCCAGGGTGGAAGATGCAGAGGGATGGGTGCAATGCAATAATCTACGCTTTGTGGGCCTGCCGGAGGGATGCGAGGGTGCCTCTATGACCCGCTTAATCACTGAGTGGCTCACGAACCTCCTGCCTAAAGACTTGCTGTCATAGAGCCAAGCAAAGTAGTGGTGGATATAAAGGTCGCACTTCGAAAAACACCAAATACGGGGCTATTGCAGTCAATTTCAACATTGTTATCTTTACAACCATAAATACAATCGGTGCCACTTAGGGTGAGATACCCCACTACCCAAAGTATCACAAACACAAGACACTAAGTGACTTGTGCAATGTATTCAGAACGAGAACCCCAGCACTCCAAATTTTTCACATTCAATAAAGTATACTAGTCAAACAAGCAAAGGAACACAACCATGAAAGATTCCTCCTATTTCAGGAAACACCGAAGAGAAAATCAATTGATCATTCATTAAAATGGGGCACTGTGATAAGATCGTAAATCAAAGTTCCATTTGTCCACAGAAACCGGCTAACAGTCTGTTCCGCCGAGAACCGTAACTGCTGAATGGCTTTATCATACACAACAAGGACTGGACTAGCATGCAACAAATGATTGTGCCAGTCTTTGCATCTCTGTGTTAGGAAATAAATAATTTTAATGAATGATCAGTTGATTTTCCCTTCGCTGTTTCTTGAAAATAGGAGGTATCTCTCTTCACCGTTGTGTTCCTTTGCCTCTTTGACTATTATACTTAATTTTATATAAAACATTTGGAGTGCCTGGGTTCTCATTCTAAAGTCCTGCTGTCCTCCTGCTTTGTGGTAGAGCGTGCACACCAGGCCCTGACCCAAAAACCTCCGCCTGGTGAAAACCCCAGACCAGTAATTGCCAAAATACTGAATTATGTCAATCGGGATGCCATCTTGCGCTATGCTAGGACACATAAAGACTGCTTTCAACACGACTCGAGGCCCATTATGGTGTTCCCGGACTATACAAGCCTGGTCCAGCAACAGGGCCAGTCCTTTACAGTTGCAAAACGTAAGCTACGAGACATGAACTTAAAATATATACTCCTCTATCCGGCCAGAATAAGAGTGATTTTTTTTTTTTTTTTTTTAAACCTTTATTTTGTAAAAAAGAAATACAGTTGCAGACCTACAACCACGGAGGCTGGTCAGTAGTACGCAATACCAGTAGCATAAGAATACACAGCTCATCAGCCGACAACCCGAGGGCCCGGCAGTGAGAAGGCACGATATTATGGAGAACTTGTGGCAATAAGAGGATAAATAAAAGGTTTCACATTTTATATTTTATAAAGATCCTGAAGAGGGGGGGGGCCGCGAGCAAAACAATACATCACATACAGTGGGAAGCTAAGAACCCGAAACGCACAGTCAAGGGAATTGAGGAATGTCGGGAGCCTCAAAAAAAGGGGGGAGTGCAGATCTCTCCTTGGTATGAATTCCATTGACCCCATATCCTTCCCCATTTCTTGGGCCTACCACGGGAGACATATACAATTTTTTCTCTAAACATGCACCAGTCCATGTTTTCTTTCCAAGTTGAGACTGATGGTGCCCTCTGAGATCCCCACAATTGAGCAATATCTCTTTTCGCAATCATGTTGCCCAGTGTGGCCCATTGAGTCTGGGCAATACTGCAATCATTCGGCTCCCAGATGTTCAACAAACCGCGTCTGGCCTCGGGCAATAACTCAACACCCGTCACCTCAACCATCACCGCATGCACTCGATTCCAGAAAATCACTACCTCCGGACATTCCCATATAATGTGAAGGAAGGTAGTAGGCATACCACAACCACGCCTACACAGCCCATCCGCAGAATAACCCATACACATCAAACGTGGACCCGTGACATAGACTCGGTGCAGAATCTTCAATTGCACCAGTCGAAGACGCGCCGGAACCGAAACCTCTTTGGGGGAGGATATCGCAGCCTGCCAGTCTTCATCGTACAATTTCAGCCCATCGCCAGTCCAAGCCCCCCGAAGCTTTACAAGGAGGTCCGATCGGTCATTAATGAGTTTTTTGTAGATGAGAGAGATACTGCTATCAGGGACGTACCCGTCAAGCACTCTATCTTCCAGGGGAGAAGACTCCGGGATAGTAGTCCCAGCTGGGAAAACCGATTCAAGTGCGTGGCGGACTTGGAGATATCAGAAATATTCCCTATCACTCAATTTGTATTCCTGTTTAAGTTCATCGAAAGTCTTAACTCTGTTCTTAGCCCAGAGATCGCCCACTTTACTGATGCCAATAAGGTCCCATCTATCGAATCCCTTCGTCGACCATAGACCGCTCAGTCTCTCCGCAGCGTATAGGGGGGTCGCTCTAGTAAGCCTGTCCGTCCACCTCGTAGCCGTAGTTGCACTACCCCATACTCGTACAGCCACCCCAGTGGGGCCCGTCAGGTTCTTCCTGGCAGCTCTGGAATAGAGCGCTCTATTATAGTCTACCCCGGGCAGCTGCCACCTGTCCATCTCAAATGCGGGATTCGGAACAGGACCATACATGGCATGGTTAACAGCGCTCAATTGGGATGCCCAGTAGTAGCGTTTAATATCAGGCAACGCTATGCCACCGTCGTACCAGGGCAAAGTCAATTTTGCCAACGGTATGCGAGGTCGCCCGCCCCACACCAGCTTCCTCTGGAGGCCCTCAATTTCACGGAAATAGCTAGCTGGCACCAGATCAAGGGTATTATGGATGGCATACAAGAATCGGGGGAGAGACATCATCTTGAACAGGACCGCTCTACCCAAGGGGGACAGCGGCAAGCCACACCACGCCGCAACATCCGACTCAAGCCGGGCAAGTGAAGGTAATAAATTCCGCTCATAGCGCACTGTGGGATCCAATGAAATGTAGATCCCCAAGTACTTAAAGCAAACTCTCGAAACGGGTATCTGTCAATTGCGGGGCAGAGAAGGCAATTCTCCTGTGAGGGGGTAGATACAGGACTTGGCCCTATTGATAATTAAGCCGGAGTTTTTCCCAAAGGAGCTCAAGACGTCAAATAGGACTCCCAGTGACTTACGGGGAGAGGTAAGGTACAACAATATGTCGTCGGCATATAGCGATATACATACCATCCTCGAGGTCATTGGACCATCGAATGGCCTTCAGCGAAGGCTCCCAATGGAGCCATGCTGCAAGGGGTTCAAGGGCAAGCGCAAAAAGAAGTGGCGATAAAGGGCACCCCTGCCTCGTGCCACATCCGAGAACAAAGGGTTCCGAGGTCCTGCCGTTGACCACCACCTGAGCCAGCGGTTGCTCATACAGAAGTCTGACCCACCCGATGAACTTAGGGCCAAAACCGAACTTAGCAAGGGCTGCCCACAAATATGGCCATTCCACCGTGTCGAAGGCCATCGAGGCATCAAGTGAAACCAAGATGGGCGGCTCAGCAAGAGACCCCGCCCTTGCTAAGACGCCATGAAGACGGCGAAGATTAAGCGCGGTGTTCCGATCGGGGATGAAGCTAGACTGGTCCGGGTGTATCAAATCACTGATCACCGTAATCAGCCGGTTTGCCAAAAGCTTCGCCAGGATCTTGGGTTCCACATTCAAGAGCGAGATCGGCCGATACGATGAACAGTGTTCACGGGGCTTGCCATCTTTATGGATGACCACAATGGACGCCAGTCTCTGATCCCGGGGAAGGGACCCGAGATCTCGCGATGCCGTAAACATCCGACGAAGATGCGGCGCCATTTTGTCAGGGCACAGCTTGTACAGTTCGACTGGAATGCCATTCGGGCCTGAGGCCTTCCCCGAGCGAAGTGTGCGGATAGCGAGCGCTACTTCATCGGTGGAGAATTCCGCCTCCATAAGCTCCTTGTTCGATTCCGACAGGCTAGGCAATGCAATATCCCGAATCAACAAGTACGAGTCTTCCTCCGGCCTATCTGAAACCGGTGCATAAACCCTCTGAAAATGCTGGGCAAAGACCTCCACTATCTCAACCGGGTCCACCACTCGCATACCATCCACTTTTTCAGCAACAGGCACCACGCGATTCAATCTATCTCTTTTGTCTAGCCAAGCAATCAACTTTCCCGCTTTGTCACCATAATCATACAAACGCCCCTGTTGCTCACGATTCATTGCCTTGGCCGCGTCAGTCACCAGAGCTCTATATTCATACTGTTTAAGGACCAAAGAGTGCAGTACCTCAGGTGTAACCCCAGACTCCATCTTTTCCTCCAACCCAATGATTTCATTTTCCAAATCCACCACTTCCGCATTTATTCGCCTCCTCTCACTAGCAATCAAGGATAGTCTGACCACGGATCACAGTTTTATAAGCCTCCCATAAGGAGACGGGGGAGGACACCGACCCCTCATTCTCAGCAAAGTAGTAATCCATACTCTTAACCACCTCTGTTCTAATTTTGGGGTTACGAAGGTGCCAGGGGTTGATCGTGGCAATCCGACCCCTGGCCCCCAACTGTACATCAATAGTGAGCCAGAGTGGGGAGTGGTCAGAGATCACCCTAGCTTAATGTCTGATTTCCCTTACAGAGACCATCTGCACCGCTGGTATGAGGATATAATCGAGTCTCGAGAGACTCCCTTGAGCTCCCGAGTAAAAGGTATACTGAAGCTGCCCAGGGTGCAGGTGTCTCCAACAATCCGCTAGACCCAACATGTCCAACAAGTTCCCCAGCCATAGCTGCGATGCGGGGAGGAGTCTGAAGGGGCTACGATCTTCATCCCCAGTAACAACCGAGTTAAAATCGCCACCCACAACCAATATGCCTTCAGGGAATCCCAGGACAACCCCAATCAAATCAGAAAATGTGGTGGACTGTAGACCGGGCGGAACATACACAGACAAAATGGAGATAGTCTTCCCCTCCCACCGACCCGTGATAGCCGCATAGCGGCCTCTATCATCCAGTACCGTGCCATCTATCTCCAGGGGTAGGGAGTTCCTAACTAGGACGCCCGCCCCCCTCGACCCAGTGGTAAATCCAGAATGAGCCACCAGGAGGTAGCCCCATCTATTCAGTGCATGGCACGTGTTTCCTACTAAATGTGTTTCCTGGAGCAAAACTATATCTGGGGAGCATCGCTTTAAGTATTGCAAAACTATCCCCCGTTTTATCCAATCACCAAGACTGTTGACGTTCCAGCTCAGCACCCTCAGCCCCCTACCCCCCATCCCAGAAATGAGTCCTCTGCCCCCCCGCCACGAAACAGGCACATAGGATAAAATATGGAACAACTCGCAGCCTCGATACAAACAAGAAAGAAAAGACCCCCCCACTACCCCCAAAAGAACCCTCAAAAACACCCCCCCCCCCCCACCCTGCACCCCTGCGGTAGACCAAAAAGCCACCCCAACTTGCAGTGTGCCTGTTGCCCCATTAAACTAACCTACAAAAAGAGAGAAAAAAGTCCCCAGTGGAGGAAGAGTCCCGGTTCCCCCCACCCCCGGGTATCACACTATATAGACATAACAATCACAGAGCCACTGCCATAAGTCCATAAAATTGTCTCGCCGGCGCAGACTCACTACTCCTGCTCTTCCAAGCTGCTTTCGGCGCCCCTCGAACTTTCTGGGCTGGTGCGGTGTGTCGGCAGAGTGTCCAACCAGTCACTGGCCACCTCGGGGCGGTCAAAAAAGAGCCCACGTTCTATATATTCAATCCTCAGGCAGCCCGGAAAAAGCATGGCGTACTTCAGTCCCATGTCCCTAAGTCGCCTTTTCACCCCCGTGAAGCCCATACGTTGTTTCTGCACTGCCTGCGTGAAGTCCGGATAAAAACTGATCGACGCATTTTCAAATTTTGTGGGACCATTGGTACGTGAGGCTTGCAGGATAGCGTCTCTGTCCCGGAAATTAAAAATCCTGGCTATTATAGGCCTCGGAGCGGCCCCCAGCTTGGGCTTCCCACCGGGGACTCTATGTGCACGCTCCACCGTGAAAAAGTTACAGAGGCCCTTTGGTGCCAAGTGATTTAAAACAAGGTCCTCCACCAGAAGGTCTGTGGATAAGTCTGTGGAGTTCTCCGGAACACCTACGATGCGGACGTTGTTGCGTCTGGCCCGGCTCTCGAAATCATCCAGCCAACGGGCAAACAAGTCATTGGACGTTCGAAGGTTGCGGACTTCGGTCTGGAGATCCGAGACATCCGTGGTCAGGCTTGCGGTCTTAATGCCCAGGGACTTGACCCACTCATTGGTTTTCCCCAAGTCCGTCCTGATAAGATTGACTTCGATCGCCACTGTGTCTATCTTAGCTGCCAGGGTTTCATACTGCTGGCCCATAGTTGTCCGAACACTTGCAATGGCGCCCATAACGTCCTTCAAAGTAGGCTTCTCAGTTACAGGAGGACCATCACCAGTCTCCTCAAAGACCTTACTCACTCCGCCAGGGGATCCTTTCGGGCGGGTAAAGCGATCTATGGTCTGCGATTGGGCAACGCCTCCTTGGTATGAGCCTCTGGTGGCACGCTTCTCGGTATCCGCCTTTCCCGTCATTATGGGCGACGAGCTCTGACGGAACCTTTGGGATCTGGTCAGAATGATTCCCCTTGCGGCAAACCTATAGAGGCGAGAGGGCGAGGATCAAAAGCAAGCGTAGGACTGGCAGCAGAGTCAGGTCAGCCGTGTCGATCGGCAGCAAGTCGCCGTCAACAATGACCAAGAGCGAAACCGAAAGTACCACAGGGGCATTGGACGCGTCACACCCGCCGTTGTTGTTCAATTGCCACCTGGGTACCTCGGGGACTCAAGCCCGTGGATGGTCTTCGGTGTAGGCCGCAAGTTTCAAAGTGCAATAAGTCCGGTTCCCGGCGGCCAAATCGATTTTTGAAAAAAGTTTTTGTATCAGCAGGGCATCAGCAAAAGGGACCCGTCGTCCAAATCAGGATACTGGGCAGGATAGATGCGGGAGGCGCAAAGGGTCTCGGGAACCCTGTGCTCACACGTCCATCTTGGATACGCGCGAAGCTCCTCCAAGAGTGATCTTTAACTCCAAATTGTTCTTCTTCGACACCCCCGGGAGGCCGTCTTTGCCTGGGCTGAGGAGTGCCCCCGACTCCAGCCAGGCTCACCGTCATTGCAGGACTCGGACTCCTCACGCGGATCACGACGGCACAGGTCCCGACGACCCAAATCTAAGAGACGTCAAGGCTCCAGATCCGACAGACTGTCAACGAGCCCAGAGTGGCCCCCCTGATGTGCTCCACACACCACGGACTCTCAACAGCTCACAGACATTGAGTGTTGTTTATTAATGTTTTTCTGAAAGCACTTACCTCTGAGTGGGCGTGGATGCTAGGCTATGGGACTTCCAGGGCAAAGACTCTTAGGGTCACCCCAACTTTTTGTTTTCCGAATGTTTTTTGGGTGGGTTGGGTATTGTTGGTGTGGTGGGCTCGTGGCTCCCCTGTTGGGGGCCTGCTGTGCCTCATTTCGCGTCAGATGCTCCTAGTTCACGGCAGTGGGGCGTGGCGGACCGTTATGGGAATGTAGTGTTAGTTCGTTTTATATGTTATATGCAGACATGCTTCATAGATCTCGATATCTGCTTTGCTATACATACTACGGCATAGGATGATTGCTCCAGGTGACGCAGCCCCTCTCGGGGACCCTACAGTGGTTTCATGGAATGTCAGGGGTCTCCAGAATAAAGTGAAACGGGGTGCTGTCCTTTGTCAAGCTAAGAGAGATGGGGCTGATATCCTTCTGCTGCAGGAGACTCACCTGCTGAGTAATAAGGCCCCATGCCTAGCCCAGTTTGGTTTCCATCACATTTACCACGCGGTGGTTCACCCGGGGATCCCGGGGGGTTGCCATTTTAATACATTGCAGGGTCCAGTTCCAACACATCGCCCACAAGATAGACCCCGGGGCCAGGTTCCTCTTTGTCACGTGCATGCTGTATGGCGGACGGGTCACTCTTGGCAGTATATATGCTCCTCCCCGTTAGGGACTGCTTTTATAGACAAGATCACAGGTGTCAGGGGGGACCTCCATGAGGACTTGACACTTTTAGTGGGGGACTGGAACGACACGATGGGGCCTCTAGACCGACAACGCAGTACGGACCCTCAACCATTGTTAGGTCCCACTAAACTGGGCTCTCTGGCATCCACTTTGGGATGGGCTGATGTTTGGCGGGAGTATCACCCCTCAGAGCAGGGTTACACATACTTATCTTCAGTTCATGGGTCCCAATCCCGATTAGATTATTTCTTCGTCCCCCGCATTTTTCTTCACCGTTTCTCCCGCGCAACTCGCCATCCACATGGACGCTCTGACCACTCTGCGGTCACATTGCAGTTTCACACGCGATCTCACAAGCCCCGGTGCCCGTATTATCAGGACATGCTCTGCACAGCCATCTCCTCGTATTTGGACCACAACGGCCCCTCCGCTCCATCTCGATGCATTTTGTGGGAAGCCCTTAAGCCTACTGTTCGGGCGCTGGGATCAGTTACCATACCAATGAAAAACGTGCACGGCGGGAGCAAATGGCAGCCCTAGAGTCGCGCCAGATGGCCCTTGCATTACAGTTTAACAGAGACCCTAGCCCAGTTAACCGGCGCAACCTGCTATAGGCACAACAAGAACTTCAGCAATATTTAATGGGAGAGGCTAAAGAAATCTAGGAGGCATCGCAACACCGAATTTACCAGTGGCGGGACAAATCGAGTAAAATGCTCCGCCGGCTGTGTCAGGCGAATACTTTCCAGCTATAGTCCCCACCATCCGAGGTGCGAATGGGTCGCTATATACATTGCCGGAGGGGGTGGCTGCAGAATTTGGGTGGCACTTCACTGCCCTATACGCCATACACGAACAGATCTCGGCCACTCTAATTGCGGAATTCCTCAGGGATATCCCACCACGCCCCGCTCTCGAACCAGCTACGCAAACAGCTGGAGACTCCAATTACAGTAGACGAGCTCACTGGAGCCCCCAATGCGCTTAACAAGGGGCGTGCCCCCGGTCCCAATGGATTCCCTACGGAATTTCTACGGCCCCATGTCCACGTGTTAGGCCCCCACCTGCTGGCCTCGATCCAGGAAGCAAAGTACTCAGCCATATTGCCTCAGGATTGCCGACACGCCAAAATAGTCCTTTTAAGATCCCTCCTCCTATCGCCCCATTTCCCTCATTATTTCGAGCCGAGACTATTAGGCAAAGTCCTGACCGATCGTCTTCGTGCCTGTGTTCCTGACTTGATCCACCTCGACCAGTCGGGCTTTGTGCCCTAGAGAGCCACCCATCACAATATATGGAGGGTTCATAATGCTGTAGGGGCAGCCCCAGCTCTGGGTCGGCCGGGGGCCCTACTGTTGGCCGATATTGATAAAGCCTTCGACTCCCTTAGCTGGGTATATCTCTTTCGGTTGCTCAAGGCAATTAACTTTGGTCCGCGATTCATTGCGTATATACGCCTACTTTATACCAACTTAACGGCCACGGTGCGCTTAGCTGGACATTGTTCATCTTCATTCCCTATAGAAAGAGGCACGAGGCAAGGCTGCGCCCTGTCACAGCTATTGTTCGCCCTTGCAGTTGAACCCTTGGCAGTGTTGGCCAGAAGCGACCCGGTTCTCGGGGGCTTTGAATTATCACCGTCGCGCTCGGACCGTATTGCTTTATACGCGGACAATGTCATATTTTTCATCACAGACCCTTGGTTCTATGGGCCTCTCATCCTGGAGATCCTTAGGGTATTTGGGGGAAGTACTGGCCTACACATGCACCCAGCGAAATCCGTACTGTTTCCTGTGTGTGGCCATCAAGGACGGAACGCTTGGGAATCGCAGCTATCCCATGCCACAGACCGGTTTAAATATCTCTGCATCTTTGTGTCACCGTGCCCCAAAATCTCTTGGGCACATAACATCACTCCGCTACTTGCCAGCCTCAACGGTGAAACTTCAGTATAGTCCTCCCTTCCCTTGTCCCTATACGGACGCTCGACCATCTTTAAGATGGTGATGTTGCCCCGAATATTATATCTCCTCCAAAACTTCCCTTATCATATCCCGCACTCCTGGTTTGCACAGGTCAACACCATACAAAACATATTTCTTTGGAATGGTGGAATGTTGAGGGTCGCTCTTCACACATGCGTGCAGTCCACGTATTACTGGGGCATCGCGGTGGCCGACATCTATTCCTACTACGTGGCATCCCATCTGCTTGTGGTAAGCGAGAGGTGGTACAGTTCCCCAACGGACCCAGCATATGCGATGGAGCATGCGGCAATGGAGCGGACCCCCCTCCTACATCTCCTGCACAGTGCCACATGCCTAGATTTCATGCCTTCAGCCGATAAAGTTGTTAATCTCGCTTTGGCGGGCTAAAGTCAGACAGATGGGTTGGAACGGAAAGCTTACCCGGGCAACCCCACTATGGCATGGTACCTACCTTCGTCCGGTGGCCGCCTTCAAAGGATTCCGGGGATGGGACCTGGATATCGACCCTCGACGATGTGATACGGGGCACTTCCTTGAAATCCTATCCGCAACTACAAACTGAGTATACACTGCATAAATCACAATTCTACAAATTCCTACAACTCCGCCATGCCCTTACCCCCCTTGTACGTTCACTGGAGAGCCTTCCGGAATTACATCCGTTAGAGGGCTGTCTATTAATGGGTGATTTAGGCCTCCACAAGAAAAGACAAATATACCAGACCTTAATGACCCACATGCAGACAACGCTCGACAAGACACGACTGGCATGGCAAGCCGACATCCCTGCCCCGACAGATGACGACTGGGCCGAGGCCATAGCTAGCCCGCCGGGGGCGGCAGTCTCTACACGATACCGCCTGATACAATTTAAGTACTTGTACCGGGCTTATTATACACGGACTAGACTCTGGCGGATGGGTGTGATCCCATCCCCTATGCGCCTGTGGTGCAATCGAGGGGAGGGGACGTTTTTGCATACAATTTGGTGTTGCACAGCTTTGCAACCCTTCTGGCGTAGAATAAGGTCCTTCTTCCAGGAGGTGTTAGCGTGGGAACCCCCGCTTGGCCCGTGACTCTTCCTCTTGCATAGCACAGACGACATTGGGGGCAATATATATAAGCAACACTTGCTGTTCTTGGCTCTCACTATTGCTAAGAGAGACATAGCGCAATTATGGAAAGGGACGTCTCCCCCCTACACTAGGTAAATGGAAGACTGAACTGGAAAGGTGTATGGGGGCCGAAATGACATTATTTCTAGCTCGAGGCAGCCTGGCCAAGCATAGGAAAATCTGGACCCGATGGGCGTCATACCGAGGAATCGAGCTTCCCCCCTCTTATCGCCTACTGATAGATGTCCCGTCTTTCATGTATAATGTCTGGCCTATCTCGCACTGTTTTTAAATAGTCTTCTATGCTAATGTACTGTTTATTCAAATCTTGAGATATGACACTGTCTGCAATTTGTTTGTTATGTCTCCTGCATATTTGGCAGGTGTTTAATTTTGGTATAAACACTGGAATTATCGTGAAAAGTCATTTTCTCCTACAGGTCCTTATTGGACTATCGCCCGCCATTCCAACGCAAAAACCAAATAAAATGTGTTGTTAAAAAAAAAGGGGGGGGGGCACTTTCCCACTGTAATAGCTATGAAACACAATTTTGGGACTTAATCTTCATTTGTCCTAAGACAATACCAAATGCTCAAAATAAATGTAAAAGAAAAATCTTTATTTTTTTATTTTGTGCTCTCAGCAAAAAATCAATAATATAAACATAGAAACTTAGCAACACCATAGCATCACACTTGAATTCCATATAATTAGAATAACTTTGCCCAGCTGATTGTGCTACCTCCTCCTTTATCAGCCCCCTCCAACAGCCTCATTCCATGTAAAATGTTGGCAGGCAACCTTGGACTTGATACACAGTGCATTCAGCTTGCATACGCCAATCCATTGCAACTTTCTAGAGCGCTTAGGTAGGAGATTTGCTACTTCCCCATAGTTGAGCTACATCTATGCTGGGGACCATGAGAGCCACGTTCCTAAACAACAGGGTGCATGTAGGACACATTTGTTCCCCCATATTCCCAATTTGGCCAATTTGAGGTCTATTACCAGGTTCTCTTCACTGAAGTCAGCAATAAAGCAGCCAATATATATCCCATGCAGCTGTAAATATGGTCAGTCCCATAGGATATGTAGCAAGGCCCCTTGTCAACTGCATATCTGAAGACATTTGTCTTTGGCGATCTTCCCCATTCGAAATAACCTTGTTCGGGTGTAGTATGCTTGGTGCAGTATTTTTATTTGCACTAATTTGAACCCTGTGCTTATGGCTACCTCCCTAGGGTGATGACATGCCTCCCACAATCTTCATCCCCTGGTCTCTCCAGAATACATTTCCATTTTCCCTGCACTACTTTAGGGGACAGCTCGCTATTATTCAGTAGCATCCTGTAAATTTGAGAAATTGTATGCTTGTGTAGAAGGGCTGCCAATAATCAATACTCCTTAGATTTGTCCACCTTATCCATAGTATCTCCCTGTAGCCTAAAGGGTTATATTTGATTTGGTTATGTACGTGATTCCAGTGGGTCACTGGAACCATCCCTTAGGGAACACCTGGTTCTCCTCTTTGTGAACAAGAGGATTCCTGCACAGTTTTGTTGATGGAGTTCTTATATTTATTCTTTGTAATGTTTTTCAAAAAAGTTCATTTCGTTCGTTATATATTCCACAAGCAAGGCATTATTATTTTCAATTAATATCCAATGCATTTCGGGCATATACATTGCCCTTCATCAGGGATATTATATTTGATTTGTGCATAGTGTAAAAACTGATTGTCTGCTGGCTCGTATTTCTATTTCAGTTCTTTAAAGGAGAAGAGTCCCTGTGCATCACAAATTTTGCCAATCTTTGTTATCCTATCGTCACCCAATATTTCTTGCCCTCCAGTGTTTTCAGATCTGCCAATCTATAGTCGTCCTACAGGGAGGTCTCTAGTGTCACTCTTCCTCTCTATTCCAGTTTCTTTGTGGACTTTCCCCATAATTTAAAAACTAATTCTGTCTGGGATGGGTATCTGGTTGTTGGGTCCGCACCATACAACCTACGCACATACTCCATTGGAAATATCCCGTGTTTGTCTGCCATTTATGATGGTTTTTGTAGGGGACAGAAAGCCCACTCATTCACCACGAGTAGTTGTGATGCCCAATAGTATAACTGGAAGTTAGGCAAGGCAATTACTCCCTTGTAAGGGCTCCTAGTCCGTGTGTGCAATTCTATGCTTTGTCCCTCCACCACCCCATTGTAGAGTCGGAGTTATTTGCTTGAAACAGATTGATAACTTCTGTCCTTCGAGAACAGGTAGTTCTTGCATCATTATCCTGTATCACTGAAATAAATGGGTGCCAAGTTTAGGTCATCTTAGACAAAATGTTTGACTGTAAGAATCTGTTCAGGGATCTCACTGTAGGGACATCTGCCTGAAGGTTTCTGTACAGGTTTTCCAATAAAAGAATTTGTAACTGATTTGCTACTCCTATATCATGTTGTATTATAGATGCAGAAGCCGGCAAAGTTGCATCTTCGATAAACTTTTACAGATTTCGGATTCATTGGTCTGTACAGGAATTGCTGTGGGGAAGCCTGCTCCCTTTTGCACACCAGTTATTAGACCCTAGGTGGATCATTTGAAAAAAATCCCTCTTTTCAAATGCCTGACACTATGAGGGCAAATCACTTCACTTCACAGCTAGCCTGTGGTCTTGAACTTATTGTTTTGCTTTATTTGAGGGAGCCAGGGAGTCTGTGCAGGAGGTTATCCAATTGTTGAAATAATTGATGGCTTTGGGGAGTCTGTTGGTGTGTTCGGGTCAGTGGATGTTGAAAGCATGTTCAGTTCTTGACTGTAATGCTGTTCCTGTTTTGGCGGGCTGGTCTGGTGGTGGTACATATGCATTGGACTGTGACTGGGAGGCTGAATTTGACATGGGCATGGTATGCTGAGGTTAATGGTGTGGACTTGTCGATTACGCTGTTATTGAAGGTGGTGAAAAAAGGGTCCAGGAGGTGTCCAGGGACATGAATAGCTGACTTCTCACTTTGGGTGAGGCCCAGGCTTCCAAGGTCTTCGATAAGTGCTTTTGATTTGGGTGTCCAGGTGGCAGTTCAGTCTCAGAGTAGGATATATTTGCTAGCATCAAGGGCAAGTGGTGCAATGAAAACCATGATGGTGTCAGTGAAGTCGGTGCATGGCCCCGGTGGATTGTAGATGAGTACCGCTTAGGGTGAAGTTTGCCACAACATCAACCTTGAACAACAGGTCTTCCATGTTGGAGGATGGCGTGTCCGTGGATGTGGAGCACCTGATCATGTGCTTTTGGAAGATTGTGATTTCGCCTCCGGCTTGTGAATTCTGTCTTTCCTGGCAACTTCTAGCCAGGGGTGATGGCTGTGGCGATGTTGGATGCTGATGCAGGGTTCAGCCAGGTTTCCATGAGGAAAAGTAGGTCTGGGGCATTGTTGTGAAGCAGTGCGGAGTGTTGCGTGGGGGGTTGTTGGATTGTATGAGTGTGAGTGGTGTTGGGTGCTGTCAGTGCGGGTGCCATGAGTGCTGGGTGTGGGTAAGTGCATGAAAACTTGCAGAAACTGGAAGAGAATGCTCTCTTGATTTTGTGTGGTGTGGCGAGGCAGCAGCGTGTGGAGCGGTGGGCAGAGTTGAGGTGATGAAGGGTCGCAGTGGTGATAGGTGGAGGTCCATGGTTCGTGATTGCTGGGCGTTGTCCAGGTGCAGACGGGCTTGTCTTTGACTCGTCCACTATGTGTGTCTTCTGCATGTCCAAGCTGTTGACAACCATTAGCTGGTCCTGGGAGGGGGGGAGGAGTAATGCCACTTCCTGTGCAGATGGGGGACTGGAAATCCAGTGATGTCCCTTCCTGTGCAGCTCAAGGATGGAAATTGAACCTTTCCTTCACGATAACTAAGACATTGTATATTCTATGTCACGACCTGAGGCAAGAATTATGCCTGTTCAAAGATTACCAACCACTAATGTGGCGATATCCGTCACTGGTTTAAATTAAATCCTCTTAAGTTCCAATGACCATTCTGCTGCATTCAATATATCTTCTAATCGGGCTCCCAAAGAAAAAGCCATAGATGCCATAGCCCCTCAAACCTAGTGTGCACTAAGTTTTTAGTGTCAATTCCACCTCCTTGTTTGACTCGGCAGAACCTTTTTGCAACAGTGGAGGAATAGGTTTTTGCCTCTCTCCAGGAGGGTTAAGTTCCTCAGTCATGTTTTTGTATACCTAAATATATCTTGTCACACCAGTTTTGGGATGTGATTAACAGTAAGATAGGATATAACCCTAGAATTAGACTTCTGTAAATATTGAAAGTAAGCCCAACTGGAGTAAGTAAATACTCTATCTATAATGTTCAGAGTGCTGACATTTGAAAAATGTCGGCAAAATACAAGGCATAATCACATGGTCAACGTACCACAGAGCTCTTTCCTGGAGAGATATGTTAGTTTGCAATGAGTGAAACTGGTTCAAAACCTTATTTACATCCCAAAGGCTACAATATCTGGGTTTTGGGGAAAGTGAGATACATGTTCTCCCCAATAATTTCCCTACTATATGGTGTCCAACCACCAAAGACCCGTCTATTGGAATGTCGTCTGCTGATATAGCAAAACAAAATGTATTTATTGACTTGTAAGCCATCCCATCCGATGAGAGAGTCAATAGGAAATTCATGATATGCACAAAGTCTGGACACCATCCCCTAGACCCCCGTCTCTGGGATCCCACATCCCTTTGCAAACACCAATCCATACACTGTGTCCATGCTGACTGCCCTCGGCACATGCTTTACTGATGAGCCATTCAGCTGTAATCCTTCACTCCGGAAGGTGTAGGCTGCTTTCCGCTATTAGTTGGTGAGGATTCCTTTCCAGATCTAGCAGTAGTTCACGAATCAGGGGAAGACAGATTGGGGATTCCCAGGAAAGTTAAATCTGAGCCAAATACCAAACTTGAGAGCTCCACGTCTTGTCAGAAGGACAAGATCTGCCTGTTATCTTCTTACCTGAGCAGATAGTCTTTTTATAATTGGGAAAGGTGGAAACATATATCCAGAGTCCTGGCTCCGGTCCTGTAAAACGACGTTATTTGCCACTGCTCCCAGATCTGCCTTCCAACTTAAATACATGTGCAGTTGGGCGCGCTAGGTGGCGCAGCTGCGGAATGGCCGACGTCTAACGAGGCTCCCGCAGTCCGGTGGCCAATAAAGCATTTATCCTGACAATACGTTCCTGTGAAGTGCATTATTCGGTGGAATAAGGTGGCAGAACTGGTGCATGCATTAATGCGAGACCGCGATCGTGGCTGGGGGTCAGATTCGCGGAGTAGGCTGCTGCAGCGGGAACGACCAGGAAACCGCCTGGTACTGAGGCGGCAGCTACGCGAGCAGCGAGGTGATCACGAAGCGAATAGGCCACGGAGTAACTGCAGGGCCCTACAGCACTCCTAACTCCGCGGTAGGTGTCGGAAGCGCGCGGAATTGGGGGCTGAAGTGCGACGAGGCTTGGCTGACACCTTGTGCCTAAGGGAATAGAAGGACAAACGGCAGCTGCAGCACCGGTGACGAAAGGGAAGCCATGGCGGCGGCCATGTTGCAGATTCGCAAGTGAGGCACTGCGACTAGAGATTGCTATACGTATGTCCTGCCCTTGCCTGGGAAGGTAGACGTCTGCTAAACCGTGCGGAGGTGGAGGAGAATCGGGTGCTGGGACTCTGAAACGTAAACCTGTTGGAGTTTATGACCTCATATTGTAGGAGCATATGTTGAGGCGGACATTTTGGAGGAGCTATGTGATGTAGCGGCGCAAGGTCTGGAGGTAATGTGCGAACAGTGAATAACATCAGGAGACATTAGAGGAGGCGGGGGTAAACAACGGCCCACTGGTGCTGCTTTCGATGCGCCCATCATAGCGGCAGAGGCTACAGTGCACTAGATCTCTGGGAGGACTTAGTGTTGGGATACCAGCGCGCCGGGAGACAAGCATCTGCAGACGGCGAGGTGGACGGAGTGCGGGCCAGGGCCCACAGGCCAGTCATGTGGACCCCACATGTAAAACACAGCACATAGCTGGGTGAAGAAACTGAGGATTTCTCCTGAGGTGCTCTCGCTGGTCTGGTCTCTACCTGCGTCTGACCTTCTCCGTAGCCTAGAATGTGACAGACACGTAGGAGACGGAAAGACGCGACAACTCTGCTAAAAGCTACGAATACCCCTATGGCTGGCTAGGGCGGCTGGCGCACCATGGGGTGCCCCTTTTGCAATGGAGCAGGAGTACAGCACACGTGGCTGCGAGGCCTAGATAGCTTGCCGCGCCGATCTCGACCAAGTCCATAATCTCCTCACTACAGCTGGGTAGAGCCCCTCTCAGAACCATCATATATTACAAAGGGAAGTACAATCGAAAACCTTTTGGAGCAGCTCTGAATAGGCGTGTGACCAATCTACTGAGGATTGACAATACGAAGACAATATGGGTCGCCTAGACTCCCGCCAATCGCGACTCACGTTTGAGGCCAAACAGGCTCCCAAGAAAACACCACCCGAAGAGGGACCAGATGGTGAGGAGACGCTGCCTGGGAAAAGCACAGACACTGGCGGAGAATTACAGACAATACTTGCAGAAATGCGCCAAGGGTTTGCTACCATAGCATCGAAGGTTGACACATTAACAACCCGTATCAATGGTATCTCCCACAAACTGAAAGGCCATGAAAATAGGCTCAAGGAAGCGGAGCAGCGAATATCCTACACTGAAGATGTCACAGAGCAGCTCAAAACGGGTATGACCCCTATGGACAAACTCATGCAGATAATTGACGCTAAGAACGAAGATATCTAAGCCAGAAGTCGCCGCAATAACGTGCGCATCTTGGGGATACCCGAAAGTACCAACACGGGACGTCTTGAACAGTATGTGGAGGAGATGCTCATGGCAATCACAGACGACGGTGCCCTGTCAGCCCAATTTATAGTGGAAAGGGCGCACAGATCGTTGGGACCCCAACCGCCCCCTGGAGCAACACCTCTCCCCATAATAGCCCGCCTGCTAAATTACCGAGACCACGATGTGGCTCTGAAGGTGGCGAGGGACAAAAGACAGCTTAACTATTAGGGAGTTCAGTTCACTATCTTTCCGGATTTCATGGCCCGAGTACAGGAAGAACGTAGGAAATTCAACGGAGTAAAACAGAAACTTCGACAGGAGCAAATAGATTATGTTCTTTTGTACCCAGCGCATCTACACATTACTCACCAGGGTAAGCAAATCATCCATACAACAACGCAATCGGTAGAGCAGTTTCTTAAGGAGCTGAAACGTCGAAAGGCCTCCACCACAGAAGAAAATGAATCTACTCAAAGACCCCTGTCGGATGTGGAGTGACTTGATGCTACCGTGCAGAGCCCATCGGGCAGAGACATTCACGTTGGACCACACATATATAATGGACTTGGGTGGACCTGATCTTCGAAAACTGTAATGTATACCACTGATTGGCTTGACATAATAATTTGTATTCTCAATACGTGTTTCAACGTGACACATGGAAAGTATGGAACGTATAATGCATGATTTTTCAGTACGGGACACTCTTGCTAGCTTAGGGCCTGCTGAACATAGTCGGTCCCTGGGCTACTGGCAAGGTTAAACTGCGCCATCTGGAGTGCGACCCTCATGGGTATACCCCTACTATCTTGTTGTATGGTTCAGTTGGGGGAAGGGAGGGGGGAGGGGTGGAATATGTCTGGCATGATTAGGATGCTTCAGTGGGAGAGGGTAGGGAACAATCGTCTTTATGGGCAGATTGCATTGATGTGGAAGGTTGGGCAGGGGAGGGAACTGGTGGCTCGATTGGGGAGCCTCAGTGGTGTTGATGCACGGGATGAAATGACTGGTAGTGAGTGGTTAGGGAGGATAATAATGTCTTTCTGGATATTGTTGACATGTAGTGTATGGCTTGTCTCACTTCCTGATGGGTGAACGACCGGCGGACAATTACACGATACTCTCCTGGAATATCAGAGGGCTTAAGGATGCTAGAAAATGTAGACAAGTGTTAGCCTACTTGGATAGGCATAAAGCAGATATGGTATTGTTACAAGAGACGCACATACCACCTAAATCTAGTCCCTCTTTTTGCTAGCAGATGGGCGGGACTTAAGGTATTTTCCAACTATCATTCTTGCGCTAGTGGCACTGCCATATTGATACAACAATCGGTCCCTTTCACGCTTTTGGGGCAACTGGTGGATACTGCTGGACGCTACGTGGTGCTAAGGGGGAGCTTGGGAGTCAATACAGTTACCATCGTCAATTGTTATGCCCCAAATACAGACACACCAGCATTTTTTACACTGATTTGGGGGAAGATACTGGATATCGGCTCCAGGCACATTATTTGGGGTGGTGACTTCAATGTAGCAAAGACACCTGCAATAGACAGGGCGGATGGCCAAGCACAGTATCACCCTAAGATGAGAGAGACGCTGAAGGGTATCTTGGAGGAGTGAGGGCTGATAGACAGCTGGAGGTATTTACACCCTATGCGACAGGAGGGCACGCACTTCACCTCATACACGGGCACATGGGCAAGACTAGATTATTGTTTTGTGACTAAAGAACTGGCTCTTGGTGTGATTGTTGCAAGACATTTGGCTAGAACCCATTCCGACCACTGCCCTGTATTAGTTACGATGGCTATACCTGGCTATAACCGTCCTAGGCGTGCCTGGCGTCTTCAGCCTACTGCTCTTCTAGACGCCGTCTTTCGTGAGGAACTGGGGGCAGACATAAAATACTTTTTTCCTCGTAATAAAGATACGGTTGTCAATGTTGAAACGGTGTGGGAGGCCTTTAAGGTCACAGTTCGAGGATGGTATATTGCAAAGAGTTTTGTGGTGCTGCGCGATATACAGCGTACAATACATAAGCTGGAAGATGAGATGAAGGATTTGGAGAGACCAATGCTGGGTAAGGATGGGGGAGGCACACACAAACAGTTCAGGGCTAAATTAACGGAATATGAGGAGGCGGCGATGCGCAAGCAGATACGGGGAAGGAGAAAGGCCGGGAAGAGCATTATCTGAGGTCATACGAACGGCCCGGGGCGCCACCACTATTCTGGAAATTGAGAATTTGGATGGGGAGGCCTGTAGGGACAATGACAGAATCATGGCTGTACTTAAAACACATTATGAGCACCTATATACTACACAAACTATGGGGGAGGTAGATCTAGACGGTTTCCTGATAGGTAGCATTGTGTTGGCTGAGTGACGTGCACAGAAAATTTTTGAGTGCCCCTCTAGAATTGGATAAAATTAGGGAAGCCATAATGTCTTTGAGCAATGGGAAGGCCCCTGGCCTAGACGGAATACCTGCGGAATTCTATAAGTGCTACATAGACATTATGGCGCCGGTATTGAAAGAGGTGTTTGAGGTCTGGATACTACCCAGATCTATGCGCGAAGTGGTGATCACATCCCTCCTGAAACCGGGTAAAGACCCTACGCCATGTGACTCCTACCGGCCTTTATCATTAATAAATTGTGATGCGAAAATATTAGCCAAAGTGCTGGCCACTCGACTATCCCTTCTAATGACCAAGATAATACTCCCAGACCAATCTGGTTTTGTTCCGACCAAAGCGACCTCACATAACTTGCACACTCTTTTTTCACTTATACAAACAGTGGCCCCGGAGTTTCCACTCGCTGCGTTTTTTTTAGATGCCTCCAAGGCGTTCGGCTCTTTGGAGTGGCGATATCATTTCACTGTCTTACGGAAAATGGGCTTCCTATCGATTTTCTTGGCATGGGTGCAGTTGTTATATACAGAGCCACGGCGAAAATTCTAGTGAATGGGCAACTATCGGAACCACTATCAATAACGAGAGGTACCCGTCAGGGATGTCCGCTGTCTCCCCCTCCTCTTTGCCATCGCGATAGAACCCTTAGCATGCCGGATACGACAGTTGCATCAAGATAGTGCCTTCCGGTGTTTACAACGTCTCACTTTATGCTGATGACGTCACGTTGTATGTCACAGACCCTCAGAACAAATTGAATGCCATACTATGAGAATTTGTAATTTTTTGGCAGGTTATCGGCATTACCATCAACTGGGGAAAGTTGCAGTTTTTTCCACTAACCCCTGCGGTGACAGAATTTCCTTTAGACTTCCCCCTGGAGTGGTGCCACTCCGACTTGCGATACTTGGGCATACAGATTTCCAAGGACAGAGAGGAGACAATACGGCTATTGTGAAACTGGTTGACACTGTCACGCGATTGATAGCTCTCCCGCTGTCGATGGCTGGCAGAGTTTCACTTATTAAAATGGTCGTTTTACCCCGCTTTTTATATTATTTTCTCAACATCCCCTATTATCCAGGAGTCTTTTTTTTTTTCAAGACGTTGAGAACGGAATTGATTAGATTGTGTGGGGAGGGCGCCAGCCGCGATTAAAATGGGCCGTTATGGCGCAACCATATAGCAAAGGGGGATTCGACATACTAGATTTTGAAGCGTATTACTTCAGTGCACAAGCCCACTATCTATATCACTGGGTCAAACCTACCCCATATATGCCCCAAATTGCGGTTGAAGATTTGATTGCTCGCCCCCTACCCCTGAACAGTATTGTTTATGCCCCTGTCCGTACGCTGGACACTCCGCTGACCACAGTGTCTTGTACGATAGATGCATGGCAGAGAATCTTAAGCATCTTAAGGATTACATTGCTCTATTCGCCACGAATGCCCCTTACCTATCATCCCCGGATAGAGCTGCTACAGGAAACTGGGTTTCAGAATATGTGCCGGCGTCTGCATATCGCTACATGGGGAGATCTATTCATAAATGGTGAATTCCGATCACGAGAACTCTTTTTTGGCGACGCTATTCCTAATCCTTTGGAGGTTTTCTACTACATAAGATTGCGGGAGGGTATGAAGGCACTGCTTCCAGAATATCCAAAGTAACCGGCCTGTGTTGGGCCCTTAAATACTATTTTGTGTAACACTGATGGAGTGCATTTGGTATCACACATCTTTAGTAGTCTTCGGACCATACGCAAGAAGTGTCGGGGATCGCTAGGGGGCATTGGAGTGCACATTTAGAAAGGGAAGTGACTGATGAGCAATGGGAATACTGCTGTGGTATTACAGGGAACATAACATCCAGCTGCCGCTTTAAAATCATTCACTATAAGTTCCTGCATAGAATCTACTACACCCCCGCACGTAAATACAGGTTTAATTTAGCAGATACGGATTGTTGTGAATGTTGCAGGCGACCTGGAGCTGGCTTCTTACACCTGTCTTGGGAATGCCCTCAAGTGGAGCGATACTGGGAACAGATACATAATGCATTGGAACTAATGCTTGATGCTAGCCTTGCTAAAGATCCATTAATATTATTATTGGGCTATACTGCGCAGATACCTAGAACCTGCAGAAAATTTCTAGATGTTTCTTTGCTACTGGCCAAGCGACGACTCACCTGTCGATGGGGGATGGGGAGGGCCCCAAAGTTCAAAGAATGGTTACAGGACATGCTATACTGCCTCTTACGATATGTTTCTTTAAAACTGTTATCTGTCGCTGGGATTCACATGCCTGTAACATTGTGATCTGCGAAGTACTCGATGTACTTCATTTTCGTGCTAGACAAATTGCAAGTATGTATGATGTTTCTGATGTCGGTGGCGTCCGTGCAGAAAGTGATGTCTGTGTCACCTATATAGACCCCACCTCAGCGCGCTGACGTCCGTACTTTTCTTTCCGTGCCAGCTAGCGCAGATCCATGAAGAGAGCTTCCCTTTGTCACTTTTTGGCAAGCTTTCTTCAATGTTTTGTTGATTATTTTTGGGATGTGTTTTTTTTCCTCGATGCTAAAGAAGACTTATAGATTCTAATCGTTCAGCGCCGGCCACTGGGCCATGTTGGCTAAGGATTAACACTTCATTTGTCTCTGGTTCCTGGAGCATGACCACGACTATTTATCATGCTCCAATTGCCAGGCTATTGCTCCGATGGCTTTGTCCCTAAAGCTGCTTGCAGCCTAGCTTTTGACTCCACGTTGCTCATCACAGAGGTCTTGTTCCCTATCTAGGTCAAGAGGACGGTCCGGGCACCACTTCGGAAGTCCTAGGTCCCCCCCCCCCAATAGAAGTTGTTGAGTCGGTCAGGTAAGAGTCATAAGAAACACTAAAAGTGGAAGCGTGCTTCCTCTTCTTATCCTTCAGTTGACTGGGCAGAAGAGCCTTGGAGCCCTATGCCTCATTCTGTGGAACCTGTTCTCGGGTCGGTTCTGTGCCTAATTGCATTTCTAGGAACCATAGTGACCCCTGCCCAGCTCTAAGATTTCTATGACGCCATGTGCCTCATATTTGGACTACCTGACCCTTCTGTCCTCTAACCAGTGATAAGTGTGGCTCACTGGTTAGAGGAGGCAGACCTGGAAGCAGAGGTCAGCCCGGGACCAGGGTTCAATTCCCGGCTCGGCGGGTCTTGAGTCCTAAAATGTCCACGGACTCGACAATTCTCGCTCCGGTGCCTACTCAATTTAAGGGTTCACACTCTGCGACTCTGGGCAATAGCTTGCTTAATCTACACAACGGCCCCTCGCGGTGGAATGCCTGGCTTTCACCTTGTGGATACCCTGCCGGGGTTATCTCACAGGGGAATACCAGGACGGGTTCCCTAAGCAAGCGCTTAGATACCGGGTTGGTGATTTGCGCTATATAAATACATGTACATTTACATTTACATTTACATTCTGGGTTGTCTCATGGCTCGGAGGCTCAGAAAAGGCCCCCGGGATCCTGTGGCGGATCCGGACTGGCGCTGGCTGTGCCCCTGCGACCTTCCCTGGCGCCAGTCCCATCCTTATCCCAGTTGACCTGGAGCCAATCCCGGCGCCAACTGTACCCTTGGGTCCTAGGACTGATTTTGAAGGGCTAGGAATGGAGGAGGATTGGGAGGAGTTGCTGGACTTTTTACAAGACCATCCTTCATAAACTGTGGTGGTAAGGACAGCCAAGGTTCTGTATCTTCAGCTTCCTTCGTAGGACGTCAAGACGAACATTTTGATAGAAGTCCTCCAGCCCGGTGTCTCCTCCTCGGAAACCCTCATGCCTTTCAACGAGGCCTTAACTGATGTCCTTGTGAGCACCTGGTCCAAACCCTGCACAGGGACTACTGTTAATAGTCTCATCGCCTTACACCATTTCCCTGCGCCAGGCAACCTATAATTCCTCAAAAGCCACCCTACCCCCAAGAGCTTGGTCGTCCTGGGCTCTACCTCATAAGGAGCAAGAAGATTTTCTTTTCCGCCAGCCTTGTGGTGAATGAATACTGCATGCCTATTGGGCCGTTACGCCCATTCTTTATGCAAAACAGTTGGGCAGGTGCTGCCACAGGTTCCAGAGGAAACTCGGGCCTTTGTGTCACCATTCGTTGTGGGCTTGACACCACTGACTCGTTGGGCAGAGCAATGTCGTCGACCGTGGCTATTCCGCATCATGCCTGGCCGCGGACTTCTGCCTTTGCTGCGGAAGTCCAGACTTCCCTTATGGGCATGCCCTTGGATGGCGCCCATCTCTTAAGAGACCATGCAGACATGACCCTGGAGTGTGCTAAGGACTTGCTGGATACAGCCCGGTCCTTGGGCCTCTCGATAACCACATGTCCCCCCGTCTGCTTTTTGACCCTTTTGTGGCCACGGGAGAGGTTTTCAGCTGCACCAGCCGTATCCCAGCCACAAGCCCGCACTGTTTCAGTAACCTCTACATGGCTGTGGATATCACTCCTTTCAACCCTGTCGATCAGGTGGCAAGAGATCCAATCAGTCCACTCCTCCTATTGCAGCCTCTTAACCTTCCTAGTCAGGCATTTTAGGATCCGGGGCGGCCGGTTGGGGGCAGGATCAGTTGTCCCCTCCACAACCGGCAGAACAAGACATCGGACAAATGGGTTCTTCCGATAGTCCAGAAGGGCTCTTTCCTACCTTTCGTGACTACCCCTACTTCCATGCCTCCAATTAGCGACCATCTGATGGATGACCATCTGAACTTGCTTTAGGAGGAAGTCCAAGCTCTCTTGGCCAAGGGGGCCATAGAGAGGGTTCCAATGCCAGAAGTAGGCTTTGATTGCTATTCCCGCTACTTTCAGGTCCCGAAAAAGGACAAGGGCTTTCGTACTATCCATGTCTGCGCACCTTCAACCACTTTCTCAAAAAGGAAAAGTTTAAGTTGCTCACACTGGTTCAGGTCTTTCCTGCCCTAGACCCTGCGGACTGGATGGTAGCGTTTACCTTGCGGAATACCTATTTTCACATTCCCGTCCTGCCTGCGCATCAGCGTTGCCTGTGGTTTACGGTAGGTCATGAGTACTTTCAGTTCACAGTGCTCTCGTTTGGCCTTACCAGCGTTCCTGGGGTGCTCACCAAGGTGATGTTGGAGTTCGCACCTTCTATGTGCAGATCTGAGGTGCCTGTCTTCCCCTATCTTGACAGCTGACTGTTGAAGGCAAGCTCACCCCAGGCTGTCCTCTCCCATCTCCAGACAAGGGCGAATGGCCTCCTCTCTCTGGGGTTCAGTATCAGCATGCCGAAGTCACACCTGGCTCCCTTTCATCTGAGCTGTTCTGGACAAGGCTGTTCCCCCAAGCTGCGAGTCCAGGATATTCAGGCTATAATACTGATGTTCCAGCCTCTAGTCTGGATTTCAGTGAGACTGACTCTAAGACTGCTAGGCCTCATGGCCTCCTGCACCCTGCTAGTGACACATGCCATGTGGTATATGCAGGCTTTGCAGTGGGAACTGAAGTTCCAGTGGGTGCAGCATCAAGGAAATCTCTCCAACTTGGTCCAGATGTCAGAGGGAACAGCACAGAATGTGCTGTGGTGGCTGAATGACTGTGATTGGGTCTGAGGCAGACTCCTCTCCCTTCCCCCAATCAGATCACATAGTACTGATAGATGTGTCACTCCTGGGATGGCGTGACCATCTGGGAGAGGGGGAAATCAGAGGACTCTGCTCTCTTGCGGGATACGAACTCCACATCAAATTGTTGGAGCTCTGAGCTTGGCATTGAAAGATTTCCTTCTTTCCATCAGGTGTTAATGGACAACACCACTGCCTTGTGGTACTGCAATAAACAAGTAAGGGTAGTGTCCTGGACCCTTTGTCAAGAGGCCCATCATCTCTGGACCAGCAGGGTATATCCCTGGTGGTTCAACACCTGGCAGGTTCCCTGGACCCTTTGTCAAGAGGCCCATCATCTCTGGACCAGCAGGGTATATCCCTGGTGGTTCAACACCTGGCAGGTTCCCTAAACGCAAGGGTGGACGAACTCAGCTGTCGATGCCTATCGGATCACGAAGGGCATCTCCATCCATAGGTGGCGCAAAGTCTCCTTCAGAAGTGGGGAGAGCTTAGTTATATCTGTTAGCCTCCTCCGAGAACGCACAATGTAAGCAGTTTTGCACGCTGGAGTTTCCAAGGCGCCACTTGCTCTGCGACACTTCAACTTGAGTGGATCTCAGACCTCCTGTACACCTTTCCGCCAATACCACTTCTGTCCATAGTTCTCAAGAAGATCAGGAGCAACCGGCCCCAACTCATTCTTGTGACTCCTCACTGGGCATAGAGAGTCTGGTATCCCGAGCGCCTCCAACTGAGTATTGATTCTCCGATCAGGCTGCCTCTTTGGGAGGACCTTCTGTTGCAGAAGTAGGGTAGGGTCCTCTACCTAAACCTGTCAACTCTACGCTTTTTTGCAAAAGCATTCAACCTTCCTCTCGAAGTCTGTGATGTGATTTTGTCAGCCAGGCAGCCCTCTCCCAAGACAGTCCGCACCTGCCAGTGACGGAAATGTGTCAAATATTGTACGGAAAGGTCTATTGAAACTCTTTCTGCTTCCTTCCCCCAAGTCCTTTTCTTTACATTGACCCTTGTTCAGCAGGGCTCTGGACACTCTTAAAGGGTACCTTTTGGCCTTGTCTGCCTACTTGAGGCTGCCAGATCAACCCACTTTATTTAAATCCCCTGTTGTAAACAAATTTTTGTAAGGGTCCTATACATATGTTCACACCTGCCCCATTCATCACTTTAATTTGGTTCTCACCTTCCTCATGTGTGCTCTGTTCAAACCTCTAAATAACTGTCCCCTCCAGCTGCTTACCATTAAAACAGCCTTAATAGTGGCAGTAACTTCTGCCAGGAGGGTGAGCGAATTGCAGGTTCTATCTTTCAAGCCTCCTTACCTGACCATCTTCCCTGATAAGTTGGTGCTTCACAGTAGGGCCTCTTTCTTGCCGAAAGTGGTAATACCATTCCACGTGGGGCAATCGGTCACCTTTCACATTAGCCACTTTCTTCTCTTCTCCACATGCCTCTAATGATGAGGAGTGACTCCAACGTCTGGACCCAAAACAAGCGTGGTCTTTCTACCTTGACCACACTAAAGAGTTCCGTTTGGACAACCAACTCTTTGTGCGATATTTTGGATCAAAGAAAGGCTGTGCGGTGCAGAATTGGACTATCTCACAATGGGTCGTCCTCTGCATCAAAATTTGCTACAATGTAGCAAAGAAGCAGCCTCCTGAAGGCTTAAGAGCTCTTTCCACCAGAGCTAAGGCTGCTATCTCTGTGTTGCAATGTGGTGTTCAAATCCTTGACATCCTTCAGACAGCAATGTGGGCATCCCTGCACACATTTACGAAACACTACTGCCTGGACCGTCAACTCCGCAGGGATGGCCTTTTTGGTTGCTCTGTCCTGCAAGACTTACTGGTCTAACCTTGTCCGCAGTCTCTCTTCCAAGGAGGCTACTGCTGGGGTATCTATTCTAAGGTAAAGAATCTGCGGCTAGATGTCTCTATCAGATGGACAATTTGCTTATTTTCGGTAATGCCTTATCAGGTAGAGACATAATCTAGCCGCAGATTACTTACTGACCCACCCAACCTCCCTGCACTGTGAACAGGGTTTTCAGGTGAGGGCTGATCCCTCTCAGGGCCCTAGTTCTGTATACACCACTGTCAGTGCCCTTCATAGCTCCGCGCTTATGGCTTGGAAAGTCGTGAAAAGTAACTGACGTCAGCGCGCCGAGGTGGCGCCTATATAGGGGACGCGGATATCTGTTCCGGCGCGGACAATGGCAACGGGGTCACGCTGAGCTTATCTATGCCGCCTACCGGCGTGCAAGGGTATTGCTCAAGTAAATGTTTCCAGATCCATTCTGACACCTAGAATATTCTAAGTTAAGGAATCTGTGGCTAGATTATGTCTCTCCTAGATAAGGCGTTATTGAAGTTAAGAAACTTGTCCTTTGCATTCTAGACAATTGATATATCGTTTTGGTTCCTTCTCAAGCCATTTTCCTCCTGTAGAGAACCCGCCACATCTGGCAGCCCTGATGCTTCTACAGGTGTCTGATTCTATGACCAATCGGGATCGGAACCGAAGATCTCTCTCCTATTCCATGCCTCTTTATGAGACCACCACCTGATTTCTTCTTCATGTCATCTGATACAAATAGCCATCTCCCAATACATCAGTCCCCCCCAGAGGTGTTGTGCTTTTAATCTTTGCAGCACTCTGCAGTACAAAGGATGTGGAAAAATGGCTTGTATCGATGACGAGAGGAAGTCTACCAGTCGAGCAATCTGGTAATGATTTTTAGTTCTGGATAGGGTCCTTCATAGTTCCTATCTGATTCTTGCCTCCTTCTCTGACGGTAGGCTTAGTGTAGTCTCCTTGGATTCTATGACAAATCGAAGAAACCTTGTTTTCTGCGCTGGTGTCAAAAGTAATTTTGTTACGATGACTAATACGTTTTCAAGCAATCACAATTTGGAGATGCTTCAACAACATCGAAGGGCTCTTGTCCCTCTGAAGAATGGTGTACAGGTTGATGATGAGGCACATTCCCCTTGATACTAGGTATTCCATCATTGGCTTTTGCACCTTGGTGAAAAGCTAGAGTGATAATGACAGACCAAAGTGTTGTGAATTTAGAAGTCTGATGCCTATATGTGAACTGCAAAAATCTGTGGTGGGAGGTGGGTGGATGGTTGCGATATGGATTGTGAGCTAAGCATCCCTTAGGTCCAGTCGGGTTATCCAATCCTGTTGCCTGAGAAGGTCCCTGAGAAGATACTCCATCTTGAAATGGTGAAAGACTAGCTGTTCATGAAACTTGGAGGTTTATTACTAGAAACAGTTGCTCACAAAACCTCTAGGGTGAAGGGCAGACCGGGATATTGCATCTTTTGAAAGTAGGTATGAAACCTTCATGTCTATTAGGGTAAAATCCCTTTCTGAGACGGTAAGTGGGTGAGTTGGTTTCTCTGGAATGGGCAGCTGTAGAACTCTATATGAAACCCTTGAATGGATTGAAAAATCCATTCTTCTAAGGTAAGGACATGTTATTTATGGACTATCATTGCCAACCTCCTCCCTACGTTTACTTTTTTAAAAAAAACTTTTTATTGATCAACAAACATCAGCAATACAATCACATTTCAGAGGAAGTAGTACATTAGGCTTCACGGGAACAGTAGGTAAATCACGGTATACAGAATAAATTGTGGCAGGTCTAGGGTGAAGGGGTATCTTAGTTACTCGGAACCAGGGGAGGTTGACTTACATCTCCTCGATAGGAGTTCCACAAGCCCCAAATACGGATCCATTTTGTGGGACATCCACGGCCACATATGCAGTTTTTTTCCGAAACATTGCCCAATCCAAGTCATTTTCCTAGTCCCGCACTATAGGAGGGAGCGGCGCTCCCTATCGCTGGGCGATGTTTCTCTTGGCTAGCATTAGGCCCAAAGTGACCCATTGTATCAAGCAGACATTCAAATCTGTTGGCTCCCAGATGTTTAAAAGATACCTGCAGGCTTCCATACGGAGTTTTACGGACAAAACCGCATTAATGATATCGTGAATGTTATGCCAATAGTGTTGGATCAGCTCGCATTCCCAAACTATGTGAATAAAACTGTCCACAACCTAGTCTACAGTCTCCCTCGTCTGCCCTCCCCATCCACACCAATTGAGGCCCCGTTACATACACCCTGTGTAGGAATGTTAGTTGGACAAGTCGGAGACGAGCTGGTATTGCCACTACTCTGGGAGAGGAGATAGCCTCCTGCCACTCCTCATCGTCCATCTCAATGTCATCCCTGGTCCACTTCTCTCGAAGGACCTGGAGAGGATATGACATGTTGATGACCAGCTTTTTGTATATCAATGAAATGGTACTGTCAGGAATATGGCCGTCCTTTATTCTATCTTATAGCGGGAATGATTCCGGTGGTGTGAACCTGGGCTGCAGATGAGTGCCTAATGCGTGTCTGACCTGCGTGTAGCGAAAGTGTTCCAAGTCGGCCAGCCTGTACTGTTGCTGCAATTCTGCGAATGACTTAATATCTGAGTTTTCCCACAGATCACCTATACGGGAAATGCCTATTAGATTCCATTTGTCGAACCCCTTATTCCTCCACAGATTACCCAGTTGTTCGGAATCCCATAATGGTGTTGCAAGTGTAAGATACCGCCACCAACCTAGGCATTTGGTGGCTGCATGCCAGACATGTACTGCGTGTTTAGTGGGGCCCGTAAGTGTGTAGCGCCAGGGATTGGAGTAAAGTGCTCTGTTGAAGTTCCCCACCAGAAAGGAGCCATCTATCCATACTATAACCCGTGTCTCCGGGTTGGGCGTAAGTGCAGTGGTTAATGGAGGACAATTTGGCCGCCTAATAGTACAATTTGATATTGGGAAGGCTGATGCCAGTCATACCAGTTCAAAGAAAGCTTACCGAGAGCGATACGCGGTTTGCCATTCCACAGTAGATCCCTTTGGAGCCCCTCTACTTCTCTAAAATAGGACGCGGGTATCGGGTCCAATGAGTTCTGCAGGACATACAAGAACCGGGGTAGGGACATCATTTTTAAAAGGGCAGCCTTCCCCAGCAGGGAAAGGGGGATTGATTTCCATCTGTCAATATCTTTACGCAAAAACTCTCTGTCCATCATCCCCTTTGGTATCGTTTTGTTCGCCCTAAGTTGGTAGGGTATGCCCAGACCTGGGTCCCTTGCTCACTCTACCACTGGATTCAAGATAGCCTGGCTGATGAGGATTATGAATCCGAAACCGGTCCCAGAATGCTTGTTTCCGGTCCAGGGAAGACATGGCTTGGCAGTTTGGGCTGGACTGTTCCCATGAGGCACAGGGTCAGACTGATTTGCATATGGCCATGTCTGAACTGGGGTGGTGGTGTGAGCTAAAGAATGGTGATGTATTAAACCCAGATCAGTTGACTGGGGGCGAGTGTTTGATTTGCTCAAACGCTCTGTCCATCATCCCCTTTGGTATCGCAATATCTTTACCAAGCCTGAGCAAAGGGGGGGGGGAGGGGGCGCAGGTAATGAGTGTAACAGAGTGAAGGGTCTAATGAGAGAAAAATACCCAGATATTTAAAGCCTTCTGTACATGTTTGTATAGGACACCCCGCGGTCGGATCAGCGATTCTCCCGCCACTATGAATAGGAGGGACTTGCTCCAGTTTATGGAGTAACCGGAGTATCTACCAAAGAACGTGAGGATATCTAAGACCACGATCAAAGATCGTCTCGGTTAGGCCAAATAGAGGAGAATGTAGTCAGCGTAAAGGGAGATACGGTCCTCCCATTCCGGAGACCAGCGCATGCCCGAATCATCAGGTCCCGGCGTACCCAAACCGCCAACAGTTCTAGCGCCAAGGCAAATAGGAGAGGGGATAGGGGGCAGCCCTGTCGGGTCCACCTACCTAACTCGAAGGTGTCTGATTTTTTTTATTGTTTACCACAACCTGGCCCGGGTTTTAGAGTAGCTGCACCCATTGTATGTATTTCAGGCCAAATCCCATTTTCTCCAACTCTGCCCACAAATATGGCCATTCAATGGTATCAAACGCCATGGCGGCATCTAAGGGAACTATGACTGCTGGATCCAAGATGGAGGCTGCCCTGGCCAGAACACCATGCACCCTAGGCAAGTTAAGTGCAGTGTTGTGATGCAGAATAAATCCAGACTGGTCTGGATGAACAAGGGTCTCAACCACCGTCAAAAGCCGGTTGGCTAAAAGTTTAGCCAGAATCTTGGGTTCTGCGTTCAATAGGGATATCTGCCTATACGACCTGCAATCAGTTTTAGGCTTCCCCCTCCTTGTGGATTGTAATGATAGTGGCTGTCCTTTGGTCCAGGGGCAGGAGCCCTGTGCTTCTAGAGTCCTCATACATAGCCTTTAAGTATGGGGCCAATCTGTCTGGCTTAAGTTTGTAAAGTTCGATCGGCAACCCATTAGGGCCAGAGACCTTGCCCGATGTAAGGGACCTTATCGCTAATGCTATTTCATCATTGGATATGTTACACTCAATGAAATCATGGTCTACTATATCAGTGAGCATTTGGCGGGAATCTTCTTTGGAATAGGGAGCAGCTGAAGTGTAGACTTCATCAAAATGGGCTGCGAACTGGTCCACAATGCCTCATACAACCGCCCCTGCGCCGCTCTCCCCAGGGCCTTATCCTGGTCAGTCGCCAGTGCCCTATAGTCCTGCTGTTTGAGTTTGAGAAGGTGGAGCTTATCGGGTGTGACATCTGATTCTAATTCTATTGATAACCATCTTACTTCCTCCTCCAGGGCTTCCAGCTCCCTCCGGCACTCTTTCTTCTTCCACAAGAAAGAAGAGAGGGCCTGGCCCCGGATTAACGTCTTAAAGGCCTCCCAAAGCGTCTGCGGGGATTCCACAGAGCCCTCTTTCTCATTGAAGAAGTTATCCATGGCTACGAGGAGTTCCTGGCGGATGTGAGGATCCCGAAGGTACCACGGATTAATGGGGGCCACTCACCCCACCTGTTTGTAATTAAGAGCCACATGAAGCCAGACCGGCGAATGATCAGAGATGCCTCTAGCGAGATGTTTAACTTCCCGGACACAGGTAATTTGAGATGGGGGGATCAAAAAATAATCAATCCTAGACAGGCTCCCATGTGCCCTGGAATGGAAGGTGTATTTGAGTGTCAGGGTGAAAGGCCCTCCAGCCGTACACCAGCCCCATGGACTCGAGGAAATCGGGTAGCCAGCAAGATGAGCGAGCGAGGTCGCGCGGAGGATGGCGATCTAAGTCGCCGGAGACCACAGAGTTTAAATCCCCTCCCAGCATCAACAGGCTCTTATGGATATTCAGTAATAGTGTTCCCAGGTCCCTAAACTAGACAACTCGGAGGCACGTAAACAGATAGGAATGTGATTGGGTGTCCCTCCCAGGTGCCTGAGATCTCAACGTATCTCCCTCTGTCGTCCATCCAGCTATCCTGCACTACAAGGGGAAAGGACTTCCTCATCAGTATGCCAACTCCTCGGAAAGCCTGTCGTTAAACCTGCATAGGCCAACACCACGTAACCCCCTCTGTGCAGTGCCCTACATGCATTAACAATTAGGGGAGTTTCCTGAAGTAGGATAACGTTAGGGGCCTGGCGCTTTATATATTGAAGGACCACACAAAGTTTGATCTTGTCCCCAATTCCATTGACATTTCAACTTAACAGTTTAATCCCACAGTCACAACATGATGCCATTGCGAATTATACAGTTTGAGAATGTAGTACATGTTTCTACTCCCCCACTCAATGTAGCAATAATAGTTGCTGATGTGATAAATGCCACAAACATAACAAAACACCCCCACCCAAGAACCCCCACCCCGCTGCCCTGCACTCTGGGCCTAGAACTGTCCATTGAAAACTTGCAGAGTGCCTGTCGCCCCAGAAAAATTCAAGAAAGAGAAGAGAAAGGGGGGAAATTAAAGCACTCTATATCCCGGCCCCAAAAAAGGTCCACTGTAAACCCACACAAATGCAAACACCTCCAGTCCAATTGAGTCCACGAACCCCGACACTATGAAAATAGAAACCCCCACCCCTTCACAGTGCCATTTACTGAGTCCAAACTCCGCTGCTAAACGGGTCACTGCCTCAGGCCGGCGGACTGTTCTCATTCTCACCACTGCCGTGGTTGGTTGGGCTCTTCGCTCCACGCCTTTCGATCCAGTCTGCTGCGGCCTCAGGGTGTTCAAAGAACCACACTCTCCCCTCCGCCTCAATCTGAAGACGTGCCGGAAACAACATGGAATATTTCAGTCCCCGCACTCTGAGGTCACGTTTGACCGATACAAACAACCATCTCTGCCGTTGCACCCTCTGTGTAAAATACACAAAAGAAGGAAATATCAGAGTTTTCGTATCATAGGAGCGTGCTCGCCCTGGAGTTTTGAAGGATAATGTCTGTCGAAGAACTTCAAGACCAGTGCCAAAATGGACCACGGGGGAGCACCCAGTTTGGGACGGCCCCCGAGACCCTATGGGCAGAATGAGGTCCTCGACAAAGAGGTCAGGGGATTGCCACTCCGATTTCTCCGGAACAATGGCTGCAGTGACAACCTGTCCAGGACTGCTGTAAATTCTTCACCCCATGGCAAATATGTTGGGGACTCTCCCTCCATGTGTAAGGCATCTAAATGGTGTATCAGTTTTTAAGGTACTGAGCGACCAGTGAGTATATCTGGAGTATGAGGACTCAGCCAGTGGCACTAATGCTCCTGGGACACCCGGATCACCCTTTTATATCTTAAGTGTATTTTTAGCCTGCATCGGTATCCCTTACACTGCCATCTTTGTGAATATAATGGACTGTGTGTGAGTGCATCATACTGCAGACAGAGGTGGGAGGAGGGCAACCGCCTCTGCAGTCATCTTGTTGCTCCACTCTATTTAAAGTGAATGTAACTTCGGGCTATGCGCTGACCATGGAGAGCAAGGAAGCATGTTCTCATTAGGACCGCATAGAAGAATCCTTTCAGTCCCCAAGCAATCATAGGACAAAATCTGACAGCTGCCCAGGCTGTAAGCAAAGGAAAACCACCTTAGGCGCGCTGGGTGCTGAGCTATAGTGGCAATATGAAAGGGGTGAGATGTGTTAATCAGATTTAAGCCTCAGAAGATGTGCAACAGAGTGGGCAGTTACTTATCTTGTGGGCCGCTGCAGCAGCAAAGAAAGACTGGTTACAGGGAGTAGCAAGGATTAATTGGAGAAATGGACTGGCTCTTGATTGGCTGAGACTGTTGTTTTTCCGTAGTGTTAGTGGGTAAGTTAGTTTGATTTGTCGTTGGACTGTTTTTAGGTCTCGCCGACGCAGCGTGCAAGCGCTGAATAGGAGGGGACCTTTTGCAATTGATTGCCACTTTTGCCTAAACGCGTGCACGTTTTGCATTGCTTTGTATTGCAGCACTTGCACGTTTGGCGTTTCCCTTGCAGGAGTGAGAATCAGTGCCATCGGTTTGTGTAATTATCTTCAAAACAGATGGTGCAGTTGCTCGCTCCTGCAAGGGAAACTCTGTGTGTCTGGTCCCCATGCACATCCCCTCCACCCACCCTCCACAAGAGTGCACGTCCTGCGTCGCATTACACTTCCTGAATGCCCTTCTCTCCCACAAGCTCCCCCCTCAACCATCCCTTCTGCATTCTGCTACCCTGCTCTTTGTGTTTTTAAACTGCTGCTTGGGAAAACCTACAGAAGTGTTCACCTCCATAAAACCGGCCCGCTACAAAGCGCTATTTCCACTTGCACTGCCCGCCCTTTTAGTGCCCCGGACAGTGACCTGGCTGCCTTGGGCAGTCTTGCAAATCACTGGTTTATCTTCCAGCGTTTTCTCTTGCTGTGGTGAGCGCTGAGGCTCTCTAAGCAAACACTTACTTTGAATGTGTTGTAGAAAAGGCCATGGTCTCAATGTCACGTTGAATATAGCCACGCTGTCGCTTTTCAAACAGAATCAAACTGATTATTTCTCATTTATTACACAATAATGTATCAACATGTTCAGCCATGATACTAGGCTCACTCACCAACCTTTTAATTTCATCTTGTGGCCTAAATTCTACAACACAAATCAGCACTTCCAGAGTTTTAGGAAATAAAACACAAGTGCTGTGACCCTTAAAGTGGCTGCTTATCCAGGACAGGTCACATTGGCCCGTGTCCTCCTCTGATCCCCGTTATCTACGTCTCTTCAGCCGTCAGCGCTGCTGGTGTGAAGCTTGGAGGAGCTTCGGTAATTGCTGCTTTGCGCCACCACAAAGGAAACTGCGCTTGCTGTTAGTCTATACGACTCTCAAAATCCATGCCTATCAAAGGAGTCATAAAAACCAAAACTATACGCGTACCTTCTTTATTACTTTACGCTGCAGCATAAAATTCCACGATCCAATCCAACGCTGTTGCTGCTTTTTTCACGTGTGAGATAATTAGTGAAAAAGTTTTCCACAGCACACAGTCATTTTAAAACACTATTTTGGAACCATCTGAGAGAGTGTAGTAGGTGGGGCATTGTGAGAAAGTGGCTTAGTATATACTGGACCAGAATTAGTTACAGTGTGTACAGAGTCCACAAACCCCAGAGGTATAACAGAGGTTAAAGCCAGGTGTGACCTTACTCTCTAAAGTGGTAGCTTGGTCGAGCAGTAAGGCAGTACCAGAGGACAGTGTAAAGCATTTGTTGTACACACTCAGTCAGCAAAAGGTTTCACACACTCAGACTGAACTCCAGGCCAATTGTTTTTATATCAAAGATATAGTTCTTTTATTTTTAGAACCAACAGGTATCAAAATAAACCGTTCTCAATATGAGAGGTCTCAGATGAGTTCTTTGCAGAAAGGCAAACTTTGTTAACACAATAGGCACAGGGGTTGCAGTAGGCAACACAATTCTACACACAATTTAGCATTGAGCTCAATTGGTTTCTCTATATAAACGCAGTTGATTACTTTGGTAGTTCCAGGACTGGATCTTCGATTCAGTCCTGGAGTCTAAGCTGACAACAATTTGATAAAACCGATTTAGTTATTGCAGTGATTTTTTTAGGAAAATAAAGCTATTTTAAAAGTTCACACTTAAAAACTTTTCAACAGAAATCTGGCAATGTTATCCAATGGGAGAAAATTCAGGTTGCAGGTAAAGTACGATCTTGTTACTTTTGTAATCCAGTACTGGGCCCCTAGGTCCAGCACTGGGGTCTCAACTTAAAACAGGTAAGTAATTATGTTTCAGTATTTTGTATGATTTTTAAAGAACATTTCAAGTTTTCAAAAGTAGACAGAAGAAATTTCATAGAAAAGCAGACCATGGATTCCTATGGAGAAAATACAGGTTATTAGTAAACCCGGTAAGGATTACTTTTGCGGTTCAGTTCTGGGATACAAGGTACAGTACTGGCTTCTCTCCTGATCACAGGTGAGTACTTTGTGGGCTGGTCCGGAGCTTCCTGGCTGGCACCAGGTGGGTTGTTGCACCAGATCCTCTGCTGATGGGAGTCCCTATCTTTAGGAGGGTCAAGGCAGGCAGGTCCTCTGGGTGTCCCAAGGTTGCTGTCCGCAGGAGTCGCCGGGATTAGGCAGGAGCAGTTTCCAGGGTTGACAGGCCATTAGGGCTGGGGCCAAGTCAGTTGTTGTCGTCCTGTTAGCTGCACGGTGGGTCTTCTTCCTCTTGATCTTCTTTCTTCTTTACTTATCGGGATCTAAGGAAGGAAGGTTCAGGGTGCCCCTAAATACTAAATTTAGGGGCGTTACAGGTAGGGCAAGGGCAGGGAGCAATAGGTCCCTGTCCTGGGGTGGGTACACCCCGTAGCCTGCTCCTCTCCTGTGGGAGGGGGACAGGAGCCTAGCTGTGATTGGGCAGGGCTCCCCATTTTCAAGATGGCCGGAGCCCGGGGTCGTGCTTCACCTCGCCTCCTCCACCTGAGTGGTGGGGTTGGCGCAGGCTGGCACACCCCCCTTCCTTACGTAGGTTTTCCCCCCAGTGGGGGTTAGAACTGGTGGGGGCCAGAACTGGTGGGGGCCAGTTGCTGAGTACAGCAAATGGTCTGGAGAAGCTCACAGAGGCGGAATGCCTTTGAAGCTTCCCCCTGCACATCCTGGGGGAGGAGACCTAGCACCTCGCCCAGGATGTGCATTATTGCACGCCCAGAAGAGCAGGGGGCTCTCCACCCAGGGGTCCAGCAACATGTCTGCTGTGTGGCAGCCTCTGCAGCCACTCAGCCCAGACGTGGATTGTAGGTCAGGTTTTCAGGGGGCATCGCTAAGATGCCCTCTGGGGCATTTTACATGAAACCCGCACTGATGACAGTGTGAGATTTAATGTGCTGAGAAGTTTGGTACCAAACTTGTCAGTCTTCAGTGTAGCAATTATGGTGCTGTGGAGTTCGTAATGACAACCTCCCAGCACCATATACTCTTGATGGCATCACTGCACTTACCGTGCCCAGGTACTGTAGGGTCACAGGGTTCATGCACCTGTGCCCACACCTCTGGCATAGGGCACCCAGCTAGTGGGGTGACTGAAGTATGCCAGGGCAGCGGGTGCTGTGGGCATGGCACACAGGGATGTGTGCCATATCGACTTTGTTTAGTTCTGTACTTAGGCACTCAGCCTGCAAGGGCAGTATGTGGGTGTCAGGGTACAGGGCCCCTGAGGGTGGCACAATACGTGCTGCAGCCCTCAGGGGTCTTCTCTGGTCACCATGCCCTGGGTACCTAGGGTACCATTTACTAGGTGTTGACAGGTGGCCAGAGATGGGCGATTGGGTTTTAGTTGCAATACAGTTTTAGGGAAGGAACACAGGCCCCCTGTGTACCCGGTTGGCAGGAGCCCAGGGCACACTCAGACAAAGCACATCAGCAGTTCAGAAAAAAGTGGGGGCATACGAAGGCAAGAAAGACGGCACTTTCTTGCCCTGGGGAGTCTTCATTGTATAAGTGGAAGAACCTGCCAAAGTCCATCTGCATTGGCATGGGCTGTCCCTGTTCGGTGTTCAACTTCAAAGTCCACACCCTGTAGGGAGATGGACCATCTCAATAGTTTGGGATTTTCCCCTTTCATCTGCATTAGCCATCTGAGAGGTCTGGGGTCAGTTTGAACCAGGAAGTGAGTTCCATACAAGAAGGGCCTCAACTTATTCAGGGACTAAACCTCAGCAAATGCCTCCCTCTCAATGGCACTCCAATGCTGCTCTCTTGGGAGTAGCCTCCTGCTTGTAAAAGCAACAGGTTGGTCTTGGCCTTCCTCATTGATCTAGGAGAGGACTGCTCCTAGCCCCAGCTCTGAGGCATCAGTCTGCACTATGAACTGATTGGAGTAGTCTGGTGCTTTTAGAATGGGTGCTGAGCACATAGTTGCCAAAAGGCTTTTGACACCCTGAAAGAAGCAAACAGTCCAGTTTACTTTCTTGGGCATTTTATTGGATGCGAGTTCTGTGAGGGGAGTCACAATGGACCCATATCCCTTCACAAACTTCCTGTAGTATCCAGTCAAGCCAAGAAATGCCCTGACTTAGGTCTGGGTGGTTGGAGCTGCCCAGTCCAGGATGCTCTGGATTTTGGGCAGTAAGGGTTGGACCACAGTGCCCTGCCCTATCTGGCATTTGGATGCCTTGTAGTCAGTCCTGCAGATTGCAGGGCTTGTAGAACTTTCCCAAGGTGAATCAGGTGATCCTGCCAGGTGGAGCTAAAGACCGCAATATCATCAAGATAGGCTGCACTAAAGGAATCCAATCGAGTCAGGACTTGGTTCACCAACCTCTGGAAGGTTGCAGGGGCATTCTTTAACCCAAAAGGCACTACAGTAAACTGATAGTGCCCATCAGGGGTGGAGAATGCTGTTTTCTCTTTGCCTCCTGGGACCATGTCAATCTGCCAGTACCCTGCATTTAAGTCAAAGGTACTTAGGAATGTGGCTGCCCCTAGCTTTTCTATCAACTCATCTGCTCTTGGAATGTGGTGAGCATCTGTCTTGGTGACAGAGTTGAGTCCTCTATAGTCCACACAGAACCTCATCTCTCTCTTTCCACCCTGTGGATGAGGTTTGGGGACCAACACCACTGGGCTAGCCCAGGGACTCTCAGAGGGTTCAATCACCCCTAACTCCAGCATCTTGCTGACTTCAGCTTTGATACTTTCCTTGACTTGGTCTGATTGTCAATAGATTTTGTTTTTGACCGGATTACTGTCACCAGTGTCCACATCATGGGATCATGGGTACACCAGCTGGTCAGACCAGGGGTCAAGGAAAAGACTAGCAAACTGTTTCAAGACTTGCTTGCTGTCATTCTGCTGTTGGGGAGAGAGGGTGTCTGAAAAGACTACTCCATCCACTGACCCATCTTTTGGGCTGGAAGAGAGGAGATCAGGGAGAGGTTCACTCTCTGCTTCCTGTTCCTCGTCAGTCACCATCAGCATGGTGAGGTCAGCCCTGTCATTATAGAGTTTAAGGCGGTTCACATGGATAACCCTTTTGGGTGTCCTGCTGGTGCTCAGGTGACCTCACCCTTTTTCTCCAGGATAGGGTAAGGGTCACTCCATCTGTCTTGGCGAGCCCTTGGTGCCACTGGCTCCAAAACCCACACCCGTTGCCAAGGTTGAAATTCAACCATGGCAGCTTTTTGGTCATGCCAGTGCTTCTGCAGCTCCTGGCTGGCCTCAAGATTCTTGGATGCCTTGTCCATATACTCAGCCATTCTGGACCTTAGTCCAAGCACATAGTCCACAATGTCTTGTTTGGGTTCTTGGAGAGGCCTCTACCAACCATCTTTCATAAGACAAAGTGGTCCCCTTACAGGGTGGCCAAACAGAAGCTCAAAGGTTGAAAACCCCACTCCTTTCTGAGACACTTCCCTATAAGCGAAAAGCAGGCAAGGCGACAAGACATCCCATCTCCTTTTTGAGTTTTTCAGGTAGTCCCATGATCTTACCCTTCAATGTCTTCTTGAACCTTTCAACAAGACCATTGGTTTGTGGGTGGTATGGGGTAGTAAACTTGTACTGCACACCACACTCCTTCCACATGTGTTTGAGGTAAGCAGACATGAAGTTGGAACCTCTGTCTGAAACCACCTCTGTAGGAAACCTTACCCTGGTGAAGACACTCAGGAGGGCCTTGGCTACTGCAGGAGCGGTAGTAACCCTAAGGGGAATTGCTTCAGGGTACCTAGTAGCATGATCCACTACTACTAGAATGAATTTGTTCCCTGAGGCTGTGGGAGGTTCAAGTCAACCCACAATGTCCACACCTACCCTTTCAAAGGGTATCCCCACCACTGGCAGTGGTATCAGTGGGGCCTTTGGTTTGCCAACAGTCTTGCCACTGGCCTGACAGGTAACACAGGAGCTCACAATCTCCTTCACCTTTTTGTTCATCTGGGGCCAGTAGAAGTGGCTAGCTAGCCTTTCCCAAGTTTTGGTCTGCCCCAGATGTCCAGCTAGGGGGATGTCATGAGCTAAAGTTGGGAGGAACTCCCTGTACTTCTGTGGCACTACCACCCTCCTGGTAGCTCCAGGATTGGGGTTTCTTGCCTTGGCATACAGTAATCCCTCTTCCGAATAAGCTCTGTGTGTACCACTGACATCTCCCTGTGCTTCTGAAACCGCTTGCTGCCTCAGGCTTTCAAGAGTGGGGCAGTCTCGCTGACCCTGGCACAGCTCTTCCCTAGTGGGTCCCCCTGTGCCCAGGAATCCGACCTGGTAAGGCTCAAGCTCCATGGGCTCAGTTCCCTCTAGGGGTTCCAAGTCCTCTCCCTGAGGAGAGGAGTCCTGAGAGGCTTCCTCTTTAGAAGCTGGTCCCCCAGTCTTCTTGCTTTTTTTCTTGGTTGGTTGGGCCATACTTTCAGGCTCCAAACCTACCTGTTAACCCTTCTTTTTGCTATGTGCTCTGGTTTGCACACACACCAGTCTAGGGATACCCAGCATGGCTGCATGGGTTACTTGCTCAACCTCAGCCCAGGCTGAGGTTTCCACGTCATTTCCAAGCAGATAGTCAGCTGGCAATTGTGGAGAGACCACTACCAGTTTCAGGCCAGTAACCTCCCCCCAACCTAATTTCACCATAGCCATAGGGCGTTCGGTGGTAATGCCATCAGCATTGGTGACTGGGTAAGTTTTCCCAATCAAGTATTGCTCTGGGGAAACCAGCATTTCTTTCACCATAGTGATACTGGCACCTGTATCCCTCCGGGCGTCTACTCTAGTTCCATTAATGGAGGGGTATTGCAAATACTTTTTACAGTTGGGTGGCCAACAAGCTACAGTGGCAAACTCCATTTCCCCCAAGGAGACTAAACTAGCTTGTGTATTCCCAGATTTGCTCTGGGCACTCCTCTGATCCCATCGGTAGATTCACTGTCCCTGGGGTAGCTGTATTGGGTGCCTTAGGGGCTTTATTGTAGGGGCAGTTTTTGTCTACAGTTAAATGTCCCAACTTCTTACAGTTGTTACAATAGGCCTTGTTAGGATCAGTTATTCCCCCTATAGGGCCGAGACACATAGGGAGTAGTTTGGGACCCACCCCCCTGTACAGGGTTTGGGGCCCTTTGGAAGACTCAGACTTTTTATCTTGGGGATTCTCACCACCTTTCCCCTGGGGAGGTTTTGTAACCACCTTCTTTTGGTCACCTCCAGTGGCTGTCCTTGTCACCCTAGTCTTGACCCAGTGGTCTGCCTTGTTTCTCAATTCTTGGGGAGAAATTAGACCTAGGTCTACCAAATGCTGATGCAACTTTTCATTTGTGCAATTACTCAAAATGTGTTCCTTCATAAACAAATGATAACGTCCAGTAAAATCATGCACATTGTGTCCAGTTAACCAACCATCCAGTGCCTTTACAGAGTAGTCCACAAAATCTATCCAGGATTGGGTCTGGGTTTTGTGAGGCCCCCTGAACCTAATTCTGTACTCCTCAGTAGTGAGTCCAAATTCCTCAATCAGAGTTTTCTTCATGAGGTCATAAGACGTGGCACAATAAGTGCTGCAGCCCTCAGTGGTCTTCTCTGGTCACCATGCCCTGGGTACATATGGTACCATTTACTAGGGGCTGACAGGTGGCCAGAGATGCCTATTGGGTTTTAGTTGCAACACAGTTTCAGGGAAGAAACACAGGCTCTGGAAACCTGGTTGGCAGGAGCCCAGGGCACACTCAGTCAAAGCACATCAGCAGTTCAGAAAAAAGTGGGGGCATACCAAGGAAAGAAAGATGGCACTTTCTCCCAGGCACCCAAATAGCGGAAATGTGAAAAAGGGCTCCAAAAGTGTATACTTTCATAACATTTTCTTTGTCTGAACTAAATGCTCTTTCTTTTCACGTCGAGTCATGAAAATCTTGCTGTTTATCGAGACTCACAAGCAGGCCTTCTTGCGGCTGCAGCTTTGGCGGCCTGCAAGCACACCACACATAACAGGAGGGCCGGATCTGTCTGACTGCCTCTTCTAATGCAATGTGACATTAGCAAAGGACCAGGGGAGAATCGGAAGCCGAAATATGCACAGAGGAGGATAGGTAACACACAAATCTACATTGCCATCCATGCCAGAAGAGCAGGCACCTACAAACCCGACGAAAACGTTCATTTAACATAAACAAGCATTGGCATAGCCAATGGGTCTCGCCTTTGGGACCTTATAAGTGTTTAGCCATGCAACAGTTAACCATTTCAGTGCTCATGACAAAGCCAGCTCGTCATGGGCATTACCTGCGCTGTGCTTATGACGAGCTGGCTTTGTCATGTAAAGTGGGTTTTTAAAATGTTCAGCGCACAGCGGGAAAAGCTGCAGCACTCAGTGTTAATGTTGTTGCACCAAGGATATTGTGCTGGAAAACTAGACACTTATAAGGCCCCAAAGGCGAGACCTATTGGCAATGCCAATGCTTGTTCTATTGGCAGCTAGAGAAAATAAAGTGAAGAAAGAAAAACATAATCCTTGCTTCTTCTCCTGGCATATAATCTGTTTATTTGGCCATATCGAAAACACAGAAGATGGAACAAACTGAATCTATTTCCAATGAATCTGCAGTTTTGTACAAAGCTTAGGGAACGATGCAGATATTTCTGTCGTGCTTTATTAGTTTAAGTGCTGGGGTTCCTCCACATGTGCTTCATTTTGTCCATAGCTGCCAAGGTTTCAGATTGCCAGGTGTGACATTTTCTAAATTTCAGTGGATGCCAGATTCTCGCGAGCAAAATCAAGCAATGAAGACGAGTGAAGTATACAAATAGTAGAGATTACACCCATTTTAGTTACAAGAAACTCCAAGAAGATCCTAAACCTGCTGCAGAGCACCTTTGCCGACAGGGACACTTGGCTCCTCCCTCGCAATTAATGATGCTGCTTAGAGCATTAGTGGACTGCAGGGCTTCTCTATCCAACATGGGACTAGGCCCAAACAGGATGCAAGGCCACAACAACACTCTTCTCAGCCGCCAATTGTTGCCGAGCGACCAGCACAATAACAATTAAAATACAGATTGCCTTAGTCAGCCTTTGCCCACACTAGGCCCGTTCCCTGCTGCCGGCAATCAATCCGGATGCAGAGCATCAGTGTAGACTCCAGGTCCTCTCTGTCCATGTGGGATTTGGCCCAACAGGAAGGATGTGAGGCCCCAACATGAACAAGTTACATGGATCTCTTCAGCTGCCTGGTTAAGAGTCACACAGTCAGCTGACTCACACACAGACAGGCACCATTTGGCCATTAAGCCTCAGGCTGAGGCACAGTAGTCTCACATAGGCATAGCCAGCAGCTAGGCTACTTTTAGTGTTTATATTTCCAAATTTAGTTTCTCTCAACCCTAAATTACCACAGAGTGGTCCACTGTAGGAGAGCCGAGCTGCCTTAGAATAAGTAAAGAACAGTTGGAGGTGTTTGATGGCCGAGGGTGAAGCGAAACTAATGGCAGACAGACAGCAAACACCCCTGGGCATTTTTGGCAAGGCAGCCACAGGCTGTGAGCAGTCACAGTTTGCATGACTCACAGGCGGAGTGGGCGGTGTGCAGAATCGCGCAGGGGCGGGCTTCAGTGTCGTGCGTGGGGGGAGGCAGGCGGCACTGTCGCGCTGGGGGGGGCGCAGGCGGGGGGCAGTGTCGTGCGCGGGGGGAGGTTAAAAAATAAAAAAACGTATCTCACCGCGTCCCACGCCGCCTCTGCTCCTGACCGGGTCCCACATTCAGCAGTAGCAGGAAGAATGCATCCTCCACCCCCCTCCCCTATGCCAATCACAACGCTGCAATGGCAGCATTGTCATTGGTGCGGACAGCGCCCAGCGGGGCACCTGTAGGTAGGCTATTTTCTCTATGTAGGCTGCATGCAGTCAGGGCCCACAACAGTGGGCAAGCCACTCGACCCTGACCCGACCCCCCCCCCCCCCCCCTAACCAGGCATTGCCTCCCGCCCGCCCTCAACCAGGCATACTCTGCCTTCTGCTTTCTCTCACCGCGAGAAGCAGAAACATAAAATGGTATTTAAAATACCATTTTATGTTTCTGCTTCTCGCTCTACGAGAAAGCAGTGGAGCAACGCTCCTCCACCCTAATGGAGGAGCCGTCCCTGGCTGTGAGGCACACACTGTCACAGCCCGCACACAGCCTCGAGCCTGCAGCAGTTGTGCCCAGGGAAGAACTTCAGGACCGGCACCGGCTGAAGGCAGCTAATCACATTCTGTCAGGCTGACCAGAAAATTGTAGAGCTAGAGGCTACACACACTTGGTCACAGCCTGCCGCCAGCCTCAAGCCGCATATGAAAAGCAGTTTACTGCACTAGTTAAAAATTTAAGATTAAAACTGTGTTTAAAACCTTAATCAACTTAACATTTACCCAAAATACATTCTGAAAAAGTCTGGCTGAAAATTTTAAAACCGAAAATTAATAAAAACTCACAACCATGCCGAGGGCAGAACTTCCCGACCAGCACTGCAAGCAGTGGATCGCGCGCTGCTGCTGAAAAGCAGAGTTATTAACACACACTGCCTAGCTGGCTGAGAGCACGGTCTTACTTTCTTGCGAGGCCATGAGCCACGGGGCATGGTTAATGTTTACCGCAGCGGCGTACCAGCTGGGTCGCCCGCCTCCTTAGAGTCCAGTCCTGGCCGCTGCAACGTCAGTCCCTCAGGAATTCGCTGCGGGTGATGGTCATCATTTTAAATTTAATGCAGCCGCACGGTGGTGTGATCCGCAGTGTTGTCATGATTTGCTACAACCAACCACCTAGCCAGCCTCCCACAAACTGCAACAGCCAGCTGGAGCACTAACAGACATGACGTACCTGTAGTCTACGACAGACTGTATCACACAACCGGACTTAACATCTGATATCTTGACAGAAGCCATTGGGCACTACATCGTGACATCAGTCAGAGCCACAGCAGGAATCTCCTTATTGATACTTTGTAGCAGCCAGCTGCTAGTAGCTCAGCCAGCCAAGCCCCCAAGCCTACGGGAGCAGCGCACTCATTCAACTGTGCGCTTCAAGCCGCTCCAGATTTAGTTTAGCATAGTAGGCAACGCTAATGGCTTGACAGCTGAATCGCTACGCCTATAATGCGTGACAGTGCATTTTATTGTGGCGATGAGGTAAAAAGGATGATGATAATGCAGGACATCTTTGCCAATCTCCTCAATTAATAACATAGAATGGTAATCATAAACAGGAGCACTGTAACACAGTCTATCGGGGCATATCTCTCATCCTCTCTTGGTCTGTACCAGCACCTGTTACCTTTTGTGGATCCATAACATCAGAGTGGATGACCTTCTGGAACATCCAGCATCAGAAATTTGCTAAAGAATATAAAAGATACACTGCAAACACAAAAAAAGATCTGCAGAACTAATCAGCAGAGCTAATCTGAGCTATGCGCTTAACACATATTAAAATGAAAAGTCTTTCACACTTCCTCATCTAGCACACTGCTAATTGTTGCATCCCATAGCACGATAACTGCACCTCATTGGTCATTATGCACAACATATAAACACTTCCTACATAGGCTCACAGCAAAAACAACTCTCTTCCAAGTGCACACCCACACAGTGTAGAGTGTGACACATCCTCTATGGATATGAGCTTAGTTGCCCCACTTGGGGGTAGTAAGAGTTAAACAAATATTATACTACAGTACAGTGGCTGCTCTGAATATTATGTGTTGCTCAATTCAGTTGTCCCCTTCATTAACCTTAGAAGAAAGAAAGGTGGGTTTGCCCAGCTAGGATGTGAAATCCTGACCTTCAGGTCAATCGACCGTCAACAGCGAGCGCTTAACTGTGTACATTATTTTGTCTGGTTTAGTTATCTCAACCTATTGAGTCCTATTTTCTTGATAGGTTAACACTAATTGAGTTTGTACTTGTTCATTGAATGTTAAGTTTTCAATTGTTCATTCTCTATACAAGATCTCATTGTGAACTGTGATCGTCATACTATACAAGTGTCAACTTAAAAAATAATTTCTTTAAAGATGTTTCCTAATGTACTTATTTTGTTTTTACAGAATTTCAGCGGTCGAGCTCTACAGAAATATGAAGGACATCTTTGTAAGGTATTCTCCCATGCTTGATCCCCCACCACTGTTGAAAACAGAAATGCATTGCTGTGACACAGTTCATGTGCTGGCACAGACAAATAGGAGGTATAATGGTCTTTGTTTAGAAAGCAGAACTGTTAGTAAAAGTATTTTCTTAAGGGCAATGTATTGTGTAGGTTAGAAAGTGAAATACTTTTATTGCCAACAAAGCCAAATTTGCAAGTTCAGCTCACTTGCCATGCTGGTACTCTGTGAAATGCTATTCCATCTACACTGCAAGCAAGTCTTGAAAAAACCCCTTCAATGACTGAGGTGGTCGCTGCTTACATTATTACTATTGGTCAAATTGGAATGCACAGGTGGACGGCTAAGGACATTCAGTGGTGGATCTGCTCTCCATAGTCGTTTATTTGCAGTGTTTTTAACTGTGATCCATGATGTGGTTCCAAGTTGCTGTTCGGATGAATGCAATAATCTGTGCGAATGTTACCATGCCTGGATTCAGAGCGCCATCAATGCCATAATGACATAGGCGCTGCTTGGCACACCATTGGAGAACCGAGTATATTGCCTGGCTAGGTAAAATTGTTTTGAGACCAGACAATGAAGAAGAGATCTATGCAGATTATATCTTCTTAAAGGGATAGTACTCTGTTCCTTGACAGTGAGATGAGATAGTGCCTATACCTGATTTTAGAAAAATGAAAAGTGAAGCCCACATATCCATTGAGATCATGTCCTTTTATCGCACATTGATAGAGTACCGTGAGATAGAGTATTTCTAGACATCATAATTTGTAGATAAGACTATTGACCTGAAGGAAAAAAATCTAAATCCAATTACTTCTCACCCAGAGAAAAGCAAATTCTAGTCAGAACCACCCCAAGTGCTGTCCCTCTGGCAAAGGCTCTCACTCAATAAATTGTTTAGTAGAGGTGTTATGTAAAATAAAAATATTGACCTTTAGAAGTGTGTGCTAAACAAAGTAAACCCCTGTTATGCACAATGATCAACACTTAACCTAAAGCTTATCATGGTCAACTTAGCTTTTAAAGCTAACAAAACGAGATATTGGATGGAGCACATAAACTTTTCAGACACTCACCAACAGTCACTATTAGATCTGGGTTGAAACCATCATCGTTCTTTAGCTCTCTTCGCCACCCCTGTTCAGACCCAGCCATATGCAAATCAGTTTTGACCCTGTTCCTCATGGAGACAGTCTTGCCCAAACTGCCAAGCCAGGTCTACCCTGGACCAGAAACCAGCATCCTGGAACCGGTTTTGGGGTAACACCCCTCATCAGCCAGGCTAGCTTGAATCCAGTGGCAAAGTGAGCAAGGGACCCTCGTCCGGTCCTACCCTGCTACGGTAAGGTGAATAAAACAAACACAAGGAGATGATGGACAGAGCGCTGAAACTTTTCAGACACTCACCCCCAGTCACTTTTAGATCTGGGTTGAATCCATCATCTTTCTTTAGCTCACTTAGCCACCCCAGTTCGGACCCAGCCATATGCAAATCAGTTTTGACCCTGTTCCTCATGGGGACAGTCTTGCCCAAACTGCCAAGCCAGTCCTTCCCTGAACCTGAAACGAGCATCCTGGGACCGGTTTTGGGGTAACAACCCCTCCTCAGTCAGGCTAGTTTGAATCCAGTGGCACTGAGCATGGGATTCACGTGTGGGCATACCCTGCCAAATAACGATGATGGATTACCCATTACAAGAATGTCAATTTAAAAGTAAATTATTCCCTGCAGATTTACAAGTAATTCTGTAATGAGTCTTTGAAAAGGCACTCCACAATGCCGGACCAGCATACCTCAACAGCCAACTCAGCTTCTACACCCCCACCCGCCAGCTCCGCTCCGCCAACCTCGCCACTTTCCCCCGCATCCGAAGAGTGACGGCCGGTGGCAAATCATTCTCCCACCTCGCCGCCAAGAAATTGAACACCCTCCCAATCCCCCTACAGCAGACCCAAGACCTACTGACCTTCAGAAGACTCCTCAAGACCTGGCTCTTCGAACAGTAGCAGCGCCCCACCCCCCTCCCCTCAGCGCCTTGAGACCCTCACGGGTATGTAGCGCGCTTTACAAATGATTGATTGAAATGCAGCAGCTATAGAGGCTCATCATAAAGACATTCTCCTAAAGCTATGACACTCAAACGGCATGATAAAAATGATAATGCTTCTGCTTCCCACCTGTTAGAAAATGAGATGCTATGCTAGTGATAGGTCAAGGGTTTAAAATCAATTGACTCCCTTCTTCATGGTGACCTTATTATCTATTTTCATTAAGGGAAATTGGTGCACCTGAATGTTGTTATTCAGTCCCCACATGTCGAAATACAGCTGGACCCTGCCGTTAGCATGTCTTGCAATCACTAAGAGAGCCACCCCTGATTATTTCCCTTGTTCAATAATCCTCATATCAAACATTTTCTAAAGTTCCATTTTAACTTTGTCTCCTACACCCAAAGGCACATTTCTTACTTTCTGTACTTTGGGAACTGCACCAGCCTGGAGTACTATTTCATAGGCAAAAGTTCTTCATTTTCTAATACTGAGGCAGAATTGGATACAATCTGTAAAGTTTCCTTATCGCCAGTTTGTGAAATAGTGCAGTGCACATACATATTTTGTATAAGAATTCATTCCATTATATTGTTGAAAGCACTGAATATAGGATCCTCTCTCAACAATAACTGCAATCTCTCTGGTACTAACATTTTACTCAGATTATTATGCACCAAAGTTTAATCTCAAGGGGGTATTACATAAGATCCACCATCTAATGAAAGTACCACTTTATATTCTGTTGCAGGGGTTACCATATGGTAGGCACATTTCCCAAAGTCCAATGCTACAGCACTGAGATACTGGGACATGGCTCTCGGGTGGGGGAGTTATCAATGGATAATTTTTAGAAATTGGTCGACTGAAGTTTGAGGGGTGACAGGCAGACATCTATGTGATATTATTCGTGGTCCTGGGCTTCATTGTGTCAAACAGGAACATCTTTAGCTTCTTGGGGGAGAAACCTCACTCATGATCTTGAGATGGCTATAGAACATTGACTAATTATTGACTTTCAAGAAAACTTTGTGTCAAAACAGAGACTATAATCCTGAATTGACTAAGATGTGGTAAGGTGATGCTCGAGTGGCATTAGGCAGATTACATCTCTTTTAAATACATACTTTAAGAAATGAATCTTCTTGGATTAAATTATTTGTGACCGTATACACATTTGTCTGATCTCCCCCACCACCACTTTGTTATTCTTTGATATTATCTTTTTCTATTTGTCAATTTCCATGATGAACTTGACTATTCAAAAAGTGATATTTAAAACCTTCTTAATCATTTTACTATATAATCCAAAGATACAGTTATGGAAAGCCATAGCAAGAAAGGTCAGTTATACATCTGTCAATGAAAGGATTTCTGATGTCCGGATCCTCTCGCACAGCTACACACACACCTACACCTACACCTACACCTACACCTACACCTACACACACACACTCACACACTCTCTCTCTCTCTCTCTCTCTCTCTCTCTCTCTCTCTCTCTCTCTCTCTCTCTCTCTCTCTCTCTCTCTCTCTCTCTCTCTCTCTCTCTCTGAGGTTAACAAGCAGTAGTGCTTGTTACTGTTGCTACTACCTGTCTTAGACAAGTAATTATTACTCCAACAACACAAGCACTACCACTAATAGCTTCACTCTTCATACACAACTAACTACTGCAAGAGCAGCATATGCTCTCCATCCACATACAGTCATCTAAGTCAACTGGAATCAGTCTCTAGTTTTTAGGGAATTCTTGAGACCAGGTTTTGAAGGTACCCAAACTGTGAGAGGGCTGTTGGATCCTACTAGCTGAAATTAAACAACATAAATCTATACAATGTCCTATTATACACTACTCTTGTAAGGTTTTTAAAATTGAACTAGAGATGCCGCTCATGATATGCATGTGAACATTCAGGCTCTCACTAACGTTCAGTAGTTGGTAATGAGGAATTTGCCCTCAGAATACAAACAATTTGAGCTTGGAAAAGAACCACAGGTCTTTTTTTCCTACTGAAAACTAAAAAGAGGCCTGCTTCCATTTTCATACAGTGAATGCTATGAAAATGTTTAGTGAATGCCATTAGTACAATTTTGGCAGGGCCATCATCTGCTGGGAAAAGTGATGTAGACCGTGGTAGTTACAGGAATATGTGACGAAATTCCGCATTTAAAAATCCCGCATACCATGATTCCGCATTAATGACAACGTGGAGCCATTAGTCCGCAGTACAATCACTACGCAAAATTTAACCCCGCATATAACTTTACAAAGCATGCCTTTACAACGCAAAGGCATGTGTGGTGAAGTTATATGTGGGGTAAACTTAGAAAATGTACTTACACTATATATAAATGTGTGTGTATATATTTATATATATCTATATATATATATATATATCAATAGGAATGACTACAACCTGTATCTTCACCTCTACCATCAGCAGGGATCAGGTGCATTTCCTTGACATGACAGTTACACCAGGGGCAACAAACTTAGAAACGAGGTTGTATCGCAAGGAGACGGCTGGAAATACAATTCTCCACGCCAGCAGCCATCATCCAGCTCACCTTATACGCAGCATTCCGTATGGCGAAATGTTGCGTATAAGACGATTGAGCAGTACAGAAGCCCAGTGCAATCTTGCTCAGCAAGCCAGTAGGACTAGATTCCTGGCAAGGGGGTATAAGGCTGCAATAGTGGATAAGGCTATAACTAAAGCTAATGCCATTCCACGTAACCTTGCCCTTCAGCCCAAAGTCCATAAAAAGTCCACCACCACTAATGATCAACCAGTCAGATTGATTTGGGCCTTTAATAGGCAACATGGAGCGTTGGGGAAAATAGTTTCCAAACATTGGAATTTGGTGAAATGTGACCCAGTGATAGGGGACAGAATATCTAATACCCCATCCATCACATACAGACGAGCATATTCCATGCAGAATGCCCTAGTTAAATCTAGCCCAGAAGTCCTTACCAGTAAAAATTGGCTAGGGAAGAGTAAGGGCTTTAGGAAGTGTTCATCCTGCAAAGCCTGCCAGCATGGATTGAACAAAACTGAATATGCTATCCCCTTCACCTCTGCTGCACGCAAGATTAAAAAACAGCTTACGTGCAAAAGTGAGTATGTGGTGTATGTGCTGGAGTGTCCGTGTGCCCTGCGTTATGTTGGCAGTACCAAATTGCAGGTGCACAAGAGGATACTCCAGCACATTAGGGCCATCAACACAAGTGATCCAGCATACCCGGTGGCCCGCCACTTTAAGGAACACCACAATAATGACAGTTCCTTGTTGCGCTACTATGCTATTGACTGTGTTGGTCCTCTCAGGAGAGGAGGAGATAGAGATGGGGCTTTGAGAAAATTAGAGACCAGGTATATACTGGAAATGGATTGCCGAGCTCCGGGGGGATTGAATTCCACGGAAGATTTCTATACATGTCTATGACAATAACATACTGACGTGCACTGTTATCTGCTTCCCCTGTTGAGCAGTCTTATGCTCCCAAATATATAATGTTGGTGTATCTGTCTGTCTTGGTACTGATATTTTTAGTCCTAAGAACACAAAGCTTAGAGGTTTGGATGGTTTGAAAGTGGAGTGCAGCCTAGGCTTAGGTTGCACCTGGATGTACTAAGAGCTTTTTCACTTTTAAAGGAACCAGCCAGTAAGCTCTATAGAGAAAGAGTTGGAGAAAACAATATCACATATTCACATAAAAACTTAAAAACTCTCACATAAAAACAGTGCACAGTTTAGTTTTCTTATTTCTCACTAGTCACGTAGATACATCCGGGCTTAGGTTTGGTCCAACCAGGCAATTAGAGAGAACAGTGGAAGGTTCGCAGGGCAGAGGCTGCGATGGTTTCCCCTCCTTTGGTGGGGTTAACATCTCCTCTGCCCGCGAACTTTCCAGTTCAGTGTATACACATGCGTAAACAAATTTGTGCATTAACAAGGGGATGCTGCGATCTTAGTGTTGGGATTAACGCATTTATGCTATGATATTACCCATGTTCACTATAGGTCTCATCCCGCATCAATGGTGTTGTGTTCATATGTATATTTATTTGCAATGTACTGTACAGTCATGGTTTTAACATATATATTTATATATTTATGATACATTATTTATGAATTTATATTTTGTATATATTGGTTCAGAAATTTGGTACTATACATGATTTTGTACAAGTTGTATATTGTATATAGTGTATATATTGAGTATGATCCTCATGACACAAATTGCACTTTGCACAACGATATTGATTTGCACATTTGGATTTATCCAGTGATCTTTGTCGAATATTGTTTACATAAATGTAATTGCATTTGCACTTTAATATTATTGAGTGGACCGTTGCAATATGGCGCTAATTCAGGGATTATCCCAAGATGTTTGTAGTGAACAATCTGTTGTCCATGTCTATGATGGTGTGCAACACATGGCCAAAACCTACCAATCGGAATGTAATCCCACTAAGCACTAGCACTTTAAAAATTGCCTCTTCCCCAGCGTGCGTCATGTGATCAAGGCCTCTGTGTAGGCCGAAACGTCATGCTGTGGTGTGCCGCTTCCTCGAGGGTACAATAAAGGAATATTGCTCACTGCACCTGAGGTCTCCTCTCTTCTTCCTGCGCAGCGGTTTCCAGCACTGGGCTCCGGGCGAGAGGCAGCAGGGATTGTTTCATATATATATATATATATATATATATCTATAGTGTATACATATATATATCTCTCTATACATACAAATAAATATAAATATATATAAATATACCAAATAATGCATATGTATATAAATAAATATATATTTTACATTTATATATTTTTTTAAATAATTAAAAAAAAAATCTATATATATATATATACAATTTAAGAAAATACACTTAACACCCTAAAAACTAATACCACCCTGCTCCCTTAAAATACCCCAGCGCCCCAAATCCAAACCCACCCTTACTCCTTAAAATAACCCAACACCCTTAAACACTAACCCATCTTAACCCTATAAATATACCCTGTACCCCAAAACCCAAACCTACCCCAAAACCCAAACCTACCCCTGACACCTAAAAATACCCCTGTACCCCAAAACCCAAAAATACCCCTGAACCCTAAAAATACCCCTGTACCCCAAAACCCAAACCTACCCCTGAACCCTAAAAATGCCCCTGTACCCTTAAACCTAGCCCTGAACCCTAAAAATACCCCTGTACCCCAAAACCCAAACCCAGCCCTGAACCCTAAAAATACCCCTCTACCCCTGAACCCTAAAAATACCCCTGTACCCCAAAACCCAAACCTAGTCCTGAACCCTAAAAATACCCCTGTACCCCAAAACCCAAACCTAGCCCTGAACCCTAAAAATACCCCTGTACCCCAAAATCCAAACATACCCCCGAAACCTAAAAATACCCCTGTACCCCAAAACCCAAACCTACCCCTGAAACCTAAAAATACCCCTGTACCCCAAAATACCCCTGAACCCTAAAAATACCCCTGTACCCCAAACCCAAACCTAGCTTTAAACCCTAAAAATACCCCAGTACCCCAAAACCCAAACCTAGCCCTGAACCCTAAAATTACCCCGGTACCCCTAAACCCAAACCTAGCCCTGATGCCTAAAAATACCCCTATACCCCAATACCCATCTCTTAACCCTTAAATACCCCTGTACCAGGGGCGGCTGGTGACATTTGAAAGTGGTGGGGCGTAAACTAATTTGCATATTGGACCGCAGCGAGCGAGCCCGAACCACCTTGCATCCATCCATACATCATTCATGACCTGGCTGTTCGAGCAGTAGCGGCCCCCTTCCCCCAAGCGCCTTGAGACCCTTCCAGGTGAGTAGCGCGCTATACAAGTGTCTTGATTGATTGATTGATTGATTGATTAATACATCATTCATGCATCCACCCATCCATCCACCCACCCACCCATCCACCCATCCTGCATCCATACATCATTCATTCATTCATGCATCCACCCATCCATCCATCATGCATACACCCATCATGCATGCATCCATGCATCCATCCATACATCATTCATGCATCCACCCATCCATCCACCCACCCATCCTGCATCCATACATCATTCATTCATGCATCCACCCATCCATCATGCATCCACCCATCATCCATGCATCCATCCATACATCATTCATTCATGCATCCACCCATCCATCCACCCACCCATCCTGCATCATACATCATTCATTCATGCATCCACCCATCCATCCATCATGCATCCACCCATCATGCATGCATCCATCCATACATCATTCATGCGTCCACCCATCCATCCTGCATCCATACATCATTCATTCATGCATCCACCCATCATGCATGCATCCATGCATCCATCCATACATCATTCATGCATCCACCCATCCATCCACCCACCCATTCGGCATCCATACATCATTCATTCAGGCATCCGCCCATCCATCCACCCACCCATCTAACCTGCATCCATCATTCATGCATCCATCCATGCACCCATCCACCCATCCACCCACCCATCCAAAGTTCATTCACACTCAGCTGGTATATTATGGTCTCTGGCAGGTTTCCCTTAGACACAGATAAAGCACAAGAGTTGCTACACAAAACAGACACACATAGTCATACATGTGCACACAGTACACACATAACACACAGCACAGGCAGCAGCAATGCACAAACTAGAATATGTATAGTATAGGCAACTGCACTACAAGCTTTCCTCATACAGACACAATAATGTCAAACTCCTGGTTAGTCTTAAACTAACAGCTAACCTGGTTTTGCAAGGAGGACCCCCCGACCTGCATTTTAGTAGAGAAAATAGAAAAAAGTTGAGGAATATCAGCTGTTTAGGGAAAAATCACCAATTTCTCTACCTAAGAGACATCTGACATTTATAACTAAAAGTGAAGAAATGGGCGGAAGGCACAAAGTGAAAGTAAGTAGGCATGTCGTGAGAGAAGTGATGTATGCAGACAGTGACAGCATTGTTGTCAGTGAGACGTGCATCTCGTGAGGAGAAGGCACAAAGTGAGGAGGGAAAGATTTGGAGGTAGTACCGGAGAGCAGTGCTTGTAGTAAGTGACTCAAATGTGCTGACAGACTGTTGTTACCGTGAGAAATGGCAGGCTGCAGGCAGGCAGTTCCCTCCGGAGAGACGGTGCTCGGGTGCGCACATTAGATGCAGACTGCCGTCGGTGACTCTGGCTACCTAAGGGGGTACGGGGTGAGTAGGGTAGGGTTGCGCTGAGGCTGGGGGAAGTCGGGTGGGGGCCGACAGGAGTTTAAAAATGAATAAAAAACTTACCGGTTCCGCGCTGCCTCTGACTGCTCCGGGGTCCGGACTCCCGTTGGCGCCTACAGGAACAGCGTCAGCCGTGTCTCCGTCACTACTACTGGCAACACCTCAGACCAATCCGATTAATTTAGGGCAATGTTACGCTCTGCCCATTAGGAGACCAAGGTGCTCAACCCTCGCTCTCCTAATGGGCATGCGCCAGCAGAACAGACACTAGTGCTCATGCGTGGGCACGGAGGAAAATTCGACCTCCGTCCCCACTCTTGCGCACTTGTGCTCAGTGACGTTGTGCTCCTTCCTGCTGCCCCTGGTGACAATCATGTCATTCAACATGACGTCGGCCCGCCCACCCCTTCAGACTCTGAAGGGGTGGGCAGTCCGACGTCATGTTGACTGACATGATTGTCAGTTCAACCTCGGCGTCTTTGAACTTGAGTAACCTGAGAGTTACTTAAGTTCAAAGACGCCGAGGGAGCTGCGTGTGCAGGCGGCTTGTGGGGCAACGCCCCAGCGCCCTTAATGGACGCACCGCCACTGCCCTGTACACCATAAACCAAACCCACCCTTAAAATACCCCTGAACCCCTAAAACATATACTCCAAAACCCCCAAACTAAAACCATATACTTACCTTACACTTAAATATAAAAAACATATGCTTTTACCAATCATGCTTTTACAACGAATTTCGTTGTAAAAGCATGCGTGGTAAAAGAATATAATATATAATGGCATGCGTTGTAAAATTTTGCGGAGTAACAGTACCTGCATTATAATGGTTTGAGGAGTAAAGGTATGCGGAGTAAAAAATGCGGAGTGACGGTGTTTTACCAGTTACAGCTGTCTGAACTTGTGTGAGAAACAATCTATACCAAGCCTGTCCTGAGGGGATTCCTTGTCACTCACTTTGTTGTTTTTTCAGCAGCAGTGTCCAGCTTGCTTTGCTAGTAGCGGTTTTCCCCATCTACTTGCCATTCGCCAATAAACAACTATTTGGCATTTTAGTCCCACAAAGATCAAAGAAGGCGGTAAGCAAATTCACCACCACATAGGCCACATCCACCAAACACATCTAATTGAAGTGAAAGGTTCAGGTTTATTCGAGCTTCCCATCAACTTTTAGTAGTTGGTGTAATTTACCACTTCTTGAAAGTCCAGTTATCTCTGAAGACACTGACCATGAAGTCCACCCATTGTGGTGTTTGAGGAAAATCTGTATTGGCCAGAGTACTAAATGTGGCTGTGTACATGAAATACAACGGAATTGGTCTTTCCACAGATTAGGCTTACTTTGCTATACACTCATCCCACCTCCTTTGCTCCCCTTTCATTCCTTGTTTGTAGATTAAGGCCACAACACTGACTCAACAACTGCTATAGATTTTTTACTTTACCGAAGCTGGGCTCTGCACAATATGTGCTGCTTATGCAAGCATTGAAGAACTAGTCCAGTCACCCCAAGTGCTGTACTCGGATCTCTAAAATGGTGTTTTAATTAATTTCTAGTTTGTGATCACAATTATGGTCAGGTTTCTGGAAAATGTAGCAAGCAGAATTGTCAGCATGAAACTTCTGCAGTAAACGGTATACATTCTTTACTGGCATACCATAAAAACTCTTTTTGTCATGAGTTCAAAATCTCATATGCATGCTATTTGTTTTATAATCTTTTCACAGAGCTCACGTTTCTTTGGATGGAAACTCTACTGGGTCTTAGTAGAACACGGAGTTCTCTCCTGGTATCAGAATCAGTACGTGCTTATTTATTAACTATTTTTTCAAATTACATTTTGATTAAGCCTATATGTATAATTGGTGATGCCTCAGCCTGGCATTTTATCATACACATATATTACTTAAAGTGGCTGTACAAAATGAATTCACTGAAAATATAAAATGTAATGTGAATAGAACGTGTGAGCTTCTTAGGTTAGTTGCATTCTTGTGCCCTAGACATAATGTTTTGATTCCATAATGCACATTGGCTTGTCCTTTTATACAATATTAATTTCAAGTGATGACATGTTTACAGTTTGTGACCGATCTGGAAGGGTGCCGATTGTTGGAATGCATAGACCAATGAATTAAAAATAATGTATTTGGTTGCTATTAATTGCTTTAGCACAATATGTAGAGATGTCTAGAAATATGATGCTTTGTAATGTGGCTATTTGTTAGTGTACACTCACCACCCTTTGATCTCTTGGGACTAACCAATGCCTTGCATAAAACACTGATAACATATTTTTTTTGTTAGAGTGAATAACCAGGTGTGAAACTGTTCGCTAATGATGAGGATTCAGAGATGCACTTAAAGACAACACCTTTCCAATAATGTACTAACAAAGCCACCAATCCTCAGCTTGGCCCTGGCTATGCCTGATAAACTGCCTACTTTTTCATTTTAGAACAGTGAGTTCCCACTGTTCTGCAAAAGGGTTTTGTCTGATTCCCAATGTTCGTAAACGTAGTGCTATGTTATAGCAAAGGGATATCAAGCTGCCGTAAATTGGTTCAACTACATAATTGCATTTGCGGTGGCAGCGTCCAATGGCACAAGTGTAAATCTCATGCAAACGGGTAGGTTGTGTTTGTTGCATGATGTGGTTAGCTTTGTGAACTGCCTTTTTCCTAATGAGTAACTGTACTGTGCATACAATTTGTACTGGGATAATGACAATGCCTGAAAAAGCCACATCCACTACAAAAAATGTTTCTCATTAGTGTCATTAATCATCCTATTATGATTTATCAGCAATAATTACTGTTTTCACTGAATGCATAAAGTCCATAAAATGACAATCGCTCCAACTAATAATTATTGTAGTGTATACATACCACAAGATCCAACACTTATAAGGCAAAGAGTTCCAAGTGAACAAAACCACCGAAGAGGTGACAAGAGAAAGTGTGTGTATCAGCAACAAACAACCCTGAATATTCTCAAGTCCTTGCGCCTTGCATGCCTTTGCCTGTTATAAAATCAGGCCCTTTAGGTTTGTTTGTTGGTAATATGTGAACAATGTTCTCAACCTCTTGCTCTAGATATATGATCTCATTAGCATAGAGCGATGTGTTGTGACATCCTAAAAAAAAAAATGTAAAGTAGTATATAAGAATAATGTGAGTGATGGCAATGTGGTGGTACAATGGATTTCTGCTTGCCTCGAGGACAGTAAAGCAATATTTGCTGATCCCTATCCATTGGGATTGTTTAAAGATCATTTTTTAAATATTTTATTGAGCAAAAGCAGAGTAAGTGATCAGTTGGCAGTCATTAAGCACAAATATTGACATAGAAGGCATACATTACAGCGGTGCATTACTAGTTAGAGTGCGGGGAGGACCAAATCTGGTCATCGCCATATCAGTTGTAGGGGAACTACAAAGCTCGCCCCTATAGACATTCCAGTGACCCCATTTCTTTTTTTTTTTTTTAATTTTTGTAAACCTTTATTATGCATTAAGAAAGAACAAATACGGGCCCACAACCATCAGGCCGGCCACGAAAACACAAGGAGCAACAGTGCGTGCAAGTCGGCGACACAGCAATACGTAGTACCATCGGCAAATATTTAAGAGTTACACTGTAAAACACTGTGTCACCGTGACCCAGGATTAATGAAGGTTAATTTTACATTTTTCTTGCAACTATTGAATTCAATACGTACTGTTTCTAAGTCATAAAAGAAATAATAAATCAAGAAGGCAGAGTCCGTGCAGGTGGGACCTGATTGAGACTACAATTCACCATACAATCTAATAACCCGACAAACAAGTCCCCACCCAGGCGGCGTGGCAGCATACAATGACTACAACAAGGTAGCAGTCCTAACATCCCACCCAGCAACCGCTGCCACCCATCCCCTAGCATGCCTAGACACGGACCAAGACAGAAAAAGGAAAAACAAAAATGAAGAAGGAAAAAAATAAGGCACCATAGAACCGAAACCAACTAAAATACTAACCCCCCACCCTACACGCATGCAGAGGCTATGGCCTACCCCCCCCCCCCCCCCCCAGCAGTGTGTCTGGCGCCCCATAAACCCGAAATATAGCGAGAAGAAGAAAGAAGTAAGAAAGGAAAAGAATACCATAAACTCCAAGATACAGAGAGTGAGAAAAGAGAATCCTAATCTTCAACTCTCAGAAAAATTGGGAGGAGGTCATTTTCACATACTCCCGGTCACCATCAGCCGACTAAGCGTTCCCCCCCCCAATTATCATAGGCACAACTGAACTAGCAAGCAGAACAGCATATGGGGAGGGTCAATTCCAATTGCGCAAGCAAAGCAAACAATAAACAGTCCCAACCTAGTCCCCGCCCGCCCATGCGTTCATTCCACTACATAAGACCTAGCCCTGGCCCGATCTGGGACGCCCCCCTGCGCCCGCCCCTCTTGAGAAGCCAGCAACTGCGAAGAGAAAGGGAGAGCCCGCCCCAACAAGAACAAAGAAACAAAATGGCCACACTCGGTAATGAGGAAATGTCCGAGGACAGGATAGATGTCGCCAGTCCCAAACAGAGTCAATACATAAATGGAGCTGCGTGTCAGAAGCAATATCACCACACAGTGAGGGAGTTAGCAATGTATCCAATAAGTAGGCACAGTCAGACAGGATAGTCAGATATTGCAGCGGCGGCCCCTTGAGCTCCATGGGCGAGGTTGTGCTCCGCGTTGGGGAAAGAGACATTGTAGCAGTACAAGGGCGGATAGAATGTACCTCCCTCTCCATGTCGTCGCGAAGCTGTTGATCAATTGCACACTTCCCCGGCAACAATGTTTCACGGACAGGGAGCAGCGGGGACTGTTCATTATGGCAAGGAGAGAGGACGGGCAAGATATAGTCCGATCCAGACAGGCAGCCATCCAGCTTCTCCTCCAGCAGTCGCGAGCTCGCACACCACTCACCCCTCAGTCGAGTAAGAGCCAGGAAAACAGAGGCGAGGGTAAATGGCGATTGGTCATCCATTGCCTCGGTGGTACGTGACGCTTCAGCCAGTTCTGCTCCCCAACTGGGTGCAAGCCGGATATGTCGGTCAGGAGCCAGGGCGCTGTCCGCCATTTCTATAGATGAGCCAGCCGTCGTGGTCCCGCCGTCAGAGCAAGCAGCGATTGCAGGCAGAGTCGGCATCAGGAGGAGACGGGCAGCTCCGTCGGGACAGGGCAGGTCCTCAGCAGCAGGCTGCATGCAGTGGGGGGGCTCTTCTCGGATCGGCACAGGAGAGGCGAGGCAATGAGGGAGTCCGGGCTGCAGGGGCACCTCCGATGTCGGAAAAGCAATGAGCGGCTATTCTTCAGCGTTCCACAGTGGAAAGCGGCAGTTCAGGCTCCAAATCGGCAGGCAGTCCCAATCACACAAGCGCCCGGCGTAAAGGCCAGACATCCATTCGGCCAGCGCAGGACGGCAGCGCCGCTCCAAAGTGATCGGCCCCTGCAGCCGCGGCAGTCACAGGCGGCGCTTCGTATCACAGGTCCCGGGTCCAGGGCTAGAGTCGTCGCCTTCGTGCATCTCGACGATTTATCAGGTTGCCGGGCAGGTAGGAACACCGGAGGGACACCAACGGAATCAGGGAACTTCCCCAAACATCCCGCCGATAAACAGAGGCAGGATAGTAAGCAGGATTGCTGTTCGGGGAACAAAGGCTTGAGGAGCCGGGAGGCTACACGTCCGTCTCCGTGGCCATCTTGGCTCCTCCAGTGACCCCATTTCTTATCCCAATTCCCAGGACACCCTCTGACCTTGTACACAGTTTTTTCGGACCACATACATGTATCCATTGCAGCGAACCATCTGATCAAGAGCGGTTTATTTGGTGAGCCCCATTGCATTGCTATTTCATGCTTTAATAAGAGAAAGCCCAAAGCTGCCCATTGTCGTTCCAGCGCAGTGAGATCTGTGGGTCCCACACATTAAGGAGTCCGCCTTTAGGAGATAGTGGGACAGGCTTTCCCAGTGCATCAGACATCTTATGGGTCGCACGTTCCCACAAGTGTTGGATCATCGGGCAGTAAATATTTGGAAAAAGGGGACCCCTATATAATATAGTAGCACTTGCTATACATAGGGAAGAAACAGAGTTAGGAAAGGTCTATAGCAAAGTGACAGACATTGATTAGATAATACAATTTACGTTTTTTTGTAAATAAAAACCTAGAATGAAACAGTATATTAAGTCCACTTGTGTACAGAAACCAATGAGCAAAATAATTTCTGATAGAGCTTTATTGTTTATTGTTGTTGACTATTTTTCTTTTGTTTTCTACTGTTTTTTGTATATATAGTTTTTATAAGTGATTATGTGTTTAAATTTTATATAGTCTTGAATTAAAAAATACAAAAGAGAAAATACAAAATCAATAGACATGAAACATATATACAGTGATGAAGGCAAAGCGGTAGACACCACTACGCGCGTTTCGGCTCTTGAGCCTTCTTCAGGTGACCGTCTATTGTTAGAGTTTCAAAGAGTCCAGGACTCACAGTTAGGTGTGGCGTGGATATAAAAGGTCAGTCGGTAAAGGCAGCTTCTTAAGATCTTGAGATGTGGAACGATGTAGTCCTATTGCTTGTCATATGATGTTATGACATCAGAGAAAAGGAGGTGGTAGAACAGTATAGTGGAGGTAGCTTAGATTCAGATCGTTATTTATTTTTTATTTATTTATTTTATATTCTTCTATAGCGCCTGAATAGACCCCCGAAGGGGTATCTCCACGCTTTGCCAGTGAGAATATTGCTTCAAATGGTTTGTGGTCAGATGAAATGGTACATATTAACAGGGAGAGATCAGTTACTGGAAAATAGGTATGTTTTTAAGATCTTTCGGAAGGTCAGATGACTGGTGTTGACATTTGTAGAACCTCCACGAGGATAACTTCCAGTGAGTAGATGGTAAGGTGATGAGAGCAATAGTGAAGGAAGCGAGTATTTATCTCCACAAGTTGATAAAATATCCGGAGGCGAGCAATAATGATGTATAATTGTTAGCACGAATATTTTGTATCCACCTAAAGATAAAGTAGAAAGGATGTCCCAGGAGCGGAAGATACTATGGAGGATGATCAGGTCATAGCATTGCCCGTGAGGTTTGATGAAAATAGTGAAGCTCCTGGTAGAAAAGGACTGGTAGCAGTACTCGACAGCCAAAAGACCGCACACCGGTATGCTAGAATGCAAGCATCCTCCATAGTATCTTCCGCTCCTGGGACATCCTTTCTACTTTATCTTTAGGTGGATACAAAATATTCGTGCTAACAATTATACATCATTATTGCTCGCCTCCGGATATTTTATCAACTTGTGGAGATAAATACTCGCTTCCTTCACTATTGCTCTCATCACCTTACCATCTACTCACTGGAAGTTATCCTCGTGGAGGTTCTACAAATGTCAACACAAATAACGATCTGAATCTAAGCTACCTCCACTATACTGTTCTACCACCTCCTTTTCTCTGATGTCATAACATCATATGACAAGCTATAGGACTACATCGTTCCACATCTCAAGATCTTAAGAAGCTGCCTTTACCGACTGACCTTTTATATCCACGCCACACCTAACTGTGAGTCCTGGACTCTTTGAAACTCCAACAATAGACGGTCACCTGAAGAAGGCTCAAGAGCCGAAACGCTCGTAGTGGTGTCTACCGCTTTGCCTTCATCACTGTATATATGTTTCATGTCTATTGATTTTGTATTTTTTATTTTGTATTTTTTAATTCAAGACTATATAAAATTTAAACACATAATCACTTATAAAAACTATATATACAAAAAACAGTAGAAAACAAAAGAAAAATAGTCAACAACAATAAACAATAAAGCTCTATCAGAAATTATTTTGCTCATTGGTTTCTGTACACAAGTGGACTTAATATACTGTTTCATTCTAGGTTTTTATTTACAAAAAAACGTAAATTGTATTATCTAATCAATGTCTGTCACTTTGCTATAGACCTTTCCTAACTCTGGATCATCGGGCAGTCCCAAATAGTGTGGTAAAAGTGCCGACAAGCCCACAGTTACGGAGACAGGCGTCGGTTGTGCGCCTTCCAATTTTGGCTAGGAGGGGAGCAGACATTTATTTCCCCATGTAATATCTTCAATTGTATTAGCCTGAATCTGTGTTTGATAGCCGACTCTCGCGGGGACATCAGTGCCGCCTGCCATTCAGCATCCTCCAAGGCCCCAATGCCGCCCTGCCATTTGTCTCTCAGGAGTTGGAAAGTGTTAGGCATGTTATTGCTTAGCTTGCGGTAGGTATAGGATATCGCCTTGGCCTGAAGAGGTTCTGATAATAGTCTATCCTCAAGGGGTGAGGATTGTGGGAGAGAAGAAAGATCAGGGACATTAGTGAGTATGGCATGTTTGATTTGGAGGTAGCGGAAGGCCTCAGAGTGGGCTAAATCATATTTCTTCTGGAGCTCTATGAACGTCAGCAGTTTGCCCTTATGGATCATGTCTCCCAAGGTAGAGATGCCGATCATGTCCCATTTGTCAATGCCCTGATAATGACAGAGGGAGCCCAGTGTATGTGAGGCCCAGAGCGGAGTAGCTAACGTGCGAGTGTCAGACCAGCCGAGGCGCTTATTAGCTCAGTGCCAGATTGCTAGTGTTTGTGATATCGGGCCTATATAGCGAGTGCGGGAAGGCTTACCATATAAGGCACCAGGGTAGCCCTCACGGCCCGTCTGATATCGTTCAAGATGGAAAGCAGGGTTGGTTGGTGGACCATATAGCCAAGTGTTGGAGGCCTTCAATTGAGATGCCCAATAATAAAGCCACATGTTTGGCAAGGCAATACCACCATCGTACCACCCCTGTGTGAGCGAAAGAAGAGCTATGCGGGGAGAGCTGCCGTCCCATAGGAGGAGGCGGAGGTCGCCTTCTAGTGCATTAAAATAGGAGTCGGCAATGGGAAATGGGCAATTCTGCAAGGCGTACAGAAAGCGAGGAAATGCAAGCATTTTAAAAAGGGCTGCTCTGCCTGGGAGAGACAGAGGCAGCGATCTCCAATGCGATATGTCTGTATGGAGTCTTTGTAGCGGGCCCTTTAGGTTACGGTCATAGAAGACTTTGGGGTCTGGGGTGACAAAGATGCCGAGGTATTTGAATCCATCCTGGGCCACATCAATCGAATACCCCTTCGGGAGAGGAGGGGGTGGGCCATGTATCCCTTATAGCACTGATTTGGACCAATTGATGGAGAAGCCCGAGTATTTGCCAAAATTGGTGATGACGTGCAGTAGACTATTAATAGAGGATTTGGGGGAGGAGATGTAGACGAGAATGTCGTGTGTGTATAGTGAGATCTTGTCAATTGTATTGTCATTCCACCGAAGGCCTCGGATAGAGTTGTCAGTTCGAACCAATGGCTCTAAGGTGAGCGCGAACAATAATGGGGATAGGGGACATCCCTGCCTAGTACCCCTGTGTAGAGGAAATCGTGTGGATGTATGACTGTTGACATAAACTTGACCCCAGAGATCAGTATAGAGCAATCGGACCCATTGAATAAAGTTTGGGCCGAAGCCATAATTGATTAAGACCTCAAAGGTAAGACCATTCAATGGAGTCGAAGGCGAGCGTGGCGTCTAGGGAAAGGATAGCTGCATCTTCTTGGAGATATGGTATTCTACTCATAACGTTGTGAACCCTACGGAGATTAAGCGCCGTGTTACGGCCTGGGAGAAATCCCGACTGATCTTCGTGAATTAAGTAGGGGAGGACTATCATATGTCTGGTGGCGAGGAGTTTTGCCAGAATCTTCACCTCAGAGTTAATGAGGGAGATCCGGCTGTAAGAGCTGCAATCAGTAGCTGGTTTATTAGGTTTGTGGATTACAACTATTGATGCCAACCATTGGTCTAGCGGCAGGCGTCCGGCGTCACGGCTCTCTTCAAACATTGCTTTCAGGTGAGGGATGACCCCACCCGCCATGCCTTTAGGAAATTCAATAGGGACACCATTGGGGCCCATAGCTTTACCTGACTTTATGGCAAACAGTGCATTTCCAATCTCTTCTGTTGTGAGGTCTGCCTCCAAGTCCTTCGCATCAGTCTCAGAAAGTGTGGGTAAGCGCATTTCATTTAAGAGTAGTCTAGACTCCTCGGCAGTATAGTGCGCCCTGGCTGTGTAGACTCCCTCTAGATGGGCAGCAAATGCCTCCGCTATCTTCCCGGGATCTGTGATAGGAGAGTTGCCTGGTCCGGACAGTGCCGGGATCCATCTGGAGCCTTGCTCGCGTTTTTCGAGCCATGCCAGCATTTTACCTGCTCTATCACCCAGTTCATACACTCAGTGGCGAGCTTTTAGAAGCTTGGCCTGCGCCTTCTCCAAGGCTAGTGCTTTATATTCTAGTTGTTTCGCTCGGAGACGGGTTGCCGTCTCTTCTGAGGGGTTCGCGTTGTGGGCCGACTCCAGATGTACTAGGTCTACCTCGGCCTGGATTAGGTGCTCACTTTGTTTGTGTATATAGCCAGTCTTGAGAGCTAACGCCTTCCCTTTAAGTACAGCCTTATAGGCCTCCCAGATGGTTATAGCCGACTTCACGGACCCGACATTTTCAGCGAAATAGTATTCCGTATGTTCTAGCAGGCAGTCTTTTATTTCGGGGATTTTTAGAAGCCAAGGGGTTATTATTATGGGACCGCGGGATATCTGGCGATGGTATGTAAATTCTACGAGAAGTGGGGAGTGATCTGAGATTCACCTGGGGAGTCCCTTAGGGTGGCGAAAAAGCTCTATATCAGTTGTGGGGGAGAAAAGGTAATCTATACGAGAGCTACTATTATGGGCATTAGAGTAGTGTGTGAAGTAAGAAGTAGTCGGGTGAAACGAGCGCCATATATCTTCGAGTCCCATTGCCTGTCTAAAGTCTAGGAGATCAGAGCTTTGTCTATGTGACGTACGCTGGGGGTGTCGATCGAGGGCGTCGTTCATTGTCATATTGAAGTCACCCCCAATAAGCAGGGGTCCTTGTGGGAGGTCTAGTATGAGTCGCTGCAAGGTCTGCAATGCGTCTATTCCCAAGGTTGGAGGAATGTAAACTGAGATAACATTTATCTGTTTTCCCTCCCAAATGGCCTCTATCACAGCAAAGCGACCAAGTGGGTCAACCCATGTCTTTGTACACGTTAGTGCAAAATTTTTACGGACAAGGATACCGGTTCCTCTGGACCCGGAGGTAAATCCTGCGTGTAAGAGTAATTTGTAACACCCCCCCCCCCAGCCCCATACCCCCCCCCGTGTAGTGCTTGACATGTATTACCCATCAAGTGTGTTTCTTGGAGGAGAAGCAGGTCCGGAGCGTGGCGTTTGAGATATTGCATGACTATCCCCCTTTTTACTCTACTGCCTAGGCCATTGACATTCCATGTCATGAGGGAGAGAGACTTAGTCGGGGGGGGGGTGTCATGGTGGTTTAAAGAATGGAAGATATTTACGGGTATAGGCCCTTGAGTTACGGAATGTTTCCCAGAGCCGATAGTGGACCTGACCCGGTCGGGGGTGGAATCTAAAGGAGACCAGGTATGTCCCAATGGTGAATGTGGAATGCCTTGTGAGGACACGGATCGCCTCGTAGTAAGCCCCATGTTCAAGAAAACTCTGCAGCGTGTAAACAAAAACAATACCATAATCATAACAGACTTCCCAACTACCCACCTCCCTCCCATACCATCCCCCCTCCCCGCGGATTTCAAACTATCCACTCCCCAACTAGGCAGAGTGCCTGTCGCCCTCCCAACCATATACGGAGTGTGTTGAGAGCCATGAATTCCCTCGCCCAAAAGTAGCCCATTATCTGAGCCTAGCGTAGCTTCAATAGAGACTTAACAATAATATTCACATAGTACAATAAACGATGACATAACCTGGACGCTCCCCGGCGTCCGGACCGCAGATAAGAGCGATCTGGCCCGTATGGGTGAACACAGAGCCACTATGTCCGTGGTCGTGGAGGGCCGGAAGACCTCAGTCGTGCCATTCAGGTCTGAAGACAACGTCCCAGCTGGTATCGGAAATGAGTGGGCCGTTGGTAAGTTCACAAGTCTTCTCGATTGCCCTCAGAGAACAGATCCTGACTTTCTGGGAGTAATCCAGGATCGGCATGCTCGGTCGATCTGTGGCGATGGCGCTGAGTGGGGCCCGATTGACGCCACCCCTCGAGCCAGTCCCATGCTTCTTCAGGTGACAAAAAGAACCAAGTTTTCCCTTCCGACTCTACTCGTAGTTTGGCGGTATACAGCATAGCATACTTAATGTCTTTGGCACAGAGTGCCTTTTTGACTTCGAGGAAACTGCGCCAACGAGCCTGTACCTTTACCGTAAAGTCGGGAAAAAATTTGATCTGGGCATTCTCCAGTCCTAGGGGTGGTCCCACTCGAGCTGTTTGAAGGATGACATCTCTGTCCCGGAAGTTAAACACTCAGGCTATTATGGGTCAGGGGGGGGCGCCCATCTTCGGCCTAACCCCAAGGACTCTGTGTGCTCGCTCGATAGAGAAGTAGTTGGACAGCTGTTTTGGCTGGAGGTGTTTTTGGATTAGGTTTTCAACAAAAAGGTCAGTTGTCGTCCCCTCCATTCGTTCCGGAACACCTAAGATACGGAGGTTGTTGCGCCTAGCACGTCCTTCATAGTCGTCCAGAAGCTCCCCCATTTGCGCTTGTTGTTTTTGTAGTTGGGTCACCTGTTGCTGGAGGGTAGAGGTATCATCTATGAGCGCCGCGGTTTTGACCTCTATGTCTCGCACTTTGGAGTCCATCTTACGGAGGTCAGCCCGCAATAGGATAACCTCTATATTAACCGAGTCGATTCGTGTCTCCAGCGACGAGCGAACTCCGGCTATTGCTTCCATCACGTCTTCCAGTGTGGGGGTACGTGTTGCTGGGGGGGTCGCAGATTTAGGTGCAGTCTCAGGGTTCACCTCCTTAGGATCTCCTTTAGAGCCCCACGAGAGTTTGTTAATCGGTCTCTGAGTAGTCGGTCGGTTGCCTTTACTGGAGGCCATATTGGGGCGTCAATTCGCCCAACGCAGTCCGATGGTGTGGATCCAGAAACCGTCGGTAGAAGCGGACCTTCACCTCCTTGATTTAGGTAGGCCGTCACTCTCCCCAACAGGCCGAGAACACCGGGGTGGTTATGGCCTGGGTGGGGGCAGAGAAGAGGGAGCAAAGTGATGTGTGCGACCCAGGGATCGCAGAGGTGCACCCAACCAGCAGTAGATCACTAGTCCCACTCGAGAGCGCCCTACGCACTTAAGGGCCCAGGCCGGCGGTTTATATGAGTGAGGGGGGGAGGGCGTTCCAAGAGTCTGGCTGAAGTATGGGTCTACGGTAGCAGAGGTAAGTCCGTTGTCTCTAATGCGCCTTAGGAGGAGGTGGAAAGGCGGCCTGCCCCCGTGACATATGGATAATTATAAGGCAGCAATCATTCAAGGCTAACCTTTGTCATGAAATTGGTCTTCTCGGAACAAGCAAAGTTATGTTCTCCACGGAGGGTACATCTCAGTCATCGCGGTGCGGGGGGGAGGGGGGCCCAGGCGATCCAGGACTAATCGTGTGGGCCCAGTGAGCCCGGTCGCAGGGATCTCCCCCGACGAGTCCAAGGTAGGCCGCAGAACACCACAGTTCGTAGCAGGCGAATCGGCCAGATGGGGCACCTCACTGTGCCGCGGGGGTCCTCTCACAGGGATCAGCGGTGGGCCCGGGGTGTCGGGACAACAGTCGGTGGCCAGCGGGAACAGCCGGCTGAGGTGCGAGCAGCGTGAAGCCGTCCCCGGCGGTAGGCCCAGAGCCGGGGACTCGCGTAGATGGCACCTCGGGCGCTGGGGGGGGCCCGTTGTCTGCAGTCGTAATTTGCGCTAAAGCACACCAGCGGGGTGGAGGCGCCGCGCAACGGCAGGCAGTCGGGTCCGGTAGCTCCGACACCGTAGATCTCGACAGTGGCGGCTCCCTATTCTCAGGATCTGCTCCGGAGTCAGGGCCATCAGCAGTCGGCGGCCCCGGTCGCCATTTTGAGCCGGTGAAGCAGCTGAGCCCCGGAGGTTTGTAGCGTCTGTAGGGGCTCAGAGGGGGTCAGGGAGCAGGAGGCAGCGCCCAGGCAAGTCCGCGGTGGGGACCCCTTTATGTATGGGGTTTCTCTGGCATTGGCTAATAGGTATAGTCTGAATTATGGACGAGGGCCGAGGAGCCGGTTCAAAACGCGGCCATTCCTCTCGGCTGCTAACCACGCCCCTGTTTAAAGATAATTTGAACCCTATGTAAAACAACAAAAGTCAGTGTAGGAGGAGCTTCGCGCGCAACCAAGATGGTCGCGTGAGCACAGGGCTCCTGAGACCCTCGCCGCCTCCCGCATCAATCCTGAATCTTATCCTGACTACGACGATGGGTTATTGACAACACAACCCAGCTGATCTAATAGCGGTTTCCAGAAATTGATTTTGACTCCGGGAACCACAACTACGATACTCTGGACTTTTGTGGCCTGCTCCATGGAACTGCCCAGGCTCGAGTCATCATGGTGCCCAGGTGGTAGTTGAACAACAACGGCAAACAGGGTCCTGCTTACGATCCCAGAGTTACCTTTCGGTTTAGTTTTTGGTTCCTTCGCCGCCTCCTATTTCTGCATCGCTTTGGCAGCCCGGGACCCGGACCCCGCAACTTCACCGTGTGCCAACTGTAGGGTGTACCTGGTTCTGGAATATCCCGTTGGGACTCGCATCCGGGGATCCACGTAGGTGAATTGTGAGGAGTCATTTTTACCAGGTCCCAAAGGCCCTTTCGGGGCGCAGCACCCAACATGGCGGCAAAGCCTGAAAGTGAGAAACGAAAGACCAAGACCACTCACCGTGGGGGCACTATTCAAACGAACATAATGGATCGCTATACCCATCCTAAAGGGTCCCCCGTGGTGCGGTAGGTCCCTGGAGGACGCCAGCGACTCCACAACTGCGGTGGATGATTTGACCCAGCGTTATGTCATGGGCGCCATTACTAGTATGAAGACCTCCATTGGGCAAAAATATGAGGCTCTGGCTCTAAAGCTTGACACCGTAGCAATTGATGTCAACCTGATCAGGACCGACCTATCAAAAACCAACGAAAAGGTCAAATCCTTGGATTTAAAGACCTCCAGCCTCACGACTGATGTCTCCGATTTGCAGACGGAGTTTCGCAACCTGCAATCCTCCATTGATCTCTTCGCCCGCCGGCTGGAGAATTTTGAAAGTCGGGCCAGACGCAATAACATACGTATTATTGGGGTCCCTGAAAAATTGGAAGAGTTCACCGCGGATCTCCTCGTGGAGGATCTCATCTTAAACCATCTTGCCCCCAAAAACCTCAGCAACTTCTTTGCGGTGTAACGTGCAGACAGAGTGCCGGGTGGGAAGCGAAACTGGGTGCCGACAGCGCGAGTGGGTGGCCCCACGAAGTTTGAAAACACTACGTGAGCTTCTACCCTGATTTCACCCAGTTCGTTCAGAAACAAAGGATGGGATTCCTGGGAGTGAAGCGGCGACTGCGAGACATGGGTATGAAATATGCAATGCTTTTTCCAACTCGGCTACGTGTTGAACACAATGAACGGACGTTCTTCTTTGATCACCCCGAGAACGTGAGTGACTGGCTTGACACGTTGCCTGCACAGCGTGATCGCTCGGAACATTCTGGTGGGAGAGAAGGAGCCGAGGGTGGCCCATCGGAGCAAGAATGAGGAGTGGCAGCTGGGTTTCCGGACAGTGTACAGAACTGGCAGCTGTGGTTTCATGACTTTTGCGATACTTATGGTACTGTACCCAGAGGTGGCGAGGGAGAATGGGACTCTTCCTCCTTCGGGTTTCTTTTTGTAGACTAGTTTAATAATTGGGCGACAGGCACACTGCAAGTTGGGGTGGCTTTTGAGTCTATCGCAGGGGTGCAGGGTGGAGGGGTGTATTCTCGGGCTTTGTTGGAGGGTGGGGGGGAGGTTTGGGTTTGTTTTATCTTGTTTCAAGGCAACGCATCGTCTTACATCTTGATCTGGGTGTTTGTTCGCTATGGGGTGGATTTGGCGCTTGCTTCTGGGGTGGGGGGTAGGGGGTTGAAGTTATTGTGCTGGAATGTCAATGGGTTGGGGGACAGGATAAAACGTGGGGTGGTGTTACAACTATTGAGACGCCTCTCCCCTGATGTAGTTTTACTGCAAGAGATGCATTTGATTGGCAACACATGCCACGCCATGAATCGGCGAGGATATCGTCTGCTTGCACACTCTGGATTCACTACTGGATCTAGAGGGATGGGTATCCTAGTTAGGAGTTCCCTCCCCCTGGAGGTAGATTACATTATCCTCGATGATAGGGGACACTATGCTGTGCTCACTGGTAGGTGGGAGGGGAAGACTATCTCACTGCTCTCTGTATATGTTCCACCTGGGCTGCAGACCACGACCTTCGCCGATCCGGGGAGGATGGTTTTGGGGCTCCCTGAGGGCACTCTGATTATGGGTGGAGATTTTAATTCTGTTTCCGGTAGGGAGGACCGCAGCCCCCCCACGGACCTCACGAAATCACAGTCTTGGTTAGGTGAATTTTTGCAGATGCTGGGGTTGGTAGACTGTTGGAGGCTACTGCATCCGGGACCGGCGCAATACACCTTTCACTCTGGCGCTCACGGTAGCCTCCTCAGGCTTGACTATATCTTGATGCCAGCGGCACAGGCCTCTTTGGTTAGGGAAGTTAGACATCTAGCCAGGGGTATTTCGGATCACTCCCCACTGTGGCTTTTGATGGACATGAAAGTGGGCGCTGAGGGTCGAGTGGCTCTGATTAACCCTTGGTATCTCCGTAACCCCAAAACCAGGGCTGAGTTGGTTAAGTCTTTGAATCATTATTTCACTGAGAACGTGGCTCTGTATCCTCTTCTGTATCATTGTGGGAGGCTTTTAAAACTGTTATCCGTGGACAGGCGCTATCGCTAATCGCTGCTGCTAAGAAAAGCAATAATGAGGCAATGGTCCGCCTGGAGGCCGAAATAGCTGAGTTGGAAGGGGATTTAGAGGTGGATATCACTCAGGAGAGGGTTCATGTCCTTGGTCTCAAACAACTTGATTATAGAGCCCTGGTAACGGACGCTGCTAAAATTGCCAGTAGGGAGCAGCAGGGCCGGCTGTATGATGTGGGAGACAAGGCTGGGAAGCTGACTGCTTGGTTAGACAAAAAGGAGAGGGCGAGTTGTGTAGTTCCTGTGATTGAAAGAGCTGATGGAGTGCGTGTGACTGACCCGGTTGAGATTGTGGAGTGTTTTGCGGAACATTTTCGAAATGTATACTCCCCAGTCTCCGATAGACCGGAGGAAGACTCCCATCTACTGTTAAGGGACATTGCGTTGCCACGCCTATCGGACTTGGATAGGGATTTGATGGACGCGGCATTTTCGGTTGATGAGGTGGCAGCTGCTATCCGATCCGTCCGCTCGGGAAAAGCTATGGGCCCTAATGGTCCCCCCATCGAGCTTTACAAGCTTCGTCCTGACAAAATGGTGCTGCATCTTCGTGCTATGTTCCTGGAATCGCGAGACATCGGCTCCCTTCCCCGTGATCAGCGACTTGCTACCATCGTGGTGATTCATAAGGAGGGGAATCGCAAGATCGCTGCGCATCCTATAGGCCTATATCGCTCCTTAACGCGGAGCCCAAGATCCTAGCAAAATTATTGGCAAACCGCTTGATTAAGGTGATCAGTGACCTGATCCATCCGGATCAATCTGGTTTCACGGCTCTGAACCTGCGACGCCTGCATGGCGTCCTTGCGAGAGCGGCATCGTTGCGTGATCCGGTCATCTTGGTTTCTTTGGATGCTACGATGGCCTTTGATACTGTGGAATGGCCGTATCTCTGGGCGGCTCTTGCAAAGTTTGGTTTCGGTTCTGGTTTCATCGGTTGGGTAAAACTTCTATACGAGGAACCATTAGCTCAGATTGTGGTAAATGGTCGGGTTTTCAAGTCCTTTGTTCTGGGGAGGGACACGCGACAGGGGTGCCCGTTGTCCCCGCTACTTTTCGCCCTCGCCTTGGAACCCCTGGCGGCTTGGCTGCGGTGGGAACCATCAATGAAGGGTATTCAGTGGACCCCAGAATTCGAGGATCGAATATCATTATATGCAGATGACATCCTGTTATATCTCTCGTCACCTCGAAAGTCCTTGATAGTACTGATTGATGTGCTGAACTCGTTCGGGAGGAACTCCGGCCTTGTGATTAATTGGACTAAGTCCTGTATTTACGTACTCTCGGGTGAAACTCCCTCCTTACCTCACGGCTGTCCTATACAGGTGGCGCAGACAGGATTTAAGTATTTGGGGGTCTTTATCACACTGGACCCCGTTGTCCGCTATGAACGTACTCTGCTTCCTCCACTCCAACGGTTAAAATCTGATGTGGCGGCCTGATGTAGACTGCCATTGTCCCCCCCTGGGGCGTGCAGCTCTGTTTAAAATGATGTCTTTGTCGCGGTTTTTATACGTGCTTTAGAACACGTTTGATGTAATTCAGGTGGGTTATTTCCGCGAAGTGGAGAGTCTGCAGAGGCAGTAGATATGGGGCGGACGCCCGCGTATCGCCCTAGCCAAATTGACGCTTCCCTGGTACGACGGCGGTATCGCACTTCCTGATATCAAGCGATACTACTGGGCCTCCCAGCTGGGAGCGATCAATCATGGAATGTACGGTCCGGATTTGAACCCTGCGTTCCTGATGGATAAGTGGCAGCTACCGGGTGGAGATTATAACAGGGCGCTTTACTCCAAATCTGCGGGAATACAACTGTCGGTACCCACTAATATATCAGTGCAAGTGTGGAAATGTGCGAACGCGGCAATGGGATGGACAGACCGATTGACCCGGGCTACTCCGCTTTATGCGTCTGATAAATTGGGTTGCTTGTGGAAGACAAAAGGTTTTGAGAACTGGGATAGGAACGGTATTAGCAAAGTAAGCGATCTCTGGGCCATAGATAGGGTTAAGACCTTCGAGGAGCTGAAGGTAGAATACGAACTCAATGACAAGGAGTTTTTCCGTTATATACAGGTCCGCCACGCGTTGAATTCGGTTTTTCCTGCAGGTGTTGCTATCCCGGAATCGTCCCCAGTCGAAGATCGGGTGCTTGACGGATACGTTACAGACAGCACTATTTCTCTGATATATAAAAAATTGATTAACAACCGTGCTGACCTGATGGTACACCTTCGAGAGGTTTGGACCAATGACGGTTTAGAATTAGATGATGAGGACTGGCAATCCGCGATATCCTCGCCCAAGGAGGTCACCATTCCAGCCCGTCTCCGATTCGTGCAGCTTAAGATCCTGCACCGGATCTATGTGACTGGCCCTCGCTTGATTCGGATGGGTTATTCTGTTGATGGGTTGTGCAAGCGTGGATGCGGCCTAATTGGTACTTTCCTCCACATACTTTGGGAATGCCCGGAGATAGCAGTGTTTTGGAGTCGAGTACATGCAGTGATGACGGAGGTCACGGGTGTTGCACTGCTACCCGAAGCAAGGCTTTGCTTGCTGAATGTTTGGGAACCGACTGATTATAATGCGGCGCAGACTCAGTGGGCCACCCTGGGGAATATGGTCGCCAAGAGAGATATAGCACAGTTTTGGGGCTCCCAGAGCCCGCCCACGGTTTCGGCATGGAAGGAGAACATGGACTGGTGTATGTTTCGTGAGAAAACGGTGTATGTGGCACGTGGTAGACCGAGGAAGTGGGGTAAAATTTGGGGTCAGTGGAATGCGTACCGGGGCGATATGTGTATACCTCCCCTAACCGAAGTTCTGGATGCTCCTTTCTCCCCCTGACCCGACATTCCTAATGCTATTTAGTCCTAATGTGATGTGGCTTTGCTTCCCCCCTGCTCCCCTCCCCTTTTTTCTCGTACTGATGTTTTCTATTGCATTGTGATACGTTTCTCCCCTACTTGAACACGTACCCAGCTGTATGCCTATTAATGCCTTGTTTGTTGTTGTTATAATTTCAATAAAAAGAGTTAAAAAAAAAAAAAGTCAGTGTATTCACTGAGGGAAAAATACCCGTTAGGGCAAAAGAAAAGAACATGAAGCGCAATTCCAATCAGTATTGAGAACAAGGATAAATTCACAGAAGTGACATAAAAACGTATCCCGGGTAGTAAGAGTTAGAAGCACTGCTAAACTAGTACTACATGCAGGGAACCTGGATTGACTCTTTCCATTAACATGTGGTTTTACCAGTTAGAAACCTGCCATGAACCAATGCAAGGTGCACAATAACACCAAAGTGGGAGACCACTCTTTCAGGGTCTACCCTGTAAGGACTACCATCATCAGTGTCGGAGAGTAAGACTTGATTTTTTTCTTAAACCTATTTTATTGGTTTTTTGCACAGCATTCATACATCTTGCATTTACTCCCAATAACAGAATCCCCCCTACCCACCCTTCTTGAGGCCGGAAAGCATTGTAGGAATCAAACAGTGTTCTGGTAATGACGTTCTAGTAACCTAGTCGAACCAACATGGCCACAGTTAAACAAAAGCATAGCAGACACCCCAATTATTAATCACATTGTATTCCTACCTTTCTTCCTCCCCCTTTCCTTACCTCAGCCCCCTACCACTCTACCCCTCCCCCCTTTCCCCCCTCCCTGATTCCCTAGCGTCGGTGTGTTCTAACTGACAACGGATATGTGATAAATAGAGTGTGCGGTCCCTACTCAGGATTCACCCCGTTCGGGCACTTCGGGCACTTCGGTACCTTCCTGCATATCATGGTGTGGTCCCTGTACTAGCTGTGACTGCTGTTCCACCAGCGAGCGAACCAGTTCCCCCCCCACGCACGTGCTGTATCCAATGCCTTCTCGTTGTTCATGCGCCACGCCAACCTAAGCCTGACTGCCTCCTCTGTGTTAGCTCATTTTAACAACTCAGCCCTCCATCTTCTACTGCTGGGACCTTCGCTAGACCTCCAGCGCATCGTGATTTTTCTCTTTGCTAGCACCAAGCCAATGTCTATGAATTTACTTGTTACCTTAGTTTTGGGAGTATGTGGAAACCAGTGTAGTACACATGTGGCAATATCAAAGGTGAAGTCGCGCTCTATGACCAAATTCAAGAGGTCCCCCACTTCTCCCCAATAATTTCCCAGTCACAAACAGTTCCATAGCATATGTTCCAGTTCAGCGCCCATTTAGTCGCATCCGGGACACACAGCGCACTCAGCATTAAAATATCTCATTATCTTGCCAGGCCTTAAATATGCCCTAAGGATTATAAAAAAGTGTACAAGCTGAAAACGCGCGTTCCTGGTGCTTTTCCATGCTCTATGCAATAGTTGACCCCACGTTGTGTCTGGTATAGGTTTACCAATCCCCTCTTCCCATCTCAATTTGAGCGTATCGTGCGGGACCAATGTCTCATTCAGCATTCGCGCATAAAGGCATGTGACAGCTTTGAAAGTAGCCGCCGCCATCACCACATATTGACACACCACCGCCGTTGCAGGCTGTCAGTCCCCCCCTTCCGAAGCTTCTGCAACGCACAGACCAGGGCAGCATGCAGCAGGAATCCCCCCATGGAAGGTCATAGCGCTCCTGCAGTGCTTGATACAAAAGCATAACGCACCCTCATAGAGGTCTCCAAGCACCTGAATCCCGGCCTCCTCCCAGTCCTGCAAGGACGACCAGTTACCCCCGTGGGGCAACGACGTAATCATCCCCAAAGGGATTTCAGGGGCATACGGGTGAGTGACTCCGGCACGCCGGTGACTCCGATTCCAGCACAGTCTCATTGTTTTTTCCTCCATGGACAGATCCCTTAAATCCAACCGCTGCTGTAGAACTATAAAAGATAGGATACGCCTCAGTACGCCCCTGCCTCTCAATTCTTCCGGACCCCTAAATTCCCTTGCTACCGCCTGAGTGAGGAGCTGAAGCTGTGCTGCTAGGTAATAAAGCTTCAGATCCGGGACTGCCAACCCCCCCCCCCCCCGCTGCCCTCGGCCTCATCATCTTTTTCAATGCTACTCTACGTCTTCCGGCTCCCCAAAGGAAACCCACCATCATGGATTGTAATAGTTTGAATAAGGGACCAGGAACCCACATCGGCAGTGTTCTAAAGAAATACAAAAGCCTGGGGAGGGCCACCATTTTTAACAGAGCCGTCCGCCCCATCACGGACAACGGTAGTGTGCTCCAGAACGCCATACTTCCTTTCAGCGCCCGTATACATCTGCCCATGTTACCAACCAGAATGTCATCTGCTTCGTGGTAAATCTTCCCCCCCAGGTACAGAAGGCAGGTCGGTTCCCATCTCATGGCCCACGGCAACTCCGGCGCCGGTCTTGGACCAGTTCACATTTAACCCCGAAAGGCGCCCAAAGTCTACCAACAATCTAGGTGCTCCCGCCAGTGCTCTTCCCTCATCCACCAGGAACATCAGCAAGTCGTCCGCATACAGTGAGATGGGCTGTGTCTCCCCTCTATAGGACAGTCCCTCATACTATTGTCCAAGCTGGGCGCACGCCGTTAATGGCTTTATCGCCAAGGCAAACAGCAGCGGAGACAAAGGGCAGCCCTGCCGAGTCCCGCGTGCCACGGTATATCTGGGTGATCTCATCATCCCTACTTTCACGCGGGCCAGTGCAGATGCATATAGCACTTTTGTCCAGCCCACGAAGGCTTCTCCTAGTCCAAAACAGCCCATGGTCTTGTAAAGGAATGGCCGCTCCTGGATATCAAAAGCCTTTTCCACGTCTACCGACCATACAGACGCCATAGGTGTGGCAACGCGGGCCGTACCCAGGACTCTCACCAACCTCCGTATATTCGTTGTGGTATTTCTAGTTGGAATAAATCCTTCCTGGTCTTCATGTATTAAACTGGTCATATGCTGCGTTAAACGCGTGGCCAAAACCCTGCTAAGGATCTTGTAATCAGTGGATGACATCGATAAGGGTCGGTAGGCTGCCACATCTGTGCCCTCCCGTCCCGGTTTCAACAGTGGAACAATCAGCGCCTCCCTCATAGAGAGCGGTAATCGACTCAAGTCTCGGGCCTCTCCACAGACCTCCAACAATCTAGGCGCCAGCAGATCCATGTAGTGTAAATAAAACTCAATAGGCAACCCATCAACCCCTGGCGTCTTGTTACGAGCCATGCCTTTAACTGCACTCCGAAGCTCTTCCATCGTTATATCTCTGCCCAAATGGGTGGCCTGTTCGTCGTCCAGCTGTGGAAGTTGCAGGGGCCCTAAGAAGGAAGCAATATCCTCTTCCCCTGCCTCCAACTTACTCCCATATAAGGACTCGTAGTATTCCTGGAACTCGGCCATTATCTCTTTCTGGGAGTGCACCACTCCCCCAGCTGCAGTTGCCAGCGCCAATATTGGTGACCCCTTCTGTGAAGGACTGGCTAGCCATGCCAGCAGAGTGCCCGTCTTATCTCCCTCCACATGACAAACAAGACTTCTGGACCTTAATGTCTGTGCTTTGACATGAATATTATTACTTTTGAACAATTCTAACTTATAGTGCACCTGTGCTTTTTTTCGTTATGATGGAGGTATAGCCCTGCCAGCAATCTAGAGCTATTACTGCGCCTCCCAACTAGTGGTCACTAATCACTGGGTACACCGGCGAGGACTGGAATGATCCTTTAGGATGGAAAGACACAATATGCTCCCCAGTAATTACCCCAGCTCAATTTATGGAGGGGTATATATGCACCAAAATACACTCCAACTTCCACCACCATCGATATATGGCATAAGGCGATGGCCGCTTTGGGGTGGAAAACTAGAATCCTGCAAGTCACCCCATTGTTCGACTCAGATCGGCTGGGAGTATTATCGAAATACCCAGGATTCGACAGGTGGGACTTGATTGTTCTCTCGAGGGTTGGCGATATGTGGGCAGGGTGGTCCCTTTCAGTGATCTCCACCGGGATTACAAATTACATAGTGGAGAAACATTTAGATACCTCCAAGCCCGCAATGCACTACAAAGGACGATACCAAAAGGTACTGAGCTGCCGGTCTCCTCGCCCCTAGAGGATATACTTCTAGATGATTACCTTCAGGAACAGGCTATTTTACTGACCGACAGAAAAATACTAAACAATACACCTGATACACTAGGAAAAATGTGTGTTAAATTGAAGGAGGATATTGGGACATTAGTGACGAAGATTGGCATGAGGCTTTGGCGTCCCAACCGGGACGTGGCGATCTGATCCCGTTTTAAATGTATCCAACTCAAACTTCTGCACAGAGCATACTAAACCAGTTCGGTGCTTGTCAAAATGGGTGCCCTGGGCTCCTCTGCCTGCCCTAGGGGATGTAGTCAAGCTGGTACCTACCTGCACCAGTGGTGGGAATGCCTGATTCTTCAGACATATTGGGGTATGGTCACATTGGCACTGTTTTTAACCGGTCATAAAACTTTGGAGGTCTCGCCCCGCTGGTGCCTTCTTAATATATGGGATGCAACTGATCAATTGAGAACTGAGAGAGTGTGGGTCTCCCTGGGTTGTATGGTTGCAAAACTTAACATAGCAAGAACATGGAAGGGGGTAACTAAGCCCAAGTTCCGGGACTGGGATCTGATATGGATTGGTGCATGCAGGCGGAGAGGGTTATATATGAAAGTAGAGTATGCCCACAAAAATGGACCACAATCTATTGTGTGTGGAACGTGAGTAGAGGGGTGATATGCACACCTTTTAGCCACACCTCCCCACTGTTGGCTGACCACGAGGGAGAATAATATTCGGGTCACAATGGATTTAATACAGCACAAGGCTAGTTGTTGGTCCTATGTAACGTCATGGCGAGTACTGTACTAATGCACTGGCGATGTTGGAAATTAATGAGACTGCACTGCACCTTGTTGTTTTTTTGTTTTTGCTGTCTGTTTTTCTTTATTCAATAAAAAGATCTTTAAAAAAATAATTATTATTCCTCTAGATGCTTCTGTTCAAAACATTACTTGTTACCCTTTGCACCTACAGCAATCTGGACTAGCTTACATGTCTATTCGATTGCACCTTGCATCAGTAGCTTCGTATTTGCAGAACAGACAACATTTATCTTTGTTCAAAGTTCCTGTCACTAAAGTTTTTTTGGAGGGCTTAAAGAAAGTAATACCACCAAGAATCGCTCCGGTGACAGTGTGGAATCTTAACGTTGTACTTACAACACTTATGGGTCCACCCTTTGAACCTTTACACAATTGTCCTTTACAGTTCCTTTCATGGGGGTTGCCTTCCTCATTGCAATCACTTCATTAAGAAGAGTTGGTGAACTACAGGCATTAACCTTAGAAGAACCCTTCTTTCAGCTTGATAAAGATAGGGTAGTTCTTTGCACCAACCCAAAATTCCTCCGAAAAGTAGTTTCTGCTATTCCTCTTAACTAATCAGTTGAGTTACCTGTGTTCTTCCCTCAACCTGATTCTGTAGCAGAGCGAGCTCTTCACACACTTGATGTCAGAAAAGCATTAAAGTATTATATCGAAAGAACCATTCTTTTTTGCAAAACTTAGCAACTGTTTGTTACATTTGCTCCACCTCACAAAGGCAATCCTATCTCTAAATCTGGCATTTCAACAGCACTGAAACAGCTTGTCACCGCACTGACCCACAAGGCAAATCACAGCTTCGACCCCATCTTCGCCGGAAGCAACAGTGTCTACTTCAACCACACCACGCAGTCCCCATGGACCAACCACCACTGCGTACACTTCCTCGTCGTCAAACCCAAACCACCTAAACCCGCTCCCCGCCCCAGCAAAGGAAATGGAGCAGAGTCACTGAGGAACAGCTCAACTCTACCCTAAACGACAACACCCCCTCTGCCGAAACTAACTCCAACCTCGCGACCATGGATCTCCACACATGGATCACCAAATGCGCAGACAAACTCGCCCGCTGCTCAACCCCAACAAGCAACGCCCAAGGAAAGCAGCCTGGTTCACCACTGATGTTCAAGAAGCCAGACGCACCCGCAGACGCCTGTAGAAGAACTGGAGAAACACCGAAACACCTGAAAACTACACCACCTACAAGGACGGAGTATCATCAATGCATCAGGACCACCAAAAGGACCTTCATCCACAACATATTCCCCGCCAATTCCAGCAACTCCAAGGAACTTTTCAGCGTCAACCAGAAATTCTCCAAGCCCCATGACTTAGCCATGGACATCACCCCCTCCCAGGACCTTTGCAACAAACTCTGATCCTACTTCCACCTAACGATCCTCTACGACCGCTTCAACTACCTCGCACCTGACCCCGCAGTCAACCCGCCCAGCAGCAACACCAGCCGGTCCACCATCTCCGCCTGCACACCGATCACGAATGAGGAGGCTGCCGCAACTATGAAGGGTATCCACTCTGGAGCCCCCATGGACCCATGCCCTCCCCACATTTACCACAAACCCGCCACCACCATCGGACCCGTGTTACAACGCACCATCAATACCACCTTCGAGACCGGCTCCATCCCCGACCACTGGAAACAAGCAGAAGTCAGAACCTTACTCCAGAAACAGCAGAACAGACGGACCTCAAAAACTACCGGCCCATCTCGCTCCTCCCGTTTGCAGCAAAAGTCACAGAAAAGACAGTCCACTCGCATCCACCAATGACATCCGCTCCCTCCTCGACCAAGGTCACACCGCAGCTCTGATTCTACTTTACCTGTCAGCAGCTTTCAACACTGTCTCCCACAGCACACTCGCAGCCAGACTTGATGACTCCACCCCCGAACGGATCAGATCGTTCCACACCGGCAGGAACCAAAGGATCAGACTGCCACCCTTCCTCTCTGAGCCCACGGAAACCAACTGCGGAGTCCCACAGCGATCATCACTAAGCCCCACCCTGTTCAACATCTACATGGCCTCCCTCGCCACCATCGTCCGACAGCACGGCCTCAGCCAGGTCACCTACACTGACGACACCCATCTCATCCTCTCCCTCACCAAGGACCCCACCACCACCAAGCTCAACTTCCGGGAAGGAATGCAGGACGTCTCAGCATGGATGAGCAATAGCTGCCTAAAACTCAACTCGGACAAAACAGAAGTCCTCGTCCTCGGAACCAACCCCTCAGTGTGGAATAACACCTGGTGGCCCGCTGCCCTCTGCAACCCACCAACCCCCACAGACCACGCCAAGCACCTCTGCATCAAACTCAACTTCTCCATCTCCATTAATCGACAGATCAACGCAGTCCCCTCCAGCTGCTTCAACACCCTCTGCATCCTCCGTAAGACATTCAAATGGATCCCCCCGAGGCAAAGAAGACAGTCACCCATGCACTCATCACAAGCAGGCTGGACTACGGAAACGCCTTTGATGCCGGCATCAACAAGTCCCTACTCTGCAAGCTCCAGCCAATACAGAATACGGCCACAAGACTCCTCCTCTAGATCCCCCGCCACGAACACATCAGCCAACACCTGCGCAAGCTCCACAGGCTCCCCGTCGAGAAAAGATTCACCTTCAAATTACTCACCTACAAATGCCTACACAACACCAGACCCAAAGACCTCAACGGCAGAATCACCCTCCACGTACCCAAATGAAACCTCCTATCCACCATCCTCCTCCTCGCCAAAATCCCAGCGCGTCCGCAGATCTAGAGCAGGGGGAAGATCTTTCTCCTACCTCACAGCCAAGATCTGGAACGAGCTCCCCGCCGACATCAGACGTGCCCCCTCCCTGAACATCTTTAGGATGACACTGAAAACCTGGCTTTTCCAATGAAACGGAACTGCTGACTCGACCCCCCCCCCCCCCCCCCCCGCGCCTTGAGACCCTCACGGGTGAGTAGTGCGCTTATAATCTCCCTGATTGATTGAGTTGTCACTGACACTTATAAAGGGCTGTGCCTGTCCTCACCCACAGCTGTCTCCACCCCCCTTAAGTGCTTCTGGAGCCAGGTAAGAGAAAGGCAGGGTCTTGGGCACTACAAAGACTTTCCTTTGAAGTTTGTCTACTTTAAAGGCAGAATCTAATATAAGTACTGGAGCTGTGACACCATAACTTCGGAACACTTCTGGACTAAGAGGACATTCTGCCAGTAAGAAGAGATGGATGCTGTAGGAAGGACTGCCACTCTGCTTGTTGCTTTCTTGTGCTGGCCTGCTGCTTGCTACTTCTGTCCCGGCAGTGAAAGAACTGGACTTTGCTTTCTACATCCTGCTTTCTTATGTTCTCCAAGGGCTTGTGCATGCTTGCCTCCTGTTAAGAAGTCTCTGGGCCATCAAAGACTTCACTGACCAGCGTCTGGGTTCTTCTGCTGAGAGCCCCAAGCGGTGCCAAATCCACTTCTTGAGAGCTTGGAAGTAAAATCTGGTAACCTAAGAAGAATATCCACCCATTGACGCTCGGCGCCCGATGTGCAGCTGGAAGGCCCCCACGTCCCAAGCCCCGTGTCACCGATGTCAGTGTCATGGTCCGTTACGGGCTCTGCTGTGTGGTTGAAGAATCAATGTACCACCAGCTGTGTGGCTGTGAAATCGATGCAGCGCCTGTTCAACTGCATCGACACAGCGCATCTGGATTTTTCACGCATCGTCCCTGGGCGCCAAGTTCTTCATTTACATGGCCCAGCAATAAGGAACCGAGGCTCCGTGTCCGGAGATCGACGCATCCCCTCTCTTCACAGTAAGGAACCAACGCATCACCTCTCCTGACAGTAAGGAACCAACACAACACATCACAACACATCACATGTTACTGTGAGTATGTACAAATGCTTTACACATTGCATTTGAGATAAGCTTAACTGCTCCTGCCAAGATACCAAAGGGATTATTTTAGCTATACAATTCCCTTATCCTGACTGGATAGAGGGTCCCTATTAGGACAGGGTGCAAACCACTGCCAATGAGAGACACGTGTTTCTAACATTGATGATAGCAGTAGTATTAGACTTGCATTTGTACTTTACATAGGGTGATAGGTGCTACCAGATCGCAGATCACTACACAACCAGATACTGTGATTTTTCTCTTCTTTGCAACTTTTGATTTTTTTGTCTTCAAATCATGTCTTTGTCTGGGGAGCCAACAGTTGGAGCTTCAGAGTCTGTGTTTGAGCTAGAGGGTTGGAATCCTTCATGGTACCTCAAAGTTTCTGTAAGGAACTCAAATGTCCTATCGGGGGGCCTCACTAAAAAGGAGGAGCTTCAAAAGGCGTGGCGGGCCTGGTGGGAAGTAGAAGAGGCTGATGGGTTCCCAGAGGATGAGAATGTTGATGTAGAAGTGGAGAAGCAGAAGCTTTAGGAGATTATGGTGGATCAGGATCCTCCTGGAAGGAAGGCACCTTCCAGGGTATTCAGCAGTGATTCTTCGCAGGTCTGTCCCCAGAGGAGGTGACGGACAGGCGGGAGACCAGGAGGCATTAACTTGAGCTGGAAGGGCTCAGGATGATGCATTAACGGAAGTTCCAAAAGGATAAATTGGCATTAGAGGAGAGAAAAATTATGCTAGCTCAGGAGGTGACTTAAAGGAGTTAGACTTGAAGTCCAAGTCCGGCACAGATGGTGGCAGTGTTTCATCCATGCAATTTGAGAAAGTGGTGCACTGGCCAAAGCATGTAGGGAAAGAGTATACCAAGGGAGATGACATCAAGAGATGGTTTCAGGGCTATGAGGCAGTGCTTCACATGAATGGAGTTCCTGAGAAGAACTGTGGGGGGTGGGGGGGGCAGGAATAGAATATGGAATCACTTCACAGTGGAGGGGATGGACACACAGCCTCAGGGGCACACAGGACCTCAGCTACCCTGAGATAAGGGCAGCCTTCCTTACCTGGTGTGGTCCTAGCCCAGAGAAGTACAGGGATCAGTTGAGACAGAGTAAGAAGCTCAATTCCCATATATGGCTTGAGTGTGTGGATTCTTTTTGCAGAGTGCTGTTTGGTTTGTTGAAGGGCAGCGAAGTGACAGATTGCTAGGGGCTTTTCAATTTGTTTGCTTGGGAGCACTTTTATGGTCTTTGTTTTCCAGAGTGTGCAGGCACTTGATGGACAACAAGCTGACTAACCCTAGGAAGCTTGCTCAGGAGGCTGGGTGGGTTCCAGTGTCCACAAGAAGGTGAATGGGGGAGACTCTGCCAAAGGTGGGCAGGGTCTCCTGCAGCAGAAGGCCGGGGACAAGGGTAAACTGACGGAGTTCTCAAAAGGGCCCCAATTTAGTTCACCTGGTAAGGATTCCCACCCATCAGGAGATAGGCAGGTGCCGACTCTCTCGCCTTTACCCTTTCCCTATCACCTCATCAAGCGGTGAAGGGTCTCGTAGTTTACAGGCCCCCGGGTCCTGTGGGATCGTTCTTTGATGATCTCCAGCAGGCTTTGTCTGCTCTAGTCCTGAGATCTGAGCAGTGTCTATTGGCGGGAGATTTCAATTTCCACATGGATGATCATCAAGATCAAGATGCTATTAAGCTGCTGGATATTACATCTACCTTGGGCTTGTCTCCTTATCTGTTTGGCCCGACCCATGACAAAGGTCATACGCTTGACCAGGTCTTTTCCACTTCACCTATTATGGCTATTACACTTCTGCCAGTATTATGGTCTGACCATTGTCTCGTCCAATTCCAAATATCTGCCACTGAGAAACCAGCTGTCAGTGCTATGAGACTACAGGGCAGTAGCTACAGGGCGTACCATCGGGTGACACCAGATCTGTTAGCTCAGGCCCTGGTGGACCATCCTCTGTCCTATACTGGTGATCTGGATAATGACCTTGACATTCTGCAGTCCTGGCTCCTAGCTAGATTGAATGAGCTAGCCCCATTACAGCCACCTAGATCTGATACCCAACAGATTTCGGCCCCATGGTTTACGGAGGAACTGGCCCACTCCCGTAGACAATGTAAAGTCGCCGAACGGGCGTGGAGAGCCCATTATGATACTGAGACTAAACAGATTTACAAATCCATGATGAAATCCTATCATGACCTAATCCTACAGGGCAAGAAATGCTACTTTGCCAAAAGAATTGAGGAAGCGGCAAACTCCTTCAGGGAGATTTTCTCAATTGTTCGAGAATTTACTACCCCGCGTTCACCCTCAGTACAGGATGCTCCGGCTGAGACCTGGGCCAACACCATTGCTAATTTTTTTACCACCAAAATTAGGCAAATACAGGACTCTTTTTCCTCCAAGACCAACAGTTGACCCTCTGACTCTGCCGAACGAGACAGTTCATCTGTCTACCTCGGGCCCAGTTCTGCTAGACTTCCCGCCCCTTACGGTATCCTCATCCCTAGCTTTGATGAGGAACCTTAAATCTGGCTCACCGCGCGATCCTTGCCCAGCAAAATTTCTAGCGAGAATGGCAGATGTTGTCAACCCCATAGCCAATCCCATTCTTAACCTCTCCTTGAGTCAGGGAGCTCTGCCACACCCCTGGAAACAGGCCATGGTTATTCCTCTCCTTAAGAAGCCCAACTTGGACCCAGAAGCCCCGTCCAACTACAGACCGATCTCGCTCCTCCCAGCACTCACCAAAATCTTAGAGAAACATGTTCATAGCGTGCTCTCTAACTTCCTGGAGTCGAATGAGCTACTCCATGAGTCCCAATCGGGCTTTCGTTCGAACCTAAGCACCGAGACGGCGCTCTTGGAAGTCTCTGAGATTGTGAAGGAGGTGCTGGATGCCGGAGGCAGGGTGATGTTAGTCATGTTAGACCTGTCGGCGGCGTTCGACACCGTCCCCCATGAGGATCTCCTCACTAGGCTACATGACATCGGTCTAGGGGGGACGGTGCTCAACTGGTTTCGTTCCTTCTTAGCCAACCGCCGACAGACGGTCTGGGTCTCATCTGGATCTGCCGAAATGCCGCCATTGGGAGTTGGAGTTCCTCAGGGCTCAGTATTGAGCCCTACTCTATTTAACATCCTCATGACCCCTCTGGCGACATTGGCGGAGTCCTATGGGGCCCGGATCGTCTCATATGCTGACGACACCCAGCTTCTTTTCACCTGCCGCAAGAGCGAAGATTTCGATGGGGAAAGTATCCGTGAGTGCCTTGGGGCTGTTTTCAACTGGTTCCAACTGAACAGCCTCAAGTGCAACTCGGATAAATCCGAGATACTTTTCTTCGGATGCCCATCGGAACCGGATTGGCATGGTTGGTGGCCTGCCGACATGTTCCCCCCCAGCTCAGTCATCTAAATGGGCTAAGAACCTGGGAGTTAAAATTGACAACGAGCTCACGCTCAAATCCCAGGTGGCTACCCTTACAGGGACATGCTTCGGGATCCTCAGGATGCTTCGAAAGTTCTTTCCTCTACTTTCTGAGGAACACCGGAGGATAACTGTACAGGCACTCATAGGATCCAGATTGGACTATGCTAATGCTTTGTATCTGGGTCTACCGGAATATCTCTTACAGCGCATGCAGGTGACCCAGAACGCTGCAGCACGAGCGATTTTTGGCCTGCATCGCCGTACTAGTGCCTCTAACCTGCTCCAATCCCTCCATTGGCTTCCTATACGGAAGAGGATAATGTTCAAGGCCATGACCCTAGCCCATAAAGCCCTGCATGCCAATGGTGCAAAATACCTCCAGAAGAGGCTGGACTTTTACCGTCCTGCACGATCTTTAAGATCGGAGTCACTGGCTCTGGCTGTGGTGCCACGTATAAAGAGGGCCCGACTGGGCGGTCGGTCCTTCAGATTCCTGGCCCCCCAGCTATGGAATTCTTTACCGCTGTCCCTGCGGGCCACACCGAATCTGCTTGCCTTTAGGAAGGGTCTAAAGACTTGGTTGTTTTTTGGTTAGTGCGCTTTCCCCTTTTTTAGCCTCTGTTTTCTTTTCTGTTATGTTTTTTTCCAGTCTTTTTGGGTCTGGAGCACAAAGCGCCGGGACACTCCTTTGGAGTAGCCGTTGCGCTATACAAGACTCATATATAACATATAACATAACATAACATAACATAACATAGGGAAACCATTGTTCTCTTCAGGTAAACCTTCAGAGATGGGGTCCCGGAAATGCTTTGGATTTGATCAGGAGGGTCACATGAGGGGATCCTAAGTATTCCAAATGGCCACAGCCCCCCACTGGTGGGTAGAGACCGGGGATGACCAGTGCAGTACTTGGGGAGAAGTTGGTCCCAGATGAGTGTGGGGACCCATCTGGGATGACCCTTATCTCACTAGGAGAAAGTGTGATGGTCCAGAGAACCTTCATGCCTGGTAACATCAATAAATACAGGCAGTGAGTGATCATCAGTAGGCAAAGGGCTAAGGCTGTGAGAGACAGGAGCCAGTGTGGCTACCATCATGTGTCATATGGTGTCTGATGAGCAAGTGGTCCCTGGATTGCTTCACCACGTAGTTGTGGTAGACAACAGCAAGCGCTTTTGCAAAGTATCTCGGGTTCCCCTGGGGGAGGGGGGGTGCTTCCCCTTTTCTAACCATAGGCACTTGATCAGAAGCCATGGGGATGGCCTGTACACCCTTAAAGGGCTAAAATGCAAAAGAGACTGGTAACCAACAATCCATTATCATACGTTATTCTGTACAAACATTAAGGATTGTAGAATTACATTTCTGGCAACAAATAAAGGAGCAAGGGATCGCAATTAACATTTACAAATAAACATTGACAGTACATATAAAACATTTGACAAGCGGTAGCAGCACATGTTCAAAAGCAATAACTTAGACCTGCACATCCCTACAGGGCTAATACGCAAAAGAGACTGGTAACCAACTGATTATTGAGAGTTCAGTATGCTGATCATTGTCTCACAATTGTAAGAACATTTACACTGGAGAATGGTAAAGCATACCCCATTTCCTTGTCCATGTCTCTATGGCATACTCTTGGTTCTTGCTGTCAACAACCACCTGTCTATGACACTATGCTATCTGTCAGCAGTACTAGAGTTTGTCTATACCATTAGCCATATTGCAGTGCAACAAAGCTTCACCATTTTCTTTGGTATTGGCAGTTGCGCAACATTAGTAATTTGCCAAATGATATAATCTGATAATAGGCTGTTCTCAGTAAAGTGTGCTTCCAATGGCATATTCATCACCTTGTTTTCCTATACTTGTCTTTACCCGTTGAGTAGTTTATTTAGATACATCGACAGGGGCCTCATATGCAGTAAAGCACAAGTTACTACATGTGTAACGATATATCTGTAAGAGACATTAGTTAGTGATAGATTCCTTACCTTAGAATATCCCCAGGCGTCAGACTGGATCCAGAAATTTTTTGCGTAGCAGTACCCAGGCATGTCGGTAGGCGTCGTCCGCGGCTCCGCGTCCATCGTCGGCGTCGTGGGCGCTGTGATGACGTCATCTGAGTACTTAGACGCCGCCCCGCGCGCTGACATCCGTTCTTATACACAGCTTTTCCGCGCCAGAAACGCAGAGCCATGAGAAAAACCAATACTGGTGCCATGAAACTAGGGCCCTGAAAGGGGATGACCTTAACCCTAGATATCGGTTCGCAGAACGGGGAGGACGGGTTGGTCGGTAAGGAATCTATCACTAACTAATGTCTCTTACAGATCTATATTTACACAAGTAGTAACTTGTGCATCGGAAAGAGACACGTTAGTGATAGATTCCTTACCTTAGAATAGATACCCCAGCAATACCAACCTCGGTGGTGGGTCTGCGAACCAATAATCACACCAGAAAGTCCTGGAGGACGGAATGGCCAAAGAAGCCATCCCTCCAGACTTGGCTGTCCAGGCAGTAGTGTCTTGCGAACGTGTGCAGCGAGGCCCACGTAGCTGCCTGACAAATGTCCTGCGAGGGGACTCCTCGGCCCAGGACAGTAGTAGTCGCCGTGACCCGAGTGGAATGGGCCCTCAGCCCAACAGGAGGTTCCTTTTTAGCCAAAGAGTAGCACACTTGGATGCACAACACGATCCACCGAGAGATGGTCTGTTTGTGCACCGCCCGTCCTTTCTCAGCGCCCACGTAACCAACAAAGAGTTGGTCATCCACCCGGAACTGGCGTGTGCGATCCAGCTAGTATAAGAGCATACGTTTTGGGTCCAGACGGTGGAGCCTCTCTTCCTCTTTCGAGGGATGCGGAGGCGGAAAGAAGGTGGGCAAAGTGATGGACTGCCCGATGTGGAAGGCTGTGACTACCTTGGGCAGGAAAGAGGGTTTTGTCCGCAACACAACCTTGTCCGGATGGACAGAAAGGAAAGGAGGCTTAGAGGAAAGAGCCTGGAGCTCACTCACCCTCCTGGCAGAGGTGATGGCAACCAGGAAAGCAGTCTTAAGTGTAAGAAGACGGAGAGGACAGTTATGAAGCGGCTCAAAGGGAGCGCACATCAGGTAAGTTAGAACCAGGTTCAAGTCCCACTGGGGCATCACGAAGGGAACAGGAGGGAACATATGAGTGATGCCCTTCAAGAATCTGTTAACAATCGGGGACTTGAACAGAGAAGGCTGATCAGGTAGCCTTAAGAAGGCAGAAAGGGCAGAAAGGTAGCCCTTGATAGTGCCCAGAGCAGAGCCCTGCTGGGCAAGAGAAAGAGGAGAACCTCAAAGGGGGGCAGAGAGTGGATCCACAGCCTTTGCTGTGCACCATGCCACAAATCTGTTCCACCTGCAGGCGTATACCGACTTGGTGGAGGGACTCCTGGCTGCCAAAATCACATTACAAACTTCAGGAGGCAAGTTAAATGGCCTCAACTGTCGCCGCTCAATCTCCAAGCATGGAGGTGGAGACTGGCCAAGTTCGGCTGGAGGACCGTCCCCTGCTGCTGAGACAGAAGGTCCTCCTGAAGAGGCAGACGAATCGAGGGATCGACAGACATGCTGAGTAGCTCTGGATACCAATATCTTCGTGCCCAGTCCGGAGCCACAAGGGTAACCTGGGCCCGGTCACGCCTGATCTTCTTCAGCACTCTGGGCAGAAGTGGTATAGGCGGAAAGGAGTACAACAGACCGCATCTCCGAGCGAGTGCTGCCTTGAAAATTCCAACGCGCAGAACTGATGACATTGCGCGTTCTCTTCTGTGGCGAATAGATCTAACCAAGGCTCTCCCCACTGCTGAAAGAGGCCTTGCGCCACGTCCGAGTTCAGATGCCATTCGTGATCCATCATGCAACGACGGCTGAGTTCGTCCATGCTGGCGTTCAGGGAACCTGACAGGTGTTGAACCACCAGGGTCGCGCCCTGATGTTCCAGCTACTGCCAGAGGCGCAGAGCCTCCTGGCATAGGGTCAACGACCCCACCCCGCCCTGTTTGTTGCAGTGCCACATGGCGGTGGTGTTGTCCGTGAACACCTGCACTACACTCCCCCGGACAGAGGGGAGGAATGCCTTCAGTGCAAGCCGGATCGCCCGCAGCTCCAGAAGGTTGATGTGGAACTGGGAGTCCGCCGGAGACCAGAGGCCTCTGATCTCCGCCTCTCCCATGTGGCTCCCCCAGCCCTGGAGGGACGCGTCCGTCACAACTACGTGCTCCGGTTGGGGTAGGGAGAGAGATCTGCCGCTGACCCAATCGCGGTTCGTGAGCCACCACCGCAACGGTCTTGCAGTGCCCTCCGAGATCAAGACATGGTCAGACAAGTAGCCCTGATGCTGGGCCCACTCAAACTTCAGGTCCCACTGCAGAGCCCGCATCCGCCACCGGACGTGATGCACCAGAAGGAGGCAGGAGGCCATCAGCCCCAGAAGCCGCAGCGTGAACCTGACCGAGATCTGGGATAAAGGCTGAAAGATCGGAATCAGAGCCTGTATATTCCGAACCCGCTGTTCGGGAGGATAAACCCGAAATTGCGCCGAGTCTAGAACCACTCCGATGAAGAGGAGCTTCTGAGAGTGACACGGGTGTGACTTCGGCACATTGATGGAGAACCCCAGCAGGTGCAGGAGGTCGGCCGTAGTCTGGAGGTGGCTGACGACTGACTGGGGCGAGCCCGCCTTCAACAACCAGTCGTCGAGGTAGGGGAAGACTGACACCCCTAACCTGCGCAGATGAGCTGCGACCACTGCCATCACTTTCGTGAACACCCGTGGGGCGCTGGTAAGGCCGAAGGGGAGCACGGTAAACTGAAAGTGCTCGTGGCCTACCGTGAACCGCAGGTAACACCAGTGGGCCAGCTGGACGGGGATATGAAAATATTCGTCCTGCAATTCCACAGGTACCATCCAGTCTCCAGGGTCTAGGGCAGCTAAGACCTGAGCCAATGTCAGCATCTTGAACTTCTTGTTCCGGAGGAAGCCGTTGACGTTCCGTAGGTCCAAGATAGGGTGTAGGCCCCCTTAGCCCTTCTTGGGTACCAGAAAGTAGTGGGAGTAACAACCGCACCCTACTTCTGGCCCAGGAACGCGCTCGATGGCCCCCTTGGCCAAGAGGGCCGTAACTTCCTCCTGCAGAAGATTCAAGTGATCCCCCGACACGCGGTGGTACTGCGGTGGCATGGCTGGAGGGGATGTCTCGAAGGGGAGGGAGTAGCCCTTCGGATGATTTGCAGCACCCACCTGTCCAATGTGACAGTGCGCCAGTGGTGGTGGTGATGGCGAACCATGCCCCCCACTGGCGTCACATGGGCCTGAAAGCTCGGACTAGGAGGGTTTCGAGGCGGATGCTGCAGGGGCAGGTGTGGACTGGCCTCGCCGTTGTCCTCGACCGCCGCCACGGCGGTTCACACGTCCGCCACCGTGCTGGGTGATAGTCTGCGGCCCGTGGCCACGAAAGGAGCGAAAGGCAGCCTTTGCTGGCGCAGGGCCGAGAGACCCAAGTACTTGGCCGTAGCCCCGAAGTCCTTAAAGCGTTCAAGGGCATGGTCTGCCTTGTCGCCAAAGAGGCGACGGCCATCGAACGACATGTCTATAAGTGTGTTTTGGACATCAGCCGAGAAGTTGGCGGACCTCAACCAGACGTGGCGACGAATCGCCACCGTCATTGCCATTGCTCTGCCCAGGGAGTCAGTAGTGTCCAGCCCCCACCGGATGGAATAACGCGCTGCATCTCGACCCTCCACAAGGGCTCGGCCGAGTTTAGCCCGGACCTCCACCGGGCATTCTGGCAGCAAGTCCGCGACTGTATCCCACAGAGAGTGGGTGTAGCTGCCCAAGAGGCACGCAGTATTGACTGACCGCAATCCTAAACTCAGGGAGGAGAAAACTTTCTTCACTTATTGCTCGTACCTCTTGGATTCCCGATCGGGGGGAGCCTCCGGGAATGCGGTCCGGGAATTAGAGGCCTGGATAACCAGGCTCTCGGGGGTAGGGTTCTTAGACTGAAAGCAAGGGTCGCCCGGAGCCGGGCGGTGGCGCCTGGCCACGTTCCTATCCACAGGCTGACCTGTAGCGGGCTTGGACCAAGTGCCCAGAAGAACGTCTGATAAGGCCTCATTTAAAAGGCAGCAAAGGCTCGGCCGAGCTTGACTGCGGTTTAAGGACCTCAGTGAGGAGGTTAGTCCTCACGGCCGCGACGGGGAGCTCCAGGCCCAAGGCCTTGGCCACCCTCATCAGCACCACGCTATAAGCAGCCCCCTCCTCCGTAGCCACGCTAGGAGAGGGGACAAAACCAGTTTCGGGCGAAGTGTCCAGACCACTGGCTTCCCCAAGCTCTCCTGTCCAGGCCGCAGAAGACTGACACTCACGTGCCAGAGGGTCCGCAGACCCCTCCCAATCCTTCTAGTCCCCCATCACCTGGTACTGAGGCTCAAAGGATGGGGCCGGGTCATAGAAATAGAAATCTCCAAACGGCGTTGGATACGGCGCCGCTCTCACGCCGGACCCGAATCAAGGGTAGGACCAGGGACGGCGTCGTCCTGGGACGGCACCGGGGGCGACACCCTTGAGGCCGGCGCCGGCGAGGTCGTGAGGTCGACCGGCGGCGCACCGGATCCGGAACCGGATCCAGTGGGGCTGTGCGGCAGCAGGACCGAAGTCACCGACGGCGTCGGGGCCGAAGCACCCGACGGCGCCGGAGCCGAAGCACCCGGCCCGCTGGGGGACCCAGTCGGGGCCGCTTGGCCCGAAGGCGCCGCGGAACCCGACGGAGGAGTGAGCGACCTCATGGCCGAGAGGAAGGCCTCGATCTCCTCCGGCGTCGTGTGCTGCCCAGGGACCGGCGGGTATGAAGCAGGCCACGACGTCCGCGGCTCCGGCGGAGACGCGTGGGCGGTGTCGCCCGTACTCCCAGCTGCATCGCGCGAGAGTCGGGGGGAGTCAGAAGAGCAATGTTGCCTCTTCGACTTCTTGTACCTCTTTAAATTTTAATGAACAAGGAAGGAGCGTACTAATCACATATGCACAAAACCAAATGTATTTAACAAAAAGTCACAATGATTCAGATTCCATAAAGACGTCTTCTCAGTTTTTCATTGATTTCTTTAATTCTTTTCGACAGATTTTCATAATTGACAGTACAATTTCGACAGCCGACTCGTTTCGTCCCATGATGGGACGTCCTCAAGGCTGCGAGAAAACATATACAGACAATAATCAAACGATAGTTCTTGTTTGTGAAAAGAAAACATACATATGCCATTTTTACTCTGGCTATATAGATGAATAACTTGTCATCCATAGCTTATCGCAACGTGATCACATCCTCTGTTATCGTGTTTGTCCAAACACTCTGAAATAACAAATTGTCCACCGCAGTATACCTGGTGAACACTATAGAAGTCTTTAAATGATTTAAACGCACATTGATCATAATCATCAAACTAAGCATCATTCCTGTGCCAATTAACAGGTTTAAGCAAGCTAAACATGGCTGTATTGCTCACCTTTCAGAATTCTAATTCGCCACAATGTATTGTCTGACTATTCAATAATACTTCTTTAGTTCAGTTTCAGAAGGCGACCCAAAATCTGTGGTGATGTATAATCTGCAGAAGTGTCAACGGGGAGAAAAGACACCTCTATTACTTGACCGTACCCATTTAAAACTTAAAATGAATATCTTGCTATACAAATATACCTAAGGATATTTGCCAGAGGTAAGACAGTGTGGGGGAATATCTAATAGACCTCTCCCACAATTTACCTGCTGTTCAGAATATCCTTATTAGCTGTCTGCGATCCCAGTAACCGATCCACAATCTTGTCATATAAATCTAATAAATCCAAGAGAAAGTAAACAAACCACCTAGTTGTACCCAATATACCTTCATGCTCAAAATATGTCATACAATTGTCCTATATGACTTACTTTGTAATTTGTCATGTACTCCTCCTAGATCAGTCCCCACGAAATCTCAAGTTCATTGACCATTATCATCAGTATCATGCAGTGTATTGTCCTGAAACCATCAATGTAAGAGCCTGCTATCAATTGCGAGAGGTAAAAGGAAAAGCCATTCCTTTCTCCACCTCATGTTTGCCTCAATAAAAGTACACCTCAACTTCTCACCTTAGGACTAGTCAAGAAAAAACATCATCCTGCTCATTAAATATTTTGTTGTCCAATATTCCAACTTCTAGACTGTTGTTGACATTATCTAAACACAGAGAAAAAGAAAAGTGTGTATCTCTCTGTTATCTCTCTGTGCACCATGTTAACTCATCTCCCCTAACGCTCAACCCATTAGTTCCATTCTCACCTATAAATTAATCCATAGCCGCCTTCACAGACATCCTGTCGCCAGCCTTGTTCCGTTGACAATTTTGGCGAAAAAGTGCTGTGCTTAAATACTCTTGAAATCACCCGACAAAAACCAAATTAGTGGGTAAATTGAGTGCCGATGGCCGACACCTGTGGTTCGAGGCATGTGGGCTGCTGAATTCATATCTGTGCATAGATCGCCGCCTAGTGTTGGGTCCGGATGATTGCACATTGTTGTCCTGGAAGAGTCTTCGAAGTATCACGAGATAGGTGGCTCCTCCCCTGGACTACAGTGCGCATGGGCATCGCCTCCATCCCCAGATTGGTTTTTTCCGCCATTGGGTTCGGATGTGTTTCGGTTCCCTCTGTCGGAATCGATAGTTGGTTAACTTTTCTAACTTGAGACCAAAAGGTCTCTAGGCTTGGCGTCGGTATCGTTTTCGTTTGGGTTTGTCTGTTCTCAGCTCCGAACTCTTGCTGCCCCTCCGCGTGCTGTCGGCACGGACGGGCCTACTCGACGCTCCAGACTACTGAACATGGAACGAACTCCGTTCAAAAGGTGCCCGGTGTGCACCTCCAAGTATTCACACCTCGATGTGCACCCTGTGTGCAACAAATGTTTGTCGCCGGACCATGATGAGGCCAGGTGTATGGCCTGCTCAAAGTTCCGGTGTAAGAAGACTCTCAAGCTTCGTCGGGCCGCTAGACTCCAGGCCCAGTTATCGGCACCCCGGCGCCCCCGCCGGACAACATCTTCGAAGAATTTGTTGGAGACGACGATGTCTTTCAAGTTTTGGACTCTAGCCCTGCGTCGGAGGGGGATGACTATAACGCGGGAGACGAGGAGTTTGATGAAGTCGTCGACGAGGTAGGGGACGACGATGGGGCCATTGCCACCGTGGGGGATAGCTCAGAGGAAGAGCATCCTCAAACTGACTCAGGGGTCAACCCCCTACATACGGCCCAGGTCGAGGGATCGCCTTCGGGCCATACCCAAAACCTCGTTACTCGTCCAGCAGCCGCGCCTCCGGGCCCGGCCACGGACATTTCTGATGCGCCACTCCCGTTGAAGAAAACGAAAGTGAAGCCATCGGGATCCACACCAACGGTTTCGAAACCGAAAGTGAAAGCTGCACTGGTGGGACAGAAGGCTCTAGAGGCATCGATGTCTAAAAAATTCAAAATGGCCGACTTGAAGAGCCGCGCCAAGATGGCCGACCCGAGGACCTCGGGGTCGACGCCGAAGGCGAAGTCGACTGACGCGGCCGCGTCGGCGCCGAAGATTGTCGAGGTCGATGACCCGAAGAAAGCTTCGAAGAAGCGTCAAGGCGATTCCAAAGCTCTGGCTGCGCCGGCTCCGGCCGTCGAGGCCAAGGATGGTGATGTCGGCTCCGAAGACGGTGCCTCTCGCCGACCCGACTCCCGACTCGGGGAAATCGCTCGAGCCGGTCAAGCCCTCTCCAGCCTTAACGAAAAAGGTCGCAGAGTCCCTGCAACGGATTCGGAAGGACGCTGTGGTTCCCGAACCGGAGGATGTGGTGCCGAAGCCCACACCGAAGCCGGCAAAGGCGCAGACGCCTATCCGCTTCACCCTGCCGCCGAAGTCGACGCCAAAGGCTTTCGCTCCGAGGCATGGGGCAGGCGTGCCCTCGAAGGTGGGGTCAACGCCCAAAGCGTCATTGGTGGTGTCGAAGCCTCGGCTCCAGCCGCTTGCAGAGGAAGAGCGTCGAGAGGTCATCATCGACGCCAATACCGGGAAACTGTCTCTCCTCAAAAGGAAAATCACCACGGAGCCGGTGTTGGAACATTTTCGTATCCCACTCAAAAACAAGAAGGACTCTGCGGGTACTTCGGCCCCTATAGAGCCTGCATCTCCCAAAGACTTAGAACGTTCACCAACGCGCTCCAACGCGGGGGATGGTGACGAAGAGGAGGGGGTCGAGTACAACTATCCGGCGTACTCGGAGCCGGAGGAGGAACATGAACCTTGGTCTGCCGGAGGCGACCCAGAGGACCCGCAGTCGGGTCAGGAACCGCAGCTCTTTGCGGCGAAAACCTCACCGACGGAGGACTCTGCAGCCTTCAACGCTTTGATTGAGAGAGCTGCAGCTAATCATGATGTCGACCTACATTCAGATCCTGTGGATGTGGATTTTTTGTTTGACACTTTCTCAGTGGCTGAAAAGTCAGTCAAGACATTGCCGATGCTCAAGGGAGTGCTAAAGCACGCGCCGGAGGTCTTCAAGGAGCCCAATCGGGCACGTGTCATCAATCCTCGCATTGACAAAAAATATAAGGCAGCGCCCTCGGATCCAACATACATCAAGGGACACTTGCCACTGGACTCTTTGGTTGTATCCAACGCATGCAAGAGGGCGAATTCACAGACCACTGGTGACGCTCCTCCCCCAGACAAAGAGTCAAAAATATTTGAGGCCATGGGGAAACGAATTGCTGCGCAGGCAGCTAATATTTGGCGCATTTCAAACACGCAGGCCCTACTTGCACGCTACGATAGGGCTCATTACGACACCTAGAAACACTGCTGCAGCACTTGCCTGACCAGTACAAGGGGCAGGGGAAATGTTAATTCAGGAGGGAAAGCTGATCACTAACGCTTCCATCAAATGTGTGCTGGATGTGGCTGATACAGCCTCCAGGGCGATCAACACTAGTGTGTTGCTAAGAAGACATGCATGGCTTAGGATATCAGGCTTTAAACCAGATATACAGACAACCATCCTGAACCAAACAGTTAATCCTGACCACCTGTTTGGCCCCGAGGTGGATGCCACACTTGAAAAAATGAAGAAAGACACAGACACTGCTAAGTCTATGGGGGCCCGCCAGTCTCAGCAGTTTCGGGGTGGTTCCTTTCGCCGCTCCAATACCAGAGGCACCTCAAGGGGTCAGGCATCGCAATCCACACAGTACTATAAGAGCAATACCCAAACCTCATGCACGAATAAGGGTAGAGGTGGCTACAGAGGCAACAACGTCAAGGGCAGGGGACGTGGAAACAACAGCTCCAGGTCCACCACCGCCAACAAGCAGTGACGTCTTGTCACTGCCCCCCGACCACACAACACCGGTCGGGGGGAGACTCCAGCAGTTCCTGCCCGTGTGGAAATCCATCACCACGGACAGGTCGGTCAAATCTCTTATCCAGTACGGTTACTGTCTGGAACTTACTTCCACTCCACCAAACATACCTCCAAGAAACCGTCCTATGTCCGGCGAGCACTTGCACTTGTTGCAGCAGGAAGTTCAAGTCATGCTGCAAAAAGGGGCAATAGAGCTCGTCCCACTGCAAGAAAGGGGAACAGGGGTTTACTCTCTGTATTTTCTAATCCCCAAAAAGGACGGATCCCTCAGGCCCATCCTGGACCTCAGGCCCCTCAACTGGTATATTCTCTCGGAGCACTTCCAAATGCTCACGTTGCAGCAGGTACTCCCTCTGCTTCAACAGGGGGACTTCCTGGCTACGTTGGATCTAAAGGATGCATACTTTCATATCCCCCTGCATCCTTCCCACAGGAAGTATCTCAGATTCACGATTCAAGACCAGCACTACCAGTTCAGGGTTCTACCGTTCGGGGTCACCACAGCGCCAAGAGTCTTTACAAAGTGCCTGGCGACTGTGGCGGCGCATCTACGACGCCAGAACATCCATGTCTATCCTTATCTAGACGACTGGCTCATTCAGGCAAAAACAGAACAGCAGTGCGCCGACCACGTGTCCCGCACCATTCATCTCCTGCACGATCTGGGATTCTCTCTGAATTACCCGAAATCCCATCTCCAACCCGCCCATATACGACAGTATCTGGGCGCGACAATAGACACTCTGGCAGGCACTGCGCAGCCAAATTCAGTGAGAATCGCCAGTATCCAGACGCTGATCCAACGATTCAGACCTCAACACTCGCTTCCAGCGAAGGTGTTCATGCAGTTGATAGGTATGATGGCCTCCTGCATCTCCATAGTCCCGCACGCGAGACTACATATGCGTCCGCTTCAGGAGTGCCTAGCACGTCAGTGGACTCAGGCTCATGGGCAACTGACAGACCTAGTGTTGGTGAGCGGTCGGGCATACAACTCTCTGCATTGGTGGAATCCACACAACCTTTGCAAGGGCCGACCATTCCAGGAGCCTGTACCACAGATCATCCTGAAGACGGACGCTTCTCTCCAGGGATGGGGAGCGCATGTACTCCACTACACAGTGCAGGGACTATGGACACTACAGCAAAGGAAGATGCACATCAATGTTTTGGAATTGATGGCAATCTTCATGGCCTTGAAGGCATTCAAAGTACATCTGTGCAACAAGGTCGTGTTGATCCGGACGGACAACATGACGGCCATGTACTACATTCAGAAACAGGGGGGCACACACTCTCCGCAGCTGTCTCATCTGGCTCAGAGCATGTGGAAGTGGGCCATTCAGAGGAACATCTTCCTCATGGCAGAGCATCTCCCGGGCAAGGACAACCAGATGGCGGACCTGCTCAGCAGGCACAGCCATCAAATGCACGAGTGGGAGATACATCCATCAGTACTCCAACCGTACTTCCAAACGTAGGGTCATCCAGAGATAGACCTGTTCGCCACAAAGGAGAAGGCAAAATGCCAAAGCTTCGCCGCCAGGTTCCCACACCCGCAATCGCAGGGCAATGCGATGTGGATGAACTGGTCAGGCAGATTTGCGTACGCTTTTCCCCCAGCACCTCTGATACCGCTGGTGGCACGCAAACTCAGGCAGCACTCGATGACTCTCATCCTGGTTGCTCCAACGTGGGCTCGCCAACCATGGTACACCACGTTTCTGGAACTCTCCGTGGTACCGCATCAAAGGCTTCATCTCACTCCCAGCCTTCTGACGCAGAGCCATGGCGACATGCAGCACCCAGATCCGCAACAGCTCAACCTGGCGATCTGGCTCCTGAAGTCCTAGAGTTTGGCTACCTCAATCTTCCTCCCGATTGCATGGACATCATTCGGGAGGCAAGGAAGCCCACTACTAGAGCTTGTTATGCGGCTAAATGGAAGCGGTTTGTCGTTTACTGTGTAAACCACGATATTGACCCGCTAGATGCTTCCATTCAGAACATCATTTGTTACCTGTTCCACCTGTACCAATGTAATTTGGCGTATTCTTCCATACGCATTCACTTGTCTGCAATGGCAGCATACCTCCAGAATAGACAACACCTATCACTTCTTAAGGTCCCTGCTATTAAGGCTTTTCTGGAAGGACTCAAAAGGGTCATTCCACCACGGACACCACCAGCTCCGGAATGGAACCTCAATGTGGTTCTTACTAGGCTGATGGGTCCTCCCTTTGAGCCACTGCACTCTTGTGAGCTTCAGTTTCTGACTTGGAAGGTCGCTTTCTTAGTAGCAATTACATCGCTAAGGAGGGTTAGCGAATTGCAGGCGCTCACCATCCAAGAACCTTTCTTCCAAGTACACGCTAACAGGGTGGTGCTCCGCACTAACCCCAAATTCTTACCCAAGGTTGTATCTCAATTCCATATGAACCAGACAATTGAGTTGCCAGTGTTTTTTCAAAACCCAGAGTCGCTGGCGGAGCGGATGCTCCACACCCTTGACGTTAAAAGAGCCTTAATGTACTACATTGACAGGACCAAAGATTTTCGTAAGACCAAGCAACTTTTCGTTGCATTTGCCTCACACCACAAGGGAAACGCTATCTCCAAAGCTGGGATCGCTAGGTGGATTGTAAAATGCATTCAGATCTGTTACGCTAAGGCTAAGCGCACTCTCACAATTCCACCAAGAGCCCACTCCACCAGAAAGTTGGGGGCCTCTATGGCTTTCTTAGGTAATATTCCCTTAGAAGATATTTGTAGAGCAGCCACATGGTCTACCACACATACTTTCACTAAACATTACTGTGTAGACGTGCACTCCAAACAGCAGGCAGCTGTTGGTCAGGCTGTTCTCAAGACACTTTTTCAGACTGCTGCAGCTGGCACATGCGGCCGCCAATAATGGGAGGACTGCTATGTATTCTATGCACAGATATGAATTCAGCAGCCCACATGCCTCGAACTGCAAATGCTACTTACCAGTATGCATCTGTTCTTGGCATGTAGGGCTGCTGACATTCATATCGCCCACCCTCCTCCCCGACGCCTGTAGCAGCTGCAGTCTTCATACATATATATATATATATATATATATATATATATATATCTGCTCGTAGCATAGGCATCACTCACATACTTCACTCCATCTCTTCCAATGGCTAAAAACAATCTGGGGATGGAGGCGATGCCCATGCGCACTGTAGTCCAGGGGAGGAGCCACCTATCTCGTGATACTTCGAAGACTCTTCCAGGACAACAATGTGCAATCATCCGGACCCAACACTAGGCGGCGATCTATGCACAGATATGAATGTCCGCAGCCCTACATGCCAAGAACAGATGCATACTGGTAAGTAGCATTTGCATTATTATTATGGTGTTTCCATCCTGGTCCACTCGTCCTTACACCGTTCATTGGTCACGGACGGACTAAGCTACGGGACAAGAACATGAATCCGCCTATCTCATTGGGTGTTGACCTGCCTATCGTCTGACTGCTCCCTTGTAACGTTGCACATAAACAAAAAATCTTGTGTTCTGGACCTAGTTAATTCCTGAGTACTGCAGTCCTACCGTACGCGCTATAACAATATCGACATCATATCCTCGTTCTTGTTGCGTGTTCTGCATGTTCAAAAAGAATCCAAGCGAGGATCCGCCTTACTTCCTCAAACACCGTCTCTCAGTATTAACACTTAATTTCGTCACCCATAGGACAATAGCCTGGATACGCCCATCCTATTGGTTAGTTAACCTGCCTATCATCTGGCTGCTCCTTCGTAGCATTACACGTAAACAAAAAATCTTGTATTCTACTCCTAATTAATTCCTGAGTGCTGTAATCCTTCTGTACGCGCTATAACACTGTCAACCTCATTCCCTCGATCTTGTTACATGCTCTGCATGTTCAAAAAGCACCCAAGCGCGGATCCGCCACTTCCTCAAACACCGTCACTCCATATTAACACTGAATCTAGTCCACCATTGGACAATGGCTTGAGTACCCCCATCCTATTGGTTGATGAATCTACCTATCGCCTGGCAGCTCACTCGTCGCTTTGCACATAAACAAAAACCCCGTACTTCTAAAGAATTTTCCTAAAAGAAAATACAAAAACAAATCAATCCTTCCGTTCATCCATCAGTCATGTTCCTATTGTACAACAGTATCCACTCCTCCTTTACTATGGCCCCCCATTCAGCACAGCACCCTATCACTTCACATCATGTGTATAGGACTGTCAATTAATTCCTGTGAGGGGTGTCCAAAATGGTCTATTCCAGAAAATAATGTAGTTCAGAATCACTATTGAGTCCCTCTTTTACAGCTCTACACTTGCTGATCCATCTGGCTTCCAATTGTCTAATTTTATGTTCCCAATCCCCCCCTTATATTTTGGGACACCTTCTGAATTCCAAGAAACCTAAACCTTTTCTGCAGCTTGTGTTCAGTTTCCATATGTACAAACAAAGGTGATTTTGGATCTCTATTCAATACAGACCGCCTGTGCTCTTGCATTCTAATTTTCAACTGTCTTTTAGGACTGCCAATATATATTTTAGAACATTCACAAAAAATGGCATATATGACACCCGTACTGTTACAACTGATAAAGTAATTGATCTGAAAATGATTGTTATTCCTATGTACAAAAGTCTCGGTTTTGTTCATACCAAGTTCACATACATTGCATGATCCACAGATGTAAAAACCCTTAGGTGGGGGAGGAAACCAGTTTCTTGTGCCTCTTACCTGAGGACTTCGAGCCGAAGACCGATGACGACTCCCGGAACTGTGGTGACTCCTGCCCCGCGACCGGTCCCTCGACCTCCTTTCGAACCAGGAACTTGAGCGGCGCTGGCGGACTGCCGAAGCACGAGTCGTTTACGGGACTGCTCCGGTCTAGCTTTAGACGTCAGGGCCCGGCAGTCGGAGCAGAACTTGTCGTCGTGGTCCAGGCCTAGACAGTGCAGGCACCGGCGATGGGAGTCGGTAACCGACATCAGTCGGTTGCAGTCGGCGCAGGGCTTGAACCCGGGCATCCCTACAGGCACCGTCGGAGTCGAGAGACTTCGAAAGTAGATCAAAAGGATTGTAAAAAGTTAGTCAAAAATTTACTAGGGTACAACTTTTTCCGGATCTGCGCTTGCTGGCGTGGAAAAAAGAACTGACGTCAGCGCGTGGAGGCGGCATCTAAGTACTCCGACGACGTCATCACGGCGCCTACGACGCAGACTACGGACGCGGAGCCGCGGACGACACCTACCGACGCGCATGGGTACTGCTACGCAAAAAAATTGCGGATCCAGTCTGACGCCTGGGGATATTCTAAGGTAAGGAATCTATCACTAAAGTGTCTCTGTCAGATCTACAATATGCATATTGCAGTTGGGAAAATGTTCAAATTCCATATTCACTTTATAATACACAAATATATATGTATTCATAGTGTACTGACATACTACACAGATCCCCCAACGGTCGTGGCCGCTAAGAGGCTGTAGACCCCAGACGTTCTTCAGTGTATTGGTGGTAGTGTGCCTCTTATTGGCAGGATGTACAAGGTGATCTTGGATGTTCTTACTCCTCTTATCAGCAAATGGGGGAAGTTCTGAAGATGATTCTAATTTCTGAATTAAGTGCCAGTGCTTTTTTAATAAAGCTTTTAACTTTATTAGTTTGGGGGCTCACTGTGGTGACACACACTAATTTATTCCTAGATTTCATCATTCTCCCTCAAAGCAATCTCCCCCTGTTGCAGTACCAAGCCCTCTTCAGGGCAGTTTCACCATCTTAAGGGGGTAACCTCTACTGATCAATTTATTTTGTAGTATAGATGCTTCTCTTAAGTAATCCTTTTTATAGTGTGGTATTGGGTTCTCCAGGCCTACATACTCCGCAGAATACCCTCTACACCATAAAAGATGTTGGCACGGAAACTAGAAAATGCAAAAGACAAGTTTATTAAGACCCCATGGGGTGGTGGTACATTCCTACAGCACGCTTCGGTAATGCAAGAAGTATCACACCGAACATCGGTGCAAATCCTTCTTTTATACAGTTTTACAGCAATAAAAACATAGGCGGTACATAGTTACAGAGTTTTAGGTACATATATGGTCATTTTTGGAACACAGCCATCTCATGGGAGGGGCTACAACACCACTGGTCAGTTTGGCGAAACATTCCTAAGTGATGACTGGTCAATCTAAACTGCGCATGTGTGAGCTTGACCAATACTAAAAATAGCCTGTTGCTAGGCAAACTCGAGTGGTCAGTGGTACAGAGGAAGGACAAAAGGGCATGCTGACCACGAGGCAACTCATTCACTAAAATGGCCGCCGATGCATACAAAATGGCGTCCGACAACTATAGTCAAGATAAGGGGAAATATGTGTAGCAAAGCTTAACGCTAACCCGATCATTGTCAAATTATGACAATAGGTACAATTCCTCCGAAGGTGGAGGAACTGCCCAAAAGGAAGGCCATCTCGCGGTACACAGGGATGGAAGCTTTTGTAAGTTAGTAACATGTTTCTTTCAGTTGGTTTACAGAAAAGGGTAGTGTATACCTTTTTGCCATTATGTCCAATACTTGGGTCTAGGAACACATTTTTCTCCTTATTAGTAAACTTCAGATTTGGCTGAAACGCATTACGGTGTTCTACGAACTCTTTCAGTGTTTCTTCCTTAGTAGCCAGTTCATAAAAAGATTGTCAATATATTTCTTTAACATCTTATACTGAAACGATATGGTTTGTTATCCCTCCTTACAAAACGTTCTTCTTAATCATCGATGAAGATATTTGCCAAATTAGTAGCAAAGATTTCAGCCATGGAACTGCTGCAGCACTGTTGGTAGCATTGGTCTCCATTTTTAAAATAGCTTGACTGAAGGGCAGTACTCAGTAACTCTAAAATGAACCCTGTGGGTACGTGTACTGGTCTAGGGCGGGTGCCAGAAGCTTCTCAATACCGGTTTTCTTCTTGGGGTATAGTGGTGTAAAGCAAGAAATGTCCAAGGTATCTAAAATCTCACTGGTAGGGTCAAAGGCCATGCCCTCCACAAGATTCACTATAAATGTACTGTTCACACAAAAGTATCAAGTTGGGAGATATAGTCTTGGATAGTGAAAAAGCCACTTGACATTTCCTGGAGTAACCCTGGACATTTTGTGGAGTAACCCTAGAACAACTGACTGGTGCAACTTTAAAGGTATTCTTCTAGAAAGGTGTGTGAATTGGAGAAAAAAAAGTGTCAAAGTATATTCAACAGCTTCTTTAAAAAAAAAAAAAAAAATGTCAGATCATCAAACTAGCAAAAAGACCTCATGAAATAAAGCACCATCAGGCTGCTTAATTTTGTGAACTTTCATTCTGTTTTTTTCCAATGCGGTACATTGAATGGAAAATTACACATTAGTCTGTTCGTCCCCTCACCTCTACAATAACTTGGTCTCATTTCCAATAGTAAGTACAAAATGTACCAAAAATGATTTTGTTTGATAGAATTATTTTGTTTGTAAGGTTTGGCACATGTTGGTAATTGGAGGCCAAAAACAAGGACTCCTCAGTTACATGGTGGTTTCTTGCAAGAAGAGGGCCTTTGCCAGAAAGGGGCTGATTCACAAAACTGTTTTAAGAGTACAGAAAGTAGTAACCAGGAGTATTCTTTTATGTATTCTTTACTTGCCTTTGTGAATCAGCCTCAAAACTCTCAATGATAGACATCTAGCTGCAGATTCCTTATCTTAGAATCCTCCCTAGGCACCAGACTCGATTCAGAAATTTTCTCAGCAGGACCTCTGTATGTTGGTAGAGGGCGTCTAGCAACTCTGCAGTAAAGTCTTCTCTGGACTGTGACATCTACGGAGTCCATATAAGCCCTTTCCGACGGGCTGACGTCAGGTCCTTCTTTTCCGTGCGGATCCGGACTTTAGTTCCTCTGTCTGTTTTCGGCCTTCTTGATGTTTTTTCATCGACAGTGCAGTGTGCCTTTCTCCCTCTTCTTCAATGTCCTCTGGGTTCAAGCCTTGTAGGACGACAAAATGTCTGGCACGGATCCTCATTTGGTTTGCATGTGATGTCTGGGTGACCACCACAATTCCGAGTGCATCTCTTGTCAACAGCTCTGACAAAGTGCACCGAGAATGCTGCATGCAGCTTCTGGAGGTGCGGGTGTCCCATTCTTCTCATCGTCTTCGGTCCTTTATGCGTTCTAGGTACTGACCGCACGTCTGTTCTAGGAGCGGTTCCGGCAGGCGTCATTCACCTTTGACTTCTAGAGAGAATACTCGGCAGTCAAAGTCGTGGCGCTTCACGACTTCGTCCCCTACCACTGATCCCCACCCTTCTGTTGAAGGGCCGAGGTGTGAGTCTGCCCACATCTTGCCACCTATTCTGGGGCCGGGGTGTCTTTGACCCAGATGAGACTATTAAGCATCTCTTCTTGCTGTTTTTGGGTCATCACCTCCCTCTGGATTCTCCAAGGTCCCCAAAGAAGTGCATGAGGTCGTACCTGTGACTCTGTCTGCAGGTTCTCCCTCGGCTTCAGGTCGGCCTCTTTTGTCTGACACCTCAGTGGTGCCGGTGCACAGCCCATCGCGGCTCCCACCTTCGACTCCTGCTTCTGATCTGCTGGCTCCCATAGTGGTGCCGCGAACGCTCCTTCCAACGTCTAGGCGGAGCCTTCTCACCGTCTACCTGCTTAGGTCACGGTGTTGGATGTGGTGCTTATAACGCCTACTGTCCCAGATTTTCCCCCTCTGGGTTTTCTTTCTGAGGACCATGGCTGTGGAAGTACTACAGACGTTGTGGTGTGTCCCTCTCTAATTCTAGACATGATTACCCCCCCCCATACAATTTAGCTGGTTACTTGACTTGGCTGACGCCAGTAGCTTAAAATCTTTACCACCCTCCGGTCTCTGGTCTGGCTATGGAGGTGAGTTCTGCACTGGCGGACATGCTCAATCAAGTTTTGGTTGCCCTGGATTAGCACCTTCCTTTGGTTGAATTGTCAACTGACCCCTTAATTGGTGTTCTACACCCTGCCCAGTCTAATGTTGAGCCTGTACTTCCTTATAGTGACTGTCTTTTCGATATCCTGTTGGGTGCTTGGACTAATCCTGAAACAGGGTTCCCTGTGGATCGCTCTATTTCTCACAGGCATCGCCCTGCCCCGGATGGTCCCTCCTGTCTACTTAGACATCCTTCTACTAAAAGCTGTGTGGTTCAGGCCGCTTTAGCCATGCAAAATATTGGAAAGGGAGGCCAGGAAAGTAGATGTTTGTGGTAGACTTATTTTCTCTTGTAGCGCTTCTCTGCACTCTCTAAACTCTTCTTGTGTGCTTGTCCTCTTCTCCCACACTTTGTGGCACTCTGTGGAATGCCTCTTGTCCTCCCTTCTGGAGGAAGCCCAGAATGCGCTTGCTCCCCTAGTAGAAGATGGACAGCAAGCTGCCACAATTAGCATCTGCTTCCATTTCCTCTACGTCAGCGCGCATGGTTGCATACTTCCAGGTTTTCGGAGGCTGTGCAAACTGCTTTATTTGACGCACCGTTTGATGGCACCTCCCTTTTTTGTGCGTACCCCAACTCGCTTTATGCCGGTTAAGGGTAGTCATGGTGGTGCGGAGTCTTAACTCTGTTGTTGTACTAAGGTCATCGGAGACAGTTGTTTTCCTTTGTTTTGACTTTATTCGCCTTCATAGGACGGTGTTCTTATCTCCCCTATAGAGATGCAACCAGTGTGGTGTTTCTGCTTCCTGCAGGTACTTTTTGTCTCATTTATGCTGTCTGTGACAGTTTTAGTTTCCAGTCATTTAGAAACTATCTTACTTTGCGGTCTCCTGGGAGTCTGTTCTATGGCTTCTTTTGGCTCTTAAAGTTTCCTACCCGAGTAATTATTATGTGGCAGGTATTCTGTTTATGTTGTGTGGTTGCACTAATAGCCTTGTTCCCCCCTTTTGGGGGACCTTATTTTGTGTGCCTTGAAGGCCCTTTTGTGAGCCTCTTATGCACTTAGTACCCCTTATAGGGAGTTTGCCTCCTTCTTTTCTCTGCCCTTATGTCCATGGGCTATGCTTGTACTCCAGGCAGACCACCTTTTTGGCCTGATTTGCTTTCTTTCCCTCTTTGACCCTTTTCAGTGTGGCTCTTCTCTTTGCTTTGTTTTACTCTCTGGAACACATGGATTTCTCATGTTGTGTTCCTATTGGTTCAGGCCGGTGTCCCTCAAATCAGCATTATCGTGCTCCTGATAATACTGGTCTCAAGCAGTCTGTTATTCTTGTACCTGTTTTATACATATCTGCCATCACACCCGTGGGTAGCTGCTGTGCCTGTTCATTTTGGTCCTCTTCACCTGGGACAGCAGTCCCCTTGATTGTTTGGATCCTTGCCTGATATCATTATTTCACAAGAGACTGGGTTTTCCTTTCTTTCCTGTATCTTTTCTCCCTCCACTCCCGCCTTAGATGTGTCCCTATTTTAATGGGAGAGGTTACGTTTCACCCACCTTTTTTGCTTGGGGTATTTCTTTGCTTTTTCTTGGGGCATTTCTGATCTTTTCTCATGTTTCCATGAAGTGTGGGTCATGTTTCTTACTTGTTTCTCTTTTGCTTTCAAACATTGGACAATGTGTGATTGTCATAATCGGCTATCTATTGCCCTGAGTTTCCGCCATTGTTTCATTGTACCCTGGCGGTCATCGTCGTCTTTTTTTTTTTTTAATTGTGGACTTTTCACATGCTTTTTATTCTTTGCTTCTCCTGCATCTGCCTGCCGGCATCCATCCTCATTTGTTTTCCTGTGGTATTGTGTTCCGGTTTCCCAGCTTTTTTCTGTTTTCACTTCAGTTACTATTGTAACCTCTTCTTTACGACAGTACAAATTATTCTCTCTGTCCTTCATTGGTTACACCTGTTCTTGCAGTGCTCCTTCACTTCTCTTCCTGCTCACTGGCAGAGGACCTGGGTCACCTTCGGATGAGTGGATATACTTTTGCTTACCCTGAATAACTTGTGTGTCTATGGGAATTTCTATGTTTTTAATATGCAAATTAATCCTTGTATACTTTTATTTGTGCATGTCTCTGCATGTATATGCCTATCTCTTCAATGGATTGGTGTATGTGTTTGTTCACACATACGGTCATTTGGCCTTCTATGCGGTGTATGTCACTGCATTTTTCCTATATCTTCTTGGTGTCCTGGTTCAATCTTCTTGGTTGCCCTTGTCCATTTCCTTCCTTCTCTTCAATGAGCATCTCTGTTTCATTATTTCGGAGGATGGCTTGCATATCTATCAAGTTCTTAGTGTAAGAGCGGTTTCTTTTTACCGTTCCTGTTTTTCTAGCGATGCCCTTCAGCATTCATTGCTCTCTCTTTTCTTTTCTTTATTATCTTTGGTGGCCCACTTTTTCCGAAATAGACTTCTCAGGCTACTTTCCTTGATGATCAGTGGGCGCTCTTATTCGTTGTATGTGTGTGCTGCAGCTAAGCTCGCTGTGTATGCTCCTTCCATTGGTTTTGAGCCTGGACTCTTTGCACTATTGTCCTTGGTCCATTTTGTCCCCCGATCATGGGTTGCATCCCCTTTTGAGGCTGCCTCCTTTGCTGGTTCTATACCATGTGTCTCGGTTTTGTTTCTTTCTACTCCTTATGGGCTTTCCATAGTCCTTCTTGGAGATAAGCCCTTTGGTGAACAACTAGCTTCTCCTATCTTTTTTGGAATAGGCTGGTTCCTTCTGTCTTTTGGACTGGCTTCTCATCTTTGGGGATCTTTGATGAGGTCGGTTAACAGCCCCTCCCTCCAGGGATTGTATTGCTTGGGCATCTAATTCCAAGATAAGAAATCTCTATCAGATGGGCAAGTTACTTACCTTTGGTAACGCCTTATCTGGTAGAGACCGGATCTAGCCACAGATTCCTCATCAACTCAACCATCCTCCCGCTTCCCAAACTATGGGCCCTGTGATCTCCTAGATCCCCTCTTTTCGTTCTACTGTGGTTCTTTCGATCTGTACTTGTTGATGCACAATTGTATAATTTTTGGCACACTGTTTCCTGAGACTGCTTCTCTAAGTGGCTAAGCGTTGTTGAAATGGAAATGGTGATAAAGAAACTGATGTCAGCGCGTCGGTGGAGGGCTTATATAGATTCCGTTGACCTCACATTCCAGCGACGACGTTGCTGTGGAGTCGCTCAACACCCTCTACCGCCACGCGGAGGTACTGTTGAGAAAATGTCTGGATCCAGGCTGGCGCCTGGAGTGCATTGTCAGATAAGGAATTTGCGGCTAGATCCTGTCTCTAGTAGTAGTGCAAAGAGTGCACAGTCCTTTCTATTTATACTTATTACATATGAATATGCCCTTACTAGTCACAATATTTTATTTACATTTCATGTTTGTGGCCAATTCACAAGAATATGTAAAAGATTAAAGCCTAAATGCTACTTTAGGATATCCAAAATGCCTTTGTGAATGTAGTATATATTGATGGAACGGCTCTAACCATGAAAGCAACAAAGCATTCTCTACTGGGCATTAAAAGTCTCTTGATAGTCACATCAGAGTTTTGTGTCTTTGATAAATGATCTTGCCCATCAACCTTATTTTTCTATGTGATCATAAATCTTCTCTTTGACTTGAGATTTGGAATATTTTATCACATATGATTGACCTCTTCCTTTATAATTAACAAATGCATTGGAAAATTTGTTGTAGGTCTGATGCAGTGAGACATGATAAACGTCAAGGCTGCAAGCATCTTACTCAAGCGGTTTGCAAGGTAAGCATCATCTCTTACTTCTACTTTGCAATTAGTACATATGAAAATATTAATCTTTAACTTATTTTGAAAAACAACTGTTTCTCTTTCTTTGTAGCATGCATTAGGTCTGGCAGGGAATTACATGTACCCAGGGCCTGTTAATTAAATGCTACTATTAGATCTGCAGCACTTATTGTGCCATTCACTTAAGTAGCACTTTAAAAATTTCTCAGGTATGCAAGTGCAGCCTGTATGTGCAGTTTTAAACTGCAATTTCAACCTGGCAAAATGAACCTTTTGTCAGGCCAGCACTTTCTTTTTTTTAATACATATAAGTCCACTCTGCTGTAAGCCCCAAACAGCCTTAGGGCAGGGTGGAGTGTATTTAAAAAGTTGGACACAGGTTTTTAAGTTTTACATGTCTTGGTAGTGAAAAACTCTTAAATTTGTTTACCACTATTGCAAGGCCTACCTCTCCTATAGGATAACATTGGGTAACCTTATTACATTAAATAAGTGATAGCTTTTGGTTAAATGCCGGTAGGAATGGCATGTTTAGTGTCTGGAGAATTGTAATTTAAAACCCTCTGTGATGGTAAAGTTGGATTTTAAATCACAATTCTGAAAATGCCACTTTTAGAAAGTTCCTAGAAGGGGTTAAGGTACTAGTGAGATAACAAGTCAGTGGAATATGCTCCAATGGGACAAACCGTGCATGTGTTACTTGTATCACATGCACTGTTTGTCTTTTGTGTTTCAGGTCAGTTGGAATATCAAGGTAGATTCATGCTTTGTGTCACATGTTGTGACTACTTACGAGAAATTCAAATATACTTGAACAAATCAGTTGCGCAGTAGTGTAGGTTGCTTTTTCTCCGGGCCTGATGAATTGCCAAAAGACCCTTTGGGCTACAGTAGGCAAGAAACATGTTGACCGCACTCTTTAGAACCTAAACACGTCTGCTCCCTAGGACCATTGAATCCCATGCGAGCACCACTATATGTTTTAATTAGGGCAGTGAGCTACACAAATAAAGTTTACTCAAACCAATCATCCCTACACCTATTCTAAGTCTTTTTCACCACACTACATACATGTCATACCCCACATACACACAATTCATCCATCAGCAAAATAAAAAATATCTCCGGCAAAGAGCTCCTTAAGGGGTGCCTGTTGAGCATTGTAGTGCCAGCTCGATGAGGAGCATGCCCAGATGATGAAGCATGATACCTTTCGAGATGTGTGAGGGCACTTGCTCCTATTGGAGTATATTCCACTGACCTGTTATCTCAGTAGTACCTTAACCCTTTCTAGGAACTGCACACTCCTATATTTCAGATACTGTCGCGCTAAATCCTGAAAGCCTGCCGTGAGGGGAACGGGCGATTATTCCCTAACTGCCGCCTGCTTCAAATCTGCAACGCTCATTATTGCCAGTACCGCCGTGAGGGGAACGGCCACCGACTAACTGTATCAGCAGCCCCCCCGGTGCCTACAACTCCCAGGGGGCTGTGGGAGGCGCGCATGCAACGCGTCAGCGGAGTGTGCAAGAAGCATTTAAAGCCGGTGCGGCCCTCCCGCGGCGCGGGTGTGCCCAAAGCCCGGGCCAAGGGCGGGCTGGTCAGCGCCAGAAAGAGCCGGGCAGGCCCAACCCCTAAAATGTTCTATATTTTAGCTCCAGGTGCTTCCAAACGAAGTGTGGACTGACCAAGAAATCTGAGGAAGGTACTGTCTGCTTGTTTAAGCTATTTCTTTCCCCAGTTGAATGCATCTTTGGCACTCTCCACTGACTACTTGAGGACTAATTGTGTTAATTGTTATTCCACGAAGCCCTTTAGTGCCAGTAAGTGAGGTGTACTGATATGGGAAAAAGCAAGTCAATGGAAGGGGGAGAGGGGTGGCCTGAGACCGCTAACCCCTCCAAACAGAGAAAGGGGAAGAAAGCTAAAAAGATGACTAGACATGCCTCTTCTAATTGTATCCTTGACCGTATTGATTGCCTTTTTGAAGAATGTGAGCAGATTTTGACTACTGGAAATAGTGTACATATGGGTGGGCCTACTGTCCAGCAGAGCAAAGGTGGTTCAGGAGTAGAATCTGAGGATAATGTATCTCCAGCTATCCCTGCTATGTTCCGCCCAAAACAAAAAGGGTTAAATGGAAGCAATTTGGATGAAAGGGGGTCTTTAACCCCAGTGAGAAAGATCACTGATCACAAGGACACTGATAAGTCTATTCTAGAAAATAGTAGCCATTCATCTGTGTCTGATTTATTAATACCGTGTACTAATAGATTCTCTGTTCTGGCGAACATACACAAGGAGATTCTTGTTCCACAAATATCACAAACCATTAGATCAGGAGTTGCCCCAGTTCTAAACTCTTTATCAAGCCATGTTTTAAATCCCCACAGCAATGAGAATAGAAGTGACTCACAAGATATTAGTGACCTGATGAATTTAGTTGCACTTTTAAGAGATGAGTCCATGAAACTTTTGATTATAAACTTAACTGCTATGGTTGGACCTACATTGGATGGGGGGGGGGGGGGGGGGGGGGGGGGAGAAGTCACGCATTTTGTCAAACATTAGTACAACTAATATTAATTCCTTCCCTCTGAAATCTCAATTAGAAAATCATAAGGCTACGGAAAAGGTAGGGTCCGGTGGGCGTAAAACCATCTCCATGCCCACCGAAGTAGACAGGGAAAGTAGGTCCTTGGCATTGCTGAAAGTTCAAAATAAGCCACCATCAACACCAATTAATAGGCCAATGTACCAGGAGTCGATATCAGATTGGGAACATTTGCCTGCTGACACTAGGGGGAGTGTTAGACAGGATGGCACTAAAAAAAAAAATTACATACTAGAAGGGGGAGTCTGTACATGAGCGGAGCACACAGTTCAAATAAAATGTATATGACCAATGACCCTAAGATAGCTCTGGGGCGAAATAATAATAACGAGAGTGCTGATTCTTTAACTAACAAAGCGATTCATTGGTTGCTGCATGTCAGAGGATGTCACTGGGTAATCAGGGAGGATATTACCAAGGCAAGAAGGCTAATTTTTCCCTCTGAGCAATATGATTCCATTGAGCTAATGTTACGGACAGAGTTATTGGCTGAAAATTTGTTTGCCCTTTAATTCAGAACTAGTCCGCCAGCACATTCACGCATCCAGCTAAGGAAGATTTGCCCCTTACTCCAGGTTCCCTTGGTCCCTAGGCAAAGCAAGTGGGGCTGGTCTGGCGGATCTGGGTTGGAGAATATTGACTGACTCCCTCAGGACTTGGCTGCAAGATCCCTTAGTGACACAGTGGGCGACCATACTAGGGGAGAAATTGTCACCCTTATAACTGGTAAAAGATGTAGAAGTAGCTATAGTGTCAAGGATCAACACAACAGTGAGAGTATCCCCAGTAATATCATGGGGGAGACCTCAATTATAATTCACCCAAACAAATGTCTCAATCCAGGACTGAAGAGGCAGCCCAGTATAAATCTGTCAAGTGAAGGAAATATTGCATCATCCACGGGTCGTAGCTTTGGGGGTGTGGTATGTTAATCTCATGGAATGTAGCAGGTCTGGGTTCTAGAGTACAATCGCCGGAATGGCTCACATTCATCAATGATTTTGATGTCTGTGTCTTCCAAGAGACCTGGTTATGCGAACCACACTTTTGCCAGGGCTATTTAAATGTTTTTGTTCTCGCAATGAAAGGGGCCAAAGGGCACCCGATGGGTGGTCTAACCATCTGCGTTCGCCAAAAATTATCAATCACTATCAAGGAGTTATTCACCAAGAGTAATGATATTCAGCTCATTAGATTAGATTTGGGCCTCTTGGGTTGTTTGGATATTTATAACGTGTACGTGAGGTGGTCCCGGGGGGGGGGGAATCCCAGGTTATAGCGGCCCTGGAAAAGTTTTTTATGAATGGTCAGCCTCTGGAAATGGTCAAGGCTTTTACTTATTTGGGGATTGGGGATTCATGTAGCAAAAGATAATAAATGGGGCCAACACATAGATATAGCTGCCCTAAAACACCGGCAACATGCGGGAGCTTTAAACTTGGAGCATAAAAAATCTTTAACAAAACCGATAAAGTCTGTACTCCAAGTTTATGAAGCCAAAGCTCTCCGTTCTGCGCTTTACGGCGCAGAACTATGGGGGTTTGAGAAATTGATGCCATTAACTCTCTCAGAAAATAATTTTTTTCGCAGCATTATCGGTCTTCCCCAGACCCCATTAAAGCCACTTCGATATGATCTGGGTAGGAAAGCACAAATAATCTACGATTTCGACGGTGAAGGGTCTCCTACTAGGTGCACCGGAGAGCAATCATTCAAGACCTCTTATACACCCTCAATAGAATTTACAAATCCCGCTCAACTTCCTTAAGAGGCAACGTCCTGAACCTCTATACTGGTTACATGAATCAAGGTTAGGGAGGAGCGTATTAGTACATAGTTCTGTGTTGAAATACACAATATCACATTTATATATAAAATCCAAAAAACAATCTTTCAGGCGAACGTTGTATACTGGTTATTCTTTTTATTTCAACCCTTGTATTTCTGGCAGTCCGCTCAATATATGTTAAATACACAGTCAACAGCCGACGCGTTTCGTCCCCTCCTGGGACATCATCAGGGCTGTAAACAAGGAAAAAACAAATAAACGATCACCATTCACTGACAAAAAAATTCTGTACATTCTAGGTCCTTCATAACATTAAATAATTTCAAATAAGACATAATTGTCAAGATAACTGTAATCAATGAACATGTTATAATCCTTTGGGAATATACCACTCCTATAATCCATAAGGTACAACAAATTGCCTTCTGCCTAATGAACAATCTACACGTCAATTACATGGTATTCCTAATTATTCAAAAATATTCATGATGACACATGGGGAGAAACAATACAGTATACAGTTAAACAATCATCTCTAGATTTTAAAAAATATACATAATATATGTTTCAAGGTTGAATGTCACCCAATCTCAATGATTTAATGTACAATTATTAAAAAATGAAAAGTGCCTCATGACATCCCACCCCTTCTCCAACATGATACTTCTAATCACTGGCTCACCTTTATCAATAGTATGTTTTCTAGCTGAAGAGAACAATATCTTCTTGACAAGTATTCAGCAGGCGACCCAAGAACTAGTATACCACCTCTGTCTGGTCCACTTCTCAATCTATTTAATGACAAGATTAAAATGTCAACTTCATGCGTTCTTCTTTTTCTTTCCCCTCTCCTTTGTACGGAAAAGTATTCTTCTACTTACCACAACAAATTCAAGAAGTCCCTGCCGTCAGTTTAATCTCACCGATATTTAATAGTAATACCAACAATCAGATATCTTTCATAGATACTATTCCATTTCTGTGAATAAAAAATGAAGTGCGTTAACCGAAAGCGCCATGCCTCCCATTATACCGGCAGGCTATCCCCAAGGTCACTCCAGTAGATATTATTCTCTTCTTTTTTCGGTTCCTTCTGATGCCTTCTGATGCTTCGGCACCGAAAAAGCCACATGTGCCAATTCCACCTCCTCCATTGGCACCGAAACATCCTTCGAAGCCAAAAACTGTACCGGACTTGAAAACTTCGACTCCGAAACCATCCGGTCTCAAAAATAAGGATGGAAAGACAGATTCCGGCGCCGCAGGCCCAACAAAACCTGTCTCCACGCCTAAATCGGTACCGAAGACTCCAAGGCCTGATACAGACACGCCTAAAACCCTCTGACAAGCCTACCAAGCCAAAACCACCTTCGGCACCGAAGATTTTGCCACAGGACTTGGTAACTCCTCCTAAAGCAAAAAACACTAAACAACCTCTACCGGCACCGAAGAAATCGACGCCCAAAAAGATTGTACATGAGGAAGAACTGTTTAGACCAGATCCTAAACAGAAAAAGGCCTATATTAATCCAAAGACTGGACATGTGGAAGCGTTTCCTAACAAGAAAAGACCAGCAGAGACACCACTTCCACCTGTGGTTCCTGCCAAGAAGAAGGATTGTGCATCTTCTCCAATGCACCCTTACTCTCCTTCACCTTCTTCCTCTCCTATCCCTCCTTATATTGAACCTATAACTTCTCCTGTTCAATCTCCTGCATCATCACACCACACTGACGAGGAGTATGATCTAGGTGGGGGGATTGACGTACCATAGCCACATGCATACCCTTTAGATGAGGATGTCAATCCAGAATATCCTAAGGATGACGACATGTACAATTTTCCACCACGTAACGTGCCAGACATTCCTGATCCTCAGTACTACCCAACAAAACCTTCCCCTCCAGAAGATAGTATTGGGTTTAATCATCTTTTAAATAGACCTGCCCTTTACCATGGAGTCTAAATGCGCTCTGATGCCATTGAAGAGGATTTTTTACTAGACACTTTTGAGCAGTCACAAAGGGCTACACAAATACTACCTATGATCAAAGGAGTCATTAAACATGCTCTAGACATGTTTAAAGACCTGGTACAATGTAGGGTGTTAAACCCCAGAATAGAGAAAAAGTATAGACCAGCACCATCCGACCCAGTCTATATTAAGGGACATCTGGCACTAGACTCTTGGGTAGTGTCTAATGCACGTAAAAGAGCCAATTCCCAAACCTCTGGTGATACGCCCCCGCCTGACAAAGAATCTAAAATCATTGATGCGTCAGGGAAGCGGATTGCTGCGCAGGCCACAAATATATGGCGCATAGCAAACACACGAGCCTTACTCTCACGTTATAACAGGGCTCACTACGATCAGCTAGAAAAATTAATGGTGAAATGCAACAAGGGCACCCAATCGAGTCAGCACAGGACCTCGGGGAACATATTATTGAGAACAACAATGGTCCTATGCATGGAGGAATTTCAAAAAGGGTTAAATATAGACACAATGGAAACTATATTGTATATTGACTTGCCCAGCCGGGCAGAGGTCGGATATTTAATTTTCAACACAAGTTTTCAGAAAGAATACCTTCAACAATTTCTTAGAGACGGGCACAAGCCGGTACCCAAACATTTACAAATTGTCATAGTTAGCAGAGTGGACAGAAAGTAGAGCGAGATTCTTAGGCAAGAGCTATTGTATTCTGTGAATATAACAATAACAGAATTTCCATTCACACCATTACTGGAATTATAGTAATTAATACACAACACAGTACATGGTGTAGTAATTGTCAACGGCGTTTTGATCCCATTAAAAAGTTACAGGGATCATCAACAGGACTGAATAAAGCCTAATTATTCCTAGCCAAGATAGCCACGATAGTAAGCTTGCACGCAGTTGGTGCCGGCCGGTACAAGGTAAAAAATTGTTGCAGTCGTGACCCGTGAAGGAACTCGTCGTTCCGTTTTAATCCAGGCAATGTTTCAACAATGGGACGGAGAACAATCCCCCCGTTTTCGATAAAACGCGCCAGCGGTAAGCTTGGTCGTGTCACTTGGAGCCTTCTCAATGGACTGCAATCGCTAATGGAGCACCTCCAAGATCAATATAAGGATCAGGCAGCAGAGCTCCTACAAGAAGGCAAATTAATATCCAATGCCTCAATTAAATGTGCACTAGATGTAGCTGACACAGCATCCAGAGCAGTCAATACTAGTGTCATACTGAGACGACATGCGTGGTTACGCATTTCAGGCTTTAAACAAGAAGTACAGACTACCATCTTAAACCAGCCCTTCAATCAAAACCAGTTTCGGGCCGGAAGTAGACAACACACTAGAAAAGATGAAGAAAGACACGGACACATCTAAGTCTATGGGTGCATTACAATCCACGTAGACTAGAAGTTCTTTTCGCCGCTCCTTTTATCGAGGAGGCTCCAAGCAGACCGGCACAGATACAACATCATCTTTTAAGACACACACACACAGACCTCCACTAACAAATGCTATTTTAGAGGAGGATACAGAGGCAACAATAATAAGGGAAGAGGTAGAGGTAATAACAACAACCGCTCCTCTTCCACTCCCAAACAGTGACTTCCCTCTGCCTCCCCTACAGCATTCCACTCCTGTGGGGGGCAGATTATCACAGTTCCTACCTGTCTGGAATTCCATTACAACAGACAGGTGGGTAAGACAGATTATCCAACATGGCTACTGCCTAGAACTCACGGCAACCCCCCCCCCCCCAAACATTCCACCCAGGCAGCGTCCAATGTCCACAGAACACACTACTCTGCTTCAACAAGAAGTTCTAGCACTTCTACAAAAAGATGCTTTTCAATTAGTTCCTTTAGAGGAAAGGTGAACAGGAGTTTACTCCCTGTACTTCCTAATTCCCAAAAAGGACGGGACATTAAGACCAATTCTCGATCTCAGGCCCCTCAACCATTACATACAATCGGATCATTTTCACATGATCACTTTACAACAAGTACTCCCACTATTACAACAGGGGGACTTTCTTTCAACACTAGACCTAAAGAACGCCTACTTTCACATTCCTATACATCCTGCGCACAGGAAGTATCTAAGGTTTGTCCTACAAGGACAGCACTATCAGTTCAAAGTCCTTCCATTCGGGGTCACAACAGCACCACGAGTGTTTACAAAGTGCTTAGCTGTATAGCAGCACATCTCAGAAGACAACAGATACATGTCTTCCCTTACCTAGACGATTGGCTCATAAAAGCAAAATCGTTCAACCAGTGTGTACAACACACAAAACAAACAATTCAAACATTGCACGACTTAGGGTTTACAATAAACTACACCAAGTCGCACCTAGAGCCTTTGCACGTTCATCAATATCTAGGAGCTACCATAGACACATCTACAGCTCTAGCGTATCCCAGTCAAGCCAGGATACAGAGCATTCAGACCTTAGTCTCCCTTTTTCAATATCAGCACTCTCTCCAAGCCAGAGTGTTCATAAGATTAATTGGCATGATGGCGTCTTGCATCTTCATAGTTCCTCACGCCAGACTGCAAATGCGCCCATTGCAAGAATGTCTAGCACAACAGTGGAATCAGGCTCAAGGTCAGCTCACAGACCTGGTGTTGGTAGACAGCCGTACATATCGGTCTCTGCAATGGTGGAACACCAAAAACTTGACAAAGGGACGGCCGTTCCTAGATACTGTTCCACAGATAGTGCTCACGACAGATGCATCCCTCACAGGATGGGGAGCCCATCTCTTTCATTATACCACACAAGGCCAATGGAACAACCAACAAAGACAGTTCCATATCAACCATCTAGAGCTGTTAGCAATTTTCCTGGCACTCAAAACGTTTCAGGTACAAGTAAAAAACAAAGCTGTTCTAATCCGGACGGACAATATGACAGCTATGTATTATGTACAAATACAGGGGGGGGACACACTCTCTGCAACTGTCCCAGCTTGCACAGAACATTTGGAGATGGGCCATTCCTCAAAACATACACCTGATAGTAGAACACCTTCCAGGAATTCACAATCCGATAGCCGATCTGTTGAGTAGTCAGTCACAACAGATTCACAAATGGGAGCTACACCCACAAGTTCTTCAACCATTCTTCCAAATGTGGGGGCATCCACGAGAATGCAAAATGCCAAACCTTCGCCGCCAGGTTTCCACACCCACGGTCGGAGGGGAATGCGATATGGATGAACTAGTCGGGCAGATTTGCGTACGCTTTTCCGCCTCTCCCACTCATTCCACTAGTAGTACGCAAGCTCAAACAGTCTCTCAAACTAATACTAGTGGCTCCCACATGGGCACGTCAACCGTGGTTCACCACACTACTAGATCTCTCACTGGTTCCACATCAAAAGTTACAGCTCACGCCATCCCTGTTAACACAGAACCATGGAGAAATAAGACACCCAGAGCCAAGCCAACTGAATTTGGCGATCTGGCTCCTGAAGTCTTTGAGTTTGGTTATTTAAACCTACCACCAGACTGTATGAATGTAATTAAAGATGCTAGAAGACCCACTACCAGAGCATGTTATGCGGCTAAGTGGAAAAGATTTGCAATATATTGTAACAACAATCATATTGATCCACTAGATGTTTCCATCCAGAATATTATTTGTTACCTTCTACCCTTACAAAGGTCCAATTTGGCTTATTCTTCCGTACGCCTGCATCTGGCAGCAATTGCAGCCTATTTACAAAATAGGCAACATCTATCTCTTTTTAGAGTACCTGCAATTAAAGCATTTATGGAAGGATTAAAACGAATAATCCCACCTAGGTTTCCGCCTGCTCCAGTATGGAACCTAAATGTGGTCCTACAAGACTTATGGGGCCCCCTTTCGAGCCTTTACATAAGTGTGAATTGCAATTCCTAACATGGAAAACTGCTTTCCTTGTTGCCATCACCTCTCTCGGAAGAGTTAGTGAAATACAAGCATTCACAATAGAAGAACCATTTTTTCAGTTACATTCTAACAAAGTGGTTCTTAGGCCCAATCCTAAATTCCTACCAAAAGTTATTACTTCTTTTCACCTTAACCAATCAGTAGAGTTACCCGTGTTTTTTCAAAAACCTGACTCTGTTGCAGAAAGGGCTCTACACACCTTAGATGTTAGAAGAGCTCTGTTATACTACACAGACAGGACTAAATCGTTCAGAAAGACAAAACAATTATTTGTATCTTTCTCTCCCCCACACAAAGGCAATCCCATCTCTAAAGGAGGGATTGCCAGATGGATAGTAAAGTGTATTCAAATATGCGATCAAAAAGCTAAACGTACACTAACTGTTCCTTCTAGAGCGCACTCCACTCGCAAACTAGGAGCCTCTATGGCTTTCTTAGGAAACATACCACTAGATGATATATGCAAGGCAGCGACATGGTCTACAATACACACCTTCACTAAACACTATTGTGTTGATGTGCAAGCCAAGCAACAAGCTGCAGTAGGCCAAGCTGTCCTTAAAACACTATTTCAGTATGCTGCAACGGATACAAGCGACCACCGCAAGGGGAGACACTGCTGCACAATCGTTGCTAAGTGTACGATCTGCAGCTCATATGCCTCGAATGGAAAATGCTACTTACCAGTATGCATCTGTTCTTGGCATGTAGAGCTGCAGAATCGTACACGCCCTCCTGCCTCCCCGGGACTTGTATCCGTTCCAGTACTCATCTTACTTAGATGCACACGCATGGACATCCTTTTTTTCTTTACTTCTACTAACTCCATCATTTCCCATCATGGCGAAAAACAATCTGAGGATGGAATCGATGACCATGCGCAGTATTGTCCAAGGGAGGAGTCACCTATCTCGTGACTACAAAGACTTCTTCCAAGAAGACAACAACCTGCAATCATCCGAGCCCAACACCAGGTGGCGATCTATTGCTAAGTGTACGATTCTGCAGCTCTACATGCCAAGAACAGATGCATACTGGTAAGTAGCATTTTCCTTTCAGCTTCGTTGACCCGCAGGTGGACTAGTGCAAGTAGTAACATCTGGCCTGCTTGTGGGAATCAAAAGGAAACTATTGCTCATCTTCTGTTTGTTTGTCCTCTGTATGTAATTCCAAGGCGTGTTTGTGCCCAGTAATTTACACATTGGGGTGAGCCAAACAGTAGTGCCGAAGCGCTAAGACTTATACGCACCAGCACTTTGCCATTCATCTCTATAGCAGTTGCTAAATATTTGGGATGGGCGTGGGTGTTAAGGCAGAACCCAAAGTTGTGATTATTTGTCTGTCGTGTTTTTTATGAAAAATAAAATCTGCCTAGTATGACCATGTAACAAGTTTGACCAAAATCCGCTTTAATAGTCCTTTTGTATCCAGCTCTCGAGATGAATTTGTACCTCTTCCATCGCTTTAGACTTTGTTTTTATTGTAAATCACTATATGTATATAAATAGCAAACTGGTATTGTATATATATATATTTGTATACAATGTGGAGTTTTTATTTTTATGCTTTTATGAGTACATCTCGAATAAAGCTAATTTGAACTGATACTGTGTAAAGGAGCAAGTGTGCTGGGCCTGTCCAAAAGCTTCTGGTTCCTCTTATTTAAACGACCTTTAGAAAGATGGCTTTTCTTGTCCTAACCATTAGGTGCCTGTGTCCTGGGTCACATGATTGTGATTAGTTGGCAGGTGGCCTTTGTGCATTCCTCCCCAACAGGGAGACAAAGGGGGACTAGCTGTAGGTAGGATGGTCCATCCTGGCTCATTTGGGGAGGGAGGGGGGGGGGGGGTCGCAGCCATACTCTATCACACTTGTACTTTAAAGGCACTGGTCAAGCCTGCACACAAAGGACTTCACACAAGCCTGTTGTGCCCTCAGGCGGACTGGAACCAGGGCAGGGAGGCAGGACATTCCAGACACCTCTGTATTGGGAAAGCTCCAGAGGCTGCTCCTACTTCAAAGAAGACATCAGGTATAACAAGCATTGGCAAAGCCAATAGGTCGTGCCTTTGTGACCCACTGGCTTTAGCAATTTTTTTTGGCCATTTTGGATAGCATGCTTTTGGAACCATAGTGAAAAAGAAAGCAGAAAAAATATATCACATGCCTTCTGACAGCTGGTGCCTAACAGGTCATAAACTGCGAGGCAGTCATGTGGTTAAGTAGAAAAGGGGGTGGATGGACTATTAGAGGCATTAAAGTCATTAACTCACATACTTAGCAACTACTTCATCCGATTGAAGTGCTAAAAAATAAATATGTATTCAAACATATTTGCATTCTGAGACGATTTAAAAATATGTATGGAGTCACGTTCCCTGGGGTTGGCAGAGCTGCTGTCTCTGGTTCAAACCTGCCCTGTAGGCGCCGCGCCACATATATTTACACACAGGTCTGTCTTATTTGTTGTGTTTTCCAAGGCAAACGCTGTGAATCTAGTCTTTACGATTGGCAGTGAACACACCCACACCGTCCCCACGTAAATGAATTTAATGATTTTAACATAAGTCTTTCACCAGTCCAAAAGTTAACATTGAAAATAGGGACAATGCTGGCTAGAAATAGGGTAAGATAGCACAGAGCTACGACTGGTAAACGCCAGACCGGCTTCACTTTCATGACTGACACAGCAGGATAAAATAACTTGTTACTTAGATCAAAAATTTTGAGCCAAGCTATGATTCCCATACCATCCCAGTTTAGCACTATAGAATAATTCGCAACATAAAAAAATACACTTTTTAGATCCCTAGAGTCTCTGGGAAGGTAGGATATTCTGCAGACACTTTGGCTTCAATACTGAAAGTCTTATGGCTAGCTAAGAAGCGTGTGAGGATCCCCCAAAACAAAGATGACAGTGGTGGCCGGCGCTACAAATTTGTTGCAGACTAAGGGCGAGGCTTGTGCTGCGGGGGGACTCTGAGGGGGGGTGGGGTGGGCTTATATAGCAGACATGAAAAAGTATTAAGTAAAAGTGCCACCTTCAAAGGGTAACATGCACGTGTAGAAAAACGCATAAGAAAAAAATGACCATTTGCAAAACTACATTTAAAAGCATGAAATAATATCACAAATGAAAGCAGAGATTGATTCATGAGCCTGGCACTAAAGCGGACTGCTTTTTAGGCAGAAGTGCAGGTGTTCAAATAAAATGCCGTCACAGTGAAGGGAGCTAATGGCTGAAAACAGACCCATTGCTCCCATACTGTGATCAACAAAAGCAAAATGTCAGTGGCACTTGAACAGACTAATGCTGCTGCTGTGTGGTGTTCCGCAGGGCTCTGCCCTAAGCCCTCTGTTTTTTAACGTCTATCTCGCACCCTTGGCCTCTGTGGTGGAGTCTTGTGGAGTCAGAGTGGTCTCTTACGCTGATGACACTCAGCTGATATTCTCCTTTAGAGACCACTCAGACTCCACCTTTGCCAACTTCCGCCAATGTCTGAACAACATCTGTGGTTGGATGACCAACAATCAGCTAAGACTGAATGCTGACAAGACAAAAGTCTTGTTTTTTAACCAGAAAACACCTATATCCCCCAATCTGTGGTGGCCCACAGCACTTGACCCTGCACCCACTCCTGTCCAATCAGCACGTAACCTGGGCTATCAGTTCGATGACTCACTATCGTGCAAAGCACAAGTCAACAAGGTCACCTCTGCCTGCTTCGTGAAGCTGCGCATGATTAAGAAGATCCTTCCTTACCTTCCCTTGGACGCCCGCCGAACTGTCACTCAGGCCCTCATCACCTCTCACCTAGACTACGCCAACAGTTTATATGCCGGTGCCCCACAATATCTGATCGATCGACTTCAGATCGTTCAGAATGCGGCTGCCAGACTGATAGGAAATATCCCCTACCGTCAGTCGGTTGCCGCCTATCGCAAAGAGCTCCACTGTCTCCCCATCGCAAGCCGCATCCAATTTAAGATCCTCACCCTTGCCTTTCGAGCTATCAATGACCTTGGACCTAGCTACCTGAAAAAGCGAGTGTCTATCTCTCTATCTGTCAGATCTCTAAGATCTAACAACCTACGCCTCCTGACTGCTCCTCGCTTTCGACGTTCTAGAATGGGCGGCAGAGGGTTCAGCGTAATCACTGCCAAACTATGGAACTGCCTCCCTCTCGACCTCCGGTTCTGTCCATCTGAATCCATCTTCCGTGCTAAATTAAAAACCTGGCTGTTCTCCAAATTATGATCCCTGTCTTTTAATTAGCTTGTTCCACTCCTCCTTCTCTGAGGTTCTGTTTCTAGCGCAGGGACACCCCTCCGGGGGAAGCTGCACGCTGTATAAACTACTTAAATAAATAAATAAACAATGGATTAAAAGTGCTGTCCGAAAGACCCTACATGTTGTGTTTATATTACAATTTTTTGCTAAACTTGGAGGGGGGCAAGTGAGCAAAAGCCGGTACTGCGCCACCGTCAATATTTACGTATGGGTGGGTCTTTTTTTCCCCCGCTCCAAAAAAATCTTTCCATGCATACTTAGTAAAGGTAGTTGGCTTTCCCATGGGAACAACTTTACCGTTGCGACAAATGTACAACATTAAAACACTGTGCAAAGTTCAAGCCTATATAAGTGGCCTTCCCACAGTTCCCAAGGTAAGTAATTTGGCAGAGAATAAGCTTAGATGTATTTATTGCCCATTGCAGGACGCGAATCTGACTGGAAAGCATCGGAATGCTTCAAAAGAGAAGCTAAGAACAGCTGACCAGGAACCCTGGAAAATAACTTGTGCCGCTCTTTAGTAGTTGGAACACATGCAAGAAACCCAGGCACAAAATGGTCCAGGAAGCAAAGGATGCATCCCTGCACCACTCTTTGATGAATTTACAGCTTTTCTCCTGCAGCACTGCCTGATGAAAGCAGCTATAATCTTCCCCTCTGTCAAAAGGCAGGTTTCCCTCCCTGTCGCCGACAGCTCTCATCCTTTGGCATTCACACCTATGCCTTATTTTTAACGAAATGCAATATATCAGCCAGACATCAAGCACCAGATCGGCGACCTTGCTGCAGACACACAAGCAGGTTTAAGTAAGCAATGGTAAAAAGGATGACACGTTTTCAGGCAGTAGACGTAATTGTAAGACTACAAATGAACACACACTGAAAGAAAGGGGGGGGTGGGACGGCTGAAGAAGCGAATGTGGAGGGGATTGTGGGACAAGGGTAATCCTCTCAATTTGAAGTCAGAGTAAGTAAATTAAAGCGCCCCCCTCAAACAGTGGAGATAAAAAGAAGAATTACACCGTTTACAAACCTTGGAGCCACTGAAAACATCTCACACTTGTGTGAAATGCTGTTAGAAAAAGGAAAAAGTAGTCCCTAAACAGATGCTATTAGAGACAAGTGGAAGGCTACAAGTAATGCTCTTTGGATGTGAACAACTGACAGGGCCCAATAGGAAAGATTAACCACTAAGAAGCAAGGATTTTTAAAGGATACTTTTATTTATTTGTAAGCGCAACATTCATCCAAGAAGATATCACAGCACTAGTTGTTTAATTAAACCCTACGGAACAGGTGGGTTTTTAGCTTTTTTCTGAAAGACTTTTAGTCATCGGTAAGACTAATTTCCAGCAGGAGTTTGTTCCGATGTGTTGCTGCCAGATGAGAGAAAGAGCGTCCCCCTGCTCTGGCCCTCCTAATCCATTTCGTTTTTGCCCGTGCCTGATTGCACGACCTTAAGTTTCGAGTTGGAACAAGGAATTCAATTTTTATATTGCAGGACTCTAGGGCCAAGATGGTATAATGCCTTATGAACATGACCCATGAGCTTGAATTTTGACCTTTGACGAACAGGCAGCCAATGGAGCTCCCTCAGACATTCAGAGGCTGAGCTGTACCTGCTTTTGTTACACACCAGCTTGGCGGCCGCATTCTGGATCCCCTGCAGACGTGAAAAAAGATGGTCTGCCATGCCCACATAGAGCACATTCCCGTTGTCCAGTTTGCTTATAAGCAAAGCCTGTATGATGGTTTTTCTGTACTCGAGGAGGATTAAGAGGAACAGTCTTTTTAGTAGTTTTAAGAGGGCAAACCTTCTCCCACATAGTGCGCTAACCTGATTCTGCATGGTTAGTGCATTGTCAATGAAAATGCCCAGGTATTTTGTGACATGTTTGGGTGCGAGAGCAGGTCCAAGTGATTTGGGCCACCAGGTTGCATCCCAGATTAGTTGGGCTCTTCCGAAGAGTAGGATCTCTGATTTATCAGCATTTAGTTTTAAACCGTGGTCTGACATCCACCCCGCCATTTCTGAGAGAGAATTGTTTAGTTTAATCTTGGTGTCCTCGGGTATCTCCAAGGTCTATCAGCAGTTGTGTATCATCTGCATAGGAACAGATACTAAATCCCCATTTTTTGCTGATTTTAGCCAGAGACGACATGTAGGCATTTAAAAGGGTAGGGCTCAGGGAAGCTCCCTGTGGGACGCCACAGGTAATGGATTTTGGGGTGGAAGTAAAAGGTCCCATTTGAACTGTTTGTGTTCTGTTACTTAGGAAGGAGCAGAACCACTGGAGGGCCTTGGAGTGTATGCCCTTTTCATGTAGGGTACTCAACACTGTGTTGAAGGGCACCAATAGGATCAGGATGACTGCCTTGCCCTGGTCATTTAGGGATCTGATATTGTCCAAGACTGCCAGGAGGGTAGCCTGCATGGGGTTTGTGGCCCTAAAGGCAGTTTGGAAGGGATCCATGAGATCGTTGGATTCAAGTAATTAGAAAGCTGTTTATTCACCAGCTTCTCCATTACTTTGGATAGGTATGGGAGCTGAGAGACAGGTCAGTAGTTTGCCGGATTATGAATGTCTGTGCCTGCTTTTTTTAAGTAATGGGACTACTGTGGCTTTTTTCCAGGTCTCTGGGAATACAGCAGTATCCAGTGAATTGTTAAATAGGCTAGTTACGTGAGGACATAGTGTCAGTATAATCCTAGAGAAAATAAAATGGGGACAAGAATCTTACGAGGACCCTGACTTGACTTCAGCCATTGCTTTGGCTACCTGTTTTTCTGGTAATGGAACAAAATTGCTGAGGTAGGAATGGGCCTCAGAATGAGGATTCAATGTTTCCCAGTTGATGACTTTAAAGGGGGGATGGTTTCTGAAGGAGTAGATCTGAGATTTTATCAGCAAAGAATTGGTTGATTTTCTCACAACAATCTATCGATGGAGGCTGGGTTTGTGACAGACTCAATGGCTGACATAGCTCTTTAACTATTTTGTAGAGCTTTTTCAGTGGATTGCTGTTCTCATTTATCCGATTTGCGAAGTAACTCTTTTTAGTGTTTTAGATAGCATTGCTATAGGTTCTCAGCTCGGTTTTGTATAGACCTCTATCCTCATCTCGCTTGGATAAACTCCATTTATGTTAGAGTGCTTTGCACTTTCCTTTTAGTACCTTGAGTTCATGTAAATACCCTTTTTCAGATGATATTCTTCTGGGGGGTTTATTAACATATCTGGGGGCACATTGGTCTGGGGTGTATGATATTTCAGCGTGAAGGCTTTCTGCTCCCATTTGTTCAGGGAAGGTCCTTAGATTTATTGGGGAAAAATGATGCTGAAATATAACAGGAGTTACCAGGGATATATGATGTTAGCACGCATACTTTTAGCACGCATACCATTACCACGCATTTTTTACAACGCAGGACCTTTTACAACGAATACCTTTACAACGCATTACACTACAACGCAGATACTATTACAACGCATACCATTACAACGTAAGTATAGGTAAGTATATAATATTAATAATGTAAATAATAATTATTTAAATATTTTTATTAATTATTAAATATTTTTATTATTAAATATTTTTATTAATTATAAATTTTTATTTAATAATTTGTAAATATATGTTAAAAATACCCCTGTACCCCAAAACCCAAACCCAGCCCTGAACCCTAAAAATACCCCTGTACCCCAAAACCCAAACCCAGCCCTGATCCCTAAAAATACCCCTGTACCCCTAAACCCAAACCTAGCCCTGAACCCTAAAAATACCCCTGTACCCCAAAACCCAAACCTAGCCCTGAACCCTAAAAATACCCCTGTACCCCAAAACCCAAACCCAGCCCTGAACCCTAAAAATACCCCTGTACCCCAAAACCCAAACCCAGCCCTGAACCCTAATACCCCTGTACCCCTAAACCCAAACCCAACCCTGAACCCTAAAAATACCCCTGTACCCCAAAACCCAGCCCTGAACCCTAAAAATACCCCTGTACCCCAAAACCCAAACCCAGCCCTGAACCCTAAAAATACCCCTGTACCCCAAAACCCAAACCTAGCCCTGAACCCTAAAAATACCCCTGTACCCCAAAACCCATACCCAGCCCTGAAACCTAAAAATACCCCTGTACCCCAAAACCCAAACCCAGCCCTAAACCCTAAAAATACCCCTGTGCCCCAAAACCCAAACCCAGCCCTGAACCCTAGAAATACCCCTGTACCCCAAAACCAGCCCTGAACCCTAAAAATACCCCTGTACCCCTAAACCCAAACCCAGCCCTGAACCCTAAAAATGCCCCTGTACCCCAAAACCAGCCCTGAACCCTAAAAATACCCCTGTACCCCAAAACCCAAACCCAGCCCTGAACCCTAAAAATACCCCTGTACCCCAAAACCCAAACCCAGCCCTGAACCCTAAAAATACCCCTGTACCCCAAAACCAGCCCTGAACCCTAAAAATGCCCCTGTACCCCTAAACCCAGCCCTGAACCCTAAAAATGCCCCTGTACCCCAAAACCCAAACCCAGCCCTGAACCCTAAAAATACCCCTGTTCCCCAAAACCCAGCCTTGAACCCTAAAAATACACCTGTACCCCAAAACCCAAACCCAGCCCTGAACCCTAAAAATACCCCTGTTCCCCAAAACCCAAACCCAGCCCTGAACCCTAAAAATACCCCTGTACCCCAAAACCCAAACCCAGCCCTGAACCCTAAAAATACCCCTGTATCCCTAAACCCAAACCCAGCCCTGAACCCTAAAAATACCCCTGTACCCCAAAACCAGCCCTGAACCCTAAAAATACCCCTGTACCCCAAAACCCAAACTGAGCCCTGAACCCTAAAAATACCCCTGTACCCCCATACCCAGCCCTGAACCCTAAAAATACCCCTGTTCCCCTAAACCCAAACCCAGCCCTGAACCCTAAAAATACCCCTGTACCCCAAAACCCAAACCCAGCTCTGAACCCTAAAAATACCCCTGTACCCCAAAACCCAAACCCAGCCCTGAACCCTAAAAGGTTAAATTAAATGATATACTTACCTATACTTATACTTACGTTGTAATGGCATGCGTTGTAATAGTATCTGCGTTGTAATGTCTTGCGTTGTAAAGGTATGCGTTGTAAACGATCCAGCGTTGTAAAGGTATGGTAATGGTATGCGTGGTAAAAGATGAGTGGTAACAGTTACATACCGTTACCAGCCTCCATGCTCTCTTTGCCACCACTGGTGAGGTATCAGGGCTGATTAATTTAGTTGGAAGGAAGAGGGTGAATGAAATTAAGGAGTGATCTGTCGAAAGAAGGGGCCTAACCTCTGAGATACTGGTGAATTCTATTTTGGAAAATAGGAGATCCCTTAAAAGAAACAAATGAAAAGCAATAGGCAGGCTGTTAGCCCACAAAGTACATACAACATGTCTCGAAGAGACAGTGCAAATGCCGTCTAGGCTTGACCGAAAACTGGGACCCTCTGACCCACTCTTCAGTACACTCCTGGGCCTGTGAATAATACAGAAGAATGCCCTGCTGCTTGAGGCCTGCCTTGCTTGCTGAGAAGGAACTCTGAATCCTTCATCACAGACTGAAGTGACTCCAAGGGTCAGCTGACTCCAAGGGTCAGACTCCTGTTCTGAGCTACTGGGTCAAAATAAGCTCCAAAGGCCTCTCTGCAACTGCCCAGCTGACCTGCTGCAGCTGGACTTGCCTAGAAACTGCACCTGGACCAGCCTGAGCCCAGCTGACCTTCTGCTGGAGTGAGTTCCTGATCCGCAAAATGTGCCCCCCAGGTCCTGGACCCTAGTGTAGCATCAGTTGAGCTCCTCCTTGAGGAAAAGGAGAAATCCTGAAGTTTTGGGCTCTCTGTGATTGGGAGCGGGCCTGTTAGCGCCAAGATCGTGCCACCCGCACCAGCTGCCAACGCAAAGAACCGGTGAACCTGACTCATACTGCCGACAGTGCAAGATTTGTTCTACGCACTACAGCATCGACAGCCCACAGTGATCGCCAACGCAAATCTCCAGCAATGACCTTTCACTATACAGGATTTTCATGATACAGTGACGACATTCCATAAAGCCTGGCCTTCGCTTCACGCTACACAGACGACCATCCGCAACACTTTCCGTACTCCTCGTGGTTTCCTCCACCACAAACAGAACTTTTTGCTTTGGACTTTCGAACAGAACTTTTTCAGCGGGGCTACTCTGGTCCCTATATCCCGGCTGTGCTCCATTGTGGTGTGGCTGAACTTGTGCTTTCACCCAGGCTACCGCGACCAGATAATTGTGAGTGGCGATTTATACTTTTATTCACTATAACTGGTCTTAAATCTTTGAAATTGTATATCTCCGGCTCTGCTGATTGTATTTTTGATGTTAAATTTTTTTTTTTAATTGGTGTGGGCTTTTTCTTGTCTTGTATTTTAACTTTATTACTGTTTGTGTGCTGCATAAATACTTTGCACATTGCCTCTAGGTTAAGCCCGACTGCTTTTGTGTCAAGCTACCAGAGGGTTATAAACGGGTTCAATTAGTGATTCTTGTGGTTCATCCTGACAAAGATTGTTGTCGCTGCTTGAGTAAGGTTTCCCATCCCTCAACCAACAACCCTGCTTCAGGTTCCATAGTTCGCTTTTATCATAAAACTGTACAGAGTCCTGAAAATGGCTGGTATGCTACACGGACCTCCATGGCAAAGAACCAAATGCACAATCTTTTGAAGACCCACTGGTACTATAAAAATAATCCATGTGTCTCATCACAGCTGTGGCAACCCTTTCTCCTTCCACACTTTGATAACAAAATCACAAAGTTGTATGGAACAACCACAAATCATCCCCTCCTTTTCCATCTCCTTCTCCGTGGGGTTGTGATCAGATACCACAACCCCAATTTCCCTGCCCTTTTTTCACCAGAGAGCCGTTTTGAAGTGCTGCAATTGCAGATAAAATGAAAGCTTCAGACCTGTCTGGAAAACCATATCCCACAATTCACTTTAAGGAATACATCAGTAATTTTGTAGAAGGGAGCTTCAAAAAGAAAATGAAAAATTGGGCAGTTCTGATGCTGTCAGATATACAATAGTAACTGTTTTATTAGTAATCATTAAAGATTACTGAGGAACTGTTGAGCTAGCATATCTATAGAAGGTGGGGTTTGTGATCTCTCTCAAATGGTGTGGATAACCAAACTTCCTATGGATTCAGGCCTGCTAAAGGCATCATCACCATTATGCAGACATCAGAGTGGCTCTCAATGCACCAATAGAGAAATGTTATCAGATTCCCTATTCATGTTCAAACCTTCCACTGCCTAGGAAGTAGTGGGTCTAGATGTAGTCATTAACCACTTGAAGAATTGGACTTGAGTGTCTGGAATAGCCATGAACTGTATGTGAATTTTTCTATCTGAATAGCCCCAGAAGACCAGAATCCTCCATTCTTAGCATCATGTACTGGATGTCCATTGCTGCTATAGTTCTGTTCATTTACAACATGTAATATATGGCACAGGTGCTTGCACAGTACCAGTACCTCTTTTAATTGTACTCTTGAGTTACTCGAGTTTTCTGCCAGTTGAATAACTTTGTTGCCTGTCCTGATGAAAACTGCTTCTGCCCCTTTGGAGGGATTATTTAAAGTGAGTAGCAAATGTCCTACAAATGTTAATTTCCTTGTTGGAAGGAATTCCCAGATTATTCTGCCATTGTTCAATTGAAACAAATGCCCAACACACAAAGTTAGGTAGCAACACTGACCCTCTTCTCCCACCAGTGAACACAAGAAAAGAACAAAGGCAGCAGCAGAAGATAGATCAACCAGCAAAAGTAAACGGAAACTCAACAAAGTTGTAGTAGAAGTAGCAATTCCAGTAGTAGAAGAAATAGCAGCTAGAGTAACAGCACTACTAGCAGAAGATGACACATGCAACTAGTGCATTGTGGATGTGGTGGTTCTTCAGATTGTCACTGCGAGTATGACTGATAATTAATTTGCTCACTACGCAGCAATAATTAATTTGCTCACTACGCAGCATCTATAGTACCACTAATGAAGGGATTTAAAAAGCTCCAAGTTCACCTTTGTCACATTCTATTGCACCATCCAGTGGAAAGGGCACAACAGTATAACCACCTCATTCACAGCCACGCATCCCAACTTTCCAGTTTAGAATCAGAAGGGCGGAATAAGGATTGGTACTAGAATGTGTAGAGACTAGGATAGCAATAAAACTAAACAGCATCAGTGAATACCTGCAGAACAGCCATATTCATTACTATCAGTTTCAGTCTGAGGCGCAAGATGGCAACATTGGAGCTGCCATGTCCACCACAATGACAGTAGAGGCCAAATACGCACCTGGAGCCGCTAAGACACAGAATTGATAGCAAGGAAAGAAATGTAATCTGTTTGCAGGGCTAGGAATGATGTGGCTTACAACAATCGGGTTGTGGTATTTATACTGCCAGACTTCTGAAAGGTGTATATTTCCATTGGTAACTAGCAGTCTTAATTTCTATTTTGTCTAATAGACTGATACTCATTAAATTGCTGTCTGCAGATTTGAGCTGTGGCATCCTAGTGCTGACAGCCAATTAGGGTGGCAGAACCAGATCCAAATCACTATGGGATATGTATATAGAGGTATCTTATTGGCCACTAGCTTTCCCCCTTGTAATCCATTTCTTCCTTTTAAGACCATATGGGCTGAGCTCCTGGGCATGCACTGGTCTGTTATTGGTTGCAGGGTAAGTGCAGAAACTGCACTTCTCCACAGGCTGACTCCTCACTCTTTGAGAAGTTGAGTGTGACTGGGAGTATAAATAGTTTCACTAAAGCATATGTTCATCGTTGTTCGGTAAGTTGCTGGTGGGTGGGGCCTCTCAAGGCAAAAATCCTTGACCAAGTTTTTTAGGCCCCATGTTTTAGGGTTAGACAGGAAGAATACAGTCTTACCCTAACTGTTGAAAAATGTACAGGCAGAAGACCTTTTGTGGTAAATAAAGATTTACCGTATGCTTAATTTCTATTGTATAAGTTCAATAAAATAGCTCAATCAAAATGAGAGGCAGAGTCCGTGGAGTCTGAGTTTATAAGGGTTTTATTCTATGTAATGGAATGGTTCGAACCATGGTATCATGTTCCATCACCACGGAGGTTCAGGAAGGGATAGACAATGCTTTATTAACAGTGCACAATATATATAGTCAATGCATACAATGGTGATGGATACAAAAGGCGTAACAGCTGAAAGAAACGAGATAAGAACACATGTACGTAACAGAAGGCGTGCACAAGGGCGTACACGGAGGTGTGTGCTAGAGACGTCACATGAAAGTGTCACAAGTGGGTGGATTCATAGAGGAATCCTGCAGTGTCAGCAGAAATATATGGCTGGATGCGCGCGCAGGCAACATGACGTGTGATTGACGTGGAACTGGAGGGTGAAGGGGACTTGACATTTAGCTCCAAAAGAGGAGACAGAAGTCTGGCGTGTCAGAACAACCTTAACCCAATCATATCTGATATCTTGTGTTTGAGGAACTGTATTATCTAGAAGGAAAGGTCTCTCGGGCAGAGGCTATTCTATACTGACTGCTAGTGCGTGCATATGTGACTACGTGTAATGCGAGGGGCCATGGGCCTACCATGGTAACGGGAGCAATGAATTACTTGCACGGAGACAGAAAGTCCGGGCCCTTTGCTCTGCAGCTGGGGGGATGTTTACCTAAATCACTAGACAGGAATGTATTTTCGAGGAGCGGAGTAGATAACTTGAAAGCAAAACACTGTCTTTGGCAGGCAAGCAGGCCGAGCCGGGCACCGCTCACCGCGCAGGGAGTAAGGTAAAGGTCAGGGATGCAGATCCAGGCTGCAGCTCACAGGAGGCAGAAGGCAGAAAGGGCTCGATGGCAGAAATCAGGGCCTAACTCAACAGGGCCAGGAAAACGTGAAAGTGCACCATGTAAAGACGGTGGCAAGGCATACTTAGGAACTGAATTATCGATCCATTTATGGTGGATCTGAAAGAGAACTTGTTAACGTTGGACGCAAATGTATTTGCGTCTTCATAGCTGGTCATGGAGGGAAATTACGTGTACTTGAAGCACGTACATGGAGCCGTTGGGGTCTACGTTAGGGGACACTATTGACCAAAAATTCAAATTACCTCATTCCCTCCTTGTCCCCTACTGACCCTTCATGATATATCGATCTTCATTAGTCTATCTATTTGTTCATATAACACCATTTGCTCTTCCTTTTTCAGGCGAGATTTAGAACGTGGACTTGGATGGGGAATACATGATGTGGCGCACAAGCCGCAAATCGCTGGCCCACACTGTAAACATAGGCAACAACTGAATACTATGAGAAGGGCTATTCCGAGGAAGGATAGGACTTTCCATCCCCAGGCTGATAACACGCTCCAGAACCAACCGGACCATGTCCAGGTGCCTGGATTTTGGTGTATCTGACTTGCAATCTTATGGAGACGGGTTATGGCTCTATATACTGACGGTGCGTTTTCTGGAATGAAAACACAGCAACTCGATCCGAGGACTTTACAGGCTCCGCCCCTATCGGCCAGGATGACGTCAAGAACAAGACGATTTTGAAGAACAACAAGTCTCATAGCAGACTGTTCCTCTGTTAAGTTGCCTAGGGCGGAAGTAGTTTCATTTACTACTGCTTCGAGAGTTCTGGTCAAGTGACGTATTGATTTGCTATTGAAGACAGCTCCTAAATAGGGAAAGAAACCTTTATTGAAATCTGTGTATCGTTCCCATGCCGTTTCAGTATAGTCGACAATCGGGAGTTCTCTCTTGGGTCTATTAGGTACTAGACGGGAGTTCTTATGATAATCAGGTGGAGCTAGAAAAACAGGTGGCAGAAGGAATGCAATGTAACAAGTACCATCCCAATCTAGAGGTAAGCGAACATAAGCTGTATGACCACAAATGAAAAAGGAATGGCGTGTAGCTTTGAATGTAGACTTGCCTTTATCACTGAATTCAATCACAGTGGTACATTCACTATGACCTAGGTGTACCGAACCATTCTTTCTGACACATAATTCACCTTTAACTGGTAACACTGACATAGAGGGCAAGTCTGGCTTAGTTTCGGACTGGACATTCAGAATCATGAGGTTAAGTGTATAATTACCTAATCCATATACTTCATTTTCTAGATCGGTCCCTGTCCTTTGTGGAAGACCCTCCTTGTTAGGGTAACATGCTCTATGCATAACTACGTTCAGATTTCCCCAGACCCAATTTCCCTGATAAATTATGGAATCAGAATCTAAAGAATTTATTAAACTAAACCATGCACCACAGGAACCATTGTGTGTAAACGGGTACGGAAAGAGGGGCAGAACTCCCTTGTATTTCTGATAGGGGGGGAGTCGGCCACATATCCAACAATTTGTAGCGTTGCTGGTCTGATGAGAATGATGTAACATACTGATGAAAGTATTGTTGCGCAGCGCAAGTCGGTATGATAACTCGTGAGGGGGCAATTCACTGAAAGTATGCTCGACAGTGTCATTTGAGGAAGAATGTGCACGTGTGAAAATAGGAAAGTACATGTGTAATAATAAACTTGCAGCAATAATCGTAAGACTCAGAAAAAACATAATCAATAATGTAACAATACAATGGCTGCGGAGAGATTTACAATATTTCTTTTTCTTGATCTGTTTCTGTCTATCTCTCTCTCTATTGGGATCTAACTTATACATGTCAGGAACCTGTCTAACCGCTTCACCTAGGGGAGGACTTAAACAATTAAACTGTCTGACTTGCTAGATCTCAATTTTAGTTTGTACTCCTGCTGAGGAGTTTTCTCTGCCAGGGGGAGTTTAGTATCAGTCACTGGAATGGGGCAGAGCTGGGAGTCTAGTTTTGGCGGTAGTCCATGGAATTTCTTGATGTGGCTGGAGTGGAGCCAGCCTTTGCGGCCCTCCACCTTGACTGCCGTCCTCGTGGTCAACAGAACAAGCTTCGGCTCCTGCCAGCGGGGCTCCAGCGGACTCCTCCTGTCGAAATTCCGGATAAAGACCAGATCTCCAGGAACGATCTCGTGTGGCTTCACCTCGGTGTTGTCGGGAAAGGCTGCAGCTACCTGTGAACGACAAGATTGTAGTGCAGACATCAAGGAGGCAAGGTAATCTGTCAGCATATTACAGTCAACATCTGTGATCTTACGAGGCAGAGGCGTCCCCCACATATTCGGTGGCCTGCCAAAGACCACCTCGTACGGGGATAGCCCTGTCCTGGAATGAGCTACCATTCTCATGTAAAAGAGTGCGACTGGCAATGCAACTATCCAGTCTACACCTTTCTCGGCACAAATCTTAGCAAGGCGTGTTTTCAGTGTCTGGTTATGTCTCTCTACGAGGCCTGCTGCTTCGGGATGTCGGACACAATGGAACTTCCACTGATATCCTAGCAGGAGTGATACCTGCTTCATAAGCTCGGACGAGAATGGCTGACCATTATCTGAGTACACGACACGGGGCAAACCATACCGTGGGAAGAATTCACGTACCAGCTGCTTGGCAGTGGTCGGAGCAGTGTAATCTGGGACTGGATATGCTTCTGTCCATCGGGAAAGTGCACATACAACTACGAGGACATACTTGAATCCTCGACAACGTTCCATCTGGATATAATCCATCTGGAGGACTTCAAAAGGATAATCGGGAGGATGAAATCCACCTTGCTCTACGGGAATGCCTTTACCTGGGTTGAACTGACAACAGATCATGCAAGTACGCACTTTCTGTTTTGCTACTGCTCGTAAATGCTTGTTGAACCAAAGGTTTTGAATACTGTCTAGCATGGCTTTTTCTCCTAAATGTGCAGGACTATGTGCTGTATTAATGATAACTTGAACCATAGAGTCGGGGAGAAACCATGTGGCTTTTCCCTTCGTCATCCATCCCTGTTCTGTCTGTATCCCTCCTAGTTCAGTCCATTTCTTGATTTCGTCTGGTGTAGCATGTGTCTGTATGTCAATTACATCTAGGGCGGGATCCCTAACTGTCATACAATGTGTCGGTGTCGGAACTACTGTCTTTGTCATGTCAGTTTTGTGAGTATGAGCCTGAGCTGTATGCTTGGCTGTTCGATCTGCCAGGTCATTACCCTGGGAAATGGTATCTGTAACTTTCGTATGTGCTTTACACTTCATGATGGCTATGGCTGTAGGCAAATGTATTGCTTCTAACAGAGCTTGAATGAGGGGTCCGTGCTGGATCTTGGCACCGTGAGAAGTTAAGAAACCTCTCTCTTGCCAGAGAACTCCGAAGTCGTGTACAACTCCGAAGGCATAACGGGAATCTGTGTATATGTTAACTTTCTTATTCTTGGCTCGAATGCAGGCTTGGGTCAGAGCGATGAGCTCTGCTGCTTGAGCTGACAGGGTGTCAATGCGGTGTGTTTCTATGACTTCAGTTTCTGTTGTGACTGCATATGCGGCCACTAACTCTCCTGTACTTGTTCTCATACATGAACCATCCACATAAAGTGTCAGGTCTGGATCTGGTAATGCGATATCTGTCAAGTCTTGTCTGGGTTTCGTCGTAATGGTAATGACTTCAACACAATCATGTGCCAAAGGGTCTGTCTCACTTAATGGCAAAAGTGTAGCAGGATTCAATGTATTGCAACGTCTGATTTCTTTGTGTGGCTGGAACAATGTCAATTCATAACCTGTCAGTCGTGCTATAGTCAAATGCTGAGTCTGTGTTCGGTTTAAAAGAACTTCCACGGAATGTGGAACTTGTACTGTCAATTGGTGTCCTAATACTATGGAATCACTTTGTCTAATCGCTAGAGCTGTTGCTGCTACAGATTTCAAGCACGCAGGCAGAGCCTGGGCCACTGGATCTAATGTACTAGAAAAATAAGCACACGGTTTGTGTGAACCTGCTTGATCCTGGGTGAGTACTGACAATGCAGTACCTTCGCGTTCTGTGACAAAAAGTGTAAAAGGCTTGTTGTAACATGGTGTTGCTAAAACAGGTGCTTGACATAAGGCTTTCTTTAATTCGTCAAAGGCTTGTGTATGTTCCTGAGTCCAAGGGAGGACAGTCGAAGACGCTGCCTCCTGTGTTGTCAACTGTATGAGTGGCTTAGCTAGGAATGCATATTGTGGAATCCATTGCCTGCAATAGGAAGTGAGTCCAATAAAAGCTCGTACTTCTTTCTGTGTCTTGGGTTGCGGAAGATGTGCAATTAACTGTATTCGTTCAGGTGTAAGCTGCCTACCCCACTTGGTCAGCAAGTGCCCAAGGTACACCACTTGCTGAGCACAGAATTGTAGCTTCGAAGGAGACACCTTGTGTCCCTTGTCCGCCAGGAAATGCAAAACCGTCAGTGATGCTTGTTCACATTCAGGTTCGCTATGGGCTGTGATCAGTAGATAATCGACGTACTGAAGTAGGGCAGTGTTGTCAGGCATGTGAATGCTGTCTAGTTGTCGTTTTAATGCTTGGCTATAGATGCTGGGGCTTTCTGTGAATCCTTGAGGTGCGCGTGCAAATTTGAAGCTTCGGCCATTTAAACAGAATCCGAAAAGATATTGGCTTTCCGGATCGATGGGGACACTAAAGAAGGCGTTCTTCAGATCAATTACAGTAAAGAACGTTGCCTCCGAATCAATAGCAGTCAATAGGGACGAAATGTCTGGGACCACGGGATATTGTGGCACAATGCATTTATTCAATTCTCGTAAATCGATAACTAATCGATAAACTGGGGGTGCATTTGGGTCAGTACGTTTAAGAATTGGAATGATAGGGGAATTACAGAGATTTGAGTCGGTTTCTACAACCACTCCTTGTGCAATGAGCTCGTCAATGATTTTCAGTAAAGCCACTACAGCATCAGGGGGTAACTTGTATTGTCGGATTCGTGGTAGTACCACTCCTTGCTTGAGTGTGACACGGTATGGGGTAATATGCATACAACCTACATCAGTGGGGCCTTGTCCCCACAAGTGTGCCGGAACATTCTGTAATCTGGAATCAATATCTCTCAACACATAGTGACCCTTAAAGTCACGCAGAAACAATCTTACTCCTTCCGGAGAACAACAAATTACAGCTCCTAGAGCTTTCAGAGTCTTAATTCCAAGTAAGTTTTCTGGACATGATTTCGTGAGCAATAAATCTGTAGTACGTGACAATGGACCAACTGCAAGGGGAACTGGTTTTGATACTTCATTAACAATAGGCTTTCCTGAAAATCCAAGGGAAACATTCTGTGAGCCTGAGAGGGGTGCCCCTGGAACCTCGTTGTGACTGATTGTCGTCCTGCTTGCCCCTGTGTCAATCAAAAACTTTCTATCCTTTCCTAATACCTGACTATGTACATAAGGACCCTCCTGATCTACAGGAACCTCAATAAGAGGCAAGCCAACCTCCCTCTCTAGGCTGTTTCATGTGTATCGCTGGTAATCGGGATAATCAGTTTGTGCATATTGGTACATCTGCTGTGTTGCATGTTGTGTTGCGGCAATAGGTTGTGGCTGTGGCACCGCTACGGTCTGTACTGTCTGTTGTGGAGCATGCATAGTCTGTACATTCTGTGGTACGTGTTGTTGGACCTGGTCTTGTCTAGGTTGACGTGGTCTCTCTTTAGTTTTACCTGTGGATATATTATGTTTCAAAACTGCACAATCGTTTACATAGTGACCTGGCTGTTTACAATAGTTGCATGTCCCTTTAACAGGAGCTGCCGAATTATTGGACTGTGTCGTACCCTTTTTATGACCGTCAGTTGGAACTGACTGAGCAACTAGCATTTTCATTTTCGTGTCTTTCATACGTCTCTGTTCGTGATCATGTTCTTCCCTAATTCTGTTCTGGTGATACTGTAACATTTGTAACATTTGTGAAGGCGAATTAGCTTGCCATGTGCTCTCGACTTTCAGTACACGGTTCTTAACCTGGGGCAAGGAATTCTCGACTAATTTGGATACAAAAAGATGCGGGTATGACTCGCTACTTGGTTTCAGGCCACTATTAATAATAAAACATTTCTCAAATCGGGAATAAAAATCACTAGTGTCTTCATCGGGTTTCTGTTTGCAGGCTGAGATTGCATCCCAGTCTTCCTTTTTAGTTGCTAACAAACGTGGCAAAACCTGTACTAACAATCCTGGTAATGCTTTAGTTTTATCCCCAAGACCTAAACCTGGGGTTCGACCTGTCTCTTCAGTTTCTAATGCAGCCCAATCAATCTTTTGGTCTCCCACCTCCCATTCTTTTTCTTTGAGTTTCTCGTAAATACCGGCAGGCAGTAACACTTTCAGTATTTTCATAATGTCGGGATAGGTATAATCTCCCATGAGTAACATGTCTTTAATTTCACGGTGAAAACCTGCTGGGTCTTTATCATGACTAGGCACTATTTTCTTCATTTCCAATAATTCCATTTTAGTTATGGGCGTGTACACAAATACACGTGTAAGGGTATTATCATCATTCCTGACTGGGTGCACTTCTCGCAAGGGATTCTGTCTGTCTATGTAAAACATTTTCCTTTCTGGGGGTGGAGCTGAAACTAACTGTGGATTCAGGAAAGCACTATATCTGTGTCGATGTTCCAAAATTACTTTAATTAAATCGGTACCTAGGCCTCTCCATTTATTCATTAGTAACTCTATTAGTACATCAGGTAGGGGACCTGGATCAGAATGTTGGCTCTTATATAACGTAAGGAGGTGTTGTATCATGTACATACCAGCTAGTCGCTGTTCGTCTGGGGAAAGATTCAAAAAGGTTTGCGCTACTGCGTCATCATTATATCTATCGGAATTGTCAGCCCATTGTACTGCTGACCTGGCTAATTCTTGTTCATCCATGGAATTGAGTACATGGTACCCCATTCGTTCTTGAAGTACTTTATCGGTAGCCTGAAATAGATGTTCAGGAGTCCTCGGGTTTGACATAGCCGAGTGAAAAAGTCTCTTGCTTTCTGGGCGTAACGTTTTATTAAAGGGTTTACCCTTACCTACATAGGCCACCATACCTGGATCTTCTGGCTCATCCTCCTCTGAGGATTTATTCACGTCTGTTTCTGCTTCCCTTGCATCCTTCTCTCTTTCATGCATTACTACTTTTTCTTTACGGACCTTTCTGTACATGGCCTCTATACATTTCTGTTTATCATGTTTTCCGTCTGCTATATTCTGACTCCATGTAGTTAGTACCTCCATCTCTTCTTTATTTACACCAGGCCGATCTCGTTCTCTTATAAAACAGTTTACGAGGAATCTTAATATCATACTTTGAGTGTCTACTTTCTGTTATGCCATGGCCTCGTGAATGCATTCAGGACCCTCCCCAGTCTGAACAAAACGATATATCCTGTCTAGATAATCTGGCATTCCTGGCAATAAAACTAAAAAATTTGCAGCACGTCTTAAACGTATCGAGGCTAACATCATGGGCCCTTGCTTGCCTGGAACAGGATCATATCTACAGTCTGCAAGATATTCTTTAAGCTTTTCTAAAGGGGCCCCTTTCGGAGTATGTTGTGAGGCTAAGTCTTTTATTGTCAATCGCTGTGTAGGTGGCGGGGTACGGTAACCTCCTGTAGCACCTCCTGTAGCGGAGGCTTGAGCATAACCTGTCTGTAGGGTCGGTACCTGCTGTAACTGGGTTGGGGCCTGAGCAGCGCCAGCCCCAAAAGGATTAAGTGGATGTAATTGCTGAATACCGGGGGGGACAACAGGTATGGGTGCAGGAAGCGGACCTGGGGGGGGTCTGCTGTTGCGGACCTGGGGGCTGATGATCATGGGGTAGGTTAGCGTTGGCAGGTGGTACACGGACAGGTACATTGGTATATGCGGGAGCTACGTCGTCTAAATAGGAAGAAAGAAAAATATCTGCTGCGGTCTTGTGACGTAATTTAGTCGGAACCAATGGAGGGGGCAGATTTTTCGGTGTCTCCGGGGTCGCCTTGGGCAGGCCCTCGGCCAGGACTGCATACAATCCTGTCAAAATAGCATTACTCTGTCTGTCGTGTTGTTCTGTTCTGACTCTCTGTCCTTCTTCTAGTAGTTCTTTTTCTTTGGCCTTTTCAGAATCCTCTCTATTTTTCTCTGCTTTTCTGAGTGCTTTCTCTGTCCGTCTATGTGATTCTTTACGCCATAATTCAATGGCATCTTTCTGTGACTGTCTGGCTTTCTTTTTCCATAACGCTTCCTCTACTCTCAAGATGCACTCGGCATCCCATGTCCCTGTAACGGGCCATTTCTGATTCTCTGCTAAGTCTTTAGTGTAATCCACCCACAAGTCGAGATATAATACGGCATCTAAGCCGTGCTTGTGGTACATAAAATATCCGGGAGTGTCCCTGGGTGGGATGGGAACAGCTTCCTCAAGTATCCCTTTCCTAGTTCCTATCTGTCTCAGTTTAGAGAATAGGGGCATTCTGAACCTTGGTACTGGATACTTACTCGGACTTGAACACAACTGATACAATAAACACAGTAATGAAGATCAAACAATCACTCATACCACGATATTAAAACACATTTAAACATTTCGAAAACGAACAACAATAACTAGAATAACTAGATAACTGGATACTGGATATACTGCTAAACAGTACAGATACACTGCTAAAACAGTGCAGACCGGGTCTGTGTACCCAAACCCGTCTTGACCTGACACAAATTAATGCACCCGTCTTGATGCATCCCCAGCAACGGTACTCACCGGGAAGCACGGAACGGAAGGCCTCGGAAACTCGACACTGGACTGGACCGGACTGGACTCTGCTCAACACGTGACGTAGGTACTTCGGAACTGGTGGGCCTCTGGACACCTCGGACCTTGCTCTCTCGGCTGGGCTCTGGTCGGGATCCTCCGCACTCCTCACCGCCTCGTCTGGGTGTCGATCGCAGTCTCAGTCACCTCCGTTGGCCTGAAGGAGATACAGGAAATCCTGCGGGTACGCGTAGTTGTCCGTCACGGCTGTGGCAGGGGGCTAGGCCTGCAACGCACCGCCGGCGTGTAAGGTGGGGGAGGGGTCCCTGTTCGGGCGCCAAATTATGTGGTAAATAAAGATTTACCGTATGCTTAATTTCTATGCGGTATAAGTTCAATAAAATAGCTCAATCAAAATGAGAGGCAGAGTCCGTGGAGCCTGAGTTTATAAGGGTTTTATTCTATGTAATGGAATGGTTCGAACCATGGTATCATGTTCCATCACCACGGAGGTTCAGGAAGGGATAGACAATGCTTTATTAACAGTGCACAATATATATAGTCAATGCATACAATGGTGATGGATACAAAAGGCGTAACAGCTGAAAGAAACGAGATAAGAACACATGTACGTAACAGAAGGCGTGCACGAGGGCGTACACGGAGGTGTGTGCTAGAGACGTCACATGAAAGTGTCACAAGTGGGTGGATTCATAGAGGAATCCTGCAGTGTCAGCAGAAATATATGGCTGGATGCGCGCGCAGGCAACATGACGTGTGATTGACGTGGAACTGGAGGGTGAAGGGGACTTGACATTTAGCTCCAAAAGAGGAGACCGAAGTCTGGCGTGTCAGAACAACCTAAACCCAATCATATCTGATATCTTGTGTTTGAGGAACTGTATTATCTAGAAGGAAAGGTCTCTCGGGCAGAGGCTATTCTATACTGACTGCTAGTGCGTGCATATGTGACTACGTGTCTACGTGTAATGCGAGGGGCCATGGGCCTACCATGGTAACGGGAGCAATGAATTACTTGCACGGAGACAGAAAGTCCGGGCCCTTTGCTCTGCAGCTGGGGGGATGTTTACCTAAATCACTAGACAGGAATGTATTTTCGAGGAGCGGAGTAGATAACTTGAAAGCAAAACACTGTCTTTGGCAGGCAAGCAGGCCGAGCCGGGCACCGCTCACCGCGCAGGGAGTAAGGTAAAGGTCAGGGATGCAGATCCAGGCTGCAGCTCACAGGAGGCAGAAGGCAGAAAGGGCTCGATGGCAGAAATCAGGGCCTAACTCAACAGGGCCAGGAAAACGTGAAAGTGCACCATGTAAAGACGGTGGCAAGGCATACTTAGGAACTGAATTATCGATCCATTTATGGTGGATCTGAAAGAGAACTTGTTAACGTTGGACGCAAATGTATTTGCGTCTTCATAGCTGGTCATGGAGGGAAATTACATGTACTTGAACCACGTACATGGAGCCGTTGGGGTCTACGTTAGGGGACACTATTGACCAAAAATTCAAATTTCCTCACTTTTCCGAAGTTGCCCGGCGTTAGCCGCCTCTATACCCACTCAAGTTTACCAAACAAAGAGGCAGGCGCTGGAGACTGGAAGGCAGGAAACAGAAGTTTTATTCCGACGGAGCAGAACACATCAAATTAGACAACAGGGTATCTTCTCGAGGTGCTCTAACCGCATCTCTGAGGCCTGGCCTCTTATACACAGGTTTACGATCTTTATTGCATGTAACACATTCTTGCAATGCTTTGAAGTATGAAAGGACATCCTCGGAATCTCCCCTTCAGGCCCGTTCCCACACACATCTACAGTTGAAGTCCCCACCCCGGTCACAACAGGTGATGATTATCGCGCAGCTGGACATTCCGCCGATTCACGGAATGTGTGGGGTTGATCGGATCTCATAGGGTGGGGGCTTTGATCAATTTGAGGGTCCTTTAATGAGGGAGAAGCTTCCTACTGTACGGGGGGGCAATAAACAGTATCTGCAGGGCCAGGTGGTGGCCTGGGAACGAGGAAGACAAACGGGCACACAGGAAAAAGGGGGGGGGGGGGTTGTATCAAAGGACCTGGGACCATGAAAGGAATGAAGGGAGGTGTCGCGCTGGGAACAGGATGGGATTCCGAGGCAGAGCTGCGCTGAAGAGGGGTTTATGACCCAAGGCATGTGAGAGCGGGGGTAGTCAGCGTGCGGGGGATGCCTGCGAGGTTAGGAGAGGGAGAGAGACGCGCTGGCTATCAGCGAGGGGCAGGGAGGCCATGGTGCTCAAAATGGCTGCCGCTTACGCGCGCGAATGGGCTCAAAAAAGGGCAAGATGGCGACGATAATGTTGACGTTTGCAGCCTAACTTTTAACAGTCCTCCCTTTTCAACATATCTAGCCAACTTGCCTACTCAATGTCAATCTTCATCAAATTCCTAACCTCGGCATCATATAATGCTCCCATGCGTTCGTTTCCAAAGTCCACAGTCTTAGGGCAAATACAATTTGTACACAATGAACACAGAGGTGGCAGACATTGAATTCCTAAGCATAGGCCACATATCACAACTACAGGAATCAGGATAATGGTGAACAGTCTCCAGCCCCAGTTCTTAACGGTGTTCCAGAACCAACCACCAAGCGACCATTCTTCCTGTTCCTGGTGGACTTCTGAAGAGAGTCTGTGAAGATGTTCGATGGCTTTATACACCGAGGGTGAGTTGTCCGGTATGTATGTACAGCAGCTGGACCCAATAATGCGGCATGCTCCACCACGGTCCGCAAGAACCACATCTAGGACAAGGCGGTTCTGGAGGGCCACCAAGCGGACCGCTTGAAGTTCGGTGGTGTTGTTAGCAAGGATACCAGCTGTGATGTTCATTGTTGTCTCAACTGCCTGAGTCAGATGTCGGATGGCACGGCTGTTTGCCATCGGGCCCCAGAGTGGAACAAGTCCCTTCATAGCATCGAGGAACTGCGCTCCTGTTGAGTCGGCTTGTACAATGTCCTTGGCTCGTTTTTGTCTATGATGATTCGCTGGAGCCACATAAGTCGGAGGAAGGATGAAGGAGATGAAACAAGTGCCCCCCCAGCCTTTGGGGAGCCAGGTGTAAGCTTTTGTGCCGCAGACGAAATACATATTCGGGGACGACACAAAGGAAGGTGGATCAGTGGAGTCCAAAGTTCTGGTAAAACGGCAAGCACTGCGGCCTACCAGCTGTGTCCCAAGCCCTTCTATGCACATGTGGCCTGTGACGTTGATGACTGACAGGGCCACAGTCAGAGTGGCAGCCGTTCGTTTCCGCAGGTAGGAGAAGGTGGGTCTGGTTGGATTGTTGAACACCTGCATTTCAATTCGTTCTTTAGCAGGGATGTCCATGTGGATTGAGTCGTTGGAGGTCTGCGGGCAGAAGTGTGTCTTTGTTTTGTTTCGCCAGACCTCGTGGAAGAAATGCGTTACAGTTTTGCTGGAGGTGGCATTGTCCTTATAGCTTTCTTGCAGGAGGATCAGCCAAGCAAGGCAAGAGCCGTGAACTGAGAAGGGTGAAGGGATGAATGGTATCGAGTGTCCAGTGGCGTGAGGTAGCAACCCACAGATCCAACAGTTGGTGGCGTTGGTGGCAAGATTGTGCTGGTGCAGCAACTGTACAAAGGAGTTATTCCAAAATTCCTTTCGTCTTTCTCTGAGTTGAGGAGAGAGCGAAATCAGGTAATGTTCCTTCATGGTGGTAGGCTGAGCAGTGGTCAGGAATGTTTCGTGAGCAGGTGCATTTTCTTCCACAATCCAGAGCGTGGTCATGAGGAGAAAGCAGAAAAGGATTGTGATGAAAAGTGCAATTGTCTTTGAGCTGTGGAGTCTGTCTGCTTTCGGGTTTCTGTAGTGGGTATTTCCTGTTGCTTCCATCATCTTCTTATTTGGCGCTTCCATCATCTTCTTATTTGGCGCTTCCATCATCTTCAAGGTGCTCGGTAGCGGGTAGAACCACAGACTTCGTTTAGCGTCTCTCCGGATGACCCTTGGTGGTGTTTAGGTCACCGTTCTGAGATTTAACTTAGTCCGTGGTCTACTTAGCCGAAGCTCCCTCCTTTCGTCGCAGGAAATACCCTTCTTTGGATGGCACAGTAGGATCAGAGAATTTTGCAAGTTCAAGGGCTTCGGAATCAGGATAGCAGGCTAGTGACGGTCGGTCCTTGTTCAGGAGCTCTTCTTGGTTGTCGATGCTTTCTGTTGTGGTCAAAGTTGAGGAGACCTTCTTGCAGTGGTGCGCGTGCAGCCAGTGCCGTTTCCCCTCCACACGAAGAGCTGTCCGGGTGGTGAGCAGCACTTGCCAGGGGCCCGTCCACCTGGGTTCCAGACTTTTCGTTCGCTGAAAATTTCGGATCAGCACGAAATCTCCAGGTTGGATGGCGTGACCCGGACCCCTGGAAGCATCGGGGATGGCCTGCTGCACCTGCTGATGAATGACAGACAGAGTTTCAGTCAATTTATACAGATAATCAGACATTAGGACGTCCGGGACGTCATGAATGGAAGTTGGTTTCGGTGCAGACCAGACACTCATGGGTCGACCAAAAACAACTTTGTAAGGTGTCAAGTGGTGTTTGGTGGGGGTGGAACGCATCGATAGCAATGCCAGTGGGAGGGCGTCTGGCCATTTCAGACCTGTGGTAGCCACTATCTTGGCCAATTTGAGCTTTAGGGTGGCATTGTGTCGCTCAACGAGACCCGCAGACTGGGGGTGAAAAACTGCGTGGAACTTCTGCTTGATGCCCAGCCCCTTTATGATGAGCTGGATGACTTCGGCTATGAAGTGGGGGCCATTGTCGCTCCATAAAATTCGACAAAGGCCGTAGCGAGGGAAAAATTCCTTTAATAGTACTTTTGCAGTGGCCATAGCAGTGTTGTCACGGGTTGGGTATGCTTCCACCCACTTGCTAAATGCGCATACTACTACAAGTACATATTTCAGGCCTTGGCATCTGTCTAGCTGGATGTAGTCCATCTGCAGGACTTCAAACGGGTGATTTGGGACCCCAAACCCTCCCCGGGGTACTACAGTTCCTTTCCCGGGGTTGTGTTGCACCAGACGTTTGGCGGAGTCTGTGATTTTATCATTGTGCCAAACTCTGGAGACAAGTTCAATCATGGGGGCTGATCCTATGTGGGCAGGGGAGTGTGCCATAGTCAGTATGGGAATCAGGTACGAGTCGGGTAGCAACCATTTGTTTGTGTCTTTTGTCCGCCAGCAGCCTTCGTCATCTTTTAATCCCACCCGTGTCCATTCAGTCAGTTCGTATTGTGTGCTAGCCATTTGAATGTCTCTAATAGTGTCCCTAGCGTCAGTCCATTTTTCTGCTTGTGACCTGGTCACGTACATACGTGTTGTCGTCCTATTTTCGGCTGTCGTTCGGGCAGTGATGTCGGCTAGTGCATTTCCCTGTCCAATAATGTCCGTCACCTTCTTGTGTGCCTGGCATTTGATGACCGCAAGCCTCTTGGGGAGAAGGACAGCTTCGATCAAGGCGGAGACTAGATCTCCATGCAAGATGGGGGTGCCGTGTGAGGTCAAGAATCCCCTTTCTCTCCAAAGGAGCCCAAAATGGTGAACCACCCCGAAGGCGTACTGGCTGTCAGTGTAAATGTTCGCTGTGGTTCCTGCGGCTAGAATGCAGGCTCGTGTCAGGGCAATCAGTTCCGCTGCCTGGGCAGATCGTTGCGTGATGCGGGCTGTCTCGACTACAGTTCGAGCCGTGGTGACCGCATAGGCAGCTGAAGTGGTGCCATCGGGGAGTTTGATGCAAGAACCGTCCACCCACAGCTCTCCGTCAGGGTCAGGAAAGGCTGTGTCTCTGAGGTCAACCCTACTTCTAGTCTGTTCGTCCGTAAGAGTCACACAGTCATGTACAGGGTGCACGTTAGGATCGTTCTCTGGCAAGGGTAACAGAGTTGCTGGGTTCAGTGTGGTGCATCTTTTCAGGGTGATATGGGGTGCAAGCAATGTCAATTCGTATCCAGTCAGTCGTGCACTCGTCAGGTGTTGCGTCTTGGTTTGGTTCAGGAGGGTGTCAACCGCATGGGGTACCAGTACCGTGAGGGGATTCGAGAGCACGATCCCCTCACTCTGTCGGATAGAGATTGCAGCGGCAGCTACAGCTCGCAGGCAGGGCTCTGGCTACAGGGTCAAGAGTGGCAGAGAAGTAAGCGCACGGTCGTTGCTTTGGGCCGATGGACTGGGTCAGGACAGATAAAGCGCACCCCTCCCTTTCATGAGTGTAAAGGGGGAAGGGCTTTGTGTAATCGGGGGTACCTAGGACAGGGGCGGAACACAATGCATCTCGTAGTTCCGTGAAGGAGGTTTGGCATTCAGGGGTCCAAGGGAGTGGGAAGGGGACGTCTTTGGCTAGCAGAGAAAGCAGCGGTTTCACAATGAGGCTAAAGTTTGGTAACCACTGTCGGCAGAAGGAGGTGAGGCCTAGTAGGGAGCGAACCTGTTTCTGAGTCTTAGGGACAGGTGTTTCGAGAATGGTTTGGATCTGGTCGGGAGTGAGTTTCCTTCCGTCTTTGGACAAAAGGTGGCCTAAGTAAGTGACCTGGGGTTGGCAGAATTGCAACTTCTTCTTGGAGACCTTGTGGCCGTTTTCCGCAAGGAAGTGCAGGAGTTGAATGGTGGCTGTAACTGCTAATGGAGTGGTGTCGGCTGCCAAAAGGATGTCATCGACATATTGCACTAACACCACTCCATCGGGTAACTGGACTTGATCCAGTTGTCTATTGAGGGCCTGGCTGTAGATGCTAGGGCTTTCTGTGTAGCCCTGGGGTGCTCGACAGAACCTATATGAGCGGGCTTTTAGGGTGAAGCCGAAGAGATATCGGCTGTCTGGGTGGATGGGAATGGAAAAGAATGCGTTTTTGAGGTCAATGACAGTGAAGGTGGTGGCAGTAGAAGGAATCAAAGTCAGGACGTGGTGATGTCTGAGACCACGGGGTACTGGGGTACCACCACTTTGTTGATCTCTCGAAGGTCAATGATAAAGCGATATGCTTTCTCATCTCCCTCTCCCTGTTTCTTGATGGGCAAGATAGGGCTGTTGCAAACGTTGCTAACCACTTCCTCTACCACTCCTGCGTCTATCAGTGACTGAATAATCTTTACCAATGCCTTCTCGCCCTCGGGCGATATCCGATATTGTGGAAGTTTTGGGAGTGTTGCGTCTGGTCGGACAGTAATGTGCACTGGGTCAATCATCATGCGCCCTACGTCCGAATCCGTCTTGGCCCACAGATGCGGAGGCAGAGTGTCAAGCAGGGATATGTCAGCGTCAGTGATGGAAAACATGCGTCGGGGAGGGCAATGTCTAAGCAGGACGGGGTTGTCGTAAAGGAAAACTCGAACTCCGTCTTGAGAACATCTAATTGTCGCTCGGAAGTGTTTCAATAAGTCAAGTCCCATAATGGCGTCCGGGCTATTGGAGGAAAGCAAAAACGTGGTGTCAGTAGTGTTGTTCTCGAAGAGGATCGGGGCGGACAAAGGGTTAGTGGAGGGCGTTCCATCGAAACCTGTCTATGTTATGAGTGAGCCAGACAAGGGTGCCCTTGGAATCAGTCGTTTAGATAACGCACTACGTGTTGCGCCAGTGTCTACCAGAAATGGAGACTTTGTACCCAGGACCTTAGCAGTGACGTAAGGGCCTTGCTGGTCAACATAGAGCTTGACTGGATCCCTCCCTTGCCCTTGGCAATCCTATGCAAAGTCGTGGGCGTCATCATAGTCAGATTGCTGGCATTGGTTCTGTCTGGGTCGATCAAATGTATTTGGTCTGCCTGATCTGTCATTAGTCGTGTCATTTGAGGGCCCTCGCTGCTGTCCCTTATTTCTCGGTCCATTTGCTATGTCCTTGGGGTCTTTGTTTCTGATTATTTCCAAAAGGATCGGGCATTGGGATTTCCAATGGCCAGTTCCTTTACAGAAAGCGCACTGGTCCTCTCTAATGTCTGTACGTCCAGTGTGGGGAGTCGAAGTACGGTCCTTGGGAGGTGCAGTCTTAGGGACGTTCATCTGATAGTTTCCCCTGTATTGGTCACGTCCTATAGTCACCCCTTGCAGTTGTGCGATCATCACCCTCTCTTTCAAATCTTTCTTCTTTTTCTCTGTGGCTCTATCGATTTCATTTTTCTGATGTTCGTAATATTGGGCCATTTGGAGGATAGCCGTAGGTTTGGAGGCTGCCCAACTACTCTCGCTGGCCTGCAGTTTCTGGGAGACCTCTGGTGATAGACCCTTAACATAATTCTGGACAAACAGATGGTGTCCGGTTGCAGTGGTCATGTCCTGACCGCTGTAATCGGAGAACACCGTTTCGAACCGGGAGAAGTAGTCCGATACATCCTCCTGGGGTTTCTGGCGACAGGCCGTTACTATCGACCAGTCCACTTTCTTTTCTGGAATTAGGGTTTTTAATTTCTGGACGATTTTATCTGGTAGGTCTAAAATGGGTTTCAAAGGCTTTTGTCCAGGTTCTCGTTGTTTGTCAATGCCATCGAGTTGTGACCAGGTATGTCCAAACAGCTCAAGGTGGTCGACCTTCCGGATTTGCTTCCACACATCAGCTGGTAGACATAACCCGAAAAACAAGTCGATGTCAGCCAGGGTCATAATCGTTGAACCTAGGGCTGTAGCTAACTCAGTATAGAAGGCAGTGGGGTTTTTACGTAGATCAGGCAGAGATTTCCGGAATGTCAGAATCTCTTGCCGGTCCCACGGCTGGTAGACCCAGTTGTATACTACCCTTCCTTTTGCATCTTTGTGGTTTGCATCATCGTTAGTCCCTTCACCTCGTGGAGGAACCCAGTAAGGGGCAGCTTCTCGTATCGGCATCATGGCGTTAGATTGCCCAGTTTGTGGTTCGGTCACTACGGATGTCGTGGTTTTAGTTTCCAATTCTTGTTCAGTGAGGTGGCGGAAAACCTCAAACGTACGCATAAGGAGGTCCGTCACATCACACTCGCCCTCATCCCCGATATCGACCTTCCGGTACAGAGTCGTTAGGCTCCCGGGACTTTTGTCTCGATATCGGTCCTCGTATGCGTTTAAGACATGGTAACACAGTCGAACGGTAAAATGTCGTCTGTGACTTCCTGTATACGAGTTAAACATATCTGTGATATACTCTTCATCTTCCTTTCTTTCTACCAGTGTCCTTGCTATCTTGTCAATCCCTGCTCGCTCATCTTTGCTTAATCTGTTTGTTCTTGCAGAACCGGCCCTTCGGGTCTCGGGGTCGCCTAACGTTGTTGTTTGTGTAGTATCTAATACAAGGAGTTCGGCCGGCACAGAGGCCGTGGGGGCCGAAGCTGTGGCACTACTCTCGTTTGTACCTGGGGGTGGTGGGTGCTGTGCTAAGAGTTGGGAAGGGGCATATGGAGGGGGCATGTAGATGATCGGAGGACCTAACAGCAGATCATCGTTGGCTCGTTGTTTCGAGGGTAATTCAGGATAGAGCGTAGGGAGCGTTATAACCGGACACTGGTTTGATGTTTCTATTTCTAGTTTCTGTTTGGCTTCCTCTCTTTCTTTTATCTCTTCTTCTAGTTTCTGAGCAGCTAGGTGGGCTGCTTTTCGCAGCTCTTTTCCCAACCTACTCTCAGTTTTCTTTTTACGTTGTTCAGTTTCTTTGCGCCACATGCCGAAACTATCAAGCATAGTGGGCGTTGTCTTGTTTTTACCAAGGGCTGTTTCTAGCGCGATCATTTTATCATCATCGAAGGATCCTATCAGTGGCCACTGACTTTCTCGATCCTTTTTCGTATATTTATGCCACAGCTTGCTATAGGCTATAGCGATCAATCCATGTTTCATGAACATGTCCTTATTAGGGGTGCCCTCCAGTGGAGCCGGATGGTTCATCTCTAATAAGCGGTCCGGGCTAAACAGGCTACCAATCAGTGGGGAGAAGACAGGCATGACGGATCACAATGGGGACAAAAGTCAGCACTACCTATCTTATCACTGCGTGCAAAGACTAGACAGAATATTTCTATTCTACGTTGTTTGCAGGCGGTGAATACCTCAAGAACCAATATCAAACAGTCAGTGCTCGGTCAATCAAACAATCAGTGGGGAGAATAAATAGGCACGCGAAAGTCTGCGCTCCCTACCCTTTCACTACCTGCAAAGAGGGAACCTGTTCTTTCCTGTTTGTAGACAGAGAATCTCCAGAAAGCAATCCGCGAACAGTAGTTCGGGTTCAATCAATTAATCAGTGGGGGAGAAAGATAGGCACGACGGCTGCGTTACCTATCCTTCACTGTTTGCAAAGAGAGAGCCTGTTGTTTCTCCGTTTGCAGACAGCGAATCTCCAAACAAATCAATCAAAGAGTAATACTAGTATTTTCCAAACAATCAAACAATCATTTCGCAATTCGTCGTGTTTACACGACCTTACCCGGACCGCATGGACAGTTTCTTGTCTTCCGAATCCAGCGCCCGATCGTCCTCTATTCTTCGTATTCCTCGCGGCACTCCTGATGGTTCCCAGTCAGGACCATAGATCACTCGAGAGAGGTCTGTTCGGAACCAGTGAAGTTCGGATGATCGGCTGTCAGACGAGGGTCTATCGGACAGGTGCACTCCCGATCGTTGCAGTCGTTCACTCTGTCGTCAGGACCTCTCCCACTGGATCCACTGGTCGCTGATGGGCCCCACGTTTGGGACGCCAATTGTTAAAAAAGGTACAGGCAGAAGACCTTTTCCGAAGTTGCCCGGCGTTAGCCGCCTCTATACCCACTCAAGTTTACCAAACAAAGAGGCAGGCGCTGGAGACTGGAAGGCAGGAAACAGAAGTTTTATTCCGACGGAGCAGAACACATCAAATCAGACAACAGGGTATCTTCTCGAGGTGCTCTAACCGCATCTCTGAGGCCTGGCCTCTTATACACAGGTTTACGATCTTTATTGCATGTAACACATTCTTGCAATGCTTTGAAGTATGAAAGGACATCCTCGGAATCTCCCCTTCAGGCCCGTTCCCACACACATCTACAGTTGAAGTCCCCACCCCGGTCACAACAGGTGATGATTATCGCGCAGCTGGACATTCCGCCGATTCACGGAATGTGTGGGGTTGATCGGATCTCATAGGGTGGGGGCTTTGATCAATTTGAGGGTCCTTTAATGGGGGCGAAGCTTCCTACTGTACGGGGGGGGGGCAATAAACAGTATCCGCAGGGCCAGGTGGTGGCCTGGGAACGAGGAAGACAAACGGGCGCACAGGAAAAAAGGGGGGGGGGGGGTTGTATCAAAGGACCTGGGACCATGAAAGGAATGAAGGGAGGTGTCGCGCTGGGAACAGGATGGGATTCCGAGGCAGAGCTGCGCTGAAGAGGGGTTTATGACCCAAGGCATGTGAGAGCGGGGGTAGTCAGCGTGCGGGGGATGCCTGCGAGGTTAGGAGAGGGAGAGAGACGCGCTGGCTATCAGCGAGGGGCAGGGAGGCCATGGTGCTCAAAATGGCTGCCGCTTACGCGCGCGAATGGGCTCAAAAAAGGGCAAGATGGCGCCGATAATGTTGACGTTTGCAGCCTAACTTTTAACACAACCAAGGGTTCAGAACCTCAGGAATAGGACCTGGGGTCAGGATTTACTCCATAGAAGCCATCAGCAGGGACCAGGGCAGATCCCGTTGTAACTGGTCATTTGGACTTTTTCAGGAAAGTAGGCTTCTTCCAGCATTTGTATCACTGTAGCTTAACAGAAGGTCAGCCAACTGACCCTTGGAGTCCACTTCTCAGTCCTGGGTACAACTGGAAGCAGTTCCAGCCCTTCTGGTTCTCCTTACAGGTCACAACATAAGGTACACTCCTGTCTTCCACTGGTCCAGAGGGGTGCTGAAGAGGGTGCCAATTTACGGATGCCACTAGCCTATTTCTGGCCAATAGGGAAAATGTTCCGAGGGTTAACCCTACCCACGTTTGCAGCAGTTCAAGTGTGCCCTACTGCAAAAAATTCCACAGTGCCTCGTACTACCTAACACCAAGATGGCAGAACCTTTCCTCCCTTGTGCAGGCTCCTGTGCCCACCCTAGATGTGTCCCGCTCCTCAAAACCTTCCCCTGTGGTCATGCGAAACCGGCTCTTGTGGCATTTTTTATCCCACTGGAATTGATGCCCTGCTGGCTAGCAGAATAATTGAAGGGGCAGTCCCAGGTGTGAGCTGCATCTGCCTATGCCAGAGTAGCTCCCTTGGAAGTTAATTTGGTTCTTGTCCCTGCCCAAATGATGATCCTGTCAGGAGAACAGAATACTACACACACACAAACGCACCTATACACACACACACACACCCCTACACCCACACACACACACACACACACACACACACACCCCTACACACACACACCCCTACACACACACACCCCTACACACACACCCCCCTACACACACACACACACACCCACACACGCACACACACACACCTACACACACACACCTACACACACACCTACACACACACCTACACACACACCTACACACACACACCTACACACACACACCTACACACCTACACCTACACACCTACACACACACACCTACATACACACACTTACACACACACACACCTACACACCTACACACACACGCACGCACACACACGCACACGCGCGCACACACCTACACACACGCACACACCTACACACACGCACACACCTACACACACGCACACACCTACACACACGCACACACCTACACACACGCACACACCTACACACACGCACACACCTACACACACGCACACACCTACACACACGCACACACACCTACACACGCACACACACCTACACACACGCACACACCTACACACACCTACACACACCTACACACACGCACACACACGCACACACACCTACACGCACACACGCACACACACCTACACACACGCACACACACCTACACACACGCACACACACCTACACGCACACACACACACCTACACACACACCTACACACACGCACACACACACACGCACACACACGCACACACACACACCTACACACACGCACACACACACCTACACACACCTACACACCTACACACCTACACACACACACACCTACACACACACACACACCTACACACACACACCTACACACACACACCTACACACACACACCTACACACACCCCCACACCTACACACACACACCTTTTGGCTCTGGGAGCCAATTCACGCCTGATCAAGCAGCCATTCAGTTCCTGGGTGATAGTTGGAAGCTCATGCAAATGGGCTTTTAAGAGTCTTTCTGCAGGCTACAGGTAACTTTTTTAAAGTATCTTTGGTAGAAAAAGTATTGCAAATGCAAATCTATCTTTACCAATGAATTGAATTTGTAATAAATATTTTTAAAAAAATCCTATTAGAATCCTTTTTATCTGGTTCCCAGGCGGAGATAACAATAATTAATTTTAACGTTCACTCTTAATGCTTCTCCAGGACAAAAGTGTCAAAGGCTAACTAAGCAGGATAATTCGCTGCACCCCAGCCAATGTATCGTTTTGATATTATGCAGTACCATAACTTAGCTGTGTTTTCTCAAGTTATCTAGCAAATTTGAAGCTGCTCTAAGGGACTATAAAGGGCCACATGTAAATTGCAGTACGGGTAATGTCAAACGCGGACTCTATATAAATGAGTTTTCACCGCTACCGTAGCATTTGCAGTGATCACTCTGGTCGCTTGCTGGGGTATCTAATGTGCACACAAGCAGCATCTAAATCTATAGTATGCTCCTCTCTCAATCAATCAATGAGGGGTTGGTAAAGTGCAGCTAGTCACCCCGAGGGTCTCAAGGTGCTGGGGGGAGGGGAAGCGGCTCAGTTGAGCGCTGGAGTCATCCGAAGAGCCAGGTCTTGAGGTCCTTCATGAACTGGAGCAGTGTGGGAGCTTGGCGGAGGTATAGAGGCGGTTGTTCCAAGCCTTGGCTGTGAGGTAGAAGAAGAACCTCCCATTCTGGTCTTGTAGATGCTTGGAACGATGGCAATAGAGAGGTCAGCTGATTGGAGGTGTCCTTTGGGTGTGTCGAAGGAGAGGCGGTTTTTCTGGTATGTTGGTCCGATGTTGTGGAGGGCCTTGTATGCATGAGTGAGAAGTTTGAAGGTTATTATTCTTTCGATAGTGAGCCAGTGGAGATCGTGGAGGTGTTGGGTGATGTGGCTACGATGGGGAATGTCTAGGATCAGTCTAGCTGTGGCATTCTGGATGGTCTGGAGTTTGTGAAGTAGTTTCTTGTTGATTCCAGGGTAGGGTGTTGCCCGTAGTCCAGTCTGCTACTGATGAGTGTGTGTTCGTTTTTCTGGATTCGTTGAGTGTGTTAGTTTTTCTGGATTCGGATAGCATCCATCTGAACATGTGGAGGGTGTTGAAGCAGGCCGAGGATACAGCGTTGATCTGGCGGTTCATTGTGAGCGATGAGTCTAGTATGATGCCAAGGTTTTGTGTGTGGTCCTTCGGGGTGGGGGGTTAGGGTTTCTGAGGGCGGTGGGGGGCAACCAGGAGTCGTCCCATGTGGAGGGGGTGAAGCCAAGGATGAAGACTTCTGTTTTCTCTGAGTTGAGTTTCAGGCAGCTCCTCTTTATCCAGGTGGCGACAGCTTTCGTCCCTTGTAAGTTGTGGTGATGTTGGGTTAGTTGGTGAGGGAGAGGATAAGCTGGATGTCAGCGTAGGAGACGATGTTGAGCCCGTGGTTTTTAACGATGGTTGCGAAGGTGGCCATGTAGATGTTGAAGAGAGTGGGGCTGAGGAAGGATCCCTGGGGCAATCCACAGTTGGTCTCTGTTGGTTCCGAAAGGTTGGGCAGGAGTCTGAGTAGCTGAGTTTTGCCAGTGAGAAATTAGCATATCCAGTCAAGTGCCTTTCCGCGGATGCCGGCATCGTTGAGTTTGGTGGCTAGTGTGCGGTGGGAAATGGTGTCGATGGCAGCCAAGAGGTCCAGGAGGATGCGGGCTGCCGTTTGACCCTGGTCGAGGAGGGAGCGGATGTCGGTGGCGGCGGCGGCGAGTAGGGCGGTCTCGTGCTGTGGTTGTTGAGGAATCCGGTTTGGGAGATGTCCAGGAGGTTGTTAGCTTCGAAGACGTTTGCTAGCTGAGTGTGGGCAGCCTTTTTGATGACCCTAGCTGTGAATGGAAGCAGGGAGATGGGCCTGTAGTTTTTGAGGTCTGTCAGGTCTGGGAGGGTTTCTTCAGGAGGGGCTTGACTTCAGGGTGTTTCCAATCGGGGAATATGGCGGTTTCAAGGAAGCAGTTGATCATCTGGCATAGTTCGGGTGGGATGGCTGTGGCAGCTCTATGGAAGATGTGGGGTGGGCAGGGTTCTAAGGAAGCTCTGGAGTGGATGCTCTTCATGGTCTTTACGGGTGTCTTCTGTTGTGCGTGGGGTCCAAGTGAGCAGGATCGGTTAGGTGGCATAACTAGGGAGGAGCTGGAGTTGTGCGGCGGTGTTGGCTATCGTAGTTGTCGTAGATCATCTTAATCTTGAGGTGTAAAAAGGTGTTGATTCTGTTGCTGAGGTCTTGTGAGGTGGTACATCTATTGTTTCTCTGCAGGGTTTTGCAAATTCCTTGATGATGGAGAAGAGTTCTGTGGTGTTATGAGCGTTGGTGAGGATTCTGGCTTGGAGGGGTTTCTTCTTTGTGGATTTGATGAGTTGGTGGTGTGCTGTGGTGGCTGCTCTGTGGGCAGTGCGTGTTTGAGGTTTCGTTGTTATTCCATGTCTTTTTCGAGTCGTCAGCAGGATCATTTTGATTATTGGAGTGCAGAGCTGAACCAGCTTGCTTTCTTTGTGTCGTCCTTTGGCTTTCTTAAAGAGGGGGGGGGGCGCTAAGTGTGTTGGTGCAGCTTGTGATCCAGTGGTGGAGGTTGTGTGAGGGGTTGAGGGTGAGTGAGGGTGAGTGAGGGTGAGGGGTTGAGGGTGAGGGGTTGAGGGTGAGTGAGGGTGAGGGTGAGTGAGGGTGAGGGATTGAGGGTGAGGGGTTGAGTGAGGGTGAGGGTGAGTGAGGGTGAGGGGGTGAGGGTGAGTGAGGATGAGGTGTTGAGGGTGGGTGAGGGTGAGTGAGTGAGGGTGAGTGAGTGAGGGTGAGTGAGGGTGAGGGTGAGGGTGAGGGTGAGTGAGGGTGAGGGGTTGAGGGTGAGGGTGAGTGAGGGTGAGGGTGAGAGGTTGAGGGTGAGTGAGGATGAGTGAGAGTGAGGGGTTGAGGGTGAGGGGTTGAGGGTGAGTGAGGGTGAGGGGTTGAGGGTGAGTGAGGGTGAGGGGTTGAGGGTGAGTGAGGGTGAGGGGTTGAGGGTGAGGGGTTGAGGGTGAGGGTGAGTGAGGGTGAGTGAGGGTGAGGGGTTGAGGGTGAGTGAGGGTGAGGGTGAGGGGTTGAGGGTGGGTGAGGGTGAGGGGTTGAGGGTGAGTGAGGGTGAGGGGTTGAGGGTGAGTGAGGGTGAGGGTGAGGGTGAGTGAGGGTGAGTGAGGGTGAGGGGTTGAGGGTGAGTGAGGGGTTGAGGGTGAGTGAGGGGTTGAGGGTGAGTGAGGGGTTGAGGGTGAGGGAGGGGTTGAGGGTGGAGGGTGAGTGAGGGTGAGGGGTTGAGGGTGAGTGAGGATGAGTGAGGATGAGTGAGGGTGAGTGAGGGGTTGAGACCTAAAAAATAGGGATGGAGCAGATGGAATGGGAGTGGTGGAGTTCACATGTACTGCGCGTGGGTGTCCTTCCTTTCCTGGAAATGGTAACTTTACTGTCTTAAAAGAAAGTGAAAGCAAAGCAGACTAAAGATCGAACAGAGATCGTCGGGGACTTTCCACTTCGACGCAAGTGTGGCTTTGTTCAGCTGTTAGGCAGAGGGTGTTTGTGGAGTGTGGAAAACATGAAAACCATACAGGAGAAAATGCTGATGGGTTTTTAATAGCTATTAAATGTAGCAACAGTTCATTCACTTTGACGGTTGAGGGTAAACGCATGTTTAACATCACGAGTCTTCCGAGCGTCGCGTTTTTCTTGGCAGACATGTTTTGAGGGGCATTCTACAAGTCTGCTGTTATAAAAGCGCCATCTTAGTGAGGGTACGCAACCCCAGTCGAGAAGCTTCAATGTAACCCCCCGTTTCACCCAACATGGCTGTTAACTAAAATTTGCGAAGGCTTAAAGCAAGAAAGAGGAATTAGGTACCGGTGCGAGAGCACAGCATGCGCCCGTTACTGGCCCTAGTTGTCAGCTACTGCTCCACGATGTTTGGGGCTGCGGAGCCGGTGAACTTAGGAAAGCGACAGCCCGCCAGATCCGACTGTGCCCACTCTCACCTCGCGAGATTTACCCGTCGCCATATTCCCTCCTACTACAGGCCCGATGACCAAAACGCACTCAGAGTTCCGATATGAAGCGAATGTTTCTAAAACAGCTCTGTATGCTTGCAGTAACTAACAAGGCAGGCGGGAGGGGGGAGGAGAGTAGGGGAGGCACGGCCTAGCAGCCGTGCAATCAAGAAGTGAGGGGGCGGGAGAGTAGGCAAGGCAGGCGGCTGGGGGCATGTGCACGCGCTTTTAAGATCAATGCGCATGCGCATTGAGCTTAAATTTCTCGTGCACTGCAAGGAATCGCCACAATTCCTTGCAAGTTGGATAAAGAGTGGATAAGCCCCCATAGTCTCGCTTGCTCGATGCGCATGCGCATCGACAGGCGAGACCTAAAAAGATTGAAAATAGAAAAGAGGCAAGAGGGGCAGAGCAGCGTAAGATCAGAATACTCTCCCACTGGACCTCCAGGGATGAGATGCAGGCAGGAGCCTATGGGTGGAGGAGGACTTCCAATATCTTGCAAGGGGACTCAGGGGTCAACACTTAGTGGTGGAGCTGCACAGGGGGAGAGCAGTCACACTGGACCAGGTCAGTGGTCTTGCTCTTCTTGCCGCTTAGCGTCCTCTATTCAGTAGCAATTGGGGAGGAGGGTGGGTCAACTTGGAGGCGGGAAGGACACACTGGAGATGAAAGGGCGCGGGGGCAGCAGCGGCGGGGGAAAAGCACATGGAAGAAAGCGGCAGAGAAAAAGGAGGAAACAAAGAAAAGGAAAGGAAACAGAAAAAGCAGAAAGATAAAAAGATGGAAAAGAGAAAAGGAGGCCAGGGGGCAGAGCAGCAGAAGAGCAGAGTGCTCTCCCACTAGACCACCAGGGATGAGGCGCAGGCAGGAGCCTGCAGGTGGAGGAGGGCCTCAAACACCCTGCAACGGGGCTCAATGGGCAACCCTTAGTGGTGCAGCTGCGCTGGGGGAGAGCAGTCACACTGACCAAGTCTGCTGTGTCTATCGTTGTAAATAGTTAGGATGTTTTGTAATACATTTTGTGTTAACAGGTCTGAGAAAGCAAAAAACTGAGTGCAACGTGAGAAACTCCTACCCCTCCCCCCAAAAAATTGTCTTCCTTTACAGATCAACGGGTATAGTGCAACACACTCCACAAAATGTAACCTTGCCTAGATTGGGTCAAAAACGTTTTATTGAAGAAATCCCGATGAACCTCCACTGGCATAGCAGGCAAAAAACAGGTTGACCTTCACTAGAACCTAGGGCTCATTGCTTCCCCTATTGGTTCAAAAGATTTCTAACTTTGACAAATGCAGTTTCTGATTTAAAAAAATTGACACCTGATTGCCCATGGCCAACTTTAAACTAATTTCACAATCTACCATTTTACCCCATACCTCAAAAAAGAAGCTCATTCCCCTGTCTGCCAACGCAAGACATTTAGATTAGAAGATATCGGGCAAATTGTCCCTTTGAGGGCCCCGCTGGGTATTGCAGCACCCGCCCAGCAAGGAGCTCGTCCTTAAGTGAATCATACCGCTTTAGTTAGTGAAGGCCAGTGTATCCTATAAAGGATGCCCTTTTTGACCACCTAAAATTCACCAGCCTCAGTGCGGAGTTGGTGCAGCAATGGAACCGCACTCTACTTTATTTAGAATTGTTCTGTTTGCGGAGGACGTGTGCTGGACCACCAAATTCCTTTCCACCCTCCTGTTTTTGTTTGAAGCTTTTTAAAAGTACTTTTGTAAAATGTGTTCTAAATCCAACTTTCCAATGAATTGTATTAGAAATAAATATTTTGAAAAGTCCAAGAATTAACTTTATTTGATTCCTAGGCGGAAATGACATTTTAACATTGTCTCCCAATGGTTTCCTATGGAACAAATAACCGTCCCACAGTGAAAATTGCTTTTGCTCCAAGTGCATGTTTTACTTTAAAATTTTACATTTTCAAATTCTTAAATACGAGTTCTTATGGGCACTTAGGGTTGACTTGGGGTGACTTATTAATAGTTAATAAGAGGGTTTGGGCTTGTTAAAAGGGGTTATTTTGACAGGACGAATTTGCAGTGCTTCTACAACAGCTGGGCATCTGCACCCAGACTTGCTAATCTACACCTCCCTGTGTGGAGATTGAGCAGCAGTAGTTAACATTATTAACCTACTTCCCAAGGTTGAGGATGTTATACTTGCTGCGCGGCATCCTTCTAGAAAGTCAATTTACGCTGTGCACTTGGACAAATTTGTGGTTTGGTGTGGAGCATAGCCCATAAACCTCTTGCAGGCCAAACTGTCATATATTGTATTATTTGTTTTGTCTTTGGCACAACAAGGGGCTGGTGTGGACGCAATTACAGTTTATTTGTTGACCCTTTCAGCTTATTTGTTTTTGCACTACTAGCCGAGTTATTTCGAATGGCTGGTTGCGCTGAGGTTATAAAAGGTTTAACCCTCATGTTTCCTCTAAAACTATTTGTGATGCCACAGTTAAATTTCAATCTCGTCCTGACTTTTCTCACATGTACTCCCTTCGAGCTGATGAATAACTGGGCGCTACTTCTTCTGACTCTAAAGGGTGTCTCCCTTGTAACGATTACTTCAGCTCTTTGCATGAGTGAGCTCCAAGGTCTCTGGGTACAGCCACCTTATTTTTTTTTTTTTTTTAAATATATTTTTATTGCAGGAATTAGTAAATCGTTACAAAATCGACCAGCATTATAATACAAGCAATATCAGCGAAATACAACCCTCTGTCCCCGCACCGTAAGTTCCGTACACAGCCTTCCGGCCCACAACCCTGGGGTCGGGCGGCGAAATTCAATGGGGGCTCAGAAGGATGTCGGAGCTGGTCCGGATGATCCACTGTCCGTCATCTGCTTTTCCAAACAAGCCTATAAACCCAAAAGAAAAACCCCCACCCTCAAAATACTACTAACCAAAGTAAATCCCACCCAACCCCGCCATCAGCGCCTGAGAACAACCGCAACAGGATCTGCTATGGGACCCACGGGGAAAGCAACAGGACTAATAGTGCAAATGTTTTAATGGGACTCGGGGCGAGTCGCTTCTTCACCTTCAGAGTCGCTGGGGGCGCAATAATCCCTGAGAGCCTGCACTAACATTTCCCACTCCAACGCTGCCTCCTGTGCCTTCTCATTACGCTGCCTCCAAGCCAGTTGGTATCTCAGTGTGCTCTCCCCCGCCGCCCACTTCAAGAGCTCGCTGTGCCATCGACTTCCTGTCGGACCAACTCGTGCCTTCCAGTTCCTGGTCACCTCTCGCTTAGCAAGAAGGAGCCCTAGGTCGATAAATTTGCTGGAGATTTTATTCTTGGGGGTATGAGGGAACCAGTGTAGGAGTCCCACCGCCGCATCAAATGATAAGGATCTCCCCGTCACCTCCTCCAGGGTCTTCCCCACTTCCACCCAGTAGGATGATAATCCCGGGCAAGCCCATAACATGTGGAGGAGGTCCGCCTCCTGAGCTGGGCACCTAGGGCAATCCGCCGAATTCGTGGCAAAATATCGCTTAATTTTCACTGGGGTCAGATATGCTCTATGGAGAACGTAATAGTGGACCAGCTGAAAACGGGCGTGGCGTGTGCCCTTCCAGGCTCGCCGCACCAACTGGGACCAGGTCGTTTCCGGGATCTCCCTGCCAATGTCCTCCTCCCAGCGGTTTCTCAAAGTAGTGAGAGGAGCCAACCCTTCGTTGACCAATCTACCGTAAAGGCAAGTGACCGCCTTCACCGTGCCCGCAGACATCATCACGTATTGGCACACCGGAGATAAGGCGGGTTCCTCCTGCCCGCTCTTCCAGTGTGCCTGGATCGCTCGAACAATGGCCGAGTGCAACAGAAAGTCACCACAGGGGATCTCGAAGCGGTCGATAAGATCCTGGAAGGGCAAGAGCGCCCCGTCCTCATACAGATCCCCAACTAGCTGTAGGCCGGCGTCCTCCCAGGCCGCCAATCGTGACCAATCGCCTCCATGGGGGAGGGCCGTCAGCATCCCCAAAGGTATTTCGGGCGCATACGGTGTTCTCAGATGGCCTCGGGCGTGAGCCCGATTCCAACACAGGCGGACGGTCCGCTCCTCCAACGACAAATCCCGCAGGGCCAATCGTTGTCGCAGCGCTATGAAGGAGAGAACATGCCTGGCCATGCCCGTCCCCCTTCTGTCTTCCGGGCCCCGGAATTCCCGGGCGATCTCCTGGGTGAAGGTCTGGAGCTGCGCCGCCAGATAATACTTTTCAAAGTCTGGCACCGCAAGCCCCCCCTCATCTTTCGGCCTCATCAGGGTCTTGAGGGCCACCCGACGGCGGCCCGAGCCCCAGAGGAATCCGACCACCATAGATCGTAATAGTCGAAACGTGGCCGGTGGGACCCAGATCGGTAGTGTCCGGAAATAATATAAGAGCCTGGGAAGCGCCACCATTTTAAGCAGAGCGATCCGTCCCGCCACCGAGAGCGGCAGCGTGGCCCAGAAGTCCATGCAGCCTCGAAGTGCTCGAGTGCTGCGGGCAATGTTCCCATCCAGGAGGTCGGATGGGTCGTGATAAACGAATACCCCCAGGTACTTAAAGCAGTCGGGTTCCCATCTAATCTCCCTACTTAGAGTAGGGGCGGGGGCACCCTTACGAACCGGGAAAAGACAGGTCTTGGACCAATTCACCCGGAGGCCCGAAACCTCCCCAAACTCCGTGAGCGCCGTCGCCGCTCCATGTAAAGCGTCGAGCGGGTCCTCTAGGAAGAGCAACAGATCGTCAGCATACAGCGAAACGTAGTGCGGGCCCGAAGGCGTCCACAGGCCCATATAGTGGGCTCCCGATCGAAGATGCAGCGCGAGTGGTTCCACCGCCAGCGCAAAGAGAAGTGGGGGCAACGAACACCCCTGCCTCGTGCCTCGTTCTACCGGATATTGCGAGGAAATCAGTGGCCCCGCCCGGACCCTGGCCGATGCGGAGGCATAGAGAACCGCGGTCCATCTGATGAAGCCCTCACCGAGGCCGAATCTCCGCAGCACCGTGCAAAGGTAGTCCCACTCCAGGCTATCAAAAGCCTTCTCTAGGTCCACCGATAAGACAACCGGGGACGGGGCATCCACAAACGGTTCCCCTAGCAAACGGAACAACCTGCGAATGTTCATAGTCGTGTTACGCCTTGGGATAAAACCCGCTTGGTCCTCATGCACCAGGGAACTCATGTGTCCCAGCAGCCTCGAGGCCAAGATACTGCTCAGTATTTTATAGTCCACCGTCAGCATCGATAAGGGACGGTAAGACCCCGGGTCTGATGAGTCCCTTCCTGGTTTGAGGAGAGGAACCACCAACGCCTCACACATCGAGCTCGGGAGCCGCCCCAGCCTCTTCGCCTCTCTGTAGACCACCAATAACCTAGGGGCTAGGAGGTCAGCATAAGCTGCATAAAACTCCACGGGCAGGCCGTCCAGGCCCGGGGTCTTATTTCTCGCCATCCGTTTAATGGCACCGCGGATCTCCCCCAATTCTATGTCGGACCCCAGGGCTTTCGCCACTTCGCGCTCCACTGTTTGGAGCTCCAGTGGGCGTAGATAATTATCGAGCCGGTCAGGGTCTCGGGCGGAGCGACTGCGGTACAAACTTTCGTAATAATGCCGGAAGCAGCTGAGTATCTCCGGTTGAGTGTATACCTCGGTTCCGTCCGCCTTACGCATACTTGTCGTCAATGAGGACTGACGCGTAGGGTTGGCCAGCCATGCCAGCAACGCGCTCGATCTGTCCCCCTCCGCGATGGACCGGACCGTGTAGGCCTTGTAGTCAAAACAGCGAAGCCGTTCGACCTCCGCCGCCACCTTCTCCCTCGCCTCCGCCGTGTGTACCTGCAATTCCGGGCGCCCGGGGCGGCGAATTTCCAGCTCGCGGAGTTTCCGGTCCGCTGCATCTAGGTCAGCTAGGATAACTCGCCTCATGCCCACCTTTTTAGAGATGCAGTAACCCCTCACCACTACCTTAAAAGCGTCCCACTCTAACGCTCTTGTACTCGCGGTGCCGCTGTTGGACGCAAAATATTCCGATACCTTATCCATCAGGTCCGCCCTGAAAACACTGTCCTCAAGAATCTCGGGTCGTAACTTCCAGGTGGGCACCGCCGGCGCCCCGGGGAGCCAGCGAAGGTCCAGCAGGAGGGGGTTATGGTCTGAAATGGTTCTGGACAAGTACTCAGATCGGACCGCTGCCGAAACCAGTTCGGGCGAGCCAAGAAATCCATCCAGTCTGACATGCAACTCATGTAGGCTCGAGAAGTATGAATAATCCCTAGATGTGGGGTGGTGCGCCCTCCAGATATCCGTCAGACCCCAGTGGGTCTGCCAATCCTTACGACCCTTAGCCGTGCGACGAACCGGAGAATCGGGAAGGGGTGGATGTGAGCGGTCAGTGTCTACGTCCACTACTGAGTTGAAATCTCCCCCGAGCAAAAGGGGCCCGGAGAAGAAGTGGGCCAGCGAGCCCGATAACCTGGAAAGGAAGGCAGTCTAGTCTATATTAGGAGCGTACACACAGCAAACGTTCAAGTCCCTCCCTCCTAAAGTGCCCGAAATGGCCACGTAACGCCCCTCTGGATCTATCACTGTTTTCGTGACCTGGAAGGGGACCCCAGCTCTAACCCATATTAGCGCCCCCCTGGCATATGCGGAGTACGATGTGTAGAAGACCTGCCCCCTCCATCTACGCTGTAGCGCCGCCCCTTCCGCCTTGTTCAGATGAGTTTCCTGCAGCAGCGCCATTTGCACTCCCCTACGCACTAAATAAGCGTGGACTTTGTGGCGCCTGGACATAGTATGAAGCCCCCTCACGTTCCAAGTAACACATTTCAAGTTAGCAACATCAGCCATTGTCCCATATTGTTCTCGCACAGTCTCCCCATCCGGGTCCCCACAAAAAAAGTACATCATTCATCCCAGCACTGATGGCGGCCATTTTCCCCAACCAAAGCCAAACAACCCAAGAACGAACCAAACCCCCACCCACCCTCCCCAGAACAGGACCCAAACAGCACCATCCAGATCCCATCCAAACCTTGCCCTCCAACAACCCAATAACCCCTACTAATCCTGCGGTCGCCACCGTAGGAAGGCCTTAAGGGCCAGGTGCGGGCCGAGCGGAGGCAGTGGGCCCTCGACGCTCAGGCTACCAGGACTAAAACAAGCCCATAACAGTATCAAAGACCCTCGGGGCAAAAACAGGGGCACCCCACCCTCCCCGCCCTCGTTGTCAGCATCAATTGACGGCAACCGCCTCCCCCCTGCCAGGCCCCCTCCCAAAATGAGGTAGCTCACCCCGTTACCCCTGTCCATCCAGAAGGTCTTCCACCGACTTCGGTGTGATCACCGGTGTATGGGCGCTATCAGTCACTGAGTCCTCGGAGTCCGATGGTGCCCCCTCGTCACCCGGGTCCGCTTCCTCTTCAATGGCATCGTCCCGTGCTCCAGACAACTCAGATAACACCTCCAGCACTCCCCTCCGCTCCGTCGACGTCTCTGCAGTTGAGGGCCCCCCTGAGCGGCCGCGGCGATTCCTAATCCTCCTGGATCGCCGTCTCTGTTCCGGCTCCTCCGCCTGTTGGGATGAGGAGCCGAAGCCATCTTTCCCTGCTCTGTAAAGCTCGAGCCAGGCGCAGACATCCTCCGGGGTGTCGAAGAATTGAGTTTCGTCATCGACAATGATGCGGAGCCTAGCAGGATAGATTAGCGAGTACTGGATGCCCTCGCTCCTGAGCTCGCGCTTGACCGCCAGGAAGGAGAACCGCCTGCGTTGAGTTTCGTAGGTGTAATCCAGGAAGATGTTCACCTGACTGTTCGCCACTTTGAATGGACCATTATGCCTGGCGGCATTGAGGATTAAGTCTCTGTCCCGAAAGTGTAATAACCGCGCCACAACTGGTCTCGGGGCACGTCCCTGCTGCGGCGGCCGCGCCGGGACTCTGTGGGCACGCTCCAAGGTGTAGAAGGAGGATAGCCCCTCCGGGGCCACCGTGTCACGGAGCCAGGCCTCCAAGTATGCCACCATGTCGCCATCCTCGATCTGTTCCGGAAGGCCCACCACACGGATGTTGTTCCTCCTGTTGCGGCCTTCCGCATCTTCCGCTCTCTGCTCTAGGGTCACAATCCGGGATAAGGCATCCTTCATAGTCGCAGCCAAGGTTCGCTGCGCCGGCTCCAAGGTTTTCACCGAGCTCTCCACTTCCTTGACCCGGTCCGAAAGTTTGCCGTGGTCCGCTCTAAGGAGACCAAGGCTCGTCGCCACCTGGGCAATGTCCTGTTGGAGGGCCGATCGCGTGGTCGCTATCGCCTCCAGGACGCGGTCGAACTGCTGTTGCATCGATGCACCACCAGAACTCTTTGGGTCCCCATGTTCCTCTTTGTCCTGGGTCTCCGAGTCTGAGGCGGTTGGGGTAGTCCCCTTGGCTCCTCTAGGTTTCCCCATGTCTCCGGGGGCACTCCGTGATGGTCCAGGAGCAGGCGTCTCCGGGTGCAGATGCCGACCACGACCCTCCCGGCTACTGGACCTCAAGTCGAGTACCGGGGACCTCCTTCTCCAGGGCCTGTGGGAACTTCTCCGCTTCGGCTCGCGCCACCACCACGGCGTCCGAGGGCACCGATAAGGGGGCGGAGACAACCGCCGCCAGGTCGGGCAGGCCCGCACAGCCGCTGAAGTCCCGGGGTGAGGGTCACCAACTCCACCGGACGATTTGTGGCGCCAGAGTGTCGCGCCTCCCATGGAAGTGGACTGGCCAGGAAAATGTAGCTAGGTGCGGTGTCGTGAGTGGGGCCACCGCCTGGATCACCAGACGTCAGCTCACTGGATCCACTATAACGTGGGCATCCGCCCAGTCACCCAACCGAGTGCATTCTCGTTGAAGAAAGTCCGATCTGACCGATATCTAGTGCACAAATCAGCAGGGGATGGCAAAGCCGGGGGCGAAACGCCGCTGGCGACGCTCCTCCAGTTCAATGGATCCGGCTAGGGGGACAATGAAGTCCGGGCGCCATGTTGGGTCGCACTCCGCAACTCCGCAAACTTCGGTTTTACGCCGGATCACCACTCGTCCGAGCCACACCAAGGGCCCTGGCAGGTCGTCGTCGGTCCGTTCAGCAGAATGCGGGGTCCGGGGTGCCCCGCAGCCTCCGATTTACAGGATAATCACGGGCTCAGTCCCGGAGCCGAGCTCTCAGGCGACCATCGCCATCGGCGCCCAAGCCACGCCCCCTGGGTACAGCCACCTTATACCACCTTTTTTCCCAGCTAAATCGGTGCTGAGGACCAGTGTGGCCTTTTTGCCAAAAGTTGACTTCTTTTCATGTTGTGCACAATAGAGGTGTGGGGTCCTACTACTAATCAGCCTGGACCTCAATAATCACAAAACAGAGCAAGTTGGCTGATCAGGATTGTTAGTAATAGAATCTGAAACCACACAGCCAAAGCATGCCGTGTAGCCAAGGGGTTAAATATTACCAAACAAATGTATTAAATTTTAAGAATTAGTTTGTATTATTTCATCAAAAACACATGACATCAAATAGACACTCCATCATAACTGTTAGTGCAAAAACGTGGAAGAATATATACAAGTATATACAGCAATATAACAATAAAGGAAACGTACACTTAAGGAAGACATATAATCAAAATCCTATAGTGACACCAACTGTTGTCTGCACAATGAATTAAATAACACAATAATTGCAATTTGAACACATTCTTAGCAATTCATGAAAGAAATAAACCAGTCCTTTGGTAACAAAACCTGTGAACAAGGCGGAACTGAGATGGATTGGCCTGCCTGTCACACAACACCTGTGGGTATTGATTTGTAAGAAATTGCAGATAGGGCCCACGTAAGTGGTACGAGTTTGTCCCTAGCTGCACCCTTTGTTCTTGACACAGGCTGGGGGTCAACGCGTTTCAAACCTTATTAAGTCTAGGTTCTCCTCAGGACGAGGACTGGGTAAAGATGTACCTTCTCGGCCAACACAATGGCTGCGTGGAGAGAAGTAGAAAGAACCACTTGTATTGTTCTGAATGCGGTGTCAAAGATGCCAGGATCCGGGGCGCCCTGGGCGATCTGTTATTCAATGGAGACTCACATTCTCTTTTTTATATATTTTTTATTATTGTGGAAGGCTGCGCTTGAATGTGCGCATTTGGAAGGAGACGAGCCGCGGGACGTTCCAAGCGGCAGGGCGGGAATCAATCAACCGCTGTAAGTTCAAACCTTCAGAGGTTGGAGTCCGTAGTTGTTCGTGTCTGACGATCAGATCAGCTCAGCGATCCGATCAGCTCAGCGAGCTGATCTGATCGTCAGACACAAACTACGGACTCCAACCTCTGAAGGTTTGAACTTACAGCGGTTGATTGATTCCCGCCCTGCCGCTTGGAACGTCCCGCGGCTCGTCTCCTTCCAAACTCGCACATTCAAGCGCAGCCTTCCACAATAATAAAAAATATATAAAAAAGAGAATGTGAGTCTCCATTGAATAACACAGATCGCCCAGGGCGCCCCGGATCCTGGCATCTTTGACACCGCATTCAGAACCATCCAGTGGTTCTTTCTACTTCTCTCCACGCAGCCATTGTGTTGGCCGAGAAGGTACATCTTTACCCAGTCCTCGTCCTGAGGAGAACCTAGACTTAATAAGGTTCGAAACGCGTTGACCCCCAGCCTGTGTCAAGAACAAAGGGTGCAGCTAGGGACAAACTCATACCACTTACGTGGGCCCTAGCTGCAATTTCTTACAAATCAATACCCACAGGTGTTGTGTGACAGGCAGGCCAATCCATCTCAGTTCCGCCTTGTTCACAGGTTTTGTTACCAAAGGACTGGTTGATTTCTTTCATGAATTGCTAAGAATGTGTTCAAATTGCAATTATTGTGTTATTTAATTCATTGTGCAGACAACAGTTGGTGTCACTATAAGATTTTGATTATATGTCTTCCTTAAGTGTACGTTTCCTTTATTGTTATATTGCTGTATATACTTGTATATATTCTTCCACGTTTTTGCACTAACTGTTATGATGGAGTGTCTATTTGATGTCATGTGTTTTTGATGAAATAATACAAACTAATTCTTAAAATTTAATAAATTTGTTTGGTAATATTTAACCCCTTGGCTACACGGCATGCTTTGGCTGTGTGGTTTCAGATTCTTTTCATGTTGGGCAGTCCATTACCCTCCCAACGTTCTTTTCTCCAACTCACTCCTCAGATGAGGAAAAGAGACTGCTTAGACTGGACCCAAAAAGAGAACCTTGATTTTTACATTGACCGCACCAAAGACCATTGGGTGGATGATCAGCTTTTTGTAGGGTTCTCTGAGGCAAAGATAGAAAAGGTGGTGCAGAAAAAAGCATTATCAAGTTTCCTCTACATTAAGGCTTGTTTGCATTGGTGAAGGAGCAGCTTTCAGAAGGACTGAGGGCTCATTCCACCAGGTCCAAGGCTGCTACCACTGAGTTGTAGCAAGGAGTACCTGTTCAAGATATCTGTCGGGCCTTGACATGGGCATCAGTGCATATGTTCACGAAGCACTACTGTCTTGACAGCCAGGGCTGACTGAAAGATCTTTCTACCTGTTCGGTTCTGCAAAACTTTTAGGTGCATATTCTTTATAGCTGCAGATTTTCCTCTGCCATTCTACTTCTTTCTGTGGCATAGTCTCTCTTTCCATCTAAATAGGTCCAAAATTAGAGATCTGCACACTGGTACCTCTGATTGGGCATGTGCTCTGCATTCAATGGTGTGGACAGAGCCAAGAAAGAAACTTATGTCAGAGTGCAGGGGTGGTACTTATATTGGGCTTTAATCTGTCACATCCAGGGTGGAGCAGTCTCACTGCTCTGCTGCATGATGCCACATACCAGTGCTTAGGACTATTTCTGAGAAGGCTTTCAGTATCCAGTGTGGTGCATGATGATATTCTAAAAGGTTTCGAATCTGCGGGTATATAGTATCCACCAGAAAGAGATTTATTAAAGGTCAGTAACTTGTTCTTCAGAGTCAGCAGGTACATTTCTCATTGAAACCAATCGTTTTCCAGGTCGTTTTACTTGCTTTAACTTTGAATTTTTTGATATAACAGGTTAATATATATTTAGTTCTGTTCTACTTCTGTTCCATCTATTCCAAGGTAAAACCCACGGATGCAAGCTTTTTTTCGGTGAAATGCTTTGATGATACGGTTCACAGCTTTAAGGTCCCTCCAAAATCTGAGCAGGCAAGACAGGTAATACTCTTTTCACAGCTTATGTTTTAATCATTATGAACGATCCGTTTACGTCTTGGTTAGATAAGTAATGAAGGTATTCTTTAAGTTTGAATCCACTTGATTAACTAATGGTCTGTACTTCATACATATTTCATGAGCTCACTGGTACCATGCCAGCCTTTACTGCATTACATCAGGTTGTTGCTATGTGCTGTTTTCCACCAAAAATGGGAGCTGTACATGCCCAGGTCTTGTTCCACGAGCCAGACTTATAATAATTCTGCATACTTTCTTAAAACTATTTGGTGAAGCAGCACATATATTAAGTGCCCTTCGGGATATTAGTTAAACTGCCTTGAAGCGGTGCGTCGTAGGAACCAAAGGGCAATATCTATAAATCGTGAATCATATTGCTTAACCTTACTTCTGAAGTATGTTAAAGTGCTTAAAATATAAACTTACATCAGCCCTTTCGTCTAATTCAACCTTGGTTTGGCAGGATTGATTGAGGCCATTTAAATATTATTAAATAATTATGGACCTTGCCTAGAATGCCACACCCCAGGGATTCTAAGACACTCCTTTAGGGGAATACTTTCCCCAAGCGGCAGAGTAATCGGAGTACTCTGTCTCCACAAGACCAACCCAGACCAAATGTTCCAAAGTCCAGAGTGAGGAACTACAATCTTCCTCAGATTCGCAGTGTCTAGAGTCCCGCGTAGTAAGCTAACTGAAGCCAAGAGTCTGGATGTTCCAAGCTCATTGTCTGACCATGTAAAGGAGGTATGAGAAATCTGTTAATACACACAAGTCCATTTTTGTCCTGGACCTTGGTTGTAAGGCGAGCAGCCTGAGAAGTCTTGGCTCTTTAAATGATCAAAGGTCTGCAGACTGTGGACTGCAGTATTCCCGTTAGTAGCATCTGACAATGAACTGCCATTTCCAGCAGCAGAGGTTACTTCCCCTGTTCTCGCCATTCCTTCATTCTGAGATCTTTGAAAGGCATATTGGGAAAGAGGGACTAAGCTCTACTACCGGCCTTTTATGGGCCTCTATCCTGGTTTGAGCTGTTTCATGTTTGGGATCCTGTATTCTGCCTCCTCCTTCACAGTCCATGCAACTCTATGGATCCCATCATCATATACATCCTTAGGATGTGCACTGCTGGTAGAGTGTTATGACGCCAGAGTTGTCTGTCATCATACTCATCAAGCCAATTCTATCAGCTCACTATTTGTCTACAAGTGTATTCTCATTGGGAAGCCCATATAATTGCATCTCTTTTATAGGGCGTCTAAAAGTACATTTTAAAATTAAGCATAGAAAGTAATGCTATTTGACTCAATATGTAAAGTGGGAATGGTTTGTTCGCCCTGATTTTGCTTTCTATCACTGCTACTGCTGTTACGTTTATTAATAGCTTTTAGTTCTATGACTGCTACTACTACAGTTTCAACTTCTACTCTGTCAACAGCACTCCTATACATAAACCAGTTGGTAATAACAGCACTATGACTTCTGGTAGTTCTACGCAAAATGATTTTACTAATACTAGCACCTCTAGTGGGGAGTATGTCTAGAAGTACATTTTGATCTGTTTTAATTAACACTACTTTAACCAACACTCTAGGTCATACTACTACTTGTGATAGTAGTGCAGGTGTTACTGATAGGCCTAGTACTATAACTCATGCTATAGTTCTGTATTCTTTTGTTACTACTGGTGATACTACAAGTAGATCTGCTTTAACCACAACTAATTACTTCTACTAATACAAGTAGTGTTCAGACTAATATTGGTCATACTCTTACACCTAGTACATTTGCTGCTTCTTGTGCCACAACTACACATGCTAGTTTACCTTCCACCTCTACCTTTCCAGTGTCACATCCCACACACCCCATCTTAAATGATAATGTGCTATACTTAGTGCATTGTGAAAGTGATATATTATTGTACATGCTCCATAAAAACTGCAGTCTACCTTTTGTGTATTTTTATTTTTAGCACAGTGGGTAAATAGCACATAGTGCTTCAAGGTAGATTAATTTCTCACCAGCTACACCCTATCTCAAATCTTTCTCCGTCATCTTTCTGCCTTTGATAAAATACTACTTTAGTAACGTTTTATATGTTTCACAATGAGGGAAATTCTTCTAAAATGTAGCGATGCTGCTTCACCAACGCATATTTGAAATTGTACCATAACTATGTCCTGTTAATATCGCCAGTGAGCTGCTGTATTTTATTTTCAATGCTAATTTTTTATTGTGCGTTTTGAGGCAATGGTGCCTAATAGTTATTTGAATGGGTCTAACTGTCTCTCAATTTTATACGTTTTGACTTGCCTTGTGCATTTCTGCTGAATATCCTGCTACTTTGATAAAACTTGGGGATGCTCCACAAAATGGGCCCTTGAAACAATGGTGACTAGAAGGTACATTAAAGTGTACTTCCACCTTTTATGAAGAGAGACTGCTGTCTGCTCACAAGAAGAGATGGTTGATCATTTTACCTGTGCCCTTGGGGATGAGGGCCTACTGCCTCTCATTGTAAATTCATATAGTCTTACATTACTGTGACCCCTTATTTGCCCATATATGTTTTGTGATTATGCTTATGCACCTGGTGTGCATGGAAATCATGTACAATACAAATGGTGACTTCTGCAAGGACATGGCATGCAACATACAATGGTGATTATTTTCATAAAGTTAAGTCCATTCTGGCTTCTGTGTTAATGGGGCACCCTACCAGAAATCTCAATGTAGGTTCACCTTCCTCTTTCTTCTTGATAGTCCACATCCTGGCCAGATCCCTGCCAGAACATAAAGCATTGGCCTAAACTGGCTTGTCTATCTAAATGCATCTCCTTCCAGTTCTACTTGGAGATACCATACACCTACTCGGGCTGTTTGACTTTTGTGGGACCGTTTTACTTCCCAGCGGCCTTTTGTAGTCTTTCCGTAGGTCTTGAGCTGAAACCGGTCTAGAGAGAGGAGAGAACTCACTTGGAGAGTATTTTGTCAAATGAACATGCAATTTTCACTTAGTTGCCTACTAGGCCCCCCACAGTAAGGACATGAACAGGCCAAGTTGTTTAGCATTATTGGTCAGCATTAAGATTTTTGAAGATGGCATGCCTTCTCATTGACCTTGGTCTGCCACTAGTGTATCCCAGAACCATTTGAGAACTGCCCATCGCCCCACAGAGCCAATACATTGTATTCAATTTGAACTGAAGAGCGCTCTGCAGCACAACTCTGAGAATTTAACCGACCAAGCTCAGGAATTCTGACATTGTTGTATTTCTAGCCTTTCCTCCCCACAAAGGCGTGGTGTAGGAAAGTAGGATCAGCTTTCATAGTTCCTCCCATTCTTTGCTTGATTTCAGTGTGTTTTGACCTAGTCTGCTGGAATCCTGCTATACAGGACCCCAGCAACTGCTTTCTCCCCTAAATTGACCTGGTAGGTACTTTGATACTTTCACAATTGTCAACTGGTAAGTATCAAGTATATGGTACTAGGTTACACAGAGCAATTGTACACCAGGGATCTTCCAAGTTCTGAAGCACGTATTGTGCCACCGATGGAAGCCCACATAAACTGTGACTACAGGCCTGCCATTTCAGCCTGGGTGAATTGGTGCTTGCACCTCTCATGACAGATATAAGTTTCCTTATATCGGAGGTCACTGCACTTTAAACCTATAAGTTAGCCCTATGGCAGGAGAGGTGTGGCTACAGGCTGATGTAGTAAGACGTTGGTTGCGGGGATCCCTCCCAGTAATCCCCCATAATCTATTATCCTGACTATCCCGGGCCCAATACAGAGAACATTGGGGACCAGGAACATTAGCATACCGGCAGCTGGCGAGATACGCATATGGGAGAGACCCAGTATCTGCAAGAAACAGGTTAGTGTTAGATTCCTTACCTTAGAATATCCCCAGGCGTCGGATTGGATCTGGAAAGTTCCTTGCCTGTCGGCAGGCGTCGTCTGCGGCTCCGCGTCAGTCGTCTGCGTCGTGTTTGCCGGAATGACGTCGTCGGAGTACTTAGACACCGCCCTCGCGTGCTAACGTCAGTTCTTCTTTTTTCCGCGCCAGCAAGGGCAGATCTGGGAAGAGCGTACCCTAGTTTATTTTTGACTAACTTTGTGGCTATTTTGGCTACTCTTTTCGAGCTGACTTCGACTCCTGGTGCCGGTAGGGATGCCTGGTTTCAAGCCGTGCGACGCCTGTCACCGTCTGATGTCGGTGACCGACCCCCACCGCCGGTGTCTCTACTGCCTCGGGGCCGACCACGACGATAAGTTGTGCCCCGACTGCTGGGCCTTGACTTCGAAGGCTAGGCGGGAGCGGTCCCGCAAGCTGCTCGAGATCCGGCAGTCTGCTCCGTGCCGCTCAAGGTCCCGGTCGAGGAGGAAGTTTAGGGGCCGGTCGCGGAGCCGGAGCCCACACCTTTCATCGGGCTCCAAGTCCTCGCATTCAGGTAAGTCGAGGCACTCTAAAAAGAAGTCGAAGCGACATCGCTCTTCTGACTCCCCTCGCCAGTCGCGTGACCCGGCCGAGGGTGCGGCTCAGCCGGAGCTGTCGCATCCAGCCCCATACCCTCCAGTCCCTGGACTGCGTGCGATACCGGAGGAGATTCTTGATTTCCTCATTGCCATGAGGACTCCATTCCCTCTGTAGACCCGACTGGGTGTTCTAGCGAGCCGGTGGCTTCGGTCCAGACGCCGCAGACCCGGTGGGATCCAGGCCTGGATCCCGGTCGATGCCAGTTGACCTCAAAACTCCTCCGCTGGTGCCGACCCCTCTGGTTTTGCTCCCGGCGCCGTCTTCGGACGACACCGTCCCTGGTTTCAGTCCGGGTCCAGCTGTGGAGTGGCGCCGCTCACGCAGTCTCCGGCGTCGGTGGTGAGCAGTTTACCTATGGCCTGGCTTCGTCATTTCTGCCTGTTTATCAGGACACGGATGAAGGGGAGGACTGGAAGGGGTCTCAGGACTGGGCAGACGAGCTGGGTGGGGGTGGAAGTGGTCTTGACACTTCGCCTGACACTGGCTTCATCTCTCCTCCTTCCATGGCTATGGAGGAGTGTGCTACTTATGGTGTGGTGTTGCGCTGGGCAGCCAAGGCCTTGGATCTTGCGCTCCCTGCTTCGGCCGTGAGGACAAATCTCCTCACTAGGTGCTTCAGCCACCATTAAGCTCTTCGGAGCCTCTGCTGCCGTTTAATGAGACCCTCACGGACGTTCTGATGGGCATTTGGTCCATGCCCTCCACAGTGCCCACTGTGGATCGGAACATGGCCCGACGCCACCGCCCGGCTCCAGGCGACCCCAGCTTTCTGTCCGTACACCCCACCCGCAAGAGTCTGGTCAACCAGGCCTCTACGTCCCAGACAGCATTCCTGACTGCTCCTCCAGATCGGGAATCCAAAAGGTTTGACCAGTTTGGGTAGAAACTGTTCTCCTCACTTAGTCTGGGGTTGTGGTCTATCAACACCGCTTGCCTTTTGGGCTGTTACACCCACTCCTTGTGGGATACGGTTGCGGACGAGCGTCCCCAGTGTCCGGAGGAGGCCCGGGCACAGCTCGCCCAAGCTCTTCCTGAGGGGCGGGATGCTTAACGTGATTCCATCCGATGTGGACTTAATACCACGGACTCGCTGGGCAGGGCAAACGCCTGGCTGAGGTCTGCCAATTTTTCGGGGGATGTCCAGGCCACGCTCATGGACATGCTCCTTTTTGGCGACAAAGCAGACAGTGCGCTTGAGCGTTTCAAGGACTAAAGGGCTATGCCCAAGTCCTTGGACCTGTCTGGCCAGCACCAGCAAACTTCTGCTTTTTGCCCCTTTCGCGGCCAAAGAAGGGGCGCTCCCACACATTCGTCCAGCCACAGGTCGCGGAACCAACCTCAACGCGGATGTGGGAACCGCCGTGGCGGTGCAGGGGGACAAAGGCCGGGTCAGGCCCAATCGACGCCAGTGGGGCGTACCATCACTTAGGACAGGTGGGTGCTGCAAATCGTCCGCAGGGGCTACTCCCTCCCCTTTGAGGCGACCCCTCCAGCCATGCCACCGCATGTCGGGGGATCACTTGCAACTTCTGCAGGAGGAAGTTACCGCCCTCTTGGTCAAGGGGGCCATTGAGCGCGTTCCTGGGCCAGAAGTAGGACGTGGCTGCTACTCCCACTACTTTTTGGTACCCAAGAAGGGCAAAGGAGGCATACGCCCTATCTTGGACCTCCAGAGCGTAAACTGCTTCTTCCGGAAGGAGAAGTTCAAGATGCTGACTTTAGCTCCGGTCCTGGCTGCCCTAGATCCTGGAGACTGGATGGTAGCGTTGGACTTGCAGGACGCATATTTCCACATCCCCGTCCTGCCGGCCCACCGGCGCTACCTGTGGTTCACGGTCGGCCACAACAAGCACTTTCAGTTTACCGTGCTCCCCTTCATCCTCACCAGTGCCCCTCGGGTGTTCCTGGAAGTGATGGCGGTGGTCGCAGCTCATCTGCACAGATCAGGGGTTCCAGTCTTCCCCTATCTCGACGACTGGTGTTGAAGGCGGGCTCGCCCCAGACAGTCGTCTCCCACCTCCAGACTACGGCTGATATCCTGCACTAGCTGGGGTTCTCAATGAACGTGCCGAAGTCACACCTGTGCCCCTCTCAGAAGCTCCTCTTCATCGGAGCGGTTCTGGACTCTGCGAAGTTTCGGGTTTATCCTCCCGAGCAGCGGGTTCGGTATATTCAGGCTCTGATTCCTATCTTTCAGCCTTTATCCTGAGTTTCGGTCAGGGTGACGCTGCGGCTCCTGGGGCTGATGGCCTTTTGCATCCTACTGGTGCATCACACCAGGTAGCGGATGCGGGCTCTGCAGTGGGACCTGAACTTTCAGTGGGCACAGCATCAAGGCAACCTGTCCGACCACGTCCTGATCTCGGAGGGCACTGCGAGGCAGTTGCAGTGGTGACTCACAGACCGCGATTGGGTCAGCGGCAGATCCCTCTCCCTGCCCCAACCGGAGCACACAGTGGTGACTGATGCGTCCCTCCTGGGATGGGGGGCCACATGGGAGAGGCCGATATCAGAGGCCCTGGTCTCCGGCGGAGTCCCGGCTCCATATCACCCTTCTGGAGCTGCTGGCAATACGGCTTGCACTGAAGGCATTCCTTCCCTCTGTCCGGGGAAGTGTAGTGCAGGTGTTCACGGACAACACCACTGCCATGTGGTACTGCAACAAACAGGGTAGGGTGGGGTCCCTTTGTCAGGAGGCACTGCGCCTCTGGACATGGCTGGAACACCAGGGCATCTCCCTGGTGGTTCAACACCTGGCAGGTTTCCTGAACGCCAGGGCGGACAAACTCAGCCGCCGGTGAATGATGGATCACGAATGGCGTCTGAACTCGGACATGGCGCAAGGTCTCTTTCAGCAGTGGGGAGAGTCTTGGTTAGATCTATTCGCCACCGAAGAGAACACTCAATGTCATCAATTCTGCGTGTTGGAATTTCCAAGGCGGCACTCGCTCTGCGACGCTTTTGGTCGCGAGTGGAGCTGCGGTCTGTTTTACGCCTTTCCATCTAAACCACTACTGCCCAGAGGGCTGACGAAGATCAGACGCGACCGGCCCAAGTCATCCTTGTGGCTCCCGACTGGGCACGAAGATACTGGTATCCCGAGCTACTCAGCATGTCAGTCGATCCCCCAGTTCGTCTGCCTCTTCAGGAGGACCTTCTGTCGCAGCAACAGGGGACGGTCCTCCACCCAAAGCTGTCTAGTCTCCATCTACATACGTGGAGATTGAGCGGCAACAGTTGAGGCCATTTGACTTGCCTCCTGAAGTCTGTGATGTCATTCTGGCAGCCAGGCGTTCCTCCACAAAAACGGTATACGCCTGCAGGTGGAACAAATTTGTGGCATGGTGCACAGCAAAGGCTGTGGACCACTTTCTGCCCCGTTTCTGAGGTTCTCCTCTTCCTTATTTCTCTTGCCCAGCAGGGCTCTGCTCTGGGCATTATCAAAGGCTATCTCTCGGCCTTCTTAAGGCTTCCTGATCAGCCTTCTCTTTTCAAGTCCCCGGTTGTAAATAGATTCTTGAAGGGCATCCCACACGTTTCCTCCTGTTCCCTTTGTGATGCCTCAGTGGGACTTGAACCTTATGCTCACTTATTTAATGTATGCTCCCTTTGAGTCACTTTATAACTATCCTCTTCGTCTTCTGACTCTTAAAACTACATTCCTGGTTGCCATCACCTCTGCCAGGATAGTGAGGGAGCTCCAGGTTCTGTCTTCCAAGCCTCCTTTCCTCTCTGTCCATCCGGACAAGGTTGGTCTGAGGACTTGTCCTTCTTTCCTGCCCAAGGTGGTTACAGCCTTTCACATCTTGCAGTCCATCACCTTGCCCACCTTCTTTCCTCCTCCTCATCCCTCGAAAGAGAGGCTCCACCGTCTGGACCCAAAATGTGCGCTCTCCTTTTATCTAGACCGCACACGCCAGTTCCGGGTGGATGACCAGCTCTCTGTTGGGTACGTGGGTGCGAAGAAGGGACGGGCGGCACACAAGCGGACCATCTCTCGGTGGGTCGTTTTGTGCATCAAGGTCTGTAATTCCTTGGCGAAAAAGGAGCCTCATGTGGGGCTGAGAGCCCATTCCACTCGGGCCACGGCGGCTACTACTGCCCTGGGTCGGGGAGTCCCCTTGCAGGACATCTGTCAGGCAGCTACGTGGGCCTCACTGCACACATTTGCTAAGCATTACTGCCTGGACAACCAAGTACGGAGAGATGGCTTTTTCGGCCGTTCCGTTCTCCTTGACTTTCTGGTGTGATCGTGGTTCGCAGACCCACCACCGGGATTGGTATTGCTGGGGTATCTATTCTAAGGTAAGGAATCTAACACTTACTTTCGGTAACGATAGATCTGTAAGAAACAGTAGTTAGTGTTAGATTCCTTACCACCCCACCCATCCTCCCCGTCCTGCGAACCGATATCTAGGGTTAAGGTCATCCCTTTCAGGGCCCTAGTTTTATGGCACCAGTGTCAGTTTCTGTCATGGCTCTGCGTTCCTGGCGCGGAAAGCTATGTACAGAACTGACGTCAGCGCACGAGGGCGGTGTCTAAGTACTCGGACGTCATTCTGGCGGACACGACGGCTGACGCGGAGCCGCAGACGACGCCTGCCGATGCACAAGGGTACTGCAGACGTAAACTTTTCAGGTCCAGTCTGACGCCTGGGGATATTCTAAGGTAAGGAATCTAACACTAACTACTGTTTCTTACAGATATATTTTTACCGAAGGTAAGTAACTTGTGCAACAGCCTCGGGCGGTGAAAAATGAAGAGAGGCTCACAGACTCAAGATGGTGGCCGCTGATGGAGCTTCCATGTTAAGCACACGGTAGGACTCCCTCATTGCTGCATGTGATTAGGCGCTGGAGTGCTTGGAAGTGCAGCAGATTACCCAAGTGTTTGCCAGTGGCGGACTAGGGAAGAGCAACCCCGGGGAGTGGGAATCCTGAGCACACAAGATGGCAGCATAACTTCACAGTGAGCGTCTGAAGTGCAGGGTTCCGGTCCTTCCTATCTGTCATGCCCTGAGGGGAGCTAAGTACCCGAGGCAAATACACCCTTCAGTAGGAAGCCCCCAGCCAAGGAGGTAGAGTACAGGTGTGGCAATATCATCCTGCTCTGGAGGAGGACGCAGAGGGCTGCCGGGTTAACCGCACGCAGGAGAAACCCAGCGCAAGCACAATGCTCAAGCAAGAGGGGCAGGCAGTGAAGGTCCGAGAGCTGCTCACTGTGCAGAACTTCAAGGTATGGATGATGGCATTTGGCGCATGGGGCACTCTGTAACTAGAATTATATGGAGTTTCCTTGTGGATTTGGACAATTACGGTCAAGGAGCTGAATAGCTGGGCAGGATACTTTAAAAAGAGAACACTGCCAGAGAGATGGGAGCCAACACAGTGTAGAGGAAAGGGCAAAGCGGAAATCCCCAGACAAACCCTGATAGGGACAAAGTAAACAAGTGTGTTTGAGGCGCACTGAGCAAATTGGTCTATAGAAGGTGCCATTGGGGGTGTGTTTGTAGGGCACACCCCAGGTGGAGACAGCACTCACCGCAGCTACCTCGACGCTTGACCAGAATACGACTGTCGCCAAAAGAGAAGCAGCTCCGAATAAGATTACAGAAGACGTAGCTCATTTAATATGGGTGAATGTGCTAGGAAACATGGCACAGATCAGCAGAGCACTGACTCTATATCCGATCAGACAGAGGTAGTTGGAGATATGGAACTGACCCACCAGGCGGCTACGAGAACTGACCCAACCCATGTGGACATATTGCAAGCTATTACGGCTTCCTGAGAGACCATCAAGTCTAAAATAAACCATATTAGGACTGTGCGTATTTACTGAAGAACGATCCTAGACGGTTGGCCGAGAGGGTCACCTCCACGGAACGTACGTTAACGGACATACCACCAGAGCTAGCCACGTTGAGAGAAACCGTATCCCTCTTGGAGAACAAGGTAAAAGTGCTGGAAATGCAGGCGGAAGACAGTGAAAATAGATCCTGCAGAAACAACATACGGATTTTGTGGGTTCCTGAGCGAGCGGATGAAACAAACATGCTGACGTACATAGAAGATTGACTTCGCAAGGAGGTAGCGCCCGAGTGCCTCTACCAATTCTGTGCCCTGGAGAGGGCACGCAGTCCCTACCCAACCTCCACAACCAGGGGCACCCCCACGACCTATAATTGCCAAACTCCTGCATTATAGAGATCAGGACCACATTGTAGCCCAAGTGCGAACACAGCCAGATCTACAAATAAATATTAGTAAGAAGTGGTGGTCTTTCCAGATTTTCCAAGGGAAGTGCAGAAGCAACGTGCAACCTTTTTGTGGGTGAAACATTGCCTCAGACAAATGAAAGTCCCCTACGTAATGTTGTTCCTGGCGGGCCTAAGGATGGTCACCCCCACTGTCATGCAATTCTTCATGAACCCACAAGATGCCTGGAACTGGATCGAAGGAGAATCGAATGCCAGGCTAGAAGGCGGCATTAGACATCCTGCATCACTCCCTAGGGAACACACATCTACAAAGAAAAATGCTCCCACACTAGCTGAAACCCAACGTGAGAGTGGTAGAGTAATCCAGGCCCTCATTGCACTCAGAAATCCTGACTGGATCCCATGCTCCTCACCCAGTGAGCACGAAAATCAGTACTCAGAAACAACTGGGGACTGTAGTTCTGCGGAAGACTCTGACACGGGGCTGCCGAAGGTTACACCAGGAACAGTGGATGAGATAATATGATGGCAATGGCGGCTGACCAGGGACAACACATGAACCAGAGAAAATACTGTTCGCTTCACAGGGTTGTAACCTGTATGTAGTTCACAGGAGTTGTAATTGGGGGTAGTACTCATTGCGATGGGGGTGCTGGGACGTCTGCTTCGAGACTGTGATACCAGCCCACCCTACTTAGTTATGCTGGTGCACTCGAGTTTGGACACCCGTTGATGTTCAGTTTGGATGGGGTTTGTTCCTTCGCCTGTCTTTGGGTATGGGGGTTAATTTCTCTGTTGGGTATTAGAGTTTGTGGGAAGGGAAAGGTGGTCAAGTTGGGTCGTGCTAGGCTTATCAGAGAAACAGAATAAGTAGAGTAATAGCTGCCCCTAGTGGGAAGAGGAGTCTCGACCGAAATAACGAATGGCGCCCCTTGTAGACTATAAAAATTCTCACATGGAATGTGGGAGGGAGGCACTCCATGTCCAAATGACATAAGGTATATGCCTTCTTAGCCAGAAGGGAAGCGCAGATTGCCCTATTGCAGGATAAACCTATTAGAGCCAAAGAAGGAGTTGCTCTCCAACGTAGATGGAGGGGACAGGCCTATTATACAGATTACGCAGCATTCGCCAGAGGGGTATTGGTATGGATTAAACCGGGGGTCCCATTTAAATGCAAGGAACAAATAATTGATCCAGAGGCGAGTTATGTGGTGGTGCACAGGACTCTTGATGGCTGCGAAATCATGTTAGGTAGCATATTTGGCCCAAACTCCAACCACCTTTCATTCTTATCCAACCTCTCCATAGCATTGGCGCCACACCTGGTAGGATTGATCTTGATGGGAGGGGATTATAATTGTATAGCTAATGTTGAACTTGATCGATCACACCCACCATTACGAGGTTCCCCAATAGTTAGGTCAGCGCTGGTCGGGAAGGAATGGCAATCCCAATGGGGCATGATAGACTCCTGGAGAACCCATCACTCAGAGGTGAGAGACTATTCCTTATTTTCCCACTTGCATGACTTGAATGTTAGGCTGGGCATGATACTTTGCACACCAGACATACATGAACTAGTGGGGAACAGTGAATACCTTGCAAGAACAACCTCTGATCATAACCCTTTGTTACTAGGAGTGAGGTGGGATATTCCTCGGGCAAGTATCCCAACTTGCGACTAAAATCCGAAGCACTGGAGGACCCCGTCTTCTACGCAATGATTAAAAGTGCCATTACTCAATACTTCGATGAGAATGAGGGGAGAAACACTGACCCCCTGATAGTTTGGGACGCCTTTAAAGTTGTCATCAGAGGCAGATACATATCAGAGGTAGCGGGAATAAGAAAGACCCTTTTGCGTGAGACCCTTGAAGTGGAGCAGCAGTTGAGGTCTGTGGAGCGACGTAGGCCCGAACACAGTGAGATGCAGGACCAGCTGATTGAGGCTAAAAAATGGGTAGCTGAGCACATGGAAAGGTGGAGATGTTTTGATTACAGAAATTATATGATGAGAGCACACGATGAGAGAGATCTGGCGGAACACTCCTGGCCTGGTTGGCTAAACGGGGCACAGTAATTTTGGAACTCAGGGATGGAGGGGCACCCGCAGTCTACTCAACTGGGCATAAATAGCATATTTAAGGCTTACTATGCAGACTTATACCAGAGTAAGGCAACTTGTGCAGGTACCGACATAGACAACTTCTTACACCAGATAACTCTCCCAACGATGACAGTCGAACAGACTGATGCACTGGGAGGGGATATTGAGCTCTCGAAGGTCAGGGCTGCAGTTAAAACATTGGCCAGAAGCAAGACCTCTGGCACAGATGACCTACCAGTAGAATTTTATTCGACGTACATCGAAGAATTAGGCTCTAAGTTAGTGAGCCTCTATAAAGAGGCAGACTTCCTGCAATATCAAGAAAGGCTGTAGTAGTGCCTCTCTTAAAGCCAGGGACACCCCTGATAATAAAACAGCTTATAGACCACTATCTATGCTTAACCTTGACTACAAGGTACTAAGCATGATACTAGCCATGCTACTTCTCCTGCATATGAGCAACCTGCTACACACAGACCAGGTGGGGTTCATCCGGGACGTTACACTGCTACTGGACATTATTTAGGATACTCGACGCACACACTAAGGATAAGGAAGAAACGGCTATATTTGCCATATTTGTCGAAAAAGCCTTTAACAACCTAGAATGGCTCAATCTATTTAAGTATTGAAACGTTTGGTCTGGGTCAGGGGTTTGTAACATGGACCAAATTATTATATGCAGGATCGTTGGCCAGGGGTAAAACTAGGAGATTGATTTCAGACGGTTATGAAGTGACCAGGGTTATCAGACAGGGTTGACTCCTGTCGCTATTACTATTTGCCTTGGCTATGGAGCCATTGGCCTGCTAACCCAGGTCTAGGAAGCCATACAAGGGGCTTGAGTAATATGGTCAACAGTATTATATAGCACTATATGCGGATGACCTCTTGCTTTTCCTGCAAAACACGAAGGAGGATCTATGAGGAGCAAGGGAAATTCTCAATCACTTGAGAAGGGTCTCCGGATTCCGGGTTAACTGGGGAAAGTCATGCCTGTTCTTGACCACATTGGGCAGAGTCAGGCGAATATAGCACACAAAATAATTTCAGAGTCTTGATGCTTATCATATCTAGGGAAAACAATCTATCATGACACCTTAGATACCCTGGAGGGCAACGTAGAGAAGCCCATTAGAGGACCGAAAACTAACATTAACTTCTGGGCCTTCCTGCCCCTTTCTGTGATGGGCGTAATAGCCTTTTTAAAAAAGGTGGCGCTACCAATGCTACTATACTATTTAGGTACCCTTCCGATATGGATACTGCAGAGCATCTTTTAGGACGGTTATTGGTCACAGGATTTGTATGGGGGTCTGGTGTACGCAGAGTAGCGCGCACTGCAAAGACCTGTAGAAGAGTGAGGACTTGCACTCCCAGACTTTTAAAATTACTGTCTCGCAGCCTAGCTCCAGTGGCTCATGCAGTGGGTGGGGGGCAGCAAAGAAGGAACTGAGCAAATGGTCCATAATGTTCCAGACATCCAACAGTTATTCAGGGCAGTCCTGAAACAAACGGTCTCAAGAACATACATTAGCCCGGAGTTCCAAGTACCTTGTAGGTGCTGGGGTTGCTCCTTGCGGAAATCGAAAACTAAGAGGCCTTACCCACCAGACATCCCACTGAAATGGCTCAGGAAACACTTAAATGGAGGAGACAGGCACAGGCTTAGAGACTGGGTGGAGGCTGGAGCATGTCCAATGGGGACCTTGTACGAAGACAGGGCACTGATACCCTTTGATGACTTCTGAGACAGATACAAACTGCCGGGGGGTCATTTCCTCTTACACAGGGCACTGACCGTGGCAATACAGGAGCACTGGAAATTGGGGTTGAGGGAACCTCCGGTATCCACCAGTTGCCAATATATAGTGTTGTCTGCTGGGACATACAAGGCCGTTACGTGCTCCTTCCGCCAACTCCGAAGCGAGGGTGTGGCTCCCTTAGACAAAGTAAAAGCGAAGTGGGAGGAGGATCTGGGGATTCCCATAGAGGAGACAAATTAGGAAGACCTGGTGAGGCGCTTCCCCAATGTTTCCAGGAACCCGCGTTTTAAGCTCATTAACTTTTTTGTACTACATAGGGCATATCTCACCCCGGATAGGATATATAGATAATTCACGACAGCGGACGCTGCATGCCCACTGTGTAAGGAGATAGGAGCAGGGTTTTTCCACATGTTTTGAGTTGCCCACATCTGGGAGGGTTCTGTAACACGGTAGCGGACACGATGTCCGAGGTTTTAGACAAAGAAGGGAACTACACACCACAACACTGCCTGCTATATTGGTTCCCACTCACCCCCCAAGACTAAAGTCACGAGTGGATTCCAAGACCTGGCACTTCTTCTGGCTAAAAGAGAGATAGCCCGGAACTGGAAGGGACAAAGAGGGCCTGACCCGGAAAGATGGAAGAGTAAGTTAATACGCTGGTCGGATTATGATGGAGCCATTAGAACTAGAAATGCTAAAAGAGGGTAGGGTTCATTGGAATCAGCTACAGCCTGGTCGGCCCTAGTTGAGGAATTGAAAAATAGAACTGGCCACCGGTCAGAAACCCCAGAAGGGGGTTAGCTGATTTATAATACCTCCGAAGAGATTATAGGGTGCACTGGGAAGCTGAGATGTGATGGTATGAGTCTCCGTATAGCTGAAGGCAAGTAATTGTACGAATCTGATTAAATCAAATGATTTGAAAGGATAATAAGATTTACAGGGCATAGATGTCAAGAGAAAAGACCTAAACCTGTTTCCGATACGTTAAATCTGATTCACCATGACACACCTGAGAGGGGTTGGGGTGGGGGGGATTGCGATAGGGGGTATAATATAGATCTTAGTAGTTAATGACATAGCCTGTACCATGGCCGGAGAGACAAATGTAAAGGCTATACCTAGACCTGCTATATATGGACAAGGAACTTGTAGTTCATGTAGTACCTTGCGAACTTATTGTGGATATTGTGAGGGATGTATGGTCATCTGCATAACAAATAGATTATGTTGAAAAGAAAAGTTACCCGTATGGCAGGCTCTTTAGTCCTGAGGACAGGGTGCTTGGTTATAAGTGTGAGGGTGCCCCTGCATGAGCAGGACACCCCTACAAACACCAGAGTCGATTCTCCAGGCTTTGTAAGTGCGGTCAGCCATTTTATGACCTATAGTGAGCATCAGTCATTACAAGATGTCCAACTATTTGTGGATGCACCAAAGCCGGTCATGTTTGTTATCAAACATGTTGGAATCATACCCCAACACTGATTCCAGTGTTGGAAGTATGATTCCATGTACTGGGGGGGGGGCTCCTTAGGGGATCCCCGTCTCCTAGTTACAGCCTTTCAGGGTCTGCAAGCAAGCTAATACTGCTACCGACCACAGACACAATTATGCCCTCCTCCTGCTGCTGAGCTGAGCTCGAACAGGGGAAGGTAGAACAATAAGTTTCCTGTTGCAGGGAGGTGTGACCAACTCCCAGACAGGACTTTGTGCTTTGGGCTGGGGTGGGGTGCTTGCCAGCGCCAACAGATTGCTTTGTAGGGCACGTTTGGTTTCCTCTTTGCAAACTTCAGTTTGAACCAGTTCAGGAGCCCTTGGCTCCTGCACTGGTGCGATACTCGACAAATTACTTGTGAGTATCCTCCCCTCTGTCCAGCCTCTCCTCTGAGAGGGATCCCCAAGTTGTTCCAACCGTTTCCTTAGGGTACTTAAGGGCTTACCTGTGGGTGGGTCCTTAGATTAGTCATGGGACAAGACTCAACCCTGAAATTATGTCGCTCTTCACTTGTCTGGACACTTGGACTTCGTTGGACTTCGACTGGAACAGAGATTGCAACAAGGAAGACTCCTTCTGCTCCTGGTCTCGCTGTTCTTCAAGTATTCTTCATTGTCTGTGTCTGTGCTTCTTCCAGGTTTTTCAACAGACTTGTGGGCATCAAGGACACTCAAAGAAATCTCCCTTGAAGTGAAGGAATCACTCCCCTGCAGGCACCGCAACAAAGCTGACCGGTCTACTGCTTCTGTCGTCCGCCAGACTTCCCAAGGCTCAGCAACACAAGTGGTGGTTCTGCAACTCCCTCAAGGCCTGACCTGCCCTCTTTGCAATTTGAGGCCAGTATCCCTCGTCTGAACCACTGGGACAAAACCTCTATGCACCACGTTGACTTGCCGTTGCCAATGCTTGTTGGCTCTGCACTCCAGAGATCTTGGGGCCACAAGAAGCTCCAGCATCTCTGCCCTCCAAGATCAGTGTCCTTACCACATCCTCTGTACTGTGGACCTTGATCTTTAGTGAGCTGCTGAAGGTCCTTGTGCGACTCCTGTGCCTTTGGCCTGTGGGTCCTCCATAGGGTCTTCTCTTGCTTCACTGGGCTCCTCTGCTTGCTCAGGGTCTGCTCTGACTCTCCTGCTGTTGGAGTCCCTTGGACCTTGCTGGTCCAAATGTTGTTCCTTTTTAGTCTTCCACGCCAGTTGCTGCTACCAAGGCTTGTTGGTGCTCCCGGCAGACACAAACCACCTAGACACTGACATCCAACGTGGGACAGCTCGTGCATGGTTCCTGGTCTTCCTCAGCATTGCCTGATCCTCACAGCTGCAGCGACAAGGTCACCGTTGACTCTTCAGAATAACCCAACATTGTTGGGCATTGCCTCCTGGTCAACTCCAAGTGGCATAGACTCTGTCCCCTCTGCTTACAGGTTCTTCACTTCAGAATCCACCCTTGGATTCCACCGGACTCTTTCACAGTCTTCTCAAAAGGCATCTTCTTTGAAGTCATCCATTGTGGTCTACAGCAGGTTCTGACGTCACTTCACTCCTATGCACCCGGCTTCCCTGGTGTAGGTAACCTGGATCCTGGGGCATCCACGAATAGGGTGGCTCTCCAACCTTCTGTCTTCCGAAGGGTTTCTTCTGGTTCCTTTTGAGAAGGGTCCTTCCTCTCGATTGACTTCCATTGGGCATGCAGCTGTGTTTCCACTTTGCACACAGCCTACGTGGGGTTCCAGGGTGGTTCCTTGTGTCCCCGGCTCCTCTGGATCTTCTGGCGCAAATCCCATTCTCCTTTACAGTTCACATTCCACTTTCTTAGTATATGGTTTGGTCTTCCCCTGGAGATCACTGTATTCTCCAGGATTAGGGTGTCTTTCATAGATTCACATGCTTGAATATTCCCCGTCGTCGGAGTGGGAGTCCCACGGTAAATAAAATAGCAATAACATATTCATAATATGTATATGTAAAACATAACACATGAAATATACATTAGAATATACATTAGAAAAAAGGCAGTGAATGTCAGACATAATTCCTACATAGGAATACATGGAGAGAGAAAAAACACTTGTAGCCTATTCCTGTCATTATGCTGGTCCAAACTGTAGCCAATCGGGCGCCAGCAGCCCTCCAGAACCTTCTCCTCAGAGCTCAGTACCTCAGATTTTCTACCGCACGTCGTGTGAAGGGAGTCTCCCTGAGCTCTGCTCAGTTTTCAACTTTTCTTCAGGTTTTTCCTGTGATTTCAGCATGTCTTCTAGTAAGAAGACTTTATTTAGACCTTTCTCTTCTTGTGGAAAGCCTTTGCTCTACATATCCACACAGTAAGTGTATTTACTGTCTTTACCCTGACCATGAGGTGGGTAAATGTAAATTCTGTAGAACTTTTTCTACAAAAACCCTTAAGGACAGGGAAGGCAGTCTCCTCCTGTGGCTTCTGAGACTTAAGGGCAAGGATAATATACTTTCTGATGCGGAAAGTCTAATGTCTGGTACTTCTCATGCAGCATCTAAACGTAGTAGTGTGCAGGGCTTGCCCTCTCCATTCATTAAAAAGAAGAACATTTCTCTTTCTATGGCTCCTGCGGTGTCTTCACCTCCTCCTACTACTTCGACGCCCACGAGACCTGGCCCTCAGGCGTCTGCTGCATCTTCACTTCATGTTTCTGTGAAAAAACATGTTTCTTCGTCGACGGCTACGTGACGAAAACGTCTGCTGCAGGATCGTCGACGGCTGTCTCATTGACGTCATCATCGTTGACGAAGGTATCCCTCAGTTTAAAGACTGTCATCTACCATACCCACAAGACGCCTACTTCCATGTCCCTATTCTTCCGCGACATCGGAAGTACTTGCGTTTCCGTGTGGGACGAAAAGACTTCCAGTTCAATGGGCTGCCTTTCGGCCTACGCTACGCCCCTCACGTCTTCACGAAGGTGTTAGCTTACCTGCGTCTCCAGGGCGTCCAAATTTTTCCATACCTGGACGACTGTCTCCTAAAATCGGTCTCACACACAGCTACTTCAGGACACGCGCCTGTGTCAGGAGGTATTTTGCTCCCTCGGCCTTTCCATAAACTCCAACAAGTCCCAATTAGATCCAGCTCCCTGCAGGAATTTTCTAGGAGCAACGTTGGACACTACTCTTGCAAAAGCATTTGTGTCTCAGGAGCGTCAATAAAAGATTCTTCGCTTAGTGTCCCTAATTCGGGCAAAACAGTCCGTTTCAGTCCGACTCTTGAAGTCATTTCTGGGAATGGCGTCATCATGCATTTCATTGATCCCAAATTGCAGACTACGGACACGCCCCATTCAGGAAGAATTGGACGGACCGTGGCGCCAAGTCACCGGTTCCTTCAACGACATCGTCAGTGTAACTGCTCGCATGAGGGCAGCTCTCAAATGGTGGGCACAGCCATTCAACCTTGCTGCAGGAACTTCGTTTCTTTCCACCACTCCAGAACTTACTCTTACAACGGACGCCTCATTAAAAGCATGGAGTGCACACCTTCAAGGCCTGTCCATAAAGGGCAAGTGGACTCTGCCTCAGCAAGCCTGGCACATCACCAGGCTGGAGTTGATGGCCATTTTTCTGGCACTCAAGTTGTTCCATCCGTTGATCCGAGGAGAATCAGTCCTTATTCAGACGGACAATACAAACAGCATGCACTATGTCAACAAGCAGGGCGGAACCAAATCTCCACTTTTGTGTCGACTGGCGCAGATGAGGAGTTCAGCCTTCAGGGACTGGGCTCTGAGTCACCAGATCACTCTGACCGCAGTTCATCTCCCAGGCATCTCCAACATCCTAGCGGATTCCTTAAGCAGATCCACGTCATCGACCCACGAGTGGGAGTTACATCAACCAACACTCGATCTAGTTTTTCGGCGATGGGGTCGTCCGCTACTGTATCTCTTTGCCACTTTAGAAAACCGGAAATGCCCATTTTACGCAAGCTGGCATCCCCACCGGGGGTCACGCGGCAAGGCTCTTTTGAGGAACTGGTGCAATCTGTTTGCTTACGCTTTTCCTCCAATTCCGCTGGTGCCTCGATTTTGTGGAAGATGCGGAGACAGCCTTGCCACATTCTCCTGATAGCTCCAAGATGGCCTCGGCAGGCATGGTTTTCGGAGCTGCTTCTTCTATCCCAGTGCGAGCCCATCCTCCTTCATCCTCGGGCGGACCTCCTCATGATGGACAGGGGTCAGATTTGCCATCCGACCCCCTCCACTCTGAATTTGTCAGCCAGGCACCTGAGCACCTTGAATTTGCTCATCTAAACATCTTGCCAGACTTCAGAGACATTCTCGCTCAGGCCAGCGCTCCGTCAACAGTGAAAACCAACAAGCTCAAATGGAAGAGGTTTTGCCATTGGTGGGCAGCTGCTGGTGTCCATCCTATTTGCTCCACGCCTGCGCAGTTGCTCCCGTTCTTTTTACAACTGGCTCAGTCGGGGCTTTCCCATTCGACTCTGAAAGTTTTTCTGGCTGCAATTTCCCGCTTCCGCCAGGATGGCTCCACCTCGCTCTGTTCTTCAAGGATCATTCGTCAATTCTTCAAGGGATTGTTCCGAAAGTTTCCACCTATTCGGCGCCCTCCTCCTACTTGGCACCTCAATATCGTGTTGGCACAGCTAATGTAAATGTATTTGAGCTTATATAGCGCACAGCTACCCGCAGTGGGTTTCCCGGCGCTTGCTTAGGGAACCCGTCCTGGTATTCCCCTGTGAGATAACCCCGGCAGGGTATCCACAAGGTGAAAGCCAGGCATCCCGCCGCGAGGGGGTGTTGTGGAGATTAAGCAAGCTATTGCCCAGAGTCGCAGAGTGTGAACCCGTGAGTCGAGAAGGCACCGGAGCGAGAATAACGAGTCCGTGGAATTTTTGAGACACAAGACCCGCCGAGGCGGGGAATTGAACCCTGGTCCAGGGCCGATCTCAGATTCCGGGTCTGCCGCCTCTAACCCCTGAGCCACACTTCTCCACTAATGAAGGCACCATTCGAACCTATACACAAGGCAGACTTAAAGTTTCTAACCTGGAAGGTAGCTCTTCTCTTCTACCTCATCACGTCGCATAAGTGATATTCATGCCTTCACTATAAAACCTCCTTTTCTTCAATTCAAACCTGACTGTGTAGTGCTTCGCACCAATCCCACCTTCTTGCCGAAGGTGCCATCGGGTTTCTACATTAACAAACCTGTTTTCTTAAAAACCTTCTTTGCCGATCCACAGTCTCCGGCGGAGCAGCGTTTACACTCCTTGGACATTAAAAGGTGCCTGAAATTCTACATCAGCAGAGCGGCCCCTTTTCGCAAATCCGATCAATTTTTCATAGCTTATGGACGCTTCCACAAAGGGCGTCCAGTTACCAAACCAACATTTGCTCGTTGGGTTTCTTCGGCCATTTCCTTCTGCCATCAAAAGTCCGGCAAGCCTCAGCAATCTTCAGTGAGGGCCCATTCTACCAGGGCGATGTCGTCTTCTACTGCCCTGCTCACCGGTGTACCGCTGCTACATCAGATCTGCAGAGCAGCCACGCGGATACTGCAGTGGGACAGGCTGTACTTCGCAATCTTTTTAAATAAGGTGAGCCTCTGTCTTCCCTCCTCCGTTATGGTTTAACCCCTTCCATGCTCATGACGGAACGGTTCCGTCATGAGCGTCGGTTGGCCTGTGCTTATGACGGAACCGTTCTGTCATGGTTCTATTGGTTCTTTAGAACCTTCAGCACCACAGCGGAATTCGCGCAGCGCTGAAGGGGTTAACACTCTTACTGTTATGACTTGCATGACTATATTATTGGTCTTATTAAGTCGTTCCATGTTGTTGCATCACTATTGAAGCCTTCTCGGCTGTTACTGCTCTCTATTCTATATTCAAGCATGTGAATCTATGAAAGACACCCTAATACTGGAGAAGAACAATGTTACTTACCTGTAAACAGGTGGTTCTCCAGTATTGGTCTCTTTCATAGATTCACATGTGACCCACCCTCCTCCCCTCAGAGGCTCTCACCTCCTCATAGACTCTATGGTCACTCTTGTGCTACGAAAATCTGAGGTACTGAGCTCTGAGGAGAAGGTTCTGGAGGGCTGCTGGCGCCTGATTGGCTACAGTTTGGACCAGCATAATGACAGGAATAGGCTACAAGTGTTTTTTCTCTCTCCATGTATTCCTATGTAGGAATTATGTCTGACCTTTACTGCCTTTTTTTAATGTATATTTCATGTGTTATGTTTTACATATACATATTATGAGTATGTTATTGCTATTTTATTTACCATGGGACTCCCACTCCGACGACGGGGAATATTCAAGCATGTGAATCTATGAAAGACACCAATACTGGAGAACCACAGGTAGGTAACATTGTTATTTTGTGCTACTTATCTGATTGCCTTTGAAGTATTCTTGTGTATTGTGTTGATATCTCAGAGTAGGAAATATAACGATGTGATAGTGATATTGTGTTGTAATAAATAGACTTATTTTTGCTAAACGTTTTTTTTTTTTTTTAATATCATTTGCGTACATGGCTCCAATCTATCAAAACAAAAAACTGCTGCAGAGTAGAAAATCAGGCAGTGCCTCTGTACTGTCTCAGCGTCAGCTGGCAGGCATAGCGTAGAAGGGATGGTGGCCGGATCCCAACAGTAACATCTGGCGAGCCATGAAACTCTAGCATGCGGGCGGTTTTGTTGGACAATAGTGCCCGAGGTACCAGGGCCCTTAAAGCACCGCCACTACTGTAGCAGAACCAGAAGGTGAGCCATGTCTGCGTTAATCATTGGACCTGGGGAAAAAAGAAAAAGAAAAAAAAAAACAGGTTTAACGTGGCCTCTCCAGTTGCTTCCAAAAGGCTCTTTTTCCCTGATTCCCTCCCCTTGCCAGATCGAGTTTTGAAATCTGGAGAATTGAAGAACGCCATTCGTAAAAGGTAGGTGGCAAGGCGTCTTTCCAATGTCTGCAAATTTCCCTGCGAGCCGCCAAAATGGAATAGAACACCAGGTTAGGGGCAGCGCTGCGGGCCTTTCCACTCAGACCAAAGATGACTAAGCCCAAATCTATAGTGATCTGAAAATCCAGTATCAAAGACAGTTTGTTACTTATGGAATCCCAGAAAGGGGTAATCTGCGGACATTCAAAGAACATATGGATGTCAGACGCCGCCTCCAGTCCACATCTTGGGCAAGAGACCGGACCTGTCAGGGAAAATTTAGATAGTCTCTGCGGGGAGTAGTAAGCCCTGTGCATTGTAAATAAGTGGTTCCTTCGGAGCCAAGCAGGCTTAACCAAGTCCCACAGCACCCTGCATGAAGTTATCCAAAGTTCTTCCACGTCTTTTCCTGGCATCGACTCAGCCCACAATTGCGTTGGAAGACAGAATTTACCATCTGCTTCCTCTAGGATCATGTTATACCAGAGCGAGATCTTTCTTTATAGGGGGTTTGTCCACCAGGCATGCCTCTAATTCACTCCCTCCCCCTATGGGAAGACTGCTGTTCCGCGAGGACTGTGTGCTAGATGCCTGAGCCCAACTTGAGATTTGTAAATATTTAAATCTTGAGAATCTTGGCCCGACTTTGTTGGTCAAATAGTTCCAAAGAAGTAGAGATCCGTCAGAAAACAAGTCTCCCCAGGATACTATTCTAGCCTCTTTAAGTGGTAAAGCTAATGCATCTTCCGCCCAGGCTGGGGGCGCGGTAAATCCCATATTGGAGCTCTGCTTGAGTGATATCCTAGATTAGTCGAGTTCCTCACTCTATACCACATGTTGGCCATCCCCTGTAGTACCTTCAGCTTTATTTATTTTTTTAATTTGGGGTCTCCAAATTTGAACAGGAAACTGGCCTGCCCAACTCCCTCACAGCTCAGCAAGGTGGAAAACATAAGGCCCAGGCCTGTCTCAGTTGGTGTTTTCAAAAGCATTCGTGCATGCGCTAGCTGAAATGCCCATGCGTAAGCCTGAAGGTCTGGGCCCGCCCTTCTCCCTTCGACGCCTTATCTTTTTCCAAGCAATTCTTGGATTCTTGTTATTCCAAATGAGAGGAAATCTCGCTCTGCAGCTTTGAAATTAATTTAGGATCAAAAAACAGCGGAATTGAATTAAATAAAAAAGAAACCTTTGTCAGTATAGTCATTTTAACTAAATGTACCTTCCCCAAGATGGTAAGAGGGAGATGTGCCCATGCTCTCATCAGTTTTCAGCACTGCGCTGCAACTTTTGCAAAATTTAAAGAGGCTATCAAATTTATATTTTTGTCTATATTTATCCCCAGGTACCGCAAGTTAACTCTTGATGTTTCACTGTGGGTATTTAGGTTGACATTCCAGGACATTGACTCAGTTTTGGAGGCATTCACCTCATATCCTGAAACCTTTCCAAATTCCAGGGCTAAATCTATGACCGCTGGAAACGCAGTGTTAATGTCTGGTGTAAAAATCATGATATCGTCTGCGTAAAGGGCCACTTTTTTGACCCAGTCGCAGTAAACAAAAGGTTTAATTAGTGTGTTTTTTCTCAATTTCTGTGCGAATGGCTCTATATATAAATCGAATAACAGGGGAGACAGAGGACACCCCTGTCTCGTGCCCCTCGTTACCCTAAATGGCTCGGATAAGCCCCCATTGATCAAAATTGAGGCCGAAGGGCTTCTGTAAAGCAATTTTATTGCTCTGCAGAACTTGTCCCCCACATGGAATTTCAACAAGGCCTCCGACAGGTATTGCTAATTCACCCTGTCGAAGGCCTTGGTGGCGTCCAAAGTGAGGACCGAGAGGGGCAAAGCCTCCTTCGTCGCCACATCTATAGCGCCCACAAGATCATACGTGAGATCAAATAGCTGTCTCCCCTTTACGAAGCCTTTTTGATTGGGATGCAATGTATCCGGGGCTACCTGACCGAGCCTTTTGGCCAATATTGCCGTAAAGATCTTGTAGTCTGCGTTTAAAATTGATATTGGCTGATACGAGCCACAATCGGATGGGGGCTTTCCTGGCTTCAAGATGAGTGTTATGGAGGCGTTGTACCAGGATGCTGGGGGACTTCTCCTTCCCTTAATATCTTATTAAACAGTTCCACCAGAACGGGAGATACCTCAAGTTTTTGTAGATTTCAGACGGTAAGCCGTCAGTTCCTGCAGCCTTACCTCCCTTAGCTCCCTGTATGGCCCGCTCTACCTCAGTCTTGGTTATTTCTTTGTCTAAAAGTGTACTCTGTGCAGCCGTCAGAGATGGTAGCGAGATATCTTCTAACCAGCTCGCAATATTTTCAGAAGGAACACTAAGGTCTTCCTGATATATTGCCTGGAAGAAATCTTTAAAAGTTTCCCTAATGTCAACATCTTTTGTAAAGGTGCCTCTATCTGTTGTGACTGAGTCAATATGATTTCGCACCCGATCGGATTTTACTTTCCATTTCAGCAACCTGCCAGCCCCCTCCCCGTATTGAAAATTAGATAGTTTGCTCGCCTCCCATCTCTGCAAAATACGTTTGTCTAAAACAGATGTCAGTTTATTTTTCAATTCCACCAATTTTGCGTGTTTCTGGGATAAATCATGATTGTTGTCATCCCTACAATTTTCAATGTCTACCTGGGCTGCTGTCATACTCTCTTCGATAGAAGACACCTCTTCCATATATTGCCTTCTTCTATATGTAGTTCTGTTCTTTATAATTCCTCTTAATGTACACTTGAAGGCATCCCAAACAACACCCAGTGATGCTGAACCAATATTGGTTTTAAAGAACGCCTGTGCTTCTGATTGTATAAACTCTATCTTCCAATGAAGTAAGGAGAGATCTATCGAAAGACCACGTCCTAGTGGGGAGCTTATCCCCCCACTCAAGTTCCAACTTCATGGCAGAATGGTCGGAGAGATGCGAAGAAAGATATCCTACGTTCTTGACCAAGTTAGCCAGATCTCGGCTAACTAAGATAAAATCTATCCTCGACCGATGTCGATATTTAAGATTCCTGAATGAGAATCCCTGCCTCTACCCTGCTCTTACCCTCCAGATATCGACGTAGCCATATTGGTTCATGCACCTAAGTAAACAGTTTCTAGATTTTGAAAGAAGCTGCTGTCTACTTGTTGGGGACTTGTCCAGTATAGGATTTAAAACGATGTTAAAGTCGCCAGTAATTACAACTGGCTCCGGGAATTGTAAAAGATGAGAAAATATAGATTCTAGTGCCGTAGGGTCGTCACGATTCGGCCCATAGTAGCCGACTAGTGTTAAAACTGCACCACCTATCTCGACCACCACAATAACCTATCTTCCTCCAGTGTCCGCCTTTTGCTGTATGATTTTCATGTTCATAGGTTTTTTGAACAAGATAGACACACCCCTTATATTCAGCGATTGAGAGGTAGAGACTGAAATGTCCAACCACCTGTTCTTCTTAACTAGCGCAAGCATTTCACCCTCAATTAAGTGTGTCTCCTGTAGTATAATGATATCCGCATCAACATCCCGCACATACTGAAGAATTTTATTTGCTCGGGGTTTGGTGCGGAGACCATTAACATTCCAGGAGAAAATATTAAGCTTTCGCATAGCCCTAGGAATAAAAATTAGTAGAGAATACTGCCGAATTATACAATACCCTGTTTATCTGCCATTTAGAATTAAACTCCCTAATAAATGATGATTGGAGCTCAATTGAGAATAAGTATTTTTTTGCTTTTTCATTCCGTCCCTCCACCCCTCTGTGCCCCCCCAGGACACCCTCCCTCCCATGGGAAACCCTTGTACTCACTATCCGGAGTTCCGGAAGTAAGTGCCCTGACTCCCCCGAACCCCCAATAAGTGCCACAAATTTTTACTTTATTGTGTTCTTATTCGCTCCCTTTTTTTATTTTTATTTTTTATTATTTTATTTTTTATAGTGCTTACGATACACTATTTAATCCTTGGAAATTTGGTGTAATAACTAGCAGGACCTTAGCTAGAGGTTATTTTTTTTTTTGTATAGTACTCTTCCGCTGCCTCCTAAATCAAATCCTGTTTTAATTTATAGTAGAAGATACAAGGGGGAGGACTTATAAATCCTGTGAAAAAAGGATTATCCTATAGATTATCCTATTAGCCATGCATACTGAACCGCTTGCTTATTCTAGTCAACTGGCCCCTTCCCCTTCCTACTTCTTACTACCCAAAGATGATAACAGCTCGTCTGCAGCCTGAACTGATCGTATATTATGCATTTTATTATCATGCATTATTTTAAGGGAAGCAGGGAACCCCATCTGCACCATGGCACCCAACCTACGAAAAGCGTCCATCCTTCTACCCAGCTCCCACTGTTTGTCAAGAGTGAATCTGGACAAGTCTGAGCGTACCTGGAAGTTGAACCCCTTGCCTGATAATGATTTTTGTTTTAAGGCTAGGTTCAAGATTTGCTCTTTCAAAGTGTACGTATGAAAATTCACAAGGATTTTCCTTGGCTTAGTTCTCTGCGGGTTGCGCCTAAATGGGTCCCTGTGGATACGCTGTATATCCATTGCGAGATCCTCGTTGGAATGTTGCAGGTTGAGAGACTCTTTTAGCAGCGAGATAGTAAAGCCCTTGATATCTGTTCCTTCACTTCCTTCCGGGACATTTAAGATACGGATATTGCAACGTCTGGCATTGTTTTCCACAACCTCCATTCTCTCTGATAAAGCTGTGTCTTCTCTCCTTAGCTTCAGTATATCATCCTGAACGCTCTCGGCGCGCATAGATATTTGCCCCACAGTCTCTTCTAAGGCTTGGGTTCTTGCAGAGAGGCCAACAATCTTTTCGTCCAGGGACTCGCAAAAGCTTCTTATGTCTCTTTGATTAGAAGCAGACTCCTCGAAGCCTTGCTTGATTTCGGCTGATAATGCTGCAAACATCAGCTGCAATGAAGCGACAGAGATAGGAGTGGAGCTAGGATCCGGGGCTCCACTTTCCTCGGGGCTAAGAAACACACCGCCATCAATTGAGCTAGGGGCCAGAAGAGGCCCAGGAGGTAGTGTTGTATCTGCTTCCACACTGCTCTTACCATTGATATTCTCTAAGTATGTTGTTGTTAAATGGTCTTTGCCCCAAATTTCATCTTGAGAGGGTGAAGGTAAGGGTGAGGGGGACACAGCTATAGTTTGAGCTGGCATAGCATCCGTTATATCAATTTCGTGAGCCGGTCCTGAAGTTACCACTTGACTGCTAAATAGGTCTGAAGCTGATGGAGCTGTTGGACCCTCCACAGCCCCCACATTGAGGTGCAGAAGAGCATTGGAATCGGAGTCCAGCAACTGCCCCGCTGATCCGCTAGGAAGTCCTTGCTCCAGGTCTTGCTCCAGCGACGCCATCATGCTGTTCTCAGTCAGTGGCTCAGTGGGATAACTGTCCTTCAGCAAGCGGTCTTGACCTATTTCCAGCACCTGCGGGATCACTTTAAAGTAAGAGCGCAGAGAGGGGGTAATCTTTGAGGTAGAAGCTGGAGAAGGTTTTGCCGCCCTACTACACTTTCTCCCCCTCTTAGACTTTACCTCAACAGAGAGGTATGAAGATGTTTTTTCTGAATTTAAACTGGAGGGTAGTCGTGTAGAGACTTGAGGGGGCGCCCCAAGTCCAGAGCCCACTAAAGCTACCGATGTTTCTGAGGGGTCTGAGGCTACTGACGTTCCCCCTGAAAACTTCTCCAATAAAGATGCCTCCCCACCTTTGCCCTTCTTTTTACGGGGACACTTTAACTTCCCCAATCCTTTAGTAGAAATCTTACTTTGTCTTTCTTTAGAAGCCTCAGCTGCTTTCATGTATGTAGAGGGGACTTCAAAAACTTCCTGCTTACTCCAACCTTTCTTCCCCTTTACCTCTATTATGCATGCGTCCTCCTCCAGCAGACCACTTTCGGGTAATCCAGCGTCTGTCCCCGTATCAGGCACTCTCTCGCTGTTTTTGCTTGCGTAGGAGTCCTTACGGAGACTCCGTACGTGCCTAGCCCTGCGGAGCTCCAGGGTGGCCTGACCCCAATGCAGCAGCTCTGGCACCCGCTGCTCTCTCGCTGGGCGTTTCTTGCACTCGGTCTCGGTCTTGGTGCTCTCCGCCTCCGCGCCAAGACCCACACACATCGGGGCGGAGCCGGAGCTGGAGTCGGAGCCGCGTTATGCGGGAGCTTCGTAGATCAAATACATGGGAATTCTGATGAAAATTGCTGCGGTTGTTCCAAAATGTTAAGCCGCATTATATACCGAAGCGACATGCTTTCAAGCTGGAGCGAAGAAGAATACAGAGAAAGCCGCGGCACTCATGCGGGGTCAGAGCAGAGCACTACGGCAGTCAGCCTGCTGCCGCCGTGTTTCCCCACCCATACATTTACATTTACATATTTTTGCTAAACTTTGTGTGGTTTCTTTTCATCGAACTTACACTACAGATTAAACTGATCAACACTCCTTCAAGATAAGCCTGAAGGCTGATCTCCACATCTACCACTTTGAGACTTTTTTATGGTTATCAAAGACCACTAAAACCACTTTAAGGTTTGACTGGATTAGTGCAAGGTGCATCACTTGAATAAGTGTGCACCATATACTAAGCCAGCCTCCTACACATGGGCTAAGCCCTGATCACTGGAAAGGCCCTGCTGTGCCCTGTCCTGGACAACAACCTCCCGGACTGCTCAGCTGTGGTTAGTGCACTTGATTGAAGGTATCCTCATTTTACCCAAATAATACACATTGTTTTGTGATTGGCTGATATTTGGTCACAGCATTAACCATGATTCATGCACATACAGGCTTCTGTTATGTAGTGTAACTTAGAGATATGTACTTTGAGAATTCTATGGATTTCCGCCAAGGAATTGCATGTCCTATTAGCCTTTATTTGATCTATCCTATAGCTTTCACCAGATAACTTTTTCAATTCTAATAAACATTACATTGGTCATGGGCTATAGTTTTTATCAAACAATTCTTCAGTTCTAAGACTCTTAAACACATGCGACCTGATTCACAAAGGCCTCCGCACTCGGGGTGAAATCTTTGCAATCAGAATCCCCATTGCAGAGATTCTGCCCCTAGTGTGGAGATTCCCCCAGGACTGCAGGTCCTCCGCCACGCGTGGAGAGGCCCTTTATTAATCAGGCCCAAGATATAATTTGGTAGGGCTTATCTTTAGTTGAGCATTCCATTTGTTATTTGCTCAGTGACCTACAGAATTACATTTCATTGGTCGTTGCTGTGCCTTTGTCAGTTAGTAATATTGTTCTCAAAAGAGTCTTTGGGATGTATAAACAATTGATTGTTGTTGTATAATTTTGATAGCCGAAATACTGATTCGACCCAGAAGAGGATATTGACTGGAATGGATATGTAGTCGATATTTGCTTAACTTTTGCTGGAAATGACTGTTTATGGATGACTGTTTCTGGGTTTTGTCAAATCAGGGATCTGATGCCTATCCAAAATATTGCTGCTTGGATCCTTTGTTACGCTTCAGCCGGCCGATGGGGTAGGGACATGATTACACTAGAGCTCCTCTGCTTATACTCTAGCTGCCGCTACATCCTTGCATGGTGACAGTCGCTAATTGCAGCATTGCTGTTTCTTGGAGGTTCTAGGTAGGGCACGGAGCTGCATATCTACTTCACACACAACAGATGTTGAGAAAAGGTATTTGTTTGTGAACCCTGGCCCCTCCTTCAAAATAACATTCCTCTACCCTCAAGAAATACTATTGAGGAAGGAAATCGGCTTCCATACAAGCAAATAGTAAAATATGGGCATTGATTCGGAGCCTTAACTAAATACGTCATGAGGTGCTGCGTCATCACCCGGTCAGAATTGGGACACATCGATAAGTAAAAGGACAATACTGAAAAACGAATCATTTTGTGCAAGATTCCCACATCCTATAAACCATGTCCTCGGCTACCTTTGGGAATTTTTTCAAATTCTCTCCTATGATTAGTAGACAGTTCATCTATTCAAAAGAATAAATAAATTGAGTCCTGTGTGATAGTGTGAAGAAATAGCACAGAGAAGCTGTGCTGCGAGTAGGTTGTCCCTGATAAATCTTTGCCTCTCTCTTCTCTATTCTAGTATCTTGTCCTAAAAGGAGCAGGTCAACCAGCAGGCCAGCTTTCAGACTTCATCAGCATTTCAGGGAGGAATTTGGCCACAGCGATTACACAGGCTTAACTGACTGGATAGCTGTTTGTATCCCATTCTGTACCCTATATCTGTAAGACTTTAACAAAATGTTTCATTTATACCCAAAGTAAGGCCTAATCCCTTTATTTGGATTTGAAGTACTTGAGGGGAGGGGGAATCCAAGGAAAATGATTTAAATAAAGGGTGTGAAGTTGCAGGTTCTCACCTGGTTTCCTGTGGGAGATACTGCATGTGAAGTATTTCCGTGAGTGTTTAGCTTTTAGCACGTTACACTTTGCTCACGTATAAGTGTTAATCAGGGAAATCTTTGAACTCACTGAACCGATGGATATCTAGGGAGCTGAACAAGAGGAAGGTCGGGCCCGAAGACCCTTCAAGAACATTATAGTTAAGATCCACCACTAGCAGGCTGCTCTTTCGTCCTGGAGGGACTGTAGCGTGACAGCCCATGGGCTCCCCGGCCTTGAGCCTAGTCGGGGTGAGTGAAACTGATTAAAAGGAAACCCAGATGTCTTGGATTTGAAGATTAAAATTCCAGTATATGTATTTCCTTGATCTTCGGTAACTGGCATATAGCTGAGAAATTGAATTTTGAGCCAATGTGTGTAGTAATGGGACTTGGCTTTCTCCTGGTGTATCAGTACACCTCAGCTGGATCGCCTTGTGTTTTTTCTGTGCAAAGTGTAGCTATTTGAATATAGATGATCGTATTGACTATGTTTTAATGATTGACAAACATATGGCTTTGGGATGACATTGTGTACGGATCAATTTATTGTAGCTGCAGGGATGCCAAACTGTCCCTGTGCTTTGTTGGGTTGTAGTGGATGTAATTGACGTTGTTCTATATGTTTGCCATCTGCATTCTCTGAAGTTTATGTTGTTAACTACGTTGCCGACCAGCAGCAGCACGTTAGCTTATAAATCTGAAAGAAGCAGAAAAATGAAAAAAAACATTTGGCAATACTGAATGTAATTTTGAGATCGTAAGAGATGCAAAACCTTTCTCATCGGTTGTCCCATCGTGAGCAGGTGATGGGAATAAAAGGAATTGTATTCAAAAGCAAAGGCAAACGTTAGTTGATAAATTAAGAGAAAGTAGATGGGGATGAAATTAATATACGATCGGCACTGAAGTGCTAATAATACTCTGCTCCAACCTAAATAATCCCTTCTATCAGCATTTGTATATACACTGACTGTGGCATCACAGCCTAAGCATTCCCAGCTAAGTTACCTTCCAGGCACGGTGGATTAACTCTGTTTTAAGGGTTGTAATGGCGATCAATAAATTCCGAACTACTGCAGGGGAGAAATTCTAGAAGTAAATGCTGACTTGTCCTAAAAGTCCCTAAACTGAAACTCCCATTTATATTTATTTATTGTATTTATTTATATCATTTATAGAGTGCATGAATCATCCCGGTTGCGGTATCTCCGCGCTGTGGTATCGCTCAGGAAAAGCCAGAGTAGGTGGATCAGAACAGTGAAGTTTTTAGTTTTTTCCTAAAGGACATTTAGTTTGTGCATTGACAAATGTCCATGGGTAGTTGGTTCCAGAGTTGAGGGGCTAGGTAAGAAAAGGCTTTGCCTCCCAATATAGTTTGCTTTATATGCAGTACGATAAGGAGATCCTTGCCTCCTGACCTGAGGGTTCGCGAGGGAGTGTATCAGACCAATTTGTCCGACCGATATCTGGGTCCCATTTTATGTAAGGCTTTAAACGCCATGCAGCTGACCTTGAATGTAACTCTTTTACGTATGCGCAGCCAGTGCAGTTTGTGGAGAAGGGGGAGTGAGGCTGTTCTGGGGGTGGGGTGGGGGGGGGGGCACTGGTTACTAGATGGGCTGTCATATTCTGGACTACTTGCTGACTGTTCAAGGAGGTTTCCTTTGCTGAGATCAGCAGGGCATTGCTGTAGTCCTGGCGGCTTAGGATCAATGCTTTTACCAGGGTTTTACGTGTGGAGGAAGGGAGGAGGTGAAAGACTCTGCAAAGCAGGCTTAGTGCATGGAAGCATACCCGGGTGGTTGCAACAACTTGTTCCTCCAGGTTTAATTTGTTATCTATTAGGACCCCTAGGTTCTTAACCACTGGTTTTGGGGACGGTGCTGGTCCCAGTTCCACGGGCCACAAGTTGGGTGACCATCTGGTTACTGCATCTTTGAATAGCATGATTTCAGTTTTTTGTGCATTCAACTGAAGGAAGTTGTTGCTCATCCATTCCGTTATGGTTTTCATGCCGTCTGCGAAGATGTCCTCGATGTTAGTGTTGTTTTTGTCGAAGGAAAGTTGTGTCGTCCGAATAGGATATAGGTATGAATCCAATGTTTCTCAGAAGTGACTAAAGTGGGGCAACATAAATGTTAAATAATGTGGGGCTTAGGCAAGAGCCCTGGGGGACGCCTTTAGAAACCGGGGTGGTCTGAGATCTGAACGGACCTAGGTTTACAGTTTGGGTTCTCTCTTTCAGGAAATCAGTCAGCCAATGTAATGCATTGTTCTTAATGCCTATGGCTCTTAATCTTTCTAGCAGGATCTGGTGTGAGATGGTGTAGAATGCCGTGGACAGGTCAAGCAGTATGAGAATTACTGCTCGGCCAGCGTCCGCATGTATTCAGATGTCATCTGTGACATTAACCAGAGCTGATTCCTTGATGTGTCTGGGGCGGAAGCCTGAACGTGAGTAGTCAAGGCACTCAGAGGATTCAATGAAAGTAGAAAGGTGTGCATTAATGTTTTTCAAGTAGTTTGCAATGAATAGGTAGTAGCAACATGGGTCGGTAATTGGAGATCACGTCAGGGGGTAGTTAGGTATTTTCCCTAATAGGCAGAATCTGAGTGGCTTTCCACTCCTTTGGAAGCTTGCCTTCCTTTATTGAACTGTTTAAAATGGAGCAGATTGGGGCCGCAAACTGAGTGGAGAGTACTCTGGAGATTTTGGCTGGGATGAGATCAGTAGGGGATCCTGATTTTGTCTATTTCCATAGGGATTCTGTGTCTTGAATGGTGAGCAAAGGGAATTCCTTTAGTATATTAGTGCTAGGTGAAATAGGGGCAGGTTTTAGGCTGGCGTTAGGGTGGTTGTTGGTGTTAGTGGTTATTTTGTTGTAAATGTTTTCAATTTTTTGTGAGAGGTATCCTGCAATACTGTCGCATAGAATCTGAGTTGGAGCTTCTTCTGGGTTACAGGCTTTGGGATTGATGCGTGTTAAGTACCTGGAATAGGGCTTTGGGAGTGTTATCTGCCTGTTTGAGTTGGTTGGCGATATATTTCTTACAGGCGTGTTTCAAGTTTCTGTGGTAGGAGGCTTGGGCAGATTTAAAGCTTTCTTTGTCGAGGGGATCATGGGTTCTACACTACTCTTTTCTGTCCGAAGGTCCGTAGTATACCAGGGGGTCTGGGGTCATTTGAGGATCGCAATTGACCTTTTCGGGGGAATCAGCACGTCTAAGGTGGATTTTATAGTGCTCTGAAAGTCAGTTAGTAGCTTTTCTAACATGTACGATGCTGAAAAATGAGGCAGTATGAAAAAATCATTTAAAAGTGTGGGAGCTAAATTATGCCACGGTCTATAGTTTCTTGTGATTTGTTCTTTCTGGGCCTTTTGCTCTGTGGAGTCCACTACGCAGAATTCAATTTTGGAGTGATCTGACCATGACATAGGCAGGTTGACTTGTAAATAGTATGAGGCGAATTGGATAAGACTAAGTCTAGGAAGTCTAGGGTATTTCCTGCTGGGTGCGTAGGTGCATCATTGATTTTAGTAAGTTCAAGTGTTGATAGCTCTGTCAGAAGGGTGGTGGCATTAGGGTCTCCAGGGTTCTCGCTGTGCACATTTAGGTCTCCCAGAATTAGGAATCGATTGGATGAGACCACATGAGGGGAGATCAGATCCATGAGTAGAGTGATTGAGTAGAGGAGAGGTCCTGGGGGGCGATATACAAGGGCTCCTTTCCAACTAAGCTGCGGATGGAGGTCAATTCTGAACACTAGGATTTCAATCTTATCGCTGCTGAGTTGATCTGTTACTGTAGTTTTTATTGGGTCTTTGTATATAATAGTAACCCCTCCCCCGGCCCTGTGTGATTGATCTAGTTTTTCGATTCAGTATCCATCAGGTAATGCCAGTGCAATTGCAGGGCTGGAGGTAGGCTTAATCCATGTTTCTGTTAGGAACCCGATATCGGGGAGAGAGGAGGAAAGCAGGTTTCTTATATTGACAGCCTGCTTGGGGAGTGAGCGAACATTGGCCAAGAAGCAGTCCCAGCTTGCTATTTTCTTTACTAGTTTCTGGAGGTTTGCTTGAGTTTGAGTCGTATGGGTCTTCAGTGCCTGATTTAGCATTCTCAGCGTTGTCACTGGGTTTTGTGAAGAGCATACTCTGGTATCTACATATTTTGCACGCAAGGGGGCCCTCTACTTTTATCGGTTATTTGTGGGCACATTAATTAATTTCTTCTTTCCTGGCAGGCAAGTGCTGGTGATCCCTAATGTATAGTAACTCCTGTCTAGTGTGTTTAGTGGGGGTTCCATGACTAATTACCTGAAGCATTTTGAAACCAGCAGGATTTCTGGCTCCAGGCGCGTACGGGTGCAGACGGGCTTTCCTTAGGCGCGCCGCAGCCTGTCGGCCTGGGCTTCGGATTTGGAGTTCCAGGCAGCTGAACTGCTGAACTGCTGACCTGGTAACTGCACGTCACTTCCGGGATGTGCTACACTCCCTCTACTCAAACGGAAAAATCCGTGGTGGACCGGGGAGGCACCCCTCTGAGTGACCCAAGATTGCAACCAAGAACAGTGAGTACAAGTAATTTGTTACTTTTAGCCAAGGTGACAATTTTAAAACATGTAGAACTGTTTAAAAATCGAGCGAAAGTGTGTGATATATAAAAGCAAAAGACAGTGTGCTGGCGCAAAGTGAGGAAGCAAAGTGGGCCCTTTACTAGGCGCTGCTGCTGTGGCTGTGGCTGTAGCGTAATGCAAAGTACTGAGGAATACCTATGTGCTGCCTCAAGCGCGACGGCCCGGGCATCAGATTATGTAGTTCTAGGCAGCTGAACTGCTGGCCTGGTAACTGCACATCAGTTCTGGGATGTGCTACACTCCCTCCACTCAAACGGGAGAATCCGCAGTGGACCGAGGAGGCACCCCTCTGAGTGACCTAAGATTGCGACCAAGAACAGTGAGTACAAGTAAATTGTGACTTTTAGCCAAGGTGACCATTTTAAAACATGTAGAACTGTTTAAAAATCGAGCGAAAGTGTGTGATATATAAAAGCAAAAGACAGTGTGCTGGCGCAAAGTGAGGAAGCAAAGTGGACCAGGCGATCCTGCTGTGGCAGTAGCGTAATGCAAAGTACTGAGGAATACCTATGTGCTGCCTCTAGCGCGTCCACATATCTTTATACCACGTATTTTTCTCTATCCCACATACTATTTCAACTATGGCTATTTGTACTTGCAGAATGCTGCGTTGCTCAAGTGGCCTGCTGCACACGGTAGAAATACCTTTAATAATAAACTTCTTCTGTACAGATCTCGAAACACCTATTCCCCTCTAACTCTGAATGGGTCAAATAGAATTCGGCTGCAGCATGTCAGTGCCCTAGGTTGTACCTTGGTGTTCAGGCAGCGACCATCTGAAAACCGGGGCGTGGCGCCTCTGTTAAGGCAGAGCATCGCCCCTCTAAACATAGATCCCAGAGATAGAAATAGAAATTGGTAATAGTTAATTTATTACCATTTTATATTTCAAAACTCCGTCTGGAACTGAGCGTCTGGATAGCGGTGGGAGTGTCTTTCTGATTTCTGCTGCTGCCAGCCAGCCAGACGTGCATTTTAAACCTCTAACCCAGATAGTTAGACTTTATAGGGCTCCGGTGTCCTCAAGAGAGTCCGCTCCCTCCAATCCTGACGCTGCTCTCATGCAGCATGAGAGCAGTGCCAGGATTGGTTACTGTAGTTTCCTGGAGACTACCTGCCTGGAGAAGAATCCAGCGAGGAGGACGATGTCGCGCCAGCAAAGTAAGTGGGATTATTTTTCTTTACTTATTCTTTTTACTTTTTTGTCCACCCCACCCCCTGGCCCTCCACCCTCCTCACATTTCAGCCGCCACTGACAAAAAGAGGCTTCTAAATCTCTCCTCTATTAATCCAAGAATAGGTTTGCAGCATCATACATATCCATTATTTGACAGTGAAACACTCCAGTTGGCCTCCCTTGCATATTTACATGTTCCTCTGTATTATTTAATACTAGTCAATTTATTCTCAGTTGCTCTCAGCTAGCCATTTATTTCCCTGGTTTGTTCCCTTTCTTTGTTCAGTTTCTGTCAATACTGCGTGTGAGTAAATATTTCGAGTTTCTTCTAGTTGTCATTTTTCCCCCATTTTCTCTCTACAATCACCCCCTTCATTTTTAAAAAAAAAATCTTTTTAATTTCAAATTTGTTTTATTGGTGTCACGAGCAATAATACACACAACATTACATAAGATACTTAGCAGGCATATACGGCAATCAGGTGGGGAATTGTGCAGTGTCCAACAGATCCTTGTGTGGTCACCTGTAATCAATGAGGCCGTAACGCGGTGCTGGGGGTGAGAACACTTCAATAGTCGTGACAGTAAAATTATAAGAGGAAACCACCCCAACCGTAGCCATTTCCCACCCCCCAACCACCATCCCCACACCCACCCCACCCAGTGTGCCGAACAAGAGGGACAAGCAAAGATATATTCCTGAAGTGGTCAATATCATCAATCAGGCGAGTTTGCAGGCTCTTTCGCAGTCTCAGTGAGTCTTAGAATACGCAGGTACTTGGGGCATGTGATCTCGTTGAATTCTTTGGATAAAAGGGAGAGCAGCGGGAGCCACACTTTCTGGTAAGCAGCAGTGGAATGTGTGAGTGTGGCGTGAATGCGCTCCATGCCCAGGACAAACCATATTTTATCTCTAGTAAAAGAGAGAGGGACCCCAAGACCAAAGTATCAATACCAGAGTACTTAAGAACATACAAAAAACTCACTAATACATAAATGTAACAAGGAAGCAATGATAAAAATGAGAAATTCAAAACACGTGAAAACACTATATTAAAATTAAATCTCAGTACAATTTATTCACATACATTATGTTAATTAAAAATTGGGAAACATACACAGGACGGAACAATAATGAATAAAAAACATTCCAAATAAAAAAGGAGCTACGGAAAAAGGACTAAACTCAAACATGACAATTATTTTGAATAATTTGAATAAACCCCAGAGGCCGCCACCTGGAATCCCCATCATTTCAGGCATTGGCTCTGTTTTGGAATCTCTATCGACCTTTGTCGACTATTTTTTGAATCCCATGGTCAAGGCTATGCCAACGTTCCTTCAGGATACGAAGGATGTCCTGAGACTCCTTCCAACTGTACAATTCAACATCGACACTGACATCCTTGTATCGTTTGACGTAGAGTCTTTGTATACATCGATTCCGCAAACTGAAACATTGGAGGTAGTGGGCAACTTACTTGAACATAGCGATCACCAGTCCATCACTCCAATACGGTTCATTATGAATCTAGCAGAGATTGCTATGAAAGAAAACTACTTTCGCTTCGAAGGCACTACCTACCTGCAAACATCCGGGACCAGTATGGGTAGTGTCTTCGCGCCGAGCCTGGCGAATCTTTACGTTCATAATTTTGAACAGCAAGAAGTCCTGACGCCCGCCAACCCCTCTTACCATCACTACATGTATGGAAACGTTACATTGACAATATCCTGGTGGTGTGGAGAGGCACGGAAGATGATCTCGTGTCATTCCATGGATGGTTGAATAGCAGGAATGTATACCTTAAATTCACCATTGAATACAGCCGGACGTCTCTGGCGTTTCTTGACCTGAAGATACACGCAACTCCAAACGGCATCGAATCAGAACTCTATCGCAAGCCGATGGCCAGGAATGCACTCTTGAGATATGACAGTTGTCACCCTCGGGCATTAAGAGATAATTTACCCTTCGGCCAGTTTCTCAGGGTGCAAAGAAACTGTTCCAGTAAAGAGGCCTTTAAGATCCACTCGCGAAATTTGGAACTACAACTGAGTGAGAAAAACTATCCAAAGAAAATCATCCGTCAGTCCAAAAAGAGGGCATCTAACAACAACAGAGAGTCTCTACTTGAGATACATCCTCCCAAAGAAAATACCAACCGTATCGCCTTTGTTAACACATTCAACAGCAGATCTAACCAAGTGCAAAGGATCATAAAAAAACATTGGTCGATTTTAAAAACTGGGGGTGATGATATCCCCTTACCAATCTTTGCCTTTAAAAGAGGACAAAATCTCAAGGACCAGTTAGTCCACACACGTCCACGGAACAAAGAATCAAGACAAGTGGGCACATTGTGGGACCTGCCACCTGTCGTAGGCCACCATCCCTGTGGGGCGTGCACAGTATGTCCCCAGACTTGCAAATCCACCAGCATCGACATAGGGACAAACAGACCATGGACACAAACTAGGTTCACCAACTGCAACAGCAGTAAACTTATTTATCTGATAACATGTCCGTGCCAACTCCGATACGTTGGCATGACAACCAGAAAAATAAGGACACGAATACAAGAACACAAGAGCACAGTACGATGTCGAAAACAGGCTACCCGCCTAACTGCACACTTTTTGGAGAAAGGACATGGCCCTGACGAATTTTGTTGGACCGTCCTAGAACAACCACAGATTCCCGATTTCTGCACTGACATCAGCCGTTTTCTGTTCAAAATTAAACAGAAATGGGTTTACAGACTGAACAGTGATAAGGAGGGACTCAATGAGCCGATACCCTGGATGTCCCTCTAAATTACCATCACACACTGTCCAGCATTCATAACCTTGGTTTTGGTCTATCTCAGTATAACATACACTGTGAATCATTTAATTTCATTCCTGAAGCTTTGTTATTGCATACACTAAAACATCAAATAAATATACAACCTATTCTAGAGGCTTAGGACATTCTAGACATTATAAACGCACTCCAATTAACGAGTGCTACTAACATACAGTGAGGGTCTATTCCCTTGAACTACCACTTATAATGTGCCTCCTTATAATACATCTAAAGTGTTTTGTAAACGAACACATATCAACTAGCTTAATGCCACGTTTTCCAAAATACAGTTTTCGAGAAAACAACGACTCTCGGACTACATTTCCCAGCGTTCCCTGAGTCACGTGACCGCATTTGATCACGTGACTCTATCGACCGAGAGCGAACGCATAAACACTTCTCCATTGCGACAACCGGTGCCCCCCCAGACAGTTCGGATGACTGTCAGGAGACACCGACGGTCAGGTAAGCTGGCTGCATGGCATCCGCGTGCCAGAAACACGCTAGCGCGCGTACTGCCCGTCTGACGATTTTCGTCAAAACGAACGCATGAGACACGCAGCGTAGGCATTCCGGCTTACTTATACTCTTATAGATACCTTTAAGCTCCGAACTGAGCACTTTACCAAGCCTGGCTCCATGTGTTTGTGTACGTGTCCAGTGGACTGTTCTCCACACTACTGGACGTTTGTGATACAATTCACATTGAGTTTTTAAATTGAGCTAAACAGTCAAGCATCCGATTGTTGGGGATCGGTATAAGCAGGGCCACTCATAAGCAATCCACGTATCATTCGATGGATTTATTGAGCCATCTTTGTTTTTTCTCCTCCATTTAAACTCTTTTTTCAAAATGACTAATTTCTAGAGCGGTGCTCCTCATACCTGAGCCGCAGCCAGGTGGGGTGAAGCTTCTCAACCACCACGTATGGGTGAGTGTTTATCTTGGAATTTACTTTCTGGTATGTGTGAATGTGGCGCCATCGCACTGTGGTTTTAATTGACTAAAACCACGGGAATATGATACATTCATGTTCTTTTGTTTTTCTTGTTTGTTTATCTTTCTGTTTGGATCCAATACCGTGTGATACGATGCGGTAACAGTATATGGTTGAGCACACAACCTGGGACTCTCAGGTGATATCATTTTATTACTATTCACATAAAGCAGTAGTTATAATACAACAAGGTCCTGAAGAATGCATTTGAAACTTTTTTCTCTTGATGCAGAAACATGTTGACCACCAAGTACGGTTATTATTTCAAACCCGCACTTGCACTTGCTTTTTAACCTTAGGGATTGGGAGATACTAATAAAATTTGTTTTTCTACCCGATTCACCTACTTTTAATAAAACCCCTCACTATTTCACTCTTATCACTACACACTGCTTTTTTTCAGTAGCCACTTTAACTTTTGAATAACACATACTACCCACTTGTCACATCTATCGGTCACGGTAACATCAGACCGGCCGTTTTGTCTCCTGGGTAAGGAGAACCCAAATGATGAGAAAGAGGGCGGTACAGTGTGGCTTCTGATGGGAACAATTTTCTCCATATGCTCTTGAGCCTTGACTTGGCCAGCATAAACTAGCGTGCACGGTGTGTTTTCACTGGTGTTATCTGTATGGTATTGGTCTTGTGATCCATGTTGAATGGCTTGTCTGAGTCCTTCATCACCAGCCACTTTTCAAAGGTAGTCATGGGCCTGCCCACCTGGGGGGCAACGTCGGTGTGGGTAAGCCAGTGACGGAGCTGGAAGTATTGGAATAAGTGCGGAGAGACGACGTCATAGCCTTGGGTAATGTCTTTAAAGGTAAGGAAGCCTTTTAAGTCGAAGAGATGACCGGTAGAGAAGTGACTGATGTCTCGCCATTGCGGGAAGGCCCCAGGGGAGTTGCCCGCCGGAAACTCTGGGTTGTCCAGGACAGGCGTTAGAGGAGAGGGGAAGGTGGTGAGCTCTTGTTTGATCGCTACCGCGTTCCAGACTTGCATGACCGTGCGAGTGATGGGAGATTTCAAGAGGCAGCGTGGCCGGCGCGGTCTAAGAAGAAAAGGGATTTTCCAGAGGGAGGTACCTACCATAGCCCTATCTTGGAACAACCAACGTTTCTCGGATTCTGGTCTGAACCACTCCACCAGATGGCGGAGCTGCGTCGCTTGAAAATATTGCAAGAGATTGGGGACACCCAATCCTCCCTCGTCTGTACTCCTGTATGCTAGGTGCTTGTGTAGACGTGCCGGTTTGCCTTCCCAGATGAAATGCTGGATGTCTGCCTGTAGGTCTTGAATGGTGCCCGCAGGGGGGAATACCGGGAGAGTCTGAAAAAGATATAACATTTTTGGCAGGGTTGTCATCTTGATCGCAGCGACACGGCCTAGCAGGGAAAGGGGTTGTTTGGCCCAGCGTGGGAAGTCGGATCGAATCCGAGAGGACAGAGTCGCGTAATTAAGGGCCAGCGTGGAGGCAGTGTGATGCCTAGATAAGGGAGCTGTGCCGTAGATAAAATACCTCCTCCAGAAGCAAGCGGAGTAGCGTCCGTTTGGGCGTTTTTGCCCAATGGTAATAAAAGGGATCTCCCTTTATTTATCTTGAAGCTGGAGACGGCCCCAAAGGCCTCCAATTCCGCCAAAAAGGCGGGGACGGAGCGGTCCGGCCCCTCCAGGGCGGCGATGATATCGTCTGCGTATAGACCTATCACATGGGGCTCCTGGCCAAAGGTCATCCTGTGGATGTCAGGGTTGTCACGGATTTTTTGCGCTAGGGGCTCTATATAGAGGGAAAATAAGAGGGGCGAGAGGGGGCATCCCTGTCTCGTGCCCCTCTGAATCTCAAAAAGGTCAGAGTGCGTACCTCCTATGCGGACCCGAGCTTGTGGGCGGTGGTAACAGCTCGCGATCCAAGCCTGAAAGCGGTCCCCCATTCGATAGCGTTGCAGGACTTGCTGTAAGTAGGACCAGTGTACGCGTTCGAACGCTTTCTCCGCGTCAATAGCACCGATTCAGAGTTCTGGAAATGGTCTTTATCAATCAGGTGTAGAATGCGTTTAGTGTTGTCGCTGCATTGGCGGTTCGGGACAAAGCCGGATTGGTCGGGCTCCAGAATTCCGGGTAGGCACGGTCCCAGACGCTAGGATCCCCGTAAAGATCTTCAGGTCAAGATTAAGAAGGGAAATGGGGCGAAACGCGGGGCAGCTGGTAAGTTTTTTGCCCGGTTTGGGAAGCACAATGATCTCGGCTGCCAGCATATCCGGAGGGATGGAGCTCGGTCCTTCGAAGGAATTAAAGAGTCGGTTGAGGACTGGGGCCAACAAGTGGCTAAAAGTTTTATAGAACCCGGACGAGAATCCGTCTGGCCCCGGGGACTTAAGCGGGCGCAGGCGGGAGATGGCAGCTAAGACTTCGTCTTGACGAATAGGGGCATCTAAGGAGTTCACATTGTCCTGAGACAGTTCTGTTATATTTGCGGACTCCAGATAATTACTAACATCTTCCGACGCGACAGAGCTTGCCCCGTATAATGTAGCATAGAATGTCCTAAACGCCTCCGCGATCTGGGACTCGCCAGAGATGTCCCGGCCGGAGTCGTCTGTCAGGCTGGTGATCTGGGATCTTTGAGTTTTTGCTCTCAAGGCGCTAGCGAGCAGGCGGCCTGTTTTATTCCCCCCGACATAGTAAGAATGACGAAGGCGCAGTGCTGCAAATTCTGCCCGGTCCGTATCCAGGCTGGCTAGTTGGGCCCTAGCGGATTTCAGTTGCTTCCAAACCCGCGGGACGCCACTACGGCTGTGGACCCTCTCGGGTTCAGAGACCCGTGCCGTGAGGTCGTCCCTTTTCTCTTTGCGGTCTTTAGCCTCTGCTGCCGCTATGGCGATGAGCTCGCCTCTGGCCACCGCCTTCAAAGCCCCCCACAGGGCGGTCATTGGGGTCCCGGGGATGTCATTGGTGGCTAAATAGTCGGTGGGGCGTGTGTGCAGTTGTTTGGTAACGTCAGGTCGTTGCAATAGGGTCTCGCGTAGCCGCCAGGAGGACTGGAGGACTGGAGGACTGGAGGACCTAGGGACCTGTAGTGTTAGTTCCACCGCGTTGTGGTCCGACAGCGCTGCCGGTGTGAAGGTTATGTCTTTAAGGTTGGGAAGCAATTCAGAGGAGCCCAAAAATGATCTAGTCTGGCGTAAGTGTGATGGACGTGGGAGTAAAACGTGTAGTGTGATGCGGTGGGGTGAGAGGATCTCCATAGGTCCACCAAGCCCCTGTCGTGCAGCCAATCTTTAGCAGCGGCTGTCATGGCTCCTGTGTCCCCATAACGGTGACCCGATCTATCCATGTGCGAGTCCATCACCAGATTGAGGTCCGCCCGATTAACAGAGGTGTATTAAGGGGCTGAAGGGACTCGGAGGTTGCTTGTTTCAGAAAGGATTCTTGGCCGGAGTTGGGGGCGTATAATGAAGCAATGGTAAAGTGCTGTCCCCCCGCCTGGAAAGTGTGTGCTAGCAGTCTGCCTCTGATCTCCCCCACCTTGTCTCCCACGCAGCTGCAGAAGCCCCTAGAGACCAAGATAGCCACCCCCGCCCTTTGTCGGATGCGAGGAGAAGAATTGTTGAGGGAAGGCGCGCGAGCGCATCCTATGTTAGTCTTTGGGTAAGAGGTGGGTTTCTTGCAGCAAGCATATGTCGGTGCCAGAATTCTCTAGGTATGAGATCACAGCCCTGCGCTTTATCGGATTATTCAGGCCTTGGCGTTAAGGGTTAGTACCTTCAAGCTGGACTCCATAAAGGGGGAGCACGGAGATCTCGAGCTGCTTGAGGCCTATTCCCCTGGGGTGGCCAATGATGAGTCGGAGGGCGAAGTAGCCCTGTGTAGTTCCTTGGCACACTGGGTCCCACCCACAACTCCCACCCCGTACTGAGCCCCGTCCCTCCCCCACAAACACTCCTTGAACATCCAACCCCCCCCCTTTCCACCCTGAAACTGCCCCCCCCACCCGTCCCCAACACCCCATACTTCGAGCTTGCATCTCTTGTTCCCAGCCCCAACATGCAGGTCAAGATGTTCGTGTCCCCCTACCCTCTCCCCAACCCCAAAATCAGAAAAATGTATAGTCCCAGTCCTGCCAGTCTTTGCAGGGCTGTGGGGAAGTCACTTGTAAGGGTCATCTCCAGTAGCTGCCATCCCGGCCCCCCGCCCGTCCCCCCGCCTGTTAAGCGAAGTGTGTGCCATTAACTGCCTCTCCAGTGAGTGTGCTATTTATTCAGAAGGAGAGGTTTCCCGGGCCACCTCAGCCACCGCCGTCGCCCTCTCTTGTGTGATGACTGAGGCGGCAGGTTTCAAGCGGTGTGTCGGGGATCTTCTATGGCCCACCGTCTGCCATCCTCCCCTGGATGGCCCCGATGGCGCTTTCATTACTGTCTCATCAGGTTCCATGTCCAGGCCTAGAAGAGTGCAGGAGTATATTAGCGAGCGCATTTGTTGCAGGGTACCATTCCATTTAAAGATCAGTCTGAACGGGTGGCCCCAAGAGTATGGGATTTCTGGTTGCCATAAGAAATCCGTTGCTATTTTGAACTCCTTCCGTTTTTGCAAAGTGATGGCCGAAAGGTCTTGATACAGGGCGACAGGGTGGCCTCGAAAGTGGAGGGGTTGCGCGCGTCTAGCCTCCCTGAGAATTCTTTTTTTGAGCGGGAAGTCTGGAAGGAATGCCAAGATGTCCGGTGGCGGAGCTGATGCCCTCCGGGGAAGCCCAACTCTATGTGCGCGGTCAATACGGATGCTGAAGTCGGCAGGGACGCCCAGGACGTCCCGGAACAGCTCCTGCAGGTAGCTGGTGATGTCCGGCCCCTCCGTTTTCTGAGGGACTCCCCGAACCCGTATGTTATTGCGACGGGAACGGTTTTCGAGGTCCTCCACGTGGGCCTGAAGATCCACTTGTTGATCAGTGAGCCGTAAGATCTCTTGCTGAAGCTGTTCAATCTCCGCACTTCTGGGCTGGTCAGCCTCTTCAACCGCCGCCACTCGTTCTCCGAGACCATCTACGTCCCGCCAAATCTCTCGGACCTCCCCCGCCACATCATGCTTCAGGGACTTGAAGTCCTCCCTGAGGGAGTGAAACAATGATTCTAAGAAGGATCTGGTGATGGGCCCCTGATCAATCAATAAATCAATCAATCAATCAATACATTTATATAGCGCACTACTCACCCGGAGGGTCTCAAGGCGCTTGGGGAGGGGGGGGGTCCGCTACTGCTCGAACAGCCAGGTCTTGAGCTGCTTCCTGAAGGCGAGGTGGTCTTGGGTCAGGCGGAGGTGGGTCGGGAGGGAGTTCCAAGTCTTGGCGGCCAGGTAGGAGAAGGACCTTCCTCCTGTTGTGGCTCTTCGGATGCGGGGGACGGCGGCGAGGGCGTGGCTGGTTGATCGAAGCTGGCGTGTGGGAGTGTAGAAGTTGAGGCGGCTGTTGAGGTATCTCGGGCCTTGGTTGTGTAGGGCTTTGTGTGCGTGGGTGAGGAGACGGAAGGTGATTCTCTTGTTGATCGGGAGCCAGTGCAGGTCTCTCAGGTGTCCGGAGATGTGGCTGTGTCGGAAGATGTAGAGGATGAGTCTCGCGGAGGCGTTCTGGTTCAGCTGGAGTCTCTTCTGGAGCTTGGCAGTGGTTCGGGCGTAGAGGGCGTTGCCGTAGTCCAGTCAGCTGGTGACGAGGGCCTGGGTGACCGTCTTCCTGGTCTCGGTGGGGATCCACCGGAAGATCTTACGTAGCATGCGCAGGATATTGAAGCAAGACGAGGAGACGGTGTTGACTTGTCTGGTCATGGAGAGGGAGGAGTCCAGGATGAAGCCCAGGTTGCGTGCGTGGTCTGTCGGTTTGGGTGCGGTGCCCAGGGCGGGGGCCACCAGGAGTCGTCCCAGGCGGAGGGCGAGGAGCCCAGGATGAGAACTTCCGTCTTGTCTTAGTTCACTTTCAGGCGACTGGTCATCATCCACTCGGCAACGTCTGTCATCCCTTCGTGTAGGTTGGCTCTGGCGGTGGCGGGGTCGTTGGTGAGGGAGAGGATCAGCTGTGTGTCGGCGTAGGAGATGATGTTGAGGTTGTGTTGGCGTGCGATGGCCGCAAGGGGGCTCATGTAGACATTGAAGAGGGTGGGGCTGAGCGAGGAGCCCTGAGGAACGCCGCAGATGACTTCGGTGGCCTTGGATCTGAACGGGGGTAGGCGGACTCTGTGTCCTTCCGGCGAGGAAGGAGATGATCCACTCCAGTGCCTTCTCCTGGATTCCAACGTTGCTGAGGCGCTGCACTAGGGTGCGGTGGCAGACAGTGTTGAATGCCGCGGAGAGGTCTAGGAGGATGAGGGCCGCTGTTTCTCCGTTGTCGAGCAGGGCTCGGATGTCATCGGTGGCTGCGATGAGGGCGGTCTCGGTGCTGTGGTTGGCCCGGAAGCCAGACTGTGAGAGGTCGAGGGATCCATTCGTCTCGAGGAAGGCGGCCAGCTGCTTGTTGACGGTCTTCTCAATGACTTTGGCTGGAAACGGGAGGAGCGAGATGGAGCGAGATGGGGCGGTAGTTTTTGAGTTCGGTGGGGTCCGCTGTTGGTTTCTTCAGTAGAGCGATGAGTTCGGCGTGCTTCCAGCTCTCCGGGAAGGTAGCGGTGTCGAAGGAGGTGTTAATGATGTCCCGCAGATCGGGTGCAATGACAGCGTTGGCCTTGTTGAAGACATGGTGAGGGCAGGGGTCGGTAGGAGATCCGGAGTGGATGGAGTTCATCGTGCGGATGGTGTCTTCGGTGCTGGTCCAGGCGCGGAGGGTGGTGGTGGGGGGCGTTGGTGCGGTCGTGGGGAGCGTTGGTTGTGTGCTGAAGCTGTTGTGTATGTCAGCGATCTTGTTGTGGAAGTAGGAGGCGAGGGAGTTGCAGAGGTCTTGAGATGGGGTGATGTTGTTGTTTCCGGCGTTGGGGTTGGAGAGCTCTTTCACGATGTTGAAGAGTTCCTTGCTGTTGGGTCTCTTCGCCAGGCTCTCTCGAGGGCTCGGCAGTTCTTCTTGGAGCTCTTGAGTTCGTCGGTGAACCATGGGGCTTTCTTGCTGCCGGATCTGTTAGGCGGGGTCCTCAGTGGGGCGAGGTCGTCTGCGCAGTTGTTGATCCACTTCGTGAGGTTGACGGCGGCCTGGCTAGGGTTTGCAGAGCTGGTGGGAGGGTGCTGGCTCAGGGATGCGGCAAGCTGGTCGGCTGTGATCTTGTTCCAGCTTCTTCGACCAACCTGTTGCTGGTGGTGGTGGTGGGTCGTGGATTTTCTGAAGCTGAAGTGGATGCAGCTGTGGTCCGTCCAGTGGAGTCCGGTGGCGTGGCTGAAGACGATGTCCTTGCTGTATGAGAAGACGGGGTCGAGTGTGTGTCCGGCGTAGTGGGTGGGGGTGTTCACCAACTGCTTGAGACCGAGGTTGTCCAGCAGGGTGGTGGTGTTGCGGTCGTTGTTGTTCTCCAGGTGGAAGTTGAGGTCCCCAAGGAGGATGTAGTCAGCGGAGGGGAGGGCGTGTTGGCTGATGAAGTCGGCGATGTCTTCGCTGAATTGTGTGCGTGGTCCTGGGGGTCTGTAGATGAGTGCCTCTGAGGGTGGTCTTGGGGTCGGTGTGGATCTGGAAGTGCAGATGTTCGGTGGTGGTGAGGGTGTCGTCGGTGTTGGTTGTGATGCGGATGGTGTTCCTGTGGATGATGGCGATGCCTCCTCCCGTCTGGTTGGCGCGGTCCCTCCCGGTGATCTTGTAGCTCTCCGGGATGGGGATGGCGATGTCGGGCGCTGAAGAGGCGTTCATCCAGGTTTCCGTGAGGAAGGCAACATCTGGAGATGTGGTGTCGAGGAGGTTCCAGAGTTCGACGGCGTGTCTGTGGACGAAGTGGGTGTTGAGCAGGATGCACTTCAGGTGGTTGCTGCTGGTGTTCGGCTTGGTGGGTACTGGTGTAGTGTAGGTCCGGTTGCAGGTGTACTTGCAGGAGTGGCAGCTGAAGGGTCCGTGGGTGCGTCTCGGGGTGGCTCGGTAGCATCCTGGGATTCGGCCGGTGTTGAGTGCGTTGAGTTTGTGTAGTTGTAGGTCCGGCGGGTGGGCTGGTGTCTGCGGGGGCCAGGGGTCCTGGCGCTGGGCGCGGTCCAGGCGCGGATGGGCGCAGACGGCTTACCTTTTGGCGCACCTTCGGAGCTCAATCGGTGCTCCCGCTGCGCGCGACCGCTGCGCGGCCGCTCTGGGGGCGTCATAAGTAAGGAGCCGGGAGGGCGGGTTAGCTGGGTGGCGGGAGCGGGGCGGCGAATGGGCTGGTGGTGGGCGGGGCCGCAGGGAGGCAGCGGCGGGAACTCCAGGCGGCTGGGTCGCTCTACCGGGTAGCAAGCGTGGCAGCAGGAGGGGTGATCCGGGGAGCCCAGCGGCGGTTGGTTCGCTCTACCAGGTAGCAAGCGTGGCAGCAGGAGGGGTGATCCGGGCGGCCCAGCGGCGGCTGGGTCGCTCTACAATGCAGCAGGAGACAGCGGCAGGCATGGGAAGCAGGAGGGGTGACCCGGCCTCGTTAAAGGCGCAGTGGTCACTCGCTTCTGGCAGCGTTTCCACGGTTTTCGGGGAGGGTGGATCTTCACTGGATTTAGGTTGGGATTTGGCTAATAGCTCTGGGAGCGTCTGGGTCACCCTCTTCCCCCGTTGGTTCGCCATGCTCTGTTCTGTTGATGGGCCCAAACCGGCCTGTTTTTCCAGCAGAGGGCACCGTAGGGAAGAGCGCGGCGACCCAACAGGTCTCCAGGGAGAGGTAGGCTGCGTTGCTGGTGGGGTGGTGTCTCGTTTTGTCCCCTAGGGTGCTAGCAGGCCGTGGATTTCCGCTTACTTGTGCTGATCAGGACGCCCCAGAAGCGGCAGGCCCTCAGAAGCGAAGCTCTCGTTGGTGGCTCGGGGGCAGCTGGAGGCAACTCAGCAGTAATTCAGTCCCCAAAGAGTTCTTTCACGTGTCCCCGTTGACTTGCACGAGGGAGGTGGGGGGTCCGCTATCACCGGGCGAGGCCGGTCTTTGAGGCCTAGCTCCCTGCCTAGCAACTGTCTTGGGTCTTAAATGGCCTCCTGGGAACCACGCTCCCTCCTTTCTCTCAGTCTATGGGGGCGTCGCTGTTCCGCGGCCGCACCAGGGGGTATTCTTGTGTGTCCCCGGTCCGCAGCGGGCGCAGACGTCAGGCGCAGCCGATCCGCACTCCAGGAGCTAGAGTATGCTCCCCGGGTCTCCCCCGCTGCTCCCGCCTCCGCTCTCCTCACCTCCTTGTTTGAAGCTGTCCCCGTCCTTCCGCTCTTCTCGTGGCCATCGCCGACATTCGCTGGTCCCGCAGGGGAGTAGCAGTCTCGTGGATCCGACGTAGAAAAGAAAACCGAGGAGAAGAGTTTCATACAGGCTCCCGGTCTCCCTCCCCCCGCCAGCAACAAACAACCCCTGTAAAAACCAAAAAGTAGCCAGAAGTTACAGACCGAGCTAAACAGGTGAGACGTTAGACACCGCCCAACCTTCCGCAAAATTATGGTAACAGATCCCATGTCCTCTAAAGCCCCGTAGTCAGACCCAGGCAGACAATCTCATCCTTGGCCCTTCCGATCCCTCATGTGAACTCTGTCTGACAACACCATCACAATCCCAGGAGAATCGAAGTTCGAAAGGAGTTCAATAAAAATCAGTCTGGGACAGGTCAAAAACGATGAGTCTTTGCAAACCTCAGCCATACATATGATCTCCCTCACCGACATGAAGTCCAGATGTTGTTTCCTCCGTAGATGTAGGAAAACCGCTAGGGAGGGAAAAGACGTCTTTGCCTTACGATAGTCACTAATGGAAGTCCCCAGGAGTGAAAAGCCAAGTACATCAGTCTCAATCGGCATCAATGGTGATTGCTGCGATACTGTTAGAGAACCAAGTCCGCAAGCACTCTGCGGTCTAGCCAAGGGCATCAACACTTCTTCCAGCACGGGGTCCTCATCCTCCACCACAATGTACCTCATGGGAGATTCAGGACGATAAATAAGGGTCTGGACTCGGGCACCCAGTGTCGATGATACCAACGATCATTTTATGAACAATGGCTTCCAGATGTGAATGGAATGCCCCGATGGCGGCCAATGCGGTCTTCAATGACGGTTCACAGTTCCGCCGACCCATCTCCGCTCTGTCGATTTCAATCATAGGCGTGTTCCCCGGAGAGCCCGGTTTCTCCGGGGTAATAAGCAAGAGCGGAGAGGACGGCATCGGAGGGTGCACCATCGGACAAACAGCCTCAGTGTGTATCCCGCAACCGCAAGCATGGCCCAACCCAGCAGATATGTATATATTTTATTTATTTTAACCATTGTATGGCTAAGAAACCATATCAATGCTTTTACAGTATTATTTCGCAATCCTCATTTTACTGTACGCACTTTTTATAATAACTAGTCTTGCAATTGTGGCAATTCATTTCTCTTGCACAAGAAGAAAGACTGTTCAATAAATAATACCTTTTTATTTCTCTGCATCTTGGTGAAAGTAATCTGCACAACTGACTGAGTAAAATAACTGTCTATTGTTTCACACAACTCTAGAGATTGACTCTTATTCTAAGGAGCAAAGTTGTCATGTTTATGCAGTTGTTGGAAAACTGAATCCCTTCTTGTCTGTACCAGGGAAGCTGATCACCTCCTATTCAGTCAAGAAAGTTTCCAGTGACCTCTGAGCTAGTTGGTAACAAACCCAATTAAGTTTAGCATAGTCAGTGGAGACCTGGAAGATCCGCACTTCTACGTCCATACTACTGTTTATGTTATTCCAATGCGCAGGGCCTATTGGGAAAACAGGAACTACACTACATGGCGCCCAACGTTTGGTAAGGCGATAAAACTAACGCAAGACGTTAGAGTAACTCAGTCGTGCATTTTTCACACAAACCCTTTCTCCCGTAAATACTCCAATAGACGACTGGAGTGGGTGAAAGGTTAAAATCCGCCCGAACTTAGTAGGAAGAGATTCCTATGTAAAGCTCTGGTTTATTCAACGTTGAAGGATACAGTGTTCCAAAATATTGTGCACCTAATCTTTGTCTCCTTGGAGACCTGCTCTGCAAAACCTGCATTTATAAAATGTCAGTAGAAAACAACGGAACTGATGCCGCAGTAAATGCGACTCAGCAGGGTCCTGATAGTACAGGGACTACTGAACCGGGTGCAATAATCATCCCGGTACATTTAAGAAAATCTATAACGTTAAAACTTATAGAAAATGGACAGACCACACAAGGTGGCACAGTTGTCTTCGTGATAGAGGCACACGAATATCGGCAGACAGAGGTATTCTATTCTTGGATAAAATTTCCAGCGGCAAACGCTGCAACACACGAGTTCCACTATTACAAAATAGGGGATCCACCGGAAGAGTACGCTCCTTTCGAGGAGATTGAAATTCCATTAAAATTCCAAGAGCATTTGCTCTGGTTTAAAGGCGCCCTAAAACATAATGATCATATAACCAGGCTCGGTCCACTAGGTAGACCAGGAGCAACGTGGCCAGTTCTAGCCAGCTACACACCACATCCAGACATTGATAAAATGTGAAGTGAAGAACTAATAGTTAAAATAAGAGAATTAACAAAGGCATATAGAGAGTTAGTAAAATTATTTATTAAAAATAATTCAAACACTCCTAAAAAGAGCTGGGATGGAAATAAACAATCCACTCCCAAAGAAAAAGTTTTCCAGTCCAGAGGAAGGTCTCCTCGACGGAGGGAAAGAACTCCGACTAGAGAACACCAGTCTCCCCAGAGGGAGCCCTCTGAGAAAAAAAATAAACTTAGAAATAGGGATAATTTGAAGAAGCCTGATAGATATCAAAGTATTGATACACGTCCCTCTCGATCTTTTTCGCAGAAATCAGAAAGAAGAGGACGGTCAGACCCAGGAGAGCACACCAAGTCCAAAGACAAGGAACCTGCTCAAATTAAAAAATCTTAATTTCCAATAAAGTAGGTAGCCAGTATTAGAGTAATCGAACATGCCGAGAATACTGAGTACACAGTTGAAAAACGGGGAGTGGGCACAGACTATGCTAGACAGTGCAGCAGAAATCACCATAGCTCGCAAGATCCTGATGAGTCATCTGGAGACAGTGGACACGAATGAATACATTCAAGTAGAAACTGCCAACACCAGAGTTAGCGAGCCCCATAAGATATACGAAATAACACTGCGTATAGAGGGTGATAAGACTAGGAAAATAAGGGGTCTATTTTGGGATAAACTCTCAAAAGGCTATGACATTCTGTTAGCTGAAAAAGATTGGCCCCCGGAGTTTGTCAAGGAGTGCCATCGTGGCGAAGAAATGATTATGCCTGCCTTCTCAAATCACATTCCGATTCACACCAAATATATATATGCAAGGAAATGGGCAGTAGCCCAGGCACCAGCATTATATAAAAATCATGTAGGATGGGATGAGGACTCTCCTCCTCACAAAATCCAGTTAAAAAGTCAACCAACTGCACAAAGGTAGTATCCCATTAAGCAAGAAGCTAAAAAACAAGTCAGGGAGATTTTAGATCAACTTGAATACCAGGGGGTGATTGAAACATGCACCTCTCAAATGAACAATCCTTTGTTTCCTGTCTCTAAACCAGACAATTCATATCGTCTAGTTTTGGACTACAGACACCTTAATGCATGTTGCAAAACATTTGCAGTACAAAATGCGTATAGTGCTGCACTAATGAATAACATAGTTAGGAAAAAATATAAAATGCCATTAGACATATCTAATGGTTTCTTTTGTCAAAATATTGCACCAGAAAGCAGATATTTGACCGCTTTCTCAGTAATGGGGTCACAGAAAAATTTCTGTAGGCTCCCACAGGGATTCAAGAACAGCCCAGGACTATTTTCAGCCAGAGTAACAGAGTTACTACAAATATATGATGAGGCATTATCTTATGTAGACGACGACTTGGAGACTCACTTGAAAAGAGTGAACACCATTATACTTGGGTTCGCAGCAGAGGGTTACAAATTCAACATTAAAAAGTCTCGAATTGCCCATCTGACAGTATTATTTTTAGGATACGAATTGTCAAGTGAAGGAAAAAGCCTAGCGGACAACTTCTTAGAGAAGTGCGCTGTACTCCAAGCTCCAAAAACGCTGAAGAACTTACAATCGATTCTAGGTTTTCTGAATTTCGGAAGAACTTACATTCTAAATTATGCAGAGAGAGTTAAACCTCTCTACGAACTAATTAAACCTGATTTTAAACCAATCACTGGACTCAAAAACACACAGAAATTTTGAGATCACTGCAAACAGACATGTTAGCAAAAACAAAATTAGATACACGTGACAACACACGCGATCTTGTAATCAAAGTCATCCCAGAAGGATGCGGATTCACGTACCTGACCTCTAATGAGGGAGAAAAGGTACCAATTTCAATTAAATCTCACTTGTACACACAAGCGGAAAAAATATTCCGTCCAACAGAAAATACTGTGAAAGCAGTAGAAACTGCATTAGCGAATGAACGAGAACTAGCACATGGCAAAAGGATTATTATCCTCAAAGCGGAATCCGCCTTCGAGGCGCTATTCAGCCCAGTAAACCTGCCTACAGTGTCACTGGATCCGAAATGGATACAGTGTGTAAATTCTCTTGGAGCGGAAGATGTGAAATACTATTTCGCCCCGCAACTCGAAAAACTGAATGACTTGACTTATGAAGAAGAATATCCTCTGCCAATCGAACTTCTGCCTCTCCCACAGTACGCCTGTATAATCTATACAGATAGATTTGTACAGCATTTCAACGTAGAGAACAAATCCTACGATGCAGCCTGTGCGATTGTTAAAGGTCGCTGGCTGTGCGGTAAATTCAGACCGAAAATAACAAAAACTGAATCAGTTAGAAACTGTTCGGCTCAGAGAGCTGAAATCAGATGTTTAAAGATGGCGCTTGAAAATGCAGAACGTGAATTCCTGACACTAATCGTGTGCGATTCGCATTTTTGCGTCAACTCTTACAATAATAAGTTGCAGAGCTGGATTTAAAATGATTACAAAGATGACACAGGTGCCACAATCAAGCATAAAATGCTTTGGAAACAGGTAGCTCTTTTACAGAAAAAACTACAAAAGACTCATGAGATACACACTCTGAGTCATCAACGTGATGGCGTTCACGTTGCAGGGAATTCATTGGCTAAAACAGCCACAGCGGAAGCAACTAAACCGGCTTCCGTAGCCACAAGAAAGCGTTCAGAAAAATACATAGACGGGGAAACCATGCTGGCAGTAAAAACGTCCGTAAAAGGCGACTGTGCAGCACTACCCGTGAACTATCCACTCAATTATGCATATGTAATTGATGCAAACTCCGTTCCTTTAGCTCGAATCCCTGGAGTGGGGGATATGGTAATTCCAAACATGAACAGGAGAATATTTTTAATAGCAGATGCACACATGGGATTGGGTCCTAGGCACAAAAAGACCAAGGAATCTCTGACTGAATTACAATCAGTATACTGGTGGCCGGGAATGAGCGTGCAACATCAAATATATGTAAAGAACTGTCCCGACTGTGACGGGGATCGCAGTAGTGAACTGGTCCAGTCTGTTGCCCGGCTACCAATTAGAAACAGCGTAATGCTGTCTACTTGCCATCCAGCGTCCTATTAATCATTTAGACTAAACCCACTTAAAAAATGGGGCCCAGGCGCTCGGCTGACGCCAGAACGGTTATAAAAGATCTGCGAGTCTTTATCGGCACATACGCAATTGCCATGTTCCATTCAGACCAGGGTCCTGCTTTCAGCTCTCGAGCTTATAAGGAGGCCATGGCCAGCATGGGCGTTGGCTTGCGGTACTCTTGTCCGTCACACCCCGAAGGGAACAGTGTGGTAGAAAGAAAAAAACGGGACATAAAGCAATCTATAACAGCGAAGGTATTAGGTTCGGGTGATGGGTGGGTCAAACATTTAATAAGTGTCCAGTTAAGTCTTAACAATTTGCCAAGAAATTCTTTAAAAGGTTTTAGCCCATACGAACTATTGTTCGGAACTAGAATGCACATTCAGGACTTAGATAGTCAGGTATCAGTGATAAAAGATAAGAATACAGACTTTGACATCAAAGACCATTTGGCTGTTTTACAGGACTTGAATGAAACAAGAAAATCCTTAAGCAACATAAAGTTGAAGCAACAGCCAACTACCACTGACGAGGCACCACCAGCCCCAGCAGGGCCTGTCTGGATTCCAAAGATTGGGGATCTAGTCAGAGAAAAAATAGCGGTGAAGAAGGAATTTGGGCCTTCTTACAGAAAAGCAGTACCTGTCTTAGCAATCAACGGAACAAGATCAGTAGTACTACTGCCCCTTGCTGGTAAAAAGGAGAACAGAGTTGTATCAATCGACCTGGTAAAACCACAAGCATGTGGCCTATAATCAAAAGTAGGCCCAGTGGACTCCCGAGAAACAACAGAATACCCAAACTTGCAACAATCCAAGAGGTTCAAACTGAAAGACTAATCACATTCGATAAGCCTGCAGTGCACAGTGAGGGACTATGCAATAATGCTATGGAACTCGTGCCTCTTGGAACACAGATTGAAACAGTTCGTCAAGAAACACCAGTCTACAATGATGTGGCATCAGAATGTGCTACCGAAAGACAAAGTGAGAGAACAATTCCAACAATTGACAGAACTGCCTCTGGCTACTTCATCAACTTCGACAACTTTTCTGAAGAACAAAGCGACCCGGAAGTGATGCCAGAAATAAAAAAGACTTTTAAAGAAAAGGCAACAGAACTCTTTCATCAACTCAAGGAAATTTACCTTATCTCTCCATGGTTAGAGTTCTGGTTTGGACTAGGTGTATTTTTCCTCCTGCTTTGGCTCATCATGGTACTTTGTTTGGGAAAATTCATTGAGGGAAAATATAGTTCAATGAACACAGCAAGTCAGAACATCAACTTAGTCCTAAAACCACACAGATCATCCCACGTGAAGAAAAGAGAACTGTCAACAGTAAATGTCACAGCCATTCCAATACCCGGCGGGGTAGTATGGGACAAAACTGACTATGAAATATATGGTCCGGTCGAAATCCTGAAATATTATCAGTTCAAGGTTTCACTAAGTGACTTTGTAAAACCAGGTACATTTTCTGATGATTGGGATTTTGAAAGTATTAATAATATGATGTCTGATTTAGTGTTGTCAGCAAGATTTACAGATCATGATTATTTACAAGGTTCGTCTAGTTATGAACCGATGTACTGCTTCTCGCATTATGGTGATCATTACTTGCATAAATCTGCACAACCTAGAAATGTTTTTAAGTATAACCAATGGGAACATTGTGCTACTCCACCTAAAAGCAGTTCTAAAACATTCTATAAGAAATGTCAATACGGGGAGGAGCCGAGATGGCGGACGGTACGGACGTGTGAGCGCCCGGCTCCCAAAGCCGTCTGCTCCGCTTTGAAATCCTGGCATTAATCCTTGCTTAAACCGCGCTGAGACGATGACACGAACGCGCTGAGGACAGTCGCTTTCATTTGCGACCTCCGCCGGCCGTTTTGGACGAGGACTTGGTAACTAACCGATTACCGGGGCTGCCCGCGATCCTGGTGCCGATTGCCGCCGCAGGTCACTGGTGCTCTCAATTGGGCGGACAGGCAGTGGAGGTGCCGGCGTTTGGGACTGACCTGATTGCGGGAGACGGAAGGTGTTCATCCTGTCCTGTGAGGCGCGACTCCAGTTTGCTGTGGAGTGTGTGCCTGGGAAACGGGATCCCTTTGTTCCTCGCTCTCCGCTCCTACGCTGCCTTTGTCCTGGGCGGACTCCATCTTGCAGCGTCCTTCTGGTCGCGCACTATTAGTACCCCCGGGAGCCGAGGGGGATCTCATTGTGCAGGGCCCTCCGCACTGGTAGCTGCATGCCCCTCCGTGGTGCGACGATTGCCTTTCCATAACGGAGTCACCCCCCCTCCCTCCAGTGTGGATCCGTGGGAGAGACGGCAATGGCGCTTGTCCTCCAGCAAGACCAGTGGGCTGTTCCCTTGTCCCCAGCTTGTGCGGACCTGCCCGCACTTGACCCGGGCGAAGATCCAGATGCGACGCTGTGCAATGAGGATCGGCTGGTATTACGGAGTGACCTGACCTGTGGCGATATTCTTGATGCCCTCATAGACCTACGAGCAACATGGCGGCACATTGCTCAAGAACTGGGAGATAAGATTGATGAAGCTGTGTTCTCCTTCAAGCGGCCGAGGCTGCCTGTTTCTTTACTGCCTGCGTGTGCCTTTCAAATGGATACAGTGTTACCACAAGTGCGAGCGGAAGATCGAAATGTTCCTAGCTACAGTGTTGCGTGCCTCCCTGCCGATGCTGCTACTGATACGAAGTTTCCCCTCACTCCGGGAACTTTGACTCTGCCAGAACAACTGCACTCAGGGCTTTGCTTATCGCTCTCCCAGTTGTTTGCCCCCTTTGAGGGTGTAGCCCTCGGAGCCCTCTTTCAACATTGCCGGAGTGAGCGACATCTTGCATGGCAGGGGGGCTTGTCATCCTGGCCGCTGCGTTAGTTGAAGATCGTGGACGCTCATCTTCCTCTCTGCTGCTCCCTTCATGTCGAGAGCGGCCATTTTGCTCCCTTGTTCCGCCGGACATGTATCCGCTGCGATGGTCCTGCCTGGAGATGTTTCGTCGATCGGGCCAGGGTTGAAGGGGCTCCTCACCTCGGCTGGTTTGATCGGCTGGCGGAGACCCGGACTATTCATCGTTTTGCTCTGCTGACTGTTTTGCCATTGCAGCCCCTTGCCCATTTGAGCTTGTGACTATCCTGTACTGTTGCGTTCCTTGATGGTGGGAGGGCGGTTCTGTAGGGGTCCGGTGGTTCTAAATGAGAATGCTTTATTATTAGTGACTGGATTTGTCATGTGCCCGCTATCATGTCGTGTTTGGGGTGATTAATGACACTATGGCTTCTCGGGTGGGCTGCACGAACACTGGGACTACTTTTGTAAATGTTGGGCGCATGCATCGTGAAATGATTTCTCCACCTCTCCTATTGTTGCTCTTTCATACAGCGCTGTCGCATTTGGAGTAGGAGGTTTTCAGTGTGGGACGCAGTGGATGGCTGGGGTTCCGGGAGTTCGGATGCTAGGTGGGCTCCTCCCCCCCACTTTTTCTTTTTGGGAGTGGTAGACTAGCTTGTTCTTTTCTCCCTCCCTATATTCAAGAGTGACATTTTTTCTTTTTCTTCTTCTTTTCTTTTTTCCTTCTTTCTGCACTTTCTTGCTGTTCCTTCTCCTTTCTTCCGACTTTTCTTCTTCCTAAATTTCGGGTTTATAGGGCGACAGGCACGCTGCTAGGGGGGGGGGGGGTAGGCCATAGCCTCTGCATGTGTGTAGGGTGGGGGGTTATATTTCATTTTTATTGGTTTCTATGGGACCTGTTTTGTTCTCCTTTATGATTTCAACTTTCTTGCCCATGTTTGGGAGTGCTGGGTGCAGGGTGGCAGTGGTAATGTGACTGGGTCATAGGTGCTACTCTGTAGCATTGCTATTGTGTGACCATCCTCCCTGGCGGGGACTTGATTATCGATCTACGACTTGCTTGATACAGTTGCTAACGTCATGTCCCACCTGCATGGACCTTGTTCTTCACTTATTTTATTGGTACGGAACACTACGGCCTGACTTCAATAGTTGCATAACAAAAAACTTTAAAATTAAACCTACATTCATCCTGTGACACGGTGCTGCGATATCCTTCAGTCTTTCTTCCATTAAATGTTTGAGGTTCTGCTACGGCACTGTGTCATCATAACGCAAGCTGTTGTGCTAACTGATCGTTCGTGGCCGGCCGGATGGTTGTAGGCCCGTATTTGTTATTCTTCTTTATGCACAATAAAGGTTTTCAAAAATTTAAAAAAAAAAAAAGAAATGTCAATACTTCTCAGGGTTTAACACCAGTGATGCAGAAACGTTTTATTATAAACTGTTAGATAAAACAGGATTGAAAACTATGCTGACAAATACTAAATTGATATATTCAGAAGTATTTTATGAAAAAATTATGACATTTGGTTTTGATTATTGGAAAAATAACATTGAAACAAAAATAATCTGGGGTACAAAAGATTGGCAGGTACAAGGCATAGAAGCATTATTTCGAGCCTGCATGATCCCAGAACAAATTATGTTTTTAAATGACACAATTCACCAAACAACTTGTCTTGGCCTAGCTAAGATTAAAGACATTAACAAACCGTCTATTCCGAAGCCAATACCTGATAATGCAACAACAGATATTGAAATAGACGTATCTAAAATTTTACATCTAAACAGAGCACATCCTGATTGGAAAAAGTGGTTAATCTGGCCTATTGACACAAATAACTGTCAAGATAGATTCCTGAACAAAACACTGGGGTTAACTATGACCAGACCAGACCCTAGATACTCCCAGAGACAACATCCAGGGATAGTAACAACATACAGTGTAGGGAAGCTGCGCCTTGAATGGCTAGAATCATCCACACTGGCAGAAATTCAGCAACACTTATCTTTACTTAAAGATGGTGCTGATTTGCGTGATTTTATTATGGGACCTCTCGAACAGCGTCAAAAACATTTCATAGCGACCAGTATATATGCGGCTTACAACGAGGCTTGGAAAGTCACATAAATTGAAACAGCTGAAAAATTAAGAGAAATTGATCGTATTAATTTGGAAAAATCACTTTCTGTTGTGGACAATGGGTTAATGACTCTGTCCTCCAGAATATATTCACTGGACAGTATTGGATCATCTGCCATAGATATAATAGGCAAAGACTTGCTAATGTTACAGCATGGCCAGTCACAATTGCGTTCTATTGTACAATTAGGCTGGACGCTGCAAAATCTTCGTTCAGGCTATGCGCCTTGGCGTTTAATCAACACGACGTCATTGTTTTCCATCTTTAACCTTACTGATAAACAAATCAGCTTGGCACAGAAAGGAGCAGACTATACAATCCTGAGCATCGAAAAACTTGAGAGATTACCATTGACAATGTCAGAAAGTCCTGTCATTGAATGGATAATACACGGGATTATCACAATTCCGATAACAACTTTCCGATTTAAAAATTGCCTTGAATACATACCTACTGGCCAGTATGAACGATTGGGTAAAGGATACATTAAGTCAACATGGAAATTACCATACACACACACATGCTATAGTGACAGCAACAAAAATGTATTTCTTAGTGGTGAAAACTGCAAACATTCACTAAGCGGTATACTTTTGTGCCAGGGTATTAATTTACACGGAGCCTGTGAAGGAATTTCTAACAACCTTTCGTGCCACCAGCATGTCACACCTGCAAAGCAGATAGAGCCTTTCTTTAAGCAGCTCTCGAATGGGAGTTACATTCTAATAACGGATCACAGCTGTTGTGGCCTTTTGCCAGGGAAGCATATCTCATTCAAGTTACTTCCATGGTCAAATGCTGTATGCAAGCCTTGTTTCCAAACGGCCCTGGAGACACAGACTCCCATATGGCCTCGTTTGAATTTCTCTTCTATACGAATTGATACTTTAAGCAGAATGAAGTCTGTGCTTTTGCAGACAACAGTGCCCATCACGTCATCAAAAGAGACGTATGAACTCCAAGTTGCAAGGACAACATCAGAGATTCATGACCTTTTATCAACAGATTGCCCCGTGCATTTCACAGAAATGCTTAGCCAAATTCTTAACATGTCGAGTGCCATAGGCATCCCAGGCGTATTTAAGACCATTTTTACGGGCTGCTAACACCATTCAAAGCAATTCTAGGAATCATTCCTAATTTTATCCATTCAGTCTTTGGCGGCATACCCCTGATTTTGGGACTTGTAGCAGGCATTTTATTTTTGACCCTCCTGCTCCGATATGGCAAGCCAAAACTCAGACATGACTCCGACAAGGATGGAAGAAACGATACTAGCAATACGCTACCGGGACCGAATAACTAGAGTCCTTGGATTGGCCAGGCTGAGAGATCTGAACATGACCTGGTTTCTTTCCTTCAGACCTATATGGCAGACCTGCATCTTACCTGTGCTTCGATGTATGCTATGCGGAGATGAGTGCGTGTTGGACATCTGTCTTGCACTTCCATCAGCAGTACCAATGGATATCAATACTTTGCTAAGTCCTGTAACGGCTCACGCATTGTGTTGTCCCCAGCGGCTACCAATCCTGATTACGGCATTCGTTGAGACTCCTGTGCTACGACTAGGTGGTAACAGTGGAGCGAGAAATAAAAGCAACATCACCCAGGTACGACCTTCTGTGGGCATTGCTGATACAGACTTTGATGATAGCAATCATTCTCACACCTGCCAAGTTACAGCACTATCGAACTTGGTCGAACTGTCACCTGATTTCGTAGACCAATTTTTTGAGAGCCTGTCTGATATGATGTTCTCCCCTGAACAGAAACAATAAATTTGAAAAGCATTCCAACACACAGCGTTCCCATGAACTCTGAATTCGGCCTTCAGTTTTGATCAACAAAAACTGCTGAAAAGCGTTGGAACTCTATTCCCCCGTTCAACAAGAATTTTATTTTTTAATTGAACATTTTTTCAAAATATTTACCTTTTTTTCTGACACGAAATTCTTTGCTTAAAGTAGACCTATTCATAAAGAACAGAAGCTTCTATTTTTAGGTAAATCTAGAGACATAATAACTTTACATCAGCCTCTAGCACATGTTACAGCAATTGCATTTATATGTGATGAAATTATCTCGCCCTTCTTTTCTGTATTAAGAGATATTTCATGTGTAATTTTCCGCAAAATCGTTCACTGATTACATATGCTATAATTTTGAATGATTTCTATGCTTAAAGACGTACAGTACAATCCATGTATTTCAAATACGCCATTTCAAATGCAACTATGTATTTTGGGGTGGGTAATGTTACACATGCATCTTTTGCTATAGTTTTTAGTAAATTGATGGACATAAATTCGTGGAGTGGGTGTCGCGTTCTAATCTAAGACCCCGATCAATACTGTGACCTTATGCCCCTATACGCCTATAATCCATTTGTACCCATATAATGGCATAAACGATCAAGAGTGATATTTCAGAAACTCGTCTCTGGCCTAACACGATCAGAGCCACATTTCAGAATCGCTTCCTCTGCAGCTCATTAGAGCAAATGACACAGCAGAAGCCACTATCTAAGATTCCTAGATTACACTCCGAGTTCTTCAACAAGATAAAAACTCAGCAACCTGGGAAAACCCCGCTTGCTATGTTTTGATTAGTAATAGAACTCTAATGAGCACTGAGAGACGATCACTTCCTAGTGACATCTTTATTGACGTCTTATGTCCAAAAACTTACGTCAAACCAGGCACCTTTCAGGTATAAATATTACCAACGTTGCCTTAAGCAAACGCTGCCTCAACGACATAGATGATAGCGATGGTGTGGTGAACATAAGAGCAGAACAGCTGTCCCCTGCAGAGCCCAGCAGATACAAGCTGCCCCTCCTCCTCGACGCGCTGAGAGAGACGCTGTCTTTTCTCCTGCCGAGAAAATCCAGCTCCGGCGTTTCCAGCCTACTCTTGCGAGTGACTGGGATATAGAGTCCTGGAAGGAGATACAAGACCTCCAACATTCTATTTCAGAGGTATGGTGTTGACTAAACCCTTAGAGAGAATTCTTGAAGCAAACCTTGGCAAAACCAACTTAACTAAAACTGCTACTTACTTACTTACTCCCTCCCAAGTATTAGGCTTAGGTCAGGTACACTGGGGTAGGCGTAGTTAGAAGCACCAGTTGAGTACGTTAGCTGAATGTATATATGAATGTATATATTTTATTCATTTTAACCATTGTATGGCTAAGAAACCATATCATTGCTTTTACAGGATTATTTCGCAATCCTCATTTTACTGTACGCACTTTTTATAATAACTAGTCTTGCAATTGTGGCAATTCATTTCTCTTGCACGAGAAGAAAGACTGTTCAATAAATAATACCTTTTTATTGAAAACGCCCGTCTCTCTACTTCTCTGCATCTTGGTGAACGTAATCTGCACAACTGACTGAGTAAAATAACTGTCTATTGTTTCACACGACTCTAGAGATTGACTCTTATTCTAAGGAGCAAAGTTGTCATGTTTATGCGGTTGTTGGAAAACTGAATCCCTTCTTGTCTGTACCAGGGAAGCTGATCACCTCCTATTCAGTCAAGAAAGTTTCCAGTGACCTCTGAGCTAGTTGGTAACAAACCCAATTAAGTTTAGCATAGTCAGTGGAGACCTGGAAGATCCGCACTTCTACGTCCATTTTTTTTTTTGTAAAACAATTTTTATTGCAGAGTTCAATGCAAGTAATACAACAGATTTGCAAGTAGTTTTTTGCAGGACCTTTGATACCTTCGCTCCTTCCGGTTATCACGCACACAGCCTTATAACCCGCATCCCCGGGGCCGGGCGGCGTCTCTCGCATTAATAACAACCTCCTAACCGCTTAGTGCAGCCATTCCCAGTGGTCTACCGCTCTCTGCTTTTAACTTTTACCATCATTCTCCCCCCCAGCATCCGGCAGATGTTTGCTGTGTTCTCTATTACAACTGGGACGCTTCTCCCTCCTCCGCCCCCCCCCCCGGTGTCTTGTGCCTGCTTCTGGTGCCAGTATACTTAATCATGTTGGTAGTCTCAGGAGTCTGAAGTCGATTATTGGGTGTGTGTGTCCGGTGCTAGTGCTGGGATTGGAACCGCCACCCCTGGGGCCCCTGGATCTACAGCTTCCCCCTCCTCTTCACTCTCCATTGCACTATCCCTGAGAGCCTGAACCAGGATTTCCCACGCTAGTGCTGCTTCCTGAGCTTTCTCATCCGATCTACGTCGGGCCAGTTGGTACCTAATTGTGCTCTCTCTGCCGCAGCCCATTTCCGCACTTCTACGTCCATACTACTGTTTATGTTATTCCAATCTGCAGGGCCTATTGGGAAAATAGGAACTACACTACACTAGATCAGTTGACTGGGGGTGAGTTTTTGATTTGCTCAAACGCTCCGTCCATCATCCCCTTTTGTATCGCTTTGTTCGCCCTAAGTTGGCAGGGTATGCTCAGACGTGAGTCCCTTGCTCAATGGGCCACTGGATTCAAGATAGCCTGGCTGATGAGGATTTTGAATCCGAAACTGGTCCCAGGAAGCTTGTTTCCGGTCCAGGGAAGATATGGCTTGGCGGTTCGGGCTGGGGGTGAGCTTTTGATTTGCTCAAACGCTCCGTCCATCATCCCCTTTTGTATCGGTATGTACCTTTGTTGGCCTGAATAGTAATAGTAATAAGTTCAATCAATGCATCCCACCTTTTTACGTCTTGGGAGTGTTTGTGATTGGTTTAATTCCCATGCATCATTCAATGTACAGGTGAGGTGATACCATTGTTACCCTTCCAGTGAGGGACACTGCCCTTGACGGGTTGTCAAAATTTACTCTTAATTACACAAGCAGACCTAATCAGTATTTTTGCGTCAAAGAGTAATGGAGAATTTCCAAAATCGCTCATGTATAATTGAAATTCCAGCCAGGCCTACTCCACTGACGCAAGCCCAAGTAGGAGGCCAAGCATGTTGCAAAAGCATTCACTTAATAGCATTACAATGCGGAAGCTATCACAAATTTGCTCTAAATGTAGCTCACTAAATGCCATTAGTGTAAGAAGCAAATAGCAAATGTCACACTCATTCAATGTTGTCATCAGTAATGTTATTGAACATGTCATGAATGTAGCAATATATGAGGTCATATGCAGTGTATGGCAAGGGTGCAAGCTATAGTTAGTTCAATAAAGTATATATGGTGGATTATGGTTTATTTTTTTTAATAATTTTTTTTGTTGAAAATTGTATTATTCTTTGACTGACATTTTCACCTAACTATAACGTCACTTTAACCTTTGGTTTTTCAGTGAATTTCTGAGGTTTCTTTTGTAAAATGCATTGTAAGATCCTATTACCCTACCTAGCTATTACGTCACTTTACAATTTTGTTTTTTCAGTGAATAGCCATGGTTTTCCTAATGCAAAGTATTATCTTAGTACCATACCTAACTATAACGTCAATGGCTTGTGACAGACAAGCCCTCCACCCAAACCCCTTGGCACGGCCTGGCAATGAGAACCCTCATCATGTTATAAAGGGGTGTCATTCTGAATAATGCAGATATACTGGCTGTCTCAAGGGGTCACCATATCAATATATAAAAGGTAGGCCTAGTGTCTTAGTCGAGAGGTGACAATCTCCGTATTCAAGGCAAGCCTATTGGGTTTCTCAAGGGCTCCTTAGATCATAATAATAACATAAACACATTCCACTTTTCCTGAATTGTGTTGTATACGACCCCAGAAGCACAGGTTTATTTTCAAACATAATTTCTGGGCTTACACTACTCTCCTGGCAGCAGACAAGAACACTTATGTAACATATTGATGGTGCCTCTGCCCAGATTAGGGCACCACAACATAGGAAGAAATATGCAAATTAATTAAGCGTGAGCGCAAAATCCGTTCCGCTCGCGGATTTTGCGGATTTTCGGTAAATTCGCAATCCGCAAACTCCCGCGGATTTACCGAAAATCCGCGAGCGGCGGATCCGGGGGGCAAAAGTTCAAGCCTTCAAGCTTGAAGTTGTTGTAACTATTTTAGGATGGCGCCGGCAAGCTGCCAGTGCCATCCTAAAATAGTTACTAAGTTAGCTTCAACAGGAAGCACTAATAGATAAAATAAAGCAGGTGCTCGAGCACCAGCTTTATTTTATCTATTAGTGCTTCCTAATGAAGCTAATTTAGTAACTATTTTAGGATGGCACTGGCAGCATCCTAAAATAGTTACAGGATGATGGACAGCTCACTCAAGGGACCCCTGCGCATATCGGTGCGATTGCGTAGTAACACACACATGGTCGCTGGAACTAGTTGAAGCTCAAATTCAGTGACTCATTCATCAGCCCAAAAACAATCGTGAGCATCGTCGAGGCTGGGCAGGTGTGCCTTCTTCCCAAATCTCCCGTTGAAAATCAGCTGTGATGCTGGATAGAGGCCTTTGCATCCTTGACTTTCACGAGCGCAATCCTCGTGGTGTTCCTGTGACCACTGACCAGGAGCTTCTTTCTCTTGATCTGCTGCTCTGATCGGTCTCTGACCTTTTATACACACAAGAGGCATGTGAACTCTCATGGAAGCCCCACCCATTTGGCCCCGCTCACACACTGGCGGTGTACACCATCTTCCCGCCATTTACCCACTATGATGGACAGCTCACTCAAGGGACCCCTGCGCCCTTCGGGGCGATTGCATACTAACACACACATGGTCGCTGGAACTAGTTGAAGCTTAAATTCAGTGACTCATTCATCAGCCCAAAAACAATTGTGAGCGTCGTCGAGGCTGGGCAGGTGTGCCTTCTTCCCAAATATACCGTCGAAAATTAGCTGTGATGCTGGATAGAGGCCTTTGTATCCTTGACTTTCACGAGCGCAATCCTCGTGCTGTCCTGTGACCAGGAGCTTCTTTCTCTTCATCTGCTGCTCTGATCGGTCTCTGACCATTTATACACACGAGGCACTTGAACTCGCACAGAAGAGCCCCCCCCCCCATTTAAAAAATATGCAGATCCGCGAAATCCGCCCATGCTTAAAATTAATACACGAAAAGCATTATGTAGTGCTCCTGTAGGAAGTTGGCCTGATATGTGATGTCCACTATTCTAGTGGGCACCATGTATCAGTCCAAACAACCCTTATGGTGATGGTTGTAAAGTCAACCTTATAGACCAGCTATCCTAGTGGTAGCATGGACAAAGCAGTCTTAGACTAAAACTTGAGAGAGCATGTGAAGCCAGCTGTTTTACCATATGTAACCCCTTGAATACCAAATGAAAGGACCCCACACAGGTTATATATAAAATATATATGTATTTATTACTAACACAACCCCTCTGAACTCTTTATGAGGTCAGAGGCACAAGCACATAACAAGATACTTAATTATCATACAATAAGTTGCACAAAATACAGTCGGGCCCTAAGGGCACGCAAAACCATATACTAAAATAGTGGTAAAAGGACCACGCCACGAACAAAGAATAGGCCTAGGGAATCGCTGGGGCTACTCTGTACTACCAAAGATTAGGAAGCAGGAGGCCCACAGGATCCGTGTGCAGTGTCTAAACACACACGCGAGTTACCATAGGAATACAATGGGAACAAAAGAAATGGAAACTAGTTCTTTTAGGACTCTTCCGGATGGACTAGGAGAAAGCTACTAAAAACTAGGATAGTCAATACCCACAGGAGCACCGTAGTACTCGTGTTACCTCACCCACAGGAGCCGGGTGCATAGGTGTCAGTGTGTCGGGTTTCGTCGCTGCGGATCGAGGATGAAGAGTACCTGAATGCAGATGGGACAGAGTCTGGGTCACTAGCCAGTGACCAGGAAGGAACCAGGCGATGTCGTGAAGCAATCAGATGATGTTGTAAAGCTGGTCTCTGCAGCCACGTGGACCAGGAGGCGTCGACGGCGACCAGGAGCTGGATACGGACTGTCCCACGAAGGCTCTCGCTGTCTGCGGTGTCGGCTTCCGGATTGGAGTCAACAAGCCTTGGCAAAGGCAACCCATGCAGGAATCGAAGATGGCTACTGTCGCAGACCAGGACGGTCTGGGGGGCTTCTCCTTTTCAGGGAAGCAAGGGCCAGCCTGGAGCAACCAGGCCAGCCGTGTAGATTCAAAGGTTCGTCGTCAGAGGCCACTAGCCAACGGGCAAGTGACCGGACAGACGCTTCGAGCACAAAAACACTAGCAGGCCCCACGCGGCACTCGTGGAGGGCTGTGCATCGGTGTAGAAGGTGCTCTGGGCTGGGGCTTCTCAATCCCCAATGCACAACTTCGAGGGTGTCTCGGAAGCTGCACAAGTAGCAAGTTGCAGGTTTTTCAAGATGGCCGGTCCCACGTCTCTCGTCGCCTCCACGGGTCTCAGCTTTGCTGGGACTGTGGATCGGGCTCAGTGAAGTCTGGAAGACTGGTTGTTGTCAGGCTCTGTGCTCGGGCTCCGGCGGGAGCGTCGACAAAGCAAACCGCAGATCGCTGGATGTTGCCTGTTTGCACAGGGTGCTCACTCCTTGACCACAAGGGAGATTTGCACAGGGTGGTCACTCCTTGACCACAAGGGAGATTCTTCAGTCTTCTAGTTGCAGTAGAATGTCGAAGGTCCAGAGTTTCGTTTCAAGTTTCAGTTCAGGATTAATGTAAAGTCTCTAGACTCGGCTCCTAGCATTATACGAATTAAAGGGGCTGGATTACCTGCTTGGTCCCTCCTATGGGTGGAACCAGGGAAGGGGGGGGTTTACACCCCTTTCCCTTTGTCCAGTTCCGCGCCAGAGCTGGGGCTGGAGTGCCCCAGCAACTAGTTTCAACCGGACTATGAATGGAGCACCTTGTGTGCCCCAGCCAGTGTCTCATTTCATTCAGCCCTCCCTGCCCCAATACACTATGGCCTGTCTGGGGTGGTGCTAGCACCTCCCAAGACAGGAAACCTATTGTCCAAGCCTCCCTCGCTGGAAGGACTCCCAGCAGCAGGAGGTCAGACTTGTGTCTGTGGCAGCAGCATCCATTTTGTGATATTGAGGCTCTGGTTAACTTTAACCGGGTTTAACTCTAGAAGAGTGAAAGGCTACCCCCGTCGCCAGAACTGGCGAGGGGGTAGTGTTCCAGAGCGTATGACACTTTACACTACATGTTTTGATAAAGATAAACCAAAGTTAGCATTCAACCGCGAGGATTATAATGCACTTAGGAGTATATGGTATGGCTATATCATAGAACAGCTATAAGGACATGGTTCCGAAAGCTGCAGACAGGCTCAGCTCATGCTAGAGCACAATCTCACATAAAACCAAGCACTCTGCCTCCAGGATTGTTAAAGCCTGCCATAGGAGGGACTTATAGGTATATATGTGTCTATATATATGGTTAGATATAGGAATACTATATCTAAGCAAGGGGTGATTACTCGACCTTGCCCCAGCTGAGTGATCAGCCAGTTGTGTCAATTTGGATAGCCAGCCAGGGGTGGCATAATGCATGCGGCTGCCCCTAGTAGGCCTTGGATGCACCTATGCCCTGGGTACCTAAGGAACACTATACAGGGGCTCATAAGGTGACCCAATACCCAATGGGAAATGTACCTAAAGTATATGGAGTCCATTTTACAGTGAGAGCAGATAGCCTGGGGCCCTGATTAGCAGGATCCCAGGCCAACTAAGTCAAAAACCAGCTAAACACTAAGCAAAAAGTTGGGGGTAACCGTAGTCGGGTATCCACCTTCCTACAGCTCCTGACTTGAAGCAGTGGATAATAAATGAGCCGATCTGGACGCTTATTTATTATTTTTTTGTTGTCTTTTTTTTTCTTTTTGGGTACCAGGCCTTAGCCAGGACACCCACTACTTATTTTAGTGTTTGGGTTCATGAGTGAAGCACCAAGGTCCCTGCATTCCCACCATCTTGCCGCAAGCAGCCCTTGTCCTTTAAGGCTGCATGTGACCCAGCAACATTTTCCGGTGCTTCGTTGGATCAACCTTTTTTCTTGGCTCCCACCCAGTGTGAGAAAGGTATTGTTTTGCTCACCACCTTGCATGCAGGTAACTACTAGAAGTCACTCTGTCCTGGCGGATGGTATCCCCAAAACTGCAGTCCATCAGGCCCTTGGGGACGGGCCCCAGAGAACAATAGAATGCTTGATGAGAGAAGCACCGTGCATGCTTTCTCTCCATTATTAAATTAAATGTGCCAACACCCGGGTCCTGGCCCACTCCAAGGGAATTTAAAAACAAAATGCAGTCTCCTGCACTTACTTTTTTTTTATCTTTTCGTTCTGTTATGCGGGTCCGCTGCAGGATTAAACAACACATATTTTAAAAAATATAGAATTTTGGAACCACAGAGGTACTTTTACACCCCCCAAAAGGGCTAGGAATGTATGGCCTTATGTGAAAATATTTTCAGGACTGGGGCCCAAGCCCTGTAATGGCCGTTGCACCATTTCTTTTCATGTTCTGGCCAGCCAATCGGAGTGCACACTCTGAAAAATACATCTCTGCCACTCAAGAGGCTTTAATTTTTTTATTTAATTCGAACAGTCCAGATATCTTACCATTTTGAACTTTAATTTCTCAAACACTACTGAACTGCTTTACACCAAATCACTAAATGCATGCTTGCTTGGTAAAGATCTAACTTTCTGCCAAATTTGGTGTAATTCTGTTTTGCCATTTAGGCTGTAGCGCTGTTTAAAACTCTATTTGGAAATTGCATTTTTGGACCCCCCTTGTTTTTCTCCGCCCATTTTAAGTATCCCCCTGAAACATTCCAAGTAGGAGCTGAGGTGGAAAAACCTTTTTTTTTTTTTTTTTTTGGAAAGGTTTGTGAAGATTTGTCAAACCACAACAACATTTTTAGTGAACCAAGTTTTACCGCCGAGGAGGATCTGCTGGCTCCGGCCAGTACGATACAAAACCTGGGGGTCCTAATGGATAAGAACCTCCAAATGGAGTCGCAGGCAAACAAGACAGCCAGTGTATGCTTTGGTCTGTTGCGCTGGTTACGTCTGATACTCCCGATCCTACCGAAGGATCTGTGATCCTTGGTAGTAAGCAGCACAGTGATGAGCAGACTGGACTATTGCAATTCCTTGTATCTAGGGGCCCCTCAGTACATCTTTCAAGGTTTGCAAAGAGTCCAGTCTGCTGCTGCAAAACTGGTGTTGAACCTGCAGCGTAATTCGTCTTCTACTTATGCCCTGGGAGAGCTCCACTGGCTACCAATCAAGGAAAGGGTCCTTTTTAAATCCCTCTGTCTGGTGTACAGAGCAATACACGAGTTGGGTCCAGTCCCCTTACAGGCAAGGTTTGCCTGGTATCTCCTTTGGAGACAGCTTCACTCTTCTGGTGCCAGTCTATTGGTGATTCCGAGATTTAAACACTCCAGGTTGGGGGGGTGGAGGGCTTTCAGTGTGGTTGGGGCTCAGTTGTGGAATGAGCTACCACAGAGGATTAGACAGATTGACTCTCTAACTGAATTCAGAAAGAGCCTTAAAACTTGACTCCTTCCAAAAGTTTGATCCTCCATGCTCTATCTCTCTGTTTGTCATCATGATGATTGTGTGTTCCTATATCTGAGCGCCAGGATACCGTAGGGTGGCAGTAGCGCTATATAAGCACAAATACAATAAAATACAATACTTGTTGCTGCCTGTCAGTCAAATGTCTTGGCAACGCTCAGATATCCATACATTTTGAACCTTTATTTTTCAAAAACTACTGAACAGGTTTACACCAAATCACAAAAAGCATACTTTCTGAATAAAGAACTATCTTCCTGCTAGATTTGGTTTAATTCTGTTCAGCCATTTTTTTTGTATTACTGTTCAGTTTTCCAATGGAAATTTGCACGGGGAACACATGTTTGTCACAGCCACTCCCCCACCGGATTGACTGGCTGCAAAACAAACAGAAATATTGCTCCCATGTCCTGAAAATCAAAAATAGTTAAGAAATAAGGGGGCAAGGTAGGTATACCCTGACCCCGTAGCCATGGTAGGGCTGATCAGTGAGTGACCACCCCTGGGGTCAAATTTGAGGAAATAGACCACAAATATATATATAAAAATATAGGGTGCCGCAATCTCATGGAAGTCTCTCGGGAGCCAGCGCAGCCCCTGTTTTGTGTTTGCTTTGTTCGCCTTAAGTTGTCAGGGTATGCCCAGACATGGGTCCCTTGCTCACTTTGCCACTGGATTCAAGCTAGCCTGGCTGATGAGCCGGTCCCAGGATGCTTGTTTCCGGTCCAGGGAAGACATGGCTTGGCAGTTCGGGCTGGACTGTTCTCTAGAGGCCCAGGGTCAAGACTGATTTGCATATAGCTGTGTCTGAACAGGGGTGGCGAAGTGAGCTAAAGAACGATGATGGATTCAACACAGATCTGTGATTGGGGGGTGAGTGTCTGAAAAGTTTCAGCCTTCTGTCCATCATCTCCTTGTGTTTGGCATGGTAGGAATACCCTGATCCTGTAGCCATGGTAGGGCAGATCAGTGAGCAACCACCCCTGGGGTGAAATTTGAGAACGTAGCGTTTTATAGGGTGCCTCAATCCCATGGAGTCTCTCTGGAGCCAGCACAGCCCCCTGTGCTCCCAAGAGAATCTGATGGGTGCACAGGCAATTTGTTCCCAAAAAAAAAAAGGGCTGTGTGCGGCGGGCGTTTGGGTGCAGGCATGGCCAAAGGCCAGTTGTAATGAGGGATTGGCCACCCATATGGGGTTTGGAGCATGGCCTGGCCGCATGCTAGGCCCTATGGCTAAGCCAACACTGCACAGCCAAAGATTGTCTGCGGTGGGGGGTTGACACAGTTACTATTGATACTAAAGTCTTGCATTATGTAAAAAAAAAAAAAAACAAGTAGAAATTCACTGAAAAAACAAAGGTTAAAGTGCCCTTAAATTTAGTTATGATAATAATATCTTACTTTTATTGAAAAAAATACGGATTCACTGAGAAAAACGAAGGTTTAAGTGACGCTACAATTAGATGGAAATGTTAGTTACAATGTAACATTTTAAACTCAAAATACACTGAAATTCTCCAGTTGTAGTTGACTGAATAAACTAACTCGCATTCTTCAATTCACTTCTCATGAACTCACCTTACATCGGTCATAAAATGTTCTAAGACCTCATTGATAACATCTTTGAGGAAGTCGGAAATTATATACACTGTGCATGGTGGGGTTGCGAGTTCTAGTTACTTCAGTTAATTACAGCTGGCAAATTTCAGTGTGTTTTTTTTTGTTTAAAATGTAATGTTTTAAGTGACATTTTCACCGAACTATAGCTTTACTTTATTCTTTTGTTTATTCAGTGTGTGCGTGTGAATGTATGTATACTGCAGTCACCATGGAGTAGTTCTAGATAGGTTGGCGTTTCTATAGGAGATGCCTTTTTTGTTTTGTTTATAACTTTGCCACAGTTTGAGAAATCTCCAACTTTCCGAAAAGTGCTCTTTTGTGCCTAGTTCATTCATGAAATGTTTCAGCGTGATCCGGCAAGCAAGGCCCAAGAAAAAGAGGGGTCCCAAAACGCAAAATCCCCATGCATTTCCTACAGACTTCTTCAACAATCGCTGCAACAAAAACCGCATAAAAGAATTACACCAAATTTAGCAGAAAGCTAATCTTGGGCCGCAGATTGTGCTATTGTAATTTGGTGTAAAATAATTTTGAAAAATTAAGGTACAATAATATTTGTATATCTTGATGGTTGGTTTCACAAGAGGCTCGCAAGAGTCTCACGGGAGCGCCAATTTAAAAATGGAGCATTCTAATTTGCCAATGGAATTTTATTTCCCTTGGGCGAGCGCTCTGATAGCTGCCAGCAAAATGAGAAAAAGTTTGCTGCCAACCATTACAGGACTTGGGGACTTAGTACCCTGTCCTGAGCATGTAAAAACAACAATAATATAAGGGGGCAGGGTAAATGTACCCTGCCCCCTAGGCCTCATGGAGGGGGGGGGGCAGAACATGAGGGCACTCCCCATGACAAAATAAAAAATGGGTAGTTTTTGCCTTTTTTTCTTATTATTAATGGGAGGGGGCGTGTGCCACCCCCCCTCCCCCCCCCATAGCCCCCCACCCCACCCCCATGTCAATATAGGCCACGAGGAGCTCACTCCGGGCCGAAATTATTCCAAAAGGGGAGGGAGGTCGTGCAGGACCCCCTCCCCGAACCATCACTGGCCCTGGGGGTCACAGTGTGCAGGGTTGGCTGCCTGTGGGGAGTTTTAAGCTAAACGAAAGGCTGTGCACTGCATGTGGTTGATAGCCTCTGGGTGACTGCCTGCGTAGAGTTGAATGCAGGGTCTGGCTGCAAGCCAGTCTTTGCGGCCAACCCCACGTTGCATGAGACAAAATGCCATACTCACTGTGGGGTTGGCTGCCTGCTGGGGTGGGTGGGGTGTCTTTTACCTCCGGATTGGTTGACAATAGGACCTGGGTGCAGGCCAGACCCTGGTGCCAATGCTCTGCTGTGCATGGTCAAATGTCGTGAGCAGCATGGGGGTTGGCTGCCTGTGGAGGGTTTACCCCACGGCCTGGCTGCATACCATGCGTAACAGTGGGTTGGCTTTGTATAGGGTAATAAAATATTATTTTACGTTAAAAAAACTAGATATTCACTGAAAAAAAGAAAGATTAAAGTAACATTATAGTTAGGTGTGTTAAAAGAAATCTAACTAACTTACGCACCCGCCATGCACTGCTTATGGCCTCATATATTATATCACTTATGACATGTTCTACTGCATCACTGATGTCATATCATATGACATCTCAAATAACATCATCCAATGAGTGTGTTAGTTTGTTTTATAGTTTACATAGTGGCGAGTAACCACCATTTTACTTTTCTACCTAATTCTGTACAGTTAATGCACCATAGTTATGTAGAGGTATTGAACACGTTGTAAATCTTTGTAGTGAAGAGTAACTCTGTTTGCAGATGACAGTTGGCTTGTGTTCGTTATGTTCCACACAAGCTTTTTGGTTCTGCAGAAAAAGTTTGCAGCAGGGCAAAATGGCTGCACCTTAGTGAGGCTCTGTCAACCCTGATTAACTTCATCAACATTTATCCTGAATCTGACAGCATAAACTGCCATAGACAACTGTACCTGCATAGGTAAACGGGGCGGCAGCACATCAACCAGGCACCGGGACGACAGGGGCTGCGCTATCGCCGCAAACAGACGCATCCTGCTGAGGCCTGCGAGGCGGGTGATAGCCTACCGGGCGGCGACCAGTGCGGCCGCCTTGCTGCAATAGAGGCCTGGTGTGGCGTCGCTGGGACACATCCGTAGCCAAGACCAATTGTGCAAGAGACGACGCGGAGATAAGTGTCCGGTGAGATGGGAGGTTCCGTGAGAGTGCGGGACGACTGAGCGGCTGTGTGCGTGCTCGCCAGGTGCATACCGAACAACTCCGACACGGCCTTTGACTACTTGAGGCCAGGGATTGAGGCCTACCAAAAGTGTGGGCCACGGGGAACCAGCGACCCCCACCGACCAGCTGCTGCGTGGAGAGACAGGGGACTGCTGGGTGCGAGGCACATACTTTACAGCGGATGCAAATTATAAGCCTCCACACCCCGTATAGACTGCCACAGACGCCAAAGTACTTAGACTTGCATTGTGCACACTGCCATTACCGCACATGCTGAGACTCCACATACGCCACACAACCGCGTTCATCCGCGAGATGACCACAACGCGACTGGGTACACCGACCACTCAGCAACTGGTGAGTCAATCTGTGCCCCCGTTCTTAACCAAAAGCAGATCACCAGTGGGGAGCTGCACCTTGCTGAGAGGCCACACAACTGACTAAGGGACGTCTGGTTGCACTGGTTTGGAGTCCCAGCGCTCCCATTACCAGAGGGTAAAGCGTAATCTGCCTGACTGCTGCTTCCATCTCTGATTAATTTTGATGCCCCACACCCCCCTGGTGACACCCTATTGTACTGTTGGAAGATAGCCTTACATGAGGTTGTTAGACAATACGTCCGCATGAATCTCATGGTGCCTACTGCTTGTGAGGGTGAAGAGGCCTGTGTCAACTGCCCCTGAGACACGTGGTGGATGTAGGCCATTTGACCAGGAAACTGCAGAAACTCCGAACATTTATTTATTTATTTATATACTGATATAGCGCAGGACTCGTCCCCCGAAGGGGTATCTCCACGCTTGTGCTTGTACCAGAGAAGCCTAATCAAAATTATACACTGTGAAGTGGCTGATATTTAGGGTGTAGAAAATAAATGGGTTTTTAGAGACTTCCTGAAGGACTGAAAATTAGTCGTTTGTTTCAGAGTGGGAGGGAGTGAGTTCCAAAGAATGGGGCCTTTGTAGTAGGAGAGAGCTCGACCTCCCTGTCTAGCTCTCCTGACCCTTGGATCATGAAGTAGCTGCTGACTACTGGAACGCAGGGAGCGTCCTGGACTGTAGAGGTTGAATTTTTAATTCAGATATTTGGGGCCAGTACCAAACAAACACCTATGTATGGTGCAAAAGATTTTAAATTTGACACGTTGCCTAACCGGCAACCAGTGAAGTTTGGCCAGAAGGGGGCGTGAGGGAGTCCTAGGATGGGCGTTGAGAACAAGTCTCGCCGCGGTATTCTGGACCACTTGTAGTCTATTTAGTTGTTCCTCATTGGCCGAGATGAACAGGCCATTACAGTAGTCAAGTCTACTGATCACTAGGGTCTGGACAAGTGTTTTCCTGTAGTTATCAGGCAAGAATGGAAAAACACGACGTAAAAGTCCGATAACACGGAAACAGGATCCAGCAACTTGGCTTGTATGTTCTTTCAGCAATAATGCCTGATCTAATCGCACTCCGAGGTTTTTTACAGTCTGTTTCGGGCTAGGTGCTGGTCCAAGGGCCACCATTCTGGAGACCACAGGAGAGTGGCCTCTCCAAACAGCAGGACCTCTGTCTTGCCTACATTGCACTGGAGGCAGTTTGAGGCCATCCAGTCCGATACTGCCCTCATGCCGTCCGCAAAAGATTTTTGTATTGCGGGCGTGAGGGTCTGAAAAGGGAACAGAAGTTGGGTGTCGTCAGCATACGAAACCTGGGTGAACCCGTATGCTCTTACAATGTCTGCCAAGGGGGCCACGTACACATTGAAGAGTGTCAGACTTAGGCATGAGCCCTGTGGTGCTCCCTTGGTGAGCTCCCTTGAGATGGAATAGTGGGAGCCCAATCTGACTCCTTGTAGGTGGCCTGAGCGAAAACTCTCCTACCAGGACAGAGCCACGCCTCCTATACCCACCTCTCTCAAACGACGAGAAGTATCCCATGTGACACCGTGTCGAAAGCAGCGGATAAATCTAACAGCACCAGAATCATGGAGCCCCCTCCATCCAGTGCCATCCTGATGTTATCGGTCACTGAGAGGAGGGCAGATTCGGTGCTGTGATTGGGTCTGATCCCAGATTGAGAATGGTCTAGACCCTCCACTGTCTCGATGTAATTAGACAAGTGGGTGTTCACATGCCTCTCAGTCATTTTGCTAAGGTATGGCAGGAGAGAGATGGGTCGGAGGTTTGAAAGATCTGTCCATGGAAGTGCTGCGTTCTTACGAATGGGGTTCACCACCGATTTCTTCCACTCCATAGGCACCAGTTCTTCCTTTAAAGAAAGGTTTATAATTGATTGAATCTGAGGTCCAAGCAGAGCGCTCACGGAGGCAACCATTTTAGCAGGCAGAAAATCATCAGGGGATCCCGATTTTATGTGGCTAATGAGGAAAGGAAGGTCTAAATCACTAACTGCCGGAAAAGTCATAAGTGAGTTGTCTCCACATGTGGGCAGAATAGAGGGAGTAAGATGTTGTTCCTTTGGCTGGAGGCCTTCGTTATTTTATCATAAATCCTATTAATCTTGTTTTCAAAGAACAGAGAAATGTCATCGCATAAGGACTGGGAAAAATCATCTGGGCTTTCACAGGCTGCTTGTTTAGTGAATGCCTGTAGAATTTTATATAATTCCTTGGAAGAGTTGCCCGCCTCTGCAAGTTGCTGCGTAAGACTGTTCTTCCTTGCCAGCTTTGTTTTTATAATATTTAGATTGGGCGTCTTGATATGCTTTCTTATTTTTCTCTGTTCGAGTTTTCCTCCATTTTTTTCCATCTTTCTGCATCCCTGCTTCTCAGTTCTTAATGCTTCAGTATACCATATTTCTTGCTTGGAGGAGGGGTATTGTTTGTGTAGCTTTAAAGGGGCTAATAAATCAATTGCTTCTATAAGAGAGTTATTAAACTTAGACATTGCGCAAGAACCGGCTAGTGAGGGGCACCCACCCCTTCTCCCCACCTCCTCCTTGATCGCTGAACGATTATACAGGTGGGATAACCCAGACCCCTGCCGGCTGGCTGGAGGAGGTACGGACACAGCCTCAAGATTCTGCCTGGCCCAAGCCCTTTTCACGATTTTAGTGCATTGATTTGCTGCTCCTAAAGGACCTGCAAACCTATAGTTGACGGTACTACCTGTCACTTCTCAGTGACTGATTTCGAAAGCCTGTCTTACTGCCTCTACTGCGCAGAGTGAGAGGACGAGGGACCGACACTGCATAGCCGACAGCGGAACCCGACCCCCAGCCTGACTGAAACAATGGGGAAACCAGATGGCAAGCAGCCCAAACTCACCTTTGACACCCGCAAGATGCCTAGAGGACAACAGCCCGATCCTCATCAAGATGACGCTGGAACGGAGGCGCACGACACAGATGAGGTAGACATGAAGACACTGCTCCACACAATCAAAGCAAGCTTTGCCTTCATAGAGTGTAAGATGGATTCCATGTGCGCCAGAATGGACCAGATTACCCAGAAGATCGAAACACACATTTCCACCCTAGAAGATGACCATGCACAGGCTGCGGGAAACTCACGGACATTGATAAACTGCTGAAAGTGATTGCAGCAAAAAATGAGGCTATAGAAGCCCGCTCACGGCGGAACAATGTACGCATTACTGGGGTCCCAGAGTCCACCAACACGGGCAGGCTTGAAGAATGTGGAACGGATGCTCACTGTGTTTTGGACCAGAGGCGTTTTCCAGGATACTTATTGTGGAAAGAGCACATAGTACATCGGTGACAAAACCACCGCCGGGAGCACCGGCTCGGCCCATAGTCGCAAGACTGCTCAATTATCGCGACCGCGACACCGCCCTACGTAAGACAAGGAAACTGAAGAATGTGGTCTTCGAAAAAAACGCCATCTCCATTTACCCGGACTTTACGTTAAAGGCGCAAGAAGCGCGATAGAAATTTGCTCCCATCAAGAAGAAACTGCAGCAGAAAGGGGTGGAATATGCAACGCCCTAACCTGCGAGACTGCGGATTACCTACGATGGTAAACAACAGCTTTGCAATACTCCCCAACAGGCGGCAGACTTCTTTAAAAAAGTAGTGTTAGGGGCCAGGAGAATGGAGCGGTCCCAGACAACCAGCGACGACGACTCAACTCACTACGAAGAAGACTGAGAACATTAGCTGGAGATGCCTGGCCGGGCGATGGCAGGTAGCTATATGGCCCCTGTTAGCATGCATATAGGCACTATTATGAAGGTAATACGAACAATGATTAATGTAGTGCACTCCGCCCTTTTTGCTGACACTTGTTAGAGGCGGTAAGGGCGCTATCGGATAAAACATAGTTATTTCAGGGCCCCCTCCTGTACATTACCATGGTATGGGAGGAGCAGTCATGCGCCCTGGGACACACGTCTCTAAGGGAATACCCCTGCTCCCCAATTGTGGGATCTGTTTTGTTCGGAAAATGCCTTTGTTGTGTTGATTGTTGGACACCGTCACCAAAGCCAATTAATGCCTGGAGGATTTGTTTGCTATTGCATTTGCAGCTGCACTGTGTAATCCAGTTTCTGTATTGGAACCTCCTGCTATCATGTAAGCCAATCCACCTAAAAACAGGGCCAGGGCACTGTTCACTTCGAGACATGGTGACATGTATGTTTCAAATGTTGGGGGATGCATTGGGAGGGACTCAAATGTAGGGGACTATACACAGCAAGTTGGGGCCGCCGTTGTGTGAGGGATATCGGGGACAAAAGGCAGACATTTCCATATTGTAGCTTCCTCCTGTTAGACCTAACAACCAGACGGCGTGGGTATCATGCACAAGCAGACATCAGTATGGACTCTACAACTCCGTGCATATTAAAGCTACGGGGAGATGACAGGTGAAGGACATAAGACCAAGTCTGTAACATGCCTTAATCTCCTTACTTGGAATGTTAGAGGGTTGAGAGTCCCCAGGAAGAGAAGACATATTCTAGCTTACCTAGATAGACACCAGATCAGCATAGCTATGCTGCAGGAAATACATACCCCCTCCCAAACACAGCCTCTGTTTGCCAATAGATGGGCCTCGCATAAATACTTCTCCTCATATTCTGCCTTCTCTAGAGGGACGGTAATTCTCATTAAAAAAGCGGTACCGTACATTGAGGAAGGTTCTGCGCTCGACCCGTAAGTTAGATATTGCATGATGTGGGGGGCGGCTGGCATCGGCTTCTGATACGTTCGTCTGTAGCTATGAACCCAATGTGGATGATGAAGATTATTACAATACCTTATGGGTGTGCATAGTCAACATAGGTTCGAACCACCTCATTTGGGGAGGAGCTTTCAATCTAACACTGCATCCCCCTCATGACCGCTCCCACCCACTGCCACAACATTATTCTAAAGCTCAGCGTTTACTACAACAAATAGTCACTGACAACCTACTGGTAGATGTATGGCGACATCATCACCCAACACAATTCAAAGGCACATTTCACTTGCAGTACACAATACTTGGTCCAGATTGGACATGTGGTTTGTGTCACAAGATATTGCCCTGTACGCTCTCTCCACCCGCCATTTAGCACATACCTACTCATACCACACCCCCGTGAATGTCAGTGGCCCATCCGGAGATATCCCCCAGGTTAGGCAGTGGGGTTTGCAGCTCACGGTACTCCTAGCTGCAGTGTTTCAGTCCGAACTGGGGGAAACGCTGGAAGAGTATCTGCAACTTTATATAGACTCTGTGCCGTTCCTGGCTACGGTGTGGGAAGCGCTGAAGGTCACTGTGCGGGGACATTGCATGGTCAAGACATGTGGAATTCTTAAAGACATTCGCACGACGATAGCGCTCTTGGAAAGTCAGATTAAGCAATTAGAGGCGAGTATGAAGGGCACGTGACGACCCCACGCTAGCCAAGGTACGAGAGACCCTAGCAGAATACCAGTCAGAAGCGGAAAGGGAATGTCTGTTTCGAGGGAAAAATCACACAGCCTGCTAATATGGTGAGGGTAAAGACCCTGGCAAAGCACTTGCTGAGACTATCCGTCCACCCAGAACGGCAAATCATGTCCTGGCTATCCGAGTTAAAGATGGGGTGATACAGTGGGATACGAAGGCCAGAGGGGAAGTATTCGTCACGCACTACCGAACACTGTATACGACGTGTGCAACGTGCCACGAGGAGACCCCACACTACCTGCAACAGATAGAATTGACCTGGCTTAGCAATGGACAGAGGGATTGCTTAGCGGCTGACCTGGAGCTAGACGAAAGCCAGGAGGCCATAATGCAGATTAGTAATGGCAAGGCACCGGGACCGGACGTCCTTTGCATAGAATTTTACAAAACATATATAGATACCCTGGCTCCCTTTCTGAAGGTGGTTTATGAGGAGGCAGCCCAAACAGGGATGCTCCTGCCTACCATGCGAGAAGCAATGCTGTTCTCATTGCTAAAAACGGGAAAACCCCCTGAATTTTCAGACACGTACAGACCACGATCATTGATAAACTGTGACGTCAAGATATTTGCTAAGGTACTGTCCAATAGGTTTTCCCTCCTGATAGATGGTCTCATTCGACCCGACCAAGCAGGGCTCATAACTGGCCGATCGACCTCACACAACCTGAGGAACCTCTTTTCTATCTTACACGATATTGATCAGGAGGAGCAGGCGGTGGCGCTCTTTCTAGATGCCACCAAAGCATTTGATTCCCTTAAATGGGGATACCTCCTAGCAGTATTGACACACATGGGGTTTCCTCCGGGATTTCTTATGTGGATCAAGCTCTTGTATAATAGTCCATGTGCCTCATTGATGCTGAATGGGGAGCGCTCCCCTGCCTTTTGTATTACCAGGGGCACTCGGCAGGGTTGCCCCCTTTCACCCCTACTATTCGCGATAGCCATGGAACCGCTGGCGGCCATGCTGTGCCGATACCATAAGCAACATGCGCTAGACTACCCCATGAGGCCCATTTTAGTATTGCTATACGCAGATGACATCACAATTTATGTGCGCAATCCTGCTGAAAGAATGAATGCTAGGATTCGCAAAATCATAAAATTCGGGGTCTTTTCGTGAATCGCCATTAATTGGGGTAAATCCCAAGATGCCACTCACGAACGACACTACTCCATTTCAAATGGACTATCCGTTGTTATGGAGTAATGGTGAGGTCCGGTATTTGGGGATCAGTGTCACCAGAGACAAGGAGGAGCTTTTGCGTGCTAATTACGGGGTAGCCCTAGCTAAAGTGGAGGATCTGATCAACAGGTGGATTGCTCTCCCACTCTCTCTAGCGGGTCGCATAGCTTTAATGAATTTTTTTCTATTCACCAACATCCCACTCCCCCGGGATGCCCTTTCTTCACTAGATTGAAAAGCTTACTCATTCGTCTCGCATGGGACAGCAAGCAACCTCGGATGGATCAAATGGTGCACCCTCACGCTGCTGTTTGCTCAGGGCGGGTTTGAGGCGCCTGATCCCGAACTCTACTATGTCAGCACCCAGGCATATTTCGCTGCTTACTGGCTAGCCCCCCCCCCCCTTTATGACACACTTGCAGTGGAACAAGCGTTCATGGCTCCGATGCCCCTTAGTTGCTTCCTAGACTGGCGTAGACAAGGCAGCCGGGGTAAAGGGATCCACAGTGGCTTGTATGAATAATGCGTGGCATGCCATTGCTACAAGGTCCCAAGCCCCCGCGCTATAATCCCCACAACCCAACCAACAAAATCTGCCAGTCACACAGGAAGGGATTTGCAAACACATGCTCCTCCAACTCTGTATCAACCCATGGGGGGACATGTACCACCAAGGCCGGTGCAAAAGTGCGGCTGAATTTCTGGGCACCATGCCACCTACCACCATGGACAGATTTCTGTATATTCGCTTACGACAAGCTGTCAAAACTGCTACCCCCTAGTTTCCAGGGGAACCCTCCCACACTGCTTCCATTGCACCAAATGATACAGGGTGCAGCGTATAATGCCGTGTCCCGCATATAAAAAGCCTCCATAGGGGAGGGGACGCACAATGCCACAAAGGCAAAACCGGGGTGGGAAGGGGAATTGGGACATCCTATCACAGAAGAGGCCTGGGCATATAGTTATCAACAGACCGAGCCCATTACTGCCAGCAGCAGGTTCCGAATTATTCACTTCAAATTCCTCCATAGAATGTATTACACCCTGGTGAGGTTACACAGACTCAAGCTGTTAGACCGTGATAGATGCGCCCGTTGTCAGCAGGAGGCAGCGGGCTTTCTGCAATTATTATGGGAATGCAGATACATAGCACAATACTGGACAGAGGTGGGGAAGGCCTTGGGGGACATGCTAGAAGTGCAGCTAGATCTTACACTGGAAATGGGTCTCCTGGGCTACCTTCTTGGCCACAAGGGCCAAGTTGAAAGATTCCCGGAAATGGAACTGCTGGTGGACAAACGCAAAATTGCCTGCAGATGGAGGCGGGGCAAAGCCCCCAAATATAAGGAATGGCTGACAGACCTCACTTATTGTCAGGAACAAAACAATATTTACGCTGAACTGCTACCCCTCCGCTCACGACACTGTGACATTTGGGAACCGCTCACTCGGTACATGCTGATGGTAACAGCAGGATACGCGGAAGATGGGATCGCACCATTGTAAAGTGATCAACGACATGAAAATGACGAGATGCGAGCTAATGGGGTCGATACTTGAGAGGACTGCTGTGACACCCTCTTTGCCACTCAGGTTTATGCTGACTTCTATGTGCTGGGACTGCCACGTCCAAGCCTAGGCTAAGTATTGGAGATGGAGGGTCATGGTTGACAACTGTAGTATGTACCACACCCAGTAATCTTAGCATTGTTGTAACGGAGCATGCCAGACCATAGGATCAAGAGGGTGAACAATAATGAAGTCACTGCGATATTTCTTTTGCTTCCCATGTTCATACTGATTGCCAGGAGTTGGGACTTTTGCATTCAAACTCCTGTTATACACTAACTTGTATTCCGAGACTTCCAATGTGATGTCTACCATTCTCTGTAACTGCAGTAATATTGCATGAAAATATACTGGAACACATGATCAACGGGTGATAGCTAATAAGTTTGCTGTAATGCTCCTACCTCCGCTCATACCTCTGCTGATTGTGCGATGTCCAAACTGCTGCATTTACAACTAAGTTATGTACAGGACTGATGTATTCATGGATTGCCGCTGTAGTGTCTGCCACACTTTATAATTGTAATGTTAATGTATAAAAAAATGCCACTAAACACATTTTTAAAAAAGCAGCCTTTAGTTATTAGAATCTTCTCAGCAAGACAATGTGTACTTAGCATAAAAGATGTGTGCAACAGCTACTAACCTATGTACATGTGCTTGTTTTGCTTCAAAAGGTGAGCTAACTGTAAAGTTTTCACCACAGTATGAAGGCTGCAGGTAGTTTGATCTTTAGCACCTTCAGAAGTTGATTATGTTAAGTAAATAATCGCTCTTAGGACAAGGTTTGCATAGAGTGTACACTGCGCTCAGTCGATACTTGTTAATACTCCGCGGTGTATTTCAAATGAGTTTCACTCTCTGCAAACTGTGTGGTAGAGAGTAAACTCTCTCCATAGAGTACCTGTTTTTCTACGTATATCCGCATTAATTCTCAATGTTGGTTCAGTGACTGTTAGGGGTTTGATACAGACAAAGACTGTCCGTAAGTAGGGCATTAGTTACGTAACAGGGCTTCAGTATCTGGAAGAACTTTGTTTTCCCTGAACAGTTGTGTTCTGAAAGAACACTGTAGCAGGATGGATTTAATCTATGGATCATAGTCAACATGAACTCAGCTACCCATGAAGTGTATGGTATAGGGTCCATGTTGCACATAACACAAGCTTGCTTAACCTAAGGGGTTGTATGTATGATAACAGTAATGATGCTTCATATTATTCTAAGCTATTTTGCACTTACTTTCATAGCTCTGTTATACCCGTTTCTAGAGCAATGTGTACAAAAGAAGCTTGGATGATGTCATCAGTGTCAGCCATTACAGGACTAGTTTGTGCATGAAAAGTTTGAACTGAACGCCATAGTATTACATGATACTCCAAGTCTGGAGTAATCCCTGTTGCAATGTTACTGGACATTTAAGAAAGAGAAAACTGCTCCCACCCTTATTACTTTCCGCAAATCACTGAAGACTTGGCTTTTCAATCAATGAGAACGTGCTCTGATTGGTGCTGTAATCCTGAGTATTTGCTGCGCCTAGACACCTTAGGGTATTAGTTGCGCACTAAAAATTCCATAAATAAATAAATAAATAAATAAATTGTTGTCCATATGGATATATATTTTATACTGGCTCAAAATCAGCCATTATTGATCAAGCCCTGCTGAAGTCATAGGCGATACGCCATTCGCCAAAACACAAGTCTTAAAATCCAATTTAAGGATGGAATTTTAATACAATTATTGTGTACTTTTAATTGTGTGTGCTCAAAGGCAGTTTTTTAATACTTGAACTTAAAGGAACGTGATTAGTCATTCCCAACCCTCTGAGAACAGTTGTTGACCAGCCACACAAAGGCACCCGAGATCTTTGGCCACAAAATGCTTTTTGAGACAGAAGAAGTTTCCTTTTCTGAATGAACTTGTGTAATAAGAGCACAAAGTCCACTATCTGTGTGTCCGTGTCTGAGGAGCAGTCTACGCCAGAGACCTGGTGATGTCCCTGCTACCTCATCCTTGCTAAACGGTAGCTGTTGATTTCTTCAGACCAATTGTGACTGGTCATCATTTCCTAGTGGTACTGTATGAAGACTCCAGGATTCCTGAGCTTGTGGCATTCATCAGCACTTTTATAGTGGTTGTAGTTTCTGCCTTCAGCAAGCTATTTAGAACAGCTGTCATACCTAAAACAGCAAACTCTCAAATGGTCCTACTTTCACCCTGACCCCCTAGTCCTTTTTAGGTCTCGCCTACGCAGCGCGCATGCGCTGCATAGGAGGACCTTTAGCTGTCATTTTGCTCTTTTTAGAAGCACATACTCGTGCTTGTGATGGCATTCACCTTGCAGGAGCGTGCAGGGGCACGCCACAAGCACGAGTATGTGCTTCGAAAAAGAGCAGACTGCGCACGCACACAGAACTCCCGGGCTCTCTCTCGCCACGCACTGCTGCCGGGCTCTCTCTCTCTCTCGCGCTCTCTCTCTCCTCTCGCTTTCACTCTTTCTCTCTGTCTCTCCCCCTCTCATTCTCTCTCTCGCTCTCTCTCTCCCCCTATTTTGCTCTCGCTCTGTCTCTCCCCCTCTCTCGCTCTTCCTCACACTCTCCCTTTCTCTGTTGTAGTGTGTGCAGTGTAGATGATTGGAGTGATTATGCACACATACATGCACAGGACCTTTGTAAAGCACGTATTTTTAACTAACTGCAGTTCGTTTCCGTAATCTGGTCACCGTTTCATTGCGTTCTGCCCTACTCCAACCACTTATGCCAGACAACAGCTCACGATTTCCTCCAGTGAATGTGGCTGCACTTGCGGGACCCCATCCGTTTGTCACCACAGGTACAGATTCTCTCTCTTCCCCCCTCTCTTGCTCTCTCTCTTCCTCACTCTCTCCCTTTCTCTTGTGTAGTGTGCGCTGTGTAGATGATTGGTGTGATTATGCACACATACATGCACAGGACCTTTGTAAAGCACGTATTTTTAACTAACCGCAGTTCGTTTCCAGAATCTGGTCACCATTTCATTGCGTTCTGCCCTCCTCCAACCCCTTATGTGCGGCATTTGATACTGTGAACCACGCTATTTTGTTGGAGCGCATTGCCGCAGCGGGTCTCGGGGGCTCAGCACTGGATTGGTTCAGCTCCTTTTTAGAGGGCTGTAAACAATCAGTGTAGCTTTCGCCATACAAATCCAATATGGTTGAAATGAGATGTGGTGTCCCACAGGGTTCCTCATTCACCAATCCTTATATATATATATATATATATTTATAACGCTCCAATTCCTCATGATATAAACAAGAAGACAAACAGCACTCGGAAAGGTAGATTTGCCAATCACGCTGATTTTATTTTCGCGGAGGGTGATCACACAGACTCGTTTCGGCGTGCTGCCTTCGTCAGTGTGTGTTACACCGAATGCATTGTCGACATGTTTTTAACGCTGATAGCTGATTAGAGACATGAACATAGATAGAGGACTATCATCACAATCTCCAAACGACGCACCATCTTTGAATAACATTAGATGTGATATGTCACAATCCGTACATTAAGATTGAGTACAGTTAAGCCCACAGATGGGCAATCGCCCTTTGTGAAATAGTGATGCCTATGATATACACAAGTTCTTGGGATGAACAAGAAATCAAGCGGTGGATCGGCTAATGTCCTGTATCTTACATGTCAATTAAACCCAACTTAATTCATAGATTACATTTTGATTCCATACATGGAAAAATGACTTATGAAGGGGAAAAAAGCTATACAGATAGATGCAGTGGGTGTAACAGCGGGTAAAATTGGCATGACAACTCATTATTTAAATCAACTCAGTATGTCAGTCCAGCTGGGTTGTGTCTCTAAGTGATGCTAAGGCTCATAAACATCAGTTGTAATGTTCATCAACGTTATTCACTTATTCAGAGAAAAAAAAGGTAATTATTACACCCTCTAGGACCTAATCATGGCAGCATTATCAGGCAATCATAGATATAAACTCGTATAAAGTTGCATAATTAATAAAAGCTCAGCATAAATCATTAATACTAAATTGTTATCCTCAAGTACTGGGATTATAGGTTTCATCATAATGCAATCATTAATTCATAGTTTCAAGAATCCATAGTCATAAAGATCAAATCAGATCCAATGGATCTGAATAAACTTTTAGTTAACGTGACTAATATAAAATATTGTGTATACAGAACCATCATGTACAATAAGGAGGACGGCATACTAAGAAATAAATTCCAGCTAGTTCTAGATCACATTGCAAGATAGTGCTCATTCAGTGTTCAAGTTCTAAATTCATTACTGTGAGCTATATCTCTTATTTGCCTAGATGGAATGCCATCTCTTCCCCACTGTTGAGGCCTTTCGGATGTTTTGTAGAGAGGTCTATGATGTATCTCGATTCCAACCTCCACAATCGCCGTAGGCGGTCACCACCCCTCACATTTGGGGGTACAATATCTATACCAAAATATTGTAGTTTGTTACGGTCCCGCCCATGGGCCTCAGCGAAATGGCGAGCCAACGGGTAGGCCGGGTCTGCCTTGTCTATCGCTCTAAGATGTTCTAGTATTCTTAGTTTAAGCTCTTTAATAGTGCTTCCAATGTAGCGGAGGCCACACGGACAATGTAAGCAATAGACGGCATACTGCGTACTACAGGTGATAAACTTGTTAATAATCATTTTTCTCCCTGTTTCTGTTATTGTGTACGATAAGACCCATTTACCATCCACCCGGTTCCAGCGGCGATGGGCAGGTGCTAGACATGCAGCTCAGGATACTACCAACCTTTTGATGGAAGATCTCCCTGAAGCTTTACCCGCTGGACACTGTCATTGTTTGATTGTTTTTAACGCTAGGTATTGACAATCGCAACGCGAAGAAGGGTAATATAATAGTGTTATCCCTCCTAATACATAAATTGTGGTAGCCATAGGAGCATACATACACCACATCCTGTATAAATAAGTGTAGACCGTTTTTCTCACATTTAGATACCTGCTAAAATAGTCAATCGTGGTCCTGAAGAATCGCTAGATATACTCTCTGGAGCGAGAAACATGTTGACCTGACTACAACAACCTCTGGATCAGAGTTGGAAACATTATTTTCCATTACTCCCCTCCAGGGTAATCGTTTTTAACCAAAGCAGTGGCCCTCTGAATAAAGTACCCTTGGTACTACTAGCTTTATTTTAACCCACTATACCCATGTCTACCACCTGTATCTGGCCCCATACCCACACTTCATCTATACGGCAGTTGGAAAAAGATCTCCGCCAAAGAGCCCCTCTTTGAGGTGTCGCCCGTTGGGTATTGCACCGCCGACCCAACGAGGCGCAAGCCCAAATGATGAAGCATGACACCTGAAAGGGTGTGTGAGGGCATTAAATCCAACAAAATGGATTCCAAGGGTGAACTCCTGACCACCCTCCTATAATCCACTCACATCACTGACTATACCAATCCTTTCTTTTGGTAGGAACAGCACGACAACTCTTTGCATAGACATACTTTTAGGGCACGTCGTGACTGGACCTTCTGTTCTCCTTAGAACAGTAATTGCCCTTTACTCCTTATTCTTGATACCTAGCATTATCAGGCAATCATAGATATAAACTCGTATAAAGTTGCATAATTAATAAAAACTCAGCATAAATTATTAATAGTAAATTGTTATCCTCAAGTACTGGGATTATAGGTTTCATCATAATGCAATCATTAATTCATAGTTTCAAGAATCCATAGTCATAAAGATCAAATCAGATCCAATGGATCTGAATAAACTTTTAGTTAACGTGACTAATATAAAATATTGTGTATACAGAACCATCATGTACAATAAGGAGGACGGCATACTAAGAGATAAATTCCAGCTAGTTCTAGATCACATTGCAAGATAGTGCTCAGTCAGTGTTCAAGTTCTAAATTCATTACTGTGAGCTATATCTCTTATTTGCCTAGATGGAATGCCATCTCTTCCCCACTGTTGAGGCCTTTCGGATGTTTCGTAGGGAGGTCTATGATGTATCTCGATTCCAACCTCCGCAATCGCCGTAGGCGGTCACCACCCCTCACATTTGGGGGTACAATATCTATACCAAAATATTGCAGTTTGTTACGGTCCCGCCCATGGGCCTCAGCGAAATGGCGAGCCAACGGGTAGGCCGGGTCTGCCTTGTCTATCGCTCTAAGATGTTCTAGTATTCTTAGTTTAAGCTCTTTAATAGTGCTTCCAATGTAGCGGAGGCCACACGGACAATGTAAGCAATAGACTGCATACTGCGTACTACAGGTGATAAACTTGTTAATAGTCATTTTTCTCCCTGTTTCTGTTATTGTGTACGATAAGACCCGTTTACTGCCTGCGCACGCTTTGCAGCGGCCGCAGGGGTAAAAGCCTTTTTGATCTCTTAAGGTGTTGACTTTGGGGACCAATTTCTCAAGGTGGCTGGTTACTAACATGTCGCCCACTGATCTTGCTTTGCTAAAGGTGAGGAGTGGATGGGGTGGTAGATCTTCCTTAAGTACATTATCGGTCAACAGAATGTGCCAGTTTTTAGTAAGCATCATCCTTAGATCTTTCGCCCCTGATGAATATGGGGTAATCAACCTGAACTTCCCTTTATTGTTGGTTACCTTCTCCCCACGTCTTCCCCGTATAGGGTTGGAGGTGAGGAGGGTCCCTCTTTCGATCTTCCTTCTTTATTCAGAGTCTTTTTTAACAGTTTATCGCCATATCCCCTGATCTTAAAGCGGGATACGCACTCCGAGGCAGCCGCCTCGAAGTCGGAATCTCTGGAGCAGTTCCTACGGAGCCTCAGTAGTTCCCCGTAGGGGATACTGTTGATCAGTTGGGGAGGGTGGCTGCTGCTGGCAAAGAGTGTAGAATTGCCAGCAGTCTCTTTCCTAATTAGGGAGGTATGAAGATGTCCTTGAATAAATATTCTCAGATCCAGATAATCCGCTGCCACCTGATTTACTGAACCTGAGAAATGGAGATTTAAACTGTTGTTATTTAGCATGTTTATATATTCATATGCTGTATCGCTTCCACCATTCCATACGATGAACAAGTCATCGATGTATCGATGCCAGCATATTACCATCCCCTCTTGCTCCTCAACTTTACAGCTCCTGGGCACCTGCTCCTCCCACCAGCCCACGAATAAATTTGCGTAGCTGGGGGCAAAGCAGGTGCCCATTGCCGTCCCTGATCTCTTTTTATACAGTTGATCTTCAAATAAGAAGATATTATGGGTCAGGCAAAATTCAACGAACTCCAGGATCATGATGTTATGTCTGGCGAAGCGTAATTGACGCTGTTCTAAAGCATGTTTGACTGCTTCTAGGCCGTGTCGGTGTTCAATTCTAGTGTATAAACTAGTGATGTACAATACAATCAACAAATACCCCGGTTCCCATTCCAAGTCCTGTATTTTTACCAAAAAGTCCTTTGTGTCTCTGATGTATGATTCCAAATTAGACACTAAAGGAAACAGGGTATTATCAACGAACCGGGACATATTTTCTGTTAAACTCCCAATGGAGGAAATGATTGGACGGCCCGGAGGACAGTCACGATTTTTATGTAATTTAGGGAGGTGGTAAAATGTTGGTGTCATGGGGCAATTGGTACGCAGGAATAGATGTTCATCTCTACTAAGCATCTGAAGATCGTACCATTTCTTGATTAATTAATCATACTCCCTAATGCTCTGTTGATAGGTTTCACTGGTACATTTGATATAAAATTTCTCATCCGAGAGTTGCTTCAGGGCTTCCTGCCTATAATAGTCCCTACTCATTAAAACCACATTCCCCCCTTTATCCGAGGGTTTCACAACAATGTTCTTATCTACCATTAGGGTTTTCAATGCATTTTTCTGTGGTTCCGTGATGTTGTGTTCAAAATTATGGTGGTCCAATTTTCGATATTTCATCAGATCGTTGTTCATCGTTTTTGTAAATACGTCCACCGCATCCCAAGGAGCCTGAGGAACAAAGATGGAGACTGGATATATATATATATATATATATATATATATATATATATATATATATATATATATATATATATACCCCACAATCCTCGGGATTCCTTTTTAGATAAAGAGCACTCAAAGCCAATACAGCGTGGTTTCGCCAAGTTGTTTAATAGCAGAAACTTTTTGCAGTTAGTCAAGGTTACAAACGCATTTCGGCGTTGCCGCCTTAGTCAGTGTAAAAAAAAATATATATATATGTTCCTTGGAACATGTTTCTAAGTACATTGACTTTTTTGCTTCAAGGACACGTGAAGGCTCTTAACTCATATGTCAAAGACTCTTTTGATTTCCTTAGCAAGATTGAGCGTTTTGCTTGGGAGGAGGATATGCTTTTAATGACTTTGGATGTCTCTTCCCTTTATACTTCTATAAAACATCATGGCGGATTAAAAGCCCTGGAATACTACCTGAACAGATGCCCTCCTCATTCAGTGGCACATAATAAGATGCTGGTGGACATGACCAGAATGTGCCTTGAACAGAACTTTTTCATCTTCAATGGCGCTATTTATCATCAAGTAAGGGGTGTGGCGATGGGGGCCTGTTTCTCACCAAGCTACGCGTGTTTACACGTTGGGCCATGGGAGGAACAGGTCCTTATCGGCCAGCACCATAACATTGTTTCTAACAATATTTTTCTATACCTGCGTTACATTGATGATATTTTTTTGATTTGGAGGGGGGACATTGAAAGTGCCAGGGCTTTTGTTGAGTTAATCAATGTAAATTCTGTTAACCTTCATTTTACTTCAAGTATAAGTTCTGTTTCCATTTGTTTTTTGGATGTAGAAGTATTTGTAGCCAATAACATCTTAGGCACTAAACTATACAGGAAACCAAGTGCTGGCAATACAATACTACATTCTAATAGCCAGCACCCTGCACACCTGATTCGGAGCATCCCCTTCGGGGAAATGCTCCGAATCAAGAGGATCTGCAGCACAGATGTCGAATGTGCGGCTGCACAGGAAGCCTGCAGGCTGCGTTTCCTTGATAGGGGTTATTCCAATGTTAGTCTAGTCAAGGCCATCCAGCGATCAAATTCTATAAGCAGGCAGGAGGCCCTTGTCCCCAGGGTGAGAAACATCACTACAGATAGCCAGCCAGGAGGAGAGCATGCAACCACTTGCCCACGAGTTATTTTAACTTTTAACCGTCAGCATGGGGCATTGAGGAAAATACTGTATAAGAACTGGAATCTGGTTCAAAGTGATCCAGTAATTGGACACAAACTCAACAGTAAACCAGAACTTACCTTCCGCGGATCTCCGTCCATGGCAAGGACATTAGTCAGCAGTACCCTGGAGCCTACAACCTCCACCACTTGGGGGGCACTCAGGAAGGGCTTTAAGACCTGCCCACAATGTAAAGCCTGCCGCTTTGGCAGCAACAAGACCCATTTTAAAAGCCCCTTCCGTGAACGCCCCACAGCTATCTCTAAGTGGTTGACCTGCAAATCTGAATTTGTCATTTGTGTTGGAGTGTCCGTGTGGTCTACAGTATGTAGGCAGTACTAAACTGCCTGCCCACAAACGGATACTCCAACACATACGTGCAATCTCGGGCCACGACCAAAACTATCCGGTTGCCAGGCATTTTCAGGATAAACATCAAGGCATACCTGACCAGCTCCGGTATTTTCTAATTGATGCAGTAGAGGTTTCAAGAAGAGGAGGGGACCATGAGGCCAAACTCCGTCTTCTTGAAACTAGATATATACTGGAGCTTAATACAAAGAATCCCAACGGGTTAAATGATAGGGAAGATCTTTATACCTGTATTTGAAGGATTTTCTGAGTATGCCCCTGCACACCTGCCCGGTTAGTTACTTATAGCTTTGATCTCACTAAAGGAGTTAGATGAATTTTGATATCATGTTTGTGAAACGTGGTGCTCTATCTGATTATATCTTTTAACAACTTATGAAAAAGAAAAGAAAAAATTGTTTTTATACAAGAAACCATTGCACTTATAATTGGCTGTTTTTCACTTGCACTTTACATTGTAAATACTTTTCATCACTTAACTTGCACCAAATATGATTCAGCAGGCATTGTGGCAGGCCCACTTGGGCTCTATTTTGAATAATTGTCATTGTTTTTGACTAAGGACAAAGAAGGATATAATATTTTATATTCAGTAATCTAATTTTCAGCGTGTTACTTTAGTACTGTTAAATATTGAACCATTCTACAAAGCGCAATAACACGGTGACTCAATATCGGTTAAAAATGCTTTCTTTGAGAGGTTACATAGACACATTTATTTGTCCTGTACTATCAGATAATGAAAAACATTGATATTGTTCTAATGACATGTTACCGGTAATATTTCAAACAAAAATTTGGGATCCTTTAAACATAGTCACATGTTTTAATGAAGCTTTGTTTTTTTGTTAGTTCAATAATGTCGTTTGGTATTTTGCCATCTGTACGTAAACGACGCTGCTCAATCATGTTATAGTATCTTTTCTATGTCCTTTATGAATTACTATGCACTGTCACTTTAAAAGCCTTGCTCCTTGACGAGCAGTTTGTCATGTGATCAAGCCTTCTCGAAGGCGAAACGCGTCATGGCGGCAGCGCTGGCTCTATTTAAATAAACATCGTTGCACCAGCACTTTTTGGGTCGACTCCTAGTCATTTCTGGGATCCAGCAGATGTCTTCTGTTTCATAGGTGACGATCTACGTAAGATATATATATATATCTCCAAAACGACTCACTCCCAAAGAAACGAGCAGAGGCCAAACGGGGGATTCAGTTGAAGAACACCTTTAATGAAATTCTCGGCATGATGCATTTCGGCCTGTCATGGCCTTCCTCGGATGCCTAAATGTCAGGAGGCATTTCGATCGTCACTGAATATGTAGTCCAACGCTTCCTATTTGGTGGAAGCCCGCTCCGCCCCCTCAATTGTGGTATTGGCTCACCAACCCGTAGTTCATTGGAACTACAGGTCCCAGAGTTCTTCACTTCCTCCAGGTAAGTGCTGCCGGGGGGATTTTCAGTTCCAAGTGGAAACGCGGTAGGTCGGACTTGCTGTGGTGATAGAAAACTGCCAATGTCCTGTTAAATATATTCCCAGGTGCCTCTTCTGGTCCCCACACACCTTATCAACCTCACCGACGACCTGGAGGCAAATGTGGCGGAGGTAGGAGTGCAATGCATCCCACCCTACGTGTCGCCGCCTTGCTATTGTCCTGGTGCGAGGGGTGTTTCATAGGTGACGATCTACGTAATATATATATATATATATATATATATATATATATATATACACACACTTCCTCTGATCTCAGGTCTTAGGCAGATGGGGGTGAACATTTTTAATTGTGCAGATGATATGCAGTTAATTTTCACCCTAGAGAACTGAACAGAGTCTAAAGATTTTGTCAGTAGCTCCATGATGCATGAACAATAACCAATTACAATGGAACTCAGAAAAGACCGAGATTATTATTCCAAGCAATAAATGTATCCACTGGACTCCTTCCCACTGGCCGCCTGAGTTAGATGCGGCTCACCTTCCCAAACCAGTGATGAACAGTTTTGGTCTCTATATTGCTTCAGATCTCTCTATCCGTGCCCAAATTGGCTCAGTTGCATCTGCCTGCTTGGTTCAACTTCGTTAGTTGCGCAAGATTAGGCGGTTCTTCAGTAAAGAGACCAGTATCCAAATTGTGATTGCTCTTATTCTGTTAAAGATTGACTATGGAAATGCCCGTTACCTTGGCCTTTCACAGAATCAGAGACACTGTCTTCAAATGATTCAGAACCAAGCAGCCAGAATAATCTATCTTAAGGATAGACACTGTCATATCACCCCCTGCTTAAAGATCTCCACTGGCTTCCAGTGGAGCTACGAGCTAAGTTTAAAACTGGCTGTATTCTTTTTAAAGCTATTCAGGACACTGGCTCAAGTTTCATCTCTTCGCAAATCAGTAAGCATGTACCTCAGCGTACTCTGAGATCTATGCATCAGAATCTTCTGAAGGTGCCCAGAATCAGACGCAAGCGCATCGCAGGGACCCGTTTTTCTTTTCTGGGCCTGATGTTCGGAATTCACTTCCTATTTCACTCAGGCTTGAGGCTAATTATGTGCGGTTTAGGAGACAACTTAAAACCTGGCTGTTCTCCTTAGCGTACAACAGATGCATCTTGCTTGCTCTTTTTTTCTGCTCAGACTCCCTATCGCCAAGAGACCTGTCGGTGGACGTGCGTTTTAATAAATTCCCACTTAACATAACATAACTTATGCCAGGCAACAGCTGACAATTTCCTCCAGTGTGTGTGGCTGCATTTGCGAGACCCCATCCGTTTATCACCATAGGTACAGATTCTGTACATTCAGTACCTAATTTCTTTCTAAGCGATCAAGACCTAAGCAGTTGGGCGGGTCTCCTGAGGAATGCGACTCGTATTTGCCGTGCAGGCCATCATGATTTTTTTCCTAACCAATCGCCGTACAGCCTCCAAGCCCTTTCATTAGCACCGTTTATAAACTCCTTACTAATTTAAGCCCATTCCTTCTTATACTGATGTCGGCTACAGTATACTCTAAAGGAGAGGAATCCCGATTCTTAAAATCCTTCGTCAGGAGGTAGCGCTTTGTTTCCCTTCAGACTTCTTTCCACAAACATGCCCCGCATTGATTAAACACGCCCCTTTTCATTTGTGCATACCTGGAAGCAGAAGAAAATCCAGCAATCGAAAAAATACCTGTCAGAGTGTTTGTTTCTTGGCTTTTTCTCAACTTGTTCCATCTAAAGAGGTCACCTGTCGGCTTCTCCCTGTTTCCAATATTTTAGGGAGTTTAAGGTGAGCACTGTTTATTGTTGCTTGCCTTTTTTTTATATGTCTGCATTTGAAAATTAATCCGGGTGTTTCAAAATTATAGAACATTGTCACAATCCAAAAAGATGTTATAATATACTCTGTATCATCCAAAGCCTTCCGATGTGTTTCGTTATTAGTTACCACCTACGTTATGCTAGCATTCAATAGGTGTATTGTCTGTTATTGTATAACGTTTTATCTGGTTGATATGGGCTGCTCTGCGAGGCATGCTATATTCTGTGAAGTTTGGACACACCAACTTAGCAAACAAACATTGGCAAAACCAATAGCTCTAGCTATAAACACTTATAAAGCCCCAAAGGCGAGACCTATTGGCTATGCCAATGCTTGTTAGTTCTGAGTCCCACACCTCCTAGAAGTATCATCGTTGATCAATACATTAGACTTTCTTGGAGTTTGATACATCAGGGTAAGATTTGTTGTTGTCATTCACTCAGCGTGCATCTCTTGACACATGAGTTTTGCACTTCCTATGAGTATGTCTCTAGACAAGCAAACTAAAACTCCAGGTACGTGAATAAGCTGACGCGCCCTGAGAGTTCAAAGTACAGATATCATTTTGGCAAGAGCTGGCCTGATCCATTCTTTTACACGTCATTTGTGTTTTGTCCACAGTTAGATAAGGTATTCTTGCTGTAAGCCTGTCCTTACTGGGACAGTCTAGTGGCATTTGGACCATATCAGTTTTCGTAGTGCCCCCTGTTGTCTAGCCAATTATACTTTCTATAGTTCCTGTCTGGGCACTAGAGCAGGAAATGAGGAATCCTACTGATGCCTGGTTCTGGCAGTTATTTCTGAACTGGAGTTGAGTTCGGCCAATCCAGCGAAAAATGCTGTGTATTTTTCTGACACCGGAGTACAATGCAGCTGCACATTGCCTGCTTTCTGTTCGGAGCAGCAACTTGCAGGTACAGAGGGGGCTTTATTGTTTTCCCTTTCAGCTGGATCTAAAATGAAGGCCTAATTTAAAGAGTCCACAACCCCCTTTTTGTTTCCAGTATCACCATGGCTGGGAACCATCTGGCGCCTAACACCTGGGTGCCAATGTAATGGAAGGAAATAAAGGCACACGGCTTATCATTCCACAAGTATTTTAGAGAAACTATGATTTGGAGACAGGTGTTTGACATTAAACACAGAGCTAGTAAATCATACAAGTGTGTAAATCACTGTGCAGGAATGTTACAAAAGACAATGAGAGTTATAAGGTGTAGGAGTCCCATATTGTCTGTACTTGGTCAAATGAAAAAAGAATCATGATTTAAATCGTAATGCAGTTATTGTATTTGTATGTACTACCAAGACTTCCTTACTACCAAAAGCTAGGCACAAGTTTAGAGTACAAGCTGGTAGATGGAATCTACCGACTCTTTCCCAGGCTGGATGCCGTCTTCTTTGCCAAGAAGTTGAGCCCCACAGAAATATGCTGAACCTGTCCCGGTTTCAGTCACCAGAACACTCAGCAGCAATAGGACTTTGTCTGCTTTTGCTCTATGCAGCAATGTACATGCTGTAGAGGGGGTCTTATTTTAAAATCCAGCTGAGCCTAAATCAAAGGCCAAAGTTACGGGTACAATAGGCCTCCTTTTCCGAGTGTCCTGTCTGGGACTTAGCTGGAGCCTCACACCTAGCTGCAAATGAATGGATGGGGGAAAAGGCACACAGTTTAATAATACATCACAGGTACTTAAGAGAGGCATGCTTCTGACTTTTTTCAGTCCATGTATGTAACACACATGCGCCGGCCACACACTCCACCCAGTCTTCTCCTCCAGCAACCACATCTCCTTCAGCCACACCACCAAGCTCCACTGGACCGACCACAGCTGCGTACACTTCAACTTCAGGAAAACAACTACCCACCACCGCCCTCAACAAACCCCCCGAAGATGCTGGAGCAAGATCACCACCGACCAACTCACCACCTCCTTGCGCCTAAACCCTCCCACCAGCACCACGGACCACAACGAAGGAGCCCGCAACCTCACACAGTGGATCACCGACTGCGCCGACACCCTTGCTCCACTGAAAAACCCTCCCAGCAACCTCAACAGCAAGAAAGCTGCGTGGTTCACCAACGATCTCAAAGACTCCAAGAAATCCTGCCGTGACCTCGAGAAAGCCTGGTGCCACAACCAGTCAACGGACAACATGACATTCCTCAAGAACACCACCCGCAAACACCACCAGCTGATCCGCACCACCAAAAAGTCATCCTTCAGAGAACGACTGGAAAACAATACCCACAACAGCAAGGAACTATTCAACGTCGTAAAAGAGCTCTCCAACCCCAACGCCAGCAACAACATCACGCCTTCTCAAGACCTCTGCAACTCTCTGGCCACCTTTTTTCACCGTAAGATCGTCGACATACACGACAGCTTCGGCGCTCAGAACACGTACCCCACCACCGAACCTACACCCCAACCACCATGTGCGCCCGGACTCAGGTCAGCATGGAAGATACCACCCACACGATTAACACCATCCACTCGGGCTCCTCAGCCGATCCCTGCCCACACCACATCTTCAACAAAGCCGACTCCATCATCGCACCCAAACTTCGGGACATCATCAACAACTCCTTCATATCCACCACCTTCCCGGAGAGCTGGAAGCACGCAGAGATCAGCGCCCTCCTGAAAAAACCCACCTCAGACCTCAAGAACTTCCGCCCCATCTCACTCCTCCCCTTCCCTGCAAAAGTCATTGAGAAAACAGTCAACAAACAGCTGACAGACTGCCTGGAGACAAACGGCTCCCTCGACCCATCGCAGTCCGGATTCTGAGCGAACCACATTACCGAGACCGCCCTCATCAAGGCCACCAACGACATCCGGCATGCTGGACAATGGAGAGACCGCCGCCCTCATCCTGCTCGACCTTTCGGCTGCGTTCGAGACGGTCTGCCACCGCACCCTGACAACCCGCCTCCGCCACGCCAGGATCCAAGGAAAGGCCCTGGAATGGATCACCTCCTTCCTCTCCGACAGAACCCAAAAAGTCCGTCTCCCGCCCTTCCTCGCAGAAGCCACCAAGATCATCTGCGGCGTACCTCAAGGCTCCTCGCTCAGCCCCACCCTCTTCAACGTCTACATGAGCCCCCTCGCAGTCATCGCACGCAAGCACAACCTCAACATCATCTCCTACGCCGACGATACCCAACTGATCCTCTCCCTCACCAACGACCCCACCTCCGCCAGAGCCAGCTTCCAGGACGGAATGAAAGACATCGCAGACTGGATGAAGCTCAGCTGCCTGAAACCAGTGGCGGCTGGTGACATTTGAAAGTGGTGTGGCGTAAAATTTTTGCTATACTGCACTGCTGCGAGTAAGCATAACGAGCGAGCCTGAAAAACCTACAGGGGGTTTGGGGAGTTTCCCAAGAGAATTTTGAAAAAGAGTGGACAAATGGTGCATATTTAAGCAAATTTGCGGAAGCAGGAAGGTTAATAAAGCAATACAATTTAATTATTTATCATTTAAGAAATTGCCCATTTTTATGAGCTATAGAGGACAATCTTTGCTAATGCTGATGTTATCATTTATCCATTTTAACTTTAGAACACACTGATACACTTGTAATGGTTTTAACTATACAATAAACACATTGACAGTGCAGTGCTGTAAATCAGTATGATAACACTATTTCCTTAAATTAATTTTCTGTTTTCATGCAAGAAACTCCTTTTAAAATAAAAGTGCAGAAAATATTAATGCATTTCAAGTTGTACTCTGTGTAAAAAATGCCTGCATGTAACAGCACAGGCTTCCCATGTTATCGTTTCCCAAAATTCTCAGTAGAAAAGTCATCCCACATCGTCAACAGAGGCTCCCAAATTATGAGCAGATTAACAAACCCTGATAAACGGAAGTTGCCAGGGCATTCATGCAATGGATTTGCCTGCACTAATGGACTCTGTGGATCTGCGCAATCAAATAAACGGTGGTGCTAACAGTGGTTTAAAGCAACACACAACATTCATATCAGCATATCAAAGAACATTTGTTGCATGCTGAGCAGAGAAATATTAGTGAAACATTTATTCAGGGTTGTACAACAGCCAAGATGTAATGCGGTGCTCCCTCATGACGCAGTAATATGAAACTTTCCCACACGTCATTGTGCACTGTGACAACTTTTCATGGGCACAGTGGGATGTCACGTGTTTTGGCTGACAAAAATCACCTCTATATAGGTAAATGTGCTGGGGTTACTCTTTCATTTGACTGAAGAAAAGGGAATTCATGCGAGTTTCTAAAGAGGAAGTTTGTCTTATGTGTTCTGATTGGTCATTCAGTGCCGTAAAATTGTCTGTAAATGAAATAGACAAACATTTCCCATCAGTAAACTTAAAAAAATCAGTTTACAGCCTTATATGATGTGATTTATCACCATATCCAATGTCTAGACTGAGTGCTTCTGAACTTTAAGAGCAGCAAATGCACGGATTTCCACAGTGCTGCAGACAGAAACATTTAGCCATATAGCAATAGCAGCATATCCAAAAAACTGTATCAAATGAAAATCTGCCATGGATTGCAGGAGGAGCTTTTATTTAAATGGGACTCTTCGAAAAGCTGCTGATTGATATCAATAAAATGACATTCCAAATATGTGAATATGAATGGAATGGCACCAGAAAAGACAAGCCTCACTCAGTGCTGAACTGAAGCAACTCAACAGGCAGCATAATTCACAAAACAAGATCCACATTTCGAACATATCCTACGCTGATTTGGGACACCAACAGGGCCGGACTGGGAACCAGAACCGGCCCTGGCAAAGTGCTCGGCCGGCCCCCCCTACTCCCCCCCTCCTCCTCCCCCCCCATCCCCCCCCCCAGGGAGGGAGGCGGGGCGCGACCGCGCTCTGCGCCAGGGCCGGTTTTCGGCCGTTTTTGTTACAGGGCCGTTTATGCAGCATAACGGCCCTGTAACAAAAACGGCCCCAGGGGCCCAAAACCGGCCCCCCAACCATGCGGCCCACCGGGTAATTGCCCGGTGCCCTCAACGGCCAGTCCGGGCCTGGACACCAATACATAATAAGGGTGGATGTAAGGGGTGTAGGAGAGTAGGGTATGCAATCCTATGATCACCCAGATTTTTTGCTTTTGTTTCACTGGTTTACGACTTTCTCTGGCTGTGGGCCTGCTAATCAGACCCACAGCCTGGCTGTTCTCTTTCTAAATTACGATATGTACCCTAGGTGCATTTACCAATTGGTACTGGGCCACCTTATCAGACCCTGTAATTCAGGGCATATGTGTACCCAGGGCCGCCAGGGGCTGCAGCATGTATTATGCCACCCCTGGCTGGCCTCCTAAATTTGACACAACTGGCTGCATGACAGCTGGGGCAAAGTCGTGTAATCACCCTTTGCTTTAGGTATAGTAGCTCTATATCTAACCATACAATGGACACCCGAGTTCCTATCAGTCACTCCTATGGCAGGCCTTGACAATCCTGAAGGCAGAGTGCGTGGGCTCGTGTGAGCTAGGTTTTGGCCCGAGCCGAGCCCGGTTGCAGCTTGCGGAATCAAGACCCAATGGCTGTTCCATGATAACGCGTACCACATCGGTAACTTCGGTGTCGCGTTATCAAGGCATGTCGAGTAAGGTGTCATACGAATCGGGATGCTGCCCTCTCACCAATTCTGGCGACGAGGTTAGCATTCCGCCCTTCTAGAGGGACACGTCATGTACGTAACTGTGAACCCCGGTTAAAGTTAACTAAAGCCTCAGCTCCACAAAATGGATGCTGCCACCACAGACACGAGTCTGACCTCCTGCTGCTGGGAGTCCTTCCAGCGAGGAGCGCTTGGACAAAGGGTTTCCTGTCAAGGGCGGTGTTCGCACCGTCCCAGACAGGGTTTGTGTATTCTGGGTAGGTAGGGCTTTGCAAGAAGGTGACTGCGGAGTGGCACCCCGGTGCTCACTACGCATCTGCCGGCTAGAACCAGTTCCAGGGGCGTGCAGCCCCTGACCTGGGGAAAGTCCAGCAGGGGGAGAGGGGTGTAACTACCCCCCTTCCTGGTCCCACCCTTAGGGCAGGACCTAGTCATGTACCCACCCATTTCTTTAGGATAAAGGCCGGAGCGGGGACCCTTCCAAATTAGATCATCTTTGAATCAAGAACTACTTTCTACGAAAGGACATTCGAGACTCTTCTCAAGATTTCTCCCTTGTGACTAAGGAGTAGTCACCCTGCATCAGCGGGCACCATCTAAGAACTCTGCGGTTTGCTGCAAGTCCTTCCTCAAGGATCCGACGGCCCAGCTCGACGAGAACCGGCTTCCCTGGCACCTCTGACCTCTACCCACGTCATCAGCTCAGCTGTGATCTGTGGGTGCGACGAGACCTCGAGGGACCGGCCATCATCAAAACCTGCACGCTTTCTTAACCAGCACGACCATCGAAGCCATTCTCTGGTGAGTGCTCTGGGGTCCGAGGAGCCCCGACCCTGAGCCGCTCCAGCACCGAAGTGCAGTCTCCCAGCATCTCCACGATCTGCGTGGGGCCCTTCTGCTCGCTGCTCATCACGTTGTCTGGTCACTAGCCGCTGGCTTGTGCCCTTCCTTGACGACGACCGACAAACAACGCTGCTGGTCTGGTTGCTCCAGACCGGCCCTTGCTCCCTTTTCCGAGAGGAGCACCCCGGACCCTCCTGGTCCATTCAAGACGCCATCTTAGGCCTACCACGTGGCCCTGAGATCTGCCAAGGCTTGTTGCCCCAATCCTGGGCCCAGCGACGCCGACAGCATCATCCTTCGTGGGACAGCTCGCACCTCCATCCTGGTCGCCGACAACGCCTCCTTGTCCGTGAGACTGCAGAGCCTAGCGTCGCCCACTCACCTGGTCGAGGTGACGGCCAACCGGTGCCTTCCTGGTACCCTCTGACTACTGGCTAGTAGTACGAACTTGGTCCCCTCTGCTTTCAGGTGTCATCGATCTCTGATCCAGGCTTGGATCTCTACGAACTATTCATCACTGGTCGCCGGCCAGCAACTCCTTTTCTTCCGGCTCCTGGCTCGTCAGCGAAGACCCCCGACGCCTGTAAGACTTGTGCAGCCGCAGCCCTCGTGGCTAGGTAACTTCGGCATTTCGGTGCCTGCATAGCCTCCTTACTCTAGGGTCCCGAGTCCCTCGCTTCCGACTTGCCTTATCGGGTCCGCCCGAGACCACTAAACTTTCCGTGTCCTCGGACACTTGTTTAATTGTGCACTTGAAGTATTTTCCTAAGAGATTTGGTTTGTGCTTAGTACCCTGTCCTCATAAAGAGTACAGGGCTGTTGTGATTCTTAATAAATATACTGTTTATTTTCATAACACTTGTGTGGTGTCCTTTCACTTGGTGTTCAAGGGGTATGTGATGGTATAACAGCTGGCTTAACACGCCCTCTCGAGTCTTTAGCCTTAGACTGCTCGTATCCACGCTACTAGGATAGCTGGTCTATAGGTTGACTTACAACCAATCATCATAAGGGTCGTTTGGAACGATACATAGCGGTCGCTAGAATAGCGAACGCTGCATATCGGGCCAACTTCTCACATTGGTGAGCAGCGGTTGGGATTTGAGCTTGCTGTTGTTTTACCACACGTATCCTAAGAATATCTTGTTGAAAGATCACATAAGTACTGTTAGTACATATAACTAAAGCTTAGAATACTCTGAGTTCTACTGAACCAGCTGTTGTAGCTCCTCAAGGCTTAGCACACCTTGGCTGCAACTCTTAGCAAGGGATCAGTAGGCAAACACATAGTGTAGGTAGGTGCATCACTTACACCACACTAGAAACAGTATGTCGGACAAAGGAGGAAACTCTGAGTCTCCCCTTGTGTCAGTTGACCCTCCACAGGTCATCCCTTCAAGATATACTGTGCTGAGCTTCAAGGAGTTAAGACAAGTGTGTCACTCCAGGAAGATCAAGCAGGGGTCTAACCCCACAACGTCCTTTCTGATTGGTCTCTTGGAGACTTATGATGCCAGAAAAGCTGAGACCCTTCTTAGCTCTTCTAATCCAGAAGGAGACATACCTCCCCTTGAGGGAACCAGAGGTGACCCTGACCTCATCCACCTCTCAACTGAGAACGAAGATGTGGAGGATGATGAGGATGAGGATCCCTCTGGGGATGAGGCAGATAAGGGACAGGTAGAAGTCGTTAGACTAAGCAGGTCCAACTTAAGCAAACATGACAGTGGTACTGGGGGACCCCTGGGGCCACTATCAGGTCAGCTTAACATTGGGAATGGATGAGCCAGATCTCTGAGAAGAGACTCTGGCAGATCCCTTCAAACCAATGGCTCTCACAACTCTTCTCAAAGAGGGATGACGTCCCCTCAGAGGAGAGTATACGAAGCTAAAGAAAGGGCAGCTAATCTGAGGATTGAAAGGGAAGAACTTGCCCTGGCCAAAGAGAGGCTTGCCTTTGCTAGAGAGCAACAGTTAAGTGGGGTAGTCCCCACTGGTGGCAGCATTGTACCTAGCAATAGGGAAAGGAGTTTTGATACGAAACACCTTGGTAAGATAGTGCCCCCCTTTAAACAAGGGGACGACATCCACAAATGGATTACTGCTTTGGAGAGAGCCTGCACTGTGCAGGGTGTTCCCCAGAGTCAGTGGGCAGCTATCTTGTGGCTCTCCTTTGAAGGTAAAGGTAGAGACAAGCTCCTCACCACAAGGGTAGAGGATGCTAATAATTACCACGTCTTGAAGAGTACACTGGTTGAAGGGTTTGGCCTAACCACTGAGCAGTACAGGGTGCTGTTCCGGGATACCCAGAAAACGCAGTCTCAAGATTGGTCTGACTTTGTCGATTGTGCCACTAAGGCTTTGGAGGGCTGGTTGCTGGGCAGTAAGGTTACTGATTACGAAGGATTGTATAATTTGATGATGAGAGAACAAATTTTAAACAATTGTCAGAACCAGTTGTTGCATCAGCATCTTGTCGACTCGGATCTGACCTCTCCCCAAGAATTGGGAAAGAAGGCAGACAGATGGGTTCGAACAAGAGTGAAACAGAACCAGGGCCAGAATCAAGGTGGTCAGAAGAAAGCAGACCAGAAGGGTAAAGATTCTAAGGGGGAACAAAATGACCAGAAGTCTTCGACAGGTCCCCAACAACCCAAAGAGGGTGGGGGTCAGGCTCCCCAAAAGAAGAAAGAAGGCCAATCTAAAAGATGGTGCCAATACTGCAAAAGTAAATCTCACTGGTTTAGTGAGTGCACCAAGAAAGGAGGGCAGACTCCTGCCACTGCAGCCCCTAAGGCACCTGTGCCCCCTAGTACAGCCAGCAGTGGTAGTGCACCTCCCAAGGGTTTAGTAGGGTTAACCCTGGGTTCTGAGGGGCGTGACAACTTAGTTGGTACACTCACTCAGGCTGTCCTTGTCAGTACAGGGGATGTGGATATGTCCCCTGACGTAAGCCCCAATACTTTGGGCAAATACAGACAGACACCTTTCATAAACGGAAAAATGGCTCAGGCCTATAGGGACACTTGTGTCAGTGTCACCATGGTGACACCTAACTTTGTGGACCCTGGACAGATCATGCCAGGTACAGAATTCCTGGTGACCAATGCAAGCAATGTCACTACCAATCACAGTATGGCAATTGTAGCTTTTTCCTGGGGAGGGGTAACTGGCCAAAAGAAGGTTGTAGTTAGTTCAGACCTCCCAGTGGATTGTTTGTTGGGCAATGATTTGGAGTCATCACAATGGTCAGAAGTGGAGCACCGGACTCACATGGAAATGTTAGGCTTGCCAGCACATGTGTTCGCTGTGACCAGGTCACAGGTCAGGAAATGCCCCACTGAACAGGTGCTGGATCCTGGGACAACGGACCAGACACCTCCCAAGAAAAAGAGCAGTAGGGTTAAGGCTGCGCCTTCCCCCTTGCCCCAGGTCGTGGATCAAGTCTCAGAGGAGGCTGACCTACAGGAATTGAGGGAAACTGAGCCTAGGGAGTTCGAACTTGATCAAGTTGAATTCTTGGGTTCAGGGGGACCCTCAAGGGAAGACCTGGGGAAGGACCAGTTAGACTGCCCTTCTCTTGAACCCCTCAGACAGCAGGCTGCTGCTGAGGCTGCTGGGAACGCCACAGGTACCCACAAGGTATACTGGGAAGATGGACTCCTGTACACTGAGTCAAGAGACCCCAAGCCTGGCATGACCAGGAGGCTGGTTGTACCCTTGTCTCAGCGAGGTTTCCTACTTACCTTGGCCCACGAGATTCCCTTAGCAGGTCACTTAGGCCAGACGAAGACGTGGGACAGGCTTGTCTCGCACTTTCACTGGCCTCATATGAACGAAGATACAAAGGAGTTTTGCCGCTCCTGTGTCACTTGCCAAGCCAGTGGTAAGTCAGGTGGCACGACAAAGGCCCCCCTTATACCAATGCCTGTGGTGGGGGTGCCCTTTGAACGGGTGGGGATTGACATAGTCGGTCCCATGGAACCACCAACAGCATCAGGGCACAAGTTTATACTGGAGGTAGTGGATCATGCCACCAGGTATCCTGAAGCTATTCCCCTTAGGACCACTACAGCGCCTGTTGTGGCAAGAGCCCTAGTTGGAGTGTTCTCCAGAGTGGGCTTCCCTAAGGAGGTCGTCTCCGACAGAGGTGCAAACTTTATGTCGAGCTACTTAACTGCTATGTGGAAGGAATGTGGTGTCAACTACAAGTTCACTACACCCTATCATCCACAATGCAATGGGCTTGTTGAGAGATTCAACAGGACCCTAAAAGGGATGATTCATGGACTACCTGAAAAGCTTCGGCGTAGATGGGACGTCCTGATCCCCTGCCTTTTATTCGCTTACAGAGAAGTCCCACAGAAGGGGTTTGGCTACAGCCCTTTTGAACTTTTGTACGGGCATCCTGTGAGAGGATCCCTGTGTTTGGTGAAGGAAGGATGGGAGAGACCTCTCAAAAAGCCTGCAGCCAACATAGTGGACTATGTGCTTGGCCTCCGCTCGCGGATGGCTGAATACATGGAAAAGGCATCTGAAAACCTTAAGGCCAGCCAAGAACTCCAAAAAGCTTGGCATGACCAAAAGGCTGTCTTGACTGTTTACCAGCCCGGACAGAAGGTGTGGGTGTTGGAGCCAGTGGCCCCAGCAGCACTCAAGGACAAATGGTCCGGGCCCTACACCATCCTGGAGAAAAAGGGAGAGGTCACCTACCTGGTCGACCTGGGAACTCCCCGGAGCCCCCACAGGGTGCTTCATGTCAACAGGCTCAAGGCATATGTCGACAGGAAGGACATGAGTTTGCTCATGGCCCTAGATGAGGGACAGGAAGAGGAGAGTGACCCTCTCCCCGACCTGCTCACTCAGAATCCTGACGATGGATCGGTCGATGGTGTTGTCTTTTGTGGCAGCCTCTCCGACCATCAACAGAAAGACTGTAAACAGGTTCTTCAGTCTTTCAGACATATGTTCTCTCTAACACCCAGTCAGACCGATTGGTGCACCCATGAGGTTGACACTGGGGACAGCTTGCCCGTCAAGAGTAAAATCTACCGGCAGCCTGATCACGTTAGAGACTGCATCAAGAGTGAAGTGCAGAAAATGTTGGAGCTGGGAGTCATTGAACCCTCGGATAGCCCTTGGGCTAGTCCCGTAGTTCTAGTGCCGAAACCTCACACCCAGGGCGGTAAGAAGGAGATGAGGTTCTGCGTAGACTACAGGGGTCTCAATGCAGTCACTAAGACTGACGCCCACCCAATACCAAGGGCAGACGAGCTTATCGATAGATTGGCTTCGGCCAACTACTTAAGTACGTTTGACCTGACAGCTGGGTATTGGCAAATCAGGTTAGCTGAGGACGCCAAGCCTAAGACCGCATTTTCTACCCCTGGTGGGCATTATCAGTTCGTGGTGATGCCCTTTGGTCTGAAAAATGCACCTGCCACCTTCCAAAGGTTGGTGAATCAAGTCCTTACTGGGCTGGATGACTTCTGCGCGGCATATCTAGACGATATTGCTGTCTTTAGCTCCACCTGGGAGGATCACCTGGTCCACCTGCGGAAAGCGTTAGAGGCTCTGCAAGCCGCAGGCCTCACTATCAAGGCCACCAAGTGCCAGATAGGGCAGACACAGGTTGTATACCTGGGCCACCTTGTAGGTGGAGGCCAGGTTCAGCCACTGGAGAGCAAAATACAGTCAATCAGGGACTGGGCTCCTCCAACCACCCAGACTCAGGTTCGAGCTTTCTTGGGCCTGACTGGATACTACCGGAAGTTTGTCAGGAACTATGGTTCCATCGTGACACCATTAAACGAACTGACAAGCAAGAAAATGCCAAAAAAGGTTCAGTGGACAGCGAGCTGTCAAAAAGCATTCGATGACCTAAAGCAGGCCATGTGCACGGCGCCTATCCTTAAGAGTCCAGACTACTCAAAACCATTCATTGTCCAAACAGACGCTTCTGAGTTGGGTGTGGGAGCTGTTCTTTCTCAACTGAATTTTGATGGTCAAGACCAGCCCATTGCTTTTATAAGCAGAAGGCTGACCCCTAGAGAGAAGAATTGGTCAGCTATTGAGAGGGAGGCCTTTGCTGTGGTTTGGGCCCTGAAGAAGCTGAGGCCATACTTGTTTGGCACTCACTTCAAGATTCAGACCGACCATAAGCCCCTCTTGTGGCTAAATCAGATGAAGGGTGAAAACCCCAAACTGCTTAGGTGGTCCATTTCCCTACAGGGGATGGACTTTACAGTGGAACATAGACCTGGTACTGATCATGGCAATGCCGATGGGCTCTCCAGATATTTCCACTTAGAACAAGAAGACTCACCTGGTCAAGGTTAGCTTATTGTTCCGACGTTTGGGGGGGGGGTCATGTAGGAGAGTAGGGTCTGCAATCCTATGATCACCCAGATTTTTTGCTTTTGTTTCACTGGTTTACGACTTTCTCTGGCTGTGGGCCTGCTAATCAGACCCACAGCCTGGCTGTTCTCTTTCTAAATTACGATATGTACCCTAGGTGCATTTACCAATTGGTACTGGGCCACCTTATCAGACCCTGTAATTCAGGGCATAGGTGTACCCAGGGCCGCCAGGGGCTGCAGCATGTATTATGCCACCCCTGGCTGGCCTCCTAAATTTGACACAACTGGCTGCATGACAGCTGGGGCAAAGTCGTGTAATCACCCTTTGCTTTAGGTATAGTAGCTCTATATCTAACCATACAATGGACACCCGAGTTCCTATCAGTCACTCCTATGGCAGGCCTTGACAATCCTGAAGGCAGAGTGCGTGGGCTCGTGTGAGCTAGGTTTTGGCCCGAGCCGAGCCCGGTTGCAGCTTGCGGAATCAAGACCCAATGGCTGTTCCATGATAACGCGTACCACATCGGTAACTTCGGTGTCGCGTTATCAAGGCATGTCGAGTAAGGTGTCATACGAATCGGGATGCTGCCCTCTCACCAATTCTGGCGACGAGGTTAGCATTCCGCCCTTCTAGAGGGACACGACATGTACGTAACTGTGAACCCCGGTTAAAGTTAACTAAAGCCTCAGCTCCACAAAATGGATGCTGCCACCACAGACACGAGTCTGACCTCCTGCTGCTGGGAGTCCTTCCAGCGAGGAGCGCTTGGACAAAGGGTTTCCTGTCAAGGGCGGTGTTCGCACCGTCCCAGACAGGGTTTGTGTATTCTGGGTAGGTAGGGCTTTGCAAGAAGGTGACTGCGGAGTGGCACCCCGGTGCTCACTACGCATCTGCCGGCTAGAACCAGTTCTGGGGCGCGCAGCCCCTGACCTGGGGAAAGTCCAGCAGGGGGAGAGGGGTGTAACTACCCCCCTTCCTGGTCCCACCCTTAGGGCAGGACCTAGTCATGTACCCACCCCTTTCTTTAGGATAAAGGCCGGAGCGGGGACCCTTCCAAATTAGATCATCTTTGAATCAAGAACTACTTTCTACGAAAGGACATTCGAGACTCTTCTCAAGATTTCTCCCTTGTGACTAAGGAGTAGTCACCCTGCATCAGCGGGCACCATCTAAGAACTCTGCGGTTTGCTGCAAGTCCTTCCTCAAGGATCCGACGGCCCAGCTCGACGAGAACCGGCTTCCCTGGCACCTCTGACCTCTACCCACGTCATCAGCTCAGCTGTGATCTGTGGGTGCGACGAGACCTCGAGGGACCGGCCATCATCAAAACCTGCACGCTTTCTTAACCAGCACGACCATCGAAGCCATTCTCTGGTGAGTGCTCTGGGGTCCGAGGAGCCCCGACCCTGAGCCGCTCCAGCACCGAAGTGCAGTCTCCCAGCATCTCCACGATCTGCGTGGGGCCCTTCTGCTCGCTGCTCAGCACGTTGTCTGGTCACTAGCCGCTGGCTTGTGCCCTTCCTTGACGACGACCGACAAACAACGCTGCTGGTCTGGTTGCTCCAGACCGGCCCTTGCTCCCTTTTCCGAGAGGAGCACCCCGGACCCTCCTGGTCCATTCAAGACGCCATCTTAGGCCTACCACGTGGCCCTGAGATCTGCCAAGGCTTGTTGCCCCAATCCTGGGCCCAGCGACGCCGACAGCATCATCCTTCGTGGGACAGCTCGCACCTCCATCCTGGTCGCCGACAACGCCTCCTGGTCCGTGAGACTGCAGAGCCTAGCGTCGCCCACTCACCTGGTCGAGGTGACGGCCAACCGGTGCCTTCCTGGTACCCTCTGACTACTGGCTAGTAGTACGAACTTGGTCCCCTCTGCTTTCAGGTGTCATCGATCTCTGATCCAGGCTTGGATCTCTACGAACTATTCATCACTGGTCGCCGGCCAGCAACTCCTTTTCTTCCGGCTCCTGGCTCGTCAGCGAAGACCCCCGACGCCTGTAAGACTTGTGCAGCCGCAGCCCTCGTGGCTAGGTAACTTCGGCATTTCGGTGCCTGCATAGCCTCCTTACTCTAGGGTCCCGAGTCCCTCGCTTCCGACTTGCCTTATCGGGTCCGCCCGAGACCACTAAACTTTCCGTGTCCTCGGACACTTGTTTAATTGTGCACTTGAAGTATTTTCCTAAGAGATTTGGTTTGTGCTTAGTACCCTGTCCTCATAAAGAGTACAGGGCTGTTGTGATTCTTAATAAATATACTGTTTATTTTCATAACACTTGTGTGGTGTCCTTTCACTTGGTGTTCAAGGGGTATGTGATGGTATAACAGCTGGCTTAACACGCCCTCTTGAATCTTTAGCCTTAGACTGCTCGTATCCACGCTACTAGGATAGCTGGTCTATAGGTTGACTTACAACCAATCATCATAAGGGTCGTTTGGAACGATACATAGCGGTCGCTAGAATAGCGAACGCTGCATATCGGGCCAACTTCTCACAAGGGGAACTAGTGGAAGAGGAGCTACTACAGTATAAGTGAAAACAAAATGCAGATACAAGCAGAATCCAGGGTAATTATTTTTAGCAAACCAACTTCAAGTATTGACATCAACTTTCCATTTAAGGATGCAAATAGATATTTACAAAGGAGTGTAATTATGCATGGCCTGGAGCCAAGGGATGTGAGTGTGTCTCTCTGATGCATATCCTTGTCGGTCAACTTTGCTGCGGAACAATAAATAAACCATTCTGCATGCAAGTTTCTGGAACAGACTCCAGCGTGCATCTCGCCAAAACATCTCCGTTCTAATCCGAAATAGTCCTTTCAGATAACCGAGATTTACATAGGCCAAGAAATTATATATTATGACGAATTCTGCAATGCCTCCCATCAAGATAGAGGTTGAATTACAACAAGAATGAAAGCTGTGAGGGGCAGAGTCATCTCAGCCTTTAGGCATTAGGCAGTCTTTGGGTCGATGTAAGCCCTGCATATTTAGCAAACGCTTTGATCAAGCTATGGTTCCCAGTTCCAGACCCCAAGCCCAGAGAGGTGCTTTAGAGCATCTGACCACTCTGACATGGAGCGTCCATCATAGCACCTACAAATTATATGGGCTCGTTAAATGCGCCATAAAAAGTGGACTAGAACAAACTTCCGCTCAGCAGTAAGTACTTTTTTAAGTAATATCCTCGGTGCTATAACCACTCTCAGGGCAGCAAAGGGCCCGGAGCCAGCTGTGGGAATACCCTAGGCATGCTCACTGAGACTAAGTCACTGAGTATCTCTTATCCTGAGCCCTGTTCGCTGAGACTCACTGGGCGTCTCAGTCTCGGATACCCGGCCCCTGCTCAGTCAGACCTGTCAAATAAAAACCCTGCTCGGGCCCCTCCACTTGGTTCTTTAGATCTACGGCAGACAAAGGTCCTAGACCCACAGAAAGCATGAATAGGTTTATTTTAGCATGCCTCCTCGCGCTCTGCTGTGTGACTGCAGGTAAGCGACATCAAGGGTTTGTCACTATTTTTAATTTACCGTATTAGATAACTTACAGTCGACCCTCAAGTAACAGAGCGCTTTACAGTAGCAGCAGTTACATAAACAAGACCCATTCATATTTTTGTTAGGCAGAATAAATGATGTGCCCAAAATCACAGCCTTTTGAGCCAACGCCGAGACTCGAACTTGCTTCCTCAAGTCCGAGTCCAAAGTGTTCACCTCTGTCTGTTACCCTTACCTGTGCTTCAGTCGCTCAGACAGACGCCGCCATGTGCCCAATGCTCTTCAGTGGATTCAGACCCTCGATACTGCCCGATGCTCTTTCAGTGGGCTCAGACTCCCCCCTCCCCTCTTGTACCTGATAGTCTTCAGTGGGCATATCCCCTCGCTGTGAACCCTCCGTCCCCACACAATCCATCCGAAGCTCTTCAGTGAGCTCAGCCCTGTACCAGCACTTCGCCTCAGTCAGGTCTGTTGTTGTACCTGCAGTGCAAAGCTTAGTACCTGCACATCCCCGCAGGCGAAGAGCTGGTGTACTTGTAAAGAGCGGTAACAAAACACTTAACAGGGCGACGGGGTGTGGCTTACTGAGTGTCTACATTACCCAATTCCTGCTCACTGGACTTGCTCAGTGTCTGGGATCCCCAAAACCGAGCGTATTACTAAAAGTTAGAAATGCCCGCCTGGGCCTTACCTGGGCTTGGGAAATGACCAGAGTTAACTCAGACAACATAACGTCAGCAGGCAGTCCGGCCTTGTACTCTGACAGGAGGCAGCAACAAGTTCCCAAACCGGTGGTCTTTGAATCGGAAAACAAGGTGGCAATATGTGAAGAAATCAGTGCTGGCCTGGCACTGCAGTAAATAATGACGATGATGACGCAGATTTAAAAAAATGCACTCCGACCGCAATTTTCACAGTCGCTGCAGAGTGCAGGGTCATGCGCGGGATGCCTGTGGTGGTCGAGTCTGCGCAGACTCAATTCCAGCTTCCCACCTGCCACACCCTTTCCCAACTCGTCACAGGGAAGGGTCCCACCCACGCCCTGTAAGGAGTTGGGAAAGGATGTGGTAACAAGCTCCACTCTCTCTGATTGACGTGGAGGGTTAGCGACCCCGGGCTTGTTTTCAAAACGCCCGGGGCTAACTTAACCTCCACGCCATCAGGGGGTGGAGACTGCGCCTCGCAGCTAGGTCTTTGCCGAGCTGATGACATCACAGCCTCCAGGGCTGTGAGGTTCTCAGTCGGCAAACACCTAGCCTTAGGCTAGGCTGCTTGCTTGAGCAAACAAGGCAGGGTGAGTCACGTAACGTGACGTGAAGTCAATTGTACCAATTATAAATAATATCGGTGAGTGTGGGGCATACAGTGCCCTACGTTCAAGGAATTTTGGCAGATTTTAAATGGGTATTTTATTTTTATAAATGAGTCAATGACTGCTGAGCATAGCCAGTAATCTAACGGGGCGGAGCCCCGACACCGTAATAGGGAAACCGCCACTGCCTGAAACTGAACTCAGACAAGACGGAAGTCCTCATCCTCGGCCCATCCATCTCCGCCTGGGACGACTCCAGGTGGCCCCGTGCTCTGGGCCCCCCACCCAAGCCCACGGACCACGCACGCAACCTGGGCTTCATCCTGGACTCCTCCCTCACGATTGCCAAGCAAGTTAACGCCGTTACCTCCTCCTGCTTTAACACTCTCCGCATGCTCCGTAAGACCTTCCGCTGGATCCCCACTGGAACCAGGAAAACGGTCACCCAGGCCCTCGTCACCAGCCGTCTGGACTACGGGAACGCCCTCTACGCTGGGACCACTGCCAAACTACAGAGACGACTCCAGCGCATCCAGAACGCCTCAGCACGACTCGTCTTGGACATCCCCCGACACAGCCACATCTCCGCCCACCTGAGGGACCTGCACTGGCTCCCTGTCAGCAAAAGGATCACGTTCAGACTCCTCACCCATGCACACAAAGCTCTCCACGACTTGGGCTCTGAATACCTCAACAACCGCCTCACGTTCTACACGCCAACCCGCTAGCTCCGCTCAGCCAGCCTCGCCCCCGCAACAGTCCCACGGATCCACAGAACCACCACCGGAGGAAGATCCTTCACCTACCCCCCCCTCCCCAGCGCCTTGAAACTCTAGCGGGTGAGTGGCGCGCTTTACAAATAAGCGTTCAGAATGATTATAGCACGTGAGATTGAGGCCAGTTGTAAGTGGTCGTATGGAAAGACCAATTTCAGGAAAAAATGCAAGATTTTTTCAGGAAACCCTCATTCACCCTAGTGGTGACATGCTTCATCATCGGGTCCACCGGGAGAGATCGAATACCTCCCCGGTGTGCTGCGACGCCAAGAGACTGCGGAGCAGGTTTTCGTGAGGGTAGGGAGTGAAAAAAGTAGTGAATTTAAAAATGTCCAAGGTTGTACCAAAAAATCATTTATTGGTTGGTCAACCTGACATATTAAAAGCTTTCTATGTGTGGGGAAAACTAACCAAATAAAGTATACAGGTGTTTCCCTTTTAAAGAGAGGTCAACATGTTTCTACCCGTGTTATGTGTGACTTTACAGGGCTTTCTTCAGGACCAGTTTGCGAGTGTCACCTTGACAGGTCTGGGCACGCTAAGGCCCACCCTGCCAAAGGCAGTGAAAGTTAAAAATAGCACTATGTGTGAAAGGGTGCATGAAAATAAAATCATACAAACTTGTAAGTATGGGGTTTTACCTCTATTACGAGGAACCTAGAAGTTTGTAAGATCCAGTGAGGGAGCAGCTAGGTACCGAGAGGGTGCAGAGCGTTGCGGGCGGTGTGCCATTTTCGCTCCCACCCCCCTCCTGAGTTCTATGGGGCGTGGTTCATTTGTTTACAAACTTCTAGGTTCCTCGTAATAGAGGTAAAACCCCATACTTACAAGTTTGTATGATTTTATTTTCATGCACCCTTTCACACATAGTGCTATTTTTAAATTTCACTGCCTTTGGCAGGGTGGGCCTTAGCGTGCCCAGACCTGTCAAGGTGACACTCGCAAACTGGTCCTGAAGAAAGCCCTGTAAAGTCACACATAACACGGGCAGAAACATGTTGACCTCTCTTTAAAAGGGAAACACCAGTATACTTTACTTGGTTCGTTTTCCCCACACATAGAAAGCTTTTAATATGTCAGGTTGACCAACCAATAAATTATTTTTTGGTACAACCTTGGACATTTTTAAATTCACTACTTTTTTCACTCCCTACCCTCACGAAAACCTGCTCCGCAGTCTCCTGGCGTCGCAGCACACCGGGGAGGTATTCGATCTCTCCCGGTGGACCCGATGATGAAGCATGTCACCACTAGGGTGAGTGAGGGTTTCCTGAAAAAATCTTGCATTTTTTCTTGAAATTGGTCTTTCCATACGACCACTTACAATTGGCCTCAATCTCACGTGCTATAATCATTCTGAACGCTTATTCTACGGACACTCTTCCTTTGTTTATTTACTAATTGACTGGGGACCAAGAGTGCCCAAATCCCTTTCTCTCTTTTTTTGACTGGCGCTTTACAAATACTCTTGGTTGATTGATTGACATGCAGGAACTGTCAGATGTGTTGGTCGGTCCCAGTATTTACACAAATAACAATTTAATGGTTGCATTTATTTTATAGCGCTACTCATCCTACTGCTACTTTGAATCAAACCTGTGTGTTGACAAAACACAGAACCCTCCTGGAACTGCATGAACCTCCAAAGTTATTTTAGCTTTATTCAGAGACGTTTTAAGGCATGGCCAAAGTGGGCTCTGGCCCAGAGCCCCAACATTTCTGGGGGCCCCTGATAGAGCCACCTCTATTCTGCATAGTCTTGCCATGATTACCAGATAGTTCTAAATAAAGAAATGTCTGTGTTTCATGTAATATCCGTAAAAAAAACCTTTTAGATCAAAACAGGACCTCACAAATGAGAAATGGGAGGGTGGGGGTCATAGAGATTATTTGCAGTATTATTAGTGAGCTGCTGTTGTGTTACAATATTGAAAACACACACCACTATCCCTGAATATTAGATGTAAACCTATTTAGAATATGGACGAGTGTGTCTGTGCACTGCCAGTGACCTGACCAATTAGGCATGAACGACCTGAAATTGAATCATACATTCAAAGCTGTCCTGAAGAGGGGTTCCCAAACTGTTTGGTCCAGGGTCCCCAAAATCCTTAAGATGTCCCTGGCTTTATTATAATCATGTGGAAATTGCTGAGCACACAAAGATGTATGGAGCAGCAGGTATCTTAACCCCATAAGATATTTTGTATACCGTTCCTTTATGACCAATTAAGGGAGCTAGAAGAGATTTATTATCGCGTTTGTCCTTTTTGTCAATTTCTTTGTGACAGAGTTTTGAAAAATAAATATATAAGTTGACTATCACCCCTTCCCTCTGCCACACCTTGGTCCCCAATGTATGTTCGCGGAATACATGTTTTCCAATTCCAGCTTGGGCTCTCAAGTGCATAAAGAGCGGAAGTCTCTGCCAAAGCAACTAACACGACAGTCTTTGCTACCAACACATTTAATCCGACTGCCGCTGCCTACAAGATCAGATTCATGGAAAGTAACCCGAACCCCGCTGGTCAGCGTCCAAGTACTTTTGTGGAAGGGACCATCTACTGTAAGGAACTTATAAAAAAAATAGATAGCCTGTAGTGAAAACTTACAGCATTTGTAGTTAGAAGATCATGCGTTGCTAAAAAATGTCACCTGACACGGGGGCGGCTCTAGGCTCATGGTGGCCCTGGGCAGGGAGCGTAGGTAGGGGGCCCAGGAAGAGGGAGTTCAGGCGGGCAGAGTGCGGAGGCCAGTGAAGAGGGTGGGGGGGGGGGGGGGTGGGGGTCAGGGTGTTTGGAAGTAGACAGAGCCGGAGGCCGCCAAATCCCTGCCAGGGGCCGCCACGCAAATATGTATCCATCCTCAGAGGATTATTATTTTGAAGGATTTATATTGGCGTGGTGGCCCCTGGGGTTTGGTGGCCCTGTGCAAGTGATCAGCTTGCACATGCCTAAGGCCGCCCCTGCATGACAAAAAAACATATCGGCTCAATAGGATTGTCAAAGGTTTGTCCTTCATTACGTTACTATGTGAAAGTTAATGGCAAGAGTTTTGTGAAAGCTCGCCTTCATGTCTCACTAGAAAAGGCCATCTACCTGCCAGTGTCCATCAAGTGTTCTTTATTGTCCCTAGGTGTGGATCGCTGCAATAGAGGAGCATTCTGCCTACAGCACTCATTACTGCTCGCAGGATCCGCAGAGTGACGAGGAGGAGGAGGAGGACGCCATACCTTCAGAAGTCTTGCAGGCATCTTTGGCGGTAAGCCTGCGGTAGAATTCTTCAACTTCATCTAAAAAAAAAAAAAGAAAGAAATATCGAGCAATGTTGTTTTGCGCTGTAAACACTGAAAATGTCTAGTGTGGGTGATTGAGACCACCAGGCTGCGGCAAGCCTATCATACTAATACCTCCCCCTGTGCAGCTGCTGCTAGTTTAAAGGACTTTGCGATTCTTACGGCTGTTTGCAGGTTATGTTCCTGTAAAAGCAGCACTTAAATAATATGTGATTTGACCGAGGCTTTAAGTGAGATGAAAAACGGGGGGATCTCTCAAGGGGCCTAAAACATGCAAGCTAAAATTCTGTGCTTAGCATAGTGTGCCACCTGACTGGTAATTTGCTGCTCCTGTCATTGCATCCTGATATATAATACAACAAGTAACAATACACCTACAACAAGCCAGGAGTATTGGCTTTGCCAGTGGCTGTTAGTTGCATAAGATAAATAAGCAACAAATATGGCTTTGTTGTATATAATATTGAAAATGCTTCCATTCTGAAATGAGACTGTGGAAATAAATATAAAAAGTCTCCTCGAAGTTGCATCAAAGGCAGTGGAGGGTGGTACTGCTGCAGAGATGAAACTTTTTTTTCTATCCTGTGCCAAGAGCAAACATGGAGAGCCCGATTGGGACCTGTCTCCGCGCCTGCTTAGCACCGGAAGTACACGGCCTATTTAAAGCCGTGGATTTGACTGTATGTGTGTTGGTTAGCATAGTTTTTCCCCCCCGCTCTGCTGAGGCAGTTTTAATAGTGTATTACATATTCATGCCAGCAGAGGGCGCCTAAAGAATAGAGCATGTCATTAACTCTATGCTTGTGCTCACATATACCGTTGCTCCTGCTTTTAGGTTGTAATAAAATTTGCAAATCAACAAATAGTTAAGATTCTTTTGAATGGAAGACTTTGTATACATGGCTTCAGTTATTTTCATAATCAGTCTTTTGTCGCACGAAGAAACCATTAGCAGATACGATACGAATATTGTTGTTTGTGGGTTTGGACTCGGCAGTTAAAATACCGAAGGGACCTGAATGCAGTAAAATATCTCTAAGCTAGACTTTGAAAGTGTTATGCAGGCGCAAGGGGTGGTTTAGTCTGCAAAACTGGGTGCCTACACCCTCACGAAGCGCTTTTTTCCCTTCTTTTTCGATTACGAATCCGAGATGGATTCGTAAATAAAAAGTTGCACTAAATGCACTTTTTGATATAGCGCTGTAATTTTTTTTATATGGAGTTAAAGCACTGGCGGTTCCTCCATTAGGACGGAGGAGCTCGCCCGCCCTCCCTCCGCTGCAAGTGCAGCAAACATGAATAATAACATGGTAATCAGACAAGTTTATTACCATTTAATTTTTCCTGCTGTCCGCGGCAGCCCCGTCTGAGGGCGGGGTCAGCAGCAGGGAAGAACAGTGTGGTGTGCACTTCAGTTTAAAGTGTGCATGTCACTTTGGGCAGCTGTCTTGTGATGACCAGCCTAACATGCGCACTATGAACACATCAACCCTAGCTGTCTTAGACAGCTGGTAGAAGAGCATGCACAGCCCCCTGTAAAGTGCATGGGCTCCATTCTCAGCAAGAACTTGATTTCATGATGTAGTCTCCGTACTTGTTTGTCGCATGCTCGCCTTTACTTTGGACATCATCCTATCGAAGCTTACAGTGTTGATGTTTTTACTATGAAAAAGCATGCTGCTGCAGGGTAAACCAGCTAAGAGCAAGCCAGCGGACGGCGGAGACGGGAGCTCTGGTTGTCTACTAAAGGACATACGTTGACTGCGCCCCTGAAAGTAGAACATCGTGGGGAGGTGAGGGAGTTAAACAAATTAGTAGTGCATGTAGTTATGTAGTTAGAACATGATCATGCCTGAGTCTGCTCGTGTGTGCTTTTGTTTAATTTGTGCGTCTTATCAGTAACTGGGAGTCAGAGCAGAGAAACATTTTAGGGCCTGGATTTCCGGAGCAATTCTAGGTGAGCTGGCAAGTTTTTTTTTTTTAATTAAAAATTTCTTTATTGCGGTTTTCAATGTTCACTGCACATGATAATACAGTAATGTTTTACAGACAACTCTGAGCAGTAGATCGTACAATCCCTGTAGAGCAACAGGTAGTCCAATTTGAGTTGCCGTGGAAGCTTATATCAAACAGGTGAGCTAGAAAGTTGCTGCAGTTTGGAGCGTCCACGAAGAACCATCAGTTTTACCTCTTTCCATTTTGTTGTGGGTGCTGTCTTTTTAGGATTCTTGTAGTGGGTCAAATATTCAGCCAACCAGGTTAATTTGGCGCTGGCTGCTACTGGGAGGGTGAACAGGGAACTCCCTAAAGTACTTTCAGGTCTAGAGGAGGGAGTAACAGTCTACAACAAGAAAAGGGAGGGGGGGACCTCTATACTGACCTATATTCCTTTACATCTGAGCATTAAAGTCTCTACAAAATTACATATAGGATGCTACATAAAACATGAAGTAATTCATTTAGACGTAAAATTTGTATTTGATTTCTTTCATTTATTTTATATCTTTTTCATAATAGTTTATTTTTCTTATTTTTTGGTGATTGTTTTATCAAAATTACAAAACGGTGACATGGTAACATATGTACATATAATTTATAAAAATGCAAGGTTGAATCATGTCTGAACAGAAACCCCTAAACAGTACATATAAAATGACTTTCACTCATACCATCATTCATACATACTCAAACTTTCATACTAATTGTCCTAACATTACTAACAACAACACACAACAGTGAGAAAAGTGAAAAACATGTAGAGTGTCCTCCGGTAGACTCCTCAGAATGTGGCTAGAACCCGCTGTGTTAAATCTTCCTTTTTATTTTGAGAGTTAGCAGTCTTTAGTACTCATTTCCTTTCTTTCTTCGAATTTTTGATTTTTGATTTAATGTGAGGGTCTCTGATGCGTACGGCCTACGTACGTTTCGGTGATGTCATTAATTTGCTTCACCTTCTTCAGGGCCAACATGAAACTGGACAACAGACAGGTGCATACATACAGTTAAAACCTGGGGGTTCTCATTATCTGTGTCTATGATGACACTATTTAGACACATGTAGCGATATAGGCTTTCTGGGCGATCATTTTTTGACTCTCTATGTGGATAAAATCCACAGAGTTATGGATCCACAGAGTGCATCTGTGGTTTGAATTAATAGCTGTAATGTGATTCCTCTGGCACCAACTGGCCGGTCGTTACTACTTTTGGGACCTGTGCGCAGAGATTTCGCCCGTGTCCAAGGGCGCCTTCGGCCGATGTCACTGCCACTGACCGAAAAGGTAGGAAACCCATGAAAGTTGAAGAAAAAAAGCAAGCAATGAGAGTGACAATTAAGCTAAGCAATGGCAAGCTACAGGTGTGCTTTAAGCCCACTGTAAGCTAACTGTGGGAAATTGTTTTTTTACTTAAGGGGGGTGTTAACCCTCTTCAAGCACCAACCACAATGTATGTCAGGGTGAACCACAGAAAGTCACAAAATTAACCTGTGCTTAACCCTCTGGTAGTTTGGCATGAAAGCAGTCAGGCTTAAGTTAGAGGCAATGTGTTAGCTATTCATGCAGCATTCAAACAGCAATAAAGTGAAAACGCAGCACAAGAAAAATTCCACACCAATGTACAAAAATAGAGAAATAAGTGAATAAATAATTGGACACCAAAGCTAATCAAATCCTCTTATACATTCAGTAGAACCGTAGTTATGATTTTTTAAAAGTTTTTAGTGAAAAATAGCACCTAAAAAATCAAAGAGCCAACTGTGGGCATATAGTAGCGCAAGACTGGGGCGAAGTCAAAAGCTATAACTGACCATGATGGAGCACGGTTTGGATACATGAGGTGAATTGGACCCAGTATCAGCTTACATGGAACTTAGAAGAAATGTTGGAGCAAATTTACTGAGAATGTAACGTTCAATGGGGCAAGGCAGCAGGCGGTCTCTGAGGAACAGGCGTCATCGTCAGGGAGCTGCTGGACGAAGTCACAGTGAAGATTTCTACATTCAGACTTTGTCACTTTTCTGGAATTCGATAACCTCCAGCTGGACGAAGCTGCCTGCTTCAGCCAATGAATGGTTCACCAGGCCAGATTCCCTTCCTGAGAGGAGGTGCTGAACTGGATTTACTCCTGTGGAGAAGAACGTAGCAGGAGCTAACCCAAAGTCAGGCCGACTGGCCATGCACACAGATTGGCAAGCAGGTAGTTCCTGCTCTCCTTTTTCTTTTGTTCGTGGGAAATTTTCTGTCCCATGTTTCAGTTTTTGGGTGCATTTAACACCACTTGCAAGGGTTCAGGACTAGTCGGGAACCACTTGAAGGGCAGAACTCGCTTCAAGCAGGGTCCAGGTGCGGGTTCAAGGTTGTTAACGTTTTTTGTTTCCCTGTAGCTCAGAAGAGTCATTCTGGTAATCCTGGGATCAAGCCACAAGGCAGGCCTCAAGCAGCAGCCATCTCTCTGAGAGTACAAGGCAGGCTTTAAGCAGCAGAGTAGCCCTCTGGTAGCAACAGGCCAGTCCCCTGAGGTACAAAGCTGTCCTTCTGATGAGCCTCCACAGGTCCAGGAGTGAACTTGAGTTGGTCTGAAGGTCCACAATTTATACCTGATGCCAGCCATTGATTCTGGAATTTCCTTCCTCCCCTGCCCAGGCTCCATGAGGTGTAGGAAGACAAGTTCTTTGTGAGTGTACTGGAGGCTTCCCCTTGATAATGTAAGTGGGGCAGAGAACAGCCCCGCCCCTCCCATCCTGGCGGGATGGCCCATTCTACCAACAGCTAGTCTTCCGTTATCTCGCTGGGAGGAATACGCAAAGGCCAACTGTCAACTATTCAGTAATGTCACCCAGGACGCAGGCTGCAAGTACCAAATGTTTATGGCAAGAAAATGCCAAATTTCTAAAAGTGGCTTAAAATCTGATTTTATAATTAAAGGGTTTTAAATTGGGGGCGTGGCCAAGATGGCGGCGGAGTAGGACGCCTTTTCGTGCCGCTCCGGCGCTGATCCGACAAAGCTTCTAATAGCACGAATCTGAGGGAGCGCACCCGCCTCAAAAGTGGTGGGGAAGTCCGTCTGACAGAGCGGTCGGCCCTGGTGTGGTCGCTGGAGCGGTGTAGCCCCGAGATTGCTCCTGGGATCGAGTGCACTCCGCGGCCTGCGAGACCCCGGGCTCTCCTGACATCGGAGCCCGGCACAGGTGGTGGGCGGGGCTCTGAAGCTCGCCTGAAGAGGTCGGAGCTGGCGGAAGGTGGAGGGTCGCTGTGATCCGACGAACAGTAGAACTGGCGGCAGATATAGTATCGACTCCACTGGCCCTCGGGGTGTTGCCGAGGGGGACATCCGAGACATCTGCACTCCGAAGGTGTTGGCCTTGAGCGGTGGCGCTCTCCCTGCCCTGGCTTGGAGTAGGGGAACGGTATTGGCCCAACGGATTCCGGCGCAGCTTGCATCGCACGGAGGCCCGGAGGGTGCTTGGGGGCAGACGTCAGCACCTGGACTTTGTCCTGCCTGAACACCGGTGGGGCCCACGGATTGTACTGCTGTACACGTGGGGCTAGACGCAGCTGGAGACTACAGAGCGGAAACTGGTGTGCGTTTGAACTGAACGACGCGGCCCGCCATTATACTTGGCCACGTGGCGCTGGGCCGGAGCGCTGTGAGCCGCCATGTCTACTGTGCAGCGCAAACGGGGCCAGGGGAAGGATAATGCCCCGAAATCTTCCCAGCAGCCGGCTTCCCCTGGAGCCAGTGGATCGGCGAAGCAGTCGGATGATGAGGCTCCGGCGACAAAAGCCTTCATGTCCGAACTCTTTGCCTCCATTAAGGAGGACATCTCCGAACTCAGAGCGCAGCTAGCCTCCGACCTGCGGGAGGTGCGGAGAGACGTGGATGGCCTAGGCGAGAGGGTGGCAACCTTGGAAGATCGAGATCTGAGTGTGGCCACCGACGTCCACCTGCTACAGCAGGACATCATTCGTCTCACTGAGCAAAACCTAGATCTGCAGTTGCACACGGAGGACCTGGAAAACCGCTCCCGTAGAAACAACATCCGAATACGGGCGGTGCCATGGGACGGTGAGGCTGGGGACCTGCGGGGATATGTCCAAGACCTGTTCCTTCACATATTGGATGAAGAGGATACGAAGGAGATCCAGATGGACAGAGTGCACAGGGTTGGACTGCCCCGGCGCGGGGGGGGGCCCCCCCCGACATCCTAGTGTGCGTCCATGATTTCCAGCTTAAGGAACGGATCCTACGCAAGGCCAGAACTCTCACGCCGCTGCAGTTCCGGGATCATCGACCCCAGCTATACCAGGACTTGGCGGCCTCTACTTTGCAAAAGCGGCGGGAGTTTCGCCCGGTGACTACATTCCTGAGGGAGAGAGGCATCGCCTACTCTTGGGGGCACCCTTTTAGGATCATTTTCAGGTGGCAGAATCGTCTTGCTCAAATCCGCACGCTTCAAGCAGCAAAAGAGCTTCTAGGCCTGGAGGATGTGCCGCCTTCGCAGGCCGCGACTGCTTCTCCGTCTCGGAGGCGCCGCCGTTCATCTTCATGGCAAAGGGTGGGGGTTTCGCCTATCCGACAGCGGCCGGATCTCTCTGCCAGCCTGCAGGAATGGGGCGAAGCAGTTGCATCGGTGGCGTCGGCCACGTTGGCCGACACGCAGCACAGCTCCGGAGCGGCGTGACCTCAAGGATTTGATGGATCGGCGCTGGAGGGGCCCGGGCCTTCTGGTTGGGGGGTATGAAAGTACTCTTGGAGGAGACACCCTCGACTATGGCCATGGGGGATAGTGTGTTAGTCCCCCCGGCCTGCTTCCTGTACGGGAGGCTTCCTACGGACTTCGGCCTTCTGGACATGATGAGTACTGTTTCTGCACTTTTGTTTCTGTTTTTGCCCCGTTTTTTGATTTCATATCATTTGGGGCGGGGTTGGGAGTTGGGGTGTTCGGGATGTTGGGGGGGGACCCGTGACGGTGGGCCAAGGGGGTTGTTTGTTGTGTGTCTGCTGCTGAGTGTGTACTTCACTGTGGGAGATGTCATTCCGCGGCTGTTCTGGAGACTACTGGTCATCTATTGCTTGTGGGCTAGGCTGGATGCGGGGTTGGGGGCGCTTGGCATGCTGAGAGCAGTTTCTGGGATTTATACTCGCTATGCCGCTTAGCGTAGGAACGTGGAATGTTAAGGGCATGAATTCGCCACAGAAACGGCAGAGGGTTCTGAAGTATGTAACGGATCACCACCTTGATGTAGTTGGATTGCAAGAAACACACTTGGCACGGAAGGATGAGTTGAGGCTCCGCCATAGGGCGTACCCCATTATTTACAGGTCCTCTGCTGTCACGAAACACAGGGGGGTGGCACTCCTCTTCAGGGCTGCGTTGCACTTTCAACCGGTGGAGGTTCGCCACGACAGGGAGGGCCGTTGGCTGATGGTTAAAGGGCATGTACAAGGTCGATTGTGCACGTTTGTAGTGGTGTATTTGCCCAATGCGGGCCAGAACAAGTATCTGCAGGACCTGTTGGTAAAGGTGGGGGACTTTGCGGAAGGGCTCTTGTTCCTGCTGGGGGATTTCAATTTGGTGTGGGACAGGGATTTGGACAGCTCGGGGGGGCGCAGAGCGGATACAGGGGCTTTTTCTGATTCCACACAGCAAGGGGTGGGGGAGCTGGGTCTAGTAGATGGCTGGCGATTTTATCACCCTACCACGAAAGACTACACATTCTTTTCCCACGTGCATCACTCCTACTCTCGCTTAGATCACATCTTCCTTAGTCAGTCCCTCAGAGGGAACATACTGGATGCCGCCATTCTTCCGATCTCGGTGTCGGACCACAGTCTCTTGGTGCTTACTCTCCGTTGGTCGCCGCCTTTCACCGCGAATCGAAAATGGTACTTTCCGGCGTCGGTGGTTAGGGACGAGGTTTCCAACCAAGCCTTGCGTCTGGCCATCCGTGAATTCTTCGACCTCAACCCCCCGTCGGATACTTCTTTGACGAATACGTGGGACGCATTTAAGGCTACGATAAGGGGGACGTGCCTGGGCCTCAATTCGCAGCTTAACACCCTGCGTAGGAAGGAACGTGAAGCCCTGGAGGCTGAGGTGCTCGAGCTCGAGAGGGCTCACAAACTTAACCCCTCGAGAGTGACCCTCCGCCCGTTGACGGCGGTTAGGGGTAAGCTGAAGGCACACTATGCCAACAGAGCCGAGCTTACTCTCCTGCGATTAGGGCGGCATTCATACTCTAGTGGCAATAAGATTGGCAGACACTTGGCCCGACAGTTGCGGGACAAAAGGGAACGAGAATTCATAGGGGGGATCAGGGATCCTGCGGGAGTGCTCCACCATCGCGACGGGGCGAAGGCGGACATCTTTGGCCGCTTCTACGCCGATCTATACACGGGCGACGCGCTGGATGCTGCGTCACAGCGGGCGTTCCTGCAGCGCTTGCCGCTCCCGCAGGTCTCTAGTGCGTGGAACAACCTGTTGGAAGCACCGATCTCGAGGGAGGAAGTTCTCTCCGCCATCAAAAATTTGAAATTACATAAAGCCCCCGGCCCGGACGGGTACACTGCGGTCTTCTACAAGACATATGCGAATGAGGTGTGCGACTTTTTGGTTGCTCTCTTTAATGACATGGCTACGTCCGGTGTGAACGCAGGGACCCTGGCGGAGGCGGTGATTACGGTCCTGCCGAAACCGGGGAAGGACCCGGAGCAATGTGCTTCATTCCGTCCCATAGCCTTACTTAATATTGATGCGAAGCTGTATTCGGCGATTCTGGCAAGCCGTCTCCAGGACCTGCTTCCGGCGATTGTACATCCGTATCAGTCCGGTTTTATCAAAGGCCGCCAGACACACGACAATACCCGTAGGGTGGTTCATCTTATTGAGAAGGCAGACAGGTTCCGCATTCCAGCTGTGCCGGTGGGCCTAGATGCGGAGAAGGCCTTCGACCGTGTGGACTGGGGCTTTCTATTTCATACATTGCAAGCATTCGGTTTCTCCGATAGGTTCATCACCATGGTGAAGGCAAACTTCTGTAGCCCGCGCTCGAGAGTGGCGGTGAACGGCCACCTGTCGGCCTTTTTTCAACACTCGCGAGGCACCAGACAAGGGTGCCCCCTCTCCCCCTTGCTATTCGCGCTCAGTATTGAGCCCTTGGCAATGGCAGTGAGGGAACATGAAGGGGTGAAGGGTATACCGTTCACGGGGGAGCAACACAAAATTTCTCTCTTTGCGGACGACGTCCTGCTTTCGGTGGCTGATCCCGCTAGCTCTCTTCCCTGCGTTCGGGATATTCTGCTAGAATTTGAGGGGGTGGCTGGCTTCAAGGTTAATTATGGCAAGTCTTATGTTCTGAACTTAACCTTATCACAGGCCGAAGTTGCTCAGGCGAGGGCATCGACACCACTGGCTTGGGCTTCGGGCTCGATTCTTTACCTAGGAGTCCACCTGACCCCCACGGTGGGTAGGTTATTCGCGGCCAACTTTCCGCCCCTGCTGGCTAAGACGCGGGCTGAATTGGAGAAGTGGAAGCCCAAATTCCTGTCCTGGCTCGGTAGGGTGCATGCCATTAAGATGGTCCTTCTCCCCAAATACTTGTATCTCTTCCAGGCCCTACCAATTCCACTGGGTACCTCCTTCTTTAGACAGCTCAAAACGTTGATCCTGAACTTTGTCTGGCAGGGTGGTCGGGCACGTCTTTCGTTTGCACTCCTGCGACGGCTACGGTCTGACGGGGGGGGTCGGCCTCCCGGATCTACACCTCTATTATAAGGCTGCCCAACTCAGAGTCATGGTGGAATGGTCGCAACAACTCTCCGAGAAACACTGGCTGCATATGGACCGAAGCGTGGCTGGTCGGTCCATCTGGGATCTGGCCTGGAAGCCGAAGCGAGATCGCCCGGTGAATGCGTACATCAGTACACCCACGGGGACTACACTGAAAGTGTGGGACACCTTGGTAGGGGATGAGCGGTGGACGACCTTCCCATCTCTGTTCACCCCATTGCATTTCAACCCGGCGTTCCCGCCGGCTCTCACCGAGGGCCCCTTTGATGCTTGGAGAGAGGGAGGATGCCGGGCGCTGCTCCATCTGTTTCACGGCCCTGACCCCCTGACCTTCGAGAATTGCATGCGGGACTATCAGGTGCCGCAAACTGATAAATACAGGCATTTACAACTGCTTCATTGGGCCACGTCGCCGGGAATGCGGGAGGCAGCCACGAGGCCTCCCTCCAAATTCGAGGCCTTCCTGCTGAAAAACATCCACCATGAAGGGAGCAATCTCCTTCCTATACCAACTGCTGCTTCAATCCGCCCTTTCCCCTAGACCGCGTTACATGGAGCAGTGGGAGGAGATGGTGGGGAGGGACATCACCGATGGTGAATGGTCGGCACTATGGAGGGATCTGACTCAATTTAATCACTCGATCCTCCTGAGGGAGGCGCACTTAAAAACTCTCACACAGTGGTATATGGTCCCGGCCCGGCTTCATCGTATCTACCCGGCTGTCTCGGATAAGTGTTGGAGGGGCTGTGGCCTCCTGGGGGACTTCCGCCACATTTGGTGGGACTGCCCAATCATCAAACCATTCTGGGATGAGATTCTCTCACATATTAAAGATATTTTGCGGTATCCTATTGACAACTCTTTGGCATTCGTACTCCTGGGCCTGAGGGACCCCGGCCTTGAGCACCAGACACGCGCGGACAAGAAGATTCTATGGCTTTGCTTGGGCGCTGCCAAGCTCACGCTGGCTGCAGCCTGGAAGCGGAAGGAGGCACCGGCGATTTCACTCTGGCACGCGAGACTGTGGGGGCTCCTGAGTCTTGAGAGAATGGCGGACATCTTCCTCGGCAATTACAAAAACTTAAAACACATATGGGGTCCCTTTGTGTCCTTTCTTTCTACTGGTTTACCCTCGGCAGTATGCCCAGCATCATTGAGGACCTTACATCTCTTTCAGCTTTAAGTATGCGTGATGGATGAATGAGGAGTGAGTGTGGCGCCGTCACGGGGGGGAGAGGGTGGGACGTGGGAAGTTATGTTTGTGTTCCCTTCGGACTGCAATCGGGGTACCTATGCTTAATGGACAAGGCCCCTTTTTCGTTTTTGTGCCTCTTGGCCTATTCCCAGCTTGATTAGCAGAGACTCCCAGCTATGGAGCTACGTGTAAGACTGCCCCTACCCTGCGACTGTTTGGGCCTAGAGTCTGCTCTTTTTTTTTCTCGCATTGTATCACTGCCTCGTCCTGATCTACTGTTTTTCCCACTGTGTGGGATCATCTGTGCGCCCGATGTGGTATACTTTGTTTATTGTTCCTTTTGTGCTCTGCAAAATAAAAATTTTACAAAAAAAAAAGGGTTTTAAATTACAGTTCTTTTGACACTATACATGATATTGCTACCTGTTCCCAATCAAAAGTTAGCACTTATTAAATGTAATCAGCAACCCAATGTTATCCAATAGGAGAATTTCGCTCATAGTAGTGAAAAATTTATTCAGGATGTTTTTCACTACCAGGACATTTAAAACTTAAAATTACATGTCCAACTTTTTTTAAAACTCTGCACTGTGCCATATAGGCTGTTTAAGACCTACCTTTGAGGTGACATATGTATTAAAAATGAAAGTTTAGGCTTGACAAAAGGTTTATTTTGACAAGTCGAATTGGCAGTTTAAAACTGCACACAGGCTACAGTGGCTGGACTGGTACATATTTTAAAGGGGTACTTAAGTAGGTGGCACACTAAGCGCTGCAGGCCCACTAGTAGTATTTAATTTACAGGCCTTCTGTACATGTAGTACCCTTTTACTAGGGACCTTTAAGTAAATCAAATGTGCCAATTGAGTGCAAGTAAACTTTAGCATTTTTAAGGGCGTGAGCACATGCACTTGATTACTGGTTAGCTGTGGTAAGGTGCTCAGAGTCCCAAGGCCAATACAAATGAATTTCAGCAAATGGGAAGGGAGAAGCAAAATGTTTGGGGTGAGACTCCAAAGAGGGCCAAGTCCAATACAATATATTGTGCAACAGACTGCCCTTGCACTGTCTTAGGCAGGACTTTAAGGGAGAACAAATTGTATCCCATCCAGTGAAGCAAGAGTGGGGTTTTAGCAGCGTAGCTGAGAATTAATTAATGAAATGAATGCATAAAAGTGCATCTACCCATGAAAAGGGTGTCCTGCCCCTAATCTTTTTTGTTTTATGGCGGCAGCAGCTTCTTGAGGCAGAGGTGTTGGTTTGTATCCTGGAAGATTTATTACCAATCAGAGTATGTAGCTCTTAAATTGACCAAAATGAATGCTGACAGAGAGGGCTATAATTGTTGATATTTTTACAAACAAAAGAATCCATTAGGAAGGGGGAAGGGAGTGTCCCTGCGATGGTTGGGAACACACTGGTTGTTTTTTGGTACCCCTCACACACCAACAGGCCCCTTGGTGTCATGCTTCATCATTGGGGTCCTCGCACCCCTCTACGGGATGCGACGTGCTGCGACTTACGGTTGCGTGGGAGCACTTGTGGTGGCTATGTGTGGTGTGAGTGAGGGAATTTATGTGAGTGCTGTGGTGGGGTTTGTTAGTGAGTGAAGTTTAAAAAGTGCCTGGCTCGTTGGGTAACAAAAACTTTATTTGGCCCCCGAGCTGGTACTAATAAAAAGGTGAGAGAGGAGGTATTGGCGTAACCTATGTGCGCCACCTCCTATGTGTGTGTCAACATGTTTCGGTGTAAAAACACCTTCAGGACTGGGGTACACAAATCCCCACCTTACTCACGTTTCTCAACTTTTTTCAGAATGTTCTATACTAAAAAAGTGAAATTTACAAGTGCAGGTAATACAATGTACCTACTGGATAACCGCTATTTAGCTGACCTGTAAAGGAAAAGGACAAAAAAAAATTTCAGGTGGTCCGGTCCTTAAAAAACCATAGGTGTGGCAACCGGTGGATACAGTCATAAAAAGGTGAGGTTCGAATTTCTAGACACGTTGGTGTCATTCTACACATGGACAACATGCCTGTAGTGAAAATTTATACAAAGACAAATACTAGAATGACACACACAGAACATAAAACACACACTCTATTTTTAGGCGAATTATGGGTTGTAGATAGCCCCTGTGGTTATTGTTGAGTCATATACACATCGTGGGAAAAAATACTCTGTGAAGCTCCCAGTGGGCATAACATACTGTTTTATCATGAGTCTACTACTCCATTTGACCGTGTTAACGTAGGGGTCCCTCGCGCTTCCTTGCAGCCTGTGAGGAATAAAAGAGAAATACTGCTTTGCCCGGTACTTACATATTCGTAGAGGTGGTAAGATGGTTCTGTTGGGTTTGTATTACTCACAAGTCTATGAGGAGAATCCCTCTTCGCTGCCCCTTATGCCGGCTCCGTTGGTTGTGCCGTGGTGTTGTAAAGAGCCCCTTTATACCGTTTGTGACTCGCCCTTAATTGAGTAATTGGCAATATAGTAGACCGGGTATGCCCGTATTTGGTTTGCCGGTAATTGAGTCCGTCTCTCTGCTCCTATCTCGACCGCGCATGCGTGGTCGCGTGTTTACAAAGAGTTGCGCATGAGCGTTGGGTTATGAGGCCCTGTTATCCGACGCGCATGCCTGGAAGGGTTGCACTGTCACTAATCTCATAACAAGTAGAAGGGAGTTCGTGCCTGTACTTCTATTGATATTACATTAGACAAAATTAAAATTCTATGAAATCGGGACAGTCCGATTTCGATAAGGTTTTAACTTACTCTGGCCTGTAAGTGGGAAATAAGTGAAAAATAAAGGGGAGTTGGCTTGGATTTAGTCTAACATGTCCCATAGAAGTTCTCCCGTTTAACTAGGTTTACTTAATTCCCTTTATTTAGACATAACTACTACGGAGTATTCTGGGCTCAGTATATTATGATTCTTTTTCTAAAAAAAATTCAAATTAAAAAGGGGGTGTTTTGGCCGTTCATCAAGACTGATACAGACGGATATCTTTTCTTATGTGAGTGGCTCAAGTGTTCAGTTGTCCCCAGGGAATGGCATCGTTCAGCCCAGAGATGTGGGTACCGAGGCGGAACACCCAGCGTTGTTCTTTTTCAAATAAACCCTGTTCTGTGAGTAATTGCTCAATTACCGTCCACTTGATGTCATTGACACAGTGCTCCATCTCTAGAAAATGGGCCGCCATCTTAGTGGTGCTCTTTTTGCAGCGGATGTTGCTCTTATGTTCATTGAGACGTGTTTTCACGGCTCTGGTGGTCATGCCAATGTACTCGAGGTTACAGGGACAATCAATCATGTAGATTACGTTCTTGCTGTTACAATTCGTAAATTTACGTTGATCCCATCTTGTTCAAAGGTCAGCTGCTTGCTTTTTCTGGTTAGGTGACAGCTTGCATAATTGCCACATGGAAAATGTCCTTGTACTCCTTGTATTGAAAGTTGTTGCTGTTGCTCGGGTTTTGAGCGGGTGTGGACTAGTATGTCTTTAAGGTTCTTCCCGCGTCTGTGGGAAAACATTGGTTTCTCAATCTCCAGTGATCCACATGTCAAGATGCGCCAGTGTCTATTCACGATATTTGACACTCCATTTGAATGGGAGCTGTATGTGGTGACGCATATTGGTCTTGTCTGTTTGGTAATGGGTTCACTTCTGTCCTCCAGAAGGGCTTCTCTATTATTGTTCCTAGCCCTTTTCATGGCTGCGTTAATGATCTTGTCCGGATATTGTCTTGCTTGCAGTTTGACTTTGAGATCTTGGCCCTGTGATTTATAGTTGGCCACTTGGGTGCCGTTTCTCCTCAAACGGAGGAATAGTCCATATGGGAGGTTCATCCGTAGATGGCGTGGATGAAAACTGTCGTATCTGAGTAGACCGTTCCTTGCTGTTGGTTTGAAATGTGTAGTGGTTTCTAGTTTCCCATTTTGGTGGTATATGTTGAGATCCAAAAAGACAAGTGTCTCATTCGAAGCCGAGTGTGTAAATTTGAGGAAGCGGTCTTCGGTATTGAGCCAATCCATGAACTGAATGACTGTCTCGTGGTTGCCCTGCCAGATCACAAAGATATCATCAATGTATCTTTTCCAGGTTAGTATGTGTTGTCTGTAGGGGTTGTTCTGATGGAGAATTTTATTTGTTTCCATGTGGTGTACATACAGTCCGGCTAGGCGCAAATGTGCTCCCCATGCTTGTGCCATGACTCTGTGGGTAAATGGTCTCATCAAATTAAAAAAAGATTTTTGTCAAGGCAAGAGCGATACATTCCATTACTATTCCTCTTGGAGTCTGGTATCGCCAGTGGGTGCTGTACAGGACTTCTTCGATTATTGCTAGTGTTTCGTCGTGTGGGAGACTTGTATACAAGCTTTCAACAGCTAGACTGAGTAGAAGTTGGTTCTCCGGATCAAAGGTGAGATCCTTTAGCATTTGTAAAACTGATTTAGTATCTTTTAGATATGTGTCTGTTCATTGGATGAGTGGGAGGAGAAAAGCATCTGTAAACTTCGAGAGAGGTTCTAGGATGGAACCTATACCCGAGACGATGGGTCTCCCTGGTGGGTTGTCCAGGTTCTTGTGTATCTTCGGGATACAGTAGAAGTATGGTGTTCTCGGGCTCTTCTGTATTAGGAACTCAGACTCTTTTTTGGAGAGCCAATTATGTGCCTGAGCTTCCTCTACCATCCCCCCAATGGTTATTCTCAGGGATTCTGTCGGATCTTCAGTTCGTATTGTGTAGTTTTGTCTATCTGACAACAGTCTTAGGCACTCCTGGTTGTATGCTGTTGTTGTTTGTACTACCGTGGCTTCGCCTTTGTCAGCGGGTTTTATGGTAATATCACGGTTGTTGGTTAGCTCACGGATGGCCTCTTGTTCCATCTTGCTTGTATTGTGAAAGACTGTATGTCCAGAAGGATCTAATTCCTTAAGATCAGTCATTCTGCTTTCTCGAAAGCCAAAACCTCGATGGGTAGTGAAGCATCCGTTGGTGTGAAAGTCGACTTCAGTCTCAGTCCTGTGTCTGTCTCAGGGATACTCTCTTTGTCCTTGAGGAAGACCTGTAGCTTGATCTTTCTCAAAAATTCTTGCATCTCTGTGTGGAATTTGAAGGAGTCCAATTTATTAGTTGGGATGAAACTCAGGCCCTTATTTAGTACGGCCCTCTGGGTAGGTGTAAGTTCCCATGGTGTGATGTTTACCACTAGGTGTCCTTGCGGCTGGGTGACGGGTTGCTCTGCAGGGCTCCTGTCATGCTTCTGGTGTTCACCCTGGGGTCTCCCTGGTTGGGGTCTTGCCACATCACTGTGTTGCCTTTTCTGTTCCGTCCTCTGCGTGTTCCTTGGCGTGTTCCTAAAAAAGGCTGGTTGTTGTAGAAGTTCGGGTCGAACTCTGAACCCCAAGGTTGGTGCATAGGTCCCGTTGGTCCTGGTCCAATGTTGAATGGTGTGAAAGGTGTTGGTCCTGTAAATTGGGGAAAGTATGGTTGAGGTTGGTATCCTTAATTGTTGATAAACAGGTTTAAAAGTTTTGAACCTTGTGTTGAAATAATGCTCTACTTACTGGTCCAATTCTGAGCGACAAAATTTTTTGTTTCTGCTTTGTCCTTTTCGTTGTCATGATTCTCACCCCAGGGCTGTCAATCGACATAGCTTGGCAAGTACACTAATTAAACAGTCATATTTGTTGATAACACTTTTTTTTTTTTCAAAACAAAATTTTTATTGTGTTGTTAAAAAGGGTACATAGTGTGCACAGCCCCTCGGAAACCGAAAGAACTGTGAGCATGAAAATGTCAAGTACATTGCAGGCAATTCAAACCATCATTGATGTGAAGGTAACTACCCAATATCCCCCTCCCCTCTCCCCCCCCACCCGAAGTCCCCCCTCCCACCCCTGCACAGCTACTCAACGGTCTACAAGTAACAGGCTTAGTGACAAATAAACATTTAGTGTGTATTCCTCATTACTCGGGTTCAATGTCCAAATGTATCTCTTCAGATTCCTCATGAGCCGGCGGTTCCAGCCACAATCCTCTATAGTCCGCCCACCGCTTCCAAATCTTATAATGTTTCCTGCGGCAGCCCCTGGCCTCAAATATTGGGCGCTCTAGTCCCATGTAGAAGTCCAGTCCCCTTTTCCACACTCCCAACAGGGGGGCCCTGGGATCTTTCCAGGCTCGGGCCACGTCCCTCTTGGCCACCGTGAGGCCCAACAATAACAAGTGGCGTTTATAGATGTTTCCCCCAACCTGTTCCAGCATATGGAGGAGGCCCAGTTGTGGCGTGCGTGGGAGTTCCCAGCCCAACACTTCCGACAAGCAGTCCCACACTCCCGACCAAAACCTCCGTAGACCATCACACTCCCACACCGTATGCAGAAAAGTGCCCATCTCTCTGCCACATCTCAAACAATCAGGGGACGCAATCATGTCACCTCTCCACAGTCGCTCCCTGGTATAGTAGGCCCTGTGGAGATATTTAAATTGAATGAATCGAAGGCGTACCGCGATGGCCGCTCCTCGTGGAGCCTCTAGTGCCTCTCTCCAGTCTTCTTCCTCGAACGCACCCAGGTCGTTCTCCCATTTGGCCCGCAGAGTGTCTAGGGAAGTCGAGCAGTGTGTGACTAGCGTTTGGTAGATAGAAGATATTTTTTTGCTTTCCAGTTCTCCCATAAATACCTTTGTTTCAAGGGGGCTAAACTCGGGCAAGGAGTCCAGGCCCCTCAGGGCGGGTGTGATAGCATGGCGAATTTGCAAGTATCTAAAGAATTGGGTCCGGGGCATGTCATAATCTACTTGTAGCTCCTGGAACGACTTAAGAGTCGTGCCCTTGGCGATGTGGCCAATAGCCGAGATGCCAATCGCGTCCCAGCCACCGAATCCCTGCAGGGACAGCAATGCCGGCAGTTGCCCATTCTGCCACAATGGGGTTTCCCTTGTTAGCCTGTTCCACCACCCCATGCGGCAGAGTGCTCCGCGCCATATTTGAAAAACTATTCGAGTGACCACTGGGAGCCTCTTCCTCTTAGCTGCTGAGTACAGTATGATGTGGAGCGTGTCGGGGTCCATTAGGTATCTCTCCAGGGCATAGGCCGTATAGCCCCGGTCTCCGTACCACCATTCGTTCAGTATCAATAGGTGGGAGGCTTGATAATAGGATAGGATATCTGATGTTGCTAAACCACCACAATACGTGGATAGGAAACACGTACTGAGTGCCACTCTCGCCACTCCTCCAGCCCAGAGAAAATTACCAAGTGCGTAATTTACCTGTTTGAACCACTGCGGTGGGATAGGGTACGGGTGGTTTTGTAGTTGGTACAGGAGGCGTGGAAGGGCCACCATTTTGAAGATGGCCGAGCGGCCGTATATGTTCAGGGGCATGCGGGACCATGTAGTCATGTCCGACCTGACACGCTCCCATACAGGGACAACATTGCGCTCCCAGGAGACCCCGTGCGGGTCTGTAAGGAACACACCTAGGTATTTGAAGCCTCCTGCCGCCTCTTGCAGTGATGCCGCCCAGGACCCCAGGCCACGGCGCTCCCCCAGCACCCATAGTACTGACTTACGCTTGTTCAGGTGAAGGCCTGACACTTCTCCAAAGATTCGCATGATGTCAAGGACCCACGGCCCCGATCTGTTCAGATCCGTTAAAAAAAAAAAAGGACATCGTCAGCATAGAGTGCAATTCTATCAGAGGGTCCTGCTCTCCACTCGACGCCGCGCAACTGTGCGTCCATTCGAACCCACGCCGCCAGCGGCTCCATCGTCAGAGCAAATAGATAAGGCAATAGGGGACAACCCTGTCTGGTGCCTCGACCTATAGGGAAGGGATCAGACACTGCCCCAGCCACTCTCACCGAGGCTGTGAGATCTGTGTATAGCAGTTGTAGGTAAGACCAGAACCGGGGCCCCAGATTCAGGCGGGACAGAAGCGCAAGGAGGTAGATCCAACTCACCGAGTCGAAGGCCTTATCTATATCAGCCAACAGAAGAGCCGCAGGAATCCCTGCCCGCCCGGGCTGCCTCCACTACCACCTGTGCGCGCCTAATATTGTGTCTCGTTGCTCTATGTGGCATGAATCCGGCTTGGTCCGGGTGGACTAGATCAGTAATATATGGTAGGAGCCGATTGGCCAGCGCCTTCGCCAGTATTTTCGCTTCGGTGTTTAATAACGTTGGTCTGGGGGTCTCCCTGGTTTGCAAAAGACCACTATTTCTGCGTGCCGCCAATCCCTCGGAAGCCGGCCACTCTCCCTGGCTGCCTCTAATGCCCTGCCATAGTATGTGCCTAATTGAAGGTGGAATTTCTTGAAAAATTCGCAAGGGAACCCATTGGGTCCGGGGGCCTTACCCACGTTCAGTTCCCCGAGTGCTGTATCCAGCTCCTCCGCCGACAAAGGGAGATCAAGGCGAGCCCGCCCTTCATCCGATATTGACTGTGGCAGAAGATCAGCCAGGAATTTATCGATGTCTTCTGCCGATAGGAGTTCCTGAGGGGCGTATTGGGCCTCATAATACCGTGCAAAGCTAGCCGCTAGGGCCGTCGGGCCGTCATGGGAGCGCCCGTCTCATCTTGGAGGCACGGTAGGGACTGCGCCTGAAACGTACTCTGGCAGAGCCTATATAGCATGGAGCTGGACTTATCTCCCCATTGGTAGATCCTACTCTGAGTCGCTAACCACAACTGTCTAGCCTCATCCAACAGCAGGGAGGCATACAGCTGTTGTTACTGCAGGAGTTGTCCTACGTCTTCCTCACCCCCACCAGCATGGCATCGCCTTTCCTGGTCACTGACTCGGTCCGCCGCCCTCACTATATCTTCCCTGCGCGTCTGGCGGGCGGCCGCACACCAAGCAATGTCCACCCCGCGAAGCGTGGGCTTCAGTGCCTCCCAGAGGGTCATATCGTCTGTATCTGAGTTATCATTTTCACTCCAGTAGTGGGCAATAGCCTCCCTCATGTGGGATTGATAAGTTTCTTTTTGTAGGTGCCATGTAGAGAGGCGCCATCTAAACGGTTGTCGCCTCCTATCAAGGAACACGTCCACCACCACTGGGGAGTGGTCTGACAGACCGCGCGGCAGTATCGTCGTGGCATGCACCCTTCCTAACCAGGCGTGAGGGACAAATAAGTAATCAATTCTAGAGAAGGACCCATGCACTGCCGAGACATTTGTGTATTCACGTTGTTGGGTGTGTTGGTGTAGCCATATGTCCACCCACCCCATTCCTCTCGCCATGCCATTCAGTTTAGTGGGGGTATTCGATGGCCCCTCCCCCCCTGTTTGTGTCGGTCTATCCGTGCATTCATCACGTCATTCCAGTCCCCGCCTATCACTGCCATCACATCTGGCACCTCGGCCCACACACCAAATAGCTTTTCTATAAGGGCACCTTGCAGCGGGGGCGGGGCGTAAACACTCCCAAAGACTATTGGTTCAGAGCCTATCTTGCCTTGTACGAAGACGTACCTGCCCTGTGTATCTACCCACTGAGTCTCGTAGGTATAAGACAATCTACGATGAACCAGAATGGCTACTCCTCGAGATCCCCTCACAAATCCCGCATGAAACACTTGCTGGTAGCCATATCTCTGTAAACTAAGGGTCTTGGAACCCATGAGGTGAGTCTCTTTTATCAGTAGTACATCAGCCCCGTCCCTCTTCCCCTGATGCAGGACTGCCCCTCTCTTTATCCTATCTAGCATCCCCCTTACATTCCAGCTCACAACACGCATAGATGCCCTCTGCAGGCCAGTTTCGGAGGTTTCAACCGCCATCCATGAGGTGAAAATTTAACGGCCCGAGCATCCGAGGCCACATACACACAACTTGCTTTAATAGGACCTGAACGTACACTGTGCAGAGTAACATTGCCCACCCTCTCCCATCACTCCGTAGCACACCCCCAACAAACCCCTCATTCCCCGTACCCATGCACTCCCTCAACTGCCCCTCCTCCCACCACCCCATACCTCAGTAATGTTGAAGTATCTGTCGCGGTATAGATTATCTCCGACCCCCAACGGGAGGTTAGAGATCCACTATTCCAATGGATCCCAATGAACTACCCACCAATCCCAACCCCCCGCTAAACAAACTCCTCTGAACCGAGGGGTTATGACCACCCTCCCGCCTTCTTCTCCCAACCCACGTCTCATAGTTGCTCAGTTATTAGTGTTCCAAATATCGCAGTCAACAGATCCCAAAGAAAGAAAGTACCACTGTCTACGGGACGGGCGCCGACCTCAGGTCCCTCTTTAGGGCCTTGCCTGCAGTCTGCCGAGCGTCCTCTGGTCTCATGCGTCCTGATCTTGAGTCTGTAGGTGCAGTCGCCTCCGCCGCGCCATCGGTAGGAAGAGGGTCTTTCTTGGTGCGCGACCTCCAGTTACTCCTGCTTCGCGATCTCCGGGAAGACCTCGGAGGCCCGGCCGTGGAAGAAGAATCTGAGTCCCGATTCGGAGGAGTGTTGACTTTGATGTGGACCGTTTTGTCTGTCCAGGCGAAGACTTCCTCCGGAGTATTAAAGAAGTGAGTTTGGGACTTATAGACCACGCGCAGGCGGGCCAGATAGAGCAAGGCATATTGGAGATTGAGGTCTCTCAGCCACGCCTTAGCCGCAGTGAAGGATTGGCGTTGTTGCTGAACCAGTCTGGTATAGTCTGGAAAAATTAGGATTGTGTGATTCTCAAATATCAAAGGTTCCTTCACTCGCGCCTGTCGCAGGATCGTGCCGCGATTGTGATAGTTGAGTAGTCTGGCTATCACTGGTCTCGGACGAGCCCCCTCCGGCGGCTTCTGGGTCAATGCTCGGTGCGCCCGTTCGATGACAAAGCAGTGCGACAGGGACTCCGGAGGGAGCCACCCCACCAACCACTGGGTCAGGAAGGCCTCCATGTCGCCCTTCTCGCAGCCCTCCGGAAACCCCGCGAATAGTAGGTTGTTGCGCCAGGCCCGTCCCTCCGCGTCCTCTGCCCGCAGTGCAAGTCCCTTTTGAATCCCTTCCATGTTGGCCACCTTCTTCAGTGTCGCCACGTCGTCCTCCACTCCTGTAATTCTGGTCTCAGTCTCGGTGATGCGGGCCACGGCGTTACGCAGGTCTTGACGCAGTAAGGTAACATCAGCTCCGACTGCCCCTATTTTCGCGTCCAGCATGTCTCTTGATTGCGTTATCGCTGCCATGAGGGCCGCATTGTCCGGGCCAGTTGCTTGAGCGCCTCCAGACGTCCCAGCCCCTCCAGCAGGTCCAGTAAATTTATCAATTGTACCCTGTTTCGAGGTGCCTCCACTGTTGCCGCCCCTCGTCATGTCTGCCACTGGACGTGCGCACTGGGTTAAGGGTACCGCGATAATGTCTGGTCGGCTGCCCCAATCTCCCCAGTCGCAGAAGTGGTATTGGGCCTGTCCTGCTTTATACACTGTTGTAAAGGATGTCGCCCTCTCCCTGAGCTGCCTGTGCTGTTGTCAGCGGCGCCGCCACTCTCCGCCCCAAGGACACGGTGCCCTCTTCAAGCTTGTTGCACTCCGTTGTTCAATGCCCGATGTGGGGGGCAGGTGTACCTTGGTCGTGTGCAGGTGGTACTCCGGGGGCACAAGATGTGTAGGCAGTCCCTAGTCTGTGTCGGATCGTCTGCCACAGCCTCCGGTATATAGTGTCCAGGGCTTAGGATTCAGCTCCCCTGCTCCCCAGCACGCCGTTTCCAGAGTGTACTCCAACGGTCTGAGTGCACCACTGAGGGGGCGCACCACGTGTGAGAGGCGATCAGGTCCGGGCCTAATCAGGTGCAGGGCCGTATATTCACACCCGGTGCATCGGGCGCCACCACCTCAGTCCGGGGGGGGGGGGGGGAGTATAGGACACTGCAGCTTGCGGCACAATTGTTACCCCCGCGGTCCGATGCGACCGCCGAACAAGGCCCCCTCGCTCTCTCCCGGTCCTCCGCCCTCACGGTCCCCAGCCCCCGGGTGTGGCCGCAGTATTTGTGAGTGCTCCGTGTCTTCCGTGGAGCCTGGGGTACTCACTGCAGGCCTCTATGCGGCCGGTGCGGGCTCCGTCTTCTACTCCTTGCCGGGTCCGGTCCCATCCCACTTCCGCCTAGATGCCCTCAAACTCGAGGTCCCGGCTGCCGCTGGCAAGGTAGGCCACGTCCCTGAAGGTCTCGGATCACCGCTACACGGGCACCTGAGGTTCCGCTGATCGCCGTCGAGGCTTCCCCGTCACCTCCGACAGCTATGTAGGGACAATGAGACGTCTCAGGTTTGGGGAAACTCAGGATAACTGGCGGATAATGCTTCGGCGGGACGGAGCTCTCTTAGGCTGCGTCCACCATGTTCGCCGCCTTGGCCACGCCCTCCGTTGATAACACTTTTTAACTGAACCCTTACTGATTTACTTAATTACAGTTGCTTCAAGTGAGCATGTATATGGTATTTACATAGCACAAAACTATGAGTCAGAGCGCTATGCAGAGTCCAACGCAAAGACAGAGTCAACTCGTGATTTGTTGGGTAGCTGACTTTTAAGAGCAAACGTAGACTGTCACTGCATCATTATGTCGAAATAGTAATCAATATTCTAGAAAGTATTATGAGCGGTAAAACGTCCCTATTTTCTCACTCTGCATCGTTGCCAGTGGCTCAGTATGTGGAACTTAGGTGATGTAGGATTCTCTCACTATATTGCGCTCCAGAACAGCCAGTGTAATAGTCAGTCTTAGATGAAATTACGGCACATATATCGATAATTTCACATAAACAAACTAAAGTTCTGTATTTTTGTACGTAATAGCTTATAGGGTACGATAATCAACAAGTATTTGCCATGCAATAGGTCTCGAATTCACTCGAGTTTGAGCTATTGGCATTGTAAATGACAATGCCTTTTAGTTTTAAAACATAAATAAAAGGCATTGTCATTAACAATACTAATAGCTTAAACTCTTGCAAATGCAAGACTTATTGCATTACATTAAAGTGCCTTCTCAACCGTTTGTTGGATTGTCAATATCAGCGGAAGAGACCGGCCTGCGACATCTTCAAAGTAGTGATAAATAGTGCAGTGAAGAAGATGTGTAAGTGTTGTAAATTGCACAGACACAAAGTGTGAATTGAGAGTTGCATATGATCTGAACTATAAACACTAACAAAGCGCTCTAACACCTTTCACTCTGTGATTACACTATTGTGGGTCAGAAGGAAGAGCAGGAGGGGGTGCTATTTCCTGCCCTCTCCATGATTTTAGTGTGCAGTGGGGCATTGCATAATCTCATTGCTATCTTTGACCTAATAAAAACACTCCAGCTGTAGTAGGGCCCTGGCTTCACCTTCTGGTGCAGGGCGGGCTGTACTTTATAGCAGGCATGGAAGGAGGGGAGGGATGGTCTCAGCTGCAGCTCCGGTCTCGTACACTGCCCCTTATATTCCTAGTGAGCGAGAGGCACTGAGGTGGTTGTATTGGTGGTGGTATTGGTATTGGTATTGGTATTGGTGGTGGTATCATTAGTGGTGATATCATTAGTGGTGGTAGTGGTAGAATTGGTGGTGGCGGAGGTATTGGTGGTGGTATTGATGGTGGGGGTTTTGCTGGGGTGGTATTGGTGGTGATGGTGGTGGTATTGGCGATGGTGGTATTGGTGATGGTGGTATTGGAGTAGTAGTATTGGATTGGTGGTGGTGGTATTGGTGGTGGTGGTATTGGTGGTGGTGGTATTGGTGGTGGTGATGGTATTGGTGGTGGTGGTATTGGTGATGATGGTATTGGTGGTGGTGGTATTAGTGGTGGTATTGGTATTGGTGGTGGTATTGGATTGGTGGTGGTGATGGTATTGGATTGCTGGTGGTGGTGTTGGTGGTGGTAGTATTTGCATTGGTAGTGATATGGGTATTGCTGGTGGTATGTTTTGCTGGTGGTATTTGTATTGGTGGCGGCGGTATTGGTGGCGGCGGTATTGGTGGCGGCGGTATTGGTGGCGGCGGTATTGGAGGCGGCGGTATTGGAGGCGGATGTATTGGTGGCAGATGTATTGGTGGCGGTGATGGTTTTGGTATTGGCGGTGGTGGTATTGGTATTGGCGGTGGTGATATTGGTATTGGCGGTGGTGGTATTGGTATTGGCGGTGGTGGTGTTAATAAAAGAGGCTTTTGAAAACAACCTGTCAGGTGGCTTAGGTCAGATGACATGTAACAAGGATGTGCTGTGGTCAGCTTCAGCCCATTAGCACACGATTATGTGCTACCTGGAATACACATGACTTAATTTGCTAATCATTTCCTAATCCATTTTACTTTTGGGGTGTGGGGAGTGAAACAGACACAAGATAATGCCGGGTAAAGTGATTGAAAGCAGGTATCCATGTTACGGGGGCTGCCCTGTTGCCCAAAAATACACAAGCCGTTTCAGCTGAAGTAGCGCATGTCTGGCCTGCTATAAGAGATACTCAATAAAGTAAATAGTGCTTACAGAAGTGTAACAGAAGTAAAGGGGCCAGTAGCCATGGGAGGTTACAAATGAAGACCAGGTCGTACTAAGGAGGGACTAACAAATCCGAAGGCATCATTCACAAAAGACAATGACACAAGCCAATGAAAAATATGGAAGGGGAATGGGTGCGGCTTCTCTCCCATACTCTACTACAGCAGTCCAGTCTTGAAGTGCATTCTGGGTTTTACAACTTGAAGGTACATGTTCCTGCATGAAGCTAAAAAAAATCAGACCATAATACCCCTACCGTAAGAGACCTTCAAATGCTTCTTCTGGAAGCCAGTCTAAAATTTAGCTAGCTTCCTGAAAGCCTTCCATGCTGGCCTCCATCATATCAAAAGGTTGAGCTACACTTTACCGGAGGGAAGGGATATACTAGGGAAAACATTTGCTTGTTATTAAAGATGCCATCGGTCAAGGTAACTAAAACTCTAAACCAAGCCTTTACTTGTTTGCTTCACAAATGATGACATTTTTTATTAGAACACAACAGACTGAAAACAGACCTCCTGATATTCGGAAGACACAGGAAGACCCACTTCATTAAACTTTACCTCTCTGGCTAACTTTTTCTTGTTCCTAACTCTGTTCTCCCAACTCTATTTGCTGTTCATGTGTTAACCTATTTATGATTTGGTTTATGGTTCTGGGCTTCGATGCCCTTGTGAATAGATATTAGTTAATTAAATCTGATTAATAAACATCGTCTTACAAACCACGTATTGCTAAATCTTTCTGCGGATCTAACTCAAATGACTCTGCCAATCTTAATGTGACTTTATGTGGCTTCTATGTGCTGAAGTATTCCCATGCAAGACAAGTGAAAAGTTAAAATAAGAGAGTGCAGAAAACTGTGTTTGATCACATGACCACACATTTGAATCATAGCAGGTCCACTCAGCTTTGCATCCTTCCGAAGTCGATAAAATAAGCACTATTGAGTTGGGTATCAATAAACATCTGTTCTTCAATTTTACAATGCCCCAAGGTGTCAACATTTACCTTCCAATTACAAATGTTATGTTCTGTTACGTTAGTTTTCTAAGTCTTGATCTGAAGTCAGGGGCACAACTAGACCTGAACTTCGGGGTGGGGGATGTTTTAAGACTCCCAGCCAGGGCAGGCTCGAGCGCTGGTGGCGTCTGTTAAAACATTATTTTTTGATGCTCTTCTCCCCTATAACCTCCTTCACCTGGAATTCACTAATTACCACTCTCCAACAGAACACCTCATCTCTCTGTAGCCTCTCTCTGACATACATTTCATTTTTTAGGTCGAGCATCAGCACGCATGCATTGTCTGCAAGACCTGCTGTAATTATTTGTACTGAGTGTAATCCCACCTGCTGCTTGTCATTGATTCACTTGTGCGTTACTTTTATTTCCTGCCTCCTTATTGGTTAGTGCTCCTGATACATCACTTCTGTTTTTAGGCCAGGAGCACAGGCCAAATACAGTTTTCTTACACTGTAGGTGTTTATGTATTTTTTGGGGTACAAGTTGTTTATTAACATGGCGCCCACTTCACTTGCAACCACACAATGTTTTCTATACACGGGCACCTACTACTTATTTATTATTTCCAAAAATGTCCAGCACTCTTTAGCAAAGTAGAGATAATCTGTTACTATGCAATGTAGTCATAACAATATATAATAGACAATGTTATATCACAGTGTTCCATTCAGTGAGTCCCGGTAAATGATGAGTCTTCAGTGGACGAGTAATACATTCTTTATTTGTTTGAAAAATCTGAATTCTTTCTTCATAAAAACAAAGCTGTAGCCGGTGCTTTCAGGACTGCTAGTTTATCCTCTCCTGAAGGTGGAAGAAACTCCTCAAAGGTATAAGCCCCCAAAGAGGGAGGGGTAGAGGGCACAGGAGTCAAAGAGTTCTAATTGAGACAGGTAATCCGTAGGCTAGCCTGGATCCCTGCTATTTTTTTTATCAAAGAATGAGGACAAACCCTCACACCAGGGTGAAGAAGAGGGCACTATTGGTTGCTCGGCGCAAGGAGAAAGAAAACTTTTAACAATAGAAAATATTTCCCTGCTGTTATTATCAGCCTTAGCAATCCTACCCGCAAAGTATTCGCTTTTAGCTGTTTTAATGCTAGCGTAATACTCCCTCTGGGCAACCCGTAGATTAAAACCTTCCTGGTGATTGTGTGGGCGAGTTTTTCTTAAGAGTGGAATAAGGAACCTGGCCCTTGGTTCCTTATAAAGTGTACAGAATAGGGTAAAGTGCAGAGTCGTTTGTCATGTTAAGTTGTTATAAAGGCAAGGAGCGAGGTTATTGCAGCATCCAGCCATTTTGGGAAAGGCCACTAAAAAGTGCAATATTTGAAACAATGGGCCCGTTCTCTCTCCCCAGGGCCCGAATCGTATGGCTACTGTGGTGGATGCTTGCAGCCTTTGCAAAAGGGTAAAGAGAGGCTCCTCGAAACCCATTTCCCCCATCATGGACTACAGTTTGAACCTGTTGACCTTATCAAAAGCACTGGACAAGTCCATGAAGGCAAGGTGTTTTGACCCCTTCCTTGCCTTCATGTACTTGCCCATGATCAAAGCCAAGTTTAGGCACTGTTCATTTATCCCCATACCTCTTCTCAAACCATAGTGGATTTGGGACATTAGCCCTTTGGAGTCTGCCCAGGTCTCAAGGCGAGCTAAAATCAATCTCTCCAGCACCTTGACGATAGCGTCAATTAAGGAAATGGGCCTATAACAGGCCGGGTCTTCTATCTTTCCCTTTTGGAAAACAGGGACCACTATAGCCTCTTTACATGATGCTGGAATAGGGCCAATTATTACTGCCCTGGAGACGTTCGTCAGGAAGGGTGCCCAAAGTTGGAGATTGCTTTTAAATAACTCAAGGGGTACCCCATCCGGCCCTGGGGCTTTTTAGGCGTAACCCTTTCTTGAGGTCATCCTCGACCTCACTCACTGAAAGGGAGGCTCTCAAATGGTGTGCAGTTGTTGGATTTAGTGAGACCTTCTGAATTATTTTCTGGCTAGTAAAAACCCTTTGGGTTGAATATCTTAGTATAGTGCTATTCCCACAGACTCCCTGGTATTAATGAGTCCATTCCCCTTGAGTCCTTTGAGAATAATGGGTGGGACATTACCTCCCAAAAGCTCCCCAAATCTTTGAGTGCACTTGCTCTCTTGATCCTCCCAAGACAACTTTCTCAGGTCTTGCTTCCTCTGTGCTATTATGGTCTTGTAGGAATGTCTTGCGCTCCTGATTAGGGCTTCATCTCAAGGGCTTTTGTGTAATGCTGGACAAAAAAGGAATAATGGCAGCAAGGGATAATTAACAATGCACTAACCAACTGTACACTATATTTGAGAACACAGTTGTAGTTGCCCACCTCCAAGGTCCACTGCCAATGAACCTCACCACTATAATGCAAAAAGAGATGACAGAGGCAACTCAAAAGTGAAAAGCACAAATGCTAAGCAAAAAAAAAAAGATCTATCCGAACCCTTCAATGATTGCTTGAATCACAAAAGCGTAGTGCAGTGCAGATGCAGCCCTGAAAAGGGCTTCCTCAGGGCAATAATAAACTGTTCTGTAATTTGTAGTATATTCCGAAAAGAACGTAGATGGTGACGAAGTCCGTGATTCCTCAAATTGATAAAGTTAATTTACTGATTATGTTTCCTAGTCATCCAATCCAAATAAGCGATCGAACACTCACTGTGGTAAGTTGAACATCCATAGGTTCGTCTTCCTAGTTCAAAATGCGCGGTGAGCACATTTTGTGGGACGCAGTGTTCACGATCCCGCCGCCATTACTTTTGCTGCGGCATCATGAGACACCGCATTTTGAACTAGGACGAAGACTAGGAAGAAATTGGTGGTATCCGTAGGAGTCAAAAACTCCTGATCCGCCAGAGACCTGCTTCAACCTGCATGCGTCCAGAAAAGAAAAACCTACAATCGGGCCTTGTCTGGCCGCCCCAAGACTATGGAACTCTCTCCTGCCCGCCATGAGAAGATTCCCTTCTCTAGCAAGCTTCGAGAAGGAGGCCAAAACCGTCCTTATGGGTAAATTCCTCAGTTAAATGTTGCCTTCTACCAACACAGAGACCCTGATCAACTCCTGACTAGTGCCTCCCCTCGGATTACTTAGTCATCGCTCCTTGAAACCTGGGGACTTGTTCTCGAGTAACTATAATATGCAAACTGTACATATACGTATCTGCTATCCTTTATATATCCTGCACCCTGCCCCTCTTTATCTTTTGTATATTATTGTGATTCCAAGCGTATTGTACATTGTTGTGATTCCTGTAAAGCGCTCTGATACCCGAACGGGTCAAGTTCTCGCTCTATAAAACACTAAATAAATAAATAAAAATACTACAAAGTAGAGAACAGTTTATTTTTTGCCCTGAGGAAGCCCTATTCAGGGTGAAATGCGTTGGCTGCATCTGCACTGCACTACTCTTTTGTGTTTCAAGCAACTATTAAAAACATTTGACAATCGTCATTGAAGAGTCCTGATAGATTTTGTTGTTTGTTTTTGCTTAGCATTTGTGCTTTTTCACTTTTGTGTTGCATCTCTGTGCTCTCTTTTTGCTTTTGTGTAATGCCTTCTTTAGGTCCTTTTGGGCCCTTGTACACTCCGCATTGAACCATATAGTCCCCTTAGCATCTCTTAATACTAATGGGTTTGTCAGGTTTCTCAATATGTCCCTGCAGATTCCCTGAAATCACTTTATAACCATTTGAGGGGGGGGGGAGGGGGGGATCATAATCTAGGCATTTCAAGATGGCGCTTAAGTTTGCTTTAACAGTCCTCTCCTCAAATTGCGGGGGATTTATCTTGTTTCATTTCATTCTCACCCCATGGATATAATTATACTGGAGGTCGCGACCATCACCTTCCTTCTCCTGGGCAGTTACATGTGGGGAGGCAGTAAGGGGGTTGTTTTTGCTAGCATTGTTTGATTCCACCTCAAAACTGTCCACCAAGAAGGTGGATTTTCTGGATATTAGCGTAAAGTCAACACTTTACCTACTACTGCTCATATAGGTGGGATATTGGGTTTCTGTGTTACTGACCAAAGTGTCAACAAAAAGCAAATCATTCACAATAATAATGTCATTTAGGGCGTCTCCCTGTGGGGTGTGTATAAAGTTTGTCAGTGGTTGACCCTCAGTGTCCGTTAACCCACATACCTTGTCTGACCTATGTCGACATAAATTGCAATTAAATCCCTGACCCAATAGATACACAGGGGCTGCCACTTCCACGCAGTCTTGTCAAGTTCCTGCTTAAGGTTTACAATCTCACATCGATTTGGATCAAAAACGTTGTAATACCAGTAGAGTCTTGACCTCAAACAAGTTAAAAATCAAAATCAATTGATACCATGGTGAGTTAGTAACAGACTTAACTTTAATGGACCCATATTTAAGAGAGATCAAGGTCGCCAGTCCTCCTTTCTCTCTCCCTGCAGGTGAAGCGATTGCATGAACGTTGAGGGAAAAGTAACCATCTAATTCAATATTCTCCCTAGACCATGTTTCCTGGGTACAGATAATGTCGAGAGCATTTACATATTTTAACCACATTCATCCTCCAGTTTCGAGCAGATGCCTGTGATGTTCCAGGAGACTATTCTAAAAGGTCGGGTTTTGCACGGCCTTATAACTGGGTTCTCCCCTGTCCTTAACAACCGCGAGGTCCAAATCAGGACTCCCCTGCCTAATAAGAGTCAGGTGGTATATGACTGTTGGGAGCCAAATAATTTAACCCCAGCCTATTCCCTTCTGTTCTGTTCACTGAGTGATGGGCTTGTCTGGTTAACTCTCCTGTCATCAACAGCGTACTTGAACTATATGGGTCCAAGAGTAGTCAGTCAATTTCTGTTAAACCAGACAATGCTTCAAAGCGGTTAGCGTAGCGCCATGTGGGGGGCTGAGGAGGGGGGATTCTACTTTGGGGACGTGGGCAAGGCATAGTGCCCCTTAAGTGGGGAGAATAAAAGAAGTCCAATGGGCAGGCCTGTATGTGTTCCAGGGTGGAGTCTGTAAGATGACATAGGGCAAGTTCCGGCCATCTCCTATCTTTAAAATTCAGGACCACACAACACCTTCTATATCTTTTTGTTTTTTCCCCAGCCAGCTCCCTCGTCTTGCCATTATTATGTTCTCGCACCAGTTTACCTGGGGCTGTATTTTACTAGATCCATGTAAGTGGTGGGGTGTGATACTTCCCCCAAATACCTGCAAGCAAAATAATTTAACAGGTTTTTTGTAGATGATTTAAGGGAGGGTAGACTCTTCCCTGAGAAGTATTTGACATTTTTGGTATTACATTTCTAAAATGCTGCAGACCCTTATAGGGCGTTCAGTATCAGTAGCGCCCCCCTCCCCCCAGCGCCTTGAGACCCTCGCGGGTGTGTAGTGCACTTTACAAATGATTGATTGATTAATGAAATATTCCAGTACTTTCATCGTGCACCAGGGAATCCGAACCTTTCTTAGGAGTAGATCTCATTTTTTTAAATGTCTTCATTCACAAATGATTTCCAGTATACCAAAATCATGATTCTTTTATGGGTGAGCCCCTCATACCGAGGAGTACATTCAATATGACAGTGCCAGAAATTTACCATGGATACTTCAACCACTATCATGGGTACCGCTAAGAATTCCCTATGGTATACAAGGGTCAGCATTTTGCCATTGACACAAACTATGAAATGAGTACAGGAAATCTTAAGAGAAGTTACCTCAAAAACCAGTTACATATGCTAAGAATTATGTGCATCATGTCAGGCCCTTCGGCCAGGTGTGGTGGTGCACGTTCTTTGTCCCTGCTGCAGGGTATGATTGGGTTATCAGCTGTCTTAATGAGACAGTTCGAGCGCCCCAGGGCCAATGATGGTATCTTCATAGAAGCATGTCAGGGCCTGCAGTTAGCCATAGGTAACACATCCCATCCATTTCCTATTAGTGCCCTTGTCCATAAGGCAAGAATAATCTCCAGTATACCAGACCAGCAGCACACTTGCACACATAACACATAACCACTCATACACACACATTCTCTCATATACACGTTCTCACTATATCTCCTGCATTCTTTCATTGCATCGTACTGTCACACTTACACACAGACACACTGCCACTCACTTCCATTAGTCAATCTGCTTTTATTCTGTTAGTAGAACAGTTTGTCTTGCTACTTCTGCTGTACCTGCCTTGTCTTTTAGTGAAGCTTAATAAAAACATCTTCTCTATACGCTATTCAAAAATAATATATTGCATTGTCAATGTTTGTTGCAAGTTTGATGTGAATGAAAAGTGCACTTCTTTAAAATAGCTACGGGGCTTAGATTTAGTTTCACATATGGATCAAGCAGTTACAGTATTGGAAATGAAGTAATCCACATTCTAACACGTAATGTCTCAGTATCCAACTAATCTTATGAAATGCTTGACTTTTTCGGCAACCATGGATTTCATCCAGCAACACTTTGCGTTTTGGGGTTTTTGAGACCCAACTTACAATATAAACAAAAACGATATGTCCCGGAATAAAGCACTGTGGTGAATGGAAAGCCAGGAATGGGTAAAGGTGTCACACAATCCTCAATTCAGCACCATACCCCAAAGCCTCAGCCCTATTCTACCTCCTTGTGCCCTCCCACATTCTCAGTCCACTCTACCCTCTTGCACCAGCCCGATTGTGGAAGAGCAGGTATTCTGTTGGTGCTTTTGTAGAAATATGTCTATATTTGAGAGTTGTGTAATTTGTATATGTGCAGAATAGAAGGTGTGCTCATGTAAGTCCTGGATGATGGTGAATAGTGTGGGTGCAGCGTAAGTGGTGCGAGTGTAGGGTGAAAAATTTGCTGATTTGAGTGTCATGTGAGCTGCATGAATGCATTGTGAGAGGAGGGACCATGTGAGTGTCAGGTGAGAGGAGTGCGTGCAGGGTGGTGTAAGCGGTGTAAATTCAGGGTGAGTGGTGTGCCTCTGTGTGGTGCATGATGAGTGGTGAGATTAAGGGTGATCTGTAAGAGTGGCTGGTGAGTACATGGTGAGAGGAGTTAGTGCAGAGTGAGTGGTGTGTCCCTATGAGTTCCGGCAGACTATTGTCCCTGTGTGCAGGCAGGATGAGCAGAGTGCCCTTATGAATTCAGGCTGAGAGGTTTGTCTGTGTGAGTACAGGGTGAGAGGAGGAAGTGCAGGGTGAGTAGTGTGACTCCAGGGAGAGTGTTTTTCTTGTTGCCTTGGTGTGAGTGCTGTGCCCATGTGAATGAAGATGTGCGTGAAGATATGAGTGAAGAGGGAGCTGTGTGAGTGCACAGTGAGCGATGTGACTGTGTGAGAATAGGGTGAGAGGAGTGACAGCAGGCTGTGTGTTGTAACATAGGGTTTGGGTGCGGGTGAAAGTGTAGAGTGGGAGGAATTACTGTGTGGTGAGTGATGTGCTTGTTTGAGTTAGATTGCAAAGTGAGCAGTGATTGACAGTTGAGTGAAGTGTCACATGAGTGCAAGGTGAGTAGTATGCTCTTGTAAGTGCAGGCTGAAAAGCGTGAGTGGTGTGATTGCAGTGTGATCACTTTGATTGCAGGGTGAGTGGTGTGCTCATGTGACCACAGGGAAAGTGAAGGGAGAATGGCATGAGTGCATGAAGTGTGGCATAAGTGCAGTATGGTCGCTCCGAGTCCAAGGTGAGCGGTATGCTTGTGCGAGAGCAGGATAAGAGGAGGAGTAGTGAGTAGTGAGTTGTCTAAATCCAGGATGTATATCCAAAGACCTGCAGTAACTCAGCATTGTATTGACGGCTGGCGAAGGGTTTGTTACGTTGAACTATTGCTATTATGGCATCAATCAGGAATGGAGGGTGGAGTAAATAATGTGCTGATCCTACAACAAACTTTCAGTCTCCTGATTTGGGTTGCCGGCTGATTGGATTTCTAATTGCACCACCGGTATTTTGATGTCCCAGCCAGTTAAAAAATAAGCAACATCAACGAAAGACTGTATTTTTAGCACTTACTTCAAACAGCAAAAACAAATCAAAAGCAGTTCTAAATGTGTTTAAGGGTTGTATTAATGATCCATGCCTAATAATTCCAATTTAGGTTTAATTAAACAAAACGAAAAAAGACAGAAAAGTCATGTTACAAATGAATACGTATCATTTTATTTTCTGCCCTGTTTAATTTCAAGGTGGGGCCTTTGCAGACTCTTTAAACAATAGCAAATGGCCGGTATTTTTCTTTTGGAAAGTTGGGATCCCTACTGGTGAGATAAGTAGTTTGACAGTAGGTATTTAGTTTCTTTGAAAAAGATCAGTCTTTAATTTGATAATATGCCTGTTTCTGTAGGGTTAAGAGACTTTCAGAGATCGAGAGTGGAAACTGGAATATAACGAGAGTATTCCTCTCAGTGGGTTAATCAAGAAATGAGATTTAATTGTCACTGTGCATTGTGAACTTGAGGATATTACCATTCTGGTCTGTCCTTATGCTATCTCCCTTGTCAGCAGGTTTAACAATCAGGGTATTGTTTTATTTGAATTGCTGCAAAGCAGAACCTATTTCAGAGGAACTATTATGTGGTGTAAATATGCTTTTTTTGTTGAAGAGCAGCAAAAAAGAAAACTTGGAGGAAACGTGTAAAGTATTTATGGTGTACTCAAACCGCAACAAAGTGAAACCACAACACCTGGAAAAAAGCCCTTTTAGCCAAATGGTTGTTGCGCGACTTTCTGAAGTCGTTCTTTTCTGCTACAAGTAGAAATTATTTATTACTGTTAAGGATTTCTTTTCATTTTTGTCCACATTTTCTGTTTCATTTCTACGTTGTTTTTTTACATTTCTGATCATTTAATACGCAAATTGCGATCTTAGTTAAAATCCCACACCACCCACTCGTATTAAAAGGAATTCTACTTTTAAACTAAAGGGTGTACTACGAATTTGCGCAAGGTTTTGGCGAAGCTTCTTGAAGGGCTCTTTGTTACCATGCATGCTGCTGTTTTATTTACTTATTAAAATCCGTAAACCTGCTGGAATAAATCCTCCCAGTGTCGGCCGAGACGCACAAGGGCCCATTGTCAGTTCGAGCACAGCAAACATAAATAGGAGAATAGAAAGACTCTACCCATCTGTGGTCACACAGGCCAGCTTAAAGCAGCAGCGGCGTGGGCCTTTCTTGGTTTCTGGAGTCGAGGAATAATGTGTCGCTCACCGGGGCTCAAATGATCACTTCCATCGCAGTGAGCTAAATTTACCTCCTTGCTATTGAAAAATTAATGCAGTGAAATTGGAGAAAGTGGTAGGACGAGCCACCTTGGATTAACTGCACCACGTAGCCTCGTCAGCGGTGTGTGGCACATATTTACAGCTATGATCACCCGTGGAATCGACGAGAGTGACTTTTAAAATGATTGTTCCACAGTCGGCAGCAAGCTGTGACATGCTTTTAAGAAAATATTAATTTTAATGGTGAAACACATTAGCTAGGATTTTACGGTCTAGGTTTTGTCAGAATAGCAACCTAACAAGCCTATCGCCTACAATATATATAGTGTGGGCTTTTGATCCCAACTTTTTCTTTCTTCGTCCAGCCTCTTTCAGGTATTGGCTTGAAGCTTTGTCTATCACGACTTGCCTCAGCGCCGTGGTGTATAATTTTGTCACCTAATCTTAATGGCTGCTGGAGTGTATCCTTCCACCTCCACTTTAGTCTTTGCATTGAAGTTCGTGCAGCACTACTTTATAGTCCTATTTCTCTCTGTGTACACCTGCTGGCTCACTTCTGTATCTTTTTGGATGCAATAGCTTTAGCTCAATAAACCCAACCCTACTGGATTTGCCAGTGCTTATTTGTAGATCTGGCATTGTATGCGTTTTAAAAACGTTTTTATTAAGCGTTTTTGTTGCAAACTTAACCCCTTCTATGCTGATGATGGCCACCGTCTGTCATGCACTACGGTGGGCGTGTGCTGATGACGGCTGGGGCCGTCATGAACCCGCCCACTCTTTAAAACAGGCGCAGATTCGCGGCCGCGGCAAAGGGGTTAAGACAGTATCCAAGTAGCATTTGATATATCATACAGAGTGAATAAGTGACAGTTGCAGATACATTATAGGCAGATCACTGCACTCATAGAATGTATTGTATTGTAATTGCATTTATAAAGCGCTTACTACCCCTAATGCTGCGGCGAAGTATCACGCAACTACGGAACCCAAAAGGGAATGTGAATAATGCTGTGAAATAACTATATGAAAGTTACAAGAATAATAAAAAGGGACGAACAAATAGTAATGTCTTATGCACTAAAAGGTGGGAGAGTAGGGGGATGGTGCTTATAGGGGCCAGGAGTATTTGTGTGCATGTGGACGTAGTACAGACTGTGCTGTGTTGTATGTGCAAACAATGGGAGCCTGGGGGGCATATGTTAACCATGAGCCCGGTCAGGGCACCGGGGAGATCGGAACTAATATGAGAATGTCAGGGGTAGGGGCATTAGGTACCCACTGAAGTTGTGTTAAGTTGCGATTTCAGGGTGGGACAGGAGTCATCCTTCATAATGCTTTGAAGGTGGATCAGCATGGTTTCCCATTTCATTGATATGAGGTGTTTGCAGAAGCCTCTTGCCTCCTCTCATCAGGTCCTTACTCCAGGAGGATGCCAGAGGGGGCAGCTGTGCATGCCACTTTCGGATTCTAGCCCTTTTGGCTAGAAGAAGAGCAAGGTCCTCAAACCGAGCTGCCACATTGCTGCACTCAAAAGTCTTGTAGGTGCAGAGGGCACCAGCCTCCCAGGAGTCCAATTCCTCCAAGTGGGTAACATCGGTTATAGTGGCCAAAACTGCTTGCCTATATTGAGCTAGGTATGTGCAGGGCCATTGGATGTGGCAGAGATCCTGGTTATCAGATTGGAAGCAGAGTTGGGTGTCTGGGAAGATGTGATTCCGTTTAGTACAGGATAAGGTATGCTCTGTGTAGTTTGGAGTATTGGATATTCTTGAACCCGTCATTTATAGACCTGGGATTCCAAGTGATCCTGGAGGTGATTCTAGGAGTAAAATACAATATTGTGTTCCACATCTTGTGGAGTTATTCATGTTCATAAGGATGATTTCTTTGAACTTTATATTAACAAATGAATCCATATATTGATTGAGTGATACAAATTTGAATATTTTGTCCTTGAAACTCTTTAACCTTTAATAAACCTTTATGGTTTGAAACTTAATGACTCCGTCTTTCTTCTGGAGCCAAATGCACATCACATTTGTTGTCTAGCCTAATCGTATTGGCTGACTGAGTGTATTAGGTGACTAACAGTGGCCCTCTGTGATAAATTGTTTGCTTATTTCTGAGGAAGTTTGTTTCCACCTATGCTTTCTTGCCTTCAACTACGCTTTCCCTACCCTCACTTCCTGTTAAGTTCATAGAAGAGTAAGTGGTGTGTTAGTACTTTGTGCAAATTTGGGTCTCATAAAGCACTAAGGAATCGAAATTCACAACTGAGGAACATATCAATATATTTAAATAACGTAAAGCACATTAGCCTCTTCAAAGAAGTCAGAAAGTGGTTACAGTCGCAAACCATAACGGTTTATTTAAGGTTAAAATGGTTACAGAAGGCAGCCTCATCAAGTTGGTGTCAGTCATAATCAATAAACAAGCATTTGCAATGCAACAAGTCTTGCATTAGTTAGAGTTAGAGAATTTGGCATTGTTTATATTTAGCTGGATATGTTTGCTGGTTTGTGCACTGTGTGTGTTAGGGAATGGCAAGTTTGTATGTATCTGTGGAGTAAGTATGTGTATTATAGCGTTCCCATGCCATGTTTACATTGCAAGTGAGGGTAACAGTAGACATATACACGGAGACAAACATACAGAGAGACACATCCACTGATAGAGAGACAAACATACAGAGAGACACATGCACCGATGCACACAGAGACAAACACACACAAACGCACACAGAGAGACACACGCACATAGAAACATACACACAGATGGACAGTCACACACACATAGACTGACACACGTATAGAGGCGCACACACACACAGAGACACACATAAAAACAAAGATGCAAATACAGTGAAGAGACGTACTTACAGAGACAACTGCACATATAGAGCCACACACACAGAGATAGAGACGCACCCACAGAAAAATACACGCAGAGACAGGCACACCGAGACAGAGATGTGCACCGAGAGACAGAAACACGCACAGAGATGCACACACAGACACAGATACAGAAACGCGCACACAGCAAAAAACGCATGCAGAAATAAGCACACAAGACAGACATGCACACATACACAGAAACGCACAAACAGAGGCGTATACATAAAGAGAGACGCACACACAGAGACAGACATGCACACATAGAGACTGAGACACACACACACAAAGACTGAGACACACAGAGATACACAGACACAGACACAGACACACAGACAGTTTGGTAGCTAAATAGGCTAAGGCATCCGCTACAGGGGCTTGTGCTTAACCTTACGTTTACAGTTGTTTTTAACTGTATCCCCACCCCTTACTGACCATGCTCCCACAGGTGCGGATATGCTGCCCCTCTGTGATTAAATACAGTACAAGGCAATAAAAGATAAATATCTTGTAGGAGTATTAAAAGGTCACGGTATGTGGGGCCTGGAATGTCTAGAGATAGTGTGAAATGTTTGGCTGTTCGCAAAGGACGCGTAAAAGTTTTAGGTAAACGTGAAAGGGATATGCAAAAGTGAATTGTATTGCGTGTGAAACCGTATTTGTTAGTTTTAATAAAAACTACTATCTGAATAAGCTAAAAAGATGTGTGTAAAAACATTGTAAAGAAATAGCAACCACTTGGTGGTTGTTCAGCAGGGCAGCTTGACATAGGCACAGGGGATACATCTTTGCGGGGGGGGCAATCTCTTTGCATGTATGTAGCATGACGCCCATTTTAAATACCCCCGGGCTTGCACATCAGGTGTATACCAAAATGAAAGGTGGAGTTGGCCAAGATCGCCGTTTATTAGAGGACAGATAAAAGGCAGGAAGTGCGACCTCAAGATTCACAGCCTGTGGCGCCTAGAAGGTCCTTACAGTTCAACCCCTCCGTAGGCACCTGCCTGATGCAGACGTGTAAAACTTAACGATCGCTGCAAATTAAAACCAGCTGCTGGAAGGCCACAGGCCCTCGGAACTGGGTCCTGGGGCCCCTCGTGACTGCCAGCTGTCGGTGGCTCGCCCATCTCCGACTCACGGGCGGTGTGCACAAGCGGAAACCACAGTCTTTACTAAGCCCCACAGCCCCCGGGTCCGCACAGCAAGCGGTTACAGGTGTATTTGTGAGCATTGCTATACTAGGAACATTTGATGCCCCAGAACCACTCTTCCTCCAGTGCCCCTTCGTGTAGTCCCCGCTACTGACCCCACTGCACCACCACACCAACGAAGCCACACTACATGTCTGTTACTTGCTTCCATCACATGCTTTAATCTGTACTCTGCCAATGTAGCCAAAGTCTATGCACAAAGCGCTGAGACGGCCATTCATTCGCTGTCATACTTGGCGCTACACAATGCAATACAAAATGTATATGCCATTGATTCGTGCAACGAGTCCACGGTGCGTCAGAAGGGCAGTAAGTTATGTTATTTCTGTCTTTGCTCTAAGGGTGCTGCCTACATGGCCACCGAGCTCCGGTCAGAGGGTTAGTGATGCATTTGGTAAAGATCCCTTAACTCCACTGGCACACACAGCTATGCCAGCTGCGGAAAATGCATGCAGCCATAACTCGGAACCTTACATGAAACAAGTCTTTGCTCAACCTGGGGTTCCTTCAAATCAGAAAAGCCGCTCCACCGCATCGTGCCGTCCCCTCGCCAGGGCGCACCCCAGAGCGCAACCACAGCACACCCACAAACCAAGGACACAAAGCGGCGGTTCACTCACCGGGCATCCCGGACGTACCGTGCTCCCCTGCGCAGGGCGGACCGGGGCAGTGCAGGCGGCTCCACCGGGTCTCGCAGCCCGCAGATCCAGCATGGGGGGAGGGCCGAGGTGGGGAGACTGCCCAGCCTAGCCTCGGGAAGCGGCAGCAGCACGAAACCGAAAGCTATAGGTTTTAGAAGCCCAGACAGCAGCCAATGCTGCGCACGCAGGCCACAGCAAAGCATATGCTTTCAATTATCGCGCCCATGTGTGGTTGCGATAATTGAATGCATATGCCAGAAATGCGCGTAATAGACACCAATAGGCATGGGGCGGAGCTATGCGCCCGCCACTGGCCTATTGGTGTCTACTTTACAATATACAGCAAGCAGTGAAAGACCAATAGCAGGCCACAAATGGAAAATCACACGCACGAGCGTGAGGAATTTCCAGGTCGTTTTTTAAAACCCTACAAAAGGGCTCTTCGCTTTGTGAGCCCGAAAAATGCATTAGTTAATATGAAGTTCAAATCAATCAGTGATGTAAATAAGAGGACGAACTGTAATAAAGTTGCCTCAATTAACAGTTAAGATAGTTCTCTGATAAAGGGGGTACAATAAGCATTCTATAAGCATTGTAGACTTAAATCTGCTTTGCACTAGCTTAAATCACACAATTCTAACATTTGCTACACCTGCACATAGTCTCAATAAAACGATCCAGTCCGGTTAGAATGAAATAATACAATCATCATCTCATTAGTCTATCAGGATCTTCCACAATGCTGCTCAGTGTCCTTCAAAGTTAAATGTATCTGTAACAAAACATAAACCAAGGTACATGGGACAAGCTTGTACTCTGCAGATGTATTCTTGCAACCAGTTGTAACATTCTTTGATTATCACATCAAACAAAATATTTCCCATGGGAAGGAAAGCCAAAGAATATTGTATTTGTAAATTTGAACTTTACAATCACCTAGAAATAAAATGTATGTCTCAACGAAAGATGCCAACCAACATTAGCCATTCTAAACATAGCCCTGCATTATATTAATAACATTTGTGTCTTTTACATGTTATTGTTTATATAATGTTAAACATTTAATATGAAACCTCCTACTCAAAGGTTCAAAATAAGCTTTATTCGATATTCAACAGAGAAATATCATATAAGCGTACATTATTATCCGGTATTTTAAAAACAAGATCATAGAAAGAGAAAAACATAGAATTTCAATTTAAAAATCATCAATTACTTTAGGAATTAATAGAAACACACTGTTTAAGGAATCAATTAAAAACAGCATTTAAAAACATCATTTCATTACTCCGGGGCCCGGGTAAAAATCAAACAAGTCCCAAGTAGAAATAGGGCCATCTCCAGATTTTGGTTGGGAAAGTCTTAAATAGGGGACAATGTTCCTGTGTTTGAATCTGATTAATATAAGGTCTCCCGAAATGTTTTTAGGCAATCTGCCTAACCACCCCACCCTCCTGACGCTCAAAATTCCGCCATCTAAGGCGGGCGGCAGCGGTCTGTTGTTGTTAAGCCAAAAGATGGTCTTATTTAGCAGTTCCTTGCTTGTTTCGTGAGTGCCCTGACCAAGTTCAGGCACCCCGGAAAGAACGGCCACGTAGGGGGCGGCTTCAGGGGGTAAATTAATTCGTTGCCTTCTTACCTGAGGATATCTAGGGGCTTTAAAAGGGGCACTGGTAGGCTTAAGGGTGTTATTTCGGCCCCCTGGGAAGGGTATGCTCAGGGCAGATTCAATTGTACGTGCTTTCCTGTGTTCAATGGAAATAGGCATGTCAGGGTTTGTTGAGAGCGTGGAACGTGGGGAAACAGCGGATTTAACAGTAGGTGGGTAAGACCTTTTTACTATTTGTTCAACGCTGGTCAACCTGTCTCCCAACTCCTTGATTTTAGTGACCAGGGGTAACAAAGCGGCATCCAACAAACGCTCGAATTGGGCCAATAGGGTCGATTGAAGGGGGGGAACAGGATTATTTAATGTAGTCCCTGCATTATATGGCATTAATATAGTTGGATTGGCAGGGAAGGATGAGGGGCTGCAACACATTAGATCGACATTTAATGGAGTTTCCTCATTGTTCAACAGGATCAAATCAGGGGATACAGGTACAGCCTGGGTGGTACAGTTTATGAGATCATAGGCTTTCCCCTCTCTGGGGGGGGTTAATACATCAGGGACATAGTTTGTGCCGCACACGGCATTGAGCTCTTCCCACATAGACATCATGGGAGGACAACGTAGGGCCCGATTATGACACAGGACAATGGAGCATAGTTATGTATAGGGTATAATGACTCGGTACATCTTATGTTGGGACCAAGTGGGGTGGCCCGCCCCGTCCTCCTCAGGTCCTCTGAGGGCCACAGAGGGCCCGCCCTTTGCCCGGGCTTAGCCCGGCGCCGTCCCGCGCGCGCCCTGCGGGACGGGAGGTGTTCCGCGTTCTTGTGGCGCCTCCAGGCGCAGCCGGAGCGTCACGAGCGCGCCAGGTGCCGGGGCTGCTGGGAACTGTGGTTCCTGGCGCTCACGGAGCGTCCCTGAATTTGTGTCACGTTGGCCGTTTCCCTCACGGCTGGGCTGGCAAAGGGTCCTTCCTGGCTGCTCCCCCCGCGGCTCCCTACCGCCACAGGTAAGTGTGCTGAAGTGCCCCCAGGCGCGCTCGGTGCTCCGCGTTCTTGTGGCGCCTCCAGGCGCAGCGGGAGCGTCACGAGCGCGCCAGGTGCCAGGGCTGCTGGGAACTGTGGTTCCTGGCGCTCACGGAGCGTCCCTGAATTTGTGTCACGTTGGCCGTTTCGCTCACGGCTGGGCTGGCAAAGGGTCCTTCCTGGCTGCTCCCCCCGCGGCTCCCTACCGCCACAGGTAAGTGTGCTGAAGTGCCCCCAGGCGCGCTCGGTGCTCCGCGTTCTTGTGGCGCCTCCAGGCGCAGCGGGAGCGTCACGAGCGCGCCAGGTGCTGGGGCTGCTGGGAACTGTGGTTCCTGGCGCTCACGGAGCGTCCCTGAATTTGTGTCACGTTGGCCGTTTCCCTCACGGCTGGGCTGGCAAAGGGTCCTTCCTGGCTGCTCCCCCCGCGGCTCCCTACCGCCACAGGTAAGTGTGCTGAAGTGCCCCCAGGCGCGCTCGGTGCTCCGCGTTCTTGTGGCGCCTCCAGGCGCAGCGGGAGCGTCACGAGCGCGCCAGGTGCCGGGGCTGCTGGGAACTGTGGTTCCTGGCGCTCACGGAGCGTCCCTGAATTTGTGTCACGTTGGCAGTTTCCCTCACGGCTGGGCTGGCAAAGGGTCCTTCCTAGCTGCTCCCCCCGCGGCTCCCTACCGCCACAGGTAAGTGTGCTGAAGTGCCCCCTCCTACTCTTGACTCTTGGAGTCACTACAAATACAACTCCATTAATTTGAAATCTTCCCTAACACAGAAGTTGTGTACTTTTCTCAGCGTTCACCTAGGTGCCTCTAATTCCTTTAATTCACAGTAATTTTCACTTTGGAGGTATTCAAGTTCCACTTCTTCATGCTTCTTTTTTTTCCCTTCTCGATTCAGGCAGCTGGTTTTCTTTATTCCATTGTGACGCACCCATTGCAGAAATCATTTTTATCTGCTCTTATAAAAAGAAATAGGCATATTACACAAATCATAATGATTAGTACCGGGGTTAGTATCTTCTTTAATATTCTGCCACTGATATCACTAAACCACTCATAAATCTCGGAAAATCCTTTCCCTATTGCTTCCCAGGTACCAGTCTCTTTCAACTCCTTCATCTCCTGTGAAATGTCAGACATTTGTTTGAATACTTCTATCAGGTATGTTTGTGCAGCACTGCTGAGAGCATAACAAGCAGGAGATTCCGCCCTCCTTCTCCAGTAAGATATCTAAAGCTAAACTGTTCTGCAAATCCTTTTCAAGTATAATCAAAAGCTCAGTATCCAATGCAGTCAAAGCATCAGCAGTTTTAGTAGCCACATGATCTACCAGGGTAGATAGCTTTCTGATCTTCAAATCATTTAAAATTATTCCTACAGAAAGGAATCATAGTGCAAATATATCACCTACTACTTGTGCAGCACCTTGCTTAGCTCTTTCATGAGTCTCTAGTTCCTTATCGTCTAGATCATCTACATGATGCACTTTAGGAACCACTAAAGCTAGGTAGCAACAACCAATCCAATTGGGAGCTGAAAATAAAGCATTTTTTTCCTACACACCTAATAGACTCCTGTAAAACTAGGTTCTTTTCCTGAAAAAATGTGATCACCTTTAACTTGGAAGCGTTTTGCACAATCTGTCCAACCCACCATCTTCAGTCTCTACACCTGCTCTTTCTGTCGAACAAAATACAATTCTCCCTTCTTCTGTCCGGACTAATGGCTAAGGTCCTGACACTCATCATTTCTTTCTCCTATTTCCAACCCACCTTCACTCCTTTCTTTAACTTTCTTTGTCTCTGCCCTTCTGTCATCCAATTTCTCTATGAAATCCTTCTCCTCTCTATTCTATTTACACAAAGCTGTAGAGTTAAGCAGAGTATTAACATTAATTGGTGTGATACGACTTAAATATTGTTTCATCTTCGCCAGGGACTTCGCTCCAGCATTCGGATTTAAAGATTTAAATATAGACACATCATGAAAAAGCAAGTCTAAATGATAAAAATAACACACAAAGCAACCTCATTGATACAACATGTAGAATTATGGATGGGTAACAGTGAATTAGGGGGATATTTTCCACCTAGGGGTTTTGAGTGTCGTCAAATAGACGAGAGCGAAGCCAGAGTTGTCTGTCATTCAGAATCCTGTGGTGAAAAATCATCCCTATAATTCACTGGCACAATCTCTTTATGTCCTTCCTGGATATAGAGGTGGTGCACACGTGACGTATATATTTCAGATTATGAATGTTTTAAGAGTGCTGGATGGATACTTGGAGTGAGACTGGTTGGTTTTTCACAGCCGGTATCTGACGCAGGAGTAATTGACTTCACTCTTTTTTTATCACATTTACCCACAGATTAACCACAGTGAGTTACTGAGAGTGTCCCTTCCTTTGAGAACTACTGGTTCCAGGGATTCCTAATTCTGGGTACAGAGGGAATACGAGATACAGTGATCAGAAAGGTCCTGAGGAGTGCAGTTGTGACCTAATATTGTGGGCACTTGACACGCAGCAGAAACATGTCGACAATTTGGCCGTAAGGAGAGGTGACGGAACTCCTAACACTTTCCTGTCACCACCATCCTTCACATTTTTAACCCTAGTCAATGGGTCTAGGGATACATTTTTGCAAAAAGACAACACTGAATTAGTTTTAACCCTCACTGCACTTCTTTAGGTGATTCTAGATTCATTACTATGTATTATTTTTCATGTTTGCATTGTCTTCCCCTCCCCTTTGCTCCACCCCAGGTGTTGGTCTGCGCTGGGCTGTACTGAAGCAAGCCCAATGATGAAGCATGTCACAATTTTGTGAGTGAGGGCAGTATTTTTTCACAGAGCATGAGCCACCTCTCTAAACCTCACCCGCTCCTCCTCTGTGTGTGTGTTACAGTTGTGATTGGGGAGGCTGGAGTAGTGTATATTTGACTCTTCCCCCCTTCCTTGTGTGAAAAGAGTTGCCTCCTTGACCATTCAAAAAGGTTCCAAATTTGAGATCTGCACACTGGCATCTCCAATTGTTTGTACTCTGCTTCTGAGGGTGCACAAGAATCAAGCAATAAACTGACATCGCTATGTAGGGGCGGGGCTTATATACGGCTCCGGCTCGTTACTTTCGTGGCTTAATGAGGCTATCACGGAGTTTCACTGCATCACCATAAGGCAGGCGGGAACACTCCTATGACCAGGTTAAGAGCCAGTCTGGTGCTTAAGGACTATTCTGAAGGCGAGGAATCTACAATTAGATATAGTATCTACCAGAAAGAGCATTACAGAAGGTAAGTAATTTGGAATTGGGTGCTGTTTGGATGGAACAGGGCCAGTGAGAAGATGTGTAAGATGCATGATCACCCTTCTACTGCCTGACATAGTTTGCAATAAATTTGCAAATAATCTTGAGATCTTGAGTAAATAGACTCTTAGAATGTGCAGCTTTATTATGTATAAGTCTGCAAGATGGTGCTGAATTCACACTTAGAGTGGAGGCACACAGTCTGAAACATGTGGGCTCATCCTTACAGGAGCGATGGTATACTGTAGAAGACCACACGTACGTCTGTTATTGGAGGTGAGTGCTTTCTGTGTCTCTGATTGGCGAGGTAGCTGGCAGTTCTTCAATTAGATTGCCAAAGCTTGTGGAATATGGATGAACTAATTGTCAGTATGCTTTATTGTTTGTAATTTGCTAGGAGAATGTATGGTATGCCTGTAGGTTGCCTGTACGAGTCGGATATGTTGAGGAATTTGCATATATTGAACTGCTAGACTTGATGAGACTCATGAGGTGTCCTGGAGTGCGGCAGGGAAGCACAATGTTTTTAAAAGCTACTCGCAGTGTTTTTCATGGGAAATCCCCCCCCACCCCCTGATTTCTGAAAGGTCAGTTGTATCTTTGATCCTTGTTGGCTAAAACACAACCGGAAGAATTCAGGGTAAGAACTGGAATCTAACAACGTGCTAGTAACACCCCCTAGGAACAGCGCACACCTTTGGTGAGTGGTAGCCGCTACCTAGTCCTGGGGGTTGCACCAATCCCCATAGGGGACTAACAGCTAGCTTATCCAGCATCTAGAAGCCTTAGGTCGAAGATCACAGCAACCCTGTTTAAAGTGCAACCCAGGTGGGTATAAGGGAGTCAGTTCTAACAGTCAACTGTAGGTCGTTGCTGAAACCCCCAGTCTATCTGAGAAGGGAATGCTGTCTACCAGTTGGTGGTTCTCAAGGTGATGAGGAGCACGAAGGACTGCACAATTTAGGTCATTGTTCTTCCATATTAATTCGTCTCCCACATAGGGTCCCAAAATATCTCTGTATTCTTTAGGCAGACATTACAATTTCTGCAACCCATGTTGGTCTGTCTCATGAACACTAGTGGCGGTACCTAATGTGTTCTGAGTTTACTCTCCTTTTACCAAGCAATAGAGGAGAGGTTACATTGCTGGCCCTGTATAGCTAAAGAACTGAAGCCACAGTTTATCATTGACTATGTAAATAATTCCTTTGTAGATTTATAGTGAGCACATATAATGTTGTTATTTCGATAATGTGGCATGGTTCTGGACCTCAATCATGTTTGCCTCCCTAGAAACAGATATTCCTTGTTTGTGGCACATTGAATATAATAGTTGCTGGACTATGAAGTCATTATGAAAGTGTTTTTATTGACTGACTTGAGAACTCTTGCATCTCTTTGTGTTGTCTGAAAAGACAGCTCTCGTCCTGTGCAAAATGACGGCAAGTTTACAGACTAGTATATACAAATATATATTTAAAAATGGTTAGGATATATTTTATTTTATTTACAGAAAGCGCATTCATGCCAAACGAGACTGGATAAAGAAATCTCCAGTTTTCTTGCAACAATTAAGGAATGGGAAATTGCAAAAGGTAAGCTTTGTCCCTCCTTTATTTAAGTTAAATTGTTTGCTAGCTACATTTAACTATTTAACAAACAGAAAATGCAAAGAATTGTAATGCTATTTAGGTCTCTTCCTACGCAACGCGCATGCGTTGCAGAGGAGGGGACCTAATGCCATCGGCAGAGCTTTTTCAGCAAAGAAGTGCACGCTTTGCATTGCTTGCAATGCAATGAGTGCACATCTTGGCGATTTCCTTTCGGGAGCGGCGCCATATGGTCACACGCTCCCGAAAGGAAATCGCCCATGCTCCCTCCCCCTGCTGCCACTTTAACTGCCGCGTGGCTTTAGTGCCGCATGGCCAATGATTGTTGTAAGCATCTTCCTGGAGGAATGAATGGTCTGAAGACAAGAGTCCATTGCCAGCCATGGAAACAGCTGGTTGGTTTTATTACAGGGCCACTGAAGTGAGACATGGGACTGGGCCGCATTCTGCCTCATGAGCCCAGCTTGTCATGGAGACCCCTGTCACTGCCCGTGTAATGCAGAGGGTGAGCGGGGAAGGCACTGTGAAGGCGCCAGAGGAACTCTGCATTGATTCTGGATGCAGGTTGGTGTAGACCCCTGAAAAGAGGAGTTCTTGTTATTCACCGGCAACGTCCGTGGGAAGGGGAAATTTAAACCATTCTTTGATTGTTTATCTCGCGTTACTTCTGTGCGACCCCATGTGTCTTACTAACGAGCCCTCTTAACTGAAACTGCCTTTCAAGTCCCATTCTTCGCATTGAGAGATGCGATGACTCAAACAGGATGCATTTTGTACAGGTGACAATAATAAGTAATTCATCATCCTACAGAATGATCGCACATTTAACATCGTACCGCCGCATGCGCATGTAGCACGGGCTCTTAGCCATTCGTGTGGCACGGGGCCCACAGATCTTCTAGCGCCAGACGAGGGCGGGAAGTCTCATCCGATTATCATCTTTGACTTGTTTTTGATGTTGGTGGTGTGTGAGAGTACATACTTTACAGATTTTTTGCAGTCGGGTTTTAAATCCTACTCTACCCTCCTTGGGGGAAGCAGCAGGTTCACAGTCCTACAACTGGCCCTTTTGTTGGTGCATAGGGGCAGTGACACCTGAGCCCATGAATGTGAGGGGCCTGTTGCACTCCAGTTATGGCTGTTTTACGACCGCACCGGGGATGGACCCAGTTCTGCCCACTGCAGTGTTATATGCAGATGAGGCCTGGCCTGCACCCTCCTTTCATCCCTCCGACCTCGAGAGCTGGCGAGTAGATGAAAGGAAGCGCGGAATCGTACCGCGGGTCAGACGTGGTTCTCGCATCTGGTTCGGGCTGGCTGGCACCCAAGTGAAATGTTGCAAATGCCTGTACTCCCTGTGCTTTCAGTAAACACAGGCACACCGTCAGTAAACACAGGCACACCGTCGTGTGTACAGAGGAGTGACGGGGCCCGTCAGACCAGCACCAAACACTAGCAGAGTGGAAGTTTACAAAACACGGGCGTGCCACTGTGTCTGCGGAGCCGCGGACCTGCTCTCTCTGAGCGGCTCCCTGCGATGCCTTTCACTCACTCCCAACCCTACTGGCTTCAGAGGGAGGCTGGCTGCAGGGGCGAGGTTACCGTCAGTGCAGCAGGGGCAGTGGCTCCGGGGCCAGAGCCCTGAGGGCTCAATTAACCCTGACACTTGTTACATGTGATTACCCCTGCAGCAGTCAAAGGGGCAATTAAATACCTTTTTCGGCAAGCGTTTCTGCCAGTGTCATTTCCTTTGGTTGGGTTCGAGTCGTGTTACCGCTCTTGCGCCTCAGCGCCAAGAAACCCTTTGGTGTGCGTTCGCTGTACAAGTTATGTTTAACATAACATAGAAACCCAGGTCTCAGAAACCTTTTTTCACGTTTCTTATATAGAAAATCCCGGCCATTGTTTACGTTTTGCTATACTGGAGCAGCCAGGATTCCATTTAGGCAGCTCTAAAATACTTTTAAACTGATTTCTTTATTATGTGTCAGATGGGGGAAAATATCGGATTTCACTACATTTCCGAATATTTTTAAAGACTGGACTTAAAAATCAGAGCGGAAAAAAAACACCAGCAAGCCTCTGAAACCTGCACAGCGCCTTGAAAGTCATGGCAAACATTTCGGGCATTAATACATTTGCTGGTCAGCAGATATGTTGATTATCATTGCGATTGACGGTTTTGAAACCTATATGTGATGTCAGATCTTCAGTGGATCCCAGCTGTGGCATCCTCGGGCGGCAGTGCACCCCTCCTGCCATAGGAAGGACCAGGTCTTTTTGTGCACCTCGAGTCTGCCCTTCAAGCTCATTCCCTAGAGCTCTTGAATGCTGCACTAGGTGTCCCTTTTAGGGAAGCATACTCGCATTTTGTAAACATTTAACCATTCTATTGAGTAAGCAGTATATATTCATTCACTCACTCTTCTTCCAAATGGAATCTCTTCAAAAAAGTAAAAAATATTTTCCCACACGTTAAAAAACAAGCACTGGCATAGCCAATAGGTCTCGCCTTTGGGACCTTAAGTGTTTAGCCATGCAACACTTGAAGTTGTTGCAACGAGGATATTGTGCTAGATATCGAAACGCTTATAAGGTCCCAAAGGCGAGACCTATTGGCTATGCCAATCCTTGTTTTTTATTTGTGTGGTTAGAGAGAGAGATGCATCTAAATAGTACTAAATCTGACGCGGTAGATTGGACAACAAGAGATGAGATCATCATTTTTGAAAATGGGGCATGGTGGTTGGGTGATGGTAGCTCATTATCTGGCCATTTCTTTTACAGTAAATCTAGTTAGAAAAACCAAATAAAAAGATGCAAACACATGAACCCAGAACAGTGAAGCAATGTTGCCTCTTTGTTGAAGAATTTTAAAGGCTGTTTGTTGAAGGGAGGGTTGAGAGTATATAAGGGCATAACAATACCCAAAGCATTTTATTGAGCAGATATATGTAAAACTAAAGTTGGACAAACAATTGACGTAACCCAGAGCACTGTTTTAGAGCATTCAACTCTTCACTCGCAATGATGTAATTCATTCAGCACAATAAAAACAATTGGCAGACGTCGTGGTCCAGTTGGACGCCTACAGTGTCAGTGCATTTAAAGACCTGATGTGAAAAAAGCTCAGTCAAAAGTTACATGGCTAGATTTTCTTTACATTGTTTTCTATAGCTGGCAGGGAACAGTGTTTGTCCAATTCAGAGAGGCCACATAATGCAAAATCAACATTAATCGAAACATTTCTCTAGTGCAGGAGAGGACGACATAAAGCTTTGAGATGAAATGAATTAAGTATATATCAATGTTTCTAACCGATGCTTGTGAACACTTGTCTGGATTACCCACTATGATAGAATGTTATTCATTACAGCTGGGAATAATCGACCAGAGGATATGCTCTACCTTTTTTTTTTTAGGTCTTCAGGCATGCAGCCTCGTTGTGTCAAGTACATTTCATATACTTAGAGTGGTTTCTAGGTCTGCCTCTTGCCCATGATAGTATGTCTTTGTTGTCTGTTTCTAGTCTCTGGCCGTTCTCCCTTTTAGTGTGTTTATCCCACCCAGGAGCCTTTTGGTGTCTGTGTCCTGATAGCATGAGTTGTATCCTTTCACTGCTGATTTGAGGGTCACATTTTTTGTTTTTCTTTTCCACACTCCATGGACAGTGCATATCTTTCCTTGGTTTTTCCCCTGCCTGCTTGTTCCTCCTGACATCCCAGCCCCATCACTCTTTCTGGGTTTGCCTTCCACCCCACAAGAGTTGTTCTGCCCCATTTTTTATGTCTAGCCGAACACCTGCTCCCCCATGACTTCGCTGTTTACGTCTCCCCACCCCCCTTTCCCCCACAAAAAAAATCTGGTGCTCTACAATCTGAATCCCGGGTTTTCAGCTGCAAAGGACTACTGGACTGCTTACCTCTTCTTTTTTACCAGTCTTATTGGGAACTAGAAATAATCATTTTTGCACGAACATCTTTCTGTCCTAAACCTCCATAAAATGAACAAATGAAACATAATTCTAGGAATGAGGCCCATTCTCATTTTTTCCTTTGAAGCAGTCTATAATCCATATCCTAAGTGTAGGTGGTCTACAACATACCCTTATTTCGAGTATTATCTGAGCATACAAATGCAGTTCTTCTCATAAACAATGGTAGACTGGGCAGATTTAATAGGGTGAAAAGCCAAGCTGCTCAATACTTTCCAAAAGAAACCTACCCAGTGAATTACAAATTTGAAAAACATGCTTTGACTAAAACGGACTAAAAGGTAAGTATTTAAATAATTTAAAGTAGTAGTTTATTTTTATGTTTCAGTCATTTCTATTGAGTGAAAAAAAGAGCAGCAACATTGGACCCAATATAAGCAGGCAACTACTCATTAGCACCCTTTAAAAAAAATTTTTTTTAGATATCTTTATTGCATTTTTTCATAAACGATTATAGCGTATTACAGGGATACATGGGTCTTTTGGGATAACAGATTGACATACATTTTCCAACAGTATATTAGAGATCACAAGGTATTGTTTTCCAGTATAATATTTGTAACAAAACATGCCAGGGGAAGTGATCTTACATCATAATGAGTTACACATTTGTACTTAGCGACCAATATTTTTCATTGTGCTGTGTAAGTCCTGAACGAATATGCCCCCGCAGCTCATTCTAGTATAGAGCATGGTTGTGGTCCTGATGGTTATAAGCATCACTGCGTTCCCTATCCTGTATAAATAGAAATTGTATGGTCCACGAGGGGTCACTCCCATTCTCAATCATATGGACAATTAGGAATGCAAGCTAGATATGTCCGTTTATATTTTTAACTTAAATTAACTACCAAAGATTGTCATCCTTAACGTATTACAGCTGGGGCAGGGTATCCGTTACGTGGGCCTGAACAGCTTTTGGCTTGCTGGAACAAGTCAGAAATGCTTTCATGCAACTAGGGACTTAATACATCAGGTGTTGGGTAAATGGCTAAGGTATTGCATATATTAAATGAGTGCAAATAGTGTGTCGGTGGGGGTCCAATACTGGTTCTAGCTGCGGAGGTGTCATATGTCTACAACTGGGTAGTCTCATTACTTTCATGAGCGTCCTGTGAGAAAGTATCACTATCTTCCCCATTACCATGTTTCAAGTCAGTAAAGATCGTGTCCCAATATTATGCTATTGGGTATTTGTGTAGCCCGCGGTTTCTTCCTTGTGTAGTGTTGTGCTCTCTGTAGAGCCCACACCAAGAGGGACTTTCTCCAATGGTCTACTACTGGAGGGGTAGTGTGTTTCCATCGTTTGGTTATGAGGTGCTTAGCAACAATCCGCCCCAAATCCCTAAATCTAGGGTTGACTTTGTTTTTTTTTTCGTTCTGGGGTATAGGCCTAGGATGCAGACTTCCCACGTATATGACAGCGTCTCCTCAGTGCAACTTGTAAGTGCTGCGTGTATTGTGTGTCAATAATTGCGGAGAGAAGTGCAGGACCATAACATATGAAGGAGATCCGCTTCTACCTGTTGGCATCGTGGGCATCCTGAGGTGGCAATGTTAAAGTATCTATTTTGTCAGGTGAAAGGTATGCCCTCTGCGTTATGTAGGTTTGTATGAATTTGAATGCAGAGCTTCTCGGTATGTGTGTGGAGCTGGCTAGAATGTCGCCCCATTCTTTCTCCATCCAAGGATGTCCTCTGTCTGTTTCCCAGCGTTCTCGAAGAGTTGACCTGGGCTTTAACGTGTGGGTAAGTAACGCTTCTGCCAGCCAATGCACTGTTCTCTTTGCCCCATTATGTGTAGGTATTGCATTAGTAGGTATTGCATTAAAAGGTGCATTTTTGGTTCTGTCGTTAAGTCTCCCCATGCCAATGCAAGTGACCGCAGAATAGAGCTATAGAGAAGAAATTGACCTGCGGGTAGATCATAATCTTGTTAGTGTCTCAAAAGATAGCAGGGCACCGTCACTATATAGGTCACTGAGTGTTGCTAGTCCTGCCTCACGCCAACATCTAAGTGCCTTGTCTGAAGTGCCTGTTCCTCCTCTAGGCGTTCCTGCAAGCAGTAGGGATGGGGTATCGGGGATCACTTCCCTAGTTAGGTATAGACTTCTCTTCTAGCATTTGTGTGTCAGTTGTAAATGAATTTGGGAGGGGCATGGGAGTAGAGTGTTAGGGTGGAATACATGATAAATCTGAGTTTGGGACCATGGTTGCTGTATCTTCTAATCCTATGCCTGCTAGCCATCGTGTTGCCCACTGTAGCTGTGCTGCTAGATGGTACAGCTCCATGTTTGGGACAGCCAGCCCACCCTTGCAGGTAGGTACATATAATTTCCATAATGCTATCCAGTGTCTGCCTTTATTCCAGATTAAATCGCGGATCAGTTGAACTACTCATTAGCACCCATAAGCCACAAATGGTTCCTTGAAATGGCTTTTGTCGCATATATTTAATAACCAGTCTAATGTAAACCACAACATAAACCTCATCTTTTAGAACACAGAAGCTCGTATCCTGCCTGGTTGTATATTTTAAGGCACAGGAAAGGTAAATTACGTGTACGTAGATGTAGGAGATCCGGTTTGAAATGTGCCAGTGAGTTACTAGACTCCTGGTATCTTTCACTTGTGGTGGCTTGGGCCGCGGTACCACAAATCCTCAAACTGGGGACCAAGTATTCCTTTAGGACATGACTCTGGGTAGCAAAACAGTGCAGTCTATGGTTTACTTGGAGGGGGAAGGACGTGTGCTGGAAACTCGGAACTGAACAAATAAAAAAAATACTATTATTGACCAATCCTAGTATTATTTTTTAAGGAAATGTACTTAAATAAACCTACAACTAAATACTGCCCTCAAAATTACCAATATTTACGAAGTTTCAGACAGATATATCTGATGGAATCCTTCTTAGGTGTGCCTTACCAACTACTAAGAGGGCAAAACATGCACCCCAAAAAAAGTCTAACTTGGCTTCTAACCCCCTTAACATAAACTATATTCCTTACTTCTGAAGTACCTTGAAACGTATGTGCATCAGTAAAACCAAATCTCTAAAACATCTCTATGCCTGTAAGTGCCCCAAAAACATGCAGTATTAAAAAGTCATGCCTACCTACTCGACTTCGTCGAGGTCTTAATAGTAAAAAACATAAGGCTCAAATCCTTTGTCAGTCCGTGCTACAGGTTAATCTTACGATTTAGAAAAGGGGGTGGTGATGAACAGAGTGTCTGAGTTAAACAGACCACTCTTACCCAGTCCAAAGATCAGGGCTTGATCCATCACCGTTATTTATCTCACTGCCCCATCCCAGCTCAGAACCTGGCTATATGCAAATCAGTCTGTCCCTGGCCCAGTGCATCATGGGAACAGGGCAGACTAAACTACCAAGCCAATTCTTCACCAGAAAGGAGACAAGCTACCGGGGACCGGTTTCTGGCATTTCAGCCTTCTTCGGCCCGGCAAGAATTGGCTTTTGTAGTTTGGTTTGCCCTGTTCCCATCATGCACTGGGACAGGAACAGACTAATTTGCATACAGCCAGGTTCTGAAACTGGGATGGTGCAGTGAGCTAAAAAACGGTGTTGGATCTAGCCCTGATCTCTTGACTGGGTGAGAGCTTTCTGCTTAATTCAGAGACTCTGTCCCTCACCACCCCTTGTTGTAAATATTTTTGTCCACCCTAAGTGTGGAAGGGTATTCTCAGATGTGAGACCCTTGCTCATTGCACCATCAGGATTCAAGCAAACCGGGCCGAAGACGGCTGTAATGCCAGAAACCGGTCCCCGGGAGCTTGTTTCCTTCCCAGTGTAAGAATTGGCTTTTGTAGTTTGGTTTGCCCTGTTCCCATCATGCACTGGGACAGGAACAGACTAATTTGCATACAGCCAGGTTCTGAAACTGGGATGGTGCAGTGAGCTAAAAAACGGTGTTGGATCTAGCCCTGATCTCTTGACTGGGTGAGAGCTTTCTGCTTAATTCAGAGACTCTGTCCCTCACCACCCCTTGTTGTAAATATTTTTGTCCACCCTAAGCGTGGAAGGGTATTCTCAGATGTGAGACCCTTGCTCATTGCACCATCAGGATTCAAGCAAACCGGGCCGAAGACGGCTGTAATGCCAGAAACCGGTCCCCGGGAGCTTGTTTCCTTCCCAGTGTAAGAATTGGCTTTTGTAGTTTGGTTTGCCCTGTTCCCATCATGCACTGGGACAGGAACAGACTAATTTGCATACAGCCAGGTTCTGAAACTGGGATGGTGCAGTGAGCTAAAAACGGTGTTGGATCTAGCCCTGATCTCTTGACTGGGTGAGAGCTTTCTGCTTAATTCAGAGACTCTGTCCCTCACCACCCCTTGTTGTAAATATTTTTGTCCACCCTAAGCGTGGAAGGGTATTCTCAGATGTGAGACCCTTGCTCATTGCACCATCAGGATTCAAGCAAACCGGGCCGAAGACGGCTGTAATGCCAGAAACCGGTCCCCGGGAGCTTGTTTCCTTCCCAGTGTAAGAATTGGCTTTTGTAGTTTGGTTTGCCCTGTTCCCATCATGCACTGGGACAGGAACAGACTAATTTGCATACAGCCAGGTTCTGAAACTGGGATGGTGCAGTGAGCTAAAAAACGGTGTTGGATCTAGCCCTGATCTCTTGACTGGGTGAGAGCTTTCTGCTTAATTCAGAGACTCTGTCCCTCACCACCCCTTGTTGTAAATATTTTTGTCCACCCTAAGCGTGGAAGGGTATTCTCAGATGTGAGACCCTTGCTCATTGCACCATCAGGATTCAAGCAAACCGGGCCGAAGACGGCTGTAATGCCAGAAACCGGTCCCCGGGAGCTTGTTTCCTTCCCAGTGTAAGAATTGGCTTTTGTAGTTTGGTTTGCCCTGTTCCCATCATGCACTGGGACAGGAACAGACTAATTTGCATACAGCCAGGTTCTGAAACTGGGATGGTGCAGTGAGCTAAAAAACGGTGTTGGATCTAGCCCTGATCTCTTGACTGGGTGAGAGCCTTCTGCTTAATTCAGAGACTCTGTCCCTCACCACCCCTTGTTGTAAATATTTTTGTCCACCCTAAGCGTGGAAGGGTATTCTCAGATGTGAGACCCTTGCTCATTGCACCATCAGGATTCAAGCAAACCGGGCCGAAGACGGCTGTAATGCCAGAAACCGGTCCCCGGGAGCTTGTTTCCTTCCCAGTGTAAGAATTGGCTTTTGTAGTTTGGTTTGCCCTGTTCCCATCATGCACTGGGACAGGAACAGACTAATTTGCATACAGCCAGGTTCTGAAACTGGGATGGTGCAGTGAGCTAAAAAACGGTGTTGGATCTAGCCCTGATCTCTTGACTGGGTGAGAGCTTTCTGCTTAATTCAGAGACTCTGTCCCTCACCACCCCTTGTTGTAAATATTTTTGTCCACCCTAAGCGTGGAAGGGTATTCTCAGATGTGAGACCCTTGCTCATTGCACCATCAGGATTCAAGCAAACCGGGCCGAAGACGGCTGTAATGCCAGAAACCGGTCCCCGGGAGCTTGTTTCCTTCCCAGTGTAAGAATTGGCTTTTGTAGTTTGGTTTGCCCTGTTCCCATCATGCACTGGAACAGGAACAGACTAATTTGCATACAGCCAGGTTCTGAAACTGGGATGGTGCAGTGAGCTAAAAAACGGTGTTGGATCTAGCCCTGATCTCTTGACTGGGTGAGAGCTTTCTGCTTAATTCAGAGACTCTGTCCCTCACCACCCCTTGTTGTAAATACAGGTTAATCTTAGGCCTGTTTGTTCTACCACAACAGTTATAACGTTGATCATAAATAATCAGTGAGCCAGAAAACACTTTAACACAACCTTTCATCTTCAAATATGAACAGATCACTAAGAAGCAACATTCCTTATTGTACTCAACGTTGCCATGCAACCACTGAGGACCCACAAACAGACAAGGCCCAACGCTCTAGGGCAATGTAGAAGTCAGCCCCAAGATGGATGGTCAATGAGTTCTGCTTTTCCAAGGTCGCCGATACTGTCCCCTGGAAGTTTTATTGCCAAGCACTTAAAAAAAAAATCTTTTTATTAACAAAGCTCAACAGAATTGTAAACAAAGTATGCATAGTCAAGGTTACACAATCAAGCAGACACCATTTTGCAAGAATGATGCATTCACTGAAAGATAGGCTGTATACAACATCTTCTGCGTGGGTCAGTTTCTCAAGTTCACCCTCTATTTCTGCCAGCGCGCCCAGATTATCCCCCATTTCTTAGCAGCCCCCCTGCTTTTGTCAACCGTTTCTTCAGTGTGCTGGCACCAATCAAGGTCCCGTTTCCATTCTTCCAATGTCAGAGGTAGAGGCGCCTCCCACTTTCTGGCAATGTTCCTCTTTGCAACCCCTGCCTCAAGAGCCAGCCACAGGCCCTCGTATCTGGACCAGTCAGTTGGTTGTAATCATCAACAGTAGCCACTTTGCATCAAGGGGGACGATCAATCCCATTACCCTAGACATTATATCTGTGAACCTGCGCCAGTAACATGCAATCTCAGGACATTCCCATAGGATGTGAAGGAAGGTTCCCTCCCCTTGACATACCCTAACACACTTCGCATTAGTGGTCTTGCCCCGTGTGTAAAGGTGAGTGCGCGGGTAGTAGGTGCAGTGCAGTATCTTAAGTTGAACCAGTCTAAAGTGGGGGCGCATCACTATTTCTCTGGGGCTCTGAATCGCCTCCTGCCGCTCCTTGTCGTCAATCGGCCATAGGTCATTTACCCATGCGTTTCGGAGAATCGTCAGGGGATCTGCAACGTTATTAATCAGCTCGCGATAAATCGTGGATGTTAGTTTTCTAGCAATGGGATCAAAGAGCACTCTGTCCTCCAGTGGGGAGTAGTCTGGGACGGAAGTGCTATTATGGATGTGTGTGCACAGCGTGTGGACCAGTCTCCGGTATTGGTAATTCTAATTCTGTAGTAGGGGATCTCTGTGTATAGTCCTAATCTAGTGAATAGTCCCACCCATGTGCGTGGACCCCGGAGCAATCAAAAATAATCTCTTAAGATGTCTTCTTTGCACTCCTGCATAGACACTTAGGAGAAAATCAAGACAAATAATGCAGCCTAACACTTCCAAGGCTACCAAGGCCACCACTTCATCTAAACAGTGAAGAGGATAGCCAACAATGTCAGATTTTACACATTTTACCAAGTTTCCTTCATAGAGAAAACTCCCCTTCACCAAGATCCTTGAGATGATCGAGATGGAGAGTTGGACAGACAAGCCCCCATAGGCTGCCATTATGTGTCTGGAAAAGGGATACCGTGCCTTTAAGGAACTCTCCAGAGACCCTCGGTATCCCAGGATGCACAGCCAAAGTCCTTTACTTTAAGTTCTTTTTTCCGGCTCCTGCTAGCAGGACCCTGGAGCATTGAGCTCTCCCTTTTTGGGTATTTGTGGCACTTTTGTGGCACTTTTCAAGTGTTTTCAGTGTTTCACTCGACATCTGGGGTCTTCCTCTTCCTTTTGCTGTGTTTTTTAGCCAGTTTTGCCCACTCTTCCTGTCGAACATGCCAGCTTTATTCGACAAGTGCTCTGAGTGTGCCAGGAAGAAGGCTAAATCTGACATCCCAAAGAGTATGCATACTCTGTCTCCCTTCCTCCCATGTCCCTGAAGCCTGTGAGATTTGTCATTCCTTCTCCAGGAGGACCCTACTTGATGGGGAGAAGATTCATCTCCATAGTCGGGAGCAGAGGAGACATCAGGAACCAGGTGGGTCTGGGAATGGAGGGACTCAGTCATCGTCCTATGCCCATGCTTCGGCCTCTGGGGGGCTCCCCAGTCAATAAAAGGCCCAGAAAAGGCACCGGTCCCGGTCGACGTCGATTGCTTCGGTGTCGAGAGGCATGACCACTATCTTTTTCCCGTCGACCCAGGGCTCTGGGTCGAAGCGTCGTCGAGGGGAAGGACGTTGGGACCTCGGACGAGGTCGACATCGAGGACTTCAACGGCGTCGACATATCATCGATGTCGAGATGAGTCCAGGAGGCACCGGCGCTCGCCGTCGAGGCGACACCGCCCTTTGCCGTCGAGGCGACACCGCCCTTTGCCGTCGAGGCGACACCGCCGTTCGCCGTTGAGGCGACACCGCCGTTCGCTGTCGAGGCGACACCGCCGTTCGCCGTCTAGGTCGACTCGACGTTCGACGTCAAGGAAAGACAAATCGACGTCGAAGAGAGTCGACGTTGAGGAGTTTATCGACGTCTAGACGATCGACGTCGAGAAGCAGAAAGACGAAGAGATCGACATTGAGGAAGGAAAAGTCGACGTCAAGGAGGCGTTCAAGGGCCAGGACGGTGTTCTCTGCCTCAGTAGTCAGCCGGTCTTCTGCGTGGACGAGTCCCCGGTCGGGGCGGCGCCGGTGCTCGGCTGGTAAGAAGTATGCCTCCAGGGCATACTCTTCAAGACCTGCACAGAAGAAGAGAGTGGTTAGGTCTTCGGAATCCGAATATTCTGACTTATTCGCCTTCTAGGCCTAGGACGCTTACGTCTCCACCAGTGGCTCCGCCATTGCCTCCAAGGAACCTCCTTTGCCTCCTCCTCCGGCTTCTCCGCCTCCTCCTCTGCTTCCTTAACTGCCTCCTCCTACTCTGCCGCACCTTCCGTCACCGCCTACGAGGCTTCCACAGCCTAAGACTCCGGTTCTGCCTCCGCAGCTCCCGCCTCCTGTACGACCAGTGGATCGCCCGAGGCCTAGGAGGTCTAGATCACGGTCCAGAGGGAGACCTCGAACACTGAGTGACCGTCTGTCTTCGACACGGTCCCGTCATTGTCACCGGAGGGATAGGTCATGGTCCCGTCATACGTACTCTTCCAGTGGCCGGAGATATTCTCCCACCTTATCGGATTCTCCCCATACGAGGGTGTCACCGGTGGATGACATCGTAACATTTCAGGAGGTGCTATTGAGAGGGGCAGCGAAGTTGGATTACTTTAACAGTATCCACACCTTCTACATCGGTGATATTTGAAACCTTACACAAGCGGCATTTGTCTCGTCCCTTGTTACCCTTGGTGCCAGGACTGGAGGAACCGGCTATGGAGCTTTTTCTGACTCCGGCCTCAGTCAAGTCAGCTCCGTAGAGGAGTACAGGCCCTCGGAGTCCGATCCGGCGTTCCTGAGATCAGATCCGGTACCGGATTCTGTTATCGTAACTGCAGCCAAGAAGCAACATGCTACTGCCCAGTCTTCTACGGTGCCACCAGATAAGGAAAGTCATCAGTTGGACTCAGCTGGACGGAAAGTCTGCGGGACGGCGGCAACCTCCATGAAAGCGGCGAGTGCCTCGACGCTCTTGGGTCACTATGACAACTCCTTGTGCGAGTCCAAGCAGCAATTCCTGGAGCTACTCCGAGGGATAGGAGAGAGACTTCCAGGAGATTTTGAATGAGGGCATGATGGTCTCTTATCAGGTCATCAGCTCTGCGGTGGACGCCTCTCTCCTGACGGCTCATGGTTACTGCCATGGCATCAATTTACGACGACATGCCTGGTTGCGCCTTACATCTCTCAAACCGGAGGCGCAACAGAGAGTCGCTAATTTACCATTCTCTGGATCGGCTCTTTGGGTCACATGCAGACGAGAAGATGGCCCGCATGAAGGCTGAGGTAGAGACACTTAAAGCCGTTGGTTTGGAGAAACCAAAAGAGCAGAGGAAGTTCTTCCGCCCATTCCAGAGGCGATATGGTTCTCAAAGACAAGGGCAAGGTCGTCAAGCTGGTCAACAGCAACAACAGCAGCAGTACCAGCGGCAGGCTTTCCAGAAGCGTCAGAGGGGCAGAGGCGGACAGCAGTCCTCCTCAGCGAATAAGGGCCCGGTCGGGCCGAAGCCCTGAGGTGCTACTCCCCCCTCTTCTGTTACCCGCTCCGGTGGGGGGGGAGCATACAGAATTACTTGGCAGAGTGGAGAAAAATTACTCAGGACAAGTGGGTGCTGAATATTGTTTGCAATGGATACAGTCTTCGTTTCGTCAGCCCTCCTCCAGCGATTCCACTGGTTCGCTCGCAGTTCCAGCTGCTTGAGCTCCAAGCGGAGGCCGATACCCTGTTAAGAAAAAGGACGATAGAAGACGTCCCTTTGTCTCAAAGGGGAAGGGGTCTTTACTCCCGGTTCTTTCTGGTGCGCAAGAAGGACAAGAACGAGTTCAGGCCCATTCTGGATTTGCGACAAGCAAACAAATGGATTCGCAGGGAGAAGTTTCGCATGCGGTCTACACCACCAGATTTATCCTCCGCTGCAAAGAGGAGACTGGCTTTGCGCAATTGATCTGCAAGATGCGTACTTCCATGTGCCCATTGCACGGAAACATCAGAAGTTCCTGCGATTTCTGTTAGGCACAAATCACTACCAGTACACCGTACTACCATTTGGACTGAAGTCTGCGCCCAGGACTTTTTCAAAGTGCATGGCAGTGGTGGCGGCTCACCTGAGAAAGAACAAGGTGTTTGTCTACCTGTACCTGGATGACTGATTGATCAAAGCCTCCACCTTCCAGGAAGCGCAATTGCACTTCAACAGGACGGCCATTCTGTTGAGCCAGTTAGTGTTGCACATAAACATGTCCAAGTCTGTTCCGACTCCTGTCCAGTGCCTACAGTACTTGGGAGCCTCCATCGATACTCTTTCAGCAAGCGTGTCTTCTTCGGAGGAGCAACACTTATTGATCCTTCGGAAGGCTCAGGCTCTCATGGCTGTTCTATCTATGACAGTGAGGACGGTGTCTTCTCTACTGGGGTCGATGGTCTCTTGCATCTTCCTCACACCACAAGCACGCCTCCACATGAGGCCGCTGCAGGAATGTCTGGAGAACCAGTGGGATGAGAAGCGGGGGAGCTGGGACGACAGGATCCGGCTGTCCCTTCACGCTCAACAGTCCCTGAAATGGTGGTGCTCAACAGAGAATCTCCTCAAAGGGGTTCCATTCCACAAGGACATTCCCCTTCAGACTATCGTGATGGATGCTTCTCTCCAAGGCTTTGGGACGCATTCAGACCATCTACAGATCCAGGGAACTTGGTCCCCGGCGGACTCCACGTATCACATCAATTTCCTGGAACTCAGAGCTGTCCACTTGGCACTGAAGGCCTTTCATCCTTCCTTCCAGACCAACTCCTTGCTTGTACAGACGAACAATACGACCACAATGTATTACCTCAACAAGCAGGGAGGCTCGGTATCGCGCACACTGTCACAAGAAGCGCAGGCGATCTGGCATTGGCTGCTAGCCAGAGGACTGATGATAACGGCTACCCATCTGCCAGGTGTGCAGAATGCGCAGGCGGACACACTCAGCAGGCTGGTACAAGAAAACCACGAGTGGGTTCTAAACGACGAAGTGCAAAGAAACATTTTCGACAGGTGGGGCACTCCGGACGTAGATCTGTTCGCCACCGCCGAAAACAGAAAATGCAGAGACTTCGCCTCCAGGTATTACCAACCGGGGACGCTTTGGATCAGCTGATCGAACAGCTTTCTGTACGCTTTTCCACGCATTCCCCTGATTCCGGCGGTGCTCATCAAGCTGTCTCAGTCCAGAGGGTGGATGATCCTCATTGCTCCGGGGTGGCCCCAACAGTGGTGGTTCACGGACCTGCTTCACCGGTCTCTCCTGCCCCACCTGCGGCTGCTGTGTCGGCCGGACCTTCTCACGAAGTTCCGGGGACAGATGGTGCACCCCAACCTCTTATCGTTGAGTTTGGCGGCATGGCTCCTGAGATAGTGCAATAATGGGCACCTGAATCTGCCGGACGATTGCATGAATGTACTTAAGGAGGCTAAGCGACCTTCCACTAGGACTTCCTATTCCTACAAGTGGAAGAGATTCTGCATCTGGTGCACTTCCAAGAACTATGATCCGCCGACCTGCAAGGAATATGTCATTCTTCCATACCTTTTGCATTTGGCTCAGTCTGACCTTAATTTTAATTCGATTAAGGTTCACCTCGCAGCATTAACTGCGTATAGAAAATGCCCTTCACATACATCCTTCTTCCAGATCCCTGTGATTAAAGATTATTTGGAAGGATTGAAGAAAGTGTTTCCACCTGTTCGGCGTCCTTTGCCATCATGGGAGCTGAATGTGGTACTGTCCAGATTGATGAAGGAGCCTTTTGAACCTATCCATAAGGCTTCTCTGCAGCACTTGTCATGGAAGGCGGCCTTCCTTGCGGCCATTACATCGGCACGCAGGGTGAGTAAATTTCAGGCATTGTGTTGCCAAGAACCTTATACTGTATTTCATGCTGCTACGGTTGTGATGCGTACTCACCCTAAGTTCCTTCCTAAGGTGATTAATGATTTCCATGTCAATCAGACTATAACGTTGCCTACGTTCTTTCAGAACCCTTCTACTCCAGCGGCGAGGTCTCTACATTCCCTGGATGTCAGGAGAGTGTTGAAATTTTACTTGGATAAGACCAAGGACATTTGTATGTCAGACCAATTGTTTGTCAATTATAGGTCGGTCAGGACTGGTCTTGACACCTGGAAACAGTCCATCTCGAGGTGGATTGTGTCCTTTATCCAGTTATGTTATCAGAAGGCTAACAAGACCTTAGGGGGTAAGCCTAAGGCTCCTTCTACCAGAAACAAAACAGCTACAACATCTTTACTTCGTAATGTTCCCATTGCAGAGATCTGTAGGACTGCCACTTGGAAGTCGGTCCACACCTTTGCTAAGCATTACTGTCTGGACTCTGATGCCAGAGCAGATGCTCAGGTTGGGCAGGCTTCATTGAGAAATCTATTTGCACAATAGAGGTGTTGTCTGTTTTTTCTCCACCCCCGGTTTGATTGTTTGGGACGGGCTTGCCATTCTATTCACTAGATTGACTATACACAGAGATCCCCTACTACAGAAGGAGTAGTTTCTTTTCTGTAACTCCAGTTCTGATGTAGGGGTATCTCTGTTATAGTCATAAGCGTCCGCCCTACTCCCCGGTGGAGAAAATGGCACTGTAATGTATGCTACAGGCCTTGCTTTATACACCTTCAAAAAGAACTGAAAGTAAAAGGACTTTGGCTGTGCATCCTGGGATACCGAGGGTCTCTGGAGAGTTCCTTAAAGGCACAGTATCCCTTTTCCAGACACATAATGGCAGCCTATGGGGGCTTGTCTGTCCAACTCTTCATCTCTATCATCTCAAGGATTTTGGTGAAGGGGAGTTTTCTCTTTGAAGGAAAGTTGGTAAAATGTGTAAAATCTGACATTGTTGGCTATCCTTTTCACTGTTTAGATGAAGTGGTGGCCTTGGTAGCCTTGGAAGTGTTAGGCTGCATTATTTGTCTTGATTTTCTCTTAAGTGTCTATGCAGGACTGCAAAGAAGACATTTTAAGAGGTTATTCTTGATTGCTCTGGGGCCAACGCACATGGGCGGGACTATTCACTAGATTATGACTATAACAGAGATACCCCTACTACGGAACTGGAGTTGCAGAAAAGAAACTACTCCGTCTGGTTTAGATTATATTCCTGCTGAAGGGCCCGAAGGGAAGGGGAGAGTCGCCCTTCCATACATTCTCCAGGTATTCGATGTCTATTACTTTCCACCCCCTGAAGCCCATAAGGGCTGCTACTTCGCGTAAGGGGTCGCCTACCCATAGTGTGGTCTTACCTGTCAGCGTCCCCGCCCAACCAAGTAACTTATAGACTTCCCTCCTGCACTGTATCACCACCCTGGTGTGATCCGGCCACTCTGGTCTGGACTTTCGGGAGTAAAGGAGGTGCTCACAGTTTCTTCCCGGCATGGCAGCTCTATCTGCCCGGTACAACTGCTCGTAGTTTAGTCTGATATTGGGATTGCCAGGCCACCGTCCTAGACCCCGGCTGCAGTTTATGCAACGCTTTTCTTGGCGAACCCCCATGCTACAACAGTGTTTTAACTCCCTACTGTATCTTTTTAAAGACCGTCGGGGGACCGGATATGGTGTGGCCTGGAGCCATATAGAAGGGGCGGCAGTGTCATCATTTTGTTTTGTATAGGGCTGCCCTGCCCATAAGTGAGAGTGGAAGGGAGTGCCAGTGGCCAACATCTACGCCAAGGCATCTCATCTGGGGCCCCAAGTTCCTGTCGAGGAACACCTTCTGGTCCCGAGTTACATAGATGCCCAGATATTTGAAACCCTCCAGCACAACCGGGACCGCACACCGCCTCGGGATCCTGGGAGGGGAGCCTGACAGAGGAAACACCACTGTCTTGGACCAATTAGTAGCGTAACCTGAGTAACTGCAGAAGAGCTCAGAACTGTAGAGCACGCGTGCCATGGAAAAATATTGCGCGCAAGATACAGAACGACCTCGTCGGCATAGAGCAAAATTCGCTCTTCCCACCGACCCAGTGCAGGTATGCCCCATATCTCTGGCTCCCGTCAGAACCAGAAGGCTTACAGCTCCAGTGCAAGGGCAAACAGGAGCGGGGACAGGGGGAATCCCTGTCCAATACCCCTGTGCAGTCGGAAGGATCGGGATAGCGCCCCATTCACACGCACCCGAGCCGTCCGCGCCTCATATAGTAGTCTCACCCACCCACAGGAGTTTGGGCCAAAGCCCAACCTATGAAGCACCACGAACCGGTACGGCCACTCGATGCTATCAAAGGCCATTGACTCCTATAGCGCCATCCACGTGGTCTGCTGAGCCTCAGGGTTGCTAGTCATGTGGAGAACGCCATAAAGCCTTCGAAGGTTGGGCTGGGTATTTTTCCGGGGAATAAATCCTGATTGGTCCACATGAAACAATTGGGTTATGACAGATATCAGCCTGTTCGTCAAGGCCTTTGCTATCACCTTGGCCGCCATGTTGATGAGAGAGATAGGGCGGTAGGAACTGCAGCGATCCAGCGCCTTCCCGGCTTTATGAATTACAATGATCATGGCCGCCCACTGGTCAGGCGGAAGTTGCCAAGCACTTTGTTTGACAGCATAGGGGGCTTGTGTGGTATCACTGCAACTCAGTGTGACCCTCTGTACTATTAACACTTTGTAGTGTACCTACCATTCTGGGGGCATTGCAAGATATTAGGCATATGCAGCCACGGGCTATAGACATTGCCTTTTCTGTTTTTCTGGACTATTTATTTTTGATGTTATCCACTATCCATACAACCTATAAATGCAGATCGCCCTGCCCTTCAGTAGCCACCTGCTATCAGGCACCCAGATCCTCCTGCGACATATATCCGTGCCTTGCTAGACAAAAAATCACTTCAACAAAAAAGTGATCGATTGGAAAGTCGCTCCTCGTATCAACTTTGGCACAGTAAGATTTCCAAGACGACTGACGATATTTTGATCGTCTCTGCTGTCTAGTTATCTCTCAAGCTCTTGAATCCTTGTTGAGCGTGCACTGCCAGAGATCTGCGCACTTAACTGAGGTTTTTCCCAGTATCGGTACTCCATTAAATTCCTGTGAATTCTCCAAGAGTTCAACAGTATTGCGTTCCAGGTTCTACTATAATCCTGTAGCCCGTCAGGTTTAAGGATACAGCTTGCACATTCGCACGTTAAAGTCTGCGCAATTCAAAACTCTGTGACAAGAACGCTTCATGTGAGATTCCAGTCAGTCTGACGAATCCTTGAAGCTTCCCAGTATCTTCCGTTACAGAAGGAAATACAGAGAACTCGCTTGACAAACGGTATCGTCAAGGAATGAAGACCTTCGCTTCAGCTAAGTGATTTCTAAATGTTAAATAGCTACTTGTGAAGAAGCAAACAATTAATTTAGAAAGAATGGAGAATGCTATGGAGAACATTGTAAAAATACAGTTAATGTAAATATTTATACTTACCTCAAGTGAAGAATCCTGGATAACTTAGAACGAAAATAAGAAGACAGTTCATAACAGCACTATTGTACAACTACTGCAGAAAAGTTAATTAAATAAGTAGTTAGCACTAAGAAAAACTTAGATAGGTGATTTTCTTTATAAATAAAGCTATTAAATACATAACAAGGTAGAGAAAAAAAACTATAAGAAGTATTAATGTGCTTAATCCTTGGAGTAACCAGCCTGAGTGTAAAACAGAACAAACAGAGAATATATCTGAGAAAAGACTTAAAACCAGAAGTAGGAGAGAGGCTCGGTGTTCAGGAAAATTGGGTAGGTAGTTGACATTAAAATAATACAAGAAGTAGGATAGAGTTGAGGTAGGGGTTTGAGTAATAAATATTGTGTTTAGTTTCCATAGGTCATCCTCAACTACAGTCGCTGGAAAGCAGAACAGAATAGAGGAAGAAATTGGAAGGTAGAATTCCTGGACGGCCTCTTCTTCTTTGTTATTTTATCCAATTCCCCTCTTCCCCCTCGGGAGTCTTTTGGAGATAAGATTTAGTATCATCTCCAGGGAGTGCCTGATAGGGAGTTGGGAAGAGAGCAACTTCTGTTGACACCTGCACACCACCATCTATGGGACCATGCAACAGTCCAGCTGCTGCTCAGGTTTTCACTTCTCTCCTCTACCCTCCACTCTTCACACAGGAGTTGCCTGGAAAGCCTTCTGCTCTCCAACTCCTCAGTCCTTCAGATACAGGTGAGTGAGAGATGAGTGCAGAAGAGGCTCAGGCTGCCTGGAGGCCAACCTCTATAATGAACCACAGTACAACGACTGTTTATATGGGACTATAGGTGATGCCAGCAGTAGCAGTCCACCACTGCCAATGTGAGCTGAATTGTTTTTTAGTGCAGGCATGCACATAGGCCCCCAGGGAGACTCAATGCTTGATGGACTCACCGGGGACAAAACCAACAATCCTGCTTGGGAATCTCAATAGACTTGTGTGTTTCTGGCTCCAGGGCACTTGCTGCAGATTCCAACATGCCATTATAAGTGGCAGACCGTTTTTAAACAGTCTCTGGCCCTGTTGGAGCAATTCTATTGGGTTTTTCTAATTTTTACTCCTTTAGGCATTCCTGTGCCACCAGGGGTATGCTTATGGAACCTTCTCACCTCCACAATGTAAGTGAAGATTGTGGATGCTTTTCTACAAACTCTGACACTGCTGCATTGGCCGCCTTAGCAGCTGCCTGGCTGTAGGAGCCTGGACATGGTCTCCTGTCCAGACCTGGTCTCCTAGCCGGAGTTCCTCCTGGCAGCAGCACAATGGGTCTTCCATGGCAGAAGACTCCGCCTCCACAACTCCTGAGACACCCAACCCTTCATCCACTTACAGAGTGTTTGTGTCCAGTAAGAACTTGTAATGCAACTTTAGGGGGCCCCAAGATGGGACCAGTCCACAGACATCCTAGGAAACTCTCTTTCAGGATTCCCAACAAGTCCACCCTTTACTACCTTTGTGAGGGAGTCCAGGGTGCCCCTAGCCCTAGAAAGTGCCCAGAGTACAAGCCTATGGTCTCCAGACTCCTTGCAGGGGTTTGCCAGAGGTCCTTCCGCTGACTTTTCAGGCCTCTTCTTATCTTTCTAAGACTGAGCAAGGGTTAAATAAAATAAAGGAAGGGTGTCATTGCCAAGAGGGCCATCATGGCTGTCGCCTAAGCTGCAAGCTCCACCGAGAACCAAACCACTCTACCAAATATCCAAGACGCCAACCGCTGCTGACCCCTGGAATTTGCCGTACCTTCAGTAGAAGTAGTCAGGTTGACACTGAAACGCCCTATGGATGCAGAGTCCCTACTTGCCGCACCAGGGAGAGTGGTCGAACCTGAGGCGCAGTAGAGAAAACCCCAGAGAACGAACGGGCCACAGGAGGCCAGATCAGCAATGCTCAGGAAGAGAGTAGAGTGACGCAGACTAACCCTCAATATACACAGCCGGAGTCGGACTGTGTCCCACAAAGCCTGATGAAACCGGCCGCCTGACCACAGCACTGCTTCTCCCGCCCTCACCCCGTTCCCCTACAGAGACCTGTGTTTCCTCGTACTGCGGCCCTCAAACCCAGGTTGCAGCCGTGCTGCTGGGTGGTGCCGGTGGCAGTGATATCTTTCTCTTGGTCCCGGGCGAGGATTGGCAACGACACCCTGGGGCCTCATGCCTGACTCTGCTACACAGATCGTGCGGAGTCTTCTCCAGGGTCTACACAGTGCCCCTCCCACCGGGAGAACACTAACTTTTTACACTCTGATCCGCGGCTGGATTTTCACACGCTGCTGCAGGCGGTGACTCCGGTGGCGGCAACGCATTTCTGGGCCCGGGCATGGATTAAGCGACACTCTGTGGTCCCGCGCCTGGCTCTGCTGAACGGATCGGTGGTGCAGGGGACTACACAACACCCTGGGGCCCCACCGGGTGACGACGTCTGTTTCCCTCGTCTTGCGACCCAACACAATCACATCCTTTGCTGCAGAGAGCCCCCTTTTCTGTTGGGGGACAACGGCTGAATCATGGAACTCTCCTGTGAGGGGCCCTACACACCTCGGGTATGAGGGGTGTGCATGGGGCTGTAGGCCTGCCCTAAACTGCTTCAGCGGGTTTAAAATTGATGCGATTTGCCCGTTTTTCCCTTTTTTGGGATTGGGTGTGCACTTGGCGTGTTTCATGTTCCACAGGCTATTCCCAACATATTGATCAGGTATTAGCTCTTGCCTTTGGGCTCTTGACACCGGCTCCTTCGGCTTCCTTCTATAGGCTAGTCGGTTAGGTTCTGGTTGCATCTCTTCAGGTTCTTTTTGATCTTGGGTCAGTGTACGCAGAGGTGTTGCTGCAAAAACATTCCGGATCCAATCTGACGCCTGGGGATATTCTAAGTTAAGGAATCTGCGACTAGACAACGTCTCTACCAGATACATCATTACTGAATTTACGTAACTCGTACATGTGGAATGTTGGGGATTGTGTGCCAGTTGGTGGATGGGCTGAGCAGCAGGAAGGCTGCTCCTGGTGGGGCTATGCTTTACCTCTTAACATCTGATCCTGAATAGGCCTGCTTAACCAATCAACCTGGATTTGGATCATCATTTATTTACTACATATTTTGGCGATTGTTAAACCTGGCATCTTTGGCGTGGTTTCCCCTATCTTTTTGCCTCTGCCTCCTGTATTTTTGATGCTGTGCTGGATTTTGTTTTTACTGGTTTAGATGCTTTGGGCACTTTGGCACTACTGATCAGTGTCAAAGTGCAAGTGCTCCCTGTGTAAATTGTTATTGTGACTGGTTATCCATGATTGGCATATTTGTATCACCAAGATGTCCCTTGTAAAGTGCACTGAGTGTGCCAGGGCTGGTGATACAAATGCTACTAGTGGGCCTGCAGCGCTGATTGTGCCACCCACATGAGTAGCCCTAAAATGGTGTCTCAGGCCTGCCACCGCAGTGCCTGTGTGCAGTCTGTGAACTGCCATGTCCTCCTGGTCAGTGTCCCCACTGACCAGGCCCAACCCTTCCCTTTCTGTACACATTGGTCACCCCTATGGAAGGCCCAAGGTACCCCCTTGGGCAGGGTGCAGTGTATGTGCAAGGTAGAGCATGTACTAGTGCAGGTGACATGCTCTGGTAGTGAATGACAGCCATTTTAGTTTTTCACTATTGTAAGGCTACCTTGCCCATAGGCTATCATGGGGGATGCTGGCTACACTGGCTACCAGCATGTCTTCCCACAGGAGCAAGGTAGGACATAAAAGTCTGGTATCCCTGCACTCAGAATTTAATAGCACATCTTTTAGGAAAGGTGTTTTTTAAGTCCTGTGTTTGAGAACAGCCCTTTTAGATAGTGGCTGTTCTCTTGTCTGACCTTTCTGTGTGCCTTGGCCTGTTTGTGAATTGACTGTCTGGTTTGTGAGTGACAGGGGTTGGGTGGGCCATCCCTGGGCTGAATAGCTCCATCTGCATCTAGAGTGGTGGGAGGGGGTAGCACCTGGGCCTGAATAGGGCTGTGCCTGCCTTCCACAATGCTGTCTCCACCTCCTGCTGGTCGGCTGACGACCCTGCCCCTCTCTCTGAAAGGAAAGGAGAGGCCAGGAACACAAAGTGCTTAAGGAACACCCAGAACTGATTCAGACCGGGCTCAAAGCCCTCCTGCACAAAGGAAACAAAGACTTTTAGGGGTATAAGTACAGGAAACCAGACTACAGAAAATTAGATCATCCTGGAATCAAAAAGGAACCTCTGCCAAGGAGAAAGCTGGAAGACTGAAGAAGGAAGAATGTCCTGCTGTTGCTTTGCTGGACTGACCTGCAGTTGCTTTGCTGCCAAGGAGAGAAGGACTTTGCTTGCTTGAAGGAATCTACAAGGGCCTGAAGAAGAGCTGGCTCCCTATTAAGAAGTCCCAGGAACAAAAGGTCTTCCCCACCAGATTCCCTGAACTCTGCAGAGAGAGTTCTGTCCTTCCTAGAGTGCTTGGGCCAGTTGTGGTGCCTCTGGAAGTTGTACCTGTGTTGGGAAGCCTGAAACCAAGATTTTAAAGACTTTCTTCAAGTTTTAACGCATCGCTCGCTTGCGGAATGCATCCCTGTCAGTGCGAGGAAATTCCCTCCGCTACGAAGGCCGAGATCAACGCAGCGCCTGTTGCGTCTGCCAGAGTCGTCGGATCCTTAGTTTGCGGGACGCACCAGTCCGGTGCGGGAAGATTACCATTGCTGCGAGTATCGTCACAGAGCCTGTCGTCACTGGGTGAGATCATCGCTCCGCTTGCAGACCGCATCACGACGCTGCGAGAGTCATCTCAGAGCCATCGCATCAAGGGGCCGTGAGAGGAGATCGCCGCTGAGCTGCGCGTTGTCGCCGCACTGGAGATCGCCGCCGCCCCGGAGATCGTCGCATCCTACCTTTTGCAAGCCGCTTCCACTGAAATCTCTGCACCGGAAATCCACGCAAGGAATCGCATCCCTCCAATAAAGACCGGAGTCACCGCAACACGCCCACCGGCTCCCCAGGGTCTCAGGAGTGACGCATTGCTTGCTTTTAAAAACACTACAGCTTTCACTTGGAACTTTTGTCGCATCTATAGGTATTGTTGGCTAAAATGTGACACAACTGTGGATTATTTTAACGCAACCTTAAGAACTCTTTTGAAACCATATTCTTGAACTGTGTATGTTGGATCTTTGTCGTTTTGGACTTGTGTAGTTTAGATTAAAATACCTTTATTTTTCTAAACTTTTGTGGAGTCAGTTTGTGGTGTTTTCACTGTGTTACTGTGAGTATTGGTACAAATACTTAGCACATTGCCTTTGATAAGCCTGACTTCTCATGCCAAGCTACCAAGGGGGTGAGCAGAGGTTATCTAAAGAGTGGTTCCTCCTTACCCTGACTAGAAGCAAGGGTCCCTATTTGGACAGGGGTACCTACCTCTGCCAACTAGAGACCCACAGTTCTAACAGCGATGATTTGAAAGACCTATGTCTGCAAGTAGAGTGGAAAAAAAGGAACAAATTCAGAGAAGAAAATAAATGTAAGGATCCTTTGAAACTTATAAAAGAATCTGCCTGTAAGGATCACATGCCACCTCAGATTGAAGAGTGAAGAAACTACTTGATGTAGAACACCGCTTTCTAGCAGCCCTGAGCCACACCAGTGACCAAGAGCTCAGTCGGCCCCAACCAGAGCATGCCAGTTCCTGCTAGAAGAGGCCCCTGTGTAGAGGATTTGACGTTTTTTTCTATTTGGTCTCCCTAACAACTTTGGAAAATGAGTTTTTGTTGGGAAGAGCATTCGCTGTCTTAGGGATTGTAATGGATTTCCAATTTGCATGGTCAAAATTAAAAAACTGATGGATCTACTTAGGAAGAAATTGGAATTTCAGCCAAGCTTACAACCATCTCGCCGCCGTGAGAGGAGGTAATTAGCAGTTTTGTGAAACAGCTCTGCTCACTTTTATACCAGCACTGCTCAAGTTCTTGAACGCGGAATGGTGAACTGTGAATTTATCTGTTGTGGCCCACACATCAACTTTTGGGAGTGGTGCTCTGCTAAAAGGAAGAGGATTGTGCTGAAGAGCTACTTGGCAGGTTGAAGAAGGATGAAGAGTTTGGGAAATATGTGTGTAATGTTTTGCAACTTTCCTGTTTTCACGTGTTCTTTCACAATCATTGTGCCGTATAATTATAAATTCTTCAACTGGCAACTGTCACTTACCTTCAACGGTCTATTCACCTTTTTTGTGGATTGCACGGGCCCTCCCTTCAGCTCGAGCAGCGTCCTGCAGCCTCCACGCTGAGCTGCTCAGACGTGGTGAGAGCCACCCTGTTCTACACCAAACTGCATGCCTCTTTCTTGTACATTGGTAATCGAGGTAGACGCTGTTTCCTGGACCTGACTGTCGGATGTTCTGACCTTCTCCTCAGTACTTCTGGAGCAGATAATCGGCAAATCTACTATTTCCCTGTGGGAGGGCGGGTTTGATAAACAGGCGAGGACGCTGTATAGGTTTTCGAACAGGAGGGTTTTTATTTTCAATAGTGGAAGGCAGGGATTGAGTAAGGGGCTTTTCCTCTGGTACCTCTTCTGAAGTGTTGGATGATGAGCTCGCGCTTGACAAGGTTCTCCGGCTGGGGGGTTCTTGCTCCTCTTCCTCTTTGTCAAGGTGATCTCCCCGGAGGCTCATAGGAAGAAAGAAAAGAGGAAGCCGTGAGATGGGTTTGTAGTAATGCGTGAGTGAGGTATACCTTCACCACACCCTGGTGTCGAAAGCGCTTTCTTTGGTGCTAAGGCTTAGGTTTAGTGAGGGAAGGGTCTGTTTTAGTGCCTAAGGGATTATGGGTGGTGTTTGGGGAAGTGCCCCGGAGCTTAGATTGCAGTACTGAAACGATTGTGTGCTAGGCCTTACAACCTTCTTTGTTGCTATTGCCACAATACTAGGGCTGAAGTACCAAAAGAACTCTCCAGCTACCTGTAACCCTCCCCGGTACCCCTTCTCTCTTCCCACAACCCCCCTCCCGGTTCCCTTGAGCTGCAGTCACTCACCGGCTCCACCTCCCCAGCATCCTCCGGGCACCACCAGTCTTCGTACCAGTTCTCCTTGGGTTCCTCAGTGCTTCCTGATGGTCCAGCGTCCTGCAACTCGGGTCCCGTGTCTTCCGTCCCGGGTCTCTCGTCTTCAGTCTCTGTTCCGTTTTCCTCCCTCTCCTGCTCCCTCGTCTTCCTTCCTGGTCTTTTCGCGCCGCCGGTCAATGACTCCTCCCCTTGATATTGGCCGTCTTTTATTGGGCCGTCATGAGTGTTTCTGGGGCCTCTCCGGGTTGCTTCAGGGTTATCCTTGACGTCGGCGTCTCTCTGAGAGGGGCATGGAGGTTGTAGTCCGCGAATAGAGTCTTGCTGTTCAACCCGCCACGAGGACTCCAACCCATTCACATTTCCTTGTTCACTCCCTTTCCTATGTTTCCTCTGACATCTATATAGCTGTAGCGAAAGAAACCATCTAAGTACTCTTTCATTGTGTCCTTTGATTCTAGCTAGCCATTCGAAGGGTGCATGGTCGGTAAAAAGAGTGAATTCTCAACCTTCTAGAAAATAGCGTAAGGATTCTATGGCCCACTTTATGGCCAGGGCCTCTTTTTCAATGGTAGCATCATTTTTCTCTCTGGGAAAAAGTTTACGACTGATGTATAGAATTGGTCTTTCCCCTTGGGGTGTCTCCTGAGACAACACAGCCCCTATACCCAGGCCCGAGGCATCTGTTAGCAATATAAATGGACGGGAATATTCGGGACTAATCAAAACTGTGTCTGAAAATAAAGACTTCTTCAGAGATTCAAAGGAGTGTAACTCCTGGGAGGGAGGGGATCCTAAAATTTCTTCAGTTCTGGCATTTTTCGGAAGCAAATCAGTTAAGGGGGCAGCCATTTGGGAGAACCCTGGGATAAATCTACGATAGTAACCAAGTAACCCAAGGAAAGCCCGTAAATCTTTTTGTTCTAGGTAAGGGTATCTGTGAGATGGCTGTGAGTTTTGAGGCCTGAGGTCTTATGACTCCTTCCCTGAGTAAGTACCCTAGGTATTGAACTATTTGGGCAGCCATGTGGCTTTTGGCTGTATTTATCTTTAGTCCATGTAATCCTAACGTCTGGATGACCTGTGATAGATGTATCAAATGTTGCTCCCAGGTGTCGCTATAAATGATATCATCTATATAGGCACCAGCATAGTTCTCATGGGGTTTTTAATATCACGTTCATGGCCCTCTGGAACCTTGCTGGGGCTCCATGTAAGCCAAAAGGCAACACTTTGAACTGGTATAGACCATCTGGGGTCGAGAATGCTGTTTTTTCTCTATCCTGTTTCCGCAGTGGCACCTGCCAATACCCCTTACACAAATCTAAAGTGCTGATATACTTGTCTCTGCCTATTCTTTCCACCATTTCATCCACTCGTGTAAGGGGGTAGGTGTCTAATTCTGATATCTTATTGACTTCAGTGAAGTCAATACAAAAACATACCGACCCAACTGGTTTTGGCACCAGAACAATGGGTGAATTCCACTCACTCACAGAGGGTTCAATGATGTCCATCTATAACATCTTTTGTATTTCTTCCCTTATGGTTTGACGACGTGCTTCAGGTATACGATAAGATCTCAAACGGACCCGCCTGCCTGGAGGAGTTTTTATTGTATGTTCAATAAGGTTGGTCCTACCTGGGGAGGTGGAAAAGGTATTGGCAAGGGTTTTTTTTTTTAAACATATTTTATTGAAAAGTACAACAATGGGCTGTGCGCCACACATTTCACAATCAATCCGAACCACCGCCCCCGGAAGGGAGTATCAAAAGGGTATACCTGCCCGTGTAGGCCAGCAAAGTAGCATTATGGCGCATGTAGAACAATTGACCGTAGAAAAATACTGTTTCCATAAGTCATCATGCCATCATTGTCAGAGATTATAAAACATACAAAATACCTAAAGAAAAGGAACCAAGAACCCCCCCAAGACTCGGTAACACAGAGAGTACAACATAGGGCATCATTGGCCGCAGTCTATCCCTTCTGGTATCGACTATAGCAGTGCACCACATCCGTGGTCAAGCAAGTAGCTCTCACGCATTGCCCATCTTAATTGCTCCACAATATAACAGAGATCCTTCAAACTGGACTCCTGCAAGGGAGCATTCCATAGTGGCATGGCTCTGGATCCCAGAGGCCTCTGCCGCAACCCACCAAAAAGTACATAGAGCACTGAGCATTGGGAGACATAAACCAGAGAGCCAGGGAGCGGAGTTTTATCGAGCCATTAACAAACATAACTCCCCCCCCCCCCCACCCCCCACCCCAAAATGTGCAATAGTTCACTGGGATCGAGTCACAGAAACACGTAGGAGCAGAAGACCCAACGCCTTAGTGGCGCACAGAAGAAGGTCCACACAACCACACCCCACCATAGGCCCGCCCACCCACTTCTTCTCACCCTTCCCACCATACCCCCCCACCCAGGAACCCTAGATCAACCCCCAGGGAGGTCCGCAGGCGCAGCCGGGGCGTCCAGCCACAGTTCTCTATAATCTGCCCACCTCTTCCATATCTTGTAATGTTTGCATGGGCAACCACGGGCCAGGAAGATGGGTTGTTCCAGCCCCATATTAAAGTCCATGCCATTTTTCCAAGCCGAGATCGGCGGAGCCTGGGCGTCCCTCCATCTCCTAGCAATATCTCGCTTTGCTAAGGTAAGCCCCAGGAGCAACAAGTGACATTTATGTGCATTACCTCCGACCCCCTCCATGACATGTAAGAGAGCAAGCTGTGGGGTACGCGAAAGCGTCCACCCCAGGACCTCCGACAGACATGAGAACACCCCCTGCCAGAAGCGATCCAAAGCAGAGCATGACCACACCGTGTGCTGGAACGTGCCCTCCTCTCGTCCACACCGTAGACATTCCAGGGAGGCCACCATCCCCGCCCGCCACAGCCGGACCCTCGTGAAATAGACCCGGTGGAGGTATTTGAACTGGATAAGCCTGAGACTCATGGCAATTGCCGCCCCCCGCGGAGCAGCTAGGGCCTCCCTTCAGTCCTCCTCCTCCAGAGTGCCCACATCCACCTCCCACGTCCCCTGCAATTCCTCTAAGGTCGGAGCACTGTGTGTAACTAGAGATTGATAGATCTTCGAGATGTTCTTAGCTTCAAGATCTCCCATAAAGACCTTGGCTTCGAGGGGGCTGAACTCCGGCAGGGTGACAATACCCTCTAAACTGGGGGTCCGCACATGACGGAGCTGTAGATAGCGGAAGAACTGAGTTCTAGGCATGCCGAACTCCCTCTGAAGCTCCGAGAAGGACCGAAGGGACCCACGCCGCACCACATCTCCCAGGGTCGAAACCCCAATTGCATTCCATCCCTTGAAGCCCTGCAGGGTCGCCAGTCCTGGGAGGCCCCCATTGTGCCACAGCGGGGTTTCCTCCGTCAATATATTCCACCGCCCTATGCGTTTCAGAGACTGTTTCCAGATACGAAACACCAGGCGCGTAACCGGCGGCAGAGCCCTCTGCAGCGGCGCAGAGTAGAGAATGGTGTGTAGAGCATGCGGGTCCATCAGGTAACGCTCCAGCACGTATGCTGGGTTCCCTCTGTCCCCATACCACCATTCATTCAGCACAAGGAGGTGGGAGGCATGATAGTAAGACAGAACATCGTAAGTCGCTAGTCCTCCACAGTAGGTAGAGAGAAAGCATTTACATATTGCCACCCGCACCACTCCACCCCCCCAAAGGAACTGCCCCAGCACCGAATTCACCTGCTGAAACCATTTGGGCGCTATCGGAAATGGGTAGTTTTGCATCTGGTATAACAACCAGGGGAGTGTGACCATTTTAAAAATCGCCGACCGGCCGTAGATTGTGAGAGGCATGCGCGACCAGAGTTTCATATCCGCTCGGGCACGGTCCCACACCGGGGCCAGATTCCGCTCCCAAGCCACCTCAGGCCTGTCTGTCAGGAACACACCTAGATACTTAATGCCTCCGTCGGCCAGCTGCAACACGGCGGCCCAGGGTCCCACTGTCCAGGAACCTCCCAGGACCCACAAAGTAGACTTCCGAGGGTTCATGTACAGCCCGGAGGACTCCCCGAAGATACGCATAATCTCCAGGATCCGAGGTCCCGATCTGTCCAGTTCGGTTAAGAAGAGGACATCATTGGCGTACAGCGCAATTCTGTCAGAGACACCGGGAGCCCAGTCCAGCCCCTTCAGCTGCGCGTCCATTCGCCCTCAGGCCGCCAGCGGCTCCATCCCTAGGGCGAATAAATATGGCGACAGGGGGCAGCCCTGTCTAGTACCGCGCTTCACCGAGCCACACTTACCGCCGCGGTCCGATCAGTATACAGGAGGAAGATATAGGATAGGAATCGGGGTCCGAAATTAAGTCGGCGCAGCAGGGAAAACAGGTAGACCCAACTGAGGGAATCAAAGGCCCGATCCATGTCCGCCAAAACGAAAGCAGCCGGGACTGCAAACCCTCGGGCCGCTGCCAGCGCCACGTGAGCCCTCCGGATATTATGCTGCGTCGCCCGCTGGGGCATAAAGCCTGCCTGATCTGGGTGGACTAAGGACGAGATATGGGGCAAAAGGCGATTTGCCAGGGCTTTGGCCAGCACTTTGGCCTCCACATTTAACAGGGAAATCGGGCGGTACGACGCATGGTGCTCCGGAGGCCTGCCCGGCTTCTGAACCAGAACCACTTCTGCATGCCTCCAATCTGGGGAAGCCGGCCCACCTCCCTGGATTCTTCTACCACCACCCGATAGTGAGGGGCTAGTTGAAGAAAACATCTCCTAAAAAATTCACTGGGGAACTCATTAGGACCAGGGGCCTTTCCTGAATTAAGCTCCCCCAGAGAACTACCCAGTTCCTCATCCGAAAGGGGAAGGTCCAGCTGCTGACCCGTCTCATCAGAAACCGCCATCGGCGGAAGGTCCGCAATGAACCTCTCCACCCACTCCTCCACCAGGCTTTATTGAGGGGCATACAGGGCCGCTTAGTAATCGGCAAAGCTATCTGCTATAACCTGGGGATGCACCAGCGGCGCACCACTTACATCAAGCACTCCCGGGAGGGCCTGGGGGCTAAAAGTACCCTGGCACAGCCTATGCAACATTCTGCCCGATTTATCCCACCATTGGCAGATCCTGCTGCGTGTCGCCAGCCAAACCTGCTTCGCTTCTTCCAGAAGGATGGCGGCATAGGACTGCTGCGCCTGGAGCAGGCATCGCACCCCCCCAACCCCATTTGCCTCCCTTCTCTGGCAGTCCAGCCTTTCAATCTCCACTTCTGCCCGGACCAATCCTCCCTACACTGCCGGAGAGCCGCCGTACACCAGGCTATATCCACACCCAGGAGGGGTGGGCTTCATTGCTTCCCAGACCGTCGCTGCACTAGACACAGAGCCCACATTTGTGACAAGGAAGTCTGCAATCGCAACCCACATACTATTATCATATCCTTCATTCAATAAGTGCCACGCTGAGAGGCGCCAACAGAAGGGCAACCGCCTCCCATCCAGTTGCAGTACCACATAGATCGGGGAGTGGTCAGACAGCCCACTCGGGAGAATGCCAGCAAAGGCCACCCGTGGGGCCACCCCCTTAGGAACAAAGAGGTAGTCTAACCTGGAGAATGACCCATTAACCGGCGATAGGTAGGTGAACCCACTCTCCGTGCCATGGCAAAGCCTCCATGTGTTCACCCAATCAAGACTGGAGACCAGCGCGTGCAATCTCGTGGGATGAGTGCCCCACCCCCCCCGCACCAGCTCTGTGTCTGTCCTGGGAGGGATCCATACCATCGTTCCAATTCCCCCCTATAGCCGACACCACTTCAGGCATGTCGGACCATAGCGTCAAGAAGCGCTCCACTAGATGCCACTGCAAGGGGGGTGGGGCGTAAACACATCCTAGCACAATCGGGACATCTCTAATCTTCCCCCGACAAAAACAAAGCGCCTCTGTCCATCCAACCACTGCTGTATATGTATGTAGGGGACCCTGCGATGGATAAGAATGGCAACCCCCCTGGACCCTTGTGTAAAGCCTGCATGAAATACTTGGTAGCCATACCGCTGTAAACAAAGAACCTTGGAGCCCATCAGATGGGTTTCCTGCAAGAGGAGTACGTCCGCCCCTACCCTCTTGGCATGACGCAGCACCGCACCCCGCTTAATTTTGTCAAGGAGCCCACGAACATTCCAGCTGACAATACGGAGGGCGCCTGTGGACCCCGGAACAGTTATCAGCTCACTAGCCATTTAAGAGCGCACAAATCTTTGGCCCCATCCTGTAGACCAGATGGAGAGTGAACCCTCCATACGAAACCCAGTACACAAGTGCATTGCAACCCCCAACCCAAACAACCCCAACCCGCAACATCCCCCCACCCATACCTCAAGGAACACTGAAGTACATGTTGCGGTGAGACGGGGACCAGGCCCGCAACGGGGGGACCCGGGCCCATCCCACCAATGGATCCCTAAGTTACCTCCCATGACAGTCCAACCAGCTGCCTACGGGTGTAGAGCCAATAGGTTCAGAGCCCGCTCACGGGCTCCCTCAGTAATCCTGCAAAATGGGTCACATGGTCCAGTTAGGAGGACTCCTCTACTTGATGTTCGCTGGCCGGGACTGACGAGTCAGCGCTCGGCAGCTGCTTCGCCGCTTCGTCCACCAACGCTGGACTGCAGGACAGAAACCGCCTCTGAGATCTAGCTTTCCTGCTACCCCATCTGCGCTGTCTCTGCGAGCCCTGCTGCAGCCCCTCGCTCACGGAAGAGTCGGAATGCCGTCCAGGCGGCGTATGGGCCCTAACCCGCACAGTTTCATCCGACCACTTAAAGACATCTTCCGGAATATCAAAGAACAAAGTGCGGGACTGGAACACCACCCGGAGGCGCGCCGGGAACAGCAGGGCATACGGCAACTTGAGTTCGCGCAGCCGGGCCTTGGCCGCCAGGAAGGATTGGCGCTGCTGTAGTCTGGGAACACCAAGATCCGCTGATTGTCATAGAGCAGAGGTTCCTTGGCTCGTGCCTGCTTCAGAATTGTGTCCCGATCAAAATAATTCAAGAGCCGCGCTATGACTGGGCGGGGCCGAGCTCCCACCGGCGGCTTCTGGGTGAGCGCCCTCTGCGCCCGCTCGACCACAAAGCAGCGCGATAAGGTATCCGGACGGAGCCAGCTCTCCACCCACTGCGTAAGGAAGCGCTCTATGTTGCCAGATTTGCATCCCTTCGGAAAACCCACGAAGCGCAGGTTGTTGCGCCTGGCCCTTCCTTCGGCATTCTCAACACGCAGCGGCAGGCCCCTCTGCGTAGTCTCCAACTTCACCACCCTCTGCTTAAGGATAGCGACATCATCCTCCACTCCCGACACGCGTTCCTCCGCCTCCGTTATACGGGACACTGCATTGCGCAAGTCCTGACGCAGCAGCATTACATCCGACCCAACTGCGCTGATCTTAGCGTCCAGCATGTCCCTGGATTGGGTGATCGCCGCCAGCAGTGCTGCATTGTCTGGCGGGGCCTCCTGTGTCTGGCCCGCCGCGCCCGCCTTCCCGGGCCCGGTGAATTTGTCTATGGGTCCCTGTGTAGCCGGGGCGCTGCCTCCCTTGCCCCTCGTCATGGCGAGTGCCCACTAGGGGGCACCCGCCGAGGCACCCGGGAATGGGCCCTCCGCCGCAGTTCCCAGTACCCGAGACAGCAAAGGTAGGTTCTCCCGAGCCAGACGCCCGAGCTGGTCCCAGTTAGGGCCACCTCTGGGGAGATGACCCCGATGTCCGGCAGGGAAGATGGGGGGATCTGTGCCACCAATGCCTCCGGTATAATGGGCCCCTCGCTGTAATCGCCGGCGCCAACGATATGGCTACCCCTCCGGGTCGGGCGCATCACTGCTCTGCCGCGTGTGCCCCGCAGAATACACAGTCTCAGGCCACTGCTCTACTCTCCACCGCCAGTGGCGCCAGATGAAGTCGGGCCCGCAGCTCCAGGCCTCCTGCACAATCCTCGGGCCGCGCCTCCCTGACGTGGATCGCTGCGGCTGCCCAGGTCGCACCCAGCACGCCACCACTCACCGCCGCGGCCCGATGAGACCGCTGATCATATCCGCCGCCAGAAATGGGGTGACGCTGGGGAATGGGACCCCTGCTCCACGCCCCTGCAGAGCAACTGTCACCGTCCCCAACGGCCAAGATGGCGGCCACGGCTCCCAGGGCTGCCGCGTCGCCGGCCCCCCGGCTCAGCAGGGTCCGAGGCTCGAAGCGGAGCGCTCCCCCACCGGATTCTCCCCGGGGGAACGTCTCCCACAGGGGTCCGGACCGATCTACCCCGGTCAAAGCTAGCTGCCGCCCGTGACCAACCGCAGGCCGTCTGCCGCCTTCCTTCCGCCGGGCGCCGCCCACCGCTGCCTCCCGGGCCTTCTCTATGGCAGTCCCCGGCTTCTGATATGGCCACTAGGTTGCGACTCTCCGGAGCGGCTGCACCGGCTCACGAACCCGCAAGCTTTAAGGATCGGGGCACCGGAATGTGTCTGCTAGGGTCGGGAGACCATATGCCCCCTCCAAGACCAATTACACGGCCGAGGGAGCCAGGATTAATGCAGGATGAGTTTTGGGCTGGACGGAGCTCTCTAACTCGCGTCCGCCATGTCTGCCCGGCAAGCCACTCCCTCAACGATTGGCAAGGGGTTTTAATACCTTGGATAGGTCTTTTTTTAGTGTTACGGGCAGATCCGGGTCATACATTGGTGAAACAAGGATGCTGGTGTTCCCGCTACGTTTACAGTGGCTGGTAAAGGCCCTTCCCACTTTTTAAGCAAATTATCATGGTAAATCTGGGAGAGGTGCTTACGCGGATCGGTTTCGACACGGTAAGTCACTGGAGTCACCCTTTCGACTACTTCGTAGGGACCCTGCCATTGCCCCAGTAATTTTTGATCTGCGGATGACATCATTAGTAACATAAAGTCCCCCACTTGGAAAGATCGTTCCTTGTTTTTTTTATCATACTGTCTTTTTTGGGCATTCTGCGCACCTTCCAGATTATTCCGGACAATAGTCCTGATCTGGCTCAAGTGAGTCTGTAAATTGGCCACGTATTCGGTCAAGGGTTGTAGATTATTTGGCTTGGTTTCCGATTGTTCCTGAGCCATATCCAACAAGGTGCGGGGTGTGTGTCCATATAATAATTTGAAAGGGGAATACCCAGTGCTTTTTTGTTCCATACATCGTATGGCAAATAATGCCAAGGGCAATAGGTCTTCCCATTTTCTTGTTTCTAAAGCTAACAGTTTTTTTAGGGTGGTCCTAATGGTGGCATTATATCTCTCTACCAACCCATCTGTTTGTGGGTGATAGGCAGCTGTTCTGATCTGCTTGATTCCTAACTGTGTACAGACCTGCTTCATCAATCTGTATACAAAAGATCTCTTTTGGGAATCCAACCCTTGAAAACACACCAATCATGGCTTTGGATATGTTAGCAGCGTCTGGACGATGTAGGGGTATGGCCTCAGGGAAACGTGTTGCATAATCTACTATGACAAGTCCATACCTACACCCACTTCGAGATGGTAACAAAGGCCCTATTATGTCCATACCTATACGGCGGAAAGGCTCATCAATAATAGAAAGTGGATGTAATGGTACCCAAGGAGGTTGGTAACGGCTATTTCGTTGACATACTGGACATTCCCTACAGTATTTTTTGACCTGTTGGTATATTCCTGGCCAATAGAACTTTTCTAGGATCAACTTTTCTGTCTTTTCTGTTCCGAAATGACCCCCTAGTAAGTGGCTATGGGCTAAATATAAGACCTTTTCCCTGAAGGGGCCTGGAATCAACAACTGTGCGTTTTGAGTAGGGCTTCCTTTCCTATATAATAACCCATTGCTCTTAAAAAAATAAGGACCTACATGTTGGGGGTCTTCGCCTTCAAGGGCCTTATTCCATGCTTCCTGTAACACTGGATCTTCTCTTTGAGCAGCGTGGAAATTTCTGTCTGTCTCCCAAGGGTTTTCGTCAGGTATGATATGTAATACTATTGGACTTTTCCCTTTTTCGACCCTCCTTTCTCGCCGACTTTATGATTTTCGTAGGTGGCCACTCTTTTTCCACATCTTTATAAAAAAGGGCGGATGATAACCAGTCTTCTTCCGAGGAAGAGGCACCTTGCAACAACTGGGGCAACTTAGGATAGTCATTCCCCAGTATGGCTTGTTCAGGTAAGCGTGGTATCAAACCTACAGTTAAAGTGGTTCCTGAATCTTGGGGATGTTGTATTTGAACCTGAGCTGTGGGATAGGGTTTCTTGTCCCCATGCACACACCGAATAGCCACAACCCCATCTATTGGTCCTACATTGTTACCTAGGTCTTGGGGTCTTACTACACTATGCAAACATCCCGTGTCTGCTAGGGCAGTTACTGGTTGCCCATTTACTGATACTGGGCATCTATAGGGTGGTGATTTCGTTTCTGTAGGGGAACAGTAATAATTGCAGGCCATCCCTATTTCCATTGGTTCCTCCTTTTGAGGACAGAACCTAGCAGTGTGTTCTATTCCTCCACATTGGAAACATTGCGGACCCATGGACTTGGAAGGGGGTCGGAAAAAAGGAGTACTGGGCACAGTACTGGGTACAATAGCCAGGGGTTCGGGTTTCTTCACTAATGGGGCACGAGGTGACAGTTGTTACATGGCCCCCAGCTTTTCCAGTGGGCTCCTCTTCCCCTTTTTGTATGTCCTGGGCTCTGTTATAAGCAATAGCTATCTCAACTTCGGTTTGTAAGGTAAGATTAGCTTGTTCTCTGACCCAGCATTGTATGAGGGTGTAGGGAGGTTAAATACTGTTCTAAGTATATTTTGGCCATAAACCCATCCTTGACAGTGGTAGCTGGCTTTAACCACCGGTCAGCCATATCTTTCACCCTGAAGTATAAAGCACGAGGGGTTTCTTGTGGGCCTCCTTAATCTGTCTTAATTTTAGCCGATACGTTTCATCGTCTACCCCTAATCTTTCCATGATACATTTCTTTATATCACAGAAGGGGACAATCCCTTGCAGAGTAGCGGCTTGATATGCTGCCTGGAGATCTCCAGACAGAAGAGGGCCTAAATATTGTCCCCATTTCTCTGCGGGCCAGGATGCTGCGGTTGCCATTCTTTCAAAGTTATTGAAGAAAAAATTGGGATCCTCTCCTGTCGCATATCGTTGTAATACTACGGACGGTAAAGTTGTGGGACCTCTCTGTTGACAAAGGCCCTCTGTAAGCTTGTCCATGGCAGCTCCATGGGTTTGACCTTGTTCTGTAAGTGCTTGTTGGAACTTGCCACGATCTTCTTCAACGACAGTAAGGAAGCGTTCGATCACTTTACCCAAATGTTCCTTGTTTTCGGCCATTTTCGCCAACGCGGCCTCCATTCTGCCTCTCAATCCCACTTCTGACACCACTTGTGGGAGGGCGGATATGATAAACAGGCGAGGAGGCTGTATAAGTTTTCGAACAGGAGGGTTATTTTCAATAGTGGAAGGCAGGGAATTGAGTAAGGGGCTTTTCCTCTGGTTCCTCTTCCGAAGTATTGCGATTGACAAGGTTCTCCGGCTGAGGAGTTCTTGCTCCTCTTCCTCTTTGTCAAGGTGATCTCCCCGGAGGCTCATAGGAGGAAAGAAAAGAGGAAGCTGTGAGATAAGGGTTTGTAGTAATGCGTGAGTGAGGTATACCTTCACCACACCTTGGTGTCGAAAGAGCTTTCTTTGGTGATAAGGCTTGGGTTTAGTGAGGGAAGGGTCTGTTTTAGTGCCTAAGGGATTATGGGTGGTGTTTGGGGAAGTGCCCCGAAGCTTAGATTGCTATTGCAGTACTGAAACGATTCTGTGCTAGGCCTTACAACCTTCTTTGTTGCTATTGCCACACTACTAGGGCTGAAGTATCAAAAGAACTCTCCCGCTACCCGTAACCCTCCCCGGTACCCCTTCTCTCTTCCCACAACCCCACTCTCGGTTCCCTTGAGCCGCAGTCACTCACCGGCTCCGCCGCAACTCTCCAGAGTTGCGGCCGCTCCCCAGCATCCTCCGGGCACCACCAGTCTTCGTACCAGCTCTCCTCCGGCTCCTCGGTGCTTCCTGATGGTCCTGCATCCTGCACCTAGGGTCCCGCGTCTTTCTTCTCGGGTCCTGTGTCTTTCTTCTCGGGTCCCGCGTCTTCAGTCTCTGTTCTCTTTTCCGCACTCTCCCGCCCGCTCGTCTTCCTTCCTGGTCTTTTCGCGCTGCCGGTCACTGACTCTTCCCCTTGATATTGGCCGTCTTTTATTGGGCCGTCATGAGTGTTTCCGGGGCCTCTCAGGGTTGCTTCCCGGTTATTCTTGACGTCGGCGTCTCTCTGTAAACAAACAGGAGGGGCATGGACGTTGTTTTTTACGGGGAAAGCGTGAAGGTCTGTGTTGAGCCACTTTTTGTATTTTTGCAGTGTTTGGACAGTGAGTGAAGTCATTTTTTGCATTTAGTGTTGTACATTTGTTCCACACTTACCACCCTTACTTAGGGTAAGGGTGAAGGGCAGTGGTTTTGCCAAATATTGTTACTGTTGTGTGGCAGTCTGAAGCTACATTGCATAGAGTTTTTGTATTTATTTCCACCCAGACAAGGGGTTAGGATGAAGGGTAGAAGATGAGCCCTTTTAGGGTCTGAGGGTCTTTTTAACTTTCATTGCTATTCTTACCATTTTTATAAGATTGCATGTGGTGTGAGTTTTTTTCACTAGTAATTGATGTTCTTTTCTGGGTTCGTGTGGACTTTTATTCCACACTTTCCACCTATGCTTCAGGCTTTGGTGAAGGCCTGCTTTTATATTGCTCTAGTGATTTTCTTCTTATTTTACTACGAAGTTGGATGTAGAACTTTGTTGTTCCTTTCTGGGTTTGTGTGGACTGTTATTCCACACTTTCCGCCTATGCTTCGGGCTTGGGTGAAGGGCAGCTGTGATGCTGTTTGTTCTGTGTGGGGCGGTCTTCCACCCTTTCTTACTGTGTGTTTTTGTTGTTGTTGAATGTTTCTCTGCTACACCTTGTGGTTGGCACCCTATTTACTTTTCTCATGTTTGCCATGCCAGCTAGCATGTTTTAGGTATCCGGGTTTGTTTGTGGTTTGTGGTGTAGTAAAGCATGGATTTAGCTGTGGTAGAAAGGGAGATGGTACATGAGTGTATTCTTCTTATAGCACTTGTGTTCCTTTTCCTCTCTCTTTATTTTATTTCTTGTGCATGAAATTTTCCACCTATTATCTTCATGCTGACGTATCAGATCGTTGCTATGTTGCTTATTTGTTTCATTGGTTCTGATACCATTCTGTTGCATGCTATTGTTCCTATGTCATTCTTTGCTTGCATCAGTCTTCATTGTCATTCCGTTTAGAGTTCATTTGTAAGTAATATAAAGAAAGGAGATGTTATAGCTGCTGCTCAGCCACAGTGACTGTGGTGACAGAATGTCGGTGAGTGGAAGGTTGGTGAGTTTGTGAGTCAGTTGGTGGATGGGCTAAGCAGCAGGAAGGCTGCTCCTGGTGGGGCTCTGCTTTACATCTTAACATCTGATCCCGAATAAACCTACTTAACCAATCCACCTGGAATTGGATCATCATTTATTTACTACATTGATGAATCACCCTTGCAGATGGTTAGCTATACAGTGAACAATGCAGGATATGTACATTATACATTGGTGGACCCCATGTGGCACCCACCTTCTGTGATGATTAAAGCTTTGGAAGTGGCCGGTTTCTATGTTTTATTGGAAAGGTAAATATTTCAATAGAAGCCCCTTTGTAGGTGAGAAACCATGTGAAGGAAGTAGTTGAATTGTGAGGATTTAGGATATGGGACTTTAGGCATCTCCAAGCCAAGAGACATTTGGGGAGGAGTGCAGTGTTATACATTGCCTAATTAAGCTAAGACTTTGAATTTTCTCCTCTTAGAATTTAAAATTCTACACATGATATACTACTCCAGAATCCCAACTTAAGTTCTTTGGATATGTCGCCTTCCCACTCTGACTGCTTTCAGGAGGGCACTTTCTGTCACATAATATGGCAGTGTCCCAGGATCTAGGCTTTTTTTGAGAATGAGGGTTATACAGGAGATTTAGAAATTACTAGATACAGTTGACTGTAAATGTGGCACATCTAGATATAGAAATCAGTAGATAGTGTTTGGTATTTGTAGAAATGCACATACAGAAACATGTGTTGTAGCCCTAAATAGGGGCAGTTAACGGTCATCTGAAAGAGACAGGTTAGTGATAGATTCCTTACCTTAGAATATCCCCAGGTGTCAGACTGGATCCGGAAACTTTTGCGTAGCAGTAACCTTGCGCGTCGGTAGGCGTCGTCTGCGGCTCCGTGTCCGTCGTCGGCGTCGTGGGCGCCGTGATGACGTTGTCGAAGTACTTAGACGCCGCCTCCGCGTGCTGACGTCAGTTCTTCTTTTTTCCGCGCCAGCAAGCGCAGATCTGGAAAAAGCAGTAACCCTTAGTCAATTTTCGACCATTGTTCGAAGTCTTCTCAACTCCGATCGGTGCCGTAGGGATGCCTGGTTTCAAGCACTGTGAGGATTGCGACCGCATGATGTCGGTCACGGATCTGCACCACCTGTGCCGAACTTGTCTGGGCGTCGACCACAACGACAAGGCCTGCTCCGACTGCCGGGCCCTCTCTTCGAAAGCCAGGCGGGAGCGGTCCCGCAGGTGACTCGAACTCCGGCAGTCGGCCTGCGCCGCATGAGGTCGCGGTCCCACGAGAGGTTGAGGGACAGGTCGCGGGGACGGAGCTACCACAGCTCTGGGAGTCGGCACCACTCCTCCGGGTCGAAGTCGTCAGGTGAGAAGCACAAGAAGTCGAAGAGGCGTCATCGCTCTTCTGACTCCCCCTGACGCTCGCGCGATGCGGCCAGGTGTTCGGGTGACACCACCCACGCGGCTCCTTCGGAGTCGCGGGCGTTGCGACCTGCCCCACACCCTCCAGTCCCTGGGCAGAACGCGACGCCGGAGGAGATCGAGCGCTTCCTCATGGCCATGAGCTCCCTTTCTCCTCCGTCGGGCTCCGTGGCGCCTCCGGGCCCAGCGGACCCGTCTGTGGCCCCTAGCGGGTCGGGGGCTTCGGCCCAGACGCCGTCGGGTGCTTCGGCCCCGACGCTGCCGGCGCCTTTGGGCCCGGCGCCGCAGGACCCCCCGACACCGCCGGCGCCTTCGGGCCCGGCGCCGTAAGGTCAAGCGGTCCCGACGGCGCCGGGGCTTTCGGGTCGGTGTCGCGGGACTCCACTGGACCTTCGTCGGGCTCTGGATCGTCACCGGTGGACCTTACGACCCCCCGGCGTCGGTCCGTATGGTGTCACCCCCGGCGCCGTACTCGGGCGGTGCCGGCCCCGATGCCTCCCTCGCTCCTGTTCCGGCGCTGGAACGGCGCCGCTGGGCGCCGCTTTCGACGCCATTTGGAGATTTCCACTTCTACGAACAGGACCCATTGATTGACAACCCTGAGTATCAGGAGATGGATGATGAGGAGGATTGGGAGGGGGTCTGAGGACCCTCTGACCAAGGAGTGTCAGTCTTATGAATTCTGGGCAGGAGACCTTGGGGAATCCAGTGGCCTGGACACCTCTCCAGACACTGGTCTTGTCTCCCCTCCTACCGTGGCTTCGGAGGAGGGAGCAACATATAGTTTGGTGTTGACGAGGGCTGCCAAGGCCCTGGGCCTTGAGCTCCCCGTCGCGGCCGTGAGGACTAACCTCCTTACTGAGGTCCTTAAACCGCAGTCAAGCTCGGCCGAGCCTCTGCTGCCCTTTAATGAGGCCTTGACGGACGTTCTTTTGGGCACTTGGTCCAGGCCCGCTACGGGTTCGCCCGTAGATAGGAATGTGGCCAGACGCCACCGCCCGGCCCCTGGCGACCCATGTTTCCTGTCTGCCCACCCCACCCCGAGAGTCTGGTCATCCAGGCCTCAAATTCCTAGACCGCATTCCTGTTGGCCCCGCCGGACAGGGAATCCAAGAGGTATGAGAATTATGGAAAGAAAATATTCTCCTCCCTTAGTTTGGGACTGAGGTCTTCCAGCACCGCCTGCCTCTTGTGCCGCTACACCCACTCTCTGTGGGTGACGGTGGCGGAAGTGCTGCCAGAGTGCCCGTTGGAGGTACGGGCCAAACTCGGCCAAACCCTTGTGGAGGGCCGAGACGCAGCCAAATATTCTATACGGTGTGGACTGGATACCACCGACTCGCTAGGCAGAGCGATGGCTACGACGGTAGCGGTCAGACGCCACGCCTGGCTGAGGTCCGCCAACTTTTCGGCAGATGTCCAGAACACTCTAATGGACATGCCGTTCGATGGCCGTCGCCTTTTTGGCGACAAGGCAGACCATGCGCTTGAGCGCTTTAAGGACTCCAGGGCTGCAGCCAAGTCCTTGGGCCTCTCGGCCCCGCGCCAGCAAATGGGTGCCTTTCGCTCCTTTCGTGGCCAAGTAAGGGGCACCCCCACACGTGCTGCCAGCCACACGCCGCAGACTAACATCCAGCGCGATGGCGGACGTGGAAATCGCCATGGAGGCGGCCGGGGACAACGGCAAGGCCAGTCCACTCCTTCCCCCGCTGCATCTGCCTCTAAACCCTCCTAGTCCGTGATTCTCAGCCCATGTGACGCCAGTGGGGGGGGCAGGGTTCGCCATCACCACTCTCACTGGCGCACTGTCACTTCGGACAGGTGTGTGCTGCAGATCGTCCGGAGGGGCTACTCCCTCCCCTTCTAGACGACCCCTCAAGCCATGCCACCGCAATACCACCGCGTGTCGGGGAATCACTTGCGGCTCCTGCAGGAGGAAGTTTCTGCCCTCTTGGCCAAGGGGGCCATCGAGCGCGTTCCTGGGCCAGAAGTAGGACGTGGTTGCTACTCCCACTACCTTCTGGTACCCAAGAAGGGCAAAGGGGGCCTACGCCCTATCTTGGACCTAAGGAACGTCAACGGCTTCCTCCGGAAGGAGAAGTTCAAATGCTGACTCTGGCTCAGGTCTTAGCTGCCCTGTACCCAGGAGACTGGATGGTAGCGTTGGACTTGCAGAACGCCTATTTCCACATCCCCGTCCTGCCGGCCCACCGGCGTTGCCTGCGGTTCACGGTAGGCCGCGAGCACTTTCAGTTTACCGTGCTCTTCTTCGGCCTTACCAGCGCCCCACGGGTGTTCACGAAAGTGATGGCGGTGGTCGTAGCTCATCTGCGCTGGTTAGGGGTTTCAGTCTTTACCTACCTCAACGACTGGTTGTTGAAGGCAGGCTCGCCCCAGGATGTCGTCAGCCACCTCCAGACGACGGCAGACCTCTTGCACCAGCTGGGGTTCTCCATCAATGTGCCGTAGTCACACCTGTGCCCCTCTCAGAAGCTCCTTTTCATCAGAGCGGTTCTCTACTCGGCGCAGTTTCGGGTTTACCCACCCGAGCAGCGGGTTCGGGATATACAGGCTCTGATTCCAATCTTCCAGCCTTTATCCCGGGTTTCGATCAGGTTGACGCTGCGGCTTCTGGGGCTGATGGCTTCCTGCATCCTTCTGGTGCATCACGTACGGTGGCGGATGCGGGCTCTGCAGTGGGACCTTAAGTTTCAGTGGGCCCAGCATCAGTGCAACCTGTCCGACCATGTCCTAATCTCGGAGGGCACTGCGAGACAGTTGCAGTGGTGGCTCACGGACCGCGATTGGGTCAGCGGCAGATCCCTCTCCCTTCCCCACCCGGAGCACGTAGTTGTGATGGACGAATCCCTCCAGGGCTGGGGAGGCCACATGGGAGAGGCGGAGATCAGAGGCCTCTGGTCTCCGGCGGAGACCCGGATCCATATCAACTTTTTGGAGCTGCGGGCGATTCGTCTAGCACTGAAGGCATTCCTCCCCTCCGTTCAGGGGAGTGTAGTGCAGGTGTTCACGGACAACACCACCGGCATGTGGTACTGCAACAAACAGGGCGGGGTGGGGTCGTGGACCCTCTGCCAGGAGGCTCTGGGCCTCTAGCAATGGCTGGAACATCAGGGCGTGACTCTGGTGGTTCAATACCTGGCAGGTTCTCTGAAAGCCAGGGCGGACAAACTCAGCCGCCGGTGCATGATGGATCACGAATGGCGTCTGAACTCGGATGTGGCGCAAGGTCTCTTTCAGCAGTGGGGAGAGCCTTAGTTAGATCTATTCGCCACTGAAGAGAACGCGCAATGTCATCAGTTCTGCGCATTGGAATTTCCAAGGCGGCACTCGCTCGGAGACGCTTTTCGTCACGAGTGGAGTTGCGGTCTGTTGTACGCCTCTCCGCCTATACCACTTTTGCCCAGAGTGCTGAAGAAGATCAGGCTCGACCGGGCACAAGTCATCCTTGTGGCTCCGGACTGGGCACGAAGGTACTGGTATCCCGAGCTACTCAGTATGTCAGTCGATCCCCCGGTTCGTCTGCCTCTTCAGGAGGACCTTCTGTCGCAGCAGCAAGGGACGGTCCTCCACCCGAACCTGTCCAGTCTCCACCTCCATGCTTGGAGATTGAGCGGCGACAGTTGAGGCCTTTTGACTTGCCTCCTGAAGTTTGTAACATCATTCTGGCAGCCAGGCGTCCCTCCACAAAGTTGGTATACGCCTGTAGGTGGAACAGATTTGTGGCATGGTGCTCAGCAAAGGCTGTGGATCCCCTCAATGCCCCTCTTTCAGAGGTTCTTCTCTTTCTTCTCTCTCTTCCCCAGCAGGGCTCTGCTCTGGGCACTATCAAGGGCTACCTTTCTGCTCTTTCAGCCTTTTTGAGGCTGCCTGATCAACCTTCTTTGTTCAAGTCCCCTATCGTTAATCGATTCCTGAAAGGCATCACGCATACGTACCCTCCTGTGCCCTTTGTGATGCCTCAGTGGGACTTGAACTTGGTTCTTAAGTTTCTGATGTGCGCTCCCTTCGAGCCACTCCACAACTGTCCTCTTCGCCTTCTAACTTTGAAAACTGCCTTCCTGGTAGCCATCACCTCTGCCAGGAGAGTGAGTGAGCTCCAGGCTCTATCTTGTAAACCTCCCTTCCTTTCAGTCCATCCGGACAAGGTTGTGTTACGGACAAGGCCCTCCTTCCTACCCAAGGTAGTCACGGCCTTGCACATTGGGCAATCTATCACCTTGCCCACCTTCTTTCTGCCTCCGCATCCCTCGAGAGAGGAAGAGAGGCTCCACCGTCTGGACCCAAAACGTGCACTCTCATTTTATTTGGATCGCACACGCCAGTTCAGGGTGGATGACCAACTCTTTGTTGGTTACATGGGCGCTAAGAAAGGGAAAGCGGTGCACAAGCGGACCATCTCGCGGTGGATCATCTTGTGTATCCAGGTGTGTTACTCCTTGGCTAAGAAGGAACCCCCGGTGGGGCTGAGGTCTCGTTCCACTCGAGCCACAGCGCCTACAACTGCCTTGGGCCGAGGTGTGCCCTTGCAGGACATTTGCCAGGTGCCTACGTGGGCCTCACTGCACACGTTTGCACGACATTATTGCCTGGACAGTCAAGTCCGGAGGGATGGCTTCTTTAACCGGTCCGTCCTCCAGGACTTTCTGGTGTGATTATTGGTTCGCATACCCACCACCACGGGGTTGGTATTGCTGGGGTATCTGTTCTAAGGTAAGGAATCTATCACTTACCTGTCTCTTTCAGATGCACAAGTTACTACTTGTGTAACGATATATCTGTAAGAGACATTAGTTAGTGATAGATTCCTAGATTCCTTAACGACCCACCCATCCTCCCCGTTCCGCGAACCAATATCTAGGGTTAAGGTCATCCCCTTTCAGGGCCCTAGTTTCGTGGCACCAGTGTTGGTTTTTGGAATAGCTCTGCGTTTCTGGTGCGGAAAAGCTGTGTCTAAGAACTGACGTCAGCACGCGGAGGCGGCGTCTTAGTACTCCGACGACGTCATCATGGCGCCCACGACGGACGCGGATACGCAGACGACGCCTACCGACGCGCAAGGGTACTGCTACGCAAAAGTTTCCGGATCCAGTTTGACGCCTGTGGATATTCTAAGGTAAGGAATCTATCACTAACTAATGTCTCTTACAGATATATCGTTACACAAGTAGTAACTTGTGCATCAACATTGGACCGGTATTCTAGGAATCTTGACTGGTGAGGAGAGACACAGTGATGCACAAGAGTAGGGGGCTGCCCTTATACATTTGAAAAAGTGTGGGGGGCATGTAACAAAAACTTTGGCCAGGTTTGTGATTGATAACCTGAATAACCACTAAGATTATACTGACCTGATAGAGACTTCTAGCTGCAGATTCCTTACCTTAGAATTATTCCCAAGTGTCATAAGTTTGTGTAAAGTTCCGTAAAGTCTTTGTGAGCAGTACCCCTGCGTGCCAGTCGGTGGTGTCATTTGGCATCGCGTAGCATCGTCCATTGGAAGTGATTTGCTTGATGTTTATATAGGCACCACCCCAGCGTGCTGACATCAGTTTTTTTCTTTCTGCTCCAGTCAGCTCAGATCCGGAGAGAGCTACCACTAGTCACTTGTTGACTAGCCCTTTTTTCCACTTTTGTCAGATTTTTTTTAGAAGGTTTTTTTCAGGTGTGGCAGGAATATCATTTAGGAAGGCTGGCTTTAAGCCCTGCAGCTCCTGCCACCTATCACTATCTGTGACAGACCCCGAAGGCTTGGAGGGATTGGTCCCTCCAAGATAGTGGCAGCTCGACATGCAATTTTGCGACCCTTAATCCTGGCCGAGAGGAAGGTCCTAGATTGGTTGCGGAGCCCATGATCTTCGTTGAAATAGTCGGGTCACTCTGGTAAGCCCCCTGTGAAAGAAGAAGAGTAAGAAGTCGAAGAGGTATTCGACTTCACCTTGTTCGTCGGCCGACGAGATGAGGCAGCTTTGCCAATCAAGGCCTGCCTGGCTCCACGTTTGAGCCTGCAACTGGGCTGGCTCTGAGCTTCCCGGAGTTTCTGGGAGCTGGAGCAATCCCTGCTGAACTCCAAGAGTTTTAAGGCCATGCACCTCATATTTGAGCATTGCAAAAACAACAGTTGATAGACAGAATGCAGAACAATGTCTTACATTCACCCCAGTACAGAGATCTGGGCCTAAATCCATCTTTTTTTTGCACTCCACAACACCCCAGCTCAGACATGGCCATATGCAAATCAATCTTGACCCTGTGCCTCATGGGAACAGTCCAGCCCGAACTGCCAAGCCATGTCTTCCCTGGACCGGAATCAAGCATCCTAGGTCCGGTTTCTGGCTATCAGCCATCTTCAGCCAGGATAGCTTGACTCCAGTGGTGATGGATTAAACCCAGATCTGTGACTGGGGGTGAATGTTTTGCCATTGTGTAACATTCCGTCCATCATCTTGTGTGTTTTGCTGTTCACCCTATGTGGGAAAGGTATGCCCAGACGTGGGTCCCGTGCTCACTAGGCCACTGGAGTCGAGCTATCCTGGCTGAAGACGTCTGAAGGACATGCCCTTTTGATGGCTTTCCATCTTTTCGGAGACCAGGCAGATTCTGCGCTGGAGCGCTTTAAGGGCAGCAGGGCTACAGCCAGGTCGTTGAGCCTTTCCATGGCATGGTCCCCTGGTCAACCCCAGTCTGTCTTTCTCTCCTTTCGTGGCCACGAAGGGGCTTCGAGCTAGTCTATACCCTCTGAGCCACTGTTGCTTGAAGGATTCCCAGTATTGCAGAGGACGCTGCCTAGAACACGGTACCCACAGACCCAGTGGGCCAAGCAGTCCGAGGCAGGGCAAGTCCATCTCCGCCTGGCAGCCGCAGCCTCCAAAACCTTATAGTCTTCCCACCTACCGTCATTTTGTTCCTTGAGGCTCATACATTTTTTTTACATTCTTGCAGTCAGATCTCCTGAGAGCAGTAATCATCTTGTTTGTACTTTCAAGGCTTGGTTACTGTAATAGCCTATATCTCAATCTATCAGTAGGATCTTTGAAGAAGCTTCAGACATTGCAGAATGTGATGGCTCGGTTTCTTTTCAAAATTCCTAAATTTGAATCAGCTAGAGGAGCCACTAAGAAACTTTATTGGCTTCCAATCAAACAACATGTTTGGTTTAAGGCACTCTATCTGGCCTACAAATAATTGTAGGGACTAGGGCTATCTTGGTTCAAGGATAAGCTCAAATGGTATATCCCAGGGAGGACCCTACAATCAGGGTCAGCTATGAACCTTGTAGTCCCTCCCTTCAGGAGAACAACCTGGGGTGGTAAGAGCTTCTTTAGGACCACATCTTTAATCTGGAATAGCCTACCCTTGGAACCCAAAGCTTCCCCTTGCTATCTATTTTTAGAAAAGCCTTGAAAACCTGGCACTTCTCTCCGGATTGGGAGTGGTGTTTGTCCCATAAGATTTCAAGAGTCTCTTCAAGGTGAACCATTTCTGTAGCTGTACCTGTCTCTTTAGCGCCAAGACGCTGTTGGGCAGGAGTTTGCGCTTCATACATTTCTCATTTATTCATTGGCAACCAGTGAGATTCGTCATCACCTACCCCACTGGAAGTCTATAACATCAGATCAATGGGTTCTTCAAATTTTCCAGAGGGAATACTCCCTCCCCACCCCTCCACCCATCCCACCTGCTTGCGACAGGCTGACGGAGGTAACAGCAGGAAGTGACGGCTCTCTTGGCCAAGAAAGTGATCTAGAGGGTGCTGACTCCAGAAGTAGGTCATAATTGCTATTCCTGTCCTGTCCTAGACCTGCTCCTTCCCAACTTTTTCCTCAAGAAGGGGAAGTTCAAAATGCTAGCTCTTACTCAAGTCCTGTCTGCCCTTGACTCGGTAAACTGGATAACATCTTTGGACTTGCAGGATGCATGATTCCACATTCCCACTCTGCCTGCCCTCAGGCTTTACCTGCGGTTCATGGTGGGCCATGAGCACTTTTAGGTCTCTGTGCTCCCTTTTGGCCTTAATGGCGCCCTTCTGTGGGGGTTGCAGCTCATCTATGGAGATCAAGGGTGCCCGTCTTCCTCTATCTCGATGACGGGCTCCTGAAGGCGGCTTGACCCAGACTGTCGTCTCCCACCTCCAGACTATGGCGGACCTCCTGCATTCACTGGGGTTTACTCTTAACATGACGAAGTAACATCTCACCCCCCCCCCCGTTGACTTTAAGGTTGCAACGCCTCATGTCCTCCTGCATCCTGCTTGAGACACTTGCTCGCTGGCATATGCATGCTCTGCAGTGGGACCTGAAGTTCCAGTGGGCGCAGCATCAGGGGAATGTCACCGACATGGTCCAGCTCTCGCTTTCGCTAATCCTTACAAAAAACATACCTTGTCAAAAGTGGGTATACAAGGTGAATTGCGAAATTCATCCAAACCTATTTCATTAAGGCTAAAATAACTTTTCCTGGCCTGCCTAGGCCGCCCTCCACATATAAAAAAGGCAATACTATGTCTTTTCTTGGAAATATCCACACAGCTGACATTTGTAAGGCAAATATGGTTCATTACTTGTGCGTTTGTCAATCATTAGTGTGTGGATGTCTTTCCATGCCAACAAGCTAGAGTTGGTCAGACTATTATAAGAATTCTGTATCAATCTTCACCATCCACCGGCTAAGTGGAGTACTGTTTTACCCTCTATGCAAAGCATGTGTATCTACAGCTACACATGCTATGAATGGAATATATTACTCACCCTTTAGCTTCACTCGCTCCTCCCCATGAGCATTTGATTGTTGGATATGTACAGTTCTTCATTTACATATTTAAACTCTTTGTAAAAAACTTCTTCTATAGCCACTGTTCCGTCACTATTTATTGCTACATATCTACATGCACCCACTGTGCAAAAAACAATCGAACAATGGAACCGGTGCCCATTCACATTGCCAACTAAGGGAGGAGTCACAATACCTTATGATTCAAAAGAGTTATTGGAAGACGAAAATTAAGTTGCAAATGTCCAAGCCCAGTACTAGATGGCAGGAGTATGAAGATCATGTGTACCTGTAGCACTACATGCTACGAAAATCTTTAAAAATCTTTTTAGTGAGATTTTCTCTGTTTATGTGTTACAGTACTTATACGACTTAAGATAGTGACATACATACAAGCAAACAAAATGACAGGATGAACAAGTATCATTATGATAGTCTGTGAGACTGGCTTCAAGGTCAAAATGCTGCTATGGTACAGCTGGAGTAACAAGTCCAGCCAACACACTGGACCCACAATGAGCTGTGAGTAGGACGTGCTGAGCAGGGCTCAGCCTGTGAACCAAGAAACAAAGGCTTTACTATAGGACCATAACTGGAGGAAAGGGAGTAACTGAGTAACAGCACGGATGTGTGGTGGATTGCTTCGGCAGGAGGCTATGAACAGATGTTAATAGTTAAGTAAATGTTTGCATTACTTGGCTAACTATAAAACTATCACTTGATTGAAAGTGTATTTCGGATGCCTCAGCATGCCAGTATATGATGTACCTAGTCACCAGCTAACTTCCCTTCTTGTAGTGGTTCTCATCTACCTTCTTGTCACCCTAAAAGTGGTAATATGGATTGTGATGTGTGCATGTTGGTTCCTTTTCAGAAATACCCTTTTCCGTTCATCAAAAAGGGTATGAAGTCTCTGAAGCGTCTAAAGAAACCAGTGCCGCCTTGAGTGAGTGCCTGGCTCTTTTCACCAAGCAAGAAGGGGTAAGCTTATCTGCTCTTACAAATATGCCTGCTAGCACACATTTTTATTATATATATATAATATATATATATATATATATATATATATAATATGTATATATATATATATATATATGTTTTTTGCTTCCTGACGGTGCCTGTTGTGTGTGATGTTCAGGGTTCATTGTGAAGTGTCAGTGATCAAAAATCATGCATAGGCATGTCAGAACATTTTGGTCACTCTTAATTGGATTGTTATGTATGTCCTATATTTTTACTGTATTTTGATAGGCTCCCTATAGTGTGTCTTGATGACTTCACATGTTTTTGTCCTTAGAATAGAATCAATCTATTTTTTTCCTAAGAACTTTTTTATTCGTTTTATTGCCATAAAAAACAGCAGTGAAAAATGTACGACCAGACAGCAACCACTTGCACTACATCATGAAACATTTTTGACACTCAGTCTCTTGATAGCATCCTCAACGAACAATATAGTCAGTTTAGAGAGGCATCAACTTTGTGATAAACCTGTCAGTCTTCCCATATCTTCTTATGATTTTGAGTGGCTCCTCGTGCCTTGTACACAAGCTCTTCAACTTCAGCGCAAAAGTCCAACCCCTTGCCCATTCCGCGAGTGTAGGTTCCTCAGCGTCCCTCCAGTTTCTCGCCATGTCTCTTTGTCACCAAAAACCCTGTAGCTTCAAAGAGACTTATGCAAGAGAGGGCCCTTTTGACTTTGACTTTTGCAGCTTAAATACTCATATAGATGTTACTATTCCCTGACATGGCTTTGGCACACCCCCCCCCCCCACTTGTACCAGATGTGTAGCCCAGGAGGGGACATTACATTCTATCATATGATACTGTCGTGCCTGGCCATACAGAAATATTGAGAAACTATATGTGTGGAAATGGTGGAAGTCATTGGCCGCACAGTCCTGAATGGTCTCCATTAAACCTAGTATCATCAATAAGTGATATTCTGTCCTCATCGCCATCGTACCAGCATAGTCCAGTAAGCTGGCCATCCCTACAAATCCAATTGGCAGATGGTTCTTTTGGCCACGGCAAATAGGAGGGTTTAGAGAGGGTATCCCTGCCGGGTGCTTCTTTCAATTGGAAATGGGCCTGATAACACGCCAATGACTTTAACCTTTGCCCACAGTGATGTATAAAGCGTGTAGACTAATTTAAAACGAGGCCAAAGTAAATTTTTGTCACGACGTAATGCAGAATCGATCTATTTTTGAAGCAGTTGTACTATGGAATAATATGTTAAACAAAATGAAAGGAAGATTCGGTACTCAATGATTTTCTACCCATCAGAAGGCAGACGGACCCTTATGTTGTGGCATCTGCTGGATATTTTTGGGAAAGCAAGATGAGCATTTCCCACGCCTGTCATAACAGAGGTAGTCCTAACTGTCGCATTTCGGGTCAACCATGAGTTTCCTAGCTACTTTGTGTGTGCCAAGGTTTTGGCAGTCAAATGTATTTGTAGCATTGTAATAGTTGATTTTTCCTTTGGGCATATTAACAGAGGAGGTGGAAGGTGTGAGCAGTTGGCCTGATATGATGTCCACTATTCTAGTGGGCACCCTGTATCAGTCCAAACAACCCTTATGGTGATGGTTGTAAAGTCAACCTTATAGACCAGCTATCCTAGTGGTAGCATGGACAAAGCAGTCTTAGGCTAAAACTTCAGGGAGCATGTGAAGCCAGCTGTTTTACCATATGTAACCCCTTGAATACCAAATGAAAGGACACCACACAGGTTATATATAAAATATATATGTATTTATTACTAACACAACCCCTCTGAACTCTTTGAGGTCAGAGGCACAAGCACATAACAAGATACTTAATTATCATACAATAAGTTGCACAAAATACAATCGAGCCCTAGGGGCGTTGCAAACCATATACTAAAATAGTGGTATATGAACCTCGTCACGAACAAGGAATAGGCCTAGGGAATCGCTGGGGCTACACTGAACTACCAAAGGATAAGAAGCAGGAGACCCACGGGAAGTGTGTGCAGTGTCTTAACACACACGCGAGTTACCATAGGGATACAATGGGAACCTAAGAGTTAGAAACTAGTTGATTTAGGACACTTCCGGATGGACTAGTAGAAAGCTACTGAAAACTAGGACACTTGGATAGTCAATACCCACAGGAGCACCGGAGTACTCGCGTTACCTCACCCACAGAACCCGGGTGCATAGGTGTCAAGTGATCTGGTTTCGTCGCTGAATCCTATGGAGACCTGTAAAAAGATGCTGCAGGCGACCAGGAGAGAAGTGTCCGGTTGGATCCAAGGGCGGATCGAGGATGAAGAGTACCTGAAAGCAGAGGGGAAAGTCTGGGTCACTAGCCAGTGACCAGGAAAGCACCAGGAAGGAACCAGGCGATGTCGCGAAGCAATCAGGTGATGTCGTGAAGCTTGTCTCTGCAGCCACGTGGACCAGGAGGCGTTGACGACGACCAGGAGCTGGATACGGGCTGTCCCACAAAGGATCTCGCTGTTGGCGGTGTCTGCTTCCGGAATGGAGTCAACAAGCCTTGGCAAAGGCGACCCACGCAGGAATCGAAGATGGCTTCTGTTGCAGACCAGCAAGGTCTGGGGGGGGGGGGGCTTCTCCTTTTCAGGGAAGCAAGGGCCAGCCTGAAGCAACCAGGCAAGCGGTGCAAGTTCAAGGTTTCGTCGTCACAGAGGCCACTAGCCAATGGGCAAGTAAGAGGACAGACGCGTTGAGCACAAAAGTACCAGCAGGCCCCACGCTCCACTCGTGGAGTGTGGAGGGCTGTGGGTCGGTGCAGAACGTGCTCTGGGCTGGGGCTTCTCAATCCACAATGCACAACTTCGAGGGTGCCTCAGAAGCTGCACAAGTAGCAATGAGCAAGTTTTCCAAGATGGCCGGTCCCACGTCTCTCGTCGCCTCCACGGATCTCAGCTTTGCTGTGGCTGTGGATCGGGGTCAAAGAAGTCTGGAAGTCCAGTTCTTGTTGGGCTCTGTGCTTGGGCTCCGGCGGGAGCGTCGACAAAGCAAACCGCAGATCGCTGGATGGTGCCTGTTTGCACAGGGTGGTCACTCCTTGACCACAAGGGAGATTCTTCAGTTGAATGTCGAAGGTACAGAGTTTTGTTTCAAGTTTCAGTTCAGGATAAATCTAAAGTCTCTAGACTCAGCTCCTAGCTTTATACGAATTTAAGGGGCCAGACTACCTGCTATGTCCCTCCTATGGGTGGGACCAGGGAAGGGGGTGAGTACACCCCTTTCCTTTTGTCCAGTTTCGCGCCAGAGCTGGGGCTGGAGTGCCCCAGCAACTGGTTTGAACCGGGCTATGCATGGGACACCTTGTGTGCCCCAGGCAGTGTCTCATTTCATTCAGCCCTCCCTGCCCCAATACACTATGGCCGGTCTGGGGTGTTGCTAGCACCTCCCAAGACAGGAAACCTATTGTCCAAGCCTCCCTCGCTGGAAGGACTCCCAGCAGCAGGAGGTCAGACTTGTGTCTGTGGCAGCAGCATCCATTTTGTGATGCTGATGCTCTGGTTAACTTTAACCGAGATTAACAGGAACACCATGTCTTCTCCCTCTAGAAGGGTGGAATGCTACCCCCGTCGCCAAACTGGCGAGGGGGTAGTATTCCAAAGCGTATGACCACTTACACAACATGTTTTGATAAAGCCAAACCAAAGTTAGCATTTAACCGCGAGGATTATAATGCACTTAGGAGTATATGGTATGGCTATATCATAGAACAGCTATAAGGACATGGTTCCAATAGCTGTAGACAGGCTCAGCTCATGCTAGAGCACAATCTCACATAAAACCAAGCACTCTGCCTTCAGGATTGTTAAGGCCTGCCATAGGAGTGACTTATAGGTATATATGTGTCTATATGTAATGGTAGGTATAAGGATACTATACCTAAGCAAGGGGTGATTACACGACCTTGCCCCCGCTGAGTGATCAGCCAGTTGTGTCAATGTGAATCGCCAGCCAGGGGTGGCATAATACATGCTGCAGCCCCTGGGAGGCCTTGGATGCACCTATGCCCTGGGTACCTATGGTACACTATACAGGGGCTCATAAGGTGACCCAAAACCCAAATGGAGATGTACCTAAAGTACATGGAGTCCATTTTGCAGAGAGAGCAGATAGCCTGGTGCCCTGATTAGCAGGATCCCAGGCCAACTAAGTCGAAAACCAGCTAAACACTAGGCAAAAAGTTGGGGGTAACCATAGTCTGGTATCCACCTTCCTACAGAAGGGATGAAGTTGCCCCTGCCTATCACTTCAACTCCGAATAGGTTGGATTTTTTAACAGTTGAATGAGAACACTTTCCATGCAGAAACTGTATTACATTAAGTAAAATGGATGTCATGGGATGGTGTCATGCTCTCATGGAGAGAGCTTCCAAGATATTGGAGCTCCTCATTTCTATAAAGAATCAGACTGTTTGATTTATTATTTTAAAAAACTGGTATGCATATCAGTCAGGGCAATACCCATCATGGGCCACATATGGTCAGAGGGCTTGAAACTAATGAAGAATATTGCTACTGTGGCTGAAGTTGTGCCATGTCTGGATAAGAAATACAAGGCTCCAGACAATTCTTTGATTTGCCTTATAGGACACCCATTCCCTGATTCGGTGTTCTTGCTGGCTGGCCAGAGGTGTTTGAGAAATCCCTCTACACCTTGCTCCACTCCACCTGCCAGGGGGGGTAGATGCTTGGATAATGCCTGAGTTACCATGATGTGTAACAAATCTCTAACTAGTGGGAGTCTTCAACAGGTTGTAAAACGGCACTTGTTACGCCATTCTTGAAGAAGGAATCTCTGGATTCTAATTTTGCTTCCAGCTATTGCCTCTTTTTCAGCTTCCACTCTTTGCTAAAATTCTGGAAAACGGGGTAATATCATCTAGTTACATACTGCGAAGTGACTAATATGAATAATAAGCATCAATCTGGCTTTCAGTCCTGCTTTACCACAGAAACTGTGTGAACTGCTGTTACTAATGACAGCAGGATGACTTTAGATGTTGCCAGTTCCGAGGAGCTTATACTTCTTGATCTGTGTGCTGCGTTTGACACGGTCTCACATGCAGCGTTATTGAAAAGGCTGTCCACCATTGACCTAAGGGATAAACCACTTGCATGGTTTAAATCATTTTTGACAAATAGAACATAGGCTGTGCTGATGGCATTTTTCATTCTGTCTTTAAGGACGCTTCCTGTGGGGTGCCGCAGGGATCTGCCATTAGTCCTACACACTTTTAAATAAAGCCAGTACACCTGATTACTTCCTTTTGAGTTCAATTCTATGAGGATGATGGTCAAATTATTGTTGGCATGGAATAAAATATATCGCTAATTCAGGAGCTGCATGGTTAAACTGGCCAACCTGGAGGAATAACAACTTTTGTTGCCTTAATACTGATAAGACAGAAGTGCTCTTTTTTGGGAACCCTTCCATCTGAACTCGTGAGTGGTGGCCTCCTACTTTGAGCAAATGCCCTGTAGCTAAATTTTCGGATGGGAACTAATGGGTTTAATTTGACAACAGGATCTTGTTTGAGTTGCACATTAATAAACTGATTACCACCTGTTTTCTTTTTTTGGGACAACTTAGGAAGATCATCCAGCTCATCCCTCATTATTCCAGACAGTTGCTTGTGCAAACCTTGGCCCTTAGTAGACCGGACTACTGTAATGCTCTACAACCCAGACTCCCCAAATATCTTATCAGGAGGTTACAACTTCTGCAACTTGAGGCCATACGTTTCAGATATGTTTATAACAAATCCCCCCAAACTTTTACGGTCATCTTCTGCTGGTCTGATTATCACTCCTAAGTTCCATAAAGTGTGCCTATGGGGCAAGGCCTTTTCTGTGATCTCTGCTCAGGCCTGGAATACGCTTTGGCTCTCCGTGATGGGCCAAACTAATGAAAATTCCGGAAAGCCCTGAAAGCTTATCTGTTTATTGAAAGTTGGCTTTTATTTCTGACTTAAAGGCATATTTTTTTCTTTGTGTAAGCTCCAGGATACCCGTTGGGTAGTCTCACGTTCAATGACCAATGAGATTTTCGTCTCTGACAGTTACTACTGTTAGAGCATCCAATGCGATAGCCGTATTGGGAAGATCGGACATGCAGATGTGGTCCAACTTAGGCGCTTATCTTGAGTTCTACTATAGGACAAGAGGAATGAAGGAAGCAGGATCTTCCCAGAGGATGAAAGAACACCTGCCGAGATCATTGACACTGCCATGAATGTTGCTTTCTTGACTTTCACCAGCTTGCTGGAGCTGCAGACTTGACGAGGCAAGGATTGCTCAAAGCAACCTCTTTTCAACCCCAGATACAAGCCAAAATATTGAGCATGCGATAGAATGGGCAGGCTCTTTTTTGCTAGCACATGGATAATGCTGGCCAGTTCATAAAATCGGAAAAGACAGCAAGCCTTGGGGGTTGGCAGTAGCTCAGTTTTCAAGTCTTTTGTAGACTGCAGGAAGGGGTTTAGTTGCCTTACAGGGGGAATATCCACTCCTTTAGATTCCAACCTTACCCCAAAACCAGAAGTACTCCTGAAAGAAGTACTCCTGAAAGAACTCAGTTCAGAGGCCAACAGGGCAAGCAGGGGTTACTGGCCCCAGCCATGGGGGCTGAGGCGATTTACTCAAAAAATGTCCCAGGGCCCAAACTAAAATGGGTCCAGAGCAACTGGGCCAAGTACCGCGTCAGCACTTGACTCTCAGTAATAGCATGGGTCGAGCAGTCCAAGGATCCCTCAGGTAGAAGATAGATACATGGAGTGAACACAGGTTTACTACTCAAAATACAAGCAACAAAAACAATAAATTGTCTAGCCAAATGCTCACTTTTATGGAACAGATTTTTTTTTTCTCGTAACACTACCAACACGAAGGAAAAAACTACATTCGCAAATAACTTCCACTGTCTCCCTGAGGGCAGGGATCTAGTGTCTCAAGTATTTCTTGTGTCTCACTCTCCTTGCTTTAGCAATAGTGGTTATTCCCCATTCATTATATCAAACATCCAGGGTAAGCCCCACTAGTAGTCTGAGTCTCAAGGATTCCACTCTGACTCTGAAAGTCAAATGTTCCAGCGCTATCTAGCAAGCAAGTTCCCCCTGGCCGACTAGCCTGAAATCAGTCTTGTCTGCACCGGCAGGATCAGAGCATCTGGAGTACCTGAGCATACCCCCCTACACAGACTCTGCAGCAGCTGGTTCAATGAGTACACTGCATGGGGCCTAGGCAGGGTGTGCATGACGGTCCTCAAGTTCCTCACATGCGGTTGTGCCGCTGCATCAACTGGAGGTTTGTTGTGGTTCCTCCAAGTTGGGATAAGTTCTTTGGTCTTTCCCATGGTGAGTTAGGGTGGTTGGAAGAGGTAGTGCTGAGGTCCTAACGCCGATCCTCTATCATGGTGCAGGTCCCCAGAGATCCCCACGGCGGCTTTTCTCCTCCAGTGGCAATCGTGACCAGGTCACACTTCTTGGTTAGCCCGGTGACCCCTCTGGCATAAGGAGCCACCATCTCTCCACTGCATATAGGCTCTGATTCAATCAGAACAGCAGATTTGTTCACTGCAGCCCCTGAGCCCGGCAATCTGTCCACAGCGGCCCCTCCTGGCTTATGGGGTTGATGCTCCTTTACGTCACTCCGGCCGTTCTGCACAGTGGTAATCACAACTCACTTCTTGGTGGCCCCTCCGAGCATACGGTGTCACCTGTTCCTCACTGCACACAGGCGACAACCTGTTCAGCACAGCAATGATCATGGATCACTTCACTGCAGCCCTCCTCTGGCATGTGGGGGTCCTGCACATGGGCAACAACCCAATTGGTGCAACAACTTTCTTCTCACACCTCACAAAGGAGCCAACTTTCTAGGATTCCCCACTGGACCCCCACTGGACCTTGCTCCTTCCAATGCACCCCTCTTCCTTACAGAGCACACTGGTCTTGGCAAGCAGGCAGATGCTGGTGCTCCAGTCCACCGTCTGACCCAATAAAAACATTGTCGTTCTACCTTGACTGCACTAAAAAGTTCTGGGTGAATGACCAACTCTTTGTGGGGTACGTGAGAGTGAACAAGGGTCATGCAGTCCAGAAAAAGACAATGTTTTGACGGGTTGTCCTTTGCATCAAAATATGCTATGCTCTGGCCGGAAAGCAGCCTCCCTGGTTGATGTCCCCTCACCCAGCTGGTAGACTAGCAGACCTTGGCCCTCAGTCCTTGTCACAGACAGAAGTCTTGTACAGCTTCTTCTCCTCGCACAGCCCGACTGGCTGCTTGACGACTGAAAATTTTTGGGGTCTCAGGGTTATACTCCGTTTCCAGTCACCAATTGTGATTTAGAGTCTAAGTCTCTGAAGTTTATGTTGGGGGTCTGCTTCCTTCTGAAGTGCCCACTCCCCTGCCTTCTCTTCCTCCAGAAAGCAATCTGTTCCAGCAGGACCGACTACAAAGCTGATTGCCCCACAACACAGGCCATGAGAGTAACTAGAGTAAACCCCTCTAGGCCAGCCACAGTGATGTGCATCAAAAGGTTACTTTTTATTTTGACCCTTGCCCATAGGGGTCTTCTCTGGACACCCTTAAAGGGTACCTTTCGGCCTTGTCTGTGTTTTTAAGGCTGCCAGACCAACCCTCTTTATCTAAATCCCATATTGTAAATAGATTTCTCAAAGGGCATGTACATATGTTCCCACCTGCCCCTTTCATCATACCTCAGTGGGACCTTAATTTGATTCTCACGTTCCTGATACGTGCTCTGTTCAAACCTCTGCACAACTGCCCCCTCTGGCTGCATACCATCAAAACAGCCTTTTAGTGGCAATAAGTTCTGTCAAGAGGGTGAGCAAATTGAAGGCTCTGTCTTGTAAGCATACCTACCTGACCATTTTCCCTGAAGTTGTTGCTTCACACTAAGGCCTCTTTCTTACTGAAAGTGGTAACACCATTCTCTTTCAGGGGATACTCATCAATAGTCATAAGCACTGAATAGTCCCGCCCACGTGCGGGACCCCGGAGCAATAGCGAATAATATGCATATATCTACATATATCTACATATATATATATATATATAAACACTTAAAAAACCATCTATATATATATATATATATATATATATATTGCATATACACATAAATATGCAGCCTGAAGTACACCATATTAGGCTAAAAAACTGCCATTATTGCATGTAACACTTTTACATTTGCTAAATAAAGACATATATAATACATTATATGATAATGTAAAGAAGAAACACTGCCCTGGGTTTCTTTGAAACATACAACCTTTATTTTCAAAGGTAAAAAACAAGCAGGATCATAGAGCCAGCTTTAGCCTAGATAGGTTGCATAGTAACAACTGAAAAACTTGGCGCTGTGCCTTTAAGACCTCCATAAGCCTCCAGCCTCCCATCATGCACCACAGGTGACAGTTAGGTCAGTTCTTTTTTCCGGCTCCTTCTGTGAGGATCCTGGAGCATTGAGCTCGCCAGTTTGTGATATTTTATCACTTTATTCTGGTATTTCTCTAATTTTCGTCTTTACACGACGTCTTTAGTCATTGTTTGACTAATTCAACAATTTTTTCCTGGTTTTTGTCTATTTTTCCAGTCATAATGCCGGCCTTGTTTGTTAAGTGTCCGGCCTGTGGTAAAAAAATTGCTAAGTCAGACCCTCATTCGGTCTGTGTAGCTTGTTTACCATCTTCTCACAAGCCAGAACTCTACTACCAATTTTAGCAAGTTGTCTAACCGAACTCTCAAGGAGAGGGAGAAGAGCAGGCTTCAGTCCCTGTATGACAGAGGAGAAACTGTGAGTGGAAGAGAAGATGTTTATTCCAAGAGGCCTTCTTCGCACAAAGAGCGCAAAGACAAAGGGAAAAAGAGAAAACATCAGTCCCCTACTGCGTCGAGAGACAGATCTTCTTCTAAGGTACCTCTGTGTTCAAAATCGGCATCGAAATCACCATCGCGGCGACAGTCGACGTCGAGGCATCCTTCGCCGTTGAAAAACATCACGCCGTCGAAGCAAGGTGAGAAGAGACATGAGCGTAGACGATCCAGATTCGGCTCGCCTACGACTGCAAGAGGGCGGGACTCGACGTCGTCTCATCGACTTAGACGGTCGCTGCCGCGAGGCTCGGAACATAAGTCAAGGTCGCCGTCGAGAGGTGCCATGACGTCGACGTCGAACCGACCAGCAGAGGTTTCGACGTCGAAGAGCCCAAGCCAGGTGGCGTCGAGGCACACGACGTCAAGAAATCCTTCGCCGTCGAGGCGCATAACGTCGACGCCTAAGAGACCATCGACGCCGAGGGAATCGATGCCGAGGAGATCGACGCCGAGGACATCGACGCCGACGAGGAGATCGACGTTGAGGAAATTGTCGTCGAGGAGGTCGTCGTCGGCGTCTCCTGCACCTAAGAAGCCTAGGACGGTGTCTAAAGACCGGTCTACGGCTCATACGGGGTCTTCTGGGAGTTCCTTGTCCTCTTCGGAACTACAGATTATGAAAGTCTCTCCAGAGCCCTCGAGGGCACCTTCACCTGTTCAGCCGGCAACTAATATCTCGCCGCGCTGGCTGGGGGAGATTAGAGACTGGAAGTTAAGGAAAATAAATCTTCCAAGGTCTTATTCCAGATCTCCTGTGTCTGCAAGACCTGCTTCAAGATCGAGATCTCCTCAAAGACAGTCGGTGCATTCTTCGAGAAAACGTGAGCGTACTCCTCCGAGAAAGTCTCCATCAGTGAGGAGGCGGTCTTCACCTTCGCCTAGATCATCACGTCACCATTGTTCGAGAAGGCGCGATACTAGATCTTCTAAAAGGTCTACAAATTCGAAAGGGGGCTATTCGCCGACACTGTCATCAACTCCTCCAAGTAGGATTTCACCGATTGATGACGTGGTTACATTTAATGAGGTTCTCTGTCGTGGAGCAGCTAAACTTAATATCGAAATGCCTGTCTCTACCACCAAGACAACGGTCATTTTCGAGACTTTGCACCAAAAGGTAACGTCAAGGCCCTTACTTCCTCTGGTGCCAGGTCTGTTGGGGCCAGCGGAACACAAGTTCTTAACTCCAGCAGCATTGGGAGCGGTTCCTTCTCTGATCGCTAAGAAATATAAAGCACCGGACAATGATCCGTTCTTTCTGAGGGCTGAGCCAAAACCGGATTCTGTAATTGTCTCAGCAGCACGTAAGAATCAAACAGGAGCGGCGTCATCTTTTGTGCCTCCGGATGAAGACAATAAGGCTATGGACTCAGTAGGAAAGAGAATGTGTGCCACCTCTGCTTCCTACATGAAAGTCGCCAGCGCCTCAGCGTTGCTGGGTCGCTATGACCGTGCCCTATGGGACTCCATGTCTCGTTTCGCAGAGAAGCTTCCAAAAGAAGACAAACACGATTTTCTGGAGTTCTTACATGAAGGTTGGCTAGTAGCTAACCAGGTGATTAGTGCAGCCGCTGATGCTTCGGACTTGTCTACGCATGGTTACGTACATGGGCTCTGCGCCAGGCGCTCCGTTTGGTTGAGGCTCACGTGTCTTAAGCCTGAGGCACAACACCGAATTCTTAACCTTCCTTTTAACGGACAATCACTCTTCGGATCTCATGCTGATGAGATGTCACGTATGAAAACAGAACTTGATACAGTGAGAGCTGTTGGTCTTGAGAAAAGGAAGGATTTTAAGAACAAATACCGTCCGTACGACAGGAGACAGAACCAGCAGATGGTTCAAACCCCTCAATGGTCGTCTCAGCAGAATCAGGGAAGATCTCAGTTCTCCCAGCGTCGTCCTGGTCGAGGAAGAGGTGGCATTTCCAGGCAGTCTGCATCTGGAAACAAGCAGCAGCAACAAAAACAGTGAGCTTTTGCTTCCCCTGAGCCCGTTACCCACTCCGGTGGGGGGAAGTGTTCGTTTTTGCCTGGAAGAGTGGACAAACATCACAATAGACAAATGGGTTCTGAATATTGTAAAGAATGGATATGCCATCAGATTCAAGTCCCCTCCGCCTTCCATTCCTCCTCAAAAGTCTGTGACCCATCGTATTCATCTTTTGAGGCAAGAAGTGTCTGCCCTGATCTTGAAGAATGCCATCGAGGAGGTTCCAAAGACAAAGCGTCGGCAAGGCATTACTCCCGATATTTCCTAGTTCCAAAGAAAGGTCCAAACAAGGAGTTTAGGCCCATACTAGATCCCAGGCACCTCAACCAGTTCATTTGGTGAGAAAAGTTCAGAATGTTGGCGTTACATCAAATAATTCCACTTCTGCATCAAGGGGACTGGATGTGTTCCATAGGTCTTCAAGATGCTTATTTTCACATCCCCATCGCCCCAAAGCATCGGACGTTTCTAAGGTTTTGCATCCAAACAAGCCACTTCCAGTTCACAGTCCTGCCCTTCGGGCTAAAGTCAGCTCCTCGCACGTTTTCGAAGTGCATGGCAGTCGTAGCGGCTTTTCTGAGGAAGAAGCACATTTTCGTCTATCCATGCCTAGACGATTGGCTGCTAAAGAGTGCGTCTCCGGTTCTGCTTCAATAACATCTCACATTCTGCATACTTCACCTGCGGAGACTGGCCCTGCACGTAAACTTCAAAAAGTCTATCCTCAATCCAACACAGAGGATACACTATCTGGGCGCACTTCTGGATTAAAAGGATGCAAAAGCGTATCCTTCGGAGGAGAACTATCCTCCATTCTCCTCAAGTGTCAAACGCTACTGAAGACTCCTCTTCCCACGGCCAGGCAGATCTCGTCTCTTCTAGGGTCCATGGCTTCATGCATTTTCCATGTTCCAAATGCCAGGCTGCATATGAGACCTCTGCAGCAGTCTCTGGAGGACCAGTGGTCCCAGTTTTCAAATCGTTGGGAGGACAAACTGTCACTACCCTGGTCAGTACAGATCTCCATCCGATGGTGGATGCAGCGGAGTCATCTGGTAGTAGGAGTCCCTTTCCAGGAGGACATGCCCAGACAATCACTGGTGACGGATGCGTCCCTTCAGGGATGGGGCACTCATCTGGGATCGCTTCAAATTCAAGGAGTTTGGTTAGAGAAAGAAAGACTGTATCACATAAACATGTTGGAACTCAGAGCTGTCCACCTAGCTCTCAAGGCTTTCTTTCCAGCCATCAAGACATCCTCCCTGCTTGTTCAAACGGACAATACAACAACGATGTACTATCTGAACAAGCAGGGCGGAACAAGATCCAGACCTCTGTCGCTCGAAGCGCAAGCAATCTGGAAGTGACTTCTGGCTCGGGTTATGAGCATATCGGCGGTCCATCTGCCAGGTGTCCTCAACATCCAAGCGGACGACCTAAGCAGACACTTCGCAGAAGCACACGACTGGTTCTTAAAAGAAGAAGTAATAAAAGATTTCTTCCAGGCCTGGGGGACACCAGAAATTGATCTCTTTGCGGACGCCGAAAACGCAAAATGCTGCGTCTTCGCGTCCAGATACCCACAACGAGGGTCCAAGGGGAATGCTCTGTGGATAGACTGGTCAGAGACATTACTCTACGCTTTTCCACCGATTCCACTCATTCCCTTGGTGATCAAGAAACTGTACAAGTCCAAGACAGACATGATCCTGGTGGCTCCGGTTTGGCCACGCCAATGGTGGTACCCGGATCTCCTGTATCTGTCCAAAGTACCGCACAGGAGGTTACCTTGCTGTCTGGATCTACTGACCAGAGAGAACGGCAGACTATTCCATCCCAACCTGCCGTCCCTGAAGCTAGCAGTATGGCTCTTGAGTTCGTCCGATATGGGCACTTAGGCCTCTCGCAGGACTGTATGCACATTTTGAGAGAGGCGAGGAGAGCTTCTACAAGAAAGTCGTATGCTTTCAAGTGGAAGCGGTTTTTCATATGGTGTGTTGCTGAAGGTCATGACCCGATTCGAGGTCAAGAACAGGTACTGTTACCATACTTACTTTCTTTGGCCAAAGCAGGTTTACAGTATTCGTCTATAAAGGTCCATCTGGCAGCAATAACAGCATATCGAAAGTCACCTACTCAGGTTTCTTTCTTTCAAATGCCAGTGGTAAAGGATTTTCTGGAGGGTCTCAAGAAAGTTTAGCCTCCGGTGAGGGCTCCTTCTCCACCTTGAGAGTTGAATATGGTTTTGTCGAAATTGATGGGGCCCCCATTCGAACCCATTCATAAGGCGTCCCTTCAACATCTGTCGTGGAAGGTGGCCTTCTTAGTAGCTATCACTTCTGCGCTCAGGGTGAGCGAGATACAGGCTTTTTGTTCTACAGAACCTTATCTCGTTTTCCATGCGAATAGAGTGGTACTTCGCACTCATTCCTAAGGTGATCTCGGATTTTCATATTAACCTGTCAGTTACACTGCCTACGTTTTTTGCTAGTCCGAACACTCCAGCTGAGAAAGCGCAACACTCTTTGGACCTAAAAAGAGTGCTGAAATTTTATCTTGACCAGACCAAGAGTGTTCGAAAGTCTGATCATTTGTTTGTGAACTATGGTCCTCTGAATACAGGCCTGTCTGCATCTAAGAGGTCCATTTCTAGATGGATTGTTTCATGCATTATGTTATCTTATCAGTTGGCACGGAAACAGCTCCCGGGCAAGCCGAACGCATTCCACTAGAGGTAAAGCTGCTACGATAGCAATGCTTAAAAATGTTCCTATTCATGAAATTTGTAAGGCAGCTATGTGGTGTTCGGTCCATACCTTTGCACGCCACTACTGCCTTGATTCTGATACTCAGGCGGATGCTCAAGTTGGTCAAGCATCCCTGAGGAATTTATTTGGGTAATGTTTATTAGTATACTGTTTTAGAAAGACTGGTATTCGTCTGCAGGGTATGGGATGGGCTTGCTATTCTATTCAGTGCTTATGACTATTGATGATTATCCCCTGGAAGAGAAGGATAAGTTACTTACCTGTAATCCTAGTTCTCTTCCAGGGGTATACTCATCAAAGTCATAAGCAACCCACCCTCCTCCCTGGGCGAATACCAGGACTATCTATTTTTTCTATTTACCCATGCTGTGATTACACTGTTATACGCCATCCAAAAGAACTGACCTAACTGCCACCTGTGGTGCATGATGGGAGTCTGGAGGCTCATGGAGGTCTTAAAGGCACGGCGCCAAGTTTTTCAGTTGTTACTATGCAGCCTATCTAGGCTAAAGCTGCCTCTATGATCCTGCCTGTTTTTTACCTTTGAAAATAAAGGTTGTGTGTTTCAAAGAAACCCAGGGCAGTGTTTCTTCTTTACATTATCATATAATGTATTATATATGTCTTTATTTAGCAAATGTAAAAGTGTTACATGCAATAATGGCATTTTTTTAGCCTAGTATGGTGTACTTCAGGCTGCATATTTATGTGTATATGCATTATCTATATATATATGGGTTTTTATGTGTTTTTTTATATATATATATATATATATATATGTAGATATATGCATATTATTGGCTATTGCTCCGGGGTCCCGCACGAGGGCGGTACTATTCAGTGCTTATGACTTTGATGAGTATACCCCTGGAAGAGAACTAGGATTACAGGTAAGTAACTTATCCTTCCACGTGGGGCAATCTGTCACCTTGTGCATTTTCTACGCTCCACCGCACCCCTCTAAAGAAGAGGAGCGACTCCACAGTCTGGACCCAATAAAAGCATTGTCGTTCTACCTTGACTGCACTAAAAAGTTCTTGGTGAATGACCAACACTTTTTGGGGTACGTGAGAGTGAAAAGGGGTCATGCAGTCCAGAAAAAGACAATCTTTTGATGGGTTGTCCTTTGCATCAAAATCTGCTACGCTCTGGCCGGAAAGCAGCCTCCTGAAGGCTTAAAGGATCATTCTACCAGATCTAAGGCTGCTACCACAGCAGTGCAACGTGGAGTCCCTGTCCTCGATATTTGTCAGGCAGCAGCGTGGGCATCACTGCACACGTTCACCAAGCATTACTGCCTCGACAGTCAAGTCCACTGAGATTCCCTTTTTGACCGATCAGTTCTATAGGGCTTCTTGGTCTAAACTTGTTTGCAGTCCCTCGATGCTGAGGATGTCACATGGAGCCGACCGGCGCGCAAGGGTATTGCTCCGAGAAAAATCGTCTCGATCCAGTCTGATGCCAAGGAAATTCAAAAGTAAGGAATCTGCAGCTGGATCATGTCTTTACCAGATAAAGCATTACCAAAGGTAAGTAACTTGTTCAGCAAGGAGTTTAAGGGCCATTTTAGGGCTTATACTCCTGTTAAAAATCCATTCGTTTCTTAGTAGCTGCATACAGGTCTATCTCAGCTGATGAAGGATCCTTTCAAACCTATTCATAAAGCTACCCTCAAGCACCTATCTTGGAAGATGGATTTGTTGCTGGGCCTTAGTTCTGCCAGGAGTAGTGAAATCCAAGCATTCACTAGTAACGACCATGCGTAATTTAGGGATGATAGACATACCAAGAACTAACCCTTGCTTTATCCCTAAGGTCCTTCCAGACTTTTATCTCAATGAACGAGTAGTTTTAAGACTTTTTTTTTAATCCAACTAATGCAGCGGAAAGAGAACTTCATGCTCTTATGTTAAAATACCTCGAATTCTAAATAAACAGAACTAAAACTTTCAGGAAACCTGACTGGCTTCTGATAGTTTATGGACCTACTATGAAATGTCATGCACTATTGAGGCACAGTATAGCTCAATGGCTCTCTGCTGATATAGTTTGTTGTCACTAGAAATGTGAACAGCCTCTAGACAGAACTGTCAAATCATACTCAACGAGAGGTGTATCTACTTTTACCTGTGTGCTTGCTTGAGTATGCTTGCCAGACACCTGAAGAGCGGCAATATGGAGTTAAAGGCTTACATTTACCTGGCATTACCGCCTAGATGCCACAGTAAAGATGAGGCATCAGCGGGTCAGGCAGTCCTTTGCAGTCTTTTGATGAGGTGAGCTCGTCTATATGAGCTCGTCTATATATTTTGTCACTCCCACTGGTGTTATCTACTTCCCATCTCCAAAGATCACTTTCTATTAAGGTGATAACTGCTTTCTATTTGGATTCAAGCATGTGAATCAATTATATGTTCAATACTGAAGAAAAAAGTTACTTGTGTACTGTAGTTTTCCAGTATTATGTTTTCAGTGGACTTACGTGCAACCCTCCCTTCTCCCCCATATGATTCATATATGCTAGAAAGCAAAAAACTATGGATTTATGCCCAGATCTCTACTGGTAGTGAATGTTTGACATTGTTTCAGCATTCCATCCATCAATTGTTTTTTTGCATTTGTCATCCTAAGTGGGAATGGTATGCCTAGCCGTGGGTCCAGTGCTCACCTTGTCACTGGAGTTAAGCTAGCCTGGCTGATGAGGGGTGATACCCTGAAACCAATCCCAGGATACTTGTTTCCAGTCCAGGGAAGAACGGGCGTGGCAGTTCGGGCTGGACTGTTCCCATGGGGAGCAGGGTAAAGACTGATTTGCATATGGCTGGGTCTAAACTGGAATGGCAAGGTGTGCAAAAAAACTATGGATTTAGGCCCAGATCTCTGTACTGGGGTGAATGTTTAACATTGTTTCAGCATTTTATTAATCAATTGTTCTTGTATTTATTTCCCTGAGTGTTAGGGGTATGCCCAGATGTGGGTCCTGTGCTCACCATGCCTCTGGAGTCAAGCTAGCCTGGCTTATATGGTGTGATACCCTGGAACCGATCTAGGCATGCTTGTTCCGATCCAGGGAGGGCCAGGCCTTGCAGATCGGGCTGGACTGTTCCCATGGAGAGCTGGGTCAAGACTGATTTGCATATGGCTGGATCTAAACTAGACTGGCATGGTGTGCTGTGCAAAAAAGGGATGGATTTAGGCCCAGATCTCTGTACTGAGGGTGAATGTTTGACATTGTTTCAGCATTCTAACCATCAATTGTTCCTTTTGCAATTTGGTCAGATCGGTGCTACAGGGTCTGCAACTACTGTGCCGAGATGAAACAAAGGCCGTACTGGACCATGAAGAATACTCCAAGCCAGCTTCGACTCCACCTTGAACAAGTTTGTAACCTGATACAGTGTGGGTGCAGCCTCTAACCGATTCCCAGTCTCCAATACATTGCCCTTATCATGCATCAAAGCTCATACCTTAGATCAGCTTTTTGGATCAGATTCCGAGAAAAATAACAATGATGAAGAGAAGGATTTTGCCCCTCAGTACAATGAGGGCAATTGGTATGCTGAACTAGAGAATGCCTACCTCTTTTACTATGATTATATGATGTGCTGCATAGGTCTTTGACCTACAGCTCTATATAGTGGAGGTCAAAACGAAGGTTATGACGGTGATTTATCAGCCTTGCCAAGCTCTTACTGAACTGCTTTTGCCCTCTAATAAAGCCTTATCAGATACCCTCTTGGGCACTTTGGCAAAATCTTGTTCTGGGCCTGAGCTAATAGACCGGTAGCTTGCTGCCACAGACCGACACAAGGAGATCCTGACTTTTTGCACAACACCCTATGCCTGAGATTCTGGTGGTCCAGAGGTCCACCGGCACTGTCACCCCTACGCTTTTCCCATGACCCCTCCTGACTGTGAGACTAACAGCATGGATACTTTTGGCAAGCGCGTGTTTTCATCAGGCAGTCTTGCATGGCTCTCATTCAATGCGACCTGCCTTCTTGACGGCTTCAGTCATGGTTTATGGGATGCAGTTCCAGTGGACCTACAGGCGTCTTTAGCTCAAACCATAGAGGACTGCTTGGATGTGGAAAACTTTGTTATGTCTGGCTGCGCAATGGACACGTGTGGTGCTTGGATACCATCTCTGGATGAAGTCTACAGGCTTCTGTGGGATGTCCAGGCATCTCTGATGAACATGCCATTGGATGGTTCTCATTTTTGCAGTGAAAAAGCAGACTTAGTCCTGGAATGCTTTGAGAATCATGCAACAGCATGCTATCTGCGTCTGTTCACCCCACTAGACAATCCCCTTAGCAGTTTTGCGCTTTTCATTACAAGAGCGGAGGCTACCATTATGCATAACCTCTTTTATTGCCACTCCTGCATGCTAGGAGTTTTCAGCACCATCAATGCAGACCTACTACTGGCACAAAAATCTGTTTAGCTATTTTATGACTGAGGCAACTGCACACAGAAACAACATTCAGGGTGTTGGGGACATCATGCAGCTTAGTTCCCCACCCCACTGGCAACCACCACTGCAAAATCTATTTACTTTGTTCTTTTTGACACATACACACCCTGTGGGAGGCAATATCAAACATTTCATCCAAGGGTTGCAAGGCATGGCTTTGGCCGCATGGGTCCTTCAACTTTTCAAGCAGGGCTATGTCCTCCCATTCATTTCTACACTACCATACTTGCCACCCACATGAATGCGGCTGATGAAGAAACTGATGTCCATTTTGTAGCAGAAAGCGAATGCTCTTCTGGCCAAAGAAGTCATATAAAGCATTCCAGCCTCGGTAGAAAGAACAGGGTGTTACTCCTGCTACTTCCTGGCTCTGAAGAAGAATAGAGTTCCATGCAGGGTATGCCGTGGGATCTGAAATCACAGTGGCCGCAGAACGAGGGGAACCTGTCATTTTACATCCAGGTTTCAAGGCAGACTGCTAAACATCTGCAGTGGTTGCTGCTAGACTGTGATTGGGCAAATGGCAGGCCCCTTTTCTTTCCCAACTCAGAACTGACGGTGGTCACAGATGTATCACTGCTGGACTAGCTCGTGACTACAAACACTTCTTCCAAGAAGACAACAACCTGCTATCATCCAAGCCCAACACCAGGTGGCGATCTAATGCATAGTGTACAACTCTGCAGCTCTACATGCCAAGAACAGATGCATACTGGGAAATAGCATTTTCCTTGTGACTCCTCCCATTTCTCATATGGGAAGTCCTGCTTTGATCTAAAATAATACATTTTCAACGGATGTTGCATGGTGTTGAAAAACAGAAGCATTTCTCTGCAAAATGTCTATATTAAACTCCACTTCATCGCCCACATAAACATTTCAATTCACGGAAAAGGGTATTCAAAACAATCTTTTGAAGAATTATTCCGGGTTATCAGGTAACAACACTCTGCATAACATGTATGGCACTATTCCCCCCCTCTCCCCGGAAGGGCTGGGGCCCTGGGCCAGTGCCCACTTTGCCCGTGCCTTAAAAAGGTCTCGGCATCTTCTTGTGGTGACCTCTAAATGTTTTTGTTGTTTGCATGTATGTAACAAAACATTCATATCCTACGTGGTGGGCTTGGATCTGCTTTATTCGTAGATGTGGGAATTTCACATTGGGTCTAGGGAAAATCCCTGGGTATTCACTCACACAGAGTGTGAGTGAATACCCAGGGATTTTCCCTAGACTGGTTGTCCTAGTACCCTGATCCCTGGTGATAGTGGGGTACTCTCTCTTTTGGAATTTCACATTGAACATGTTTCACTGAATCAATAGCATTATGGAGTCTCGATGGTCCTAACTTGATGATTAACTGTAGAACGTGAAACCACACTGAACTTTTGAGCAACTTAGTTTAGGTGTACTTAACATCTGGGATGCTCCGGATATATTTACTTGTGGTATTTTTTTTTAAAACAGATATTTTTTAAACACACATAGTATGCAAAGCTCTGCCATCCAGAGTCTACTGCCATCATCAATTTATCTGCATGATCTTCAACAATGTGTAATAAGAACAGAAGAACTCCCCCATTCGGAATCGCAGAAACAAGAGGATAAGTAACCACCCCCCCTCCCCCCTAAGAGTCCCCCCCCCCCTTTGCGTAGCTGCTTGCCCCACGAAATCATAATACCAGAACAGATCACTATCCATATGCACCATACACCAACATTGATATCTCCTAGTCCAACATATCAGTGATTCGGGAGGGTGGCCTCTTCATGTGGCGGGTCCAGGTCCAGCCCTCGGTAGTCTGTCCACCTCTTCCAGATTTTGTAATGCTTTCTAGGACATCCCCTGGCTACAAACACAGGCTGTTCCAGACCCATACAATAGTCCATTCCGTTCCTCCAGGCGGCAAGTGATGGGGCCCGTGTTGCCTTCCACTCTCTAGCAATATCACGCTTCGCCAGCGTAAGACCAAGTAACAACAAGTGGCGCTTGTAGTGGTTGCCCCCAACCCCAGCCATGAAATGCAGTAGAGCTAACTTAGGGTCCCTCTGAACCTCCCAGGCCAGAACCTCCGCCAGGCAACGATGCACCCCATCCCAGAACCTTTGCAGCGCTGAGCACACAGCCACATGGAGACACTCAGGAGACGCAACCATACCCGCCCTCCACAAATGCTGCCGGGTATAGTATGTGCGGTGTAAGTAGCAGAACTGAATCAGGCGCAGGCGAGTGGAGATCGCCGCCCCCCTGGGACTCTCTAGGGCCTCAACCCAGTCTTCCTCGTCTAATTCACCAACGTCCTGTTCCCAAGCAGTCCTAAGGCCAAGTAGGTCCGATGAGCAGTGGCGCACTAGCGTCTGGTATATGCGCGACAATTTCTTGTCCGGCAATTCTCCCATAAATATTTTGGCTTCCAGAGGGCTAAAAGCTGTTCTAGGCCCACCAGGTAGGGCGTTAATGCGTGACGAAACTGGAGGTATCTGAAGAACTGGGTGCGGGGCATCCCGCATTCCTCCTGTAAGTTTGCAAATGATTTGAGATCGCACCCTGACATAACATCACCAAGGGTAGAAATACCTATTGCATCCCATCCCTGAAAGCACATCAGCGCATTCAACAGGGGCAGCCGACCATTGCGCCAGAGGGGGGTCTCCTGGGTAAGCACATTCCACCACCCCATTCTACACAGTGCTTGCCTCCACACGTGAAAGATCACTTGCGTGGCCGCGGGAAGAGACTTCTGAAGTGGCGCCGAGTACAGCAGTGTGTGTAAAGATGCAGAGCCCATCAGTGTACTCTCCACAGAGTAGGCCGGGTCACCCCTGTCCCCATACCACCAGTCATTCAGCACCAAGAGGTGTGCCGCCTGGTAGTATGAGAGTACATCCGACTTGGCCAATCTCACGGTGTATGTGGATAAGAAGCATGTCCTCAGGGCCACGCGCGCAATGCCCCCTCCCACAGAAACCCACTCAGTGCCGAATTCAGCTGTCGGAACCAGCCGGGCGAGATCATGTGCGGGTGGTTTTGCAGTTGGTACACTAGGCGTGGTAGCGCCACCATCTTAAAGATGGCAGATCTGCCCAGTATAGACAGCGGCATCCTAGTCCATACCTTTAAGTCTTCAAGTGTGCGATCCCAAACCGGGGTAAGGTTGCGATCGCGGGATACCGCCGCGTCTTCATATAGGTAGACTCCTAGATATTTCACCCCATCCGTCGCCAGCTGGAGGCCCGACGCCCAGTCACCCACGTCTCGTCCGCCGCCCAACATCCAGAGCTTGGACTTGCCTGGGTTCATGTATAGGCCAGAGGCTTTGCCAAAAATTTGTAATATGAGCAAAAGTCGCGGCCCAGAGCGGGCCAAGTCTGTAAGAAAGAACAACACATCGTCTGTGTATAGCGCAATTCTATCAGTGTGATCTGTAGACCACCGAAACCCTTCAAGTTGAGCGTCAATGCGCACCCACGCCGCGAGAGACTCCATAGCAAGCGCAAATAAATATGGGGAGAGGGGACAGCCCTGCCGCGTCCCCCGCTGAACCGGAAACGATCGGGAGACCGCCCCTCCAACTCGCACTGATGCCGCAAGGTCGGTGTATAGTAGTTTGACATACTTCAGAAATCTCGGACCAAGATTAAGGCGCCGCAACAGGGCAAACAGATAAGTCCAGCTCAGGGAGTCAAATGCCCTGTCCATGTCTGCCTGGAACAGCGCCGCCGGCTCCCCAAGGCACCTCCAGGCAGATATCGCGACCTGGGCCCGTCTAATGTTGTGCCGAGTAGCCCTCCACGGCATGAATCCCGCCTGATCCGGAAGGACCAGGTCTGTAATATATGATTTGAGCCTAGTGGCCAAGGCCTTCGCAAGGATCTTAGCCTCCGTGTTCAGTAAGGAGATGGGGCGGTAAGACGGGTGGCTCTCCGGGGGTCATCCGGGCTTCAGAAAAACCACAACCTCAGCGTGTCGCCAGTCCGGTGGGAGCGCCCCACTCTCGCAGGCCTCCTCCAGTACTGGCCGGAAGTATGGGCCCAGCTGGACCAAGAATCGGCGGAAAAATTCGCTAGGAAACCCGTTGGGGCCCGGCGCCTTACCCGGATTTAATTCACCCAAGGCCTCACCCAGCTCCTTGTCCATCAGGGGTCGGTCTAAAAGTTCCCGCACCTCGTCCGAAACGGCTCTCGGGGACACATCATCTATGAAGCACTGGACTGTCTCGGCCTCCAGGCACTCCCGTGGCGCGTACAGCCCCTCGTAGTACCCGGCAAAGCTCTCTGCTATGGCAGCGGGTTTGAGTATGGGTTCCCCCTCAGGAGTCTCAATCCGGGGCAGCGGCTGAGGATGCATGATACCCTGACATAGGCGGTGTAGCATCTTACACGATTTGTCGCCCCACTGATAGATCTGACTGTGGGTGGCCAGCCAGCCCTGCCTCGCCTTGTCCATAAGGACTGTGGCATATTGCTGTTGCGCCAGCGCCAGTTGTCGTCTGGTGGGGCTACCATCCTCCTCCCGACCCCTTCGTTCCAACGCCTCCAGCTCCGCCTTGCGCCGCACAAGATCATTGCGTTTCTTCCTCCGGGCCGCACTGCACCAGGATATATCCACGCCTCGCATTGTTGGCTTCATGGCCTCCCAGAGGACAGTCGGGGAGTCCACCGAGCCCAAATTCGTGGCTCGACAGTCTCGACAGTCTCGACAGTCATGTGCGCCCTGTACTCGTCCTGCGTCAGGTGCCAGGCTGACATTCGCCACCGAAACGGCTGCCTGGCCGGGCCTACATTAAGTGTGATGGCTACCGGCGAATGGTCCAAAAGCGCCCGCGGCAGAATCTCCGCCGATAGCACTTTGTGGGCCAGCACCCTCGGGATGAAAATGCAGTCTAATCTGGAGAAGGAATCACGCACCGCAGAGAAGTACGTGCAGTCTCTACGAGCCCCATGTTTATACCTCCAGGTGTCTATCCAGTCGAGGCCTGTGGTCAATGCATGCAGCCTAGTGGTGGGTCCCTCCCCCTCCGGAACATGAGTCGCTGCCGCACTCCGCCACCTATCGCAGCTCCTATCTAACACATCATTCCAATCCCCCTACAATGGACAGGGCATCGGGCATGGCACCCCAGAGGGACAGGAGCCTCTCCACCAAGGACCGCTGTAGCGGCGACGAGGCATATACGCTACCAAGAATCACGCTATCTCCACCAAAGGCACCTGCCCTGTGTATCCGTCCAGATGCGTTTGTGTACATACAGCACTCTCCGGTGTATAAGGACCGCCACTCCCCTGGAGCCCCTCGTAAAGCCCGCGTGATATGCATGTGTGAATCCTGAGCACTGGAGACATAGTGCCCTTGTGCCTAGCAGATGAGTTTCCTGCAACAACAGCATGTCTACTCCCATTCTTTTGACGCACTGAAAGATCGCCCCCGTTTAACCTTGTCCAGCATCCCCCGTACATTCCAACTCAAGACTCGCAGTGAGACAGGGCCTACCCGCCCTCCCTCCCTGACAGCAGACATTTGAACGATACATCATATGTAGGACGAGCGTCCCCACGACACATCTAGTACGGTACATGGCAATTAATGAGCAGCAAAGCATACGCAAACACTCCCCCCCTAGCCCCCCGTCCCCAACCCCCCGTCCCCCCCCCTCCCTGTACCTCCCGAACATGGAAGCACCTGTCGCGGTCGGATCGCGGCCTGGCCCCCAACGGGAGATCCAGAACCACGTCCTCCAATGGATCCCCTTGTGCCAGCCCATGGGAATTAGGCTGCCACTAATCCCCAACCTAGCCCAAACACCCCACCACCCCCCTCCCCAAGAGACTAACTCCTCTTAACTCAGGGAAGGAGTCCGCCCTTAATTTCGTCCCCCCACCCCACCATCGCACCACTTAAGCACAATGAACATAGCTCTAGGGGCTCTGACCGACAGCCCCGGCAGCTGTTGATGGACTCGGGAGCCTGTACTCCAGCCCCACAATTGTCACCCATGAAGTCATGCGTCCTTATTCAGACTCTTATACAATCGTCCCTCACGGAGCCGCCATTGGAGGATCAGGAGCTGCCACTGTCCCATTCGTTGCGTCTCCAGAGGCAAGGCGTCTTCCAGACCTTGATCGCCAGTTACTTTTGCTGCGTGACCTTCAGGGGGGTCAGTGTCTGCGCCCCAGTGGATGAAGAATCAGAGTTGCGGCCAGGCGGTGTATGCACCCTCACTTTGACTGTCTCATCCGTCCAGTTGAACAGTTCCTCAGGAGTGTTAAAGAACAATGTACAGGATTGAAAAACTACTCTAAGGCGGGCCGGGTACAGCAGTTCGTATGGAAGTTTACGTTCACGCAGGCGTGCCTTGGCTGCTGTAAAGGATTGTCACTGTTGCTGCACCTGCCTAGTATAGTCCGGAAAGATCAGGATCTTGTGATTGTTACAGATGGGAGACTCCGCTGCTCGTGCCTGTCGCAGGAGGACATCCTGATCGTGATAATTGAGCAGTTTGGCTATTACCGGCCGGGGGCGAGCTCCTATTGGTGGCTTCGGCAAAAGGGCCCTGTGTGCCCACAAGATGACAAAGCATTTGGATAGGGAATCCGGCGGGAGCCAGCTCTCCAACCACTGGATCAAGAATCGCTCCATGTTGCCCTTGTCACAACTGTAGGAGAGTAGGGTCTGCAATCCTATGATCACCCAGATTTTTTGCTTTTGTTTCACTGGTTTACGAATTTCTCTGGCTGTGGGCCTGCTAATCAGACCCACAGCCTGGCTGTTCTCTTTCTAAATTATGATATGTACCCTAGGTGCATTTACCAATTGGTACTGGGCCACCTTATCAGACCCCGTAACGCAGGGCATAGGTGTACCCAGGGCCGCCAGGGGCTGCAGCATGTATTATGCCACCCCTGGTTGGCCTCCTAAATTTGACACAACTGGCTGCATGACAGCTGGGGCAAAGTCGTGTAATCACCCTTTGCTGTAGGTATAGTAGCTCTATATCTAACCATACAATGGACACCCGAGTCCCTATCAGTCACTCCTATGGCAGGCCTTGACAATCCTGAAGGCAGAGTGCGTGGGCTCGTGTGAGCTAGGTTCTGGCCCGAGCCCAGCCCGGTTGCAGCTTGCGGAATCAAGACCCAATGGCTGTTCCATGATAACGCGTACCACATCGGTAACTTCGGTGTCGCGTTATCAAGGCATGTCGAGTAAGGTGTCATACGAATCGGGATGCTGCCCTCTCACCAATTCTGGCGACGAGGTTAGCATTCCGCCCTTCTAGAGGGACACGACATGTACGTAACTGTGAACCCCGGTTAAAGTTAACTAAAGCCTCAGCTCCACAAAATGGATGCTGCCACCACAGACACGAGTCTGACCTCCTGCTGCTGGGAGTCCTTCCAGCGAGGGGCGCTTGGACAAAGGGTTTCCTGTCGAGGGCGGTGTTCGCACCGTCCCAGACAGGGTTTGTGTATTCTGGGTAGGTAGGGCTTCTGCGAGAAGGTGACTGCGGAGTGGCACCCCGGTGCTCACTACGCATCTGCCGGTCAGAACCAGTTCCAGGGGCGCCAGCCCTGGCCTGGGGAAAGTCCGGCAGGGGAGAGGGGTGTAACTACCCCCCTTCCTGGTCCCACCCTTAGGGCAGGACTTAGTCATATACCCACCCCTTTCTTTAGAATAAAGGCCGGAGCGGGGACCCTTCCAAATTAGATCATCTTTGAATCAAGAACTACTTTCTACGAAAGGACATTCGAGACTCTTCTCAAGATTTCTCCCTTGTGACTAAGGAGTAGTCACCCTGCATCAGCGGGCACCATCTAAGAACTCTGCGGTTTGCTACAAGTCCTTCCTCAAGGATCCGACGGCCCAGCTCGACGAGAACCGGCTTCCCTGGCAACTCTGACCTCTACCCACGTCATCAGCTCAGCTGTGATCTGTGGGTGCGACGAGACCTCGAGGGACCGGCCATCATCAAAACCTGCACGCTTTCTTAACCAGCACGACCATCGAAGCCATTCTCTGGTGAGTGCTCTGGGGTCCGAGAAGCCCCGACCCTGAGCCGCTCCAGCACCGAAGTGCAGTCTCCCAGCATCTCCACGATCTGCGTGGGGCCCTTCTGCTCGCTGCTCAGCACGTTGTCTGGTCACTAGCCGCTGGCTTGTGCCCTTCCTTGACGACGACCGACAACCAACGCTGCTGGTCTGGTTGCTCCAGACCGGCCCTTGCTCCCTTTTCCGAGAGGAGCACCCCGGACCCTCCTGGTCCATTCAAGACGCCATCTTAGGCCTACCACGTGGCCCTGAGATCTGCCAAGGCTTGTTGCCCCAATCCTGGGCCCAGCGACGCCGACAGCATCATCCTTCGTGGGACAGCTCGCACCTCCATCCTGGTCGCCGACAACGCCTCCTGGTCCGTGAGACTGCAGAGCCTAGCGTCGCCCACTCACCTCGTCGAGGTGACGGCCTACCGGTGCCCTCCTGGTACCCTCTGACTACTGGCTAGTAGTACGAACTTGGTCCCCTCTGCTTTCAGGTGTCATCGATCTCTGATCCAGGCTTGGATCTCTACGAACTATTCATCACTGGTCGCCGGCCAGCAACTCCTTTTCTTCCGGCTCCTGGCTCGTCAGCGAAGACCCCCGACGCCTGTAAGACTTGTGCAGCCGCAGCCCTCGTGGCTAGGTAACTTCGGCATTTCGGTGCCTGCATAGCCTCCTTACTCTAGGGTCCTGAGTCCCTCGCTTCCGACTTGCCTTATCGGGTCCGCCCGAGACCACTAAACTTTCCGTGTCCTCGGACACTTGTTTAATTGTGCACTTGAAGTATTTTCCTAAGAGATTTGGTTTGTGCTTAGTACCCTGTCCTCATAAAGAGTACAGGGCTGTTGTGATTCTTAATAAATATCCGGTTTATTTTCATAACACTTGTGTGGTGTCCTTTCACTGGGTGTTCAAGGGGTACATGTGTGGTAAACAGCTGGCTTAACACGCCCTCTCGAGTCTTTAGCCTTAGACTGCTCGTATCCACGCTACTAGGATAGCTGGTCTATAGGTTGACTTACAACCAATCATCATAAGGGTCGTTTGGAACGATACATAGCGGTCGCTAGAATAGCGAACGCTGCATATCGGGCCAACTTCTCACAACAACCCTCCGGAAACCCCACGAATCTGAGGTTGTTTCGTCGGGCCCGTCCTTCCGCGTCCTCAACCCGCAGAGCTAGACCTTTCTCGATCCCCTCCATGCGGGCCACCTTCCGCTTCAGGATCGCCACATCGTCCTCCACCCCCGATATCCTGGTCTCGGCCTCTGTGATGTGGGCCACTGCGTTACGCAAGTCCTGGCGCAAGAGCGTTACATCTGCCCCCACTGCTCCGATCTTCGCAACCAGCATATCCCGCGCTTGGGTAATCGCCGCCTTCAATGCTGCATTGTCTGGTCCCGGTGCCTGTTGGCGCCCGTGCCCCCGCTCGGCCCCGCATATTTGTCCATGGGCCCCTGTTTCGACGACCCTCCACCTGTCCCCCCTCTGGTCATGTTGATCCGTGGCCGTCGATACTCGGTCCAAGGCCTGCCGCTCCCGCTCCTGGACGTCCGTTCTGGTGCAGCCGAGGGAGCAGTCTGGATGGGGTGTCGCCACTGCCCCCCGACCGTGGTCGTGCCTGTGGGTCCCAAGTGTTACACGTGCAGGGCCGTCTGGGGAACCGCCCGCCGCAAGTATCTGGGCCTCTGTGCTCTGCCGCTCTTACCGGCCCCGGTCTCAAGACTGGCCCCACAGCCCTAACCCTTCAGTGCACTTTTCACGTCTGCCATCTAGGTTTCGGCCCCCCCGCCGGAGTGCCTTTCAGGGTGGCGACTGCTGTGTGTCTCCCTCCTGCCACCAAATGTGTCCCCCGTTGCTATGTGCCGGTCCTCAGGGGCTCAGCTGTCTCATCTCACCCCGGGGGCCCGCAAAGCCACAGACCAGAGCACACGTGTTCCTCGCCCTCCCGGGACAGTGGCCAGTGACCAAGTTCAGGGCCCAGGAGGGGCCTGGCACATATTGACGGGGCCATGCCGGATGTCTGTCTGTCCGCTGAATGTCGCCCCCGCTGCCACCACCTTCCAGGAGAGCCCGGACCCCCCTCTGCTGTCACGTTAGGTCGGCGGACGGTAGGGCTCCCCAGATCCCTCCTCGTCTGTCTCCCAGCACCACTGCGGCCCGAATTGGCCTCCGAAGCAGTTGCCACTTGCCCCCTAGATTCAGCAGCTCCCCGGGGCACCCGTCATACACCTCGGCCCAAAGGGGGAGGGAGGCAGATAGGTCGCCTTACTTGTGGCCCTAGAGGACCCACTGTCGCCGGAAAGATGTTTCCCATACCCCAGCGTCTAGGTCTGCTCCCGGGGGGGATGGTCTCCAAAATCGATGCCCCGGCTTCACGGGGGATGACAGGCCGCACCTCCCGGTCATCTGCTAAAGTCTGCCCCACAGTCCCCGGGTCAGCCTTCCTTGAACCTGCAGCAGGGCCGGGAGTCGCACTCAGAGGCCCGGATCGCTAGGGCACCCTCCGGTCACCAGCTCTCCTGCGCTGCTCCGCCCGCTTCGGGCCACAGCAATGGACGGGGTGCTCCAAACTCTAGCTCCCCGGCTGCACCTTCAGATGTAGGCCTCACCACCCCGATGTCCGCACCACGGCTCCTCTTGCCCTCAGGCGACCCGGACGCAACTCGGAGCCTGCCGCTGCTGTCTTCGCCCTTTCCACACCTCCGGGACTCAGCGTGGCGAGGGGGAACCAGGATAAATGATAGGATTCACTATCGGCAGGACGGAGCTCTCTCAGGCTGCGTCCGCCATGATGGCTCTCTTGGCCACGCTCCCTTTACTTGTGTTATTTAATGGTTCTAATATGTAGTGTTGTAGCGGGAATTCCGTTCTCCTACAGAACTGTGCATAGAGACCTGGAACCTCGGTGAATTAGGATGGCCCAAAACTCACCTCAGTACCCAAAATCCCCTTACCGAGCTAGCTACAGTGTCTCATTGGTCATAACAAACTCCCAATGCTTAGACAGACCAGAACATGAACTTAGAGTACCTCAGGAATCGTGGAACACATGAACACTCTTTCGTTATATAATCATCACAAACCAGAACGAGGAGTGAAAGAGGACACGTGCACGTTTGAAATATTTATTTACTAATGCAAGGTTCTCAAATGCAGTATCTTGTATAATACTAGCAAACATATTATAAGCAACAAAGTTATCAGTATAGTTATCAGTCCATAAAAGGCGAATGGTGAGAGCATACTAATATGCTGAAATGAATAGAAATTAACAATGTCTAATTCACACTCTCCCTATTTAGCATAGTATATTATATCTATGAAGGTCTCATTTGGGTTTTAGCAGGGCGGGCCCATACCTTAAAATCTCAGTGGCAGGACGATCACATCACCTCCCATCAGCTCTCTGCATGCGAAGCATATCAAGTGTGATTTTGTGCGTTCAGCATCACAAAATAAAACTCGCCTAGAGCCAGATTTTGGCAGCAGCATGTGTATTATGTCTATAAGGGTGCGAAGATCAGACCTTACAACAACACTGGGTTAAGTTATCCGTGTAGCCTTCAGCACTGGGTGTGCAGACAGAGTACAGAACAAAACTGATATCAGAGCAATAACATATTATTTCTCTAGTAAATCACGAAGCTCTTCTGGGTTGAAAGCTAAAACAACAATTATGTGTTGTGTGCAAAAGTGAAGCAAGAATGAAAAACGGCGTGCAAACATTTAATAAACTCATGCTAACATAACACAATATGTAGAAAAGAAGTAGCTATATGACACCCCCCCCCAAATGATCAGAGCACTGTAAAAAAAAAAACTCTAAAGGCAGAACCTGGAAGGGGCTTAACCTGAAAACAGAGTTCAATAATAATGAACTAATCTATTCTCCAAACGTATATATGCAGGCGTATAGTGGCCAAATGTAATTGATCCAACCTTTTGAAAATATAAGTCAATAGGTCTGGGACGTACATAAAAAGTGTTCACACATGAAAAAGGGGCACTGTTCAAAAATATAAAAAGCATGTGCCGAAATAAGTAGAATAAACTCCATGGCATCTTACGATAGAATCGAATAGGCAAAATATGCAGCCACAGACTCCAATAAGAAATCACTGTCATCATCCGAAAGCTGTTCAGCCATCCAATTAATTAGTGGGAAGGAACATACGTGCTGCTCCGTCACTGGATCCTCTATTAACATCAGAGGACAACTCAGTGGGTTCTCAAGAAAGCTCCTTGCCAAGAACTCAAGCGCTGCTGCGATTATATCCCAACGACCCATTAGTCCATGCATCACTGCCAAGGCCATAATCCTTTCGCCAGTACAAACCAACTCGTGAGCAACTACGGGGCTCATCAGATGATTAAAGTCGACTTCAGGAGACACCGCCAAGCAGAGACACAAATCAAGGGCCCAATGGAAATCGCAGCTCAGGCAATGAAACACAGGCTGGACACAAGAGAAATAGGAATATCGAAACGATAATCCAAACGCCGTGCTTAAGTTCGCAAGCGGCAGGGTGCCATAGTAATCAAGCATCCGGTTGCGCAGCAGTGACAGGAGGGGTTCTTCTGCTCCTAATGCAGGATGGGCAGCCATTTGTAATGAAGCAAAATATCACCAATATGCCTGCAGCTAAAGCCAGCAAGACAGGGAATCCTCTGAACAAGCTCGAAAAAATAGAATGAAAAAAGGCAAGGATGACCCCAAATATTTTTTCAAATGAAGTCAAGAGACCACTGCAAACTAATTTAAACAAGCATTTGCAATGCAATAGGTCTCGCATTAGGAAATTTTGAGCTATTGGTATTGTACATGACAAATATTTTATGTATGTGTTGGTTTTGAAAATAGCGAAATTAATAGCTTTGTCATATACAATGCCAATAGTTTTAACTTCCGCAAATATGACACCTATAGCATTTGTAATGCAATATTTGTTGTATTTACATGACTTAGATGTATTAATATCACAAATAACAATGTCTTTTATTTTTTTTAATAATTAATACTTAAATAAAAGTTATTGTAATTTATAGTGGCAATAGCTTAAACTTTTGTAAATAACTTTTGGGAAGATTATGTTCAGTGTATTTTATTGTGATGAAAATACAAGAACAGCAGTGAAATATTAACACCTTTTTATGACATTTGTAATAAATCTTGAAACATTGAGAGAACATATTAGAACCAGTTGTTGTTGAATGGTTGCACAGAGTGATGCTGTGGCCTTCAGTGGTGCTGAGTGATGCTGTGGCATTGAGTGATGCTGTGGCATTGAGTGATGCTGTGGCATTGAGTGATGCTGTGGCATTGAGTGTCGCTGTGGCGTTGAGGGGTGCTATGGCATTCAGTGGTGCGGAGTGATTCTGTGGTGCTGAGTGATGATGTAGCATTCAGGGGTGCTGAGGCGTTGAGTGGTGCTGTGGTATTGAGTGGCACTGTGGCATTGAGTGGCACTGTGGCGTTCTGTGGTGCTGGGGCATTCTGTGGTGCTGAGGCATGCTGTGGCATTGAGTGATGCTGTGGCATTGAGTGATGCTGTGGCGTTGAGTGATGCTGTGGCGTTGAGTGATGCTGTGGCGTTGAGTGATGCTGTGGCGTTGTGATGCTGTTGCGTTGAGTGATGCCGTTGCGTTGAGTGATGCTGTGGCGTTGAGTGTCGCTGTGGCGTTGAGGGGTGCTATGGCATTCAGTGGTGCAGAGTGATTCTGTGGTGCTGAGTGATGCTGTAGCATTCAGGGGTGCTGTGGCGTTGAGTGGTGCTAAGTGATGCTGTGGGGTTGAGTGATGCTGTTGCGTTGAGTGATGCTGTGGCGTTGAGTGATGCTGTTTGGCATTGAGTGATGCTGTGGCGTTGAGTGATGCTGTGGTATTGAGTGGCACTGTGGCGTTCTGTGGTGCTGAGGCATGCTGTGGCATTGAGTGATGCTGTGGCATTGAGTGATGCTGTGGCATTGAGTGATGCTGTGGCATTGATTGATGCTGTGGCATTGAGTGATGCTGTGGTATTGAGTGGCACTGTGGCGTTCTGTGGTGCTGAGGCATGCTGTGGCATTGAGTGATGCTGTGGCATTGAGTGATGCTGTGTCGAGTGATGCTGTGGCGTTGAGTGATGCTGTGGCGTTGAGTGATGCTGTGGCGTTGAGTGATGCTGTGGCGTTGAGTGATGCTGTGGCATTGAGTGATGCTGTGGCATTGAGTGATGCTGTGGCATTGAGTGATGCTGTGGCATTGAGTGATGCTGTGGCATTGAGTGATGCTGTGGTATTGAGTGGCACTGTGGCGTTCTGTGGTGCTGAGGCATGCTGTGGCATTGAGTGATGCTGTGGCGTTGAGTGATGCTGTGGCGTTGAGTGATGCTGTGGCGTTGAGTGATGCTGTGGCGTTGAGTGATGCTGTGGCGTTGAGTGATGCTGTGGCGTTGAGTGATGCTGTGGCGTTGAGTGCTGCTGTGGCATTGAGTGATGCTGTGGCGTTGAGTGATGCTGTGGCGTTGAGCGATGCTGTGTCGTTGAGCGATGCTGTGTCGTTGAGCGATGCTGTGGCGTTGAGCGATGCTGTGGCGTTGAGCGATGCTGTGGCGTTGAGCAATGCTGTGGCGTTGAGCGATGCTGTGGCGTTCTGTGGCGTTGAGGGGTGCTGTGGCATTGAGGGGTGCTGTGGCGTTGAGGGGTGCTGTGGCATTCAGTGGTGCTGAGTGATGCTGTGGCGTTGTGATGCTGTGATGAGTGGTGCTGTGACGTTGAGTGGTGCTGTGACGTTGAGTGGTGCTGTGACGTTGAGTGGTGCTGTGACGTTGGGTGATGCTGTAGCATTCAGGGTTGCTGTGGCGTTGAGTGGTGCTAAGTGATGCTGTGGGGTTGAGTGATGCTGTTGCGTTGAGTGATGCTGTTTGGCGTTGAGTGATGCTGTGGCATTGAGTGATGCTGTGGCATTGAGTGATGCTGTGGCATTGAGTGATGCTGTGGCATTGAGTGATGCTGTGGTATTGAGTGATGCTGTGGTATTGAGTGGCACTGTGGTGTTCTGTGGTGCTGAGGCATGCTGTGGCATTGAGTGATGCTGTGGCGTTGAGTGATGCTGTGGCGTTGAGTGCTGCTGTGGCGTTGAGTGCTGCTGTGGCGTTGAGTGATGCTGTGCTGTTGAGTGATGCTGTGGCGTTGAGCGATGTTGTGGCGTTGAGCGATGCTGTGGCGTTGAGTGATGCTGTGGCGTTGAGTGGAGTTGTGGCGTTGAGGGGTGCTGTGGCGTTGAGGGGTGCTGTGGCGTTGAGGGGTGCTGTGGCATTGAGGGGTGCTGTGGCGTTGAGAGGTGCTGTGGCATTCAGTGGTGCTGAGTGATTATGTGGCACTGAGTGATTATGTGGCACTGAGTGATGCTGTGATGAGTGGTGCTGTGACGTTGAGTGGTGCTGTGACGTTGAGTGGTGCTGTGACGTTGAGTGGTGCTGTGACGTTGAGTGGTGCTGTGGCGTTGAGTGGTGCTGTGGCGTTGAGTGGTGCTGTGGCGTTGAGTGGTGCTGTGGCGTTGAGTGGTGCTGTGGCGTTGAGTGATGCTGTGGCGTTGAGTGATGCTGTGGCGTTGAGTGATGCTGTGGCGTTGAGTGGTGCTGTGGCGTTGAGTGGTGCTGTGGCGTTGAGTGGTGCTAAGTGATGCTGTGGCGTTGAGTGGTGCTGTTTGGCGTTGAGTGATGCTGTGGCATTGAGTGATGCTGTGGCATTGAGTGATGATGTGGCATTGAGTGATGATGTGGCATTGAGTGATGATGTGGCATTGAGTGATGCTGTGGCATTGAGTGATGCTGTGGCATTGAGTGATGCTGTGGCATTGAGTGATGCTGTGGTATTGCGTGGCACTGTGGCGTTCTGTGGTGCTGAGGCATGCTGTGGCATTGAGTGATGCTGTGGCATTGAGTGATGCTGTGTCGAGTGATGCTGTGGCGTTGAGTGATGCTGTGGCGTTGAGTGATGCTGTGGCGTTGAGTGATGCTGTGGCGTTGAGTGATGCTGTGGCGTTGAGTGATGCTGTGGTGTTGAGTGATGCTGTGGCGTTGAGTGATGCTGTGGCGTTGAGTGATGCTGTGGCGTTGAGTGATGCTGTTGCGTTGAGTGATGCTGTTTGGCGTTGAGTGATGCTGTTTGGCGTTGAGTGATGCTGTTTGGCGTTGAGTGATGCTGTTTGGCGTTGAGTGATGCTGTTTGGCGTTGAGTGATGCTGTGGCATTGAGTGATGCTGTGGCATTGAGTGATGCTGTGGCATTGAGTGATGCTGTGGCATTGAGTGATGCTGTGGCATTGAGTGATGCTGTGGCATTGAGTAATGCTGTGGTATTGATTGGCACTGTGGCGTTCTGTGGTGCTGAGGCATGCTGTGGCATTGAGTGATGCTGTGGCGTTGAGTGATGCTGTGGCGTTGAGTGATGCTGTGGCGTTGAGTGATGCTGTGGCGTTGAGTGATGCTGTGGCGTTGAGTGATGCTGTGGCGTTGAGCGGTGCTGTGGCGTGGAGCGGTGCTGTGGCGTTGAGCGATGCTGTGGCGTTGAGCGATGCTGTGGCGTTGAGCGATGCTGTGGCGTTGAGCGGAGTTGTGGCATTGAGGGGTGCTGTGGCATTGAGGGGTGCTGTGGCGTTGAGGGGTGCTGTGGCGTTGAGGGGTGCTGTGGCGTTGAGGGGTGCTGTGGCATTCAGTGGTGCTGAGTGATTATGTGGCGTTGAGTGATGCTGTGGCATTGAGTAATGCTGTGGTATTGAGTGGCACTGTGGCGTTCTGTGGTGCTGAGGCATGCTGTGGCATTGAGTGATGCTGTGACGTTGAGTGGTGCTGTGGCGTTGAGTGGTGCTGTGGACTCTTAAACTCCACCCTCTGTTTCACCGGGAGCCAATGGAGTTTTAGCAATAACGGTGAAGCATGAGAGCATCTAGGAAGCCTAAAAATTAGGCGCGCAGCATCATGTAAGACAACTTGCAGTCTGTGTGTCAGATTTTTTGGCAAACCCAAGTAGAGGGCGTTGCCATAGTCCAGGCGTGATATAATGGTGGCAGAGACCACCGTACGGAGCATGGATTGGGATAGGAGGGGAACTAGCCTACGCAGCTGCCTAATTAGGCCAATACATGTGCCCACAACGGTTTAGATCTGAGCCGTCATTGACAATTCCTGGTCAATTTTTATGCCAAGGCTTTTCACACTTGGCACTGGCAGCGGTGCGGATCCGTGTGATGTTGTGGTGCCCCGGTGTGATGTTGTGGTGCCCCGGTGTGATGTTGTGGTGCCCCGGTGTGTTGTTGTGGTGCCCCGGTGTGTTGTTGTGGTGCCCCGGTGTGATGTTGTGGTGCCCCGGTGTGATGATGTGGGGCCCCTGAGTGATGTTGTGGGGCCCCTGAGTGATGTTGTGGGGCCCTTAGTGATGTTGAGGGGACCCTGAGTGATGCTGTGGTGATGCGATAGAGTGAGGGCGATAGAGTGAGGGCGATAGATAGTGAGGGCGATAGATAGTGAGGGCGATAGATAGTGAGGGCGATAGATAGTGAGGGCGATAGATAGTGAGGGCGATAGATAGTGAGGGCGATAGATAGTGAGGGCGATAGATAGTGAGGGCAGGTAGAGAGAGAGGGGGGTAGAGAGAGAGGGGGGGTGTAGAGAGAGAGGGGGGGTGTAGAGAGAGAGGGGGGGTGTAGAGAGAGAGGGGGGGTGTAGAGAGAGAGGGGGGGTGTAGAGAGAGAGAGGGGGGGTGTAGAGAGAAGGGGGTGTAGAGAGAAGGGGGTGTAGAGAGAAGGGGGTGTAGAGAGAGAGAGGGGGGTGTAGAGAGAGGGGGGTGTAGAGAGAGGGGGGTGTAGAGAGAGGGGGGTGTAGAGAGAGAGGTGTGGAGGGAGAGGGGAATGGAGAGAGGGGGTGTAGAGAGAGGGGTGTAGAGAGAGGTATAGATGCTTCCATAGCTAGGATTACGAGAGCTTGCCATCTCGGACAGCAAACAGTTTCAGAAGGAGCCTTTGGAGACCACGCTTATTTTCAAAGGCAACTGATTGCTCATATTGGAGGAGTCAGTTTGTTTGCAGGCATTTTTGTCAGGGACAGGAAAGCCTGTGCCATGATCAGCTGGCAGCAATACATGCACTAGAAATATAAATGTTAGTGTGTGTGTCATTGCCAGCTGATTGCACGAGCGTGGCACAGGCTTTGCTGTCACTAATGTTTCTTGTTTAAAATGGTGATGGTGACCGGCAGCGCTTTCCACTAGTTACATTATACAATGACAGTTTAATATTTTTTTGTAGACACTGGTAGGTTAATCGGCTGGTCTGTTAAAGACATTTCCTGAGCTGCCGATTAATCTCCCTGTGTCTACAAAAAATATGAAACAGTCTATCATTGTGTAACGTAACCGGTCCTTGTAGAATCGCTACAATTTAACAAGCTGGGGCTCTGCTCCGCGCTGAGCAGTGAAGGAGTTGAAGGAGGAGTGGGGGAATCGTGATAGGATCCAGATATTTCTACCACGCCAGATGGACTATTTTGCTTGTCAATGCTTTCTTCCATTCTGCTTTATACATGCCCTATAAAGTAAGCAAAAGGCGATTAATAAAACTGTTAAACAAGTAGCTAAATAAAATTCACAATGCAGTAAGAATACACCGGTCACTTGAAGGGGTCAAAGACTGCTGACAGCATTGTTTCCCCACATGTCATCACTATGAACCAAAAACATGCCTGGCAAGCTCTGATTGGAGAGGAGTAATAGAAAGTAGAAACGATCAGAAACAGAGCCATTCACATGGCCTCCTCTGCGCACTCCCATACCCTCTCTGAGATTGTAGATGGCCCCGCCCCCTTCTGTTGTCATTGTGCCTAGTGTATCCTGTGCCTCATACACTGCACACCGCCGCACCATGGGGGACGCTGCCGCCGAGCTGAAGCTGAAACTAGTGACACTGGTGAGTGAGCGACGCCCTGGCACACTTTTCAACTTGCTCCCTAGCAACGGAACTAGGCGGGACCCGGGCAACAGCAGCTCCAGGGCAACAGCTGCTCCAGGGCAACAGCTGCTCCAGTTCTGGACGCAACCCAGCTCACTAGTGCAGGGCAGCGCGTAAGGGACTCAAGTATGTGGATCAAAAGAAAAGCACGATTTAGTGCATGGGGGAGGGGGCATATTTACAAGGCCCTTGCGTCGCCTGTAGTCACTTTGAACATGGGGGAAAAGTGTCGCACCTGAGGCACAAGGGGTTTGTAAATAAGCCCCCCCGTGAATTTTTTTGCCTTGAGGCACTATTAATTCTGTGAAAGTAAAATAAATGAAAACAGCTTCTTTCGAAACGCACTTTTGGGCCAGGGCATCCGGGTTTTGAAGCAGCTGTTCCGCAGTGTACACCAGACTGATTCAAAGATGCCTCCTTTAGTAGCAGCTGCTATTTACTACCCTAAGGGCCACCAGCGCTATACAAAATGTTTATTGCCGTTTGAATTTTTTTGATATATCGTTCACTCCATCAGATTTGTTAATTCGCACTACTGTAGATTACAGGGTTCTTAATGACTCAATTCTGTAGTAGGTTTCGAAGTGTGACATTAAAATCTGTGCACTGCTGGCTGGTCACAGACATGATCATTAAGTACCTAAGTTCCAGATGCTCGAAAATATTGTGAATTAGGCTTAGAGCTAGTAAGTGGTGGACCTGATCGGGAAGTGGGGCCATGCCCCCTAGCTCTTTTTGTCCTGCTGTACCCGAGGGAAGGCACGTCTACCTGGCGCCTAAAACTAGGAACATTGCTTGCATTTTATAATTGAAATGCAAGCTCTTTATTTGAGCAAGCAGCACCCACAGCCTACTTTTTTTTCAAATGAATTGTTTACATTCCAAACTTAAGATGCATCATAGATCCTGTTTCCTGGTCCGGCTTTTTCTCTGGGCGCTGTTTTGGCAACTGTGTATTCTCTAAAGTGGTTAAAGTGCAAACATATTACGGGCCCAGTCTGGAAGACAAGTGCTTCGGAGGTTGAACTATAATTTATAAAACAAGGCGAGGAAAGAACATCGGAAGATGAGAAAGAGGGGTGGGGATAATAGAAGGAGATAGACGAAAGGAGGGTCTGGCTGGGAGCTGGGAAAGAGGCTAAAAGGGCTGAAAGGGAGGGGAGAATGCACGTAGCACATTCTAATGAAGTTTGGTGCGAGGCGTGGGAAGCGGGGGCGGGGGAGGGGAGCAGGCATATGGTGTTTGAGTGAGCAGCCTTTGATGTGCGAGCGAGTGGGAGGGAACAGCGGGGCGGAGAAGCAGATTGCCTTCAAGGCAGGAGGCAGGCAGAAGGCTCGGGCAAGCTCGTGCGCAAGAGCACATGCACTCGTGGAAATCCTCTTTTTTGCAGAGCTTAGTTTAACTCTTGATTTCACTGCTATAGACTCGTCCTATTCCATTCCTGCGGAATGGAAATAGGCCGAGACCTAAAAAGTGAGCCAGGCCGGAAGTGGAGGAGGCATTAAAGATTTGATGAACCAACTCGCTGAAATGTAATGGTAAATAAGTATTTAAAAGTGCATGCACTTCTGTGCATGTGTTAGCTATGTCAAGGACAAATGTTTCTCGGGCCGAACTCAGGGCCACCTCTTTCTGAGACAAAAGGGCTCTTATTCTAGTCATACCATTGAACTCTGCTTTCAAGGTTTGGATGCGCGGCCAGATGGAAACATCTGAATTCCCATGCGTAGGGGGATACATTACATTTTTGCAGCACACCACACGCTCAGATACAGTTACCACAAGCGATACCGACAATAAGACCACAACACTCCTCGTTATTCAACAGCGAATAACTACCATTTGCCAAAAGTGTAAACGTGGGAACAATTGCGGGTACAGGAGTCCCTTTCAAAACACAGGCTAGATTAGGCCGCTCCTGGTTGCAGGAACCATGCAATTGAATGTGTCTGCATATTAATGAATGGTCAGGGGACTCTGTGCATTCTTCTCCATTCAGATAAACTTCTCTGCCGTCTTTCAGGCACCTATATGTGAAGGGAAGAGACCATGCTTCATGGAGGAAGGCACCTCCTAACGGTTCATAACGTCCTATTGCCACATGTCGCATACAACTAGTGAATTTGTACAACGCGAATGGTAATGTAATTAATCCGTGGATAAGCCACGTTGCATCAGCGGCCTCAGCAACAGAGAACGGTAAAGATTCCAACCTCTCAATGTGTAACATGGAAAATGATGCATCTCGCATTGAAAGCATGCGCTGTTTGTCAGTCAAATTAAATGGGGCAAAGAGGGAGGAAACGTTCATGTAATTCCATGGCACACGGCCAGATTTGAGAGTCTGTAGAGTCCATGCAAACTGCATCACAGAACGCAGTTGATTTTGGCCATGGTATAAAACAGACACCTCATCATTTACAATATCAACTACAGAAGAAATAATGTTATTCAACGTGTATATGCGGGAAGAAAGCATGTTAATACTGTTATCGACAACTGCAAGGACCTTTTCTAAATTTGCTTGATCAATTGCTCTCAGGCGCTTAGCAGCTTCAATCTATGATAGCTTCCAAATTTCATTGTAAGCAGCATAAATCCAACGTTTAGATCTACCACTTGCCGGGCCTTTAATGAAATCCTTAATATCCACCTCATCAGTCAGCTTAGACAGATGTAATTTAACAGCAGCTAATGTAGAACGTTGTAACCAACTTTGACATAATTTGCCAACTGAATATGTTGTAACAGTGTGGTCAGGATCAAAACGTGGATCAGGCCTGATTCGTGTAAAACCTTCAGTTAAACCCAGAAAGCGATGCTGGCAAGAGTCAGAGCTTCTGTGCCATAGCAGCCAACCTTTTGGATCAAAACTGGACACATTCAATGATGCATTACCTAGTAATGTCTGCAATTCTATAATGGAAAATGTTGTGTAATTATCCCAACCAGGATATTCTTCCAAGTCAGGGACAGTAGGGGTATTTAACTTTTTTGAAGTAGCCAATCCAAAGCACGGTGACTGAGAAATAGTAGAATTCAAAAACATGTGATTCGGGATGAGACATGCCCGGTGCAAAACCTCAGTGCCTTGTACCTGCCAACTTTTAGAACCCCAAACCGATTTCAGATCAATGGATTCCTTCCATAGCTCATAGCCTTCTACAGCTAATTTGTCTAGAAAGGACTTTGAATACAATAATTTAGTATCGGTAAGTCTAACTTTGGACATGGGCTTCTGTGTCATCTTAAAATAAAAGAACTCAGGACTTGATTGATTAAAGTCGGTAAAGTAAGTGTACTTCTTCAAAAATGTACTGGAGCTGCCTTGTAATGGTGCTGGGCGATGTTCCCACTGTGTGGTACTCCTTCGGGAACTTGTTTTATGCAGGAAATGATTACCATAATGTTGAAAGCAGAATAAGTCACCATAATTAGCAGATTCTAAATATAACTCCTCCGCATCAAAGGCAGCATAATATTTTAAATCAGTAAATAATGATTCTACGGCCTGAACATTCCAATCATCAGAACGTATGTTTTGTTTAACCACATCCCCCATGTTCACTCTAAGTACATTTGGGACATTAACCACTTCAGTTGGGCCATGAATTTGAAATTTAACTGCATCCCACACAATCCCATCAAGAACCGGTAAGAATTTAGAAGCGAGCAGATCAGCCTGCAAAGACTGCAGTATAGCCGAATGCTCAGGCAGCCAGCATGACTTGGAAAAAGATGGTTGTATCAAAGCATACAAAGGCTTGATACGCTGGGCATATTCCCGAATGTAAGTTCTCCCGAAATTCAAAAAGCCCAGTAAAGATTGTAATTGTTTCAGTGTTGTTGGAGCGCGCAATTGTGCGCATTTCTCCAGGAAGTGAGGAGCCAATCCCTTTCCTTCCTTCATTGTTAAGCTCGTAGCCCAGAAACAACACTGTGTACTCAGCAATGTGCGATTTTGCAAAGTTGAACTTGTAACCTAAGTTTGCAAAGGTACAAATAATTCCGTTTACTCGACACAGATGCTGCCAAAGTTTGTCGTCTGTGAGATATATATCATCCACATACGAACAAGCATCCCGGTCGATTCTCTCCAAAAGGGAGACTATGCGGGCGGAAAAAACCCCAGGACTATTCTTCTAGCCCATAGGGAGACGCCGAAAGTGTTTTTGGACACCGCCGCATGTAAAACTGGTCCATTGGGAACTCATAGCATCCAATTGGTGGGCATAGAAACCATTAGAAATGTCAAGCGTGGTCTTAAACCGCTTACGCACAAGACTATTCACAAGAGCAGAGCCGTGAGTATTCTGTACTGCACAGTTACGGCAATGCGAGTTTAAATGCCGGTAATCCAAAACCAAACGAAACGAACCGTCAGGCTTGTTTACAGTAAAAAGAGGGTTATTCATTGGTGACACACGTTTCAATTACACCTTGATATTCCAATTGTTCAAGGATCGCCGCGACGGAAGCTTTCGCTTCACGTCTAATGGGATATTGAGGTTGAGGCTGCGGCTGAGACCGTAAAGGTATCTCGTGGCGTGTGGACAATTTATCCCACCCACATTGATTCTGGTACACAGCCGGCGCCAGATTTAGAGCCCACTCTTCTGCAAAATGCTGCGCATTCTCCTTCGAGACTGTGTTCGCGAAACTGGGGAGGATTACCTCCTCCCCTCGCGGAGCTGCGAGCACAAAAGGTGGGGGCCAGTCAGCCTCCGAAAGCAAAATGTCATATGTAGACGAAAGATTTTCCCAAAATACCCCTTTTATGGTTCGCTGTATGTCCCCTTCAATTAACAGGACAATTTCAAAAAGTCTATCAGGGGGAGCAACTCTTGTGTCAGCTGTTTCAATGACAACATAAGTATCAGTCGCTGTCACCTTCAGTAGTGGACGGAGCGCCTCTCTCACTATTGTTATCTCCGCCACGCTGTCCAGCAAGGTCAGAGCCCACGTCAGATTCCGAAGCCACGTTCTCACTATCTGGGGCATATCGATGCGCTGTTAAGGTTGCGACTTTCTTCTTCGCAAACTGTGGTCTCCTAGGCGTAGAGCCCTCCTGCTTTTCTGCACCGTTCCTCGGGCGGGGCTGGTCACGTCCTTGCTGACCACCCCGACATGTAGTCGACGTAGTTCACCCACATTACAATTGCTGTGTAGAGGATGAGGAGTAAATCCAGCCAAAACAGGCCAACTAGCGCCTGGAATGGACAAAGGACCTAACCTCGGAGCGGTTGAAGAATGGGGGAGGGCGCCACCAAACCAAACTCCATGCTGCAAAACATCAATAGGAACTTCCTGTGCCCTGTACGGAATATACTCATTAGGTACAGGTGTGGGAGTGTATGTGTGGAATACGCCTGAATTTGCATCCACTGCCGGAAATGTCACCCATGAATAAAAGAGTTCGTATGGGTAAGCATGTTCCGCACTCACCACCATAATCACAGCCAAGCCTTCAAGAGGAACATTGTAAGCCCGCAAATGATCTCGCACCGCAATGCGACTATGCAGCGGAATGTCCACGGCAGCCATGACAGCAGAGGAAAGAGAAAAAACAAAGTAAACTTTGTAGCACAACTGGGTAGTAATTCAAGGAAACAGTTTTTAGAAAGATTCAAGTTTGAAAAGACCTATTTCAAAAATAGGTAGGTTTTTCCGACACCACCGTTTACCGGAAACGTCAGTGAAGGGGTTAAGGATTGAATGATATACTACTCGAGTGTCATGATATACGGCCAACAGCGTATGGGCGCCATGTACCGGGAATTCCGTTCTCCTACAGAACTGTGCATAGAGACCTGGAACCTCGGTGAATTAGGATGGCCCAAAACTCACCTCAGTACCCAAAATCCCCTTACCGAGCTAGCTACAGTGTCTCATTGGTCATAACAAACTCCCAATGCTTAGACAGACCAGAACATGAACTTAGAGTACCTCAGAAATCGTGGAACACATGAACACTCTTTCGTTATATAATCATCACAAACCAGAACGAGGAGTAAAAGAGGACACGTGCACGTTTGAAATATTTATTTACTAATGCAAGGTTCTCAAACGCAGTATCTTGTATAATACTAGCAAACATATTATAAGCAACAAAGTTATCAGCATAGTTATCAGTCCATAAAAGGCGAATGGTGAGAGCATACTAATATGCTGAAATGAATAGAAATTAACAATGTCTAATTCACACTCTCCCTATTTAGCGTAGTATATTATATCTATGAAGGTCTCATTTGGGTTTTAGCAGGGCGGGCCCATACCTTAAAATCTCAGTGGCAGGACGATCACATCACCTCCCACCAGCTCTCTGCATGCGAAGCATATCAAGTGTGTTTTTGTGCGTTCAGCATCACAATATAAAACTCGCCTAGAGCCCGATTTTGGCAGCAGCATGTGTATTATGTCTATAAGGGTGCGAAGATCAGACCTTACAATAACACTGGGTTAAGTTATCCGTGTAGCCTTCAGCACTCGGTGTGCAGACAGAGTACAGAACAAAACTGATATCAGAGCAATAACGTATTATTTCTCTAGTAAATCACGAAGCTCTTCTGGGTTGAATGCTAAAACAACAATTATGTGTTGTGTGCAAAAGTGAAGCAAGAATTAAAAACGGCATGCAAACATTTAATAAACTCATGCTAACTTTACACAATATGTAGAAAAGAAGTAGCTATATGACAGTGTATTTATAGCTCTTCCTTGTGATAACCTAATCTTTCTTTGACAGGACTGTCCATCTATTGTCCTTACCCGTTTTTTATTTTAAGCTTATCTGTCCTCTGTATTAATGCTACTATGTGCTGTTCTCACTTGATTTAGAAACAAGACTATAGCAAGAAAATTAAAATACCCCCAGTTTGACCATACCTCAAGGGCACTGATTGAGCAAAGCAAGGAGGTCTGACTGCCTCTACTGGTTTTCAGGAGGAATATTTTGATATTGATAGATTCCCCCTTTCCCCCCTTTTCTTTTTAATGTATTCTATGCTATTTTACTTTTCTCACCGAAATGCTTTGTTAATCCCTTTCTCTTTCTGTCCTCCCTCTCATTCTGCTTTTTTTCTTTATTTCTCCTTCTCTGTCACTCCATTGCTAACTTTCGACCCCCACCTCTTATTGCTGTTATACAATCTCATGAAATGTTACTTCTTATGAGCCTTCTCATAAATAATTTAGATGAGGGCCCACAAAGAAGTACATATACTTTCACTGTGGCAGCCCCAGCTGTTGCTGCTGAAGTGAGGGGGGAGGGTCATATGCCACTGGTTAGGAAAGTTTAACAGAGGGAAGAAAGAAAATCACTTTTAGCATTCCTTGTTGATTTGTTGGACCATGAAATGGTGGTTTGTGTGAGACTGGTCTGGTCACAGGTGTTCTGGGAGCCCATTCTTTTTACCACCAGAGTTAAGCTTTTACTGGTTAAAGTGCCTGTAGGCAGAGTTGTCAATGAACTTTTGCACCCATGACTGGCAGTTGTTGTAGCTTTGAGTTTATCTTGCAAAGGAACAGTGTGAGATACTGGGGTATATTATATGGTGTGGTTGTGCAACCTCACCATGTAATACTTTTACCAACCCCTTAAGGACCCCTAGCTTTCAGCTATCAAGCCCTCAGCTCATCCCTGGGTAGCGTGTGGTACTGCTCACAGGAGGGGGTACTGGGGCTTGACAGGCCCACCATACGGGCCCCTTGTAGCAGTAGCAGAAACAAGAGTATGCAGGTCCTAAAGGGAAAGGGTGGTGGCGGGGTGGGGGGCAGGGTACCAGGTGTCCACAAAGGGAAAGGGTGGAAGTGGAGTAGCTCCAGTTAGGAGCAATGGCCCTCACATACCCAAGGAGGTGTCATGCTTCATCATCGGGCATCTCCTCGTTGGGCCGATGCTGCAATGCCCAACGGGACGGTGAGGGAGCTTTTTGCCAGAGGTCTTCTCTTTTTGCTGATGTGAAGTTTACATAGTAGTGCAGCATATGTGTAGAGTGTAGAGATGGGAAGGAGTGCGTGTGAATTAAAAATATCTATAGGAGAATTGCCCATTTAAAATCCCCGAGTCCTACTTTCAACATATAGACCGGAAAGTCGGGACACTACTATGGAATGGGATAACGCCGTGTATGGCTAGGCACAAACTGACCAGAAGCTGGTATGACGGAAGAATTGCACTCCCGGATGTGCGCCTTTATTACTGGGCGTCACAACTGGTGGTTATCAACCACTGGGTATACTATCCCCAGACAGAACCCGCCTATCTACTGGACCGCTATCAGATGGGGAAAGAGGGGTATAATGGGGCTCTATACTCACAGCCAGCGAAAGGTTGCTTCCTTGGCCCAACTGCCTTAACTTTTGATATATGGGGGTAGGCAAATAGAAAACTCGGCTGGCAAAAGAAGTGAACTCTTGCCACGCCATTATGGTTCACCCAGAAACTCTGGAAGCTCGGCAACCAACCGGGGTTTGACAGATGGGATACCATCGGCATTTCCAATATTGGAGACCTCTGCAATATGGGGTAATTCATAAAATTCTCTGAACTCAAAGCAGATATGAGCTGGATCAGAGGGAGGTATTCCAATACCTACAAATCCACCATGCCCTGAATGCAGCACTCCCAGCATCAGAGGAGTTGCCGGAGACATCCCCCCCTTGAGGATAGAGTACTATCGGAACCCCTGAAGAAAAAAGCCATATCAATATACAGAAAGTTCATTAACAATATGCCAGACCCACTCTAACCTCTACGAGAAAAATGGCAGACCGATATAGGGCTTCTTGATGACGAAGATTGGCAGGCCGCAATACTGTCCCCATGAGAAGCGGCTATTCCGTTACATTTCCGCCTCATCCAACTCTAGAATCTACACGACTGGGCTCACCCTACATAGGATTGGTCGCAGACTCGACACACTTTACCTCTGACGTTGTGGGGAGAGGCCACATTTTACCATACAGTGTGGGACTGTCCGAATATAGCTACATTCTCGGGAAAAACCACACAACAATTGCATAAGGCAATGGGCAAAGATATTCAATTAACACCCAGATTGGGACTCCTTAGCATATGGGAGGCCACAGATCTCACCGCAAGAGAGAGGCAATGGGTTACCCTGGGGTACACACTGGACAAAAGATGTATAGCAATGCATTGGGGAAATGAGAGGGGACCCACTTTGTCACGATGGACTAAAGAAATGGACAAGTATATGCTTGCCGACAAAACAGTGTTTAAAAACAGAGGGTGCCCCCGGAAATGGGATAAAAAGTGGGGGAAATGGAACACTTATCAAGGTGAACTCTGTGTCTCCCCAACTGTTGAACTGGCAATGAAAGAGAAAACAGGTACAGAATCAATATAAAGATTGTTAGCTGTGGTGGATCCGTAAGGGAAACTTGACACGATACTAAAGATAATATGTGTAATGTGTATTAAAATCAAGATGACCTGTACTGTTTATTTTGTTAAATCAATAAAAAGAATTTAAAAAATAGCTACAGGAGTCCCACAGGATATCTTTATTGGCTGGGGTCCTATGCTATAAAAAAAACAAAAGACTATAGAGTTGTGCCTAAAGAGGGGGGACTACACTGCTCGAGCTCTAGATGATGTGTGTATAGTGAGGGGGGTCAACATGTTTCATGCCTTTTATCGTCCAGGAGATGTTAGCATTTCATCAGGACCAGGAAATTCTTGTCTACTCTAGTAGGGACGGTGTGGGTATGTGTCTCTAAGGTGCCATCCCCTATGGTTTGGACTCGTGGGATAGTCCTTTGTGAAAGGGAAAAGAATTTATATACCTTCTGGAATCACATACAAGGCAGGGGTTACTTCCCCAGCAGTGACGTCCAGAGTGCTTGCAAATTGATGTGATCAGAACTCTTATTGGAGTTCTTTGTGGTGCAGGACCTACCCACGTCCGGCCGTCTACTCTTTACACATATGCCCCACTACTTTTTAAACTTCACATCGGCTAAAAGAGAGGACCTCCGGCAAAAAAAACCCTGACGGGGCCCGTTGGGCATTGCAGCGCCAGCCCAATGAGGAGCTGCCTGACGATGAAGCATGGCACTCCCCGGGGTGTGTGAGGGCCCTTGCTCCTAATTCGAGCTACTCCAATTTCACGCTTTGCCCCTGTGGCCACCTGGTACCCTGTACCACCACGTCCCCCCTTTTCCCTCTAGGAACTGCATACTCTTGTTTCTGCTATAGCTGTTTTACTGAGCAGCAAAACTTACACAGAGGAACAATTGTGAAGCATTTAAACAGCATCAAAACAATTGAAGAAATTGAAATGACACAAGAAATCCAACGCCAATTTATAAAAAGGAGCGAAAAAGATCCACCAGAGATATTAATTGTACAAGCAGTGAGGGGGTCCTGGTTGCAGGGTTCACGTCCCACGAGGTTCTCTCCTGTCTGGCCAAAGTCCATTCGCCACTGGACTACCAGTTGCTCTGTGTTGCGGTCACAGGCCAATACTCCTGGGTCAATAACTTCCCTTCTGAGGGTCCCAGCATCTCTCAGACAGCACTCCTGGGTTCAGCAAAATTGGGTGCTACTCTATACTTCAGGTCTTGGTCCTGGGTGCTGCACGGCAGCGGCGGTGGCAAACTAAAGACTCCAGGCTATCAACTTGTCCCAGAAGACTTCTTCAGTTGTGTTTCTGTTCGATGAACAGGAAGCCAGTCAGCTGGCCCTTGGAGTCTCTTGGCTTGACTGGACTCTGGAGACCGCTTCTCTTTGAGCAGGACATGGCAGGCTTAGTCCCTCTCTGCGCTAGCTACCAGATGTAGCAGCTGCAGTCTTTGATATGGTGCAACCTCTCTTTGCTGGTCCTTCAGTACAGCAGGGCATTCCTTCTTTAGTACATCTTCCATGTCAGTCAAGATCTGAGGTCTGGGTACCAGGGTTACCCCTTTTATGCTCACAGAGTGCCCTCAGGGCAGGATGCAGTTGTTAGCCAATGGACTACTAGGTCCCTCCCACATGTTGACCACTTCCTGTAGAGTGTGGCATCTAGCTATCACAGAATTCATCATTCTGCCCACTCCCAAAATGGCGAGACCCCTCTTTCTGTGTTCAGCCTCACTAGCTTACCCTCGGGGTATGGCTTCCTCAGGGCTACACACCCCTGGGGGAAATGGTTTGGCAACTGGTTGCTCCTCTCTGACCCTCGTGCCTGCTTGTCTGCCTATACAATGGGGCAGCTCTCCTCCCTAGAATGCCAAATGTGCCCTTCAATTGCAGCTTTTCCTTTGAAGTCTGCCTTTTGGGGCTAACACCTTAGTGGCTTCTTGCAGGAAGGAAGTTACACCTACCTGGCTGGCAATCCCTTATTTTTCTCCTTCCCGAGTGTCTTTGGCATGTCTTTCCAGGAGAACAGAAAGTTGTCTATGGAATAGTGTGCCCAGAAAGGGATAAACGTTTAAAAGGTAATAAAGTGCTAAAGCTGCACAGTGCAACAAGTTACATTAATTTGACCTTTAAATACAAGTCAGGCTTAATGTAAGGAGGGTTTTGACACCCTGGAATTCCTACTTCGGTCACACCGTTCAGGAGTTAGCTCAGCCGAGGGGTCAGCGTGTAAAACTGTCCTCGCCAATTGGGTACTCCAGTCTTTGCACAGAAAAAACAGTAGTTTTGTGTGTTTACGATCAGGGCATGTAAAGTACCTGTCCTGCCTGTCATATGTCGCACCCTGTCATAGGACTTGGTATGCCTGCCAGAGGGGTGACTTTCTCAGATGTACAGGGTAAGTGGTGCCTTTTCCATTGCTTTCAATGGCAAAGCCAGGCTAGCAGTGCACAACTACTCCACAAGTCTGCAGGGGCGTACTGGGGAACTCGTTATACTTGGAGGACAGAGTGGCACAGCCAGTGGTGCAAGTCCTGGGGTACCCCTCTAACTTGCATGTCTTGAGTACCAGGGTATGACTAACAATTCAAGAGAGTGGAACTGCACACCTTTTTGTTTTCCAATACTCTTATTTTGTCATTCAATCATCAGTCTTAGCGTGCTTCTGGGTATAAGGGATGGTGCCCCCTCCCTTCCAAGTGCTAACAATGTACTCAAACGCCAAGGAAAACCTTGGACTACCAGATGCACAGCTTGTGGGCTAAATGCCTTTACAAAAAATTACCTTCTAACATAAACATGTAAATTGAGTTAGTAATCACATTGTTTTTTATTCACAAAGTTATGAATACTCATGAAAAAACATATTCAAAAACATAAAAGTGCATTACTTCTCATAATCAAGCACTGATTTTATATGTCAACTGAAAAACGTTCTTAAAGCATATTCAACAAATGTATTTACTTTACGAATTGCATTAATGATCAATTAAAAAATTAATGAACTTATGTGCGTTTGTCCCAATGCATTTCGGGTTCAAACTGAACCCTTCTTCAGGGGATGCACTATTCAGGAATATACCGTGAGAGTCTTGAGATGAGATTCTGATTCGCAGTCTCTACGGGACCTAGAAGACAGCAACATATGGATATGTATCCAACACTTCCATTTCTTTTACATACAGCTACAGAAAGAGAGATAAAGCTGGGGAGCTACGAGAGGAAAAGCCTTCACATGGGTACAACCGAAAGTGGAGTGGTGCTAATCAAGAAACCGGAAACTCTACACAAAAAACAACCAACATAAAAGTGTATGGAAGGATTACTAAGAGAACAACCTCTGCCAAGATGCTGGTAATCAACAGTCTGAAAAGATAAAAACATATACCAATCACCTTGTGCACAAAACCACTCCATAGTACACGAATAGTTACTCACAGTGCCTTAACAGACGCTGTTAAGCGTTGTTCGCCTCGGACCGCGCTTCCAGGTCCTAACTTCCCACACTGTACCAAAGTTCCTGTTGAAAATAACATTGGGTCTGAAATCCTCAAGTGGCCGAATCTCTATGTTTAATTACCATGTACACTACGCAACGCTTACCGGCTCAAGTGCCTTTTCCCTCACGCTTCCAACGCCCAATACGACGGGGAGCCTGTGGATGAATACAAGGACCTTAAATTAACTGTTCTAGCGTAGACGTGAGATCGTAGTAACCTAACTGCAGCCCACAACCAGTTACCTACTAGCAAATCCTGGAGTTGAACGCCACCTCAATCGCAAACACTTCTTCCGCGAGTCCGCCCAACCAGTCACGTGGTGCGGAACTAGCCGGGACTTTTGTAACTGCTAATGGAAATCAATAACAGACTCAACCTCACAAAAACACTTTGGGAATAGTAGAGAAAGAGTAATTTCAGCTCAACCATCGTGTTCACCCATTCCAGCAAAACAACTACCGTAATGCCAGTAAAATAAAATTTAAAAAAATAAAAATAAATATAAAAATGGAGCAATGGATTGGACTTGTATATTTGAGCATTCAAAAATCTCTATATTATTCGAAATTCAAACTACATATCTCCAAGATATCTATCCAAAATACAAATGATTCTCTGCTCATGTGTGGTTAAGAAAGTGTCATGCTCCATTCCAAAAAAATGTGAAAAAAACTCCTTATTATAGGTGACAGAAGTGCCCATGTGAAGGAGATTCCAATGTGCCCCCGTACAATCTATAAGAACATGATTCCTCTTTATAAAAAGCATAGTAGCTCATAGTGATCATGAAGACCTCCTGGGATGACTGTTCCCAGGTTCTTAATCCAGACTGTTTCTCTCCTTCCTAAGATAGTTTCGGTATCCAACCCTGGGGTTGCTACAATACGTTCCAAGACTGTGTATCTTAATTGGGGAATGGTATGTTTCGTTTCTACCCAATGTCTAGCCAATGTGGAGTGAGTATTTTTATTTCTAATGCGGCTTTTATGTTCCACTATGCGCGTTTTTATCTTTCTACTGGTTCGATCCACATACACAAGTCCACACGGACATTTAATTGCGTATATTACTCCCTCTGTGGTACAGTCTGTATTATGCCTGAGTGTAATACTTTGCCCTGTATGAGGGTGCATGAATTGATTTCCTGTGATAACATTACCACACTGTCCGCAGTTGTAACACTTCATCATGCCTCTTTCTCTGACTCTGTTAGTTTGTTTTTTGGGTTTTAACCATTCTCGTAGATTTTTAGCCCTGGTGTGCGCAAACAGTGGGGTGCCATGGAACACTTCAATAAAATCAGGTTCATTTTCAATGATTTCCCATCGATTTTTGATGATGGTTTTGATCTGCGTTGTCTGAATTGAGTTTTTGATGACAAAAACTTCTCTTTTTTGTGGCATCTTCACTTTTGGTATCAAGAGTTCATCTCGTGTTTTTTGAGAAATTGTTTGAACTGCCGTTTTCAAAATATCTTCTGTATAGCCACGGTCTTCATACCGTTTTATTTGTTTGTCTATCTCCTCTTTGCATTGCTCGTCGTTCGACGTGATTCTTTTGATGCGCATCATCTGCGATATGGGAAGATGCTTCTTCAGACTGTATGGATGAGCACTTCCGAACAGAAGGGCATTGTTCACATCGGTAGGTTTTCTATATACAGATGTCTCCAAACCATTGTTGGTTTTCCTTATCTCAATGTCCAAAAAGTGTATTTTGTCTTTACTTATTTCATATGTGAATTGAATCCTTGGATTCAAGGTGTTCAGTGCCAGTATGCTCTCCTTCAGTAGTTCTCTGGTACCCGTCCAGAGAACTAGGATGTCATCTATGTATCGAATGAAAAGTCCTGAATGAGCTTGCCACACAGGGTTTGATAGCACAAATTGATCCTCAAAATAGGACATGTAGGTATTTGCCTAGGATGGCGCTCCTGGAAATCCCATCGCGGTACCTGTCCATTGAATGTAGATCTTATCCTGCCAAGAGAAATATCTATGAAACAATGTGAAATGCAGTAGTTACAATAGAAAGATGCCTTTTTTTTGGTCAATCTCAGAATGTAATAATCGCCATTCAACTACCTCTACTCCTTCCTCATGTGCAATGGATGTATATAAGGCAACCACGTCAATAGTGCAAAGCCAAATGTCTTGTAGAAAAAGGTGACGTTGTTTCTCCAACTTATTCAAACAGTCTGTGGTATCTTTCACATACGTGATCCAAGATTGTACTAGCGGTTGCAAATAAAAGTCTAGGTAATGCCCCAATGGTTCGTGTATTGATCCGCAGCCAGCCACTACCGGTCTGAACGGTGGCAGAGTCCTGTGCTTATGTACCTTTGGCAACATGTACAGAGTTGGCACCTTAGGTGTGGGATTGTACAAGAATTTTCTCGTGTTCTCATCAATAACACCAGAGTCGACAGCTTATGTACCTGTCGAAATGTGAATGCACATGTACAAGATTTGGATACCTATATTCAATTGGAACAAGATCCAACGAGAGAACTAAAGGAAACTTTGGGTATCTTGCTACAAAATGCTGTTGACTCTGGTGTTATTGATGAGAACACGAGAAAATTCTTCTAGGTCCCGTAGAGACTGCAAATCAGAATCTCATCATCGCAAGACTCTCACTGTATATTCCTGAATAGTGCATCCCCTGAAGAAGTGTTCAGTTTGAACCCGAAATGCATTGGGACAAACGCACATAAGTTCATTAATTTTTTTATTTTTTGATTGTTCATTAATGCAATTCGTAAAGTAAATACATTTGTTGAATATGCTTTAAGAACGTTTTTCAGTTGACATATAAAATCAGTGCTTGATTATGAGAAGTAATGCACTTCTATGTTTTGAATATGTTTTTTCATGAGTATTCATAACTTTGTGAATAAAAAACAATGTGATTACTAACTCAATTTACATGATTATGTTAGAAGGTAATTTTTTGTAAAGGCATTTAGCCCACAAGCTGTGCATCTGGTAGTCCAGGGTTTTCCTTGGCCTTATACGTACATTGAGTACCAGGGTACCATATACTAGGGACTTACAGGTAAGTTAGCCATTTCCAATTGTGTACAGACAATTCAACATACACTTTAGGGCCAGGGCACTGGCACTGAGGACTGGTTAGAAGGCTTCAGTGCACTCTGAGTTGAAGAACCTACAGCACCAGTGAGAAAACTTGGAGGTGACCATACAAAAAAGGCAATATCTTACAAACAGTAATTACAGTCTCCAGAACCAACTGTAGTGGACTCTTGTGAACTGTGACTTCTAGTTGGTACTGAGCACTGGACATAGCTCTCTTCACCCCCTTGTGAGTTCATGTAACTTTGCTAAGCTTGGGTGGATTCTTCCAGCTATTTTTCGAGTTTGGTATTGCTGTGGGTCTGAGCAGTGTTGGGGCCATTATATCAAAGTCATGTAATACTCGCCAAGCCTGTGGGTAGGTACTCAGTTTACAGTACTACAATACTCTTATAAAGTTCCATTTCGTATTAAATACCAGAACAGAGAGGCACCACAGTGTATCAAGTGACTCTGGTATTGCTTTTTTAGGTCTCGACCTCTGCCAATTCGCTTGCGCATTGCCGATGTCGAGACATATAGAGGTGGAAACAGGAAAGCTGAACCAGGCGGATTATTCCAAGTGCATGTGCCCGTGCACGCGCTTGCCGTTTGCTCCCCGAGCCGCCTCCATTATCGCATCAGACCCACCACAGCAATGTCGAGAGCTTCACACTTCGAAGGAATGCTCTCCCCCCCCATGCCTCTTCTCTCACCCTTTCACTATCTCCCCCGCCCTACCACCTTCAGCCTCTTCCTCTGCAGCACACTCTCTCCCCCCTCCCTCCTCCTCGCCCCAACATTTGTCTATCACACCACAGGCTGCTGCTCCCCCGCCGACCCAACAATACCGAGAGCTATTCCTTCCCACTTGCTAGCTCCCCTGCTCCTCCACCCGACTTGAAAGGAAGCCTCACACACCACGACCAGGAAAACACACACAATCATTCAACAAGATTTTTCTGTGTTTTAAACGCTCGCTGCTGACATCTTCAGTTATGTAATAAAGGTCATCAGTTCACATCCTGGCAGGACCAACTCACACACATGCTATTTAGTGCTAATTCTTTCACACACATGCACAGCAAGATTTTTCTGTGTTTTAAACGCTCGCTGCTGACATCTTCAGTTATGTAATAAAGGTCTTCAGTACACATCCTGGCAGGACCAACTCACACATGTGCTATTTAGTGCTAATTCTTTCACACACATGCACGCACACACACACTCACAGCAAGATTTTTCTGTGTTTTAAATGCTCGTTGCTGACCTCTTCAGTTATGTAATAAAGGTTATCAGTTCACATCCTGGCAGGACCAACTCACACACGTGCTATTTACTGCTAATTCTTTAACACACATGCACGCATGCACATTCACAGCAAGATGTTTCTGTGTTTTAAACGCTCGCTGCTGACATCTTCACTTATGTAATAAAGGTCTTCAGTTCACATCCTGGCAGGACCAACTCACACACAGGCTATTTAGTGCTAATTCTTTCACACACATGCACGCACGCCCACACCCACTCGCAACAAGATTTTTCTGTGTTTTACACGCTTGCTGCTGACATCTTCAGTTATGTAGTAAAGGTAATCAGTTCACAACCCGCCAGGACCAACTCACACACGTGCTATTTAGTGCTAATTCTTTCACACACATGCGCGCACACATTCACAGCAAGATTTTTCTGTGTTTTAAACGCTTGCTGCTGACATCTTCAGTTATGTAATAAAGGTCATCCGTTCACATCCTGGCAGGATCAACTCACACACGTGCTATTTAGTGCTAAACACAGCAAGATTTTTCTGTGTTTTAAACGCTCGCTGCTCACATCTTCAGTTATTTAATAAAGGTCATCAGTTCACATCCTGGCAGGACCAACTCACACACGTGCTATTTAGTACTAATTCTTTCACACACACGCGCACACAGACACACACACACACACACACACGCACACACACACACACACACATTCAGAGCAAAATTTTTCTGTGTTTTAAACGCTCGCTGCTGACATCTTTAGTTATGTAATAAAGGTCATCAGTTCACATCCTGGCAGGACCAACTCACACACGTGCTATTTGGTGCTAATTCTTTCACACACATGCAGGCATGCACGCACGCACACACACACATTCACAGCAATATTTTTCTGTGTTTTAAATGCTCGCTGCATACATCTGCAATTATGTAATGAAGGTCATCAATTCACATCCTGGCAGGACCACCTCACTCTTCCAGCTTCTAAGGTGGATGAATTGAGTACCGTTACATTGGGTAATAGTAGTTCATTTTCATTGTTTTGTGAGTGCGCCTGCTGACCAAAATAGACTGCCACATTAACGCATGCATGCAACACATAGAGCCAGTGGTTCAACGGCTACGGCTAAGGGAGATACATTTATCACTTTGTGTGCAGACTAATTACTGAGATTCATGCGCATCAGCACAAATGGAGGCCTGCGGGTCGGCAATTCTCATCACATTCTCTGCCTCTCTCGTCATACTGTCACTGTAAATTGCCTGGAATGCGGCTCACACAAAGCCTCCTTTTACCTGGGGAATGCTTCTGAGGAGCACGCTGCCCACAGCAGAAAATTATTAACTCACTCTATCGCCAACACTCTATCTATCTATCACCCTCCCTCTATCTATCTATCGCACTCACTCTATCGCATCCCCACAGCATCACTCAGCACCACCACAGCATCACTCAGCACCACCACAGCATCACTCAGGGGCACCACATCACTACTATGCGCTATCACAGCATCACTGAAAGCCACAGCATCACTTGGCGCCACCACAGCATCAATCTGTGCAACCACTCAACAACAACTGGTTCAAATATGTTCTCTCAATGTGTCAAGCTTTATTACAAATGTCACAAAAAGATGTTATTATTTCACTTCTGTTCTTGAATTTTAGTCACAATAAAATACACTGAACATAATCTTCACAGAAGTTATTTACCAAAGTTTAAGCTATTGCCATTATAAATTACAATAACTTTTATTGAAGTATTAATTTTTTTTTAAAAATTGAAGCAATTGTTATTTGTAATATCAATACATCGAAGTCACGTTAATACAATACATATTGCTTTACAAATGCTATAGGTGTCACATTTGCGAAAGTTAAAACTATTGGCATTGTAAATGACAAAGCTATTCATTTAGCTATTTTCAAAACCAACACATAAATAACAAATTTGTCATTTACAATACCAATAGCTCAAACTTTCCTAATGCGAGACCTATTGCATTGCAAATGCTTATTCTTATAGGACGGCCGACTGAATTCTGAGACATCAGACCCAGAATTCATTAGCACCCTTAAATAACATTTTACTTAAAGTCAAAAGTAAGCGAAAACTAACCCTTCGCATTTAATCTCGATAACACTGTTTTGCCTCAAGTCTCTGGCTAAGAAGGGGCTCATGTTTGCATTATTTGGTTGTGTTTGCTTTGAAGCACTTTTCTATGAACAAATGATAACACTTACTGGGCATTCAGGTATTAAAGGGTATAGAGGTTGTTGTACTTTGTTCTGATAGTATAGCCTCACCACCTCCTTGTTTAAGCTTTATACTACTCTCCCCTACTACTCCAAGTGAGTCAAGAGCTATAAAGACGAATTTGGTGATACATTTAAGGTTCAATTCTATGTTGGATCCAGGGCACCAATGATTTGTCTCTGGTTGTAACATTTGGAGTCCAGTAACCTCTGACCTCTCTGGGACCCTGGGAACAAAGTCTCATACGTGTACACTTGTATGTGTGCATTTTCTAAACATGTACAACTTAAGGTATTTCATGGCGCTAAAGATAGTGGGAACCTGCTGAAACCGAGAACTAAACAGAACAGCTCAACTATTGATTTTGATAATTTTTTTTACATTTCAGTGGACACTGTTTTTTTTTTTTTAAAAACCTTTATTTTGTAAAAAGGGAATACAGTTAGACCTACAACCACGGAGGCTGGTCAGTAGTACGCAATACCAGTAGCACAATAATACACAGCTCATCAGCCGACAACCCGAGGGCCCGGCAGCGAAAAGGCACGATATAATGGAGAACTTGTGGCAATAAGAGGATAAATAAAAGGTTTCACATTTTATATTTTATAAATAACAAAAAATGAAACACAAATAAGAGTCGAGGCGGTACCATGCAATGTAATGACTGTCTCATATGGCAGGGGGAGACAAATGATTAATGGGTATTGCTATGAAGGAGGAGATATCTTGAAGAGGGGGGGGCAGAGAGCAAAACAATATATCACATACAACGGGAAGCTGAGAAACCGAAACGCACAGTCAAGGGAATTGAGGAATGTCGGAAGCTTCAATAAAGGGTGGAGTGCAGATCTCTCCTCGGTATGAATTCCATTGACCCCATATCCTTCCCCATTTCTTGGGCCTACCACGGGAGACATATACGATTTTTTCTCTAAACATGCACCAGTCCATGTTTTCTTTCCAAGTTAAGACTGATGGCGCCCTCTGAGATCCCCACAATTGAGCAATGTCTCTTTTCGCAATCATGTTGCCAAGTGTGACCCATTGAGTCTGAGCAACAGTGCAATCATTCGGCTCCCAAATGTTCAACAAACAGCGTCTGGCTTCAGGCAATAACTCCACACCCGTCACTTCACCCATCACCGCATGCACTCGATTCCAGAAAACCACTACCTCCGGACATTCCCATATAATGTGAAGGAAGGTAGCAAGCATACCACAACCACGCCTACACAGCCCATCCGCAGAATAACCCATATGTATCAAACGTGGACCCGCGACATAGACACGGTGAAGAATCTTCAGTTGCACCAGTCAGAGACGCGCCAGAATCGCAACCTCTTTGGGGGAGGATATTGCAGCCTGCCAGTCTTCATCGTCCAATTCCAGTCCATCGCCACTCCAGGCACCCCGAAGCTGTACAAGGAGGTCCGAACGGTCATTGATGAGTTTTTTATAGATGAGAGAGATAGTGCTATCAGGGACGTACCCGTGAAGCACTCTATCTTCCAGGGGAGAAGACTCCGGGATCGTAGTTCCAGCTGGGAAAACCGATTCAAGTGCGTGGCGGACTTGGAGATATCAAAAATATTCCCTATCACTCAATTTATATTCCTGTTTAAGTTCATCAAAAGTCTTAACTCTGTTCTTGGCCCAGAGATCGCCCACTTTACTGATGCCAATAAGGTCCCATCTATCGAATCCCTTCGTCGTCCATAGACCACCCAGTCTCTCCGCAGCATATAGGGGGGTCGCTCTAGTCAGCCTGTCCGTCCACTCCGTAGCTGTAGTTGCACTACCCCATACTCGTACCGCCACCCCAGTGGGGCCCGTCAGGTTCTTCATGGCGGCTCTAGAATAGAGCGCTCTATTATAGTCGCCCCCGGGCAGCTGCAACCTATCTATCTCGAATGCGGGATTCGGAACAGGACCGTACATGGCATGGTTAACAGCGCTCAGTTGGGATGCCCAGTAGTAGCGTTTAATATCAGGCAACGCTATACCACCGTCGTACCAGGGCAAAGTCAATTTTGCCAATGCTATGCGAGGTCGTCCGCCCCACACCAGCTTCCTCTGGAGGCCCTCAATTTCACGGAAATAGCTAGCCAGCACCAGATCAAGTGTGTTTCGGATGGCATACAAGAATCGGGGGAGAGACATCATCTTGAACAGGGCCGCTCTTCCCAAGGGGGACAACGGCAAGCCACACCACGCCGCAACATCCGACCGAAGCCGGGCAAGCGGAGGTAATAAATTCCGCTCATAGCGTACTGTGGGGTCCAATGAAATGTAGATCCCTAAGTACTTAAAGCCGACTCTAGAAACGGGTATCGGGCAAATGCGGGGCAGAGAAGGTAATTCTCCTGTGAGAGGGTAGATACAGGACTTGGCCCAATTGATAACTAAACCGGAATTTTTCCCAAAAGAACGCAAGACGTCAAATAGGACTCCCAGTGACTTACGGGGAGAGGTAAGGTACAACAATATGTCGTCGGCGTATAGCGATATATGATCCTCGAAGTCAGGGGACCATCGAATGCCCTTGAGCGAAGGTTCCCAGTGGAGCCACGCGGCAAGGGGTTCAAGGGCAAGCGCAAAAAGAAGTGGCGACAAAGGGCACCCCTGCCTCGTGCCGCGTCCGAAAACAAAGGGTTCTGAGGCCCTGCCGTTGACAGCCAGCGGTTGCTCATACAGAAGTCTGACCCACCCGATGAACTTAGGGCCAAACCCAAACTTAGCAAGGGCTGCCCACAGATATGGCCATTCCACCGTGTCGAAGGCCATCGAGGCATCAAGTGAAACCAAGATGGCCGGCTCATTAAGAGACCCCGCCCTTGCTAAGACGCCATGAAGACAGCGAAGATTGAGCGCGGTGTTTTGATGGGGGGTGAAGCCAGATTAGTCCGGGTGTATCAAGTCACTGATCACTGTAATCAGCCGGTTTGCCAAAAGCTTCGCCAGGATCTTGGGTTCCACATTCAAAAGCGAGATCGGCCAATACGATGAACAGTGTTAACGGGGCTTGCCATCTTTATGGATGACCACAATGGATGCCAGTCTCTGATCCCGGGGAAGGGACCCGAGATCTCGCGATGCCGAAAACATCCGAAGAATATGCGGCGCCATTTTGTCAGGGCACAGCTTGTACAGTCGACTGGTATACCATTCGGACCTGAGGACTTCCCCGAGCGAAGTGAGCTGATAGCGAGCGCTATTTCATCGGTGGAAAATTCCGCCTCCATAAGCTCCTTGTCCGACTCCGACAGGCTAGGCAACGCGATATCCGGAAGCAACAAGTGCGAGTCTTCCTCCGGCCTATCAGAGACCGGTGCATAAACCTTCTGAAAATGCTGGGCAAAGACGTCCACTATCTCAACCGGGTCCACCACTCGCGTACCATCCACTTTTTCAGCAACAGACACCACCCGATTCAATCTATCTCTTTTGTCTAGCTAAGCAATCAACTTTCCCGCTTTGTCACCAACATCATACAAACGCCCCTGTTGCTCATGATTCATTGCCTCGGCCGCGTCAGTCACCAGAGCTCTATATTCAGACTGTTTAAGGGCCAAAGAATGTAGTCCCTCAGGTGTAGCCCCAGACTCCATCTGTTCCTCCAACCCAGTGATTTTATTTTCCAAGCCCACCACTTCCGCATGTTTGCGCTTCCTCTCGCTAGCAATCAAGGATAGTCTGACCACGGATCACAGTTTTATAAGCCTTCCACAAAGAGACAGGGGAGGACACCGATCCCTCACTCTCAGCAAAGTAGTAATCCATACACTTAACCACCTCCGTTCTAATTCTGGGGTTACGAAGGTGCCAGGGGTTGATCGGGGCAATCCGACCCCCGGCCCTCAGCTGTACGTCGATAGTGAACCAGAGTGGGGAGTGGTCTGAGATCCCCCTATAAATGCCTGATTTCCCTTACAGAGACCATCTGCACCGCTGGTATGAGGATATAATCCAGTCTCGAGAGACTCCCATGAGCTCCCGAGTAGAAGGTATACTGGAGCTGCTCATGGTGCAGTTGCCTCCAACAATCCGCTAGACCCAACATGTCCAAAAAAATTCCCCAGCCATAGCTGCGATGCGGGGAGGAGTCTGGGGGTGCTACTATCTTCATCCCCACTGACAACTGAATTAAAATCGCCACCCACAACCAACATGCCGTCAGGGAACCCTAGGACCACCCTACCCAAATCAGTAAATGTGGTGGACTGTAGACCGGGCGGAACATACACAGACAAAATGGAGTTAGTCTTCCCCTCCCACCGACTCGATGGCGGCCTCTATCATCCAGCAGTGTCATCTATCTCCAGGGGGAGGGAGTTCCTGACTAGGACGCCAGCCCCCCTCGACAATCCAGAAAGGGCCACCAGGCGGTAGCCCCGTCTATTCAGTGCATGGCACGTATTTCCTACTAAATGTGTCTCCTGGAGTAAAACTATATCTGGGGAGCATTGCTTCAAGTATTGCAAAACTATCCCCCGTTTTATCCTATCACCAAGACCGTTGACGTTCCAGCTCCGCAACCTCAGCCCTCTACCCCCCACCCCAGAAATGAACACTCTGCCCCACCCGGAAACAGGCACATAGGATAAAATATGGAACAACGCGCAGCCTCGATACAAACAAGAAAGAAAAGACCACCCCCAAGAGAACCCTCAAAACACCCCCCCCCCCACCCTGCACCCCTGCGGTAGACCAAAAAGCCACCCCAACTTGCAGTGTGCCTGTCGCCCCATTAAACTAACCTACAAGAAGAGAGAAAAAATTCCCCAGAGGAGGAAGAGTCCTGATTCCCCCCACCCATCCACACTACATAGACATAACAGTCACAGAGCCACTGCCATAAGTCCATAAAATTGGCTCGCCGGAGCAAACGCACTACTCCTGTTCTTCCAAGCCGCCTTCGGCGCCCCTCGAACTCTCTGGGCTGGTACGGTGTGTCTGCCAAGTGCCTAACCAGTCACTGGCCACCTCGGGGCGGTCAAAAAAGAGCGCACGTTCTTCATGTTAAATCCTCAGGCGGGCCGGAAAAAGCATGGCGTACTTCAGTCCCATGTCCCTGAGTTACCTTTTCACCCCCGTAAAGCCCATACGTTGTTTCTGCACCGCCTGTGTGAAGTCCGGATAAAAACTGATCGACACATTCTCAAATTTAGTGGGACCATTGGTACGTGTGGCTTGCAGGATAGCGTCTCTGTCCCGGAAATTAAAAATCCTGGCTATTATATGCCTCGGAGTGGCCCCCAGCTTGGGCTTCCCACCGGGGACTCTATGAGCTCACCCCACCGTGAAAAAGTTACTGAGGCCCTTTGGTGCCAAGTGTTTTAAAACAAGGTCTTCCACCAGAAGGTCTGTAGACAAGTCTGCGGAGTTCTCCGGAACACCTACGATGCGGACGTTGTTGCGTGTGGCCCGGCTCTCGAAATCATCCAGCTGACGGGCAAACAAGTCATTGGACGTTCGGAGATTGCGGACTTCGGTCTGGAGATCCGAGACATCCGTGGTCAGGCTCGCGGTCTTGATGTCCAGGGACTTGACCCGCTCATTGCTTTTCCCCAAGTCCGTCCTAATTAGATTGACTTCGATCGCCACCGTGTCTATCTTAGCTGCCAGGGTTTCATACTGCTGGCCCATAGTTGTCAGAACACTTGCAATGGCGCCCATAACATCCTTCAAAGTCGGCTCCTCAGTTGCAGGAGGACTATCACCAGTTTCCTCAAAGACCTTGCTCGCTCCGCCAAGGGATCCTTTCGGGCGGGTAAATCGATCTATGGTCTGGGATTGGGCAACCCCTCCTCGGTATGAGCCTCTGGTGGCACGCTTCTCGGTATCCACCTTGCCCGCCATGATGGGCGACGAGCTCTGACGGAACCTTTGGGATCTGGTCAGAATGATTCCCCTTGCGGCAAGCCTGTAAAGGCGAGAGGGCGAGGATCGAAAGCAAGCTTAGGACTGGCAGCAGAATCAGGTCAGCCATGCCGATCGGCAGCAAGTCGCCGTCAACAATGACCAAGAGCGAAACCGAAAGTACCACAGGGGCAGTGGACGTGTTACACCAGCCGTTGTTGTTCAATTGCCACCAGGGTACCTCGGGTACTCAAGCCTGTGGATGGTCTTCGGTATAGGCCGCAAGTTTCAAAGTGCAGTAAGTCCGGTTCCCGGTGGCCAAATCGATTTTTGAAAAAAGTTTTTGTATCAGCAGGGCATCAGCGAAAAGTACCCGTCGTCCAAATCAGGATACTTTGCAGGATAGATGCGGGAGGCGGAAAGGGTCTCGGGAGCCCTGTGCTCACGCGTCCATCTTAGATACGCGCGAAGCTCCTCCCCAGTGGACATTGTTAATTTTCCACATGTTAGGGTCATGTTATCATGGACCTAGTTGACCTTGGGCTGAAGTTTGGGTGGTTTAATTTATTTTATATGGTATATGAATGACCTGATATACTGGGGCAGAAGCTATAAATAGCAAGAAATGCAGTTATAGGGCAGAATACATACCAGTACTAGATGATCGATGCATTATACGAAGATGCTGCTTTGTGAAAAGTAATCAGCGAAACAAAATACAAGATATAGACCTTCTACATTGTATGGTTTAATGAGACCCAGACATACAGTTTAGTTACCCACTGCATCTTTAGGTATTCTCTTTCTCAAACTGATAAGACTGCTCACAAGTTTAGATTTCTGATTCTGGTTAACATTAAATTTTTTAGTAAAAACAACACAGAACTACTTTGGCTTTGGGATTAGTTACATTTTTTAATCAATGGGCTAAATAAAGTACTCATTGACGCACATTATAAGGATTTTAAAAGCCTCACTGAACTCGGAGACCACCTAGAGGAACGAACTGAAGGCCAGGCATCTGTGTAGTGTCACTGAACACCTAGGTGCTTGTAATAACCTTTCAGAAGACAGTATGTTGCTGAGATTTCCGTGTTGGGGCCGACAAGGGACGGTAGTCCCAGGGAGTACTGCTTATCGCACTCCTGCAAGCCCGCTCTCATCCTGGTGGGACCACAGGTCCCTGGGTGCACCTGCCATCTTCTCCCACCCCCGCTAATGAGGGGGAGGCGCCAGAGCTGCCTCACTCTCCCTGCAAGATGTGCGCGGTTGAAGCTCGGGCCAAGGGCGGACCCGTCTGCGGAAGAAAAGAGCCGGGCGGGGCCAGGTCTCTTGGCCTTCGGACTGCGGATACAGGATATTTGCCTGTCCATTTTACTGGCCTGTCTCTTTTATGCAATAACAATGAGAGAGTGAGGAATAGACTGCTGTACTTGTCCGTCTCCCCAGGATATATAATAAAACAACAAGGACAAGACCTGAAGCAGGTAATTTTTCAGCAGATTTCACTTGGTAATCACCAGTATGTTTGTAAACCCCTCACCCATCTGTCTAGTAGATGGCATGCTTCATCATCGGGGCCCAGTTGAATCACCGAATGTGATCCAACTGTGCTGCAACGCCTGTCTACAGCGGAGCGGGTTTTTTTTGTGTATAAGTGAACAGTGCTATGTGAAGTGAATTTTATGGGTTAAAAATGCCTATGGGAACTACCCTTTTAAAAGTTTTCATTGAAGGGTCCCATGGCATAGGTAAAAAGGAATTGTTTTGGGGTATATCTGAGGATGTAATGACCCTCTATATCCAGAAAAGTAAAGGGCGACTAGTTTCAGCCTTCGTCGTCAGTCGGGAGGCTTTCTTCAGGACCAAAAAAGTTGCAGGGTCAAAAAGGAATATTTACCCCTGCAGTGTAACTATATATCAACGCACACCCTAAAGTGCGTTGTGTGTGTAGTGGGTCAGTATACTTACGGATCCCATTCGTAAAGTCTGCAAGGAAAACAGAGCAATGCAATGCAAATCAAGTGGGTATATCTTGTAATATCGTGCCTATGGTGATTGAAGGTGACTAGGGAGACCAAAGTGAGAGTACCTATTTTATTGTGCATAAAATGCAACATGCACAAAAAAAAATTAAAACCTTAAGTGACAAACAATGTGCCAGAATGGGGTTCTTACTGTGATTGGGCGTGATTAGGTGTTCTAATTAGAGCAATCTCTATAACACATCCCGTGAGTTGACGTTAATATTTACAATGATTTGTGGTTTAAAATAGTTATTAAAAGCAAGCTACAAAGGATCGTATGCTTGTAAATAGAGAATCAGAAAGGCAGTTATAATAGAAAACCAGGTGGTGTGTCGGCTCATACCTTGGAACAAGGAGACTTACATTCTCTTTACGTTACTAAGGCTGCATGGATCCTGCCCCAGATAAGGAGAGTCAAGGGACCCTATGACAGAAGGCGCCGTGATATTGAAGTCAATACTTTCCTCAATAAAGAGAACGTAGCGATTGTACAGGAAGCGCCGAAATCAGCGCATTGTTTACTCTCGTTTGTCGCCTTGAACTGGAGCCCCTAACCTAGGACTGGGTGCAGGAACCGGCAAGGTTGGGCCGGCCGCGATACGCCTATACAGGAAGTGAGTGTAGACACGTGATCGCTGTAGCTTGTCACGTGATGGAAAGACTAGAACGCTTACTTCTCAGGGCGTAATGGCTTAAACGTCGGAGAATAGCTTTTACGTGATAATATTACGTGGTAGTAGTATCCACGAAGAGGGTGGCGTATTTAGAAATGTAAATCAATTCAAAGCAACATGATGGCTTCATGTGGTATTTTAGCTAAAATAAAATAAAATGAACGAGCGGCGGCAATGTATAAATACATATGTGGGATGGGCTATCTTTACAGAATGAAATCAAACATTTCCAGAATGATGTACAATATGTCAATTTCCATTCTGATGTCTTTGAATTAGGTTCCAAGGAACCTCATCATTAAGGCCAATCACATGGGTACGGAGTCTATAGACCCAACGTTGTTCCTTTTCTAAAAGGCATTCTGTAGATTCTGTCTGTTACTTTCAAGTTGTTCTATCACCACCCAGGTCATGTCATTAGTGGTATGTCCTATGGTCAAAAAGTGATCAGTTAGTTTGGTGGTATTGCGCTTACATCGGATATTACTCATATGTTCACAAATTCTTGTTTTGACCTTCCTGGTGGTCATCCCAATGTATCTTAATCCACATGAACAGGTTATCATGTATATTACGTTAGCAGAGTTACAATTTGTGTGTCTTCTGATGTGCCATACCTTTCCTTCTTCGAGACTTAGGTTTTTTGTAGTTGTGGTTAAATGACACAAGTTGCAATTACCACAAGGGTAGTGTCCCATGACTTCAGGTAGTCCCCAGGCATTTAGGACCGTTGGTTGTCTTGTGTTAGTTTGTTTTGGGCGTGTAGAGACCAAACTGTCACATAAGTTGCAAGATCTTTTGTAGGAAAATAATGGTTTTTCCCATTGTAAATTTCCCGAAGTCAATATCCTCCAGTTGCTCTGGATGATTTTTGCCACTTTGGTGGAGATAGAGTTATATGTGGTAACACATGTCAGAGGAGTTGCAGTTTGTCGTTTCACTGTGGCTTCTAATAAGGCTTCCCGGTTTTGATTCCTGGCCCGTTTTTGCGCCTTTTGGACTGTTTTTAGGGGGTATCCTCTCGTTGTGAGTTTCTGAGTGAGTGCTTGAGATTGTGTCTTGAAGTCGCTAGTCTCACTACAATTGCGTCTTAATCTGAGGTATTGTCCATAGGGCAAATTTTCGCGTAGTGGTCTTGGGTGGAAGCTCTCGTATCTTAACAGGGAGTTTCTTGCCGTGGGCTTGAAGTGTGTCCTAGTTGTTAGCTTGCCATCTTGTGCTCGTATGTCAAGGTCGAGGAAGATGATACTCTCTACTCACATTATAGGTGAACCGGAGATTGGGGTCAAGTGTATTGATCCAAACGAGGAATTCTGTCAATGTCTGTTCTGTGCCTTGCCAGATGAACAAGACATCATTGATGTATCTCTTGTAGAACCCCAATTCATTATGGTATGGGGAGGTCGGGTTCAGAATATGTTTTGATTCAAAATTAGAGACATACAGACCCACCACGCTCGGCGCGAATGTGCTGCCCATAGAAGTTCCATACTGTTGTAAGTATAAGGAGCCCTCATATTAAAAAAAAAAAAATTCTTTTAAGGCTAATTCTGCACATTGCAAGACAAAGCTCCTCGGTGTTCTGTATGGCCATGTTGTTTGTTCGAGGGCAATCTGGAGAACCTCTAATGTCTCGTCTTGGGGCAGGCTAGTGTATAGACACTCAATGTCCATACTGGCTAGGATTGAGGTGGTAGGATCAAAGGGGATATCTTTGATTCGAGCTAGAAGATCTTTGGTGTCTTATAAGTACGCCGGGGTTGACTGTACTATTGGCTGTAGAAAAAAGTCACAAAAGCGTGACAAAGGTTCCAGCAGAGATCCAATGCCGGAAACGATAGGGCGTCCCGGGGGTGGTTGCCTGTTTTTGTGGATTTTCGGTATTGTATAGAAGTAAGGGACACGTTTCTCTCCAGATGTCAGGTACTGTGCCTCCTGTCTACTTATATCACCATTAGCTTCTGCTTCAAAGACAAGGGTGTCAATTTTGCTTTTCAGAGATTTTATGGGGTCTTGTTGTAAAAGTTTATAGTTTTTTTGGTCATCCAACAATCGTAGACATTCTTGGTGGTAAGCCGTCTTGTTCTGTAGGACAATACCCCCACCTTTATCCGCCGGCTTCATGATAATGGAGTCGTTATTCCTAAGACTGGTGATTGCCGCATGTTGTTTGGTACTGGTGTTATGAAACACAGGTGGTTCAGTTAGATCTTCAATTGCCTTGTAGGTAGCTTGTTCAAAAGCTAGAAGTTCGACTGAAGCCATATGTGGTGGGGGTGTAAATGTGGACTTGAGTTTAAGATTTGTGTCCCCTTTTTCCACTACTTGTGTTGTAGATTGTTCCTGTTTCTCAAAAAAGGCTTTAAGCCTGAGTTTGCGAAAAAAATCAGACAGTTCACATTGTAACTTGAATTTGTCCAATTTGGACGTAGGTGAGAAGCCAAGGCCTTTATTTAGAAGTTCTTCCTCATCATGAGTGAGTGCATGATCAGATAAGTTAGTCACTAATGTTTGGATGTGCTCGGGACGGGTTGTTGGCACTCGGGTTCTCGTCGTCCTGTCCCCAATGTACTTGGGTCGTTCCTCGTCTTCTGCCACGTCCTCTTCGGCCCTGATCTAAAAAAGGAAACCGTTGGTTAGGGTTCCCAAATTGCATTTGTGGCGGAGCAAAGGCTGGATTCCATCCATACATCATGTGTGGGTTCATGGGAGGTAACATAGCTGGATGGGGGCCGAAATAGTTGGCCTGACCTCCAGGGAAGTTGGCATGTCCCCCAGAGGCTTGGGGCCAGTTTTGGCGCCAGTTCTTATTTTGTCCTCGTCCCCTTTGTTTGTTCTTATAATTGTTAGTATCTGACCCATGGCTACTGTTACTCGAATTGCTGCTTACTGATGAGCCATCATCAGAGGCTGTGGTATCCCCAGATTTGTTTTGGGCTTTGTAGTCTGCATCCGAGTATGGGTAGGTTTTCACATAGGAAAATTTCTTCAGATCTTTCTGAAATTGTTGGATCTTAGACCTTGTTAGATCATCTTTGTATTCTGCCATATCTTTATTGACTTCTAATTTCTTTTTAAACAATGTCAGGGTGGTTTTATAATGGCTCTCCGTAGCCTGGATGTCTATTAAAATGGCATCAGATAATCTTTTTGCTGTCTGAATTATTAAGATAATCCAATCTCTGGTACAATGCCATGCTATCTGTGCCCAATCCCGACGGAAGGATGCGTCGTCTAGGAAGATGCGTGGTGCATTGGTCACTATAAGTCCTCTAGGGGCCGTGTTGGAACGAAGATATTCGGTTACATGGGGTGATCCTAACCGAATATCTTAGAATTTTACTATCACTGTTTAGGAGTGACAAAGGGCGGTATGAGTCACACTGGTCAGGAGGCTTACCGGGTTTAAGCAGCGATAAGATGTGAGCCTTTCTCATGGTCTCAGGTAGGGTACCTTCTTCCAGCGCCTCATAGAATACCGCCTTGAGGATGGGAGCTAGGATGGAGACGTAGGTCTTATAGAAATCTATAGGAATACCATCAGAGCCCGGGGATTTGCCCGACTTCATACTCATTATAGCATCAGTGATTTCATCGACTTTGAGATCAAGAGCCAAGAATTTACGCTGCACATCTCCCAGCCATGCAAGGGCAACGTCCTCGAAGTAGTCCCCGAGATTCAGTGTGCATTGTCTCTGTGATGTATAAAGCTGTTTATAATACCTAGTGAGGGTGGACCTTTGGTCCGGAAGGGTCCTGCTCGTTTTGCAGTTCAGTGACATAGTTGCGGAATCTAGGGAGTCTAACCGCTCCCGCTAGGGACCTCCCCGGCTTATCCCCCTCTCCATAGTGCACTGTTTCCCTCAAAATTTACACTTCCTCCCGGTGACCTCCATATACTCCGTAATTTTCTCCCTCCGGCTAGCCCCTAGAGTCCGCGACTCATCCTGTCCGTGTATCTCCCTCTCAAGTCCTTTGATTTCGTTTTCCAGAGTGCTCAAGGTCTGTCGCAGGTCCTTCAATATGCCTCCTCCCTTGGAGATGCACCATCCCTGCACGGTCACCTTAAATGCCTCCCAGACCGTTGTGAGGCTGGCTACAGATCCTGTATCCCTGGGGAAGAATTCCGTTATCTCCTGTTCTATCTCTGCCTTAAAAACAGCGTCTTGCAAATGTAGGGGATTAATCCTCCAATTACTGTGTGGGGCCAATTCTGCCGGTGGCGTCACAGTGACTATCACTGGGGAGTGATCCGAGAATGTTTTAGCCATGTGTGTCGCCCTGTCCACCCAATGTGCCATGCCTCTCGTGACGAACATATAATCCAACCTGGACCAGGTGTTGTGCATGGCTGGATGGTGTGTTTCTTCCTTCCTGGACGGGTGCAAGTGGCCCCAAGTGCCTACCAAGCTGTCTGTGGCTACAATGTCCTGCAAGGTGTGTTGAGAGGTGGTGTAGTGCGCCGCAGTGGCGTGGGACTGGTCCAAGCTGGGGTATACCATGGTATTAAAGTCTCCCCCCCCCATATAGTGTACCTGTAGTCAAGCGTATGCAGTTTGCCCCTCAGTGTGAGCATGTGGTGCGTATCCTCAACATTCGGCCCGTAATAATTCGCAAACACTATATTGTGTGTGTGAAGCCTTCCCCACATCAGACAATACCTCCCCTTAGGATCCACGTCTATCCCGCCCTCCACAAATCTGACCTCACGTCTAAATAGTATGGCTACTCCCCTTGAGTAAGATGAGTAGGATGCAAAGCAACTATGTGATGCCCATCGGGATGCAAAGCAGGAAGCGCTTCCCTTTGCCAAATGTGTCTCCTGTAGGAGGGCAATGTGGACGTGGTGCCTGTCCAGGTAGCCTAGTATCTGCCGTCGCTTTCTGGGATCGATCAACCCTGTCACGTTCCAGGAAATGATATTGAGATCTGTACTATCCCTGCTCCCGTCAGTCATGACTATCGGGGTGTGCCTGCTGTGGTGAGTCTTGGTCGTCTCTTTTACTCATATACTCACGGTAGATTCCCCGCCCACTAGTTCTTCCCCCTTCCCTCCCTCCATCACCCACACCGGCTACCCCAACTCGCCAGGAAGAAACATCACTCCCCCCCTCCCCCCTAACCTCCCAAGAACAGAGCTGCTGCATTGAACCATTCGAAAAGTAAAAGAAACTGGGGGGAATGCCCTCAATAGGAGGCCACTAGGGGCTCCCGCCATTGCCACTCAACCTCACTATCTCACCCATCCGTGACCTCCTGGACCTCAGGGGTCGGTCTGATGGGACAGAGGTGAGCGCCAGGCGGCCGTCTGTGCCATCTCGTCAATAAATGAGTTTATACATCACCTGTCTGCAGAGCGTCCCTTAGTGGCCCCCATGGCTTGCCGCAGAGGTCTTGGTCCCATGCACTCCGTAATCCTCAGGAAGGCTCAGACAGCGGCGAGTGGGATCGTGATCGGCGTCTCGCAGCCTCCTCCCGGGAAGATGATCGCCTGTCGTGCTTGAGATACTCCTCTGCCTGTTGTGGTGTATTAAATATGTGTTGAGTTCCTCGGTGATGAATCCGTAGCCTCGCAGGATATAGCATTGCATACTGGATGCTTTGGGACTGCAACTTCTTCACACCTAGAAATTTGCGTCGGGCTTCCTGCACTGTTTGGGTGAAGTCTGTGTAGAAGGAGAGGGTGGTGATCTCGTACCTCACTTCCCCTTTTTCTCTCGCTAGCCGCAGCAGTGTGTCCCTGTAGCGATAGTTTAGGAACTGCATTATCACCGGGCGTGGGGGAGTGCCCGGGGAGACCTCGTTGCCAGTGATCGGTGTGCCCTTTCGATAACCAGCTGCGCAGAGAATGAGTCCTTCCCAAATAGGTCAGTTGGTAGGCGTTCCATAAAACTTCCAGCCTACCCGTATTGGTGGTCTCGGCCAGGCCTAGCATACGAACGTTGTTTCTCCTGGAGCGGGATTCCCACTCCTCGTTCTTTTCAGCAATGACCTTTAAAAGCTTGTCCATTTGTAGCATGTGCTGTTTACTCGACCCCGCGCCATCTTCCAGATCCGACACCCTATGTTCAGCTTCCTTCAGCCGCTCTTCGTGTTTATCCAGCTTCGCTACGACGTTATCTAGCCTATGGCTCATAGAGTCTATTTTCGAGGCTATGGAGGTGAGACTTTGCTGCAAGCCCACCAGCAAGGCCTTCCATCCTTCCTCCCTTGTCTCCTGAGGGTCGTCGTCACCCTGGTCCCTAGAAGCAGAGCTGGGTGTTTTGCGGGTGTCGAACGCCAATTTTGACTGTCTTGGCTCCGTCTTACCCATGTCGGCCAGATGTTGACAGCCTGCGTCTGACTGATGAAAGGAGGGTGGTCGCGGTATCCCCCAGCAGGTTACCTACAGGCAGCTTTAAATCGCCAGGCTGTGTCAGCTTTCCCCCAGCCCCAGGCCCCAGACCAGATCGAGATCAGGTCGATCGCCCCAGTGGCCCATGTCAGGCCAGTTCTCTAGTGTCTTCGGCTCGTAGGCAACAATTCCGGGCCACAGGGTACCTGCAAATCTCGAGTGCCGTGATTTTTCCCCCTCTGCTTGGGGTCTCTTTGAACTGCTGGGGCCCGCGGCACTCCCGCTTCCAAAGTGGCGGCCTTCTCTGTACCCTCAAGAGGCACCCGTGGCAATGTCCTGGCTCCGTTATGTTTAGCTGGGGAGAGGTCGCAGTCCGCAAGGGTGAAAGCACTACTGGTGAGCTCTAACGTGGCAGCGAAGCGTAAACCCAACCTCCACCCAGTGCTAGTAGGCCTGCGTCGGCCTCCTGCGTCCAGCGTTGCGTCTGGCTGCAAAATGTATTTTTCGCCGCTCTCGGTCCTCCGCAGCATTGGCCTCCCCCTCGAGTGTTTCCTCGCCAGCTCAGTCTTTTCTGGGCCCCGCCGCTGTAGCAGATCCCCCACGTGTCCTGGCTTCTTCTGCTCTCACCTTCTCAGCCCCCGGGGCCCAAGCTCCTCCGCTGCTTTTCTATTACAGTAGGCTCGTCCTGGGTCAGCAGCACCTAGTTGCGGGGATGCCCCCAATGCCTCTTTCGTTTCAGCGCCAGGAACTGGATTACCGCTGGAGCGTACTGGCAAGCCTCCAGGCCTCACACAGTATCTTCTGCTGTGTCTCACTCAGGCCCATGCAGCAGCAGCCTCGCACAATCCTCGCGGCCGCAGCAGCCCTCCGACGCGATCCACCTGCTTTTCCCGCCGCGGCTTTCACCACCACGTATCTTCAGTGGGAACCGGAGCTCCGGTTCCAGATTTGCACCGCAGCTGCAGGAGACCGTCCGGGTTCTATTGGCGATGTTTTCTGCAAAATATTCGATGGCAGGATGGGGGTTATGACTATTTAAACGCCCGACTCGGCGGGAGCTCTACACCAGAGCGGCCATCGCAGTCTGGCGCCACAGCGCCCCTGGGAAACAGGTCTTATCACTCACTATTTGTAAGAACTGGGGTCACCAATTCCACTGCGGTAGCTTGCCGCGAGCTGGAAGGCACCCGACGGCTAGGTGTAAAGCCGAAGTGCAGCACACACTCACACTGAGACAGGGATGCACACGCAATAAAATGACACCACACCAGCTTGGTTGTTTAAAACAAGATTCTCTATCTAGACTTTCTTCATTGTAGGTAAGTAACTCATTGGTAGGTCCTAGGCATCAATTCAGGTACTGAGCAATTCTTTTAAACATCAGGCAACATTTCTGGAAATACCTTGCTACTACTTAAGGCAGGCTAGACAATAACATTCCTCATACACTGATTCATCATAAACAACATTGCATAAGACCACTGTAAATGTAAAGCATTCCTTGTGCATGTTGAGTATTAAAATATATCATCAACCTCTGCTAAAAGGCACACAGTTCCCTGCTACAGGGCAGGATGTCACAAACTCTTCCGTAGCCAGGGGTCACTTTAGGCCCAAAACAGTCAACAACTAGGGCTAACGCCCAGTTCAGGGGGCCTTAGTTCCTTTTTCCCTTGCTCCAGGACCTTGCAGTACTAATTACGCCCACCACAGCGTTAATCCGCGCCAACAGGGCCCAACTATGGACTCCTACGGGGGCGGCAGACACAGGGCTGTCCCTCCGATATGGCTAGGCTGCTTGGCAGCCCTGCTACCCCCGGATGGTTTTGCCCTCCCCTGCGGGGATATACCTTCAATGCGGGCCTCAGTGAGGCCTCCGCCACTCTGTCCGGGGCTGGTGCTGGTTGGTGGGAGGGCTCTCACCCTCCGCGGGGCTGCGCGGAGCCCCGCGCTGACGTTGGACTGGTCTCGGGCCTCTCGATAGCTCCTTCAGCCCCGGGAACAGTAAGGACGCTGCAGTGAAGAGGTCCGGCAGCCTCGGCCAATGGCGGGGCAGCTTCCGCAGGTGCCGGGCCTCAAGAGCCAATCAGAGGCTCTCTCAGGCGTGGTCACTAGCAAATCGGTGCGCGGCGCAGGGGGGGGGGGCACGGCCGATGACGCGGACCAGGCCCAGCGCGGCCTGCAATACTACCTCAGCGGCCCTCCCCTAGCTTTGCGGGCCGCAGCGAGGATGCAGAAGGCAGCGGTATTTCGCAGATGAGGCGCCGGGTCGCGGCGGTGAACTGGTAGGCCAGCGCTCCCTCATCAGTGATGCAGGCAGCCTGGGAGACTTGCAGTGCCCGGGTCCCAGCGGTGATTTGGCAGTCCAGCGCTTCCCAGGACACAGCGCTGTAGAGCAGGTACTGGGCGGCGGCGGTGAGGGCAAGTTATCGCTCTTGGGGGGGCCCAGTGGTTTGTAGGCACAGCGCTTAGAAAGCACAGCGCTTGGAACAGTACAGCGTTGTGGGACACGAAGGCAGCCTCCTGTAGCTGCGGGGATGGCAATAGCGCTTTTAGCAGCGCAGCGCTTTGGGGGACAGCAGTTCAGGCAGAACACAGTTCTAGGCAGTCCAGGGCAAGACAGCTTAGGCAGGACCGTGCCGGGGCACAGTTCTGGCAGGGAAGCACTTGGATGGTGCAGTGCTGTTACCTGGTTGATCCCCGAGCAGTCCGCACGGTAGGTAGGTGTTTCCTTGCGACGCTTGATGGTTTCAGCGCCCTTCTGGGGTAGTTTCTTGGGGAGAGTGGGGAGAAGGGGGGTTGAGTTGGTGGCTCAGAGGTAAGATGGTTTCACTTGGCTCACTGGAGGTGGTTCCCTGGGTTCCCCTACGCTGGGCCAGATCAGTGGGCTGGCAGAGACCCTCACCTAACTTAGAAAGCAGTGCCTAGCCCAGTCCATTCCAGTGGTGTAGGTTCCTCCTCTAGGTCCAACCACCTAAATTCCTGCAGAGGTTCACCCAGGTCCAGTGGTGCCCCAACTGACAGGCAGATTTCCCTCCTTTCCCCTTATACCCCTAGGTCAGGTGACCACTCTCCTAAGGCGGCAAAGTGTAACCCCTCCCCTATTCTGGAAGGTTCCATGAGCTTCCACATTCTAGGCTATGGGCAGAAAAGGTGGGATGGCAGTGTTACTGTATCCTAATGTCCCAGCCTGCTCCTGAATACTAGTGCGTGTCTGAAAAGGCCACTCCGCAGTAGCAGGGGCCTGTGGCAGCCATGTTGTTGGGAGAGAGCACCTGCACCTCAGCACTGATTGGCATCACGACTCCAAAACTAGATGAGTTTCCAATGCTGGACGAGAACTCACTTGCAACCATTATGATGAAAATAAAATCCGGATCTCCTACAGACCCTGCCCCTCCCTATCAGTTAGTAAAAATCGAGAACATTATCAAACCTGTCATTCTCAGTATACTAAACTCATCTATTTCCACAGGTTCAGTACCTACTGCATGGAAATGTGCTCAGGTTAGGGCTTTGCTGAAGAAACCCACTTTAGATCCAGGGAATATGGCCAACTATCGGCCTATTTCCCTCCTTCCGTGGATCAGCAAACTCCTAGAAAAACATGTCAATTCATCCATTACTCAATTTCTAGAGAACCATCATCTCCTCCACGACTCCCAAGCGGGCTTTCGCCCAAAATTGGGAACTGAGGCGGCCCTCCTGGCGGTAACTGAGCTGGCCAGGAAGCAAATGGATCAAGGCGGCACTGCAGCAATTATGTTGCTTGACCTCAGTGCCGCCTTCGATACTGTTAACACCAATATTCTTCTTTACCGCCTCAATCAGATTGGAATTTCTGGGAAGGCCATGCAGTGGCTCCAGTCATTCCTGGAGAATCGATCTTTCAGGGTAGTTGAGGGTACTACTCACTCCAAAGTTTGGCCCCTGGATCAAGGCGTACCTCAGGGCTCTTCATTGAGCCCTACCCTTTTTAATATTTACATGCAGCCACTAGCCGACATAGTGCTCTCTTTCGGCATAGATATAATAACTTACGCCGATGATACACAATTAGTTGTATCCATGAATCAAGCAGACCCTTCCCCGTCCAACCTAAGTAACTGTTTGGTAGCGGTAGCTCAATGGATGGCCACCTCGCATTTGAAATTAAATGGCGAGAAAACTGAGCTCATGGTGCTGGGTAACCCAACCATTCCCAGCCCTCTGTCAGATTGGCCACCTTGCATGGGGCCCACACCCCAACCGAAATGCCACATAAAGAGCTTAGGCATTTGGCTGGACTCCAACCTTAGCTTTATGCAGCAGGCTACCATTCTTTCTGCCACATGCTTTGGGCTAATGCGTATGCTGAGGAAAGTGCTGCCTCTTCTTCCTTTTGAAGCCCGCAGAATAATGGTCCAAGCCATTATCCTGTCCCGTCTGGATTACGGGAACTCGCTATATCTAGGTGCCCCCGCATTTACAATCAAAAAGTTACAGGTGATCCAGAATGCTGCAGCTCGCCTCCTGCTGGGCCTCAACAAACAAGAGTCAGCCACCACCGCCCGGAGGAAACTGCACTGGCTCCCTGTCAAGGCTAGAGTGCTATTTAAATCTCTTTGCTTTATGCACAAAGCTATGTGGAAGAACGCCCCTACTATGATCTGTTCCTTGGCAAAACCCTATCTTCCTCACAGATCCCTAAGATCCAGCACTGCTTTTCTGGCTACGGTCAGTAAAGTCAGACGGACTAGATGGGGCGGACGCTCCTTCTCCTGGAATGCCGCGAAGGAATGGAACTCCCTGCCCACCTCCCTTTGCAGTGAACCTAGCCTTCTAAAATTCCGGAAGGCTCTGAAAACGCATCTGTTCATTTAATCTCTTTCCTTTCAGTATGACGGTACTTAGCGCTACGAGGCCTCCGGGTTGTTTGCGCTTTACAAAACCCGATTAATAATAATAATAATAATAATAAGGCGCCCAGAGACCTAGGTCCAACAAAAACGAGGGTGGAAAAAACAAGGCAAAGGGCAAAAAACGGGGTAAGACCACCCTAGGGCTGACAGGTCTAATACTATTGCATTTAGGGTTTGAGCCTGCAACGGCCGGACAGACTCTGACAAAGGAGCATGTCACACATTTAAGAGGGGAGCATCTGAGACTTGAATTGACTATATTCTTGTTGATCTCGATCTTTGGTCCAGTGTCAAAGATATTGCTATATTAACCCAGGAAGATAGTGATCTTAACACCCTGGCTCTCACACCGACTGGTTTAGCTTCATTGTATAGGCAACCTGGGAATGAGAGCACCCCGGTTATTACTAGTAATAACAGAAGAATTAAATGGGGGGCGTGGCTTGGGCGCCGATGGTGGAGGTCGCCTGAGCGTCGGCTCCGCGATCGAGCCGCCATTAATCCTGATCCCCGGGCGATACGGGCACCCCGACCCCCAGATCGTTGAGTGCTGTGGGTGCTGAACCGGGGGGCGACTTTGGGGACCTGCAGCGAGGCCCGATCGAGGTGAACGAGAGTCTACGAGGCGAGCGGCGCGGAACTCAAGATGGCGCCCGCTCCATCTCCGTGGTCCTGAAGCGGCCCGTGGACCCAGGGCGACTCCGGCGACACCTTCTTCTTCCCTCCCTTCCCGGAGGAACGGCATCAATACCGACGGCTTGAGCGGCTGGTGACACCTGTGAACTTTCTAACCGGTGCTCATCGAGACCACCGCTCAGCCGAGCCCTGAATACGACGTAAAGCCACGGAGGGAAGAGGGAGCGGCCCGACACCTCGCCTTCCTCAAGACGACACCGACCTGGGAATCGGCAGCGTGTGGGCCTACTCGAACCACACTGGCAGAGTTCTGAGCCCTGACCAGACACCGGAGGACAACGAGAGTGGATGGACGAAGCTCGGACTAGTTACAATAACCACATAGGCCGAATTGGTGGTCCGAAAGGTCTGCAATTGATGTCGCAGGTGACGGTATCTCGTGGAGATCGAAGACCCCGGCTGCGCACTACTGCCTGACAGTGACCCTTCCCCCCCCCCCCCCTTGGCCCCTTTGCTTCCAGGGGAAGTGCTGTCGGCCTTCGCCCGGCCCATTGCCGCTGCGGCCTAGCAGGGGAGACGGTTCGTCTGGTACCCACTGGCAGTTATCACGGACTTCCTAAGCTCTCTGTGGTCGGATGCACTCGTTTGGACGAACGCCAAATTCTGTGCGCCTGGCTTATGAGCAGTCGTGCTATTTCCAGCCACCACACCGGAGACCGAGTGGCGGTCCGGATCGACATGGATCAATCAAAGGGAGTCGAGGACGTATTGATTGACCCTCCTCTTGACTGGGTGACCGCTGGAGACCGCAGCCACCATGGTGAAGCCGAAGAGTACTAAGGGTGGCTCCCAGGCCGCCTCAGACGTGGAGGCGCCTGATAAAGAAGATCGGTTAGACCTGGAGATGTCGGGGAGTCCACACATTCAGGAACAACTCGATAAGATCCTGGTGGCGATCACAGATACACGGTCGGCCCTCCAGCAAGACATTGCCCAGGTCGCGACGAGCCTGGGCTTGCTCAGAGCGGACCACGGTAAGCTCTCGGACAGAGTCAAAGAAGTGGAGAGCTCGGTGGAAATCTTGGAACCGGCGCAAAAAACTTTGGCTGCTGCCATGAAGGACGCTCTGACCCGCGGAAGGGCACAATAGAAGGAATAACATCCGTGTGGTGGGCCTGCCGGAAAAAATCGAAGGTGGGGACATGGTGGCCTACTTCCAGGACTGGCTTAGAACTGTGGTGGCACCTGAGGGGCTTTCCTCCTTTTACACCCTAGAACGGGCGCACCGGGTGCCGGCTAGGCCGCCGCAACAGGGCCTACCCCCACGCCCCCGGTGGTGGCGCGGCTACTACATTTCTGCGACAGGGATCTGCTCCTCAATGCCGCCAGACAAAATGGTCCATACCAGGTGGCAAATAGCCGGGTGAACATTTTTCCGGATTACACTTATGAGACCCAGCGGAGGCGAGCCTCGTTCTTAGCGATCAAGCGAGAACTGAGGAGCGAGGGCATCCAGTATTCCTTGCTTTTTCCGTTGAGGCTCCGCATCATCCTGGATGGCACGACCAAATTCTTCGATACCCCAGATGACGTATGTAATTGGCTTGAACTGTACAGAGCTGGCAAGGATGGCCCTGGGTCCTCCCTCTCGACTACCTCGGAGATAGGCCTACAACGAAGGTCGAAGAGGATCCGGAATCGCCGAGGCAGACCTGGCCGACCCTCGACAGTGGAGGCTGCTGCGGAGCGGCAGGGGGTGCTGGAGATGGTCTCCAGTTTGTCAGGCTCCCAGGGTGGACCTATAACTGAAGATTCGGAGCTGGGCGAAGATAGGGGTCACACGGACACGAAGGACTCTGAGACTGATAGTGTGAACCTCCCGGTGATAACTCCAGAGACAGCGGAGGGCCTGCTTGTTGGCCAAGGGTGATCTCGGGTGAGCCGGTTTCAACGGAGTCGGAGGCGATGGGGGGAGGATGAGACTATGTGGGAACTGTTGGGTGACTGACCATGGGGTGAGTTGGGGACAAGCCCTTCTTATAGCCCTCATAACTTAGGGTTCGATCGCACTTTGGTAGCTTTGAGGTGCGGAGACCCCCTATCGACGCCCGACCCCCTTTTTGCCCTTAAGGCATACCTGCAGTGGCTACCGTCAGGATAGTTTTGGGTTCTTTTGTGGGTGCAGTTTGGATGGGAACTAGATGGCACTATTTGGGACCTTTTCTAGGGAGGGAGGGAGAGGAGATGTGTTTGGGGGTTGTTTTGTTATTGTTGAAGGGGAGGTACGCCATCGGTGCGGGGCATTCACTATGTTTACCAGTACTTGAGCATTGCTGGAGGAGACTTGGAGAGGTACCATGGGACAATGGCTGATCTTTTCACACTAAAGTGCATAACCTGGAATGTGCGCGGGCTGCATTCCATGTCCAGGCGACATAAGGTCCACGCTTACTTGGTGCGTAGAGGAGTGCAGATTGTGCTCTTACAAGAGGCACACCTAACAAAGGCAGAGGGGTTGGCGTTGCAGTGTAGGTGGAGAGGGCAGCTATACACCACCACATACTCAGCTTATGCTCGGGGCGCGTTGATCTGGGTTCGGGCCGGGGTTCCCCTGCAGGTAGCTAAACACACAGTGGATCCGGAGGGGAGGTTTGTGGCCATAGCTGGTAAACTAGGGGGAAAGGACCTGAACATATGCTGCATTTATGCGCCTAACGTGGACCAACTGGCCTTCTTTGCGGCGCTGTCGGGCTCTCTGGCCCACTATCTATCGGGGCCTCTTTTGATCGGGGGGACTTCAATTCGGTGGTGGACATTGATCTCGACAGATCTCACCCTCCCCTTCCGGACTCCCCAACCAACCGGATAGCTATGGGGAGACTGGAATGGCAGACTAAATGGGGACTGGCGGACATCTGGAGAGCCCAGCACCCCCGTGCCCGAGACTACTCCCACTTCTCCGGCATGCACGAACTGCATGTGCGGTTAGATGGGTTTCTGGGATCGGCGGAACTAGTTTCCACGGCCATGAGGTCTGAGTATCTGGCGAGGACTATCTCCTACCATAACCCTCTACTACCCGACTTTAGGTGGCTACCGGGTACACCCTGTGTTCCGACTTGGAGGCTACGCCCCGAGATATTTGACGACCTGGTGTTCCGGAGGGAACTGGAGGACAGAATCGCCGCGTACTTCGCGGAGAACGAGGTAACGACTGGTGCAAGGGCCACAGAATGGGATGCATTTAAAGTGGTAATTAGGGGCTATTGCATAACGAAGAAGGTGGGGAAGCGACGGGTCCTACTGGAAGATCTTAGTAAAGCTGATCGGAAACTCCGTCAGATGGAGCTCCTCCGCCCCGGCCACCGGAGCTTCAACAACAGACTGCGGCAGCGAAGGAAGCGGTAGCTGTTGAAGTTGAACGGCTGCGTAGTTTCGATTACAAGGCCTTCCTGACCAGGTCGCTCGCTGAGGGTGATAAATCTGGAGCGCTCCTGGCTTGGCTGGCTAACCCTACGAGGCGTACCTCTCCCACGGTAGCTATGCGGGACGCGGAGGGCATAGAGGTCTACACCCAACCCGAAATCCTCAGTTGCTTTCTGAGCTACTATGAAGGACTATACCGAAGTAGGATGTCACCGGACACTACCCCCATTGATGATTTTTTACAGGATTTACCTATCCCCACTCTAGAGCCTGAACAGGCGAAAAAACTGTGGAGAGACGTGGAGCTGGGGGAGATCCGCAGCGCCATAAAAAAGATGGCACGAAACAAAACCCCAGGCCTGGACGGACTTCCAGTGGAGTTTTACTCCACCTTCATTGACCTCTTGGCCCCGCAGCTTTTGATAGTCTACAGAGAGGCGAAGCATCTGGGGCGCCTACCGGGTTCAATGCGTGAGGCCCTGGTGGTCCCCTTGCTCAAACCCGATAAGGAGGGCAACGACCCGGCGTCGTACAGGCCTCTCTCGATGCTTACGGTCGATTATAAGATCTTAAGTAGCATCCTGGCCTCGAGATTGCTGGGCCACATGGGCTCCCTAGTGCATAAGGACCAGGCGGGTTTCATCCCCAAGCGTAACACTGCGATGAACATACGCTGTTTGCTCCGCCTGCTGGAGGAGGGCTATGGTGAGGCCCCCCCAACCCATGATCCTATCAATTGACCTGGAGAAGGATTTTGATAGCTTAGAGTGGGAATACCTTCGTAGAGTGCTTGGTTGTTTTGGACTAGGGGAGGGGTTCTTGCGCTGGACTACGGTGCTATATGTCTCGGCGATGGCTAGGGTGAGATCAGGCCCGCTGATTTCCCAACAGTACCAAGTGGAACGAGGCACGAGGCAGGGCTGCTCACTGTCCCCGCTGCTCTTTGCGCTCGCAGTGGAACCCCTAGTGCTATCGATTCGCACCGGAGCCCATTATAGAGGACTGCGGACCTTGTCAGGGCGCCAGTACATTTCCCTCTATGCTGACGACCTGTTGCTTTTCCTGGAGGATGCTGGAGAGGCTTTGGCCGGTGCTGACACAGTGCTCACTGCTTTCGGTGAGGTGTCGGGCCTCAGGGTGAACTGGACGAAAACTTGTTTGTTCCCGGTTCGCGGGGAAAGCGCCAACCCGACACCCCTAGAGCGATCAGATGGGCGCCTAGCTGCCTCAAATATCTGGGGGTTTACGTACACCATAGCCCTGCTGACATCCTGGAGGGCAACATTTCCTGATGCGTCCGGGCACTGAAGGGTAGCATGTCCTTCTGGGCCACCCTGCCCCTATCGGTGGCAGGACGTATAGTATTGCTGAAGATGGTGGCATTTCCTCGGCTGCTATATTATTTCAGGACGCTTCCGGTCTGGATCCCACCGGCAGTCTTCCGGAACTTGAGCTCCCTGCTCGTGGCATTCCTTTGGGGATCGGGCCGCCGCAGAGTTGCGCTTAAGACCCTAATGAGACCTAAAGCGGAGGGGGGGGGCTAGCTGTACCCGACTTTGAAACGTATTACTTGGCCGGCCAACTGCAGACCTACATCCAGGAGATAGCGCGAGAGTTTCGAGGACCAGAGGAGGAGCGGGGGCTGGGCATTCCCAGACACGTTCTATCCTATATTGCACTGCAACAGAGGCTGGCTCTGAGGGACCTCACACTGGAGGAACGCACTATTAGATCGTGCTGGAACTGGGTGCAACGAAAGTCGGGAGTGAACCACCCCTACGCCCCGGAAATCCCACTCGGGATGCTCACTGCATTACCGCATGGTGGCGATTGATCACAACTGTGGGCTTGGGAGGATGCGGGCATACAGATCATAGGTGACCTTTATGAAGATGGAGTGCTACTGTCTTTCCAGGCGCTTCTGGCGACTTTTTGCTCCATGCGGCGGTCACGAGGGCACCCCAAGCGCACTGGCAGAATGGTTTTGAGGAAGCACAGACGTCAGCAGCGTGTCAATATGTCATGATGGCGGCAGGAACGGTCAAAGCTGTAACGTGTTTGTACTCCAGGATGGTCAACGAGCGGTTGCCTCCATTAGATACACTCAGGACCCGGTGGGAGGCAGACATAGGGAGGGACATCCCGGAGACCACGTGGGCCCAGTTGATGCGCCGGGCCTGGAAGAGCACACGTAACGCTCGGTTCCAATTGGTCCACTTTTACATATTGCACCGTGCCTATCTGACCCCGGAGAAGATTTGGAAATACTTCGCCTCTGACACGGCGGCCTGCCCGAGGTGCCGGACGATACCTTATTCATATGCTGTGGTCCTGCTCCGCTTTGTCCTCGTATTGGACGTTGATAGGGGACACCCTTAATAGGGTTACAGAGCGGTCTCTACAATTTTACATTGTGGTGGGGATCTTACACTGGTTTCCTCATACCCCCAAAAACAGTCACCTGTAAATTTATTGATTTGGGGTTACTCCTGGCGAAACGGGAAATAACTCGACACTGGAAGGCACGAGTTGGTCCAACGGGCACAAAATGGCGCAATTAATTTCTTAAGTAGGCTGAGGGAGAGAGCACCCTGCGATACCAGCTAGCGAGGCGGCAGCAGAATGAGAAGGTACTAGAATCAGCACAGGCGTGGGAGACATTGGTTCAGGCCCTGCGCGATCACAACACACCCAGCGACACGGACAGTGAGGCCGATGGGCAGCCTGCATCTCCGTAGTGCAACAAAGGCACGGTATTCCCGTCAGGATGCGTAAAGTCTCCTACCTCACGCTCTTTGCACATTTACCAGGACACCGGTGGCGGGGGTGGGAGGGGGGTGGGGGATAGAGGACGAAGGGAGCATCATAAGCTTCCTATAGCACTGTTTGATTATTGCACTTTCTGATTGAACATTAGGCCTCTGGGAGTGTGTTCTTTAGTTGGAAGGGGGGGGGGGGGGGTTTCTTTCGTTTGGAAAAGCAGAAGTAAAATTTTAACTTATACCTGGTCATATTTAGAAGGCCGCTGACCCCGAATCATCGTTTCAGCATAACTTGCCGCCCGACCCCCGGGTTGTGGGCTAAATGGCCGTGTATCACTGTAATTTCATCGTCGGTGCTACCATCACCGTTTGCCTTATCACTGACCAATGTGTAACTATAACTAATTCATGCAATAGAAATATATTTACAAAAAAAAAAAAAAAGAATTAAATGGCCCCTGATTTTAGCTGATCCAACCGCACTCCCCAAAATATATTCAGAGGTTTAGCAGACTCTTGTAGACCTGAGTATCTCTACTATTGGGTCAGAAGATATTATGACCACATTTCTGAAATTGACCACAAACATAAGACCTCTATTTTATAAACAATGCAATAGATTAAAGCGGGAAACAGCCCCCTGATTTAATAATGCCTGTAAAAAAGCCAGGGATGACTTAATTGACGCGGTGAAACTGAAGTCTCCCCTAGACGTACAAAATAGCAGAAAGTGATACAAACAGGCACAAAATAAGGCAAAACGGGACTGGGAGTCTGAAAAGTGGAGCATGCTTTTAGAATCTGCAAAACAAAAGAATAGCCAACTCTTCTGGCATCTTTTGTCAAAAGGGTCACCAAATCTGGAAATGGAAACAGATTTCCATATAAAGCCCGATGTGTGGGAGGAATATTTTGGGGATCTATTTGCAGGCCAGGGGCTCCCATATGACCCAGGCACACACATGAATTTTCTTGACCTAGCAACATCAGATGAAGAAAACATCACAGTAGACAAAACTATTTTGGATACAAATTTGTTGCAGAGTGGGAAATCCCCGGGCCTAGATAAGCTCCAGGAAAACCTGTACAAAGCTGAACCTATTATATGGAGTCCCTTGCTCCAAAACGTTTTTAACACCATCTTGTCCGGGTAGTAATCTCGGCAACCTGGCAGGGCACTTTAATTATTCCCATCCACATAAAGGGTTACAAAGTGTCGCCTGGAAACTACAGGCCGATCAGCCTAATAGATGTCTATCAAAAAATCTTTTGTAAAATCATTTTGACCAGAATATAATATTGGATTAAGGAAAATAATGTCTTGTCAAATTTACAGGCAGGATTTAGGACCTCCACAAGTACTACCGACCAACTTTTTAGACTCCTCTTGTTAATTTGGAAAGAAGTTATCATCAGAGGAGGCCACTTGTATGTAGTATTTGTGGATGATTCAAAAACAGCCTTTGAGACTATAGACTGGTCTTAACTTTGGCTAGCACTGATGTGAATTAGGACTACCACCTTATTTACTTAGAATCCTGGTTTGTTACATCACGACACCTATACCAAGGTCAGATGGAATTCCAATGGCAGTCTGACCAATGACATATCAGTCCAGAAAGGCTTTCGCCAAGGTTGCGTCCTTGCTCCCACATTATTTACCCTCTACATTAATGGCCTAATAGGAGAACTCTATCATTGTGGTGGCGATCCCCCGAAACTGGCAGGCAGTGTAGTGTCTTGTCTGCTTTTTGCAGTGATAGGTTGGTATAGACAACGCTGTTAGAAAAGAGTACACTGACATGTAACAGCATGTTGATTGCACCATAGTACGAAGGGCTAGGGCTTTCTCCTACCAGCCAATCTCACCTGTTTTAGAACTTCATAGAGCAAAAGGTCTAGGAGCTGCCCTATATGGGGCTGAGCAATGGGGGCTGGAAAATCTGACGGAACTAACCCTCGCCGAAAATAAATTTATCAGAGCCATCATGAACCTGTCGGTGAACACACCCCTCCTGCCATTAAGAAATGAATGTGTTTAAAACCTATAGACCACTTCGCTAATCTCAGGTCACTTTTGTTCTGGATAAGTGTATGGACAAGCAACACACATGTCCCGCTGAAGGAGGCCATGGTCGAGCTGATTGCCCTGCGCAAACAAACAGAACGCATTAAATGGTTCAACAAGATCAAGGCTTGTTTTTCAAAAATAGGGCTGGGGCATCTCTGGGATCAACCAGGGACCATCACTAAATCTATGGTCCCCCTCGTTAAAAAAAAGGTTCTGGGGATTGATGAACTCTGAAAGTGTAGAACGTACTGCACATGGCACTTTAACTGCGAGGTTTTTAAATGTTAAAGAAGGTTTTGGCTTTGAAATGTTTCTGGATGACATCAAACCACCCCAGGCACGAGCGATGTACACCCAATTTAGATACAGAGCTCTTCCTCTAAATGCAAGAAGAAGTAACTGGGGAGTCCGTTAATCCATCGTGCCCCTCATGCCACACTCTTTCCGAGACCCTTGAGCATTTCCTTTTTTGTTGCCCCTCCTATGGTGACCTTAGAAAAACCTGGAAAGCTCCTGTTGTCGTATTTTATCTTTTAATTGTCCCTTGGAAGCCACGCGCATTTTTAGATCAGATACCACAAGTTGGCTAGTGTTTGCTATTTCAAGATTTTTGCTCTTCGCCTGGTGGAAGAGGTAAATAATGTGTAAATTTGCTTCTGAACATTAGAGTTGTCAATTTAGCCTAACTTTAATCTATGGTTTGATCTTGTGCACTGTGTTTTTATATTGGAACAATTATAAGTCTGTTTTTAATGAATATTTTTTATTCAAAATTCAATCTTTTTTATGTAATTGTAACTGTTTTTATTCTGATGTACTGTTTTTATGATGTGAATGATCATATTTTTGATCGAATAAAGAATATATATATTATTCCTTATCATGATTGAAAAAGCTTTATTCGAGTTATGCACTCATAAAAGCACAAACATATAAAATTACACATTTAAAAAGCTCCATACATACATTAACACTTAATTTACAGCTTAAAATACACAGTATAGACACATAAAATATTCACCACAAGTTAATATAAGCTTTCTCATAATATACAGAGGCTAAATGCCAGTTAAAAAACAAAGTCGACCACGTTATTGACCATAAACAAAAATTATACAGTCAAAACTCCTTGCGGGCATTTAGCAACATATTATAGCTAAAATTCATAATTCTCTCCCTCGGGATTTAGCAATGCAATTCATACAAGCAAGAAAACGAGATTCAAGGCCTATTCAAAGATAGAGCCCTCCGCCTTATAGACCAAGCCCACCCCAGGTATTTTGCCGTTCCTACAACTATAGGCAGTTCGGTTGAGGAACAAATAATTCTCAGCCCCTCAACACCGCTTGAGACACCAAGGTTCCTGCAAACAGGTGCCAACCACAATTTTCTTGGGTTTACATAGCCCTCGCACATGAATAGAAAATGTGCTATACTTTCATTGGGGGCGCCACATATCGGGCAACATGAGCTACTATTAGTTCCCCAATTAGACGTCAATGACTTCAGGGGGAGGGAGCCTGCCCTTAGCTGAAAAAATAATTTTCTGTCTATCGGAACAGTTAAAGTGTCCCAGTACTGTTCTAGTGCAGGCCTCATTTTAAATTCCATAAACCTACCCCCCATAGATTCTGAGGTCACACTCCTCCAAGACTTCTGGTCGATATAATCCCAATATATAGCTTTTATAGTTGTTTTACTGGGGAACACTTCCCCAGAGGGATTTTCCCAAAGTTTGGAGAGACCAAGCTCAGCAAGGGTGTCCCTAAGCTTTTTTAGCCATGTAATTTTATGAAAGACGTCTGTTTTAACTAAGGCAGAAAACCCCTCAGCATAGTGTCTAATTTCAGGGGTCGTCCACAACCGTCTCCAGTAGAGGATAGGCCTTAGTCGGGCACGATCACTAAGCGATCTTCTTCCTAAATCCAAGCCAAGCGGTATTAATGGGGTACTTTGGGGAAGACTAGTTATCCCTCTCAAAAACCTGTTCTCAGATCTTTGGAGCGTATCGAACCTCTCAAAGCCCCAGACTTCAGCCCCATAAAGGGCTGCGCCCAAGGCTTTTGCGTCGTATACCATGAGAACAGGTTTAATAGGCCTGGTTTTAGATTTTGCTTGTTCCACTCGAAGCGCTCCTGAAATCTGCTGGTGTTTCAAAACCGCCTTCTCGATATGTCTTGACCAACCAAATTTACTTGATATCTCCACCCCTAGGTATGTAAAGACATTTACTACCTCTAGTCTAATACTGTTCAGAGATACCCTGGGTTGGGCTTGGCGTTTTTGCCCAAAGACCATCAGCTTAGTTTTATTTACATTAACTTCGAGACCCCGTTCCTTGCAGAACATATCAAATATGTTCAAGGCTCGCTGGAGACCTGCCGGGGTTTTGGACACGATCAAAGTATCGTCGGCGAACATCAGGATCGGAACCCTGATGCCCGCCAGCGAAGGTGCGTCAACCCTCGCATCCAACATCCTATCGACTATACCATTGATGAACAAGGAGAACAACAGGGGTGCCATGGCACAACCCTGACGTACCCCCCGCTCAACTGGGAAATTGATGGATGATTCCCCATTCCTCCCCCACTGGACTTTAGCGAAATTGCTTTCGTGGAGACGCATTATTAATGTGAGCAGTTCAAGTGGAACCCCTATCTTGCTCAAGACACCCCACAGCATACTCCTGGGCACCAGGTCGAAGGCAGCCCTCAGATCTACAAATGCTACATAAAGGCTGCCCTCGCCAAGGAGTACAGTCCCCCACCGTAGCATAGTGAAACGAAAAATTTGGTCAACCGTGCTGGTAGCTCGTCTAAATCCTGCCTGGTAGGGGGATAAGGCATTGTTTTCATCTACCCAGGCCATAAGTTTGTCGACCACCATCTTGCCCACCACTTTCTGGATAGTGGCCAGCAAACTTATAGGTCTATAATTTGCCGGGAGCGACCGATCACCTTTCTTAAAGATCGGAATTATAATTGCCCCCTTCCATACATCTGGGATTTTTGCCCCTTTTGCAAGGGCATTTCCCAGCACAGTCGCATATTTTGCCCAGCGGACCTTATCGTGTTTGAAAATATCTGAGGGAATTCCATCCAACCCCGGAGCTTTCCCCCCCTGCAGTGATGAAATTACCAGTTCTGCTTCTTTAGTTGAGAATAAGTCTCCCTTGGAAAATACCACAGGGATTGATTCACTGTCCATTATGTCCCTATTCTCCGCATACTGGGGTTGGAAATACTCGACCCATGAGGCTTCATTAACATTATTATCGGGATTGTTTGGCGTACCACCTCTGCCCCATTTCATAATTTTCCAAAAGAGTCTTGAGTCTTTTTGCCCAGAGGCCTCAAGTAACTCCTCCCAATATTCCTCTTCCCAAAGTTTCTTAGCCTTGCAAATATTCTCCTTATATTGTTTCCTAGCAATGCTAATCGGAGCCTTATCCCTGCTTTTAATTGCCCTGCCCAGCTCCAGTCTAGTTGCCCTGCACTGCTTGTTAAACCACCTTGCCAATTTGATGGGAGGTTTTCTATTTGCCCTAACTGATTTAATAAAATACGGTTTTATCAAATGGAAGAATGTGTCGTGTATGTCTGCTATTATAGAGGAACCCGGTATTACAGGGTATACTGATTCCATGGCGGCAATAGCGTTATCCACCTCCAGGTTAATGTGCTCCACAGTGGCTAAATTAGCCAACACATTTGGCCATTTCACCCTTCTTAGATCGTTAGCTATAACAGGTACAATTTCACTCCCTAGCGCAAGGTGGGCAGGCGCAGCCCTTCACCATGAGTGGGTAACACTGAGGGGGTTATGGTCACTTTCTATTCTCCCCACAATTTCCATGTCACCCACGCCACACCATAGCTCAAGACTGCAAATGACATAATCGATCCTACTCTTGCTATGCCAATTGTCGAATGTGCTATTTCCACCTTGGTCACTTTTTGTCCAAACAGAACGCATTAAATGGTTCAACAAGATCAAGGCTTGTTTTTCAAAAATAGGGCTGGGGCATCTCTGGGATCAACCAGGGACCATCACTAAATCTATGGTCCCCCTCGTTAAAAAAAAGGTTCTGGGGATTGATGAACTCTGAAAGTGTAGAACGTACTGCACATGGCACTTTAACTGCGAGGTTTTTAAATGTTAAAGAAGGTTTTGGCTTTGAAATGTTTCTGGATGACATCAAACCACCCCAGGCACGAGCGATGTACACCCAATTTAGATACAGAGCTCTTCCTCTAAATGCAAGAAGAAGTAACTGGGGAGTCCGTTAATCCATCGTGCCCCTCATGCCACACTCTTTCCGAGACCCTTGAGCATTTCCTTTTTTGTTGCCCCTCCTATGGTGACCTTAGAAAAACCTGGAAAGCTCCTGTTGTCGTATTTTATCTTTTAATTGTCCCTTGGAAGCCACGCGCATTTTTAGATCAGATACCACAAGTTGGCTAGTGTTTGCTATTTCAAGATTTTTGCTCTTCGCCTGGTGGAAGAGGTAAATAATGTGTAACTTTGCTTCTGAACATTAGAGTTGTCAATTTAGCCTAACTTTAATCTATGGTTTGATCTTGTGCACTGTGTTTTTATATTGGAAGAATTATAAGTCTGTTTTTAATGAATATTTTTTATTCAAAATTCAATCTTTTTTATGTAATTGTAACTGTTTTTATTCTGATGTACTGTTTTTATGATGTGAATGATCATATTTTTGATCGAATAAAGAATATATATATTATTCCTTATCATACATGGCCACACTATTACCCTTTCCCCAAAAAGCCGAAATTCTTGCCCTCTTCGCATGTAATGAACTAGAACGGTGTATAAAATAAAAATCTTGCCATAATTGGCGCCTTTCTGATAATCTCAGAAAAATAATAAAACCGAATTCAGGAGTTATGAAAAGCTAGCTCTTTTTTCCCTTTTTCTTAAATATCAGTTGTAATTCTGCGCTGTGCCCTACCTTTCGTATGGTCTGCTGTCTCTGGCAGCTGACACTGCCAGGTCAAAATTCAACTGTAATTACTTACCACTGTTGACCAGCTGCGTCGTTTTCCTATTACAGGTGACTGGCGATGACACTATTAGTCTGTAAGAAGGACTTTAGAGTCCGGTGTTTATAAAGATTGCTGATTCACATGTATTATACTGGAATAAACACAGGTTCCAGGTTAAATCACATCAGCATTTATGACAATGTTGTTAAACTGCGTACCACATGTATCAAATATCACAGCTGTGCACGTGAAGTGATAGAAATAATTAGGTGGGAAGGCGTGTGGCCCAATTAAAACCCGATTGTGTGGCGAAGGGTAAGGTGCCTCAAGTGTCCAATCGGGGACTGTCTTACATCTTCCGATTTCCGGAGCTGAAATAAGTGTGGTACCTTGCTGTGCACTGATGGTGCTGTTCGCCAGATAGGATTCTGCTGATGTCGACAATCGCCAGCGAAGGAGAAACACAGATGGGATTTGTACAGCAGCGCTCAGGGCTGGCTGGCTGAGGGAGTGAAGACGGCGCAGAGATGTTGCTGTAACGCGGAGGAAACTAAATAAAACCAGCGGAAAGGTAGATGTGTTCGCTTTGATCTCATGGGAAGGACGCAGTAGGGGGCGGGCGTCTGTGGAAGTGTAACATTAGCATTCTGTACGGGGATTTAAAGCGAAAGTGTGAATGTAAACGGGCAGACGGTTGAGGATAAGCCATCCTGTGCGGTCTTTGGTTGTATTATTTTGACCACGGTCTAATCTGATAAAAAAAGCGCACGGTGATGTGTATGCAGATAGGGTACGTCAAGATTAAAAGTTTGCAAGACCTGGTTAACCATCCCATCGGTTGCTTGGTATTATATCGACTAGTTAAAATGTCTTTGTATTCTTACTTTGACACTGACGTAACATATTAAATATGCAATGTCTAGTTTAAATTCTGAATCACGTGTTTTATATTTTATGGTAGTCACTGTATCGGTGACTCAAGTCAAGTGAAATGTGTAGGAAGTGCGGTTCCAGCTGGAGAGCTGCCAGGACGTAGAAAGAACACAGCATTTCTTTCTCCACGCTGTGTGTGTGTGTGTGGTAGGCAGAAAACATATTTCACAGAACTTGTCGGGGGGGGGGGGGGGGGCATTTCCCAGGTGCCCCCAGCTTCCTTCCGTCCATACCCTTGGCTGAACTGGAACATTCAGAAGAAACTCCACTGCTGTACGTGCACTGAAGCCAGGTGGGAAATCTTTTAAGACGCAGCTTTGCAGAAGGGACTTAATGCTAAACTTGCACATACGCTGGCGGTGCATGCCCGACCTCGCAGGATTTAATTAACTCAGGTTGCAGCCAGTGGCATCGAAATCAACGCTGCGCAGCCTTCTGCTCTCCGGGTAACTATCGCTGCATGCAGGAAGGCGTTCGCGTTTCCAGTGAATCCAGACCGAGGTCACGGGGCCCATTTTGTAGACGAAGGGGAGGGTTCCGATTCACCTGCTTTTGAGACGTCACTGACATGGCGCTAAAAACTATGACTTAGGGAAATCTTGAATTTTCTGGGAGAATTGTTGTAATGTGAGGTTTTAAACCTTGCTGTGAAATATTGTCGAACACGGCTATAAATAGCCCAGTTTTCGCACTGTCTGAATGGATTTAGAAGGTTGGAGAAAGAGAGGCCAAGCAGATTCCCAGACAATTAACACTTTAAAATGCTGCTTGTTTCAGAAGGGTGCACTCTGACAATTAAGCATTTTTCTGTGTGAACTTTTTACTTTGCTTTGGCTAGTTACTTAATAAACCTATAAGAGCACACTACAGCATTGTATATTTAATGATAAATACTCACACCGCTGCCTAAGCTAATAATTTCTTCCAATACCGTCTTCTGCTGCACAGCGTCTGCTACTTGTGCCCCAGAAGAGCACAAGCATTGGAGAAACACGGCAGCTGTTTACTCCTTTAGTGTGCCACTCTTAACGGCCGCAGATACCTTGGCTGCTGTAGTGTCGATCTCACTACTGCTGGCAGGAAAACCGAGAGAAAGCACGCACTACGCCTCGAATGTAGCACCTGATTTTTTGCATATTAACGTTTTAGCCTTCCTTACATACCCCCTGGACTGGTTACGGCTTCTCGGGCAAAGGGCGATTAGTTTTGGTAACTAGAGTGTCTAATATCCTTTACGGGGTGCCGAAGTGCTTTTTCAGAGGGGTACCACAGAGCTTTTTCAGAGGGGTACCACAGAGCTTTTTCAGAGGGGTACCACAGTACACCTTCAGGGAGATTGTGGTTGCCAGAGTGCTGTATTTGTTGTGATCCTGTGTAGGAAGCATTTTAGTGTCATGACTGATTGACCGAAGGTGTGCCCTTAACCTGTGTTAGGGTGAAACTCCGTGCAGTGCGATGAAAGCAGTGATGTCAGAGATGGAGCGTAAAATATAATTGTATCAGCTGACAGTTAAAGTTTTCTCTGCTGGTCCTGTGTTCTGTTTAATGGTTTCTGTTATGCTAGGCAGGGGCAGGTAGAGGCAATCATTTACCTTTGTCGTTTGTGATATTGTTGGGCTCGGCGGGAAATTGCTGACTGTGGGAGTAACACACGGGAACTTACACAGCACTAACCTAGCCAGGTATACCCCATAAACAGGTGGTCTGCAGAGAAGGCCTAGCAAAACATATGGCAACATGCGCAAAGCACAGATTCTCTCAAATGAGTAAAATTATGACAAATGGGCAAGAAAGGAACATGGGCAAGGCAGGGATACTGCATTGTGCTGTACAGATAGACTTCATTAAAAAGGAAAGAAGTTGAAGAGGAATCAAGCTTGTCAAGTTGAGCTGATATAATACTCCTTTTTTTAAATCCCAGATTCTACCTACTCCTGTTAGGCAGAAGGATGTTAACATTTTGAGCAGGTGTTTACACCTGAAGTTCCTCTCATGCTCCCAAAGGAAGATGAACACCAGTCATGCAAGTCGTAATTGGGTAATGGCTCAAACCCTAAAAAGACGTGCTACCTACCTGCACATATGAAGCCGAGAGAAGCAGTATGTGTTGGGTTGCTACCCTGATAGCACAAGAACAAATAGACCCATCCTATGTTACCTGTCTATCCTCATCCGTCTACGTGAGCCCAATGCATTTCTTAGATCACTGAGACCTCTGTTATTTATTGTTTTCATGGGGAGGCATACGCCCGCCATCTAGATTCTATTCCCAGACAATGTTCACTTTCACTGTTACTAAGGAAAGACATGTCAGGGTTAAAAAAGAGAGACAACGTGGTGAGAGGAGACCTGGCCTTCTTCAGTTTTTTTCAGCAAGAACAGCAGGATGGCACATATTTGAGAGTTCTCATTTTGTTCAATTTTAGCCCGGCAATTAACTAAAATAAATCCCAGATCTCTTCTATATATTTTTCCCAAATTAAATTACAATTGCCCACGTAAATGTAGTCTGGGAAAGACACCTGTTACCATTTCTCTCCAGTAGATTGATATAGTGCGTATATATAATTTTCACTTGCTTCACTTTTGTGGCAACATGTTTTTTCACTGTCCTCTGCCATGTTGTACTTGAAGTCAAAAACTTGGTAATGCTGAATCATGGTAGGCAAAAGAGACTATGTGGCACAAGAACATATGCAGCTGCAAGTCAATGCACTACACGTGTTGGCACAATCTGGTGCCAAGACCAATGTTCAAGAACAGGAAGCTTGTACAGGTTGTGGCAAGGAATCCTGCCAGTATTTATAGCAGTACTAACACATGTACTCACTCACCTAAACAATCACTGAGACAAGCACTTATTCACCCATACAGCCTCTCACCCCACACCACTCTTTCACTCACTCACCCATACCGACACTTACAACCCCATTCACTCATACAGCCACTCACTCACTCATACAGCCACTCACTCACTCATACAGCCACTCACTCACTCATACAGCCACTCACTCATACAGCCACTCACTCACACAGCCACTCATACAGCCACCCACTTACTCATACAGCCACCCACTTACTCATACAGCCACCCACTTACTCATACAGCCACCCACTTACTCATACAGCCACTCACTTACTCATACAGCCACTCACTTACTCATACAGCCACTCACTCATACAGCCACTCCTTACTCATACAGCCCCTCACTTGATCATACAGTCACCAACACGACCACTCACTCACCTATACAGCTGCTCACAGACCCTAATATTCACCCATATAGCTAGTCACTCACTCACAGACACAGCCACACACACTCACCCACGGATACACAGTTGCACAGACGCTCACATAATTTAAAAAAGGAATCACTCAGTAGTCCAAATACTATACTAATTTAACTTTTGTAAAACCTTAGTATATGTCAGGCTTCTCCAGTGAGTAGCCTGTGAGCTGCTGGTAGCTCTCCAGCTACCTGTAAATAGTTCCTCTAGGTTCAGCCCACTAAATTATAAGCATTTGCCTGGTTGAATTAACATACGTATACCAAAATTGAGAATGTATGTTTTAGACAATATATCTTTATTTTCACAACTCCTGAGCTATTTGTAGAAAAATGGCTACATTTCCAAAATATATTTATATTTGATTGATAAATCATGTGGCACTGGGGAGGCTTTTTATAAATGTTGTTATGTATTACCCATGTAGTGGCAGTCTATATTGACATTGTTTTTAGGGCTCGCCTGCTCATGCGCATAGCTGGCAAAGCTCTATAGTGGCTTATACAGAGTTTAAACAACTGGCGATTACATGCAGTGCATGTGCGCTTTTTAGGTCATTGCGCAAGCGCAAGCCCTAAAAAGCACGTGCACAATGCCACCAGCTGCCTGCCTGCCTGCCTCCCATTACCACATCAAAGGCAGCCCAGCCTCCCTCCCACAGCTTCTCAGCGTGCGCTAATTATTCACGGCCGGCCGTACTTTCAGTTCCGTGTCTCCTTTTATTTGCTCTCTGATGCCTGTTGGTTATGTACCTTTGTCCACATTGTTACGAAAGCAAGGACTGTTGCCTTCAGTGAAAGTAATTCCACCAATCCCTGCTTGTAATTCTTCAAGGGCTGGCATTATGAGCACCGTAGTACAGGGGTTCCAATCCAACAATGAATTATTCTAAGAGAATTAAACAGGAACAGTGCAAGGATTTTCAGCACTCCACAAAGTCGTACTTTGCCATGTGAGCGCTCCGTCCAGTGATGAAAAATATGATTTTCTGTCTTTTTCTTAAAAATTGGCCTTGCATCGCCTTAGGGGGACTTCTGGCCCTGGAATCCGTGTTCGTTGGAGCTTACTGCTGAGTTTCAGAACCGCTGGACTTCTGAACAGATGAAGCAGCAGCTCCAGGAACTGTGGAAGAAGTGCACGGCTTTTACTTTGCAAATTGTTGCTTCACGTTTTCAATGACGTTACGTCAGCCAGGTATGGCCTCATAAAGGGTGGCAAAGCATTGCTACAAATCTTTGTGTGTCACAGGAGCTGAGGCACGCACTACTTCCAAATCCTCTCCAATGTCCTTTTCAGGACTGCACTATTTGGCCACTTTCATTAACATGAGCAATTATGATTTACCGTATCATTTTGGTAACTAGAGTTTGCATACGTAAAGCCAACCACATTAAGCAAATCTTGATTATCAGATGCGAAGTATGAACATCTGGCACCTGTTGAAGCACCCACCACACAGCTCCAACGATGCACCCACGACACAGCTCCACCGATGCAGCCACCACACAGCTCCACCACACAGCTCCACCGAGGCACCCACCACACAGCTCCACCGATGCACCCAACTCACAGCTCCACCGATGCACCCACCACACAGCTCCACTGACACGCTCCACCGATGCACCCACCACACAGCTCCACCGATGCACCCACCACACAGCTCCACCGATGCACCCACCACACAGCTCCACCGATGCACCCACCACACAGCTCCACCGAGGCACCCACCACACAGCTCCACCGATGCACCCACCACACAGCTCCACCGATGCAGCCACCACACAGCTCCACCGACACAGCTCTACTGATGCACCCACCACCCAGCTCCACCGATGCACCCAACACACAGCTCCACCGACACTGCTCCACCAATGCACCCACCACACAGCTCCACCGAGGCACCCACCACACAGCTCCACTGAGGCACCCACCACACAGCTCCACCAAGGCACCCACCACACAGCTCCACCAAGGCACCCACCACACAGCTCCACCGATGCACCCACCACACAGCTCCACCGATGCACCCACCACACAGCTCCACCGAGGTACCCACCACACAGCTCCACAGATGCACCCACCACACAGCTCCACCGATGCAGCCACCACACAGCTCCACCGATGCAGCCACCACACAGCTCCACCGATGCAGCCACCACACAGCTCCACCGATGCACCCACCACCCAGCTCCACCGATGCACCCACCACACACCTCCACCGACACAGCTCCACCAATGCACCCACCACACAGCTCCACCGATGCACCTACCACACAACTCCACCGAGGCACCCACCACACAGCTCCACCACACAGCTCCACCGAGGCACCCACCACACAGCTCCACCGAGGCACCCACCACACAGCTCCACCGAGGCACCCACCACACAGCTCCACCGAGGCACCCACCACACAGCTCCACCGAGGCACCCACCACACAGCTCCACCGAGGCACCCACCACACAGCTCCACCGAGGCACCCACCACACAGCTCCACCGAGGCACCCACCACACAGCTCCACCGAGGCACCCACCACACAGCTCCACCGAGGCACCCACCACACAGCTCCACCGATGCACCCACCACACAGCTCCACCGATGCACCCACCACACAGCTCCACCGATGCACCCGCCACACAGCTCCACCGATGCACCCGCCACACAGCTCCACAGATGCACCCGCCACCCAGCTCCACCGATGCACCCACCACCCAGCTCCACCGATGCACCCACCACCCAGCTCCACCGATGCACCCACCACACAGCTCCACCGATGCACCCACCACACAGCTCCACCGACACAGCTCCACCGATGCACCCACCACACAGCTCCACTGATGCACCCACCACACAGCTCCACCGATGCACCCACCACACAGCTCCACCGATGCACCCACCACACAGCTCCACCGAGGCACCCACCACACAGCTCCACCGATGCACCCACCACACAGCTCCACCGATACACCCACCACACAGCTCCACCGAGGCACCCACCACACAGCTCCACCGAGGCACCCACCACACAGCTCTGCCAATGCACCCACCACACAGCTCTGCCAATGCACCCACCACACAGCTCCGTCGAGGCACCCACCACACAGCTCCACTGATGCACCCTCCACACAGCTCCACCGATGCACCCACCACACAGCTCCACCGATGCTCCAACTAAGCTCCACCAATGCACCCACCACATAGCTCCACCAATGCACCCACTAAGCTCCACCGATGCACACACCACTCAGCGCAACCACAGCATCACTGAGCACCACCACAGCATCACTGAGCACCACCACAGCATCACTCAGCGCCACCACAGCATCACTCAGCGCAACCACAGCATCACTCAGCGCAACCACAGCATCACTCAGCGCAACCACAGCATCACTGGTTCAAATATGTTCTTTCAATGTTTCAAGCTGTTTTCAAGCATTCACGCTTCATTACAAATCACAAAAAGATGTTAATATTTCACTTCTGTTCGTGGATTTTCGTCACAATAAAAACACTGAAATAATCTTCACAAAAGTTATTTACAAAAGTTTAAGCTATTGCCATTACAAATTAAATAAATTATTTAAGTATTAATTATTTAACCGCATCGCTGCGGCGGTTATTTTTCCGCTGTGCGGCTTTTTTCTAAAAGCCGCGTTACATGACGAGCTCAGCTCGTCATCCGCACACGACCACCGTGGCTGATGACGAGCTGAGCTCGTCATCAGCAGCGAAGGGGTTAAAAAAATTAAAAGCCATTGTTATTTGTAATATCAATACATCTAAGTCACATAAATAAAAAACATTTTGCATTACAAGTGCTATAGGTGTCACATTTGCGAAAGTTATAACTATTGGCATTGTAAATCACAAAGCTATTAATTTAGCCATTTCAAAAAATAACACATAAATAAAAAAATACAAATTTATAAGACCAATAGCTCAAACTTTCCTAATGCGAGCCCTATTGGATTTTAAATGCTTGTTTACTGCTGGCAGCCACGCCTGATGCACCAAGGTGATCACTGCTAGTAATCTTCCATTTGGTGGCTACTAATGTAATCTTGTCTGATATGGTCACTATTACAATACTATTAACCCTCGTAGCTCTTAACACCTTGGGTGCTATAGGTTTTCCCGCTGCATGCTGGATCCTTTGAAATCCCATTGTTCATGACAAAGCCAGCTCGTCATAAGCACAGGGCAGGTAACACCCATGACGAGCTGGCTTTGTCATCAGCACTGAAGGGGTTAATGAGTTTTATTGAATAGAAGTAGCTCTTATTCCAGAATAATGTTGGAGACCCTGGTATATCTGTTTATCACTCATAAGAGTTTAGAAAGCACTCCGAATCATTAGATGTCAACAGTGATGTCATTTGATATGTCATCAGTGTTGTCACTCAGCATGTCATGAGTGATGTAATAGGTGAGGTCATAAGCAGTGCATTTCAGGGCATAAGTTCTAGTTAGCTCAGGTAACTATAACTGCTGAATTTCTGTGGTTTTCTATGAGTGAAATCTGAGCCTAACTTTTATGTCCTTGTAACCAAAGATTTTTCATTGCAAATATATATAGATGTATATGTATATATGTGTATATCTATTTGTGTGTGTGTATAATAAAAATGTAATTTTCACAACAAAACCCCTCCAACCAGAAGAAGTAGAGGCCACTCGCGGAATCCTTTTGGAAACACTTTAATGGACAGCTTTAGGCATGATGCATTTTGGCCATTACTGCCTTCGTCGGATTCTGCTGCTTCCAGGATGTTGTCCCAACCACGCCTTTTGAAATGTCCTGCAACCCTCCCATTGGTGGGGGCACTCACCCCCGATCATTGTGCTATATAAATGTCACCACAAGGCGGATCCTTCAAACACCACAATGGAGAGCACACACAGAAGTTTGGTTCAAGCAAGGTGCTTTATTGTATATAGCTTTCTTACCGGCAGACAGGAGGGATAGTTGGCCCCAAAGAACGTCATTGGGGGCCAACTACCCATCCTGCCCTCCAGTAATTCCCACACAGCAGGGTTGCTAAGAGATCTTCGGAGGCCATGCCCACTGTAGGAGAGTAGGGTCTGCAATCCTATGATCACCCCAGAGTTTTGCTTTTTGCTTCAATGGTTTACGACTTCTCTGGCTGTGGGCCTGCTAATCAGACCCACAGCCTTGCTGTTCTCTCACTAAATTGACACGTGTACCTTAGGTGCATTATCCAATTGGTTCTGGGCCACCTTTTCAGACCCTGTAACTCAGGGCATAGGCGTACCCAGGGCCTACCAGTGGCTGCAGCATGTATTATGCCACCCCTGGCTGGCCATCTAAATCTGACACAACTGGCTGCACGACAGCTGGGGCAAGGTGGTGTAATCACCCTTTGCTTTAGATATAGTATACCTATATCTAACCCTAAAATGGATACACAGATTCCCATCAGTCACTCCTATGGCAGGCCTTGACAATCCTGAAGGCAGAGTGCTTGGAATCGTGTGAGATGGTGCTCTGGCATGAGCTGAGCCCGTTTGCAGCTTGCGGAACCAAGTCCAAATAGCTGTTCCATGATAACGCATACCATATACTCTTAAGTGCATTATAATCCTCGCGGTTATATGCTATCTCTGGTATCGCTTTATCAAAACATGTCGAGTAAGGTGTCATACGAATTGGAATACTAACCCCTCGCCAATTCTGGCGACGGGGTTAGCATTCCACCCTTCTAGAGGGACACGACATGTATGTAACTGTGAACCCCGGTTAAAGTTAACTCAAGCCTCAGCATCACAAAATGGATGCTGCCACCACAGACACAAGTCTGACCCCCTGCAGCTGGGAGTCCTTCTAGCGAGGGGAGCTTGGACAAAGGGTTTCCAGTCAGGGGCGGTGCTAGCACCATCCCAGACAGGGTTTTGTGTATCCTCGGTAGGCAGGGCTTTAGAGGAAGGTGACTGCAAGTGGCATCCCGGTGCTCACTATGCATCTGCCGGCTAGAACCAGTTCCAGGGGCACACGAGCCCCTGAGCTGGGGAAAGTCCGGCATGGGAGAGGGGTGTAACCACCCCCCTTCCTGGTCCCACCCATGGGCAGGACCTAGTCGCGTGCCAGCCCCTTTCCTTAGTATAAAGATAGGAGCGGGCCCCCTTCCAAATTAGATCATCTTTGAATCCTGAAACTACTTTCTACGAAAGGAACTCTCGACTTCTTCTCAAGATTTCTCCCTTGTGACTAAGGAGTAGTCACCCTGCATCCGCAGGCACCATCCAAGAACACTGTGGTTTGCTGCACGTCCTTCCTCTGGAATCCGACTGACCAGCACGACGAGAACCGGCTTCCCTGGCACCTCTGACCTCTACCCACATCGTCAGCTCAGCTGAGATCCGTGGGTGCGACGAGACCTCGAGGGACCGGCCATCTTCCAGACTGCACGACGCTTGCCCAGCACGACCGCCGAGGGATCCTCGAGTGAGTGCTTTGGGGTCCGAGAAGCCCCAACCCTGAGCAGCTCCAGCACCGAAGTTCAGCCCTCCAGCATCCACCAGATCTGCGTGGGGCCCTTCTGCTTTTTGCTGCTCACCGCGTTGTCTGGCTACTAGCCCGCTGGCTTGTGGCCTTCCCGACGACGAACGCCGACATCAACACTGCTGGTCTGGTTGCTCCAGACTGGCCCTTGCTCCCCTCCAAAAGAGGAGCACCCCGGACCCTCCTGGTCCACTCCAGACGCCATTTTAAGTCCACCGCGTGGGCTTGAATTTGCCAAGACTTGTTTCCCCAATCCTGGGTCCAGCGACGTCGACAGCAGCAACCATCGTGGGACAGCTCGCACCTCCATCCTGGTCGCCGACAACGCCTCCTGGTCCGTGAGACTGCAGAGCCCAGCGTCGCCCACTCACCTGGTCGAGGTGACTCCATCCGGTGCCATCCTGGTGCCCATCTAATCACTGGCTAGTGATTCAGAACTTGGTCCCCTCTGCTTACAGGTGTCTTCCATCTTCGATCCAGGCTTGGATCACTTCGAACTTCTTCACTGGTCGCCTGCCAGCAACTTCTTCTTTCAGGCTCCTGGTTCGTCAACGAGGGTTTCCGACGACACTTGAACCCTATGCAGCCGCAGCCCCTGGGCTAGGTAAACCGAGTACCCCGGTGCTCCAGGGTAGAACAACTCTCTAAGTGCCTAGATCCACTTTCGTTTTTGACCTACCTAGTCGGGTTCGCCCGAGAACACTAACTTTGCTTTTACTAGCCTCCATAGACTTTGTCCCGCATCCCGCGTGAGAGTGCACACTCTGCACCCGAGTCCCCTAGGCCTCCTGCTAGTAATCCGAAGGTTCAGTAGGTCAGTCCTAGCGATTCCAAACCCTATGAGATTAGTACTTACCTGCTAGTAATTTCGCATTCCACTTTTGTAGTATATGGTTTTCCGTGCCCCTCGGGCATTTGTGTAAATTGTGCAACTTATAGTATTTTGGTAAGAGTTTTGTTGTGTGCTTAGTACCCTGTCCTCATAAAGAGTACAGGGCTGTTGTGATCTAAATAAATACACTGTTTATTTTCATAACACTTGTGTGGTGTCCTTTCACTTGGTGTTCAAGGGGTATATGTGATGGTATAACAGCTGGCTTAACACGTCCTCTAGAGTTTAGTCCGAAGACTGCTCGTATCCATGCTACTAGGATAGCTGGTCTATAAGGTTGACTTACAACCAATCATCAATAAGGGTTGTTTGGACTGATACAGAGTGCTCACTAGAATAGTGAACATTATGTATCAGGCCAACTTCTCACACCCACTGCCTCCACCACTCTGCAAATGCGCCTCCTGGCACACTACTAGTAGGGGAATGAAGACGCCACAGCTATTAATGGTCATTGGGGGCCAACTAGCCCCCAAATGCATTTGTTTGTTGTGGTAAGGAAGTATACATTCAAAATATTCCCATTGTATCATATTCTAATATTGTTGGCCTTCCTCTGTGTAGTTTCCTTTATTTTGTAGTAGGTTTGCTCTGGCTAAGAGTTTTGGACTTCATAAAAGCTACTCTTAAGTGAGTCATTTAAATAGGACTTGGGCTTGGTTTTAGTAATTGGAAAGGGACTTTGTTCCAGGATGGTCTGTGTGGTTTTTATCTCAGGATTGTCATTGCTTACAAGCGTAGCTGTGACAATGCAAGTCACTGATTATTATACCACATGTTCACTATTACATTATATTGCCTGCTACAACATTCATAGTAGGATCACTTATTTCTGTGTGGAGATCCGCCATCAGAGCGTCCCAGTGTGCGGCTGTAGGGTATTTCCTAAGACCAAGATTGTCCTCTCTATGTAAGGCTGTGCTCTCGCCCTTCTGAAAAAACCCACTGCTGACCCCACCGAACTCAAAAACTACCGCCCCATCTCGCTCCTTCCATTCCCGGCCAAGGTCATCGAGAAGGCTGTCAACAACCAGCTCGCCGCCTTCCTTGAAGCCAACAAATCCCTCGACTCCTCACAGTCCGGCTTCCGAGCCAAACACAGTACTGAGACCGCACTCATTGCAGCAACAGACGACATCCGAACTCTACTGGACAATGGAGACACAGTCGCCCTCATCCTCCTCGACCTCTCCGCAGCCTTCGACACAGTCTATCATAACACCCTGTTACAACGACTCAGAAACATCGGAATCCAAGGAAAAGCACTGGAATGGATCACCTCATTCCTTGCCGGAAGAACTCAGAGAGTACGCCTCCCACCATTCAAGTCAGAGTCCACTGAAGTCATCTGCGGCGTGCCACAAGGATCCTCACTCAGCCCCACCCTCTTCAACATATACATGAGCCCCCTCGCGACTATCGCACGCCAACACAACCTCAACATCATCTCATACGCGGATGACACCCAATTGATCCTCTCACTCACCAAAGACCCAAACATCGCCAAAACCAACCTGCATGAAGGAATGAAAGAGGTAGCCGAATGGATGAAGCATAGCCGTCTGAAACTGAATTCAGACAAAACAGAAGTCCTCATCCTAGGCACCTCCCCCTCCGCCTGGGACGACTCTTGGTGGCCAGAAGCCCTTGGAAAAGCACCCATTCCGACGGATCACGCACGGAACCTAGGCGTCATCCTGGATTCCTCACTCTCGATGACCAGACAAGTCAACGCCGTCTCTTCATCTTGCTTCAACATTCTTCGCATGCTCAAAAAAACATTTCGCTGGATCCCCACCGAAACTAGAAAAACGGTCACCCACGCACTGGTTACAAGCCGCCTGGACTACGGAAACACCCTTTACGCCGGTACCACCGCAAAACTTCAGAAAAAACTCCAACGCATCTAGAACGCATCAGCCAGACTCATATTAGACATCCCGCGTAAAGAACACATTTCTAGTCACCTGAAAGACCTCCACTGGCTCCCCGTCAATAAGAGGATAACCTTCCGCCTCCTCACCCACGCACACAAAGCTCTTTACGAACTTGGACCCGAATGCCTCAATACACGTCTTTCCTTCTACACCCCCTCCCGCCTACTTCGCTCTTCCAACCAAGCCCTCGCTGCGATTCCCCGCGTCAACAAAACCACCACGGGAGGAAGATCATTCTCCTACCTAGCGGCCAAAATCTGGAACTCACTTCCCATTCACCTTCGCCTCACTCAAAACCACCTAGCATTCAGAAAGCAACTTAAAACCTGGATATTCGAGAAGTAATTCCCCACCCATCCTCAAGCGCCTTGAGACCCTCTGGGTATGTAGCGCGCTATATAAATTTATTGACTTGACTTGACCAGTTTGTGTTCGATTGTAGCCAAGTCATAGCGTGTGTGAGATCTGGGGATTTCCATCTGCAGGTAATAAGGCGTTTGGCCAGGATCAGTCCCAGATCAATGAAACTGGCGCAACCTTATGTTTCTTACCCCTACGGTTCGTCCCTAAGATGCATACTTGCCGTGTGAAAGTAATGTCATGTTCTGTGCAATATATCAAATGCTCCTGTACTGCCTTCCAGTAGGGCGCAAGTTGGTGGCAACCCCACAACATATGCAATAGATCAGCATTCACCAGCTGGCAACGAGGACAGGTGGCGTCAGTGTTCCCAAAGTATCTATTGATTTTCTCAGGGACAGGATAAGCTCTGTGAATGACATACAGTTGTATCAAGCAGAATCTAGCATTCCAAGGGATGTTGGCAGGGCTTTCTAACACCATCTCCCACTCTTTATCAGTGTAGGGGCGGCCTAGGTTGGTCTCCCACCTGCTACACAACTGCACAAGAGTAAGCACTGTGTGGGTGCGTAATGATTTCTCCAGCCAGCGGATTAGGTGTTTTTCGCGCCCTAGAACATGTAGAAATTGTATGGTGAAATGTGTGGGTGGTTCATTAGTCATGTCACCCCAACCATTGCCTCGTGCCCTTATGAGTGAGGCATGCAATAAAAACTGTCCTGGAAGAAGTTCATCTTCTTCCACCAGTGTATCATATGTTAAGAGGGTACCATCTCTAAGTGTCGCCCAACGCTTGGATGCCAGTCGCCTCCCACTCCACAAGCTCTTCTCTAGTAGTGAATCTGCCACCTTGTGGTGTGCCTAGCATCGCCAATGCTGGGCGCATAAGGAGTAGTGCAGCACATAATGTATAAACACGCCTGTAGCAACGGTGAGCTGCTTGATCGAGCAGCGTCTGTGGAAAAGCGGGCCAGGCGCATGGATGGAAAATTGTAGTCGGTCAGAGTAGCTCCAGGCCGGCAATGTCGTGGCCATGTCAGCTAAATTCTTTGCTGCAAGACAATGCGCCACCCATTTCAATTGCGCACCTAAGTAATATTGTTCAAAGTTTGGTACTGCTAGCCCTACGTAGTCTGTTGGCTGGAATAGTTTTGCTAACACAACTTGGCATCGAGATTTGTTCCAGATAGTCACCCATCAGCCACTTAAGTGACCGAAAAAAGGACGTGTTCTCATGCAGGAGCAGGTTTGCAAAATAATACAAAAGCTGACAAAGCTCCACCATCTTAAGTAACACCACTCGATCCGTCACTGGCAAAGGCAGGGCTCTCCAAAGACCATCAGGGACCGCAGTTACATAACCGCTCACCCCAGATTGCTCTCAAAAAGATCTGGGTGAGAGTGGTACACCCGCACTCCCAAATAACGGAACAGAACACATGTGGTTGCCAAGTAAGTGGGGTGGTGCCTATTGTAAGGGCCAGGTCCTGTGTATTGGGGAAGAATGGGAATGAACAGGATTTGCTTCAGTTTTCGCGCAAACCAGAAATGAATCCAAATTTCTGAAGAAAGCACATCACCTCTACTGGAACATCAGTGACATCACGAAGATATATTAGCAGGTCATCTGCGTATAAAGAAACAGAGTGGAGGGGGGGCGCTAGAGGGCGCCAGGCAAGATGGCCGCACATACGTGAGGCTCTGCCACGACCGTGTAACATCCTTTATTTATCCTACGATCCCTGCTTCTACGCCTTCCCAGCCCGACGGGAATTATCAGCTGCAGCGGTGTGGTGAGCGGTGAGGTGTCTTTCAGCTGCCGAGCAGGATGCTGACTGGCTTTCCTGGAAGCGCGGTGCTACACCGGGGCCGGCTCTGGAAGTGGGCGGCACTACAGCTTGAAGCCGGCGGCGGCCTCGCAGGACTGCGGCGCTCCCCTTGATCAGCGAGGACGGGCGAGGTGCCGGTGACAAGAGCTGTTGGCGGACAGAGAGGGCCCCGACGCGGAGCGGAGGAGCGAGGATCTTGAGGCCCGGAGCTCGGCCCCGCTAAGAGCGGTGAGTGCGGTGGGGTACTGTGCGAACCCGGGGCTGCGGAGGTGGCACTGGGCCGCGTTAGGCCGCACTGGGCGAGCTGTGACTGGCGTGGGAGCGAGCGGGCGGCTGCTCTGGCTGTGAGGATATCGGAGAGCATCTTTTGGACACAGCACACGAGTGGGGGGTGCTGCCTGTCTTACAGGCTGCTGGTTGGGCTGCTGCACGGACTGGGAGAGGGGCCCTGGCCGGAGTGGGTCGGTGCTTTGAATCTTAGAGCGGAGACTGCATTTTGAAGGCGGCAGGGGGACTCAGGCACATTTAGGCCTCACTGGTTCTTATAAATTGGAGGCCCTGCACAGAGTTGAGCGCTAGGGAGTCACCCTTGAAGTACAACTGCCGGGCTGGTCGCACGACTTAGAGGCTCGAGATGGGCAAGCCTGAACGTAACCAGCCCAAGCTGAACTTTGATGCAAAGAAGACGGCGCTGTCCTCCTCGCAGGGTCCTGCGGACAGTGACCCCCCCCCCCCCGGGGCGGTCGGTGGCACCCCTAACCTGGAAGCCACTTTGATTGCACTTCAATCTATAGAGGGCACCATAGGTTGGACCACATGGTGGCGACGCAATTTGACCGGCAGAATGAACGCATGGGCGAGGTGGAGCAGAGGGTATCTGCCACTGAGGATGGGCTGGCCACGGTGACCACGAAAGTGTTTAATATGGGTTTTAGCGGTCATTCAGGCTAAGAATGAGGAGTTGGAAGGGAGGTCCAGATGCAATAACATCCGTGTCACGGGCCTGCCGGAATCAACGAATGTGGGCAAAATGGAGGACTTTATGGAGCGTATGCTGGTGGATATTTCTGGGGCTGACCAACTATCAAGTGTATTCATAGTGGAACGCGCGCACCGCTCCTTGGCGAAGAGGTCGGTGCCAGGGGCGCAGCCTCGCCCTGTCATCGCCCGTATTCTCAACTATAGAGACCGGGATGTTATCTTGCGCCTTGCCCGGGAAAAAGGGATTGTGGAGTATCAGGGTAACAAACTGGAATTCTATCCAGATTTCACAGTTGCGGTGCAAACAGCGCGTAAGGAATTTGCTTCAGTAAAACAGCCTCTTCACGCCGAAAATGTCCCTTACTCCATGCTGTATCCGGCGAGACTTCGGATTGGGCCTCCCTCAGATAACAAAATCTTTGCCTCCCCTAAGGCGGCCATGGACTACGCCAAAAAACAGAAAAAACGTAAAAGAGATTCCAACATGGCGCAGGACGGCGAGGACGTTCTGCAGGAGGAGGTGGCTTAAGTGACCTCATGGTTGGTTTTCGCAAATGGCGGACGATCACGGACTGTTGCTCGGCTTCCTGATGCTGGGCAGGCCCAACCTCGACATGCAAAAACACTGCTCACACTAAACTTTCCTTTATCAGCGGGCACCTTTTGGCTATTCAGTGTGCTGAGTTTATTGAGACTTGATGATTGCGCGTTTATTCTGTTGCATTGCCAATAGCTCAGGTCTCATGGGCCATTTTGCGCTGGGGAGTGTCTGCGACAGGGTGGGTCTGTATTGTACTGATAAGTCCGCAGCTGGACTCTCCGAGGGTTGTCGGACGCTGTCTTGAGGCACCGTTTTTTCTATCATGGGCTGCAGGGGGAGGGCGGTGCTATTGAGGCTCTCCTTCTGCCGATAGCTGAGGGTTGTTATACATTGCATTTTTGACTCTTTTGGCTACTGTAGGGCTGGGGTGGGAGAGGTGGGATACACACATGTTTTCACGGTCTGCTCTTCGTTAGTTCGCTAGCGAGAGCTGGGCGACTCTGCGCCCCCGACATAAGAGAGATCCCCACACATTAATGGTTGTCTGGTTGGGGTTTTGGGGTCTATGGGGGAGGGGACAGCTTTGGCAGGTTTGGGGTGCTGAAGTGGGTGGTGGGGGGATGTTGGGTTTTCGGGTCTTGAGGGTCAGGGCGATTTGTGGACTGTGTTCTGATTTGGGGTTGGATTGGGCGGGAATGAAACTGAGTCACGTTTGGTTGTTGGGAGATGATAATTGGGCGGCGGCACCTACTGTCTGTGTTGCACTTGCTTTTCTTCTGCTATGCACTATATGCGGGGCACTGCACCTCTTCAAATGCTCACAGGATGTACTTGGGTTGTGGTTCCATGAACAGGGGGGGTAAGCTGACTTGTATTACCTGGAATGTGATGGGGTTGAATCGTCCACAGAAAACTAGACAGATGCTAGCCTTCCTGAACAGGCATGGCGCACACGGGGCTTTCATACAGGAGACTCACCTACGGGGGAGGGCGGCTGAAACTGTGGCGAAACAGTGGGCTGGTACTCGGCTAGCCTCGAGTTATTCAGCATATGCACCGGGTGTCATGATTTTGATCAAGAAAAATGTGCCATTTGTCTCAATACATGAGGAAATAGATGAGGACGGTCGATATATTATTTTGCATGGTAGGCTGTGTAATACGCTGGTTACGCTCATAAATGTCTATGGCCCCAATGCTGACGACCCCGATTTCTATGTCCATCTATGGAACAGGGTCTACCTGCTGCCCCCATCGGCTATAATCTGTGGGGGAGATTTGAATGTCACTCTGGATGGAGTCTTGGACAGGAAACAGGATAGACCTTCTGTGCGAAAGAGAGCGGCTGACGCGGTGTTAGATGGCATGGGAGGGCTTGGAATGGTGGATGTGTAGCGGTTGAAACATCCTGGGCAGAGGGAGGGCACGTGTTACACATCAGCTCATGACACGTGGTCCAGGCTGGATTATTGGTTGGTGACCCGAGATGTCAGCGGATGGGTGTTGGATGTTTGGCATCTTCCCCGAACGCTTTCTGATCATGCGCCAGTGTGCATGGAGGTAGGAATGCCGTCGCATGTGCCAGCCCCTTTTACCTGGATGCTCCCGCTGGGCACTCTGAATGACTTGGTATTGCGTGAGCGTTTGAGGACGGTTATTGAGAAGTTTTTTGACAAGAATGTTGGGTCTGTTGACAATATGTGCACGGTGTGGGAGGCCTTCAAAGTTACAGTGAGGGGAGCATGTATAGGCCTGCAATTGAGTGTGCTTAAGTCCTTGAGAGACACGATGACCAGGTTGGAGGGCGAATTGATGATGTTGGAAAGGCAGCTGGAAGAATGCCCGGAGGAGACTTTATTGGCTGATATTCGTGTGAAGGTAACGGAGTATAATGATTTGGCAGACCAGGAGGTAACATTTCTGTCCAAACATACCAGAGCACGCTATTATGGTGAGGGGGGACGGCCAGGGCAGGGTTTGGCGGATCGTATTAAGGAACCTTGGGCTAGGCATTGTGCAGTACAGGAGATAGAGGACGGGGATACCACTGTCACTAAAGCGACTGACATTCTGAATTGTTTTACCAAGTACTATGAACAAATGTATGGGTATAAGCAGACGGCGGAGGAGGATGAGATTGCACAATATCTTGAAGATATCGCGCTGGTCTGGCTCTCAAGGGGTCAGCAGGAGTTTCTTATGCACCATATTACGGAGGGGGAGTTTCGGGATGCAATTGCATCCTTACCAAATGGCAAGGCAGCGGGCACCGATGGGTTGCCGTCAGAATTTTATAAGGAATATGTGGATCTATTGCACCCGCATCTGGCGATGGTTCTGGAGGAGGTGGTGGAACAGGGTCAGTTCCCGACCACAATGAGAGAGGCACTGATGGTTGCTCTTCCAAAGCCGGGTAAACCTCCGAACAAATGCGAATCGTACCGGCCATTGTGCCTTATGAACACTGATGTTAAAATTATAGCGAAAGTGTTGGCGCCCAGATTGCGTCTACTCCTCCCGGCCATGGTCTTGCCGGACCAGTCTGGCTTTATTCCCCTCCGATCCACCACTCACAATTTGAGAGCTCTCTTTGCGGTACTACATCTTCTCAAACCGGACCTGGCTGCGGTGGCTGTCATGCTAGGCGCGGCAAAAGCCTTCGACTCGGTCGCATGGCGTTACAGGATAGCGATACTTCATCGTATGGGGGTGCCGTTTTTTTTACGTCCCTGGTGACTTTATTATACACGAATCCAGTTGCGCGGGTTCGGGTGAATGGCCATGTCTCGGCTCCATTTCCTGTGCGCCGAGGGACTAGGCAGGGCTGTCCATTATCGCCTTTGCTATTCGCTCTTGTGATGGAACCCATAGCATGTGTCCTACGGCAGCGATATGCGGACGCTGCCCTGAAGTTTCCTCTTAGGTCCCTGGCGGAGTCCATGTACCCCGATGATATGGTCCTGTATGTGCGGGAGCCAGTGAGGTATCTAGAGCCTATACTGCGCGAGTTAATTCGGTTTGGCCATCACTCAGGGCTCTCCATCAATTGGGAGAAGTCTGTTATATTACCACTCACGGACACTGCGGTTCCCTTCCCACTGGAATTCCCCTTGGAATGGGCCGAGGAACCGGTACGCTACCTTGGTATTTTGGTGCACCGAGACAGTCAGGAAGTTATTAGGGCTAATTATGGCGTGGCTATTGCTAAGCTTGAAGATCAGGTGGCGCGCTGGATTCGCCTCCCGCTCACATTTGCTGACCGGGTATCTCTCATTAAAATGGTTATACTGCCGAAGTTTTTATATTTTTTTGTTAATATTCCTATCCCGCTTAAATCGTATTTTTTTGCTCGATTACAGTCTTTACTGATAACATTGGTGTGGGCCGGTAAGAAAGCAAGAGAGAAATGGGACCTACTAACTAAGCCATATGCTTTGGGGGGCTTCGCCATCCCGGATATGAAGCTTTACTACCTATGCGCTCAGGCGCAGTTCGCCGCTTATTGGATATCAGCCCCGCCGTACACGCCGCATGTGGCGCTTGAGGCCAGTACGGTTCTGCCTATTCCATTGAAAGCAATGATCGTTAACTCGCACTCTATCTTTGAGAAGGGGGAGGTAGACACGGTGCGATCCACCGCTAACGCCTGGCAAGAACTGGGTAGGCGGGCGGACCGGCTGCCACTATACGCCCCAGATATGCGTGCACCAGAGGTACGATTGTGGCTGCAGGATATGGCGTATTGCAGGGTATCAACTGGTATGCTACCGCGAGGGGCTACCCGCGAATTCGCGCCCACGCGATATTTGGGGCCCGTTTACGGCGTATATGCTTTCTTTGGATGCGGACGGAAGCTCTAGCAGTATGACTGATGGCTCCCTGGTAGGGGAGGGAGGCTCGGGGTAATTCGGTGTGGGGGGGGTTCACTACAGAGAAGTGCTGGATGCGTGTTGCGATTTCTCTGATTCACAGACTGTCTTCGGCTACTCACCAGTGGAGATGTAAGGGCAGGTTGGATGTATGCTGCCGCCGAGCTCGGTGAGCAGTTGTCAATAATTAAGAACATTTGAGATGCGTTTCCTTGATGTCCTCAACAGCTGAATGTTGTTTGATGCTAGCTCTGAAATCTGAAGCACTGTGTACAGTTATCGGAACCTGACTCATGGAGTGTGGGGAGGTGGGAAGTTGGGGTATTGAATTGTTAACTGTATAAAGCATAAAATGAGACCATATTTCCTGTCTACAATGCTATTGTAAGATGCAAGTGACACCTGGAGAGCGGAAAGAGACTGCCTTCATGATACCACTATGTACCGTTCACTGTGACTAACTATGTGCTTCTTTTTGTCGCTGCCAAATTGATTGCGGCCGGCCCTACCAATGGGTTGTAGGCTGGTTGCCGTGTACTTGTATTCTTTGTAATAAAGGTCTACCAAAAAAAAAAAAAAAGAAAAGAAACAGAGTGCCATCCCCCAGCGGTATGCCCCATTTGGCACCACTGGCACGCAAGCGAGCCGACAGGGGTTCAACTGCAAGAGAGCGAAGTAACGGCGAGAGGGGTCTTCCCTGCTTGGTACCTTGTTCCATATGTATGGTTTCTGATATGAGGGACCCTGTCTTCACCCGGGCCAGTGGTAGCGTATATAAAAGCCTGATTTATTTGAGGAACTGGGCACCAAAACCATAACTGTGCAATGCAGCAGCAAATAGGGCCTTTCTAACGAATCAAATGGTTGCTCCACATCCAGCAGCAGGATTTAGGCCAGGCTTCTGGGGCATTGCTCTGTATACAGAAGAACCGTTTCAGATTTAGAGAGGTGGTGCAAGTTGGAACAAATCCATTTTGGTCTGCATGTATTAATGTGGGTATGAATAAGGAGAGCCTATCCACCAGCACCTTCCACAGTATCTTGTAATCTGTGTTGAGAAGGGCTAGCGGCTTGTAGGAACATAGAGCTTCGGGGTCTTTCCTGGGTTTTGGCAATGAAACCTATAGTGCCTTGCTCTGGGAGAGCAGTAGAAAAGATGCTTCCTGCACCTCTGTATATATGGCCTGTAAACAAGGACCAGTAACAGTGCATACGCCTGATAAAACTCTGCTGGCTGCCCGTCTGGGCCCGGAGTTATCCCCATTTCCAATGCCGGATAGCCAAGCGTGTCTTTCTGGGTATAATTGGCTCATCCAATTACGACATCTGCTCCAGCGTAAGTGCAGGCAATACCACATCAGTGAAGAAAGAGGCAGCATCCTCAGGGGTCACTGGTGTGAGTGAGCGTTGCAGTGAGGCATAGGGATGGGTCAGCTCAGTGTAAATGTCGCTTTGCAAGTGTAAAAGAGTACCACCTACTGAGAGTAAGCCACTAATAGGCCCTGCCGGGCAATCATGGCAGATCAGTCAGGCCAACATTAAGCCTGCTCTGCCTGCCACCGCATGGGTCTTAGCCAAGTGGGCTGCATAATTGTGACAATGCAGCCTCTCTAATAGCGTTGCGCACTCAGCATGTACTTCAGCCAGGCGCTGCTTCCAAGGAGGAGTGTCTGCTGCCGCATTTTCAAGTCGCAGCAATTAGCACTCTATACTTGCCAAGTTTGTGTCAAGCGTCTTACATATATTCCAAATCAGGCCCAAACAGATATCCCACAAATTGACTTTAAATGCATCCCATTCCAATGAGCATGCCTCTGTGGTGAAATTATTGATGTCAAAATAATCTGTGATAGCAGTGTTCACTGAGTCACAAAATGGTGAGTCTTCCAACGCCGCTGGCTGCAGCCGCCAATGTGGGATTGGGGGTGGGGGGGTGGGTGCACCGTTGTCCTCACTAATTTCATACATTGTGGATTATGGTCCAAATGCGCTCAGGTAACGTGTTTTGCCACATCTACCGTGCCTACTATCCTATCTAGTCTGACTTGTAATGCATGCAGTGCAGAGTAAAATGAGTAAACTTTAGTGATAGCTTTGCGCCTGCGCCAGATATCTACAAGACCCTGGTAGTCCATCCAGCCTGCTATGATGAGGCCGCTATTTGAGGCAGAGGGGGAAATGAGTGGTTTAAGTCAACGTCAAGCATGCTATTGAAGTCACCACCTAATAACCAGGGTATTCCTCTCCATTGTGAGAGGATTCCCAAGAGGGTGCTAAGATATGTTGTCTGATCTGTGTTAGGGCATAGAGGCTGCCAATTAACAGGCGTCTACCATCCAGCCCTCCATATACAAGTGCATATCTGCCCTCCGGGTCTGTCACCACGTCTTCTGCTATGATTGGGACTCTTGTTCTAATACATAGTAGTGCCCTGCACACATATGAGAAGTCCGTGGCAAATAGGTATCCACGCCAACGACGCTGAAGTTTAGATGCCTTTGGACGTGTCGGGTGGGTTTCGTGCAGCAGCGCTATCTGTATCTGATGCCGCTTTAGGTAAGAGTATATAGAATAGCGACTTGCAGGGCATGTATACCTTTCACATTCCAGGTCAGTACATTAATGTTCGTCATTTAGCAGTTAGAAAGGATAGGTCGTGGAGGGGCATCAGGGAGCGCCATAGCTGTGTGCATTAGTGAGAGTGACAAGTTTTGCATTGCTGAAACCTCAAAGTGGAGCCATACTGCGTGTGCAACCTAAGTTTACCAAACAAATGTAAAATGCGTAAAACTTCAAATACCATACGAGCAGTACATCAAACCACCTAAACCAGGGATGAAAGGACATATGTCCACCAACTATTGCATTAATGCAAGGAGGAGAAAACTAATAGGAGCATCCCGTTGTGCAACCCCTTCAGGCAAGCAATCTCAATCGTTGCCAGACATGCCATGTGGGCTGCATTGGATAGTTCACTTCTGAAACTGGTAGGGACCCATCCCAGGGGGACGCAGTGCAAGCAAGCGGGGAACCCATGTCAACCGTAGGTGTGCTAGCAGGACCAAATTGCTAATAAGTAAAAGGTATTGTATTAAAGTTAGTAAACTGGCAGCCAATGCATCCCTGTTTCGTTAGATAATGATGTCTGTGGTGTCACCTCCGGGGGGGGGGGGGGGGGGGGGGGGGCGAGCCTGATCCAGAAGGCCATGTTGTAGTCAGACTCCCATCATTAGATGGGTGAAACAATTCTGTGTCAGGGTTGTGGTTCTGTAACATTTCTTATATAGTGGCAGCATGTTCCAAAACCTGGCGGCATTCCGCAATATTTTGCTCCAGGTCTGGTGCAGCTGTGGGCAGCTGGGCTCGCCTCGTCATTGCACGGTGTGTTCGGCGTCGACCACTCGTGCCCATGTCTCCAGTCTCAGGGTCCAACCTTGAACAATGATCAACGTGGGGCCATACGCCTCTAGCCACCTCCATGTGTCCTCTGGGTAGTCCAATAAATCTGTGGTCTCATTTGCAACCACTTGGAGCCTGGTTGGGTACTGCGTCCATTCACAGAGCCTGCTTTTTACAGCAACAAATGTGCTGCGCTTCTTTTGAACTGCCAACGTGTAATCTGGAAAAAACATAACATGCAAGCTTCCTACCACCTCCGGGAGCGTCCTCACTGTGCGCAGGATAGTAACTCTGTTGTGGAAGTGGAGTACTTTGAATACCATAGGCCTGGGATGTGATCCAGGTGGAGGCCTGCATGCCAGATTCCGGTGCTCACGTTCTATAGAGAAGTATGGAGAAAGCGCCTCCGGGGGCAGTAGGTTGCAAATCCAATTCTCTACATAGTTGATGGCATACCACCCTCAACCTCTTCTTACAGTCCAACTACACGTATATTATTCCTATGTGGTCGTCCTTCGCATCTTCAGCTCTCTGTTCCAATATGCGCACGCTGTGCGACAACTGCTTCAATGAGGAGTCCATGTTTCTTGTTGTGGGCTGGATTTTTTCCCACCACCTGCTCCGTTGTCATCACCTTGTCTGTGAGTTTATGATCAGCTCTCAGTAATGTCAGATCTGTCTCTATTCGGGATTTTAAAGAGGTCTTGGAATTTTCCATGGCTACCAAAAGGGCGTCAAACTTGCTTTCCATTGCTGTAGATAAGCCTAGACTCTGATCTCCCTATAGCCCCCCCAACACAGCGCGAATCCTGCATGGTGCCGGTGACCTCAGTGTACTCATTTTGTGGCTGGCCAGAGCCCACTGATTGCAAGTCTACTGCTTGCCTACAACATGTTGCCTTGCAGGTTGTTTCGCTCAGCTCAGACTGCTTAGTAATCCCTGTATTGCTGAACACTTGAAGGAATGCTGGGGACTAGGCCTGAGGTGCCCCGAGGCTCCACCACAAAACATCAGTCAGTGACCGTGTCACACCATTGTGTGTAAGGTATAGCTTTGCCCTGTGTGATGAACAGCATCCATTGTATCAGTTATGTGCCAGCGCAAGAGGCCCCAGGTTTAAAACATGTGCGCCTTATTGCATTGCTGCCAGCCAGCCAGGGCACATGGGTGGCGTAATGATTGCCACAGGGCCTAGGCCTGACCTCCAAACCCTGTGGTGGGCGCCTTAGTGCCAGGGGGCTACGCCGCACCAGCAGTATTACACAGCCGCCCAGTAACCTGTGCATCTGCAGTGGCTTTTGCCCATCACTTACTGTCACCACCAGGCAGGTTTCACGGTAGCACTGACCTAGGCCCGACCTGACCTATGGGCCACTCGCTATCCCTGCAAGCCACACAGTAGCTTCAGTGAGGGCTCACATAGTGCAAATATGCCTGGTAATTGAGTGGGGCGCCACCGGCTATGGCACGCATCCCAGTGTCCCCAGAAGAGTAAGAGCCCAGTTATCATTTGGTTGCTACTGCGAGTCCTTGACCCGGTCTGAATCTCTGGCTTCTCGCGCAGTACTGTAGCTGTATAAATTGCCCCAATGACACGGCCCTGGTGCCTGATTATGCTGGCCGGTCTAAGCCCGATCCAGACCCCTTTACTGGCCCTGCCCCTCCTCCACACTTTCCCCTGCCGCAGGCGCAAAATCCGGTTGACTAGAAGCGAGAGGAAATACTCGTTGGATGTTATGGGAACATTTTTATAACGAAGGACTTAATGGGTGTGTAGCATATCATAGCGTACACCTCATTTGCGTGACCTAATCACGTTTGAAAGAAAAGAAAACAAAGACTTATTCAGATATTACGTTGTTTAAGGAATTTCTGTTTGGACTCACAATCTGTCCAAGTGACGTCCTCCATTCTCTGTTGTTTTCGTCTGTATTTACGCAGGACACATGTACCAATAGGCTTATTTGCTTGTGCTTTCTATCATTTGAGGTTCAGATAGTGTGACTGCAGTCTATTCATACGACTTCTGTCCTGAGGAAGCCTGCACGGGCGTAACGCGTTGGCTGTTTCTTGGCTCTTTCTTTGGTCATCTTATATTGAGACTATTGGCTGTTTACTTTTATCATCATGTCGAGAAGATTTATTAAAACAGGACTTTTTTCACATCAATGAAGGACATGCGATGTATTTTGTTGCATTGATACATTCTTTTCTTCATTCTCTTTGTTGCCTCTCCATTTGCTTGTTTTGTATCTATTTGTTTAGAGTCCTGTGGCAGTGGACTTAGGAGGTGGGCAGCTTTTGTACAGTAATTTTGAACTCATGTGTATATCTAGGTGGTGCAACAGATAATCCCTTACTGCCTTTCCTTTGCTGTTTTTTTCGGATCCCAAGCTCCTCACCTTCATTCACCGCCACTTCTTGGCCTTATAGCCAGTCACTTATGACAGGGGAAGGCGGGACGATCCATGCCCTGGCTCTGTCTGCGTGGGATCAGTCACTAGCTGGCCTACCGTCAGTGATTCCAACAGGGGGCCACAGTTAAGGGGCACCCCGTGAGGGCACCTCGTGAGGGCACCTCTGGCAGTCGCTGCATCAGCCGCCGCATGGGGGGAGGCTCACCCACCTTACATGAGCTCGTTGCCCTCTGAAGACCATCCTCGCAGTCTTCGTGTCCCCACCTGTTCACCGCAGCAAAAATCACCACAGTGCCTCTGGCAGGACCATGAGGCTGGTCCAAGACTCATTAGGCTCAGATGTCCGCTGGCAACCAGGATAGAAGAGGCATTGCGGGGATCGAATGCAGAGCCTCACTAGCGTGTCTGCCATCTTTGCCCCTTCGGCCACGCCTCATCCAGAAAGGAGCCTTTTTTTTAGAAAATGCACTGAAAAATGTCATCATACATAATTCCACTGATTGACAGATGAGAATACAAAATATAATACAGCAGCATCTAGTACCATCTTATTTCATCCCATAAATGGTACCACAGGTAGGAAGCGCCATGAATGTAGCAAAAGGCTTTCTCTGGAGTTCTGAGAGAACAGCATGTCAATACAGAGCATTTCACAGTGCACATTATGTTACCTGTGATGAGAGGAGAAATGAAAACGCACATTATGACTCTTAGAATTCAAGATGACCTTTAGGACTAGTTCAAGTGTAGCTTAATCAAGCCCAGGAAAATAGTTTTGCAAAGTCTAGTGTTTCTGTTTAAAATTAGCAAAATATTCAAAACAGTATGCGCATATTTTTAATAAATCGGAAATGAATTTTGTATTCTTTTTATTATAGAAACAAAAGGAGCAGCATAAACAAAGAATAATAAAGTGCGGGACAATGCAATCTTCATCAGTTTCAACAGTCCCAATGCAGTACAACAACATTTTTCATAGCAAATCAACAGAACCTTAATATGATCGTTTATCATGTACATTACATCGTGTGCAGGCATTACTCAACATCTTGGTCAACTGAGAAAGGGGAAGCATCATTTAAGGGGGTACATATCCCTCTACGTACATTCCATGGTCCCCAAATTCTAGTCCATTTTTGTGGGCGTCCCCTGCCTTCATAAATCACTCTTTCTGCCTTCATACACCAGTCCAAGTCTGATTCCCAATCTCCAAACCTCAACTTTGTCACTCCTTTCCAGGTTCTAGCTATGTTGCCTTTTGCTACCATACAGCCCAGGAAAACCCACAATCTCTCACATCTGGACAAGTCAGTAACCTCCCAAATGTTAAGAAGGCAGAGGCAGGGTGAGACTTAGATGGGTTTATGACAGGTGGTGGACATCATGGATGTGACTCTCCCCCAGTACCCCTGAAGGAGCGGGCATTCCCACCGCTGGTGGAGGTAGGTGCCGGTGTGGCCACACCCACGGGGACAGGCCGGGGAGTCCAACACCCCCATTCGGGGAGCCCAACACCCCCATTATGACAAGCACTGAGCTGGTGTAGTAAGCCCTGTGTAATATTTGGATAAGTTTGAAACTGGAGCGAATCGCCACCTCACGGGGTGGGTCCAGTGCCGCCTGCCAGTCATCGTTGATGTCCCCAACATCATCCACCCATTTGGTGCAAATTTTTCAATAAATCAGAATTTTTAATAAGGACCGCAAAATAAAATGCAGAACTTAGCTGCTATTTCATTTTGCCATGGGGCTCATAGAGGCTTCCACTGAATGTACAAAGGAACTTGGATGTGTTCCACAGAGGTTGTTGTCTGACAAACTTTGGAAGTAAATGACTAGCCAAAGCCTTAATTTGCCTTCTACTAGATCTCTTGCCAGTTTACAGTTAAGGGTGGAAAAATAAATATACTTTTATATTTTTTCCATTATTTGCCTTCAATTCAAACAAGCCTTAGGTTGTGCTTAAATTAATCTGTAGTTTTTCAAGTTCGCAAAGATGACAAGGCATGTTCCAAGTGGACTATGACCTGGTTCTATGCTGGATAAATATGAAAGCCCACGTTGACAGTGTTACAAGAACCCTCTTTAGTTAAGAAAAATCGCTTTTTCTACTTAACCCAGAATCTATTGACGTATGTTAGAATTGTAGTCCATTTTTTAGAGATCTTTTAGTAGCTACAGTGATGAGTCTGAATTGATGAAGGATTGAGGAAACTGGACAGATAAGCTCTCCATTGGCTAAAAGAGGTTATTTATCTTTTTTTCACATTAGTATTAAAACCCTTATGTTTTGCTTAAAGTTATTTTGGGTCTGTCGTATTTGCAAAACGTAAGCAACCTGAAATGTCTTATGTGGAAAGGCCCTGTATAAAGGTAATCCATTCATATATTTGTCAATTGATTTCTTTCCCAACCACACCGGCATTAAATCATTTACACATGGATTCTACAACTTTGTATGGAAATGGAAGACGGTCATATCGAATTTGATTGATTGAATAAATATAAATGCTAACAACTGTCATGGTCAAGAGTCCAGTCAAAGTATCTCATAATGTGCAGGAAATGTAAGTCCTTCCTCCTTAGCTGTTCACTTCCCAGAGAAAATTACACCTTTGAAAACTTTGACTGTCTCATCATCTGATTAGCAGCATCAGTATAAACAATAATTACTTGAGTGCCAACAGCATAATGTTAGCTTGTTGCAGTAATTGTACTCTTCCTGTGAAGATTGAAAATGTTTTTAACCTCTTCAAGCCTTTCTGCAACTGAAACCTTTAGAATACAATTCTGCCTAAACATCTTTAATAGGTAGTCTCTTCACATAGTGCTTCAAAAAGGTGAGCTAGACGACTGGGCCATTAGTGACATATCTGTGATGTGGGCCCGCTATAGCCCTCTACAAAACAGCCTGCCCTCTGACGTTTGAGGCAGTTTTACCAACCTAGATTTTTTGAAACAGAGATTTTTCTGGACTGAGAGTTGATCACACATTTGTCTCATCCTGTCCTTGGGGACTATAACATTTCTACACAGTACTCGCCTTGAGCTGTATCGCTTTTTTGGTAATAACATTCAGCCTTGAGAAAGTTGTCCATGACGTAACACGTGTCTGCTGTTTCATCTTTTGACACTGAAGTTCTAATGTCTCGACCAAGTTTTGGACCTGCTACACTGGCAGACTATAAAGAAATAGCTGGTTAGAACTCTGGACATAACAATGTACTATGATTATATGTAAGTTGAATGTATTGACTTCACAGATTCTGATTTAAAAGAATTAAATAGACGGTAACTGCCTTACTGCATCTAATTGCTCATCTTCCTTAAAGTTTTCTGTCCGCTCCACTAGGATAAAATATTGTTCTTCATGGACCCTTATGAGATTGAAACGTTCATGTTGGACCCGGCCCTTTTGGCAGGTTCACCCCGAGACTTTTTGCTTTTTCCTAGCCTGTTTCTGGAACCTGGTGGTGATGATTTTAGGCCTCTGCGCACTTTTTCACTGTGGTACAGTGTAAAGTGCGTGAGCTCTCTGTGTGTGTAGTAAGAGTGACCTGCCCTCCCATAGGAATGCATGGGGAATATGTGTGACCATGGTAGTTCCTGATGTGTGGGGAGTGCAGGGGCGAGTTTGGTATGTGCGAACTCGTGAGATTGAATGCTGCGCAATGGTATATGCGGCATGATTGTGTCTAGTGTAGAAGTGCCCCTTTTAGAAGTTGGCATATTTGTGTAATTTGTGTCTGGCGTGTGATTGGCTGAGGCTGGCTGGTGAGCCTGGTTCCAAGAGTCTTGGAGGGTCTGCCCCAGTGGTGAATGGAGTGTTTAGCATGCTGATGTGAGGGGAGGAGTGAGCCTGGGCCTGCTTGTGGATTGACCGTCTGGTTTGAGGGTCCTGAATGAGGCTGGGGTTTCCCCCCACAATGCTGGCTCCACCTCCTGGGGTGCGTCTGATGTCCCTAGCCTGGCCAGTGAAAGGAATTCCCTATAACCAGTTCTAGCTGGTTCGCACACTGCCTGCACCCTGCTAGACAAAGGATTTCTCTGTATAAAAAGGGGCTGTGTCCCCTTCCAAAATGTTCTTGTTTTTGGACTTGAATCCTGCCAGGGGCATGCTGCTGCTTGGGCTTAGGGGAAGGCTTGCCTCCCTGAGCCCTGCCCAGCCCCTGGATTCCTGATGGATGCTGGAGGACTCTTCTTTGCAGGGAGCTGTTTTGCTCCACTTTTACTTCTCCAGGACTTTTGGGGATCCATTTGGCCTGGCTCTCCTGCCCCCCTTCACTCATGGGGTCTGCTTTATTGCTTATAGCGCTGGGAGAGCGCTTTATTTGGTCCCATAGTACTTGAGAGCGCTTTTTACTGTAGTGCGAGCGTGTCGCGTCACACATTTTACGTGAGGATTGGCAGGTGCCTACCCTGCGACTTTGCCCGTATTTATTTAATTATTTGGCGAGTGCCCACCTCGCTTCGGCATTTTATTTTGGTAACCGAGGGTGCTCACCCCTAGCTGTGCCCCTTTGAATCACCGCCACAGCCCGGGGGAAATACTGGAAGATGTCCGGCCCGCCGCCTGGTTGTGGGCGGGGCCGGGATTGACACACTTCCGCTTCCCCCTGCCTGGGGGAAGCCGTGCCGTGGCTGCCGGTCTCCCGAAGGGAGAGGGAGACCGGAGATGCTGGCTTCCCCCCCGGCCACGACCAGAGGAAGGAGTGCGGCCGGATGTGAGGCTCCGGTGCAGGAGAGCACCACCCGCGGCACGAGAGGAGCAGGTCGGCTAGAGGCGCAGTCGGGGCTCCGGTGTTGCAGGAGAGCCCCGCCGTCCAGAAGAAAGGACCGGGGTCCCTCAAGAACCGCCCGGTGAGTGAAGGAGGGCTGGTGGGGGCTCCGTTAGTGTCACTGGGGAGCCGGTCCCAACCCGGCTCCAGTTCTGAGCGGGCCCGCCGTTGCGGGCCGCTCCAACCCCACGAAGGGCTTCAGCAGGCATTCCGCATTTTTGAGCCCACAAGAGGCTCCAGTGATGGGGCACTTATTGTTTCTTTCAGAGCCTGGTGGCTCCCGGGGCACCTCTGGGCATAGCGTCGATGCCCGTCCCCTCCGGGGCCAGTGTAGTTCTAGTGCCAGTGAAGGCACCATTGTCTTATTGAGAGCCAGAGAGGCCCGGGCTCCTGCCCACGCGGGGCATCATGCTTCCCAGAGCCCCCCTATGTTATTTTGAGCTTCAGCCCTTACCTAAGTGGTTTCCAGAGCCTTGGTGGCTCCAGCGACAGGCGCAGTTTTGGTCGCAGTTTGGCTGATGTCCCAGCTGCCCAGCAGTTAGTGGGCAGCTGCACCGTTTAGGCGCTTGAGATTGTTCCCAGGTGCCCATTAAGTAGTGGGCACCTGCAACGTTTAGGTTTTGCGCCGGTGGCTCACCCCTGACTGGCGCTGCATTGGAAGCGCGCCCTGACATTCTGGACACAGGGCTCTTTAGTCCCTTTATTAGATGGGGGCTGGTATGTGATTTTATTTAGGTGCAATGTGATTATCTATGTGATGGTAATTGCCTAATGAGAGTTTTGCGCAATGTGATGTGGTGCTAGGAAATGTAATGCATTTAATATGATTACGCACCTTGATCTTACACCTCCGAATGTTTTTAGGAATCATGTGTTTTTGCGCTATTGAGTTATGTTCTGGCACCTCTGAATGTTTTTATGCATCATGTGTCTTCCTTGATTTTACACCTCTGAATGTTTTAGGCATCATGTGTTTTCTCCGGTACCTCTGAATGTGTTTTGATGCATCATGTGCCTTGTTCTTACACCGCTGAATGTATGTTTTATGCATCATGTGTTTTCCTTCCCTACACCTCTGAATGTTGTGATGCATCATGTGTAATGTGTTCTTGCTTATACCCCTAATTGTATTGTGATACTTAGGTGGTTGTTCTTTCTAGTACAGGTGGTCCTAGTGAGGTCCTGGTTCCCTGCGTGACATTCTCCTAAGGTGTTTAGGGTTGCGTAGGTGGTACTTACCTGTTACCAGTAGTTACTCGTGTTTTATATTTGCTAATTTGTGCTACAGTGATGTTATATCCTATATTCTATTTTCTACTAAGTGCTGATTCTGACAGGCGCCCACGTGGCCCTGTCCTGTGTAAATAATCCCTTGTGAATATTGCCCGTGCCAGTTGGCACAATGTACATGTGTGATTTCTATCTGATGTGTTTTGACAATACAAAAGTTATTTTGATATAACTTTGTGTGGAGTTCCTTTTGTGGTCTGCCTAGGATGTTGTTGCTGTTGTGTGCTGGCGCAAATGCTTTACACATTGCCTCCGGGATAAGCCTGTCTGCTCGTGCCAAGCTACAAAGGGGGTGAGCAGGGGTTATCTTGGCGTGTGACTCCCTTGCCCTGACTAGAATGGTGGTTTCTGCCTACCTTTGGCGTCGGCCTTAGCCAACCAGAAATAGCCAGTTCTAACAGTTCATAATCAGCAGACCAACTCAGCGCAGACTCAGTGTCTGCATACCCTCAAGGGAGATTATCCGCGCTCTACAAATGACATAACATAACATAACCCTAAATTCACATCATATTTTCATTTCTCTAAGTGTCAGAAAGCTCTTAGAACAGTTGACAGTTTTTTTTTCCAGTCTGTTTTAAGTAGGTTTAAATTATTTCCATTGCTTATTTTGGTTCTTTGCACAAGGTGTCTATTTGCAAAAAGATCTATTGTCCGCTTACAGTGGGCTTAGAGCACGCCCATTCTACTTTGTCACTTCTTTTGCTTGTTTTTTATTTGTTAGCTTGTGTAGGCTTTCCTTCCGCTGCCGTAATTGTCCCTCCCTGAAGCATAACCTCATTACTTGTGTCCTAACTTTTCTAGAACTACTTTTTTTTCGTTTTTTTAAGTACTCCATAAAAGTGTATGTTTTACAGCTGACTCCCTTTGCTGGGCTCTCTGTTGTCTCTGACCCATGTGCTTCTCTCCTGCTCCTCTCTTATGCGCTCACCCTTGTGTGCGTCTCCTCCATGAGTTGCTTGCTTGCCTGTGTGCTTTATTCCACCCCTCCAAGCTCCACTTTGCTCTCTAGCCCGTGTGTTCCTCTTCTCCCTCCCTGCACTGCACATTGCCCTTGCTCCGTATCTTGTACTTATCCACAGCCCTCTGTGGTCCATCCACCCCGTTGTGTTGCTTCCACCCCCCAGCCCTCCTTATTGCTACTAACCCCATGTGTCCATCTGAGTTGCTTTCCCCACACCTTCTCGGCTGCTTCTGTCCCTCTCGCCCTCCGTTTAGCTTCTCTCACCCGCTTTAGAAAAAAATGATTTCATGCTTCTTATTCTTTTTATTCACTGATCCAACTCAAATTGGTAAGTAAAAAGAGAAAAAAATCACCCGAGTTATTTTGTAAGTGAGCACACGTGTACGTACTCCTTCAAAGTGACGCAGCCTCTGTGTCATTGCACATTTTTTGGTTGGGAGGGGTTCTGCTTTACCCATGCTGCATCGCTAAAAACATTGGCAAAGCCATAAGGTCCCAAAGATGACACCTACTGGCTTAGCCAATTCTGGTTTCTTCCACAGTTTTTCTTTGGGCCCTATTTGTTTTCACATGGGGGAAATCTGACTATTTTATGAGACTTAACTATGATGACTTATGGAGCAGAGAGGAGGCGGTTGCATAGAGATCATAGTTTTCTGATCAACAACAATGCTGTTGTTGAATCTCTCATCAAGCTCGTATGCTCTGCTCGCCGAGTGATGGTGCCGATGTACGGACTGTAATTACAAGAGCAAGGGACACGCTGCCCACCATGTCGCCTCATGACTAGCCTATGTGAGGAGGTATTAGTTTAATAATTGGAGATATAATAAACTATAGTGGAATAAACACCAGCTACAGTCCCTTATCAGAATCAAGCAAATTATTATTTTTCATAGATTTTCTAACATAAATAGGTTTGATAACGCTGCAAAAAGCAACCAGTTTACAAAGAAATAATGAGTTTATTCACAGAGATGGAAGACAAGTATTAAAACGCATTTGCAGTCTATATTTGGATATTTGATGTGGGAAGAGGAATGTTCCTTTCTTTTTACAGAAGTGTGCAAAGAAAAATATTGGGTATTTGAAAGTGAAAAAGTGATTTTATCACAGCGATTTCTGCGCTTGGCCAGGTATCAGATTTTCATAATAAAAGAATTATAAAACAATTTTACAATGGAACTGTTCAAAATTATATATGTAGACAACATAGTGAGACTTGCATACCAAGTATACATGTGTTTATCTAAAGGGGAGTGGAATTCCTATAGCCAGACTCCAAGGACCTATTGTTTGGGGTCCAGGGCAACAAGTTCTCATGTGTATTTTGACCTTGGGACAAGTAGTCTCAACCCGCTGCAGCACAAACCCTTTGGCTGCCTGTTTGCAGTACCACATTATGGATTAGGGAAGGGCACTGCAGTTAAAGTAATATTTTTGCCCATATGTTAATGTTGTTCAAACTTGTATTTATGGCTCATTAATTGAAAGCCTTTATTATTAGGGTGAGCGTTCTAAGTAAATGTTGTATGCTCCGACTGCACTACTGACAGTGGATCCAGTATAAAAATGTGTCCACACGTTTTCAAAGTTTAGCAATATGAGACTATGTGTAATGCTCCCAGAATACACTCTAGTTTTATGCAAATATTTGCAGAAGCTTGTAAGCAAGATTGAGGATTCTTTGCTTTCAAAATAAAATGTTCATTAAAAAAATGAAAGCAGAAAAAAACATTTTGCTAAACTACTGTAAAATTTCAGGTACCATTTCTTTGCAGCATCATTTAGCAACATGTGTTGAAGCATGCTAGTAATTTCCAAAAATATTCATAATGGAAAATTAGTTTTACCAATTTCAATAAGACTATAGGAAACAAAAATAAACAAGCATTGGCAAAGCCAGAAGGTCTGGAATTACTGGTCAGCTATTTAGTTTAGTCAATGTGTGACTTGTTTTGGCATGGTTTTTGTAAAAACTTTATTGGTGTATGAGCTGCTGGGTCCTCACCAATATAACAAACTCTGGTAAAAGCAAACATTGTTTTTTGGTCTCAAAAAGCACACACTACCACAGTAGTTACTGGCACTGAACAAAACTACTTTTGTGAAAGAGCAGAATGGTGTCACGGGCAGTGAAGCCCGCCGATACAGAGAGAGACAGAATTTTAATAAACACAAACGGTCACATTCAACGCCTGACCAAATTATGGGCCAAATTATTAAAGAAAGTCTCAAAAGTGCACTCATGGTATTTGTCCTTGCATTAAGTGTAGCTATACGGCTTTTGTGAATTCTCAAGAAAATATTTGTGAACTGCATAACATGAGCAAATATGCATGTGTAGATTTGCTCATGCGAAAATCTGAGTGTTTGCAAGTTCACTTTCCCTCCAACCACTTTTTCCCAACTTTGGAAGAAGGTTTACTTCTGCCATTGCCAAAAGTACATTTCCAATATTTCTCAGTATGGGAAAAGATTAGAGACAGGTTGTTGAAAACCCTTAAAACATACAAGTTAGTAGTCTGCACAGACTCAAAAGGACATTCTAACCTTGGAACTCTTGCTAACCACTACCTTCAGCCCCAGTATGTAAATCTGCAGAAACGTGGCAACATAAGGGGATTGCAAGTATTCTACCACTACTATGGTATGAGCCCTGTCATAATCAGAGAGGCTATATCAGAGCTCTTATATAATGAGATTGCTGCCATAAACTGTCGCTGCACTACATGGCACCAAATGGGCAAGTGGATTTTGTTACAGGACAAGTAGATTTAAGAAGCAACCTGCCCCATGTACAAGTAGATATTTTATTAAATTCCACACCCCTGATCTTGTATGAAATCAAATTCATACAGGCTATTTTCTGTATTGTGTAGTCTATTGTTTTTGCTTTCATTTTGGATGTCTTACACTACCGCAGCTGCAGTTCCACAGTGGTCGCCAGGGGGAGACCAAACCATATACTAAAATAGTGGTATGCGAACCACGACTCACATCAATACTATACCCAGAAGTCTTAGAAGTTCCAGGGACCCAAGAAACCACCCAAGGTAAGTAACCAGGAGCCCATGTGCAGAGCGGGAATACGACCGCGGGCTCAATACAAGTCAATGGGTAAATCACAGTTACAATTTTAAAGAACGACCCTTCCCAGTCGACCCTGAAGAAACCCTGTGGAAGACAGAAGGTTGGAGAGCCACCCCATCCGTGGATACCATAGGAACCAGGATACCTACACCATACGCACATGGGTGTGAAGTGGTGTGGGAAACCATGTTCGAACTTAATGGAGGACTTCAGGAAGATGCCGCTGCTAGAGAAGGTGAAAGTGTCTGGTGGAGCTCAAAGGGAGATTCAAGATGTGATGTACCTGCAAGTAGAGGCGACAGAGTCTATGCCAATCAGGAGTGATCAGGAGGCACGGAAGACGAATGCCCACCAATGTTGGGTGTTGCGGGAGAGCTGACGGTGTCCTTGGAGCTGCAGCTGTGCGGCCCAGGCGACGCTGTGGGAGACCAGGAGCCAATCATGGCTGTCGAGAGTTGAGGGGGATCAGCAGACCGGTCAGCTTCGTTGCGGTGCCTGCAGATGCAGGGAAGTGACTCCTTTACTTCAAGGGAGATTCCTTCAGGTGTCTTGGATGTCCACATGCCTTGGAAGGTTCCTGTATGGAGCACGGGAACAGATTTTGCAGCATACTTGGTCACACCAATCTGTGACAGAATACCTATTGTTTTGCCTTCCCTTGCTCGAGCTTGGCTCAGCTGCAGGAGTGCAGAATAATGTCTCTGGTCGGCAACAGCCTTGTGCTGCCCAGGTCTAGCTGTGTCTGAACTGGGGTGACAATTGACAATTTTATTAATAAACTGCATGATTACTTAAAATCTTTACAGTGTAAAAATGAAAGAAATAAGAAAAGAAAAGAATAAAAAGCTTTATGAACGTCCCGACTCCCCCACTCTCAAGTCCCATCCAAACATAAAAGTGAGAGTCACTTTAAGTTAAAATACTAACATATTAGTCCTGATTGGCTGTCCAAAACTGGGTTTTTTAAAAAGGAGTGATGCATAGGTTATACAAGTGTTTCCCAGCTGATAAAGGGGGGCACATGAAAGTTCGGTAGAGTCAATTCATGTACCAAGGGCTGTTGACGAAAGATGGATTCTTCGTGGATCTTTAAACCAGACCAAGTTCGATAACTGGGGCAGAAGGCTTCCAGTTACTTTGCAGACAATACCGTTAAGTGGGAGTCGAGTGCCATTTTTACCTGGTGTATAAATTTCCCAACTCTGGCTAGCAAACAGGTCGTGGAGACTGAGAGGCACCAGTCCGAGGCCTCTCTACAAGTTCTATGGGCCGTGTTCCTTAAAATCGGAAGCAGCAAGCGATGGCGGTCATTGGCCAGCTTTGTGCAGCAGCACAGCAAGTGTAGCCAGGATTCCCTACGGTAATTGCATAGGCGACAGGCCAAGGTGCCATCCGTACGGGCCCATTTGGGGTTGAAGTCCATGATCCTGAGGGCCAAAAGTCGAAAGTACAAAATTTTCTTTCTCACGTAAGTGGATACTGGATCTTGCAGGTAAGGTTGGGGTTTACCTGGAATATATGATTTGTCCAGGGCCTGAGTTAGTGGATTTTGCCGAAGAGGTGCAAGGTCAAGTTCAAAGGAGATAATCCGGACTTGGCGCTTAACAGCTTGGGCCCAGGCTGAGAAAGGAATTTCGTGCAGGGGCAAACTCCTTCTTTCGATTTTCAATGCTGCAATGGCTTGTCCTACCTTTAAGTACCAGGGGGAGCCCACCTCATCAAAGATTGATCTTAGAGAGTGCTTTAGCGAATGTACTGGTGCTTTCAATACTCTAATATAGAGTTTTAAAAGGTCCCCCAGCAATACCAGCTCCGGTCGCGTAAGGCCTATTTCTAGCCTTAATCTAGTGTTCCTTGCGTATCTAGGGGCCTGTAGCACCAACTTATAGGCTTTCGCCTGGGCCGCGTTGACCACTTTGTCAAATGCACCAGGGTAAGCTATGTGCCCATATGCAATGGCAGGGATCAGTTTTGCCCGGAGCACTGTCAACATTGGTTCTGCTGAGGGACTGTCCAAGCGGTGGCTTAAGCGTCTTAGCAACAGAATGGTTTTGTCAATTTTAGGTTTAAGCTCCTTCAGATGTCTGGCTGCAGAGGCACTCTCAGAGACTCAGGTGCCCAGATAGTTGTAGGATGGGGCGGTGACGATACGGTGCTCCCCAGAGACCATGAAGCTTCTTTTTTGAGGGGGTATTTGCCAAAAATGACAATTTTGGTCTTGCCCACGTTGATCCGTAAGTCATTTGACTTATTGTATAATGCCAAACTGCTTAGGGCTCTTTGGAGCCCCACCCTAGTGTGGTCCATGATCACCGTGTCGTCTGCATACTGGAGTGTTCCCAAGACGAGCCTCCCCAGTTTTGGAGGTGCTAAGTTGGCATCTTTCAGAGCTGTCCCCATGTCCGCAGTATACAAGTTGAAAAGCATGGGGGCCAAGACGCACCCCTGCTTGAGGCCCGAGTTGGTTTCAATTCTTGCAGTTGTTGTTGTAGGGCTTAGCTTCACCTTGACCCAGGTGCCCTCAGAGCGCTTTTATAGCTTTTAGTAGAGCCTGTGATAACCCCCACGAGTCGAGTTTTGCCCAGAGCCGGCCCCTGTTCACTCGATCAAAGGCTGTGGAGTAGTCTATGAAACAGCAGAACAGGGGCGGTTTGTTCCTCATATTGGCCTTCTTCGCAAGGTAGGAAAGGGCTAAGATGTTGTCAAGAGTGGAGCTGTGAGCCCTAAAGCCGGTCTGTGTGGGCGGAAGAATACCGTTCTTGTCCACCCAGTACTCCAGATCCCTGAGAAGAAGGCGGGCATATATCTTTGCTTCTACGTCGAGGAGAGCTATAAGCCTATAATTGGCCGGGTTCGTGTGGTCCCCCTTTTTATGGATGAGGAATAGAATAGAACCTTTCCAAGAGGATGGCAACGTTGCCGTGGCAAAAGAAAGGTTAAATAAAGGGGTGTTTGGCTTTGGCCCTAAATTCATCGCATGGGTCAAGCTCCTCTACGAACGGCCACTTGCTCAGGTCGCGGTGAATGGTAGATGCTCGGACCCCTTTCCCTTAGGCCGTGGTACACGTCAGGGCTGTCCTCTCTCCCCGCTTCTATTTGCAATGGCGCTCGAACCCCTTGCCGCATGGCTCCGGTGGGAACCCTCTATTAAAGGGATCCGATGGTCCCCGGACCTTGAGGATCGTGTCTCCTTGTACGCGGATGATATCCTCCTTTATCTTACTTCCCCTCAGAAGTCGCTTAACGTTCTTTTCGACGTTCTCACGTCCTTCGGTAAGAACTCGGGACTCATCATTAACTGGACCAAGTCCTGTGTATACGTTATAGCTGGTACTCTACCGCCTCTGCCCCGCAGTTTCCCATTCTGGTAGCGGCCGACGGCTTTAAGTATTTGGGGATCTATGTATCCATGACCTTATCGGTCCGCTATGAGCGAAATTTGTATGCTCCGCTCCGTAGACTTAAGCAAGACGTTCGACGTTGGCGCGATTTGCCTCTATCTCCATTGGGCCGGGCGGCTCTCTTTAAAATGATGTCGCTCCCCCGATTTCTCTACGCCCTACAAAATTTTTTCGACCCTGTTCCAGCTCGCTACTTCCGTGAAGTCGAGAGTTTACAGCGACAACTGATTTGGGATGGCCGTGCCCGCATTGCCTTGTCCAAGCTCACGCTCTCCTGGTATGATGGGGGTATTGCGTTGCCGGATATTAGACGGTACTACTGGGCCTCGCACCTGAGCGCTATCAACCATGCGACCTATGCTCCGGAGCCCGCCCCCGCCTTTGCCTTGGATAAGCTATCGTTGCCCGGTGGCAATTTTAATAGGGCTCTGTATTCAAAGGCACCCTTTCGACTCCTTACGGGCCCGACGAAATGTGCAGTGCGGGCATGGAGGGACGCTACCGTGGCCACAGGCTGGGGTGGTAGGCTGACACGTAAGACGCCACTGTATGATTCAGAACGGTTGGGCAACCTGTGGAAGACAAAAGGGTTTGAGAAATGGGACATGATTGGGATCAGCACGGTGGAGGACCTATGGGCACGGGGCGCGGTTAAGTCCTTTGAGTCGTTGAAACTGGAATACCGGCTTGATGATAGAGAGCACTTCCGGTACATGCAAGTGAGGCACGCCTTGTCTTCCGTCTTTCCACCTGGCACCGACATTCCGCAGTCCTCCCCCTTGGAGGATCGAGTTCTAGACGGCCACGTCCCGGATAGTACCATCTCCTTAATCTACAAAAAGCTTATTAACAACAGAGCTGACCAACTCGAGAAGCTCCGGGCTGCCTGGACGGCTGACGGACTTGAATTAGACGACGAGGACTGGCAGTCAGCTGTGTCCTCCCCTAAGGAGGTGGCTATTCCGGCACGGCTTCGCTTTGTCCAGTTGAAGGTCCTTCACCGTGTGTATCTGACTGGAGTGCGTCTGGTGCGAATGGGTTTGGTTTCGGATGGACGATGCAGGCGTGGGTGTGGGATGGATGGTACCTTTCTTCATGTTCTGTGGGAATGCCCAATGATTGCAGCGTATTGGTCCAGGGTGCATGATGTTATGAGTCGTGTCACTGGGATCCCACTGCTTCCCGAAGCACGACGTTGTCTGTTGAATGTGTGGGAACCGTCTGATTGTAATGCTGCCCAGACACTTTGGGTTACCCTGGGCAACATGGTCGCAAAGAGGGACATCGCGCAGCTCTGGGGCTCCCCTAGATTACCATTGCTCAGTGCCTGGAAAGAGAACATGGACTGGTCCATGTTCCGAGAGAAGACTGTGTATGAGGCTCGGGGGCGTCCGGGGAAGTGGTCCAGAGTTTGGGCTCCGTGGAATACTTATCGCGGTGATATCTGCTCCCCTCCGCTTGACTATGAGGTCCCTCTCCTCTCCTCTCCATGATTTACGTTCCTCCCCCAATTTCACTACATGTTTTGTTTTCCCGCTCGTGCTCACCCCCCCTTGCCAGAGTCCTTTTTACCGCGTCACTTTTCCCCCCCGCCCCCAGCGACCCTTGCCACTATGATACCATGTGTTTGTGTGTTGTTGTTCTTCTCGACAAAAACATAAAATTAAACCTTTCTTATCCTACTTATATGATACTATGCTCTACCCGATAATGTGGACTTGAAGGATTGCTTCGGCAACGTGCTGTCTCATAATCTACTTTTCACTCAGCCTGTTTATGTCATAGCGGCCGGCCCTGCGGGGTTGTAGGCAGACGCTGTGTATTGTGCATTCGTAAATAAAGGTTTAAAAAATAAATAAATAAATAAATAAAGGGGTGAGTCTGGATGCAAAAAAGGCTGAGGCAGTTTTCAGAACCTGGGCCGGAATCCCATTTGGGCCTGGAGCGCCATCAGTTCTAATGAACTTGATGCACTTTAGTACCTCCATTTCTGTGAACGATCCGGTGCAGGTCCGATTTACGCCTTCTGACCTAACTCTTTCGGGTTCGATAATTTCCGCCGCCACCTTGGACCACGCACGACTTCCTGCAGTGGCATGATTTGACTCGCAGGTATACAGCCCCTTGGCATGCTGTTCCCACACTTTCCCTGCAACACTATTTTCCTTTTTCTCTCCTCTGGGGGTCAGACTGTTGATGAAACGCCAAAGCTTGCTATTGTCATTTCCTTTAATTAAGGAGAACACAGTCAACCAATTCTGTTCAGTCTGCCGTTTTTTGTGGGCCCAGACTTTCTTTTTATAGTCAGTTCGCAGAGCAGCAATGGAGTATCTCCCTGTCAGATGATTGCCTTTCTTTTGTGCCCTGATTGCCTTATTTAGATCTCGCTTACACTGTGACAGGCACCACGATGTTACACGGCGAGAATTAGAGTGAAATTGGCGACTTCTTGGGTGACGGTTATTGCCCAGACGTTCCAATAAATCGGAGGTCAGAGTTTCCCAGAGGTGAACGGGGTTCTTAGTTTGAACTGGGTTAGGTTCTTCCTCTCTTCTAGCTACATAGTCTAGCAGGCTATGTCTGAGATTAATTGACCATTTTATTCTTTTAAGCACTTTGTGATGTTCCTCCCCCGTCGTAGTTCCAATAACTACTTGTAATTCTGCTTGTACCCACGCCAGATTGAATGTGGCGCGGAGGGGCCTATGATCACTTTCCTCTCTGTCGTCCACTGTGAAGTTGCAAAGATTGTGGACAAGCCCTTCGTTGATAAAGATGTAGTCTATAGTAGAGACATTTCTAAAGGTCGGAAAGGGGGTCCATTCAGGTTGGGTCTTTTTTTGTATTCTATAGGTGGAGTGCAGCTTAAAATTTGCGAGAAATTCAGTCGGTAGGGCTGACTTCTTGCTTGATGGAGCCTCCGAAATTAAACCCAAGCCTCTGTGATTAAAGTCGCCCGCGATTATTACGTCTTGGTCCTTCCAATTTATTAAAAGATCTTCCAAAATTGAAATGAGTGATTCCATGGCCTGGGAGGATTGATACTTGTTTGGATTGAAATAACAATTAATTAGTAGAAGGGGGCGAGATTTTTGATCCGGTGACAACCCACTGATTATGATAGCTTGAAGATCAGGAGACCCCAACTTTAATTCAGTTGTGTTAATTTTGCAGGCATGACTTACGTAGATAGAAAGACCCCCTGACGGGCGTCCAAAGATTGTCCTTTTGGTCGCTGGTTTAAAATGTTCGTAAAAGCCACCAATGGCGGTCGTTGCCCTTGCCCAGGTTTCCTGAATACACAGTTTGTCCCCCTGTGCGAGGTATTCAGATGTAGTTATGTCCCTGAAGATGTTGCTCACCCCCGCAATGTTCCATGAAATAATGGATAACTCGTGGACTAGGCCCCTGAGTGGGTTGGAACAGGCGTTATTTGTATAGCTGTATATTAGGTTAGGGACGCTGTCTCCATGTGGCCTCCAGGTGATCCGATGTCTGGAGATGCCGCTGCACGCTCCGTTGCCCGTCGTTTTGCTGGATTTTGATTTTTAGCAGGGTTTTTGCCCGCCCTGATTTCGCCCCTATTTCTGGGCGGGTGTACCTTATGCCTTTAAGAATGGATGACGGTTCGTGTGTGTCCTGTTGCGGCAACAGGACGTGTGGATATTTCAATGTTCTTGGCGCAACGACTTCAATGCCCCATTCAGCGAACAGTGTTGCTTCCTTAAGGACAGCCTGTTGGACGTGCTGACTCGCTAGTCCGATTATGGTGGAATCGTCATGAGTGTCTGTCTCCAGTCTCTTGAATATCACCCACTCAATATTTTCTGAGGTGATTTGGGCCAGCGAGGCAATATGGCCAAAGAGGCGGACGATATTGGACCTGTTCAAGATGTCAAATGAGCCTTTTGTTGTATACCTTGGGGTTAACTGCAGCTCATAGGTGGATTGTTTGTTTTTTTGTGTGATGGAGCACAAACTCACCCCTTCTCCCTGGAGCTTTAGCCTAGAGTTATTGAAATTTAAAGGGTTTATGAGAGTGGATTCAGGCTGCTGCCCGTTGGGCCCCACGCTTGATTGGCTTCCACACTCGTACATCCTTGCCACTCCCCCTGGTCTGATGTTGAATTTATGTAATTTTTGAGTGCGACTCCTGGTTGCGGATTCCCTTGCACCTCAGTTGGTAGACCTACCACTCTTAACAGTACTGGTTGTGCGCCCTGTTGTAGTTTGGGATTTGTTACAGACTCATGTTTCAGAACCCAACTGGAAGGGCTGGGGGCACTTAAAGGTGCTGAGACGGCCACCTGTGAAGGCCTTTGTTGAAGAGCCTCATTAGTTTGACCCTCCATGAGAGGGATTTGTTGACTTTGGGCCTCACCGCGAACAAGAGGTGCGTCACATGGCTTGCCAATTTTAGACACCTGCTTGGGTATGAAAATGGGGAAGAGTGGTTTGGGGATACGTTTAGTTTCAGTGTCGCTGTCAGAAAGCGTACCTGAATTCCCTTTGACTCCGTGGAGGCAGATGACCAGAAGGTTCTTGCTATAGATGATAAATTCCCAACTCCCCTACACCCCTGCACCCAGAGAACTCTGAGCCCAGGAATGAAAGGGAAAGGGGAAGTGGATAACGAACAGAGAGACTGCCACACATATATCTCCTACTCTTCGTTCAGGAAAATCGTCTCCTGCAAAAGTAAGCAAAACATTACTACAGTTCCCACTAATGCTGGCACCTTCTTCTAACTCTCACTTTAGTTCTCTACTTTCAAGTACCTGAATGAGTGTGGACATGAGCCTCTCTCTATGTAGATTTTAATAAAGGACTAGACTTAGGAGTATTAGTAGGATATGAATCCAGTCCAGTATTGAGTTCGATGGAACTTGGAGATGTACCGCTGCTGTAAATTCTCAGTTGGTATAATACTGTATATCTATATGCATATCAGGCTATACACTACTATACTTGCTGTTATCATAGGTGCAGGAAGGATGAAAGTCTAAGCCGCTGGAATTCTCCACAAGAATCTCTAGCACAAGGAAATAGTCTTTATCTCAGGAATAACAAGTCTTTCTCTGCTGTAGTTCAAAGTCTTTCACTGGTAATTGCCATTGACGCTCAAGAGTTTATAGGTGCTAACAGAGTTGACTTCACTGCTGAGGCGAAATGTAATGAACACTCGCAATGACAGTTCGTAGGAACAAATTGGCTTCAAAACGTGAAGAGCGCAGTCCTCTTACCTCACTCTAGTAGACTTGACTGAACGAGGAGAAGTCCTACCAGGAGCGGAGGCGATACTGCGAAAACTGCTGAGGGTACGAATTCAGAACTGGAACGAAAACGCGCTACAAAGACTGGATAGTCTAGCGCCAATCAATGCTGAGGGTCAAGGAAGTTTTAGTCTCTAAATACTGACTGAAAATACTACGAAAAGACGCGCTTGTACAGAAGCGTCTTAATCCCAGGAATTAGACCGTTGAAGTGCGCAGAGCGAAAGGCTCGAGCGCACAAAATGGCCGCCACGGAAGACTAGAGCGCTAAAGCAACTAGTCAGTGGCACAATCAGGAAATGTATCAGTACTTCTGGATTGCGCTACAAGTTGTCTCCAAAGACCGACAGAAAGGGTGTAGTTGGAACCTATTTTAGTCTTAAGGCGAACCCTAGGTGCCGAACTCTCCACCACCCGCTGGGACCTGACAGTACCCCCCACCAAAGCCCCCTCTCTAGGCTTTTGAGAATATGTCTTATGAAACTCAGCTACCAGTCGTGGGGCGTGAACATTCTTGCTTGGTTCCCATGATCGATCTTCAGGACCGAAACCCTTCCAATCTACCAGATAGAACAAGGTGTTTCTTCTCAATTTGGAGTCCAAAATTCTCTTAACCTCAAACTCCTCTGCAGATTGGACTTGCACTGGAGCAGGGGGATGCGAACGTTGAAATCTTGGAGGATTACGTTTGATCAGGGAAACATGGAAAGTGGGATGAATTTTCATAGATTTGGGAAGAGCCAACCTAACACTAACAGGATTGACCATGTCCACCACTGGATAGGGACCCACAAACCTAGGCTGAAATTTCCTGTTCCCCTTCAATCGCATATAGCGAGTAGAAACCCACACCAAATCCCCTGCCTCAAATTCTGGACTCTCCCTTCGCTTCTTATCTGCTTGCTTCTTATAGCTCTGTTTTGCCTTAACAAGATTTTCTGATGCTGACTGAAAGGCCTTATGCAAATCTTGGATCACCTCTTCTGCTGCTGGGACGTCTACTTCCACTCTACCCATTAACATATTTGGATGTCTACCTGAATTAAGGAAAAATGGAGAGTAACCCGTGGCAGAATGGACTGAATTATTGTAAGCAAACTCCGCAGTACTCAATAGAGAGGGCCATTCTCCCTCTTGATCCATCAAATACAAGCGAAGGTACTGCTCCAAATCTTGGTTCACCCTCTCCGTCTGTCCATCTGTCTCAGGATGGAAGCTGGTGGACAGACGAGAATCCACCCCCAGACCTCTCAAGAAAGATCTCCAAAATCGAGAGACAAACTGGGAACCTCGATCAGAGATTACAATCTTAGGGATTCCGTGCAGCCGCACAATATGTTGAACTAACAGGTCTGCTAATTGAGAAGCTGTCGGAAGACTCTTTAAGGGAACAAAATGACTCATTTTAGTGAACTGGTCAACCACCACCCAAATTACTGAATAGCCCTGACTAGAGGGTAGATCTACAATAAAATCCATGGAAATGGTATGCCAAGGAGAGGGTGCTACGGGCAAAGGCCTAAGTAACCCTTGGGGGGGCTGTCTAGAACTCTTCCCTTTTATACACGGTTCACAAGTGGCGATGTGCTGCCTAACCTGTGCTTCCATGCCTGGCCAAAAATACATCCTCTTCACCAGTTCCAAAGTCTTGACTGCTCCCTTATGACCTGCCAATGGATGATCATGAAACTGCTGAATGATTAATGACTGTAAATCTTCAACTGGAACAAACAGTTTCCCTTGACAGTAGGGTTTCCCATCTCTGAGTTCTCTTTCTGGACCTTCCGCAACCCAATCAGTGAATTCTTTTCCTTGGAAGGCTTCCCGAACCCGCTTTTCCAACTCATCCTCTACTATAGCTGCTACAATTTTATTCTGAGGAATGATGTAGCCTTCTTCCTTCTTGTCCGTCACATCTCCCAGACTCAGCCGAGAAAGGGCGTCAGCTTTTCCATTAGCCGATCCAGGTTTGTAAGTCAATACAAAGTCATAGTCTGCGAAGAAGAGGGACCATCTCAACTGACGAGGGGAGAGTGTTCTGACTGACTTTAAGAACTGCAGATTGCGATGATCTGTGAACACTGTGATGACATGTCGAGCCCCGAGCAGATAATGCCTCCAAACTTTAAAAGCTTCTTTGACAGCCAAAAGTTCTTTGTCAGAAATGGGATAATTTATTTCAGCAGCTGTGAGTTTCCTAGAATGATAGGCTACAGGATGTAATTGTCCCGTCTCTTTCTGTCGTTGAGATAGAATGCCTCCAATTGCAAAATTGGAAGCGTCAGCTTCCACAAAAAAGGGTTCTTTCAAATCGGGGTGTTGCAAAATTGGTGCAGATACAAAGGCTTCCTTTAACTGTTGAAAAGCCTCTTCAGGTTCTTTTCCCCAGACAAAACGCTCCTCTTTCTTTAGGAGCCGAGTAATTGGTCTGACCTTTTCAGAGAAGTTCTGAATAAATCGCCGATAAAAATTGGCGAATCCCAAAAAACTCTGTATTTCTTTGATGGAGCGGGGAGCAGGCCAGGACCTGATGGTTTCCAGTTTTGACTGATCCATGTTGACACCTTCGGGAGAAAGTATAAAACCTAAAAATTCCACCTTGGTCGAATGAAACACACATTTCTCCAATTTCACATACAGCTGATTCTTCAGCAGACGCTCTAAAATGACACGAACGTGTTGCACATGTTCTTCCATGTTGTTAGAAAAAATGAGGATGTCATCAATATAGACAACGGCAAAACGATCCAAAAATTCTCTTAAAAGGTCATTGACAAAATGCTGGAAAGCTGCGGGTGCGTTGCATAACCCAAAAGGCATGACCTGATACTCGAACAGACCTAATCGTGTGCGAAAGGCCGTCTTCCATTCTTCCCCCTCTGCCATTCGCACCAAATGATACGCTCCTCTCAAATCCAGTTTGGTGTAGATTCTCGCACTCTTAACTTGATCTAGGAGTTCCGAAATGAGAGGCAGAGGATATCGATTCTTTTTAGTGACCAAGTTTAACGCACGATAGTCGATGCAGGTTCTCAAGGTCCCATCCTTCTTAGGAATAAAAAAGAGGGGGGAAGAAACTGGCGACTGAGAAGGTCGGATGAAACCACTCTCCAAATTTTTTTCAATATATTCTTTAAGATGCTGGTTTTCAGGTTCCGAAAGTGCATAAATGCGACTACAAGGTAACGTGGCACCAGGTTCCAGTTCGATCCGACAATCGTATTCCCGATGGGGCGGTAATTTTTTGGCCTCCTTTTCGTTGAAGACCTCCTTCAGGTCAAGATAGACTTCAGGAATTTCGGGAGCTTCCACCACACAAACCATGGGCATTTGGTTTGCCAGATGAGCAGACATTGTCGTCGGTGAGACCTCTGTCGATGCATGAAAACAATGTTCTGTACAATATTCAGAGGTCATTTCAACTGTACGTTTTGCCCAATCTATCCTTGGGTTATGCTCCGAGAGCCAGGGAAGCCCCAAAATCATTTGAAACTGTGGGGCATCGATGAGGTTAAAACTAATTAAACTCCGATGTTCCTCTGGACCAATGACGGTAATAACCTCAGTGTCAAAAACTATTGGGCCTGACGACAACTCAGTTCCATCCACTGCACGCACAGGTTCTGGCTTTAGTTTCTTCTCAAACTGGATTCCCACCATTTTGGCAAATTGAAGATCACAAAAATTCCCCGTGGCTCCAGAATCCAACATTATAGAAACCTTTTCCTTCCGACCCTTACCGAACCATATTGTACAAGACAAAAGCAAATGTGGAGCCACAGCCTGTCCTTCATTTGCTAGCAACTGAGTCTGAGTCTGGGGAGTTGTCTCAGGGGCTGCTCCCACCAGTGCAACTCCGTCTACTGGTGGAGCTTGTCTTTTACCCATGAATTGGTCTTTGGCTTCTTCGGGCAGTCTTTGACAAAGTGACCTGGCTGACCACAATACATGCATAATTTTCCTAAGCGTCGCTTTTCTCTCTCCTCCTGAGACAAAGGGCCACGAACCGCTCCAATCTGCATGGGTTCCTCACTGGAATGAACATCACTATTCTTAACAGGCTCAGAACGAACTCGATCAAAACGTGGTGGAAAGGGCTTGACATCTCTTCGTTTCTCACTCCGACGTTCCGCTTGCCTTTGATCAATTTGGAGGACCAAGTCGATTAACTCTGAGACATCTGTAGGTCTTCTAGGAATTTGGGACAACCCATCCTTTAACTCATCTCGAAGGCCTCTATAGAAAATTGCCGCTCTTTTTGCTGCAGGCCAATTCGTTTCCACAATTAGCTTGTTGTATTGTGCCAAGTAAGCAACTAGTTCTCGGTTTCCTTGTTTCAGATCCAAAAGCTCGTTATCTGTGGTCTGAGAAATTGTGCGACGATCAAAGATTCGAAGAAACTCGGCCTTGAAGTCTTCAAATTTATACAATACTGGATCATTAGAGGAGACCAGAGGCAATGACCACGCTGCGGCATCTCCACTAAGATAGGACAGCACAAACGCCACTTTGGACTGATCCTCTTTAAATAGAATGGGCTTGCAGAGGAAATGCAGGGAACACTGGGTCAAAAAAATTTGAGCCTTATGCGGATCCCCTTGAAATCTTTCGGGTGGGGCCAAAGGAATGGTAGGGGACATAGCATGGACAACTTGCGTAGTTAACGCAGATGATGTCGAAGAGGTAGGAGTAAAGGTAGGAGCCTTAAGCCCTCCGAAATTTGGGCTGGGACTCACAGAAAGTTCTTCTACCCGCTGCCTGAGGTAACTAGCCTCCTGATTGGACTTTCTAACCTCTTCCCTGGTTTCACTAAGCTGCTTTTGCAAATCTTCTAGGATAGTTGCCAACGCTTTCACATCTAAACCTTCTGCCATGCTGCCCAGACGGAGAGAAATGTTTAAGGCACTTCAATCTGTCAGAAAGCGTACCTGAATTCCCTTTGACTCCGTGGAGGCAGATGACCAGAAGGTTCTTGCTATAGATGATAAATTCCCAACTCCCCTACACCCCTGCACCCAGAGAACTCTGAGCCCAGGAATGAAAGGGAAAGGGGAAGTGGATAACGAACAGAGAGACTGCCACACATATATCTCCTACTCTTCGTTCAGGAAAATCGTCTCCTGCAAAAGTAAGCAAAACATTACTACAGTTCCCACTAATGCTGGCACCTTCTTCTAACTCTCACTTTAGTTCTCTACTTTCAAGTACCTGAATGAGTGTGGACATGAGCCTCTCTCTATGTAGATTTTAATAAAGGACTAGACTTAGGAGTATTAGTAGGATATGAATCCAGTCCAGTATTGAGTTCGATGGAACTTGGAGATGTACCGCTGCTGTAAATTCTCAGTTGGTATAATACTGTATATCTATATGCATATCAGGCTATACACTACTATACTTGCTGTTATCATAGGTGCAGGAAGGATGAAAGTCTAAGCCGCTGGAATTCTCCACAAGAATCTCTAGCACAAGGAAATAGTCTTTATCTCAGGAATAACAAGTCTTTCTCTGCTGTAGTTCAAAGTCTTTCACTGGTAATTGCCATTGACGCTCAAGAGTTTATAGGTGCTAACAGAGTTGACTTCACTGCTGAGGCGAAATGTAATGAACACTCGCAATGACAGTTCGTAGGAACAAATTGGCTTCAAAACGTGAAGAGCGCAGTCCTCTTACCTCACTCTAGTAGACTTGACTGAACGAGGAGAAGTCCTACCAGGAGCGGAGGCGATACTGCGAAAACTGCTGAGGGTACGAATTCAGAACTGGAACGAAAACGCGCTACAAAGACTGGATAGTCTAGCGCCAATCAATGCTGAGGGTCAAGGAAGTTTTAGTCTCTAAATACTGACTGAAAATACTACGAAAAGACGCGCTTGTACAGAAGCGTCTTAATCCCAGGAATTAGACCGTTGAAGTGCGCAGAGCGAAAGGCTCGAGCGCACAAAATGGCCGCCACGGAAGACTAGAGCGCTAAAGCAACTAGTCAGTGGCACAATCAGGAAATGTATCAGTACTTCTGGATTGCGCTACAAGTTGTCTCCAAAGACCGACAGAAAGGGTGTAGTTGGAACCTATTTTAGTCTTAAGGCGAACCCTAGGTGCCGAACTCTCCACCACCCGCTGGGACCTGACAGTCGCCCAGGGTTAATACCACCGAGGATGTGTTTCTGCTTCTAACTTTGGACTTCTTAAGTTGTTTTTTAAGTCTTTTTTTGGCTCTCCTTGATAACGGAGCTTTGGCACTTGCTAATGCTCCTTCGACCCTCTCCACTTGAGGGGTAGTAACAGACAGGTCATCACTAACGGTCTCGAGATCCGAGTCCTCGGGGTCACCATTCCCTTTATTGGCCGAAGTAAAGTTAATGCGGGGCCCAACTAGGGGAACATTTGTGGCGCTATTGCCCGTTGTGCTGAGGGTTACTGTTTCGGCTTGCTCTGTCGTCTGTGGTGGTAGCTTTTGTGCGGCTTGTTCTTGCGTGGTTATCTCGCCCTGACCCCTGGCTAATGCAAGCATCTCTTTTAAGACTTCAGGTAGACTTGCCCATTTATCAATTAAGACGTCACAGGAATTGGTGCTGGCGGCATGAGCTTGATGGACGTTAAGTTGGACTTCCAGCTTTGCCAGCTTATCATCTTGGCACACCAAATGTTGGGCTATCGACTGCAAAAGATCGATTTGGAGTTCCATCTTTGCGGACTGCTATAGCAGTGCCCTAGCCATTGTGTCCTGGGCTTCTCTTATTGCAGACAAGTTAAGGTCTTTGAAGGTGGGTTCATCAATTGGGTCGGTTAAGTCTTGGTGATGAGTTAGACTCAGCGGACTCCAACCCTCCGTATGTGCAGTTCTCGGGGTCTTCGCTCTTCTTAAGTTAATGGGGGTAGTTTCAAGTGTTCGTTCAATGGTCTGTTCCAATTTTAGTAAGAACGAAGTTATTGGAACCTCCGTACCCTGAGGGATTGGCCTCTGTATTTCCCTAGGTGTCACAATTGCATTCAGACCCTTGCCTGTGCCTGTGCTAATTGAGGATGAGGATGCGAATGCCTCGCTTGTCCTCCCAGTGTCTGAATCCACGTTCGCCCCCCAGAGTTGGCCTATCGTGAATGTCGGCAGTGACCCTAATCGGGCTCTTTGTCCTGGCCTCAGGCTGAAAACAAGCTTCAAGGCTCCCAGGTGACTCGAAGTTAACAGGCTCGCAGGAGTGAGAGTCCCCTGGGACCAGGTGGATCTTTGGGATCCCAGGTATGGCATTGGTCGCGGGATCTTGTGACGTTTCATCCAAAGGTGAGGGGCTGTTTGAGGCCTGAAAGAATTGAGTGATAAGGCCTTGGGGGAGGGAGTTGCCAGTGACCAGGTCCTGGGATTGTTGGGTACTTCTGCTTCTGGTTACCCTTCTTTGTGCTAGACTCTCAGGGTTCACTTCCCCCTCATCCTCCGTGCAGGATTTAGTCTTCCTCAGCGTCATCTCTTTTTGCGCCGTTTGCTGGGGATAGGGCTAGGCTTGGCTTGTTTGTGCCTGATTGTGCTGGGGGGGAGGGAGGGTTAGCAAGCGGTGCACGCGAGGGGGGCTGCAAGCTGGAGACCTAGTCTACCAACCCCTCAGACCGCTCCCTCTGGCTCTTACTTAGCGGCGACCTCTAACAGCTGCCGCACTTGCCTCCACCTCTTACCTCTTTTCTACCGCGTCGACAGGTGCACAGATGCACAAACTGGTCTCAGTGGCTCCTGCGACTCCCGCCAACTCAGGGGTAGCCCTGGCTGCTACTGATATCTGGGCTGCTGAGTGTTCCTGCGGCTTCTGGAATGCTCCTGCCGCTGTAGGGGACCTTGCTGCAGTCCTCCTCCGCTATCCAGACTCGCCCCTATGCTGACCAAGAGCTCTTGTGACCCCGGCCGGCTGCCTGCTGAGGGCTCCCGCCGCTACCGGGCCGCTCCCGATTTTTGCTGCGAAGGCTGCGAGATCTGCGGTCGCGCTCCAGCATCTGCTCTGCACAGCACGGGGGAGGGGGGCAGGGAACAGCCAAGCCACCACCCTGTGAACCGCTCGCACCGGGGGAGAGGCGAAGAGGCCACAGAGAATGGGCTAGGTCAGAAATCCTTGCCTGTCCGACACGCCGTCCTCCAACACTCTACTGCCAAGCCAGCAAACAGCAGGTGGGTCCCAAATTGCAGGTTGCAGAGGGGGAGACTCGATGTTCCGCCTGAGGGTTCCCAACCCCGGTGGCAGGTGCTGGCAGGTGGCTGGCAGTGGTGCACTCAGGGAGAATTTATCTAAAGCAAAGTTCTGTAAAGCCACGAGGCTGTGAGGTTAAAGATGCCACAGGATGCTGAGGCGCCGGTAGTGCTGTGCTGTGCTGCGCTGTTTGTGCTGGTAAATTGCCTTGTTTACCTTGTGATGGTTGAAACGGCAGATGGAGACGAGTGACGGATGTGAAGCCGAGGACCGGCCGCCAGCCGGCAGCCTGCTTTCCTTTACTTTCTTACTACGGAGGTTTTCTGCTTCCCTCTGTGGCAGCAGCAGCACTGCACTCGCCTCGAGGATGTGATGCCAAGGGCCGGCCTCCGCCCGACCGGCAGCCTGCTTTCCTTTACTTTCTCACTACTGAGGTTTTCCGCTTCCCTCTGTGGCAGCAGCAGCAGCAATGCACTCGCCTCGAGGCACTGGCATTCTGGCGTTCTCGCAATTCTGCTCTCTGGCATCCTCTGCGAAGTGAGCTAAAGAACGATGATGGATTCAGCCCAGATCTGTGACTGGGGTGAGTGTCTGAAAAGTTTCAGCGCTCTGTCCATCATCTCCTTGTATTTGCTCTAGAAGTCTGCTGCGAGGAGCAATGAGGGCCTCCTGGAGGAGCTTTACAGTGTATGGAATCACACCTGCCACACTGTTTACGGGGTGGGGGTATTTTTCCAACATGTTTGATATCAAACATGACCGGGTTAGTTACAGCAAGTTTAGAGTTACCTATCGTGTAATGATGCAAGGCCACAATATAAATCGTAATGCCTGATGCACTTACAACCTGGGAGAATGGACTCCGATAGTTGTAGTGGTATCCTGCTCATGCAGTGGCACCCTCACTGTTTGAACCGAGCACCCCGCCTTCAAGATTGAAAGGCCTGCCTTAGGGTTGACTTATAGGTTTTAAGTGCAGTAACCTACGATATAGGGAAGCCTATATATATATATATATATATATATAGTAAGTGGGGCTAGCACCAGCCTACCCAGTCACAATTTGAGTGGTCTCTCATCGGTGGTATAATGGATGCTGCAGCGCATGGGAGATCCCTGGTGTACCTGTGCCTTGGGTACCTCAGTACCATGTACTAGGGACTTGTAATGGTATACCAGTAGCCAATCTGGGATGTACCGAAGTACTCACCATAATCAATTTAGGAGAGAGTGTGGTCCTGATTAGCAGGATCCCAGTCAGGCTAGTCAAAAACAGCATAGCACCATGCAAAAAAATGGGGGTAACCATAAAATCTGAAAGAAACACGTAGTGATAGATTCCTTACCTTCAAATTACCCACAGGCGTCAGACTGGATCAGGAAAGTTTTCATCAGCAGTATCCCTGTGCATCGGTAGGCGTTATCGTGTGGCTCCGTATGAGTCGTTTTCATTGAAATGACGTCGCAGGAGCTACGTGGAAACTCCCACTCGCGCTGACGTCCGTTCTTTCTTTTTCCACGCCAGCAAGCACAGATCCGCGAACAGCAAGTACCCCCAGTTACTTTTTGACTGAGTTTTTCAAGGCCTTTTTGTCTCAATTCTTTTGAGTTGATCAACTCCTCATGTCGTAGGGATGCCCGGCTTCAAGAACTATGGGGACTGTCCCCGCACCGCCTGTCTCCCTACTGCCTCGGTCACGACCACGACTCCAAGTCGTGCCCCGACGGCCGGGCCATGACGCTGAAGACTTTGCGGGAGCGGTCCCGAAAGTTGCTGGTAGTCAGGCAGTCGGCTCTGCACCGCTCAAGGTCCCGGTCCCGAGGGAAGTCGAGGGACCAGTCGTGGAGCCATCACCATCGTTCGTCTGGATCGAAATCTTCACACTCGGTGTCAGGTAAGTCGGAAGCATTCCAAGAAGAAGTCGAAGAAGCGTCGTCGCTCCTAGACTTTCCCTCGCCTGTCGCGCAATGCGGCTGGTGCCACCCCCGCGGCTCTAGCAGCGCCTGCGACATTGCCGCCGGCCTACCCTTCCTTCCCGGGTCCGTCGGCGATGCCTGCTCAGGTGTAAGAATTTCTTGCTGCCATGGCCCGACTCTTTGGGCCGTCTGGCCCCGCCAGTGTGCCTGCGGGCCCCGCAGACCCGACTGGGGTTCTGCCCTTCCATCGCAGCTGGCTTCTGCCCAGGCACCGTTACCGGCTTCAGCCCCGGCGCTGCAGGACACCCTTGGATCCGGGCTCCACCGGGTGACCTCATAACCCGATACCACCTCCGTCGTCCTCCTGTGCTTCTGCCAACGTCAACCCGGTTTCAGCCCCGAACCGGACACGGTGCCAGAGCGATGTCGCATGACGCAAATTCCAATGCCGATGAGGTTATTTTATCCCCATGTCCGTCCTATTTATATTCAGCCTGTTTAACAGACTTCGGAGGAAGGGGAGCACTGGGAAGGGTCTGAGGACCCTTGTTAGAAATGGGATTTCTGGTTGGCTAAGGCTTGCACCAAAGCCAGGTAGAAAACACCACTCTAGTCAGGGCAACGGAGTCACACGCCAAGATAACCCCTGCTCACCACCTTGGTAGCTTGGCACGAGCAGTCAGGCTTATCCCGGAGGCAATGTGTAAAGCATTTGCGCAACACACACACAGCAGCAACACACTAGGCACACCACAAAAAGGAACTCCACAAAAGGTTATATGTAGAAATAGCCTTTGTATTACCATAAACACATTAGATCATAATCGCATAATTACACTGTGCCACCTGGCACTGGACAGTATTTACAGGGGATTATATACACAGGACAGGGCCACATGGGCCACCGTCAGAAATAGCACTTAGTAGAAATAGCACTTCTAGAACATAGAATAATTGCAGCACAAAATAACACCTGCAGAACACAACCAGTAACCACTGGTAAAAGGTAGGTACACACTATGCAATCCTAACCACCTTAGGCATATATCCTGCCGGGAACCATTTACTCACTAGCATAAACTATACTAGGCAAAACAATCTCCTAAGCATAAAAATATAGTTAGAGGTACCACAGGCGTAAAGGCATTGCATATTATGCATAAACCACATTAGGCATCAGGTCATTACCAACATGAACACAAATACCATCACCTTGTGTAGAATTACATTAGATACTGACCCCCAGACCAACTTGGCCTCTCAGGGGCTCAAACGCCCTTTGTCCAAAATGTCAGGGCTGGGCTGCGCAGGCAGCCAAAGACTAATGCGCAAGGGTTTCTTTAGGGCCTAAACGATGCAGCTGCCCACTAAGTGCTGGGCAGCTGGGGAACTGACCCTGGGCACCAGCGTGCACCCTGGCTCTCCTCTGGGGCTCTAAATACCAAATGCGGCCACACACGACGTGGGAGCCACGTAGGCTCTAAGCACAAAATGCCCCCACGTACTGGTGGAGCCTCTCAGGCTCTAAATAAAGTGTTGCCCGCAATGTAGGAGCCACGGGGCTCGGTATTGCCAAGAAATGCCCCCGTAGGTGTAGGCGCCACGTGGGCTCTAAACAGAAATGACCCACTAAGCAGGGGAGCGACCCGCTGCCATCCGGGCCGCTCCTCACCTGAATCGGTGCCCCTGCCTCGAGGCGCCCGCACTCACCGGCCTCTGCTGGGGACTCCTCTTTGTCCCGACACTGCTCCTCTTCTCCCAGTCCGCTGGAGAGCTCCCGCTCCTCGGGGCTCTCCCTCCTGCACTCCTCAGCTGCACTACCGGGCTCTACCTCTCTCTTGGGAGCCCCGGGCGAGAGATGCCGGCTTCCTCTGGTCACGTCCGCTTCCTGTTTTCCCCCATTCACTTCTCGGTCGCTGCGGGCCCTCTGTCACTTCAGGTGGCTGCAAGCCGCAACACGGGGTAGGCTCCCGATTTCTATGCGCACAAATGCGGGGTAGGCATCCGCTAAGTACACAATGCAGGGTGGGCACCTGCCATGCCCATCAATCAAAACATGACACAGCAGAGATGCGGGTGGGCACCCGCGCCGAAAATCAGCAAAGGGGGATCCCCACGCCAGGGAATCCCTCAGGGCAGGGATCGCCGCTCCAGCGGAGCAAAAGCGCTATTTAGCGAGGGGAGCCAGCGCTTCACAGGCACTGGCAGGCAAAGGTCCAGAAGTCTTTTTAGGAAGCAGGGGGCAAAGGCTGGGCCCAGGGGCCAGCTCACAGGGCCCTCCAGGCAGGGAGGCAGTCCCCAGTCGAGGTCCTCCTGGCGCCCAGCAGCAGGCCCCCCTCAGGTTAGGATCATTTTTCATGGAGTCACAGCCCCTTTTTATACACATCTTTCTTTTGTCTGGTAGCACAGGGTTAAGGGAACTGGTTTTGGAGCACTTTGTTGTGCTAAGCCCCTCTCCCCATTCCCAGTGCAGGCTAGGGACATCAGTCGCACCACATGGGCCGTAGCCAGCATTGTGGAGTGAAGGCCCAGCCCTATTCAAGTCCCAGGTGCACTCCTCCTTCCCATCAACATGCAGATCTCTCCCTTCATCACCGGGGCAGACCCATCCTAACTCCTGGAGCCAGGCACACCAGCCAGCTCCAGCCAATCACAAGACAGACAGTCAATTCACATTTATTACACAGACATGCCAACTTCTAGAAGTGGCACTTCCACACCAGACACATTTAATCTCACAAGTTCGCACATACCAAACTCGCCCCTGCACTCCCCACACATCAGGAACTACCATGGACACATACAATCCCCATGCATTTGTTCGGGAGGGTATGCCAACCTCACAACATGCACTCAGAGTGCACACACACTTTACACTGGGACACAGTGTTAAAGTGCGCAGAAGCCAAAAACAACCAACACCAAGTCACATATAAAAGCAAAAAGTTTAGGGGTGAACCTGCCAAAACGGCCAAGTCCAACAACCCTCTCACACAACAGTGTGGTTATGACCCGGACTGGGCAGAGAATTTGGGGGATGCCAGTGGTTTGACATCTCACTTGACCTTGACATGCTGTCTCCTCCTTCCATGGCTACGGAGGAGGGAGCGAGTTACGCAGAGGTGTTGCGTAGGGCGGCCGAGGCCCTCCACCTCGAACTCCCAACAGTGGCCTTCAGGACTAACCTGACAGAGGTGCTTCAGCCAGCGGCAACCTATTCGGAGCCCTTGCTGTCTTTTAATGATGCACTTTTGGACGTTCTTTTGGGCACTTGGTCCAGGCTCAACACAGGGGCTCCTGTGGACAGGAACGTGGCCCGACGCCATAGCCCGGCTCCTGCGACCCCCTGTCTCTCCCAACACCCCACTCCTGAGAGCTTAGTTGTCCAAGGCTCTGCTTCCCAGAGCGCGTTCCCTTCCGCTCCTTCGGATAGGGAATCCAAGAAGCTGGAGCAGCTTGGCAAGAAGCTGTTTTCATCTGCCAGCTTAGGGCTGCGGTCAGTGAACAAAGCATGGCCCGTGGGCTTTTATTCCTACTCTGTGTGAGACAAGGTTGCGCAGGTGCTGCCCAACTGTCCGGAGGAGGCACAGACCGTACTCTCCTAAGCTATAGCAGCTGGGAGAGACGCAGCTTAGTTCACCATCTGTTGTGGGCTTGATACCACTGACTCATTGGGCAGGGCAATTTCCACGATGGTGGTGCTTTGGCACCACGCCCGGCTGAGAACTGGCTTCTCGGGGGATTTCCAGAACACTCTGATGGACATGCCTTTTAATGGCATTTGCCTTTTTGGCAGTAAAGTGCGTTGGAGCGCTTTAAGGACTTGCGGGCTACGGCCAAGTCCTTGGGCCTGTTGGCCACTCGGCCTCCTCTGCCTTCTGCTTTACGCTCCTTTTGTGGCAACGCAAGGGGTGCCCCACAACTTTCAATTCAGAGCCAACGGCCTGCGCAGCAACAACCTAAGTGCGGCCGTAGACGTGGGAACCGCTGAGGTGGTTCTGAGGGCCAATGGGCGGGTCAGTCCACCTCCACCCCCGCAGCATCCACTTCAAAGCCTTCCTAGTCCGACTTTCAGCCGCATCAAATGCCAGAGGGCAGCAGAATTCCCCATCATCTCCCCCACTGGGGCAACATCACCTTGGACAGGTGGGTGCTGCAAATAGTCCAAAGGGACTACTCCCTTCCCTTCAAGACTACCGCTCCAGACATGCCACCTCAGTACCACCGCATGTCGGGGGACCATCTTGCGCTTCTTCAGCTGGAAGTCACGGCCCTTTTGGCCAATGGGGCCATTGAGCGTGTTCCTGGGTCAGAGGTAGGTCGTGGTTGCTATTCCCACTACTTTCTGATCCCAAGAAGGACAAGGGCCTGCGTCCTATCTTGGACCTAAGGAACGTCAACCGCTTCCTCTGGAAGGAGAAGTTCAAGATGTTGACTCTAGCTCAGGTCTTGACTGCCCTTGACCCTGGAGATGGATGGTAGCATTGGACTTGCAGGACGCATATTTCCACATCCTCATCCTGCTGGCCCACTGGTGTTACCTGCAGTTCACGGTAGCCCACGAGCACTTTCAGTTTACTGTGCTCCCCTTTGGCCTTACCAGCGCCCCTCGGGTGTTCACGAAAGTGATGACGGTGGACGCAGCTCAGATGCGCCGATCAGGACTTCCAGTCTTCCCCTATCTCGTTGACTGGTTGTTTTAGACGGGCTCGCCCCAGGCAGTCGTCTCCCACCTCCAGACTATGGCCTACCTCCTGCATTTGCTGGGGTTCTCCATCAATGTGCCAAAGTTGCACCAGATTCCCTCTCAGAAGCTCCTCTTCATCATGGCAGTTCTGGACTCGGTGCAGTTTTGGGTTTATCCTCCCGAGCAGTGAGTCCGGGACATTCAGGCTATGATTCTAATCTTTCAGCCTCTATACCGGGTTTCGGTCAGGATTACCCTCCGGCTCCTGGGCCTGATGACCTCCTGCATCCTGCTAGTGGATCATGCCAGATGACATATGCGGGCCCTGCAGTGGGACCTGAAGTTCCAGTGGGCCCAGCATCAGGGCAAGCTGTCCAATCATGTCCAGATCTCGGAGGGCACTGTACGACAATTGTAGTGGTAGCTCATGAATCGCGATTGGGCCACTGGCAGATCCCTTTGCCTTCCCCAACTGGAACACACAGTTGTGATGGACGCGTCCCTTCTGGGATGGGGCAGCCACATGGAAGAGGTGGAGATCAGAGACCTCTTGTCTCCGGAGGAGCGCGGGTTCCACATCAACCTTCTGGAGCTTCGGGCGAACCGGCTTGTACTGAAGGCATTCCTTCCCTCTGTCCGGGGAAGAATAGTGCAGGTGTTCACGTACAACACCACTGCCATGTGGTACTGCTTAAACAGGGCAGGATAGGGTCATGGACCCTATGTCAGGAGGCTCTGCGCCTCTGGACAAGGCTGGAACAACGGGGCATTTTCCTGATGGTTCAACACCTGGCAGGTTCTCTGAACGCCAGGGCGGACAAACTCAGTCACAGGTGCATGATGGATAACGAATGGCATCTGAACTCGGTTGTGGTGCAAGATCTCTTTCAGCAGTGGGGAGAGCCTTGGTCAGATCTATTTGCCAACTAAGAGAACACGCAATGTCATCAGTTCTGTGCGTTGAAATTTCCAAGGCGGCACTCGCTAGGTGACGCTTTTCATCGCGAGTGGAGTTGAGGTCTACTATACTCCTTTCCGCCTATAACACTTCTACCCAGAGTGCTGAAGAAGATCAAGCGCAACCGGGCCCAAGTCATTCTTGTGGCTCTGGACTGGGCTCGAAGAGTATGGTAACCCGAGCTCGTCAGTATGGCTATCGATCCCCGATCCGATTGCCTCTTCAGGAAGATTTTCTGTCGCAGCAACAGGAGACGGCCCTTCACCCGAACCTGTCCAGTCTCCACATCCTTGTGTCGAGATTTAGCGGCGTCAGTTGACGTCTTTTCACCCGCCTCCCGAAGTTTGCGATGTAATCTTGGCAGCCAGGCGTCCCTCCACTAATACGGTATACGCCTGCAGGTTGAATACGTTTGTGGCATGGTGCACAGCAAATGCTTTGAATCCCCTTTCTGCCCCTCTTTCTGAGGTCCTTCTATTCCTCCTTTCTTTGGCCCAGCAGGGCTCTGCTCTGATCACTATCAAGGGCTATCTCTCGGCCATTTCAGCCTTTTTACGGCTTCCAGATCAGCCTTCCCTTTTTAAGTCCGCTGATAGTAGATTCTTAAAAGGCATTATGTGAGAAGTTAGTCTGGCATAGGTTGTTCACTATTCTAGTGGGCACCTTGCACCAGTCTAAACGATCCTTATTCTGAGTGATCAGCCTGTGGTGTCAGTTTGGATGGCCAGCCAGGGGTGGCATAATACATGCTGCAGCCCCTGGTAGACCTTGGATGCACCTATGCCCTGGGTACCTATGGTACACTATACAGGGGCTCACAAATGTGACCCAATTCCCAATTAGGTATGTACCTAAAGTACATGGTATCAATTTAGAGAGAGAACAGCGGCTGTGGGTCTGATTAGCTGGCCCACAGCCACACTAAAGTCGAAAAACCAGAGAATCACAGCAAAAAGTGGGGTTGACCATAGGAAGCAGCCCCTACTCTCCTACACATTACTGATCTTTTCCCTCCTGTTCCTTTCATAATGCCTCAGTGGGACTTGAACCTGGTTCTGACATATCTGATGTGGACTCCCTTTGAGCCACTTCACAACTATCCTCTTAGTCTTCTCACTTTAAAGACCGCTTTCCTGATGGCCATCACCTCTACCAGAAGAGTGAGTGAGCTCCGGGCTCTTTCTTTCTAAACCTCCTTTTCTCTCTGTCCATCTTGACAAAGTGGTTCTCAGGACTTGTGCATCGTTTCTGCCAAAGGTTGTCACTGCCTTTCACATCAGGTAGACCATCACTTTGCCCACCTTCTTTCCGCATTCCTCAAAAGAGGAAGAGAGGCTCCACCGCCTGGACCCAAAACGTGCGCTCTCCTTCTACGTGAACCGCCCATAACAGTTCCGGGTGGATGACCTGCTCTTTATTGGCAAAGTGGACGTGAAAAAAGGTCAGGCTTTGTACAAGCGGACCATCTCTCGGTGGGTCGTTCTGTGCATAAAGGCTTGTTATTCTTGGAAGTAGCCTCCTGTGGGACTGCGCCCCCATTCTACCAGAGCGACCTCAGCCACTACTGCTTTGGGACGGGGAGTTCCCTTGCATAACATCTGTCAGGCAGCTACGTGGGCCTCGCTGCACACTGCCTGGATAGCCAAGTCCGGAGAGACCGCTTCTTCAGTAGTTCTGTTCTCCAGGATTTTCTGGTGTGATTTTGTTTCGCAGACCCACCACAGGGGTTGGTATTGCTGGGGTTATCTATTCTAAGGTAAGGAATCTATCACTACCTGTTTCTTTCAGATGCACAAGTTACTTCCCTTCGGTAACGATATATCTGTAAGAAACATTAGTAGTGAAAGATTCCTTACCTCCCCACCCATCCTCCCCGTTCTGCGAACTGATTTCTAGGGTTAAGGTCATCCCTTTCAGGGCCCTAGTTTCAAGGTACCAGTGGTCAGTTTTTTAGCATGGCTCTGCGTTCCTGGTGAGGAAAGTCCTGTACAGAACTGACGTCAGCGCGCGCAGGCGTGTCTAACTAGATCCACCGACATCATCTCTGTGACAACGACGCATGCAGGGCTGCACGACGACGCCTACCGAGGCGCAAGGGTACTGCTGACGAAAACTTTCCGGAACCGGTCGGACGTCTGGGGGTCATTCTTTTAAGGAATCTATTACTACTAATGTTTCTTACAGATCTAACGTTACCGAAGGTAAGTAACTTGTGCAGCAGGTCCTACTTTCCTACATACATTACTTGCACTAATTTGAGCATGTGAAACCACAAAAGTCTATGCTGTTTGGAAGTGTCTCAGTCAGCGTTCATATGTAATCAGCACCCTTTCAAAGGAGCATTGGTTTGCACAATTTAATATATGAAATTCTGATCTTTGTGTTCCGATGTACACATTGCCCTTAGTATGTATTTGTTTTGAAAGTAACAGCTTACTGATCAGTAAAAATTATTTTCAGTTGGACATTTCTGCCTGTAGATTCCTCTCATTGGGAACGTTTCTTCTTTCTGCAGCAGCTCATATATACCTAACTGAGGGTGCTGGCTACATGACGACATCAGCAGCTGTACTCCTAGTAACACCACTAAAGGTATAAGGTGCTCAGCTAGCGTCCCAATGTCTGTGCTCTATTTTTTTGCACGTTGATCTGGAGCTTTATCATCTTTATTAGTGGCAGGAAATTTGAAACTTCAAAATGTCTCCACTTAAAAAATGGGACTTTAAGTCATGCATGGAGTCTGAGGATCAGGTGTTCATCGCTGATCCTTGCAAAATAATCCTTTGGTGCTTATGCTCGGACCATGATATGCATATGTGACACTCCTGTAAGATGCACCCCAAGGCTATTAAAGAGAGGGAGGAAAATCTCTTTATAGCCATGACAATGGAGGGTAGATGAAGATCTTGTTAACTTTTACGATCTCCTGTTTTTCCATCTTCAAAAACTTACAGAAAGAGAAGGCACGGAGAAAAATTAGATACACTGTTAAAAGGTTCTGTTCACTCCTTGGACTCTTCCTGTGAGCCAGAGTTTGTGGTAGTACTTGCAGACAGTACGCAGTTGGCGCCAACAGAGCTTAGTCCTGTTACTTTACCTGCTCTGCAGGATCAGATTCCATGGTCTAGTGCTCTTCGTCCCTACCTAGAGTTCTCTACTCTGGGTACAGATCCAGCATTCTTTTTGAACACCATGTTTGAATTTGTTGGAAAGTCCATGGCCCTCTCCGGAGCACCCTGGGGTCCTATGAGTTCATAGCTGATGGCGTTCTAACTCCCACCTATGAGTCTTCCACCAGCTCCATTTAGTCCATTTATGCCCCAGCCCTTGGGTCTTCCAATGCAACTGTTCCTCAACCGGCATTAGTCGACCCATCCACCACCTCCTATGGGGCACCGCATCTGACTTCCCCAGCATCTTTGATGCCAGTGTCTGCTCCAAACCCACCTTTGATTCTGATGTGGTGATTGCAAATCATCTTGGGTTTACATTTTTCTAACAGACCCCTTTAAGATTAACACTATCACCTTGAAGACCAAAGTGTCCTCTCTACAGAGTGATGTGCGTCATAGAGGAATCATGTGAATCTAGGCAAGTCATGCATGTCTGCTACAGGAAAGCTCTATGCCATATGTAGCTTTTATTCAGCTTCTTACTGTAAGTTGATCTTTTGCACCATACTACTCTTCTTGAATCTGGCCAGTTGTAGAACTTAAATCTAAGACTATTCAGGACCTGCAAGTGTGCCTCTTATACTTTCCCTCAATGGCTGCAAAGGAGAAGCATACCTGTCTCAAATTGGAATCTTCATACGCATCCTTTAAATCTCCTGAAGAGGCGTAAATGATTCAGGCCGAAAGACTTTGATTTTCTGTCAGAAATGTTCACAGCTTGAATCGCCAAAATATTTTTTATTTATTCGTGTTAAGCAAGAGATGGGCAGCTGAAAATAGATTTTCTGTCACTTTGTTTTTCTGTGCTTTGAAATCCCTCAGGGTGCAAAATGCACGCTAGAATCTTTACAAGGCCTGTGTATTTTCTGAAATAAATTCAAAATGAGAAGTTTTATACAGTAAAATATATTACCTTAGCTATGCCATTTGTAAGATAAATTGATCGATTGATTCAAAAAGATTATCAATCTTGTTCTTTGGCTATTTTACAAAAAAAGAGTAGTGATGCTTGTATTTCAGAGAGCTGTGTTTGCAATTACTTGTATTAAGCACTTTTTAGGTCTCGCGCCTAGCATTGCAGTGTGCAGCATTGCTCGTGCAGCGCGAGATCGTTAGTAAGTGAAAAACCGGGTTTTGAAAGCTGACCTAGGAATGTGCTTTTCCTTTTGTGGCCCGCTTTTGAGTGCGTCTTTTTATAAAAGACCAAAAAACACAGTTGATGGACAGAATGTAGAACAATGTCATACATTCACCCCAGTACAAGGATCTGGGCCTAAATCCATCGTTTTTTTGCACTCCACACCACCCTGGGTTAGACACTGGCTATATGCAAATCAGCTCTGGACTGTTCCCATGAGGCACAGGGTCAGAGCTGATTTTCATATAGCCAGTGTCTAACCCAGGGTGGTGTGGAGTGCAAAAAAACGATGGATTTAGGCCCAGATCCTTGTACTGGGGTGAATGTATGACATTGGTTCTACATTCTGTCCATCAACTGTGTTTTTTGCAATTTTCACCCCAAGTGTGCTGGGTATACTCAGACGTGAGTCCCAGGCTCTCCACACCACTGGAGTCCAGCTATCCAGGCTGAAGAAGGCTGATAGCCAGAAACCGGTCCTTTGATGCTTGATTCCGGTCTGGGAAAGACATGGCTTGGTAGTTCGGACTGGACTGTTCCCATAAGGCACTGGGTCAGAGCTGATTTGCATATAGCCAGTGTCTAACCCAGGGTGGTGTGGAGTGCAAAAAAACGATGGATTTAGGCCCAGATCCTTGTACTGGGGTGAATGTATGACATTGTTCTACATTCTGTCCAACTGTGTTTTTTTCAATTTTCACCCCGAGTGTGCTGGGTATACTCAGACGTGAGTCCCAGGCTCTCCACACCACTGGAGTCCAGCTATCCAGGCTGAAGAAGGCTGATAGCCAGAAACCGGTCCTTTGATGCTTGATTCCGGTCTGGGAAAGACATGGCTTGGTAGTTCGGACTGGACTGTTCCCATAAGGCACTGGGTCAGAGCTGATTTGCATATAGCCAGTGTCTAACCCAGGGTGGTGTGGAGTGCAAAAAAACGATGGATTTAGGCCCAGATCCTTGTACTGGGGTGAATGTATGACATTGTTCTACATTCTGTCCAACTGTGTTTTTTTCAATTTTCACCCCGAGTGTGCTGGGTATACTCAGACGTGAGTCCCAGGCTCTCCACACCACTGGAGTCAAGCTATCCAGGCTGAAGAAGGCTGATAGCCAGAAACCGGTCCTTGGATGCTTGATTCCGGTCTGGGAAAGACATGGCTTGGTAGTTCGGACTGGACTGTTCCCATGAGGCACAGGGTCAGAGCTGATTTGCATATAGCCAGTGTCAAACCCAGGGTGGTGTGGAGTGCAAAAAAACGATGGATTTAGGCCCAGATCCTTGTACTGGGGTGAATGTATGACATTGTTCCACATTCTGTCCATCAACTGTGTTTTTTGCAATTTTTATAAAAGACTGCACGCAATTGACCAATGGCGGGCGCATTGCTCCGCCCACGGCTTATTGGTGTCTGTTACGAGCACCAACCGTCATGTGCTTTCAATTATCGTGCCTAGACACGGGTGATATAATTGAAAGCACATGTCTATTGTTAGTCCTATCCAAAGTATAAGTATATTGCTATACTACATAAACATACTGTTTGATCAGCAATCAATTCTTCATCACTTTTGTCACTTATTTCCAGATTTTCAAAATCTTCCAAACAATGTAGATCCATTCAGGGCCTTTGTACTTATTCAGTTTCTTTAGTTGTGGACTTCTTCTCTTGGTTGTACTACTGGTGGATCAGTTTGACTTTTTACTTCATCTATTTGTTCTGGTTCTTCGTTAATTCTCTTTAATCGCAGTCTCAATTTCTTGACATAAGTAGGCCATTTGTCTCCTTTTCTAAGTCTTTTAACTGGCACTGTGCTTTGGCCCTCTTCAAATGTTCTTTTATTTTCGTTCAGTTGTGGCACATCAATTTCAATGGTGTCTTCTGTTTCCCCCTCTATCTGACAAGGTCCAGGTCTTATTTCTGTTTCTTCTGCCTGGTCACTAATCTGGCCTTGTTCAGGTATTTGCTGATTTTGATTTTTGCTTGTTTCACCTTTTTTGTCCTGAACACAGTTGTCTATTCCTGGGTGGTCCTGCTCAAGCTCTTCGAACCCTTGATTTTCTTCTGCTTGAGTTTTCGCCTTTATTTCTATCTGTCCCTTGTCAGTTTCAGGAGTTCTCGGTGGAGTGTCGATTATTTGATCTTTCCCTATCTGATCCTCCTCAGAATCACTTTTGACATGGATTTCTATGATCGGAGTATCTTTTTCTACACCTGTCTCATCCTCACTATTACTCTGTCTGTCTAGATAGGCTTGAATTCTTGTCCGCACATATTCTGCAGGTATGTCGATTACTGGAATCTAATCATCTTGACTGGTGCTCGGCTGTTCCTCTTCAGCTACCTCAGGATCGATCTCTTGTGACCCTTCAGCTGCACAACCTTCAGCCTCAGTTTCATCAAATTCCGTCATCTTCTTCGTGTGACTGGCATGGATCCAGTGTGGAACTCCTGCACATTTTACAGCTGTGGTGGTAACTAGAATCACTTGACGTGGTTTACCCCACCTGGGTGCAAGACAAGATTTTCGAGTATGTTTCTTTATGACTACCCAGTCACCTGGGTTCAGGTCATGCACTAGAGTTGCTGGTCTGCCATCAGCGTCTTCCCCAACCTGGCGAGAGATAGAACGCACTTGGTCAGCAAGTTCTTTGCAGTATTCCAGTACTAAATCATAAGATATGCTTAGCAGTTTGTGTCCTGGCACCCATGCTTGCCGCATTGCTCTTCCCATCTGTATTTCATGGGGACTCAAACCTGTGTTCCGGTCTGGAATACTTCTAAGTCCCATCAGAACAAGTGGCAAAGCATCTGGCCACTCGAATCGAGTTGACTCATACATCTTTCCCAATCTGGACTTAATAGTGCCATTCAATTGTTCTACTACTCCAGAAGCCTCTGGGTGATATGCACAGTGCAGTTTTTGCTTAATTTTGAATGCTTCACAAATCAGACCTATTATTTCACTATTAAAATGTTTTCCTCTGTCTGATTCAATTGTTACTGGAAAACCGAAACGGGGTATCAGCTCTCTAAGTAGGAGTTTGGCTACAGTGATGCTATTGTTCCTGCGTGTGGTGTAAGCTTCTACCCATTTTGAAAACAGGCAGACAATGACAAGTACATATTTTAGTCCTCGACAAGGGGGTAACTGAATGAAATTAATCTGCAAACGTATAAAGGGACCCTCTGCCTTCCCAATCTTTCCTGGTAACACCACTGTTTTCTTTCCTGGATTTATTTGTTGACAAACCAAACACCTCTGGCAGAGTACCTCTGCTATGTTCCTGAATTTCGTATTAAACCATGATTGTCTGAACAGACGTATCATAGCATCCCTTCCTAGAGGAGAATCTCCGTGAATCAGCCTAGCCATAGGAGCAAGCAGACAGTTGGGTAACACTGGCATTTCATCAAGGTACACAATGACACCATCCTCATCCCTTCTCCAACAACCTAGCTTCCTCCATTCTTCCCTTTCTTTTGGTTCTGCTGCATTCTGCAAATCTCTCACTTCTCCCCACGTATCCACACCATCTAGCAACATAAGTTGGCAGCTGTTTTCGGCCACCTCAACTTTCTTGTTAACAGCCATTTTATATTTTGCACTATGTTGGGCTAACTGGTCAGCATATCGATTGCCAGCTGTCACTTTGTCGATGCCAAATTTGTGAGTAGCACACTTGACCACAGCCACTTCTTTTGGCAACTGGATTGCCTCCAGTAAATCTTTCACAGCGCCGGGATGCCCAAGGGTAGCTGCGCGCTATATAAGATTTTAAATAATAATAATAATAATACATATTGACCATTTTTGATTGGAGTACCTGAAGAAGTCAGAAACTCCCTTTGCATCCAAAATTGGCCATAGTCCTGCACAATCCCGTAACCATATTGGCTGTCAGTGTATATGGTTACTTTCCAACTTTCCCAAATTTACAAGCCTTTGCCAGGGCAACCAATTTGGCTACTTGTGCAGACTTGACTCCAGGTAAATGGGTTGCTTCCACTGGACCTCCCAAAGTACATACCATGTTAGCAGCGCTTAGGCCTCCTTCCTCGTGTCTCATGCATGAGCCATCTACAAATAGCTCTTCATCTGAATCAAATAAAGGCTCTTCTCTTATGTCTGGACGTGGTTTTTTATTATATTCAGTCAGGTCAATGCAGTCATGCTCGGTATCTTCTTTCAATTCTGCAATATGTGAATTAGGCAACAGGGTAGCTGAGTTCAGAATATTACACCTAGCAATGGTTACATTTCCTGCACCTACAAGAATTCTCTCGTACTTAGTCAGCCGGCTAGGTGTGAGATATTGAGTCTTAGTTCTTGTTAGCAAAATTACAACTGCATGTGGAACATACACAGTTACAGGATTTCCCATGATGATAGACTCACTCTGCTCAAGGCTCATGCAAGTTGCAGCTACTGCTTTTAGACATCCAGGCAATGCGGCTGCCACTGGGTCTAACGTGGAAGAAAAAAATGCCACAGGGCGTCGCACTAGTCCATGAATCTGGGTCAGGACTGAAAGTGCACAATTATCTTGTGTGTCACAGAATAGTGCAAAATCTATTGAATAGTCAGGTATTCCCAATGCTGGAGCTGCACACAGGCATTCTCTTAATTTTACAAAAGCAGTCATGCTTTCGTCATCCCACTCTAGTGGGTCCTTTGCTCTCTTCTTTGTCATTTGTATCAATGGCTTTGCTAGGACTGCAAATCCCACAATCCATTGCCTGCAGTATCCTACAACTCCAAGAAACATTCTGATTTCTTTTGGGGTCTGAGGCAAGTCCATGTTTCTAATGATTCTGATTCTTTCTGAGGTAACTTTCCTGACACCTTTTTCTATCTGGTGCCCCAGATATTTTACTGACGCGGCACAAAATTTTAATTTCTCTGGTGACACTTTATGTCCTCCTTCACCTAAATGATTCAGTTATGCAATGGTATCGACAACACAGTCATTCCGAGTTCTAGATGCCACCAGTAGGTCATCTATATACTGAACCAAGACTGACTGTCCAGGCAGCACCAAAGACTCAAGGGACTTTTTCAAAATCTGATTAAAAATCGAGGGGCTCTCTGTGTACCCCTGAGGGACACGATTCCAGACATAGACATGACTGTCGAATTCAAATGAGAAAAGAAAGTTGCTATCTGGGTGTAATGGAATCGAGAAACATGCGTGACATAGGTCAATAACAGTAAACCATCCAGCTTCCCACAGTATCTGATACAGAATCACTGCAGGATTTGGCACGACTGGACAACAAGGAACAACAATCTTATTAACCTTTCAAAGGTCTTGTACAACCCTGTACTTACCACTCTGTTTCTTTATACCAATTATGAGAGAGTTACATGGACTGCTCATTACTTCCTGCAAAATGCCTGCTTCAACCAAACGCTTTATTTCTACTGCAACACCTGCCTTTATTTCTGCACTCATTTTATACTGTCGAGTATTTGGGTAAACTGCATCCTCTTTTATGGTCACTTTTATTGGGTCAACATTGGCCATTAGTCCTACATCCTTTCCAGTGAAGTCCCATACCTCTGATTTTACCGTCTGTTGCAGTTCTTCTGGTAAGTCTTTTATTGTCATTCTTTTAATTTCTGTGTCTGGTCTTGCTAACATTAATTTGTAAATTCCATCTTCATCTGCGGTTTGAATTTCGACACCATTTGGAGTGCAAAAGATGGTGCAGTTCATTTTGCACAACAAACCTCGTCCCAGCAGGTTTACAGGACTTGAATCACAAACAACAAATCTATGCATTTCTTTAAAGTTACCTATCCTTACTTCCAGAGGCTCTGTGACTGGGGTACTAATTTGTTTATTAGAAACGCCCACTACTTGGATTGCTTCTCCCGAGAGGGGTAGGTTTGGAAGGTCTGCAGTTCTCACAGTAGAACGGGTAGCACCAGTGTCCAACAGAAAGGTGACATAATTACCTTCAACCTTTCCTTAAATGTATGGCCCTGACTGGTCTAGTGGCAAGGAGGTGCCAAGCACGCACTCCTCGTCCTCCCAGCTCAGGCACCGTCAGTAAGGTTCTTCACAAAGTAATGTGTTGTTGAGAAGAAATTTTGAAGGTGCTGCATCTCTTTTTTTCCCTTCCTTCCCAATTCGTGGTATCTACACTCTGTTGTGCTTTGCTCCTGTAATTTGGCATAGGTGCTGGGGGTAACTAATTTTGTGTTACCTGCTGCTGGGTCTTCCGTGGGACCTCATTCTGCGTCTGTGGATTTAAATCATTATTTTGCGCATTACCATTCTGCACAGCCTTACCGTCTTCTTTCCAGTGCCCCAACTTGCCACATCCGTGACAGGGGAATTTCTTCTTGGCATCCTCCCTATTGAATTTTCCTCTGGGCCTTCCACCACTTATTTCACCTTTACTCTGGTTGGTAGTCATCTGCTTTAACTGTTGTTCTTGTTGCTCTGCTAATATTTACTTGTGCCCACATGACCTTTTCTTTTAATTCTTTCCGTTTATTTTCTAGCTCATCTTCACATATTTAAGAACGTCATCTATGGGCTTTGTCTGCCAACAAATTTTCTTTTATTTAATCCATTGTGAAATTTCTTGTCTTAATTCTAACACAAATCGATAAATAAAATGCCATATCTTTCATGTCAATGTTGTCCAACCCGCTGTATTGTTTAAATGTTTGTAATAACCGTTCATAATATGAATGCACTGACTCATCTTTATTTTGAGTAGTTCTATCTATTTTCATCCAGTCTGTTTCTTTTGCCGGCACCTTTCCTTTGAGATAAAGTATTTCCTGATTATATTTTTTCATTACATCTTCGGAAGGTGCTCCCGTCTTTGGGTCTCTAGGGTATTCATCATTAGGCCAATCAACAGCAATTTTGCATTCTGTCCATAAATCTACTGGAACTACAATGTCAAATAATCCATCTAAATCTTTCAAAAGGCATTTTGAAACTTTTACAAATATCTCGACTTGTCTGTTCCATTCTACAGGCTTCTCACGAAGTTTCGGGAAATCATTCGTAAATGACAAAATATCCTGTCTGGACCATGGAACATACACATAGCCTCCACCTAGAACCTCTCGCATGGGGTATAATTTCTCCACCGTTTCTGCTTCCTTTAAAACATATTCTGAAGTCATTTGTTTTGATCGAACCTCTTCCTTTTTCTTTGCCCACCTGGCTTTCAACTTTTCTAGTTCTCCCCATTTCTGCAACAGTGCTAGTAGCTCCCTTATTTACACCGTTCTCCCTGACACATTCATATTTTCTAAATCTTTGTCAGAGAATTATGCTCGATATGGTTTCTGCAGTACTTTAGTTTTACCAATGTCAATTCCCATGCTAGCTGCGGTATCCATTAGTTTCTCATGATACACCCTTGCATTTCGAGTAATGCTTTTACAAATTAATAGTAATTTATCTTCACTAAGAGTATGTAACCTGTCCAGTCCCACATTCCCAGCCATCAATTCTTCCAATTCGATTCTTAATATATATATATCTAGTGGCTTTGGCTGTTTCTTAGGTTTCTCTATTTCTCGTGTCCATCTGTCTATTTCTTCTGGAGTCACTACAGTGGCACTTCTCATTCCTGAAGATGTCTCCACCTGTACTTCTCTCAAATTTAAAGGAGTGGTTTTCCTCATTGAACTCCCTTCTGGTTCTCTTATTGGTAAGTCTATTAAAGAGATTACTGACTCACATTCACTTGCCTTATCATCTATTATCAGTGGTTCTTTTCTTGGCTGTACTACTGATGTAGTTAAAACCGGTGCTTTTGGACTAGCTTGTTCATCTCCGTACAAGGGAACAACTGGGCCAATAGTTACTGGAATTGTCAAAGCCTCTGGACTTGTGTGTAATTGGGAGATTTTCTGAATTAATTCACTTCTCTGCTTATTTAAACCTTCTCTTTTTTGTAATACCCTTTCGATTGAGGTCTCATGTACTATTTGGGGAATTAAAGGAGGTTTTCAAAACGGGCCATTCGGATTTACCGTACTGGGTTCCTCATTATAAGGCGGTTTTAAAAACGGGGCATTTGGACTCACTGTACTCGGTCCCTCATTATAAGGTGGTGGGTTTTTCATCAGTAAATCCTCCAGATAATCATCTGAATCACCACTAGTCATTAAATGTTTGGTTTTCTCAGCCCTTTTACTTCCTGTGGGCTCCCCTAAAGTTAATACTGGATATAGCCCTTCCACTAACATGCTCTGTCTCCATTGTTTCATTTGTTTATCTTTTGAGTCCCTTTGAACTTTAGGGTAGAATTTACTCAATCCTTTGACCATTCTAGGTCTGTCTCGCTCAAAAGCCTCAATTTCCCATTCTTCTAGTGCCTCATATTGCGTTAATCTAGGTCTAGGATGTAATTCATTCATTCGAGTCCTTAAATTAAACCGAATTCTTCCATTAAATGTGCCTTCTAAGGGAAATGCCAAAGTTCCATCATGTTTAGTGTATTCCACCCAGTTCTCTAACCATACACAAGTATTGTAACCCCTATCAAACATAAATGATGCAGGAGTATTCGGCGGTGGAATAATGACCCCTTCTCTAGTTTTAATGGGCTTATCTTTTTTAAAATAGTTCTTAACTCTGTCGACAAGTGACATTTTTCTCTTGCTTCCGTACATGTTGTAAGGTCGGCCTCTTATCATCTGTTCCCTAGCAAACCCTAAGTATCTTCGATAAGGTAGAGTTTCTGGATTAGTTGGACCCCCACATATAATTTGTAAAAATTCAAATCGTACAACAATACTTATTTCTGTTTACTAAATGCTTGCAATACTCGTGCCTCTTTTATTGACCAATCAACAATGCGGTCTCAAATAATTTCAACCAATGGGTGCGCGGCTTTTCTCGTGAGATGAGTTCCCACGTTCCTGCGCTCACCTCTCCTTTACAATACTATCTCAGTTACACGCCCGCCGTCTTGACCAATACCAGCGCGACTCTGAGTGACGTCAGCGCAGCTCCGCAACTGACTCTCTCCTTCACAAGGTAATGCGAAAACTAAATTCTTTATTTTAAAGTGCAGTTTTTTTTTAGTATTCAACAACGTGAAAACATTCGCCACTGTACACGAGTGACTAGAAAGGAAAGATATATTTCACTGCAAATAAATCCCTTCCGTTTACTTTTCATATACTACGAGTAGATCCCTTCCACCTACCCTTCACACAAGCATTAGAGAACCTGCTACTCCTTCAGACTTTATCCACTCTGGGATATATACTAAGACCAAAGTTTCACCAGCGAACCCCTTTGCTATCAATCGAGCTCAGACGAACCTGCTACTCCTTCCGTGCGACCCTTACTAGGTGATATCACGACAAAAGTTTTGCTAGCGAACTCTTTGCTATCATTTATTCATACATTCATACAGAAAACCCTAAATAGTGCTTCCGGTTCTGCCCAACCATGCACTAACTTCCTGCGGGTAACTAATCCCTAACCTTTCCTCTGCTACCAATGTAATATACTGATAGAGCGCGCAGGTCACCAGAGTATAAATTTACCATACTCACCTGGGCCCATAATTCAATTATAATACGTTTTATTCAATCAGGTATCCTCCGCTCTACTACCAGTCTATTTTATTCACACTAGGTCCTATACCATTGATTTACCAATCCGTGTCACTGATACCTGTAACCTCTTGGATCAGGGAGTTAGATTAAATAAAAGGCAGTCTATATCACAATAACATTTGCTCGCATATAATAACCACAGAAGTTTTAAATGCTTTATCTAATCATCATCAAAAGTCATGAGCCATAGATTGAAAGTAATTAAACCATCAATAACCAAGAAAAGAAACCGTGTATAACTATGTAACAGCCCTGATATAGAGTCATCTCTTCCTACCAATTACGCTATTATGCGAAGAGATAGAACTCAAAGAGTAGGAGGGGGTATTGCCGTCATTTTTAAAAATTATTAAAAATGTAGCTTTGAGCCTGTGAGCATCCCTGATTGTGAAGCAGCTGCTTTTAAATTATCACTGACCCCAAATTTTACCTTCTCTGGTATATTAATCTACCGGCCCCCAGGCAACCCTACACAGTGGGCGACCACCTTAGCTAGCTATGTCACCCCACTTCATTTGAGCTCCAATAATTTTACCCTAATAGGAGATTTTAATATGCATTTAGACCTTATGAATACCACCTGTGCAAACCTAATAGATGATCTGGCAGCCTTGAACATGAACTTGAACAGCGCCTTTAGACCCATTCGGGTGAGTAGCGCGCTATACAAATCTGCTGATTGATTGAACATAAGGCTTCTAAACTCTGGCCCCACTCATCAAGCAGGTCACCTATTGGACCCTATCTTTTCAAGTTTATCTGAATTAGTAGGTTACCCTGCAATCCCTGTATGCTGGTCAGACCACTTTCTAGTTAAAGTCACTCTTAAATTACCAGCAACCTCAGCTTCTCCTCCCATTTTACAGAATACCTCGCGGAAAAATTGGAAAAAATTAGATCTTCCGGCTTTTAATAAAGCTCTTGTTGACAACCCACTGTCATATGACCTTAAAATGGAAAATGTAGCCAATGCCACGCATATTTGGCTCTCTGAAGCAGTTGATTTATGTCTTCCCACACCACAGATACCTTTTAAAAATCATCGGCCCCCAGCCCCTTGGTTTAATGATGTACTGAAAACCGATAAATCAAAGTGTAAAGCACTAGAAAGACAATGGCGCAAAACGTTCTCATCAGAGAAGAAAGCCATTTACACCATAGCTAGAAACCATTACCACACTTCCTGCATAAAGACTAAAGCTTCATATGTTTCTAAAACCATTACTGAAGCTACCAACCGTTCAAAAACACTGTTTAATATGGTGAAAGAACTGGCAGGATCCCATACAGTCGCCACTCCTAGACCCTTAAATGAAGTACAGTGTGATAATCTTGCTAAATTCTTCATATGGAAGATTGATAATTTAATCTTGGAAATGAATAACTTAAACCCTGACACCACTAGCCAGGAAGAAACTGTTATGGTCCTCACCCCTAAGGAGACTTTGTATTGCTGGCCTCCCATGTCAATGGAAAAATGTAAGCACATTCTCAACAGCATTAAATCAGGTTCTCCTATGGACCCTGTCCCCATTAACATTCTTAAACTTCTGGAATCTACTCATCTGCTGGTGATTCTTGACACACCTAATACTTCCTTTATACAATCAACTATGCCCACCCTTTGGAAACACGCAATGGTGACTCCGCTATTAAAGAAACCTTTGGCTGACCCCGAAACGCTATCAAATTATAGACCCATTTCTCTTCTACCAGTGTTCTCGAAAATTTTGGAAATACATGTCCATTCTCACCTCACTCATTTTACAGAAACTAACAGCTCCCTCCACCCCTCACAGTCGGGTTTCCGGACCGGCTATTCTACGGAAACAGCATTATTGGGGGTCACGGAAAAAATACGTAAACTTCTGGACGATGGCCAAACAGTTGCCCTCATCCTATTAGACTTAAGTGCGGCCTTTGATACCATCGCGCACAAAAAGCTGTTAATTACGTTGGAAAAAACAGGTGTACGTGGGGCAGCCCTGAAATGGATCGGTTCTTTTCTAGAAAACCGTACTTTTCAAATTACATCAGCCACAGCGAGTTCCAAATCCTTTGCTTCACCTCATGGGGTGCCTCAGGACTCAATCCTCAGCCCATTGCTGTTTAATTTGTATGTGAGGCCTCTAGCAGATATAGCAGATATAGCAGACCAAGTGGGCCTTGTTCTCATGACTTACGCTGATGACTCTCAAATCATCTTTTCCTTATATGATTCCAGCAAATCAGCCTCCTCCCCTCTTAAACAGGGCCTTATTGATATCTCCAACTGGATGACCTCTAACCAGTTAAAGCTAAACTGAGATAAGACAAAGATCTCTGGGAGTCCTCCCATTGGCCTGTGCAAATGGGTAATCTTCCTGTCCCTACCAGCCACGTCCGCAACCTAGGCGTCTTTGTGGAAAGCACCCCGTCTATGAAACAACAAGCAGGAAAAGTAGCTGCTCTGTTTCATCATCCTCAAATGGCTTAGGAAAATCCTTTTGATGTTGCCTGCTTCTTCCCAAAAGACCGTAGTCAATGCTTTGATCACATCTCGGCTTGACTACGGAAACATACTATATCTTGGGGCAAATAAGGCCGTGATACATAGATTCAATATAGAAAAATCAATAGTGAAAATCAATCAACAGTGTACAAGTGGACAAGACATAGATTATGTCCCCCTGAATCTCCACTTGATCGTTTAGTCGACTAACTATCCCGTGAGACTACGCCACGCCGGACAGAGTTTTGCTATAGACCAAAACCTTTACAACTGATGCGGACTAAGCACGCCATATCACTTTTTTACGAGAGCAAGCCGTACTACAAAAGGATCATTTGAAATTGGAAGTCTCACACGAACCACACGGTCGGTGACGATCAAGTGGAGATTCAGGGGGTCATATTTCACAAAAGATTGAAGGTCTTGAGGATGGCCTTGAGGATTTTACAATTATAAGGCCGAAACGTCAACATATTAGTCCACATCTTTTTCTTAGATTAACTCGGTACAGCGATATCTTTGTGTATAACCAGCAAGACTCGTTGTTACTCATTTAAAAAGAGTGGATTACAACACAAGTGGATTTCAAGAACAACTAATCTATGTCTTGTCCACTTGTACACTGTTGATTCATTTTCACTGTTTTTAAATTTTTTTACCCTTAATGATGAAAACTTTACATAAAGTGACATTTACATAAAATCTATTTCCCGTGTAGCTTTTTCTTATGTGAATCCTTACCACTGTGTTTAAATTGAAAGTGACAAATTTGATGAATAACGGGTTTTAATTGAATTAAGTTGGTCCAAAGTTTTCACAGTATAGATTGATCAACCTCCTGTTACTTAAATATTCATAAAAGAATTCCCTTGTTGGCAATTTTTTCTATATTGAATTTTAGCCAAAGCTCGCAAGGGTATATTGGGTCACCCACCTTTAACAAAACTGTGATACATAGATTGCAGCTTATCCAAAACTCTGCTGCCAGGCTACTCTGCAAGGTGCCAAAAACTTCCTGCATTTCATGCCATCTTCGAGATCTACACTGGCTCAGGGTAGAAAATCGGATAAACTTTAAAGCCCTAAACTATATGTTTAGGATAAAAGCTGATATCATGTGCAAGGGTAAAAGCCCAGGCAAAATTGAAAACACAATGTCTGACACAAATATGCAGAGAGGTAGACACACCATAAGGAGAAAAAGACTCCAGGAAAATTATTATATGATAACATAGAAAATGTAATTACATTTATAAAAATTGATATGAACATATTCAATAATACACATGATTTAAAAAAAGGATGAAAATTTGTTTTCTTAAAAAGACAGATCTACAATATAGAGATTGTACATTAATCACGGAATTGTTGACACATTGATAATTCCCGAAATTAATTGAAGCTGCTGATTCCTGTCTACGCGTTTCGACACATCCTTTGTGTCTTCCTCAGGACAAATTCAGCAAGATTCTAAAGTTTAAACAACAAAGAAGAGTCAAAATATCTCCTTATGCCAGTCAGGATAAGTTCCTCATTATTAAATACAGTGGTGTTACCATCTGTTGTCAGACACATAAAAATAAAACATGATACATCGCTAGGGAGAGGTACACAGACAAATATTTTCCTATATATAGATTTTCAAATGTACAGCTAGAACAGTCATTTCTAAAGCTGAATGTCATATGTTTACTACATTATTTTAGAAGCCAAGGAGTGAAAAGAGAAAAAAGAGAAAAAGAAAAAAGCTTAGAAGAAAAAGAAGGCACGAAAGAAGAGGGAAAAGAAAGGGCAGGAGAAAAATGGAAGGAAGGGCTGAAAGGGAAGGGGGGAAATGGAGGGGGGGTTTGGGTAGGGGGAAAAAAAGGGGGGGGGGGTTTGAGCGGGAGGATTTGAAAGGGATGGAAAGAGAGGGGAACAAAGAAAAGAGGGACGAAAAAGGGGGAAAAGGGTAGGTTTTTAGAGGCAAAGAAAATATCAGAAGGAAAAAGGAAAAGAGGTTTAGACTCCTGCCGTTCTTTTTACTTTGTTTTAAATTTATAAAAGAAAAAAGTTGGATATCGGAATGACAACAGTGCACAATAGTATAACCTATGGAAGGCACATGGAGGGTACTTCAAAGTAGCCTGGTTTTGTTGGCAATTTCTCAAAAATGTAAGGGAAGCCTATCTTTTTTGAAGGTTTTGAACAGAAAGGATATATATCTTTAAAATCAAGTCTATAATTCATTTTGGGCCTATAGTTCTTACCTTTAGAACTTTACAGAGAAAGAAATGTTTCTGAAGTTAAAACGGCGTAGAGATGTGGACTTCGTTTTGAACACTATAGAGAGATGGATAACATATAATAGATCGAAATTAGTCAGATTGAAAACAAAAAATAATTTTGGTCTCTCCCTCATAGTTCAAAAATTAGCATTTAATATTCAGCTTATACCTTTCATGCGCGGAGTCTGAACAGACCAAATTGTTTTTTCAATGCCGTGAATTATGCTTGTTCTTTAAAATTTAAAACCATTTCTTGTTTTCAAGGTGCTGGAAAGAGAATAATGCACTTTATGAAACGGACTTCCTAGTTTAATTGACATTGCTAAATCACACTGAATGAGCCGTTTACATGGTGTTAAAAAGAGGTTGTTACCTGCACTCGTGTGCTGCACGTTAAGTCACAACAGCCAGTTGAGAAACGGCTACAGGCCCCGATGGAGACAAGTCGAGCGCAGGCCTGCTTTTTCTATCCCTGGTTTAAAGGGGACATTGGGCAGGTATTATTTTAAAGCTAATGGTATGCACTCTCAGCGCGTGGAGATATAAACAAACAAGGCTTGCCGTTACCTTTTTAAAAACGCCTTTTCAGTGAATCCTTTATTCTTTAACGTAGGATTTTACATATGTTCGATGGCGTAGTCAATACTTAGTATCCAGAAAAGCGTTCTTTCTGACCTAACAGACAGGATAATTGAAACGACAAGCGTTAAAATAGTGCCGCTTATACGGTTTAAGACCTTACATCAGAGATGAATGTTGGCTCGACCGTAGCGTACGTACCTTCCTGGGACTGGATTATTCCACGGTGTCTCGGGGGCCTGGTTCGTATTTCCTGAAAGATTTGCATGTTTGAGGCAAAGGCGTTTTTATACGTACGTCGCCTCCTGTATTGTTTGCAGGTGTGTGCTCTCTCTCTCTTAAAGGGCTAGATGCTTATATATCGCGGAGAATACATTGTCCATAGAAACGCGCCTGACGACAAATAGTGAAAAAAATATTTCTGCTCTCCAATATTATTGGTGTGACTAGAAGGTATAGAAGGGGTCTAAATGTCTCATTTAACTATTTTAACTATTTTAATTTATAACCAGCCTAATTGATGTCACAAAAATATGACCACAGAAATAAGTAGTAAACTGATAGTAAGTCAGTGCACACTCATATTCAAAACCAGATTAGGTTATTGCATTTTCCCAAGGGAGCTCATTATTTAGGCCCCGTGTGAAAGTGCCTAGAGAAAAAATCCAAAAGACTTATTTCTTTTTTCTGATTTTCTCTCCTCCCTTATCATTCGGAATTTGGATTTTTTCTAAAATCCTCCATTTCACATCTGACGGGGAATGTTTGTGTTCTGCAAAATGTTTTACCAGTGGGGCTGTGTATTTCAAGGTCTTGATTGCTGACCTATGTTCAGTCATTCTTGTTTTAATCGCACGTGAGGTTTCCCCTACATAGCCCAAATTGCAGGGGCTTACAATAAGGTACACCACATTTCGTGTATTACAGGTCCAAAGTTCTTTTGCTTGTATGGTACAACTGTTGAATGTTATGGTCTCACCGGTGATAATCTAATCACAGGATTGGCAAGAACCACAGCGAGATGTGCCTTTCACTCCAGTCGTTCCATCAATAGATTTCAGTATAAATGATGGATTACTTGTGGGCTTATTGAAACGTGACCTCACTATAAAGTCCTTCAAATCTTTATTTCGGGGATGTGCGAACATAGGTTTAGCCAGTTTATTGTGGGTCTGATTCACATTTAGAAGGTGCCAATTAGAGTTGATTATCTGCCTAACAGTAGCATCCACGGTTAAATGTTTGGTTATGCAGACAAGTTTCGGGTCCTGTTTTTGTCTATGTGCATTAAGGAGGGAGTCCCGATCGTAGAAACGTGCCCTTTTATAAGCTTCTCTGATAAGACGATGGGGGTAACCTCGTTCTGTAAATTTTTGTTACATCTTTATAGACTGGGAGTCCTAGTCCTTCAGATTCGTACAATTCCTCCTCACCCTGAGGAACTGTGAGAATGGAATACTATCCTTTTGACACCTGGGGTGATAGCTTTTGAAATGCAGCAAAGTATTTCTTGCTGAAGGTTTTGTATATAAATCAACCTCTAGATGACCCTCATTCTGCCTGATGTAAATGTCAAGGAATTCCACTTGACGCGAGTTCATATGGGCGGTAAACCGAAGATTCTCATCGGTCAAGTTGAGCCATTCCAAGAATTCCTTCAGTCTGTTCCCCATCGGTCCACACAAAAGAAGTCCTTACCACTGTGTTTAAATTGAAACTGACAAATTTGATGAATAACGGGTTTTAATTGAATTAAGTTGGTCCAAAGTTTTCACAGTATAGATTGATCAACCTCCTGTTACTTAAATATTCATAAAAGAATTCCCTTGTTGGCAATTTTTTCTATATAGAATTTTAGACCAAGCTCGCAAGGGTATATTGGGTCACCCACCTTTAACAAAACTGTGATACATAGATTGCAGCTTATCCAAAACTCTGCCGCCAGGCTACTCTGCAAGGTGCCAAAAACTTCCTGCATTTCAGGCCGTCTTCGAGATCTACACTGGTTTAGTGTAGAAAATCGGATAAAATGTAAAGCCCTAAACTATATGTTTATGATAAAAGCTGATACTGCCTCTAAATATCTAAAAGCTTTGGCGCACCCCTATGTACCCACTCACGACCTACGATCCCAAACTGCGGCTAATTTCTGTGTACCCAGGTTTAAACTTTCTAGAATAGGAGGGAGATCTTTCTCCTATCTTGGTCCATTCATCTGGAACACTTTTCCTACTTTCATTCGAATAGAAGAAAACCACTCTTGTTTCCGAAAACAGGTTAAAACCTGGTTGTTTAATCAATAGCATCTGCAATAGGGTCTGTTTAGGTTAAATACACTGTCCTGGCGAAGGGAAACCCTTTTTGGGTAGCTGCGCGCCTTACAAGCTTAACAAATAAATAATTAAATAAATAGTATGCCAATCATTTAGCAGAAGAATAACGGAGAATAGGAATAAAGAATAAATCTACTTTTTAAGCCAACTTGCACAATTTTCAAAGGGTGGGTGAAGAATAAGGAACATGCTGAAATAACAGCTTTCGCAATTATCAAGTTTAGAAAAAGGAACACAATATGCAATAACAAAACAAAATTTTGCTTATAACTAAAAAGAAGGTGAGAAATGGAACACACTAATGATAAAATAATCATGTTTAATTTCTTAAAGGGAGGGTAAAGAAAGGGAACATTTATGCAGTCATGGAAAAATGTTTAGCGTTTCAACTAAAGGAGGGCAAGAAATGGAACATACTATTAACAGCAAAACACGAATTTACCATTTACCAAGGGAAGGGTAAGAAAAGGAACATATGTAATCAAAGCTTTAGCACAATACGGGGGGGTAAAGAAAAGGACATAATTTATACTAACAATTACCCACACATACTTATATTTACCTAGAATGGTGTGAAGACCAACCCTGGCCACGGGTCAGTTGGAAAGGACAGAAGAACCCCAAAGGTTGCAGTGCCAGTAGGCCAGCAGGTGCAGTTCAGAAATTAGGACAGGAAACCCAAATTTGGATCCGGACCGGACCACCAAAGGTTAAGACCAGCACCCGCAGTTCAGTTGCAATGCCTGCGCTACTCCCTCTCTGCAAGGAATCAGCCAAAACCCCCGATTGAGTTACAGCATTCACCAGCAAAGTGCTTCGCCAGCACTTCAACTTCCCAAAACCCTGATTGGATCACCGGATCTTCTGTAGTAGGGGATCTCTGTGTATAGTCATAATCTAGTGAATAGTCCCGCCCATGTGCGTGGACCCCGGCAATCAAAAATAATCTCTTAAGTTGTCGAAAATAATGCAGAAACTGCAAAGACACGTAAGAGAGAATTTAAAGACAAATAATGCAGCCTATATCCACAGGCTACACTGTCCAGTACTTCAACTAGAAATTCCACCAAAAAAACACCACACACAGCACATCCTGCTAGTTTCTACCATAGAGAAACTTGCCTCCCCCAGTCAAAGACTCAGGAATGATAGAGAGGAAGGCAGGGACAGACAAGCCCCATAGGCTGCCATTATGTGGCTTAAATAGGATACTGTGCCTTTAAGAGAACTTTCCAGAACTTCTCCCAGTATCCCAGAATGCATAGCAGGTCCCTCTACTTTCAGTTCTTTTTTCCGGCTCCTGCTTACAGGACCCTGGCATTGAGCTCTCCCTTTTTCAAGGGTTTATTGAATTTTTTGACACTTTTGAATTCTAAAAGTGTTGCAGTTTAATTCTTGGTGTTCTCTTCTCCTTTTTGTGCTGTTTTAGGACCCTAAAAGGCCTGGCCTGTTTGTTCAGTGCCCAGCATGTGGGAGGAAGAAGGCCAAGACTGACCCCCATGATGTCTGCATTGTGTGCCTCCCTGAGGATCATGTCCCTGAAGATTGTTCCATCTGCCAGAAGTTCACTCCTCGGATTCTGAGGGACAGGATGAAGATCAGGCTTTCTGGCCTTGAGGAGAGGCGTTTGCAGGCTGCAGGTGGGTCTGGGCAGGTTGGGAAGGCTCCCTCTGCCTCTGCTGAGGCCTCTGGGGGGCTCCCTGGAGACAGGAAGTCCAGCAAACGGTCCCGGTCTCCGTCGACGTCGATTGCATCGACGACGATGTCGAGAGGGATGACGGCGGTGTGCTCCCCTTCTCCCCGGGGCTCCGGGTCGAGACGGCGGGACGGCTCGACGTCGAAGGTCATGGAGAAGTCGCCGTCGAAGCCACCGTCGACGTCATCGTCTTCGTCGAGGTCTTCTTACCGACGCCGGAGGCGTAGTGACAGGCATCGGCGCTCGCCGTCGAGACGGCATCGGCGCTCGCCGTCGAGGCGACACCGTCGATCGCCGTCGAGGCGACACCGCCGATCGGCGTCGAGGCACCGGTCGACGTCGAGGGGCTCCTCGACGTCGAGAGCATCAAGGAGACGGCGACGTTCGTCGTCGAAGACAGAACGCTCGACGTCGAGAAGGCGGCGTACGATGTCGCGGAAGGGGAGATCGACGTCGAGGAGTCGACAATCGATGCCGAGGAGACGGCGATCGACGCCGGAGTCGAGGAAGCGGCGCTCGACGCCGGAAAAGCAACGCTCTGCGTCCAGGATTCGGTCAGCCTCTCCGAAACGACGCAATAGGGACTCTAGTCCCAGGAGTCACGCTGCTTCAAGTGGTGGACGCAAGAGGAAGCGGTCACCGGACGATTGGTTGATCAAGGCATCCTCCTTCTCGGAAGCGCGAGCACACTTCCAGAAGACGTGCGTTCTCATGAACAAGCTGGGGCTGCACATCAACATGGCCAAGTCTGTCCCGACTCCGGTCCAATGCATACAGTACTTGGGAGCCTCCATCAATACGCTGTCAGCAAGCGTGTCTCCTTCGGAAGAGCGACGATTATCACTCCTTCGGAAGGCTCAGGCTCTTCTGACGACTCCATCTACAACAGTGAGGACGGTGTCTTCTCTACTGGGATCGATGGCCTCTTGTATCTTCCTGACGCCACACGCACGGCTGCACATGAGACCGCTGCAGGAGTGCTTGGAGGACCAGTGGGATCAAAGGAAAGGATCTTGGGACGACAAGATTCGCCTGTCACTGCATGCTCTTCAGTCTCTGAAGTGGTGGTGTTCGGCGGAGAATCTCCTCAGAGGGGTTCCCTTTCACAAGGACATTCCCACGCAGACTGTCGTGACGGATGCGTCTCTTCTGGGATGGGGAGCGCACTCCGGGACTCTACAGATTCAAGGCACGTGGTCACCGATGGAGGCCACGTATCACATCAATTTCCTGGAACTCAGGGCTGTTCACTTGGCGCTGAAGGCCTTTCTTCCGTCCTTCTAGACCAACTCTCTGCTTGTACAGACGGACAATACCACCACGAAGTATTACCTCAACAAGCAGGGGGGCTCGAGATCGCGCACTCTGTCGCAGGAGGCGCAGACAGTCTGGCACTGGCTCCTGGCCAGAGGACTGACGATAACGGCCACCCATCTACCAGGTGTGCAGAATGTTCAGGCGGACGCACTGAGCAGACTGCTCCAGGAAAACCACGAATGGGTCATAAACGACGAAGTACTAGGAGAAGTCTTCGCAAGGTGGGGAACTCCAGACGTAGATTTGTTCGCCACCGCCGAAAACAGCAAGTGCAGAGACTTCGCCTCCAGATACTTCCAACAAGGGACTCTGGGGAATGCGTTATGGATCAACTGGACGAACAGCTTTCTGTACGCCTTTCCTCCCATTCCCCTGATTCCGGCGGTGCTCATCAAGCTGGCCCGGTCCAGAGCTCGGATGATACTCATCGCCCCGGAGTGGCCCAGGCAGTGGTGGTTCACGGACCTACTTCACCGGTCTCTCCTTCCTCACATTCGGTTGCCGTGCAGGCAGGACCTTCTCACGAATTTCGGGGGACGGATGTTACACCCCAACCTCTCGTCTTTGAGTTTGGTGGCATGGCTCCTGAGATAGTGCGATATGGCCATCTGAATCTGCCCGATGATTGCATGGACATACTGAAGGAGTCTAAGAGACCTTCCACTCGGACTTCATATGCTTACAAGTGGAAGAGGTTTTGTATCTGGTGCCAGTCTAAGAACCATGATCCTACGACCTGCAAGGAAGATGTCATCCTTCCTTACCTTTTACATTTGGCGCAGTCTGGCCTTAATGTCCATTCCATTAAGGTACACCTTGCTGCATTGACTGCCTACAGGAAATGCCCTTCACAGACTTCCTTTTTCCAGATCCCTGTGATCAAAGATTTTCTGGAAGGTTTGAAGAAAGTATTCCCTCCTGTCAGGCTTCCCTCGCCTTCATGGGAATTGAATGTGGTGCTGTCCGGATTGATGAAGGAGCCTTTTGAACCTATTCATAAGGCTTTGTTGCAGCACCTGTCCTGGAAGGCGGCGTTCCTAGTGGCCATTACATCGGCCCGCAGGGTGAGTGAAATTCAGGCGTTATGTTGTAATGAACCTTATACTGTATTTCATGCTGCTAAAGTTGTTATGCGTACTCACCCTAAATTTCTTCCCAAGGTTATTTCTGATTTTCATGTCAACCAGACTATAACTTTGCCTACGTTTTTTCAGAACCCTTCATCCCCAGCGGAGAGGTCTCTCCATTCCCTGGATGTGAGGAGGGTGTTGAAATTTTATCTGGATAAAACCAAAGATATTCGTAGGTCTGACCAGTTGTTTGTCAATTATGGATCGGTCAGGACGGGTCTTGCGACCTCTAAGCAGTCCATCTCTAGGTGGATTGTGTCCTGCATACAATTGTGTTATCAGAAGGCTAATAAGACCTTAGGAGGTAAGCCTAAGGCTCATTCCACCAGGGGCAAAGCTGCCACGACGGCTCTGCTCCGTAACGTGCCGATTGCTGAAATCTGCAAGGCAGCCACTTGGAAGTCGGTTCATACCTTTGCTAAGCATTACTGCCTGGACACTGATGCCAGGGCAGATGCTCAGGTTGGCCAGGCTTCGCTGCGGAATTTGTTCGCACAGTAGTGGCGTTATGTATTTATTCTCCACCGCCGCTTTGGTGTGGGGATGGGCTTGCCATTCTATTCACTAGATTATGACTATACACAGAGATCCCCTACTACAGAAGGAGTAGTTTCTGTCCTGTAACTCCAGTTCTGTAGTAGGGGTATCTCTGTTATAGTCATAAGCGCCCGCCCTCCTCCCCGGTGGAGATTTTTCATCATGTAAAGAATGCGACAGGTCTGGCATGCTTCGCCTTCAAAAAGAACTGAAAGTAGAGGGACCTGCTATGCATTCTGGGATACTGGGAGAAGTTCTGGAAAGTTCTCTTAAAGGCACAGTATCCTATTTAAGCCACATAATGGCAGCCTATGGGGCTTGTCTGTCCCTGCCTTCCTCTCTATCATTCCTGAGTCTTTGACTGGGGGAGGCAAGTTTCTCTATGGTAGAAACTAGCAGGCTGTGCTGTGTGTGGTGTTTTTTTGGTGGAATTTCTAGTTGAAGTACTGGACAGTGTAGCCTGTGGATATAGGCTGCATTATTTGTCTTTAAATTATCTCTTAAGTGTCTTTGCAGTTTCTGCATTATTTTCGACAACTTAAGAGATTATTTTTGATTGCCGGGGTCCACGCACATGGGCGGGACTATTCACTAGATTATGACTATAACAGAGATACCCCTACTACAGAACTGGAGTTACAGGACAGAAACTACTCCTTCTGACAGAGTTCTCCGCAGGCCTCTGCTCTTAGTCACCTATTGAGTGCGTTGGGTCAGTGACAGTTCAGCTATTCGGACAAATTAACTAACTAAACCTACTCTAGTTATACTGTTTTCCAGGTCAGTGTACCACCCCTCAAAGTTGCAAGTGTAAGGATCCCTAATTTTGATTGGACAAACAATGGGGAAGAGGTCATCACACCACCTAAATTTTAGACTTTTGCCATCTCCTATTCAAATTTCTTTCCCGCCCAACAAATTTCAGGTTCTCATGACGGTTTATTCCACCCAACAATAGATGTTCTATTGACAAATACAATGTATACAGTTTAGCTTTTACTAGCCAGGTCAGAAGTCATCTTCCCAGGCGCATCTTGGCTGTGACTGTCCTTTGGCTCGATTTCAATAACACCGAGTTCAGTTCCTGGCCAGGCTGTTCATGCGCAGAAGGACTTTTCAAAATGGAGTAATAGCACCTCTCAGGCCCAAAGATTGCGATACATGAAAAGTAAAAGGACACAGCTTTAGAACACAGGAAAAAATGAACACACTGTATACCATGAATTTCTACACTATACCCATTACTTTATAATAAACTATAGCGTTAGGATTAGGCTGAACGAACAGCTTAGCAATAGCAGCAATGCAAGCTTTTAGCATGTGAGAACATAGAGTAGCCATCTTAACACTAGTGCGCAGAAGCGACAGGTTCCCTCCAAAGCTAGCTGCGAGTACGTCATGTCACGTGGGTATGACAGACGCATGCGCAGTAGAAAATCCCGCGTAGCAGCAGCCATTTTATGTGCAAGCGGATTAAAGTTAGTAAAACACATAAGCAAGCTTCACTCGGACACCCATGTATATAATGTAATGCAATATTAATAAGACAAACATGTTGGTTTAGTGTTTTAACGTTATTCGAGGTTCATGAATTCAAGCAAGTCGCGTTACATGTGAATCCTTGCTCCATCAACTCTCTGTAAGCTTTCTAATTCAGAATTTCTTAAGAAAGAGCCTCTTCTAGCCCAATACATCATTCTGCCTAAACTCCATGCCAGAATTTCTAAAGGTTTTGTAAACCATATGAAACCCAGAATAGTGTCAAAATTTGGGAAGTGTGACAAAATAGATTACCCTGATGATTGGATATAGTCCAGGATCTGCCAATTCCCCAATATCCAGTGCCTAGGACCATTTGGAATTTGTTAAATTTAATATAGAAATGTTCCCTTCCTGAATTGTAGGCAGATCTTCGGTTACTGGTATACAACCTTTCATCAATGTGTTGATGTCATGTTGGTCAGTATGGCTCCTGGACTGCACAAGAAGTAGGGTAGGGGCATTGCCAGCAACTGAATGGGTTGATCTGAGTTTGAGATGGCAGAGTGTTGCATACCTCTAAAATGAGGGAACATTACAATGGTCCCAATGCCTTGTGCAGTTGTACTCATTTTGAGTTCTATCTTTGATGGTGCCTTCACCTTGATGCTTATTTCCCTTAATCATTCTGGGTCAGCAGGGCCATCAAGACCAGTAGGTGAGTATACCACCAGGTAGTGAATACTCTCTAATTCTGAAGTATATAGGGCTATCAACCAAACTTTCCCCACTGAAGGATGCCTCTACTCGGGTAAACCTCAACAAACGAAAAGGTGATGAATTGAACTCTTGCATTAATCTCAGCTGCTGGCGATTACTTGGGGCTGCATCCATTTTTTTACCCTCCGTGCCACCTGAGAATAGACTCAGCGATTTGCAAACCAGCTTGGTCCTTTTCCAGTAGAAACGCTCATCGCAAACTTCCAAGCTAGGTATTCGCTGAATGATTTGATTTGATTTGATTTGATTTGATTGATTTGATTTGATTCGGGATTTCTAAAGCGCATAGCTACCCTCGGGCGTCCCAGCGCTAAGTAAAGAAAGACAGTACTCCTAGGGGTGGATTATTGGGGAAACAACCAGGTCTTCAGCATTCTGCAGAATGAGAGGAGATTATTTTCTTTACGGATGTTAAGGGGGAGGCTGTTCCAGAGCTTGGGAGCATTGTAAGAGAAGCGTCGGCCGCCCGTGCGAGCTTTCCTTATTCTGGGTATGCTAGCCAGGAACAGGTCGTCTGACCTGAGGTGTCGGGCTGATTTGTGTGGCTTAATGAGAGGTCTCAAGATTGGAGGACCCTTTCCATGTAGGATTTTATGGACGATGCACAAGGCTTTGAAAGAGATGCGTTCTTGGATGGGGAGCCAGTGAAGCGTCTTGAGGGAGGGCTTGGCTGAGCATCTGAGTTTCGTTCCCGTCAGTAACCTTGCTGCGGCGTTCTGGGCATGCTGGAGTTTTTTTGTCACAGCTGCGGGAGCGCCTAAGTATAAGGCGTTTCCATAGTCCAGTCTTGATAAAATGAGGCCCTGAATCAAGATTTTCCTGGACTGAGGGGGGGATCAGTGGAAGGATCTTCCGGGCTGCTCGCATGAGTCCAAAGCAGGTTCCTGCTGTCTTTCTTGCTTGGGCTCTGAAGCGGAGATCTTGGTCGAGCCAGACGCCCAGGCTTTAATTTCTTGTTTGGGTGTGGGGGGGGATTGCCCATACTGGTTGGCCAGGTGATAGTTTTTGGAAGTTTATTGGGGTTACCTAGGAGCATGACTTCCGATTTATCTCTATTGAGTTTGAGCCTAGAGTTGCCCATCCAAATAGATATATTGTGTAGGCAAGAAACTAGGTTCTCCATGGAATGATCAGTCTGGTTGATTGAGACGACTAATTGCATGTCGTCGGCATACATGACCACCTTTATGCCGAATGGGGAGGCGATGTCGTCCAAAGGGGCCATGTAGACATTAAAAAGCATGGGGCTCAGGGAGGAGCCCTGAGGAACACCACAGTTCAGGGGGAGAGATTTAGAATGACCGTAGCTGACGGCCACTCGGAAGGTCCTGTGTTCCAGAAATGACTTTAGCCATGCTAGGGTGGTGCCCGAGATGCCTGATTGTTGGAGGCGGTGGATCAGGATGGTGTGATCCACCCTATCAAAGGCAGCGCTTAGGTCTAGGAGGATCACTGCCACTGATCCCCCTGCGTCCAGAATGGATCTTGTCTCCTCTGTTACGGCCAGGAGGGTGGTGTCTTTTCCCTGTCCGGGTCTAAACCCTGTCTGCGAGTGGCGAAGAAGGTTATTGATTTCTAAGAATGCTGAGAGCTGCTCATTAACTATCCTCTCTGTCACCTTGCTAATGCCTGGGAGGAGAGAGATGGGTCGGAAATTTGAAAGGTCCTGAGGGTCTAGGTGGGGTTTCTTTAAAAGAGCCCGCACCGAAGCACTTTTCCAGTTGGTAGGAACTATCCTGCTGGAGAGGGAGGCATTTATCAACCTCGTAAGAAGTGGAGATATAGTGGGGGCTACTAATTTGAGTTTGTTCATAGGGGCGGGGTCATCAGGGGAGCCACTCTTCACTCGGTTGAGCGTGTCTAGTAGTTTTTCTGTGGAGCTGCAGAGGAAGGCATTCAAAGTTGGTGCTTCTGGGGGGACCCCGGTCGGGGGGTTGAGTTGAGGGGTGGTTGGTGGGGAGGGTCATGATGATTTTTTGTATTTTGGAAGAGAAAAACTCGGCAAGTTGTTGATTGCATCTTGTGCCGGTGGAATCAGTGGCCTGCTGTGGATCGGGGATTTTCATGAGACTTTTTACAATGCAGTAGGTTTCCTTGGAGGAGTTGGAGGCAGCCATGATTTTTTCTTCATAGTAAGAGGCTTGTTTGGTTTTGATGATTGTCTTATATTGTTTAATGGCCGATTTATAGTTTGCTTTGTTGTTGGGATTCCAATCTTTCCTCCAGGTCCGTTCTAATTTTTTGCATTTTTTCAGAGATCTCGCAGTTCCGACGTGAACCAGGGGGATTTGTATGAGTTCCTCTTACTAGGGAGCTGTTTAACGGGGAGAACCGCGTCCAGGGACGTTTCAATCCAATCGCGAAATTGGATTTCGGCGAGTGAGGGATCCGGGTTCCGGGTAGGGGCGGAGGTTATGAGCTGATGGGTCCATGCGTCGGTGTTAAGTTTGCTCCAAGGGCGCGAGGGTGCTTGGGGTGGAGGACTGGGGGTGCTATGGCTGGTTTTGGGGATTTTGAGTAAGATCAGGTGATCTGTCCAAGGAATCGGAAGGGGGGGGGGACTGTGGAGAGTTCTTGAATGTTTGAGAAGACCGGGTCCAGGAGATGGCCCTTTTTGTGGGTGGGCCAAGGATTCTTCAGGGAGAGGCTAAGAGCGAAAAGATCTTCTTTGATGTCTCCCGCTGTGAGACACTCTGGATCATCAAAGTGGATGTTGAGGTCTCCTAGTATTGTGAAGTTAGGCGATAGACAGGCCAGGGGGGTGGCAGTCTCTACAAGGGAGTTAGGAAACTGTCCAAGTTGTCCCGGGGGGTCTGTATATAAGTAGGCCCGACAAGGTTCTTTCCGGGGAGAGGTGTAGAGAGAAATGGACATTTTCACAGTTAAGGACTGGGCTGTCCTTAAAATGGCAGGTAATATGGGCTTTCGTGATGATTGCTAATCCGCCTCCTACTCCTTGCAATCTGTCCAGATGTTTGATAGTATAGCCCGGAGGGAGGGCCTGGACTATGTCTGGCTCGGATGCCGGGTTAATCCACGTTTCTGTGAGGAACAGCACTTCAATTTCGATGTTCTGAATAAGTAAGTCGGTTTCGGTGCTGTGTTTGGGGAGTGATCTGCAGTTAACACCTTGGGTGCTATGGGTTTTCCCGCTGCATGCTGGATCCTTTGAAATCCCATTGTTCATGACAAAGCCAGCTCGTCATAAGCGCAGGGCAGGTAACACCCATGACGAGCTGGCTTTGTCATCAGCACTGAAGGGGTTAAGCAGAGCCATTTTGATTGTCTGAGCTTTGGAGGGCGGTCGCATAGAGGGTTTAAATGCACAATTGTTGCATTTGAGATGGTATTGATCAGGAAGGATGGAGTGAAGACAGGGAGCGGGAGTGTTTATTGCCAGATTGCGAAGAGTGTCTGGCGAATAAATAATGGGGGAAAGAGAGGAAAAGACAGGGGAACTGGGCCCTGGGCACGTACTGGCTTAGACGGGCTTAGACGGGCTTACCTTCGGCGCGCTGACGGTGCGCCCGCTGCGCGCGTCCGGCCCTGGCACATTTTATGGGGGGAGGAGAGGGAGCGTGGCCTCTGGGCGGTGGGCATGTCCTCACGGCCCTGCTGATGGCGGCGAGAATTTGTTTGTTTGAACCCCGCGGCAGCGTTTAGCTCGGCTGCGCGGAGGTATCGGCGATTGAAAGGAAGGGGGAGTGCACAGGATGAGTGGTGCCACAGGTAAAAACACAAAGATTTTCCAATTACAATTTTTAAAAAACGAGTGCTATTTCTCCTGGCTTTCCGCCTCAGGAGCTTCTGTCTGCCTTACAACGAGCTTTTGATTCAGCGCGCTTTAAGTTGGGCGGGGCGTGGCCTCTGGCCGGTGGGCGTGTCCTCACGGCCCTGCTGATGGCGGCAAGAATTTGTTTGAATCAGAAGGCAAGCATCCCAACACTGGTTGTGGCCTATTGGCGCCTTTTCAGTCAGGTGCAGCTTGGTTCCTATGACATAGTGATCAGGGGACGCACTTCTGAGCATACCTGCTGTATTTGGGGCATCAAATTCAACAAACAAGGTGATGAATGGAATGGTTGAACTAGTTTTAGCCACTGGCATCGTTTCTTTGTCCAAAATGACACCTCAGATGAGGATTTACCAAAGCAGATCAGCCTTAGTCTTGCTTCAGCAGGCACAGTCTAGCCCGAACTGCCAAGCCAGGTCCCATTTGAACTGGAATACAAGCAACCCAAGATCGGTTTTAGCCAACTTCTCTGTTCAGTTGGGTGCAGCTTGTTTGCAGTGGCACGGTGAGCACAGAACGTTTGGGCATGTCTGAAGCACATAGGGCATCAACTGCAACAAACAAGAAGCGTATTGAAGGACCGTGCCCCAGTCCATTTATTTTTACCAATATGCCACCTCCGATTATGCTAGATTAGCTCAGTATAGATTAGGGAGAGATGTCAGTCCCATGATGACTGTGCCACTGGACCAAGGTGCACCTAACTGAAGAGGCCCAAGTAAGATGAAACTAGTCTTGGGCTGCTTTTGTTCTGGCTCAGAGGACTTTGCAGATCAGGCTCGACTGTTTCCCACTGGGGCAGGAATCAAGGCTGATATGCATTTGCTGCATCTAATCTGAGGTGGTATGGTGAGCAAAAAAAAACTATGGATTGGAATGCGGCCCTAAGTAATTGAAAGTGGCTAAAATTCATCCAAGCATTCCAGCCATCACTTTTTTGTAGTATCTGCTCACACAAAGGCATACGTTCCTGCTCACACAAAGGCAAACGTTTCACTTACAGCCCTGTTTTTCCACATATGGGTTTATCTTCTCTAGCTTCAGCTCCAAGGGATGGTAGAGGACCTCTAACCTTCAGCCACTGACAGAGGGAGCAATTAATGCACCTTAATATTGTACGGCCTTCCTTTGAAATGTGGATTGTTTTTGTGTTGTAATTCTTTATTCGTGTACATCGTGGTACAAAAAGGAACATGAAACAAAACATCAGTGGGCGCACGTACAATGGCGGCCTTGAAGAGCCAATGAGTACATGGATGCGCACAGCTCCCGGTCGGCTCATTCTATTCAACTGCCATGTGAAGTATAACACACATGGACAACGTTATCAACATTGCAGGCACTGTTTATAAGATGAGGTACCTTAGAGACATGCAGCAGTTTGACAGCACGCATTTTCATAAGCAGGTCAGTTTCATAAGCAAGCCAACCAATTGTACATCACCACAGGACACACAGGGGTTGAAATGTACAATTTCTACCATCATGTTAGAGCTGCTATCACAGAAGCTTTGATACGGAGTCAAGTAACCCATGTCTTATAGCATACCTGGGCATCCTGTATGCCTCACACCCCTTGATGTACATTTTTCACAATGATGTCAGTGCCGCCAGGAAATTTCGATGTGTAAATTAAATGTATACACATACTACCAATTACTCAAAGCACATATTTCAGGCGATAGAATGAACGTAAGCCAAGCTGTCTTGTGGTGAGCCTTACACTTTCTCTATACAATGAGGTCATTTAAGTATATTCGTGTGTCTTGGCACTCGTTTGTGAGGGTTTCACTTGAAACTGGAAATAGTCTGTTTTAGATTTCAGAACATCCTTAAAAATTGTATGCCAGATAATCTATGTATTTTATTTATCCTAATTCAGACTTCCATAAGGTTTATTTGGTACATGTAGCAGTAAAGTCCAGCCGCGGCTCCTCCACTAAGGCGAATGAGCATTGGCCCACTGTTCTCAGAGCAGTTTAAAAAGCAAAAATAAAATGATAATAACACAACGCTATTGTCATTTTATTTTAAGTTTGGGCCAGGTTAGGGCAGGGCTGGGGCCATAGGAAGGAAGAAATATGTATACACCATAAGTGTGCATGACAGTTTGGCCGGCCGTCTTGGGATTTCTCAACCTGGCTGTATTGCACTGCTGGGTGGAGAACAGTTCCAAGGCTCCCAGGCACTGTCTGAGCGGCCAAACAGCTCCGAGGTAGTCTTCAACAAGGCCATCAAACCCTGCAAACACACCTTTGGGCAACATATAACGGGGTTATCAAGAAGGGCCGGGTACCTGACAGAGTTTTAGGATAGCGACTTGGTGTATACATGAGTTCATTTGTAGATCCATTAACCACATCCGAGGTAATGTGTGCCTTCTAAACTGTACCTTCTCACGTGGTCTTTGCCCAAACCTTTCTCGTGTCATGCGAATATTTCTTAAACGTTTTAGCTCCCACAAATGCAATACTGGAATTAGCCACTTGTAATTACTTGATATAATAAGTGTGAATACTATGTGGTCTTCTTAGGGTATGGGAATAGATGTGGACTAGCAGGCAGAGCAGCTGTCTCTGGAGACTGCTAACCCAGATTTCAACCCCGGTTTTAGCACTTGAAATAGCATGCGTGTAAATGTTATTATGTAATGTACACCATCTTGTTTTACTTCTTCCACCCCCTTATGGAATATGCAGCGCTTCTTTGCGTCATATCTTGGTTGGCACTATATAAATCCCAATATTTAATTGCGAAGACATTGGTTGTTCACAAACGTAATGGAAAAGAACAAATGCCAAACAGCACTGTGAAGAGGGCTCCTACGTGTGAGTACATTGTATTTGGGAGGTAGAGTATCATAAGGTGTTATGAATCATTGTTTTGTCTTCCAGGTCTCAGTATTCGCTTAGCACGTTTGGTAACATATGTTTTGTCTTTAGACAACATACATCTGAAAGGAGTAAAGTGCACCGGTGCATGTGTAGCAGACAAGAAAATGCCGCTGTGTTGTTTTTCTCGTCGAGTGTCTCAGAGGGATCGTCTGAAAGCAGCGTGACATTTAATAGCTCGAAAATAGCAAGTAGGAAACGGTTTTCTTAAAGCTAAAGCGGGTACAAGAAAGTCTGTTTACTGCTGCATGGCAAAGCAAAACATCACGCCCTCGTACTAGCTATTTTTGCCCAAATGCTCGTTAATAGCAATTTACCTCATATGATTTAAATTTTTCATTTCATGGGAAGACATTATGGTCTTCGAAAATTATAAAACACCAGAATGTGCATGGATTAACTTTGCATTGCTAGTACTGTACTTCTTGCTCAGGTTGTGGGCGGGAGCTTGTGTGTGGAAGACTGTTGTATTTAGCACTGGTGTGTTTCTGACGGACTACGTCTATTTACTAAAAGTTAAAACGAGTCCTTTTTTAGCAAGTTTTGGTGAGGCATTATTTAGATGCCACTTATTACTGGCCACCTCAAAAACCTGCAAAGGCATTTGACAGACTAGGGGCTTCTAACTTGTGATTTGGTTACCTCCATCCGCTGCTGGAGCTGGCACTACTCTGCCTACACTACAGTAGGTGAGGGCTCTGGCGTCCAATTTACAGAGCCAACTTTTTTGACACTTGACCGGTTGTCTCCAGCCTTTTCTGTAATACGAGATACCGAAGTTAAACATAACCCATCCAGAGCTACTACAATTTCTGTCCGTATTGAAGCAGTAACCACATCAGACAAGACTGCAATAGTATAGTGGACACCCCAGGCAACAATTTCAACAGTGGTGACCCTGGTGCATCAGGAAAGTGTGACAGGAGTAATGTCCATAGTACCCTCATGGCGACAGCGCTCCTCACCCCCCAGGCACATGACATGCATGCAAATAATACACATGACACAAATTGTTATTGGGAAAAACTGCTGCAGGTTTATTACATACAACGTTACGTAATATGGTGGGTTATCTTATGGGTGATCCAAGGGCAGGCAGCATTTTCACCCTCTGCCCGCCTGATGAGCCTAGCAGCACTGGGACGAACCCCATCTGTGCTGCCCCTTCTGGTGATCTTCCTCCGAGATCACGTGACACTTATTACTCACGCCCCTTTCAGGGTGGATCGTAGCAAGGCAAGCCTCCAGTTGTTCAGGCCCACAACCGCCTAAAAGACCAACGGGGCGCCAACACGGTTTCCAGGAACCTCCCATGAGTCTCCTGGTCTCTGGCTCTGGCACCCCTATGTGCCGTGCAGAGGTACCCTTCTGTACCCATTTGCTTCCAGATCGCCCTGTAACTCTGCCTGCAACGAACAAAGTACAAAATTACAACATTCTCACCCTGCTTCCTACCACCGACCACGCCGGGTAAGCGGTAGGCTGGGAGACGCCGTGTCCCGCGAGGCATCGGCCGTGCGTGTCCGGTGCGGCGACAAAGAGGTCGTCCGCGTGGTGAGGGGGAAATATATACCCCTCACCCCGCCTAGCGCACCGGACATGACGCTGCACTGCCCGCGCCCAGGAGGGGACTCCCTGAGAGTCCCTGCTCCTATGGGAGGGGGGTGTGGAATGCCCGAGGGCACTAGAGGGCCGCCCTCTTGAGTGGCCTCCTGCGGTGGCCTCGGGCAGCCGCAAAAGCTTTAGTAATTTGGAATGCCTCTACATGGGTAATACATAATAGCCATAGCTGCAACGCCCCTTGCACCAACGTCATATTAGTAGTAGTTTCCCCAATGTTTACCATCCAGACATCAGCTTTAAATACATTTTGGAAATGAAATCATTTTTCTCCAAACATTGCTTTGGAAAATTCCCACACTTTAGTCTCGAATATGCACGTTTAATTGTGTTTTGCCTACTTAATTCAACCAGGCAAAAGCCTCAAATTAAGTACACTTGGATGCACACAGGGGGCTATTTACTGGTAACTAGAGAGCTACCAGTCACTCACAAGCTACTCGTTGGAGAAACCTGCCTGCGCTCTATTAATTGGATTTGCACTAATCTGTGAACCGATGCGTTAGTTTTCACCCCTTTGATTCACTGCTTGAGTGCATTCAGTTTTGAAAATGTCCCTTTTGTACACGTAAACCCCGCGTTTTTTTGCTGTCTCGTGCATTATCCTTTCTGTACTCTTTATCTCTTTTTAGTTTATCACATTTCAAGTGGTTTGAGTACTGTGCAATAGGTCACAATTGGATGAAAACAAGAGGCCTTGTAATTAATATTAAAGTGACATAATCCAATATAACCAATGACTTTGGGCGAACGTGTTTTTGTAGTAGAGTGCTTTCTAGTTGTTTGACGGAGTGGGCAGAAGGGGAAATATTGAGATTTAGTTCTTTATAAAAACCAGTGTGAACCGTGTGCCCCACCAACGTGCCACAGCTTTGATTACCGTGTTGATCATCTGGCTGTGATTGAGTGTGCCAATGGCTCTTTGATCAGGTCTATCCAAGCCGGTGTTCTGTAACTCAAATAATCCATTTCAACTTCTTGTTTTCCTGAGCTTCTTCAAGTATAAAAGTTGATAGCCTTTTAACAGACTAATAGCACTGTATGCTTTGTACATAGTGCCTTCATCATCTTCAGTGACAACAATATCAGTAATAACTCTTGTTGAAATAAAATGAAATAATTTTATAGAGCGTGCAATACCCAAAGATGTCTTAGCGCTGAGCAGGCCATACGGTGGAAACCTTCTGCGAAACGATGGACAAATCTAGAGGGAGCAATTAATCTATTGAGTAAATAGTCAGGTCTTCAATTGCCTCCTAAATTGCTGCAAGGTGGATTGAGAGCGTTATGCGAGAGGCAAAGTGTTGCAGAATTTCCCTCCACAGTAGGAGAACATTCTTCCACCCCATTTTGCTTTGTTTATTCTCGGGACAAGTGTTCCAGAGTTACCCTCCACAGTAGGAGAACATTCTTCCACTCCTTTTTGCTTTGTTTATTCTCGGGACAATGATCTCTTGTGCAAAGCTCAATGTGAGGTTCCTACTGGGAGTATACCAGGAGAAACATTCCTGGAAGTAGGTAGGGCCTGACGGGTAAAGGGCTTTATGGATTACACACAAAGCCTTAAACGTAATCCTTTTTTACACTGGGAACCAGTACAAGCTTGGCATTAATTGAGATATAGGTGCAAACTTAGGAACTTTCAACAGCACTCTTGCTGTTGAAAGTTATTAGATGTTTGAGTACCTAAATATAAGGCATTGCAGTAATCCATCTTCAAAAAGATAAGGGCCATCATCACTCTCTTTTGTAGATCAAAAGGAATAAACGCGAAGATTTTTTAAAGAACCTTCAACATAAAGAATCCAGATGGAGTAACCGCATTGATTTGTTCTGAGAAACATAATTTGGTGTAAAAAATGACTCCCAAATGTCTTACCTTCTAGGCAGGCCTCGGTAACGCACCTAGGTTCAAAGGCCACCATGAAGCATCCCAAAAGGTGGTCTAATTTCCAAAAAGCAGAACCTAGTATTTATCGTAGTTCAGCTAAAGACAGTTTCCTTGCATCCAGCTAGCAACATGAGACATACATCTACAGAAATTGCTAGCCTCCTTTTTTACGTCAGATGAGATAGATACCACTATTTGCATATCATCGGCGTAGAATACAGCCAGACCATAACTACTAATAAGATTAGCAAGGGGAGTAACATAAACAATAAAAAAATGTGGGGCTAAGGGCAAACCCCTGGGGCACACCAAAGGGGAGAGAGAAAGGCCTGGAGCGTGCGTCTCCCATCTCTACCCGTTGTTGTCTATCATTAAGGATGGAGCTCAACGATGTTAGAGCAGTGTTCCGGAAACCAAGCGAGTTGAGCCGTTTGATAAGAAGTGCGTGGTGAACCGTATTAACGGTGGCAGAGAGGTCTAATAAAATCAGTACAGCTCTACTTCCCCTGTCAACCGCCTTTGTTTAATTCCTCTGACGCTACTACCAGAGCTGATTCAGTGCAATGGTTTGCTTTAAAACCATATTGGGAAGAATCAAGCAACTGGTTAGCATCTAAGAATCTTAGTATTTCCACATTCATTGTCTTCTCTAATATCTTGGCTGGAAAGGCGAGGCGAGATATATGGGTCTGTAACTTTCCACCTGTTTTGGTTCCAAAGATGTTTTTTTTCACCAACGGAAGGATGGAAGCCCTTTTCCATATAATCAGAAAAAGTCCTGAATTCCATATCTCATTCAGTAAGTCCATAAGTGGTCCGGCCACCGCACTAACCACTGAGTTAATGATCTGAGGGAGGACAGGGGTCCGAAGGGGCCCTAAATTTGATTGAACAAATGAGATTTATTATTTTATCCTTTGTGAGAACAGAGAACCTTTCAAATGGAGGTGTAACTAAAAGCCCCATATCTAATCTGGGGTTCAATACCTCAGCCTGCACTGAATCATCATCTAAGCTCCGCAAGTTCAAGGAGGTGCAAAATGCTTGAAAGATAGTCAACTTTAAGTTGAAAAAAATCAGCCAGCTTTTAATTCATTGACCCCACAAATGCTTTCCCGATGTCTTTTTTTTGTCATATCGCCTAGCTGCAGTCCAACCTCCAGCAACACTTTCATCTGACCACATCAATGTGTTCAGCACTCATTGTTTTAAGATTAGACTGCTTTATCTACTTCTCATAACACAACAAAACAAAAAAGTGGCATTCTCTCTGGAGTTACATTTGCCACATATCTAGACTTCAGATGTCTCCATTAGCACACCTGGACCTTTCAAATGTCCCATATGAGGCTTAATGAACGCCAACTACTCTCTTGAGACACTTCTCCATACATACTAGCTTTTAAAACCTTTATCACTCGACTGTTCTCAGTGTACCTGGAAGGTCCACAACATTGTGGCATGGTTAGTCAAAATGTTTGCAAGTATAGTGCATCTTTTTCAGGTAATTGTTTTCAACTTTCTTTAATAAAATATACATCCAAGTATGCCTATTATGTACCATAGAGTACTCTGTGTGGTGCCCAAGTCAATTGAACGTGAACGCTACACATCCCCCACAGCCATAGAATTATATTATTTCTTTAATCTTTCTTAGCTAATTGAGATGCTGCTGAAAGTAGTGTTATTTGAGCTTGACCTATCTATTATGAGCTTATGCAAACTATTTAAAATTTCCAGCCTCCGCCCCCATCATCCTTATACCAAGCATTAGTACATGTAACTTGTCACCGTCTTGTAGAACTCCAGAATGTCAAATGTTTGGGTAATATACATATTCTTTGGTTCTTGCAACCATCTCGAAGCCCTATAATATTCCACTCCTTCAACTGAATTGCACCCAATTTGAGGTTTGTAGCATGTTGTCATTTCCTTGTATACCTTTAATCAACCTTACTACACTCCTATGTACAACGTACCCGGTGGAATGAGAATATGTATACCACAACCATCTGCTTAAAGCACCTCCGTACCAGCACATTTTTCCCTACCTTATATTCAGCTGAGCCGGATCTTTGGCAGTTAATTCTTTCCCCCCACCCCTCAGTTATTTTTTACATGTACGATTTAAACTTATTTGATTCACACATTCTCGTTTCTGTTTTCCACACCAACTTCTAAACAACTGTCCATGAACTATAAGTCACCCAAAAACCAACCCAATTGAACATCCAAATGAGGAACCCATTCAAAATTACATATTTGTAATCTCCCTGGGACAAAACACTGCGGATGAGGTTTTTAGGAGTACATAAACTCATCAAGTGTTGGTACATCAAGCATACTTTCAGCAAATATTAAAGTGTAGCACACTATCCTCTAAATCATCTCTAATTGAGTGTTTAAGAGGCACTTTAGCATAACTATGCGCTGCTTCTTTGGATACACAACTCATTGGGTGCTTTTGTAGAACTATTGGAGAAAATCGTGCTCCTGGTTTTACGCTCTTTATCTCAAGGATAGATCTGTGCATGCTTCAGATTTGCAAAATAAAGCATTTTTCTCAAAAAATATTCTGAGTTCAGTTGGAAATTGTATGGCGCATCGAATGTCCTTCCTCTTCAGAATCTTCTTGATCAACACAAAATGTTGAGATGTTCACAGCTTTAATTTGAAACTACGTTTTACCTTTGCTGTTTTTATTAAAATGTTCTAGTTTAAGTACAACCTTAACAACACCAACAACTTAACTAACATAGTAATACCAATCAGTGTCCATACTCACTTATCCATCATGCCGTGTCAACGTACACAACATAACCTCTAGTTTTCCCCAAGCGGTTTAATGCACATTTATCAATGCATGATCTTCATCATTCTCCACACTCGGTTAGAAATAGCTGCAGAATGGACAACTCTTTTGGGGTGTGAAGGCACAAGTAGTAGTTCATAGTATTATTCCTAATGTTCACTACATAGGTGAGTTAATTTATCCATTGTTGAAGAGTCAAAGTGTGTCTCGACCTTTGTGGTTGTGCCAAAGGCCTTGTCACTAGGAGAAGGTCTAGAACCATTAATTTACTGTTGTTTGCTCCCATCCAAGTAGTGCAAAAAGTAGTGACATTTGAATGGGAAATTCATATTCTTGGCATAGTTTTACACATCTGTGCTGTATTCTTGAATGTTACCACTTTAGCACATACCCTCGCAGGATGGAAAAACATCAACGGTAGCACAACCCAATCCCCACAGTCTTTGCATTCCGAAACTGATTTCAGAATCACATTTCTGTCCCTGTAATTCAGTTCGAGATCCTCAGCTATGGAGGTCTGTGGGTGCATAGGACTGAAGCTCACATCTGAGGAATGTGGCATAGACGTGTGGTCACCCAAAATATGTAGGCTACGTTTTTAACAAAAATATTTTCCAACACACTCTGATCTGGGTAGATAGAAAAAATCCCACAGTGTAAATGTTACAATGCCTGACACGACTTTCCAAGCGTTCATTCTTCTAATGCTTGGTTTGTTCGCTATTGCGTTTAGCTTAATTTGCATGCTAATTGGGCTCCCTATCCTCACCCATACAACTCACAAATCTGTTGTATTTATAAGTCGCTTGCTTTCTCTTTGTGCAATATCTTAACCAGTTTTGGGCCACAGAGTCTGCCCTCAGGACTGACTTTATATCACTCCACTTCTGATCACAGTTGCTTTACGCAGATTCCATCAAGACCTCACAACCTTGAGCTTTCTACAGGGTTTTCCACATTATGAGTAGTACATTAGGTGGCATGGAGCTTTGCTTTGAATATTTTTCTTGGTTGAGCTGTTTTTTTCTTTTCTTTACACATGAAGTAATTAAAGTTTATAGTGGATGATAACCTTGCACAGTGCAGATGTTTCAGAAGCCCAAGGCAACAAAAGTATTGTCTAATGTGTGGGTACTCTCAAACATTTCCAAGGGTGCCGCAAAGTACTGTCTGTGGCATGTCAGATGTCTGCACTGATGCCAGCAGGGCAAGGGTCGGGGTGATGAAAGATGGGCTTGAAACAGATGCATGGTGTGGACAACAAACCGAGCCTTCATGTAACGCCTGTCTGCCGCCATCTGACTATTGGCATGCACTAAGAATTAAAGTCAAAGCAATGCTTATGCATTTTCATAAAATACACTTTTTTGAAGTTTACACAGAATCATGTTTTTACATGTTCAGTGTAAGATATCTTTAAAACTATAAATGTTCCTAAAGATAAGTTGTCCAGGACACCTTCTTTAGGTCGAGGACGAGATTTTATGTTTCTTAGTGTAGGGGGCTTGAACCAGCCCCTCTTCTCCATTGGCTGGCCTCGTAAATGCTGGCCAGCCAATGCGTTCTTTCTATCTGTAACGTCATCCGTCACTCAACAAAAACACGCCCCCGATTCCGAGAATGTCGGAGCGTTGCGGCAGATAGTTATGAATGTTTTTTTTTTATGTTGGGATGCACACCTTCCTTATTCACATGTTTTTGTTCCTCATCTTTGTATCCCGCTTTCCTCTGATTGTGTGCAGATCGGTATAGGCATGCCCAACTGCCATAAGTTAAGAACTATATGTAAGAGGGGACTACATAGCCCCAAGAACCTTTCACACAGCTTCATGCCGTATTTTACATGCATGTTTATTCACAATCATTTTTATCAATATTTTTCATTTTTCTTTCTTCAACCATATTTTCAAACTCTTCTTATAACCGTCTTTTATCATATTTATTCCAAAGGACCACAACTAGTTTACCATGCCATTTTCTAAATTTCTGCTATTCAAATTGAGCCTATGCCGGCCTCTTTCAAAGAATAGGACTGATGCAGAAGTTCATCACAAGCAGTCTTTATTTTGCGTAAAAGAACCAATGCATTTCGGGCTATTGAGGCCCTTCTTCGGGGGTCACTACAATTGAAATTAACACAAGCAGTTAGTACTAATAGTCTTCAATAAATGTATCATACCATGATGGTGTAAATTTACATTCCTTATACTTTGTACATATTGGTAAGCCCATTTCAATAAATGCATAGCGTAATCCTGTCCTTTACCCAATATTCTAGCCTAATCCCTCATGTACAAGTCCTTCATGAGCACCCCCCTTCCTCCCCAGTCAATCCACAGCTACCCCCTGTTAATCCCCGTATATCTCACACCATCCTCATGTTGAAACCCTCCAATCTATGTTACAGGCACTTCATTTAAACATTGTTCTAACTTTACGCTTGTTTGTTTCTGAAACCACTTCGCCTATTTCAAAAGCGCATCTGCTGCTTTTATAGACTCACAATGTTATGCTAACGAGTATAGCTTAATTTATCTCAGATTTTTTCGTGCTTAAATGAACCAAATAACAGCCTGCCCCGTTCACGTACCTGCTCTATGTATAATTAAAAGCCTGGTGTTACGCCATCCTCCTGAGTACGAAAAACAGCTTGAGTACCCCACCCGCGCTCTTAAATCACACCATCTGTGTACCCAGAATCCCTCCCAATTGGTCAGAAACCCAGGATTTCCCGTCTTTTTCAATGCGAAAACTACATTTCCCACTATGCATTCAACGATTTAAAGCCGGACCACAAATCCTGCTAAGTTAAAAAAAATTACAGGCAACGAAGAACACCAAACATATTGCTAATGTTTTCAATGTCCATCTGCTTGTCGATACATGTAGTTTAATGATTGAACTTGTGATGAATCGTAGATATTCCGTCAACTTGTGTGGGTCCCGAATCTTCCTTCCATTATTTTATAGTGTTCTTTCATTATCCAACGGGTGCAAACCCTGGTTAGGGCAATAGTTATGAATGTTTTTTTTGATGTAGGGATGCACACCTTCCTTATTCACATGTTTTTGTTCCTCATCTTTGTATCCCGCTTTCCTCTGATTGCGTGCAGATCGGTATAGGCATGCCCAACTGCCATAAGTTAAGAACTATATGTAAGAGGGGACTACATAGCCCCAAGAACCTTTCGCACAGCTTCATGCCGAATTTTACGTGCATGTTTTTTCACTATCATTTTTATCAATATTTTTCATTTTTCTTTCTTCAACCATATTTTCAAACTCTTCTTATAACCGTCTTTTATCATATTTATTCCAAAGGACCACAACTAGTTTACCATGCCATTTTCCTCTAGCAATCGTCCTGCTGTTAGTAAACCCAGAGAGTCCTTACATCACCCAGGAGGTGCAGGATTTCAGCGATGTAAAAGGTCTACGTGCACCCATTCGCTTTTCCGTACAGCTCTTAATGACTGTAGGCATCTTGAGCTGTACATCGCTGAAGGCGCGTTGCAGTGTGGCGGAGCAGGGATTACTGTTGCACCAAGGAGCTGTATGCAGGTTGGGAATCCTGGAGGTGAGGGTCATACCAGCAGGCTCTGAGTGGTGGTAGCTCGCTCGAGTTTCCAAAATAGCTGCTTCCTCTTGGAAATCCATCCTGCCGCCTCCCACGGGACACCGAGCCCACGGACCCGTGGAAGAATGTGACGCGCCTGATGACGTCATCTTTGTTTTCGCCATTCGTTTCTATATATACGAGGCTAAAGCCTAGCCCCGCCATACATAGCACCGTTTTCTGCATCACAGATCTGGTGTTAAAGTTCCTTTACAGGGAAAGACGTCACCCACGTCCTATCTTCAAAGGAAGAAAGTGCTCTTTATAAACCTGTATAACATACTAAAATATAGCATAATATATGGGATAAAATAGCCCCTCGCTGTGCTTGCTTCCCTGCCCCCTCGCTGTGCTTGCTTCCCTGCCCCCTCGCTGTGCTTGCTTCCCTGCCCCCTTGCTGTGCTTGCTTCCCTGCCCCCTCCCTGTGCTTGCTTCCCTGCCCCCTCCCTGTGCTTGCTTCCCTGCCCCCTCCCTGTGCTTGCTTCCCTGCCCCCTCACCGTGCTTGCTTCCCTGCCCCCTCGCTGTGCTTGCTCTCCTGCCCCCTGGCTGTGCTTGCTTCCCTGGCTGTGCTTGCTTCCCTGGCTGTGCTTGCTCCCCTGGCTGTGCTTGCTCCCCTGGCTGTGCTTGCTCCCCTGCCCCCTCATTATGCTTGCTCCCTTGCCCCCTCGCTATGCTTTGTTCCCTGCCCCCTCGCTGTGCTTGCTCCCCTGCCCCCTGGCTGTGCTTGCTCCCCTGCCCCCTGGCTGTGCTTGCTCCCCTGGCTGTGCTTGCTCCCCTGCCCCCTGGCTGTGCTTGCTCCCCTGCCCCCTGGCTGTGCTTGCTCCCCTGCCCCCTGGCTGTGCTTGTTCCCCTGCCCCCTGGTTCTGCTGCCCTCTGGCTGTGCTTGCTCTCCTGCCCTCTATCTGTGCTTGCTCTCCTGCCCCCTCGCTGTGCTTGCTCTCCTGTGTGTGTGTGTGGCTCTGGGTGTGTATGTGGCTCTGGGTGTGTATGTGGCTCTGGGTGTGTATGTGGCTCTGGGTGTGTATGTGGCTCTGGGTGTGTATGTGGCTCTGGGTGTGTATGTGGCTCCGGGTGTGTATGTGGCTCTGGGTGTGTGTGTGTGTGTGTGGCTCTGGGTGTGTGTGTGTGTGTGTGGGGCTCTGGGTGTGTGTGTGTGTGGGGCTCTGGGTGTGTGTGTGTGGGGCTCTGGGTGTGTGTGTGTGGGCCTCTGGGTGTGTGTGTGTGGGGCTCTGGGTGTGTGTGTGTGGGGCCTCTGTGTGTGTGTGTGGGGGGCTCTGTGTGTGTGTGGGGGGGGCTCTGTGTGTGTGGGGGGGGCTCTGTGTGTGTGTAGGGGGGGCTCTGTGTGTGTGGGGGGGGGCTCTGTGTGTGTGGGGGGGCCTCTGTGTGTGTGGGGGGGCCTCTTTGTGTGGGGGGGGGACTCTGTGTGTGTGTGTGTGTGTGTGTGTGTGGCTCTGTGTGTGGCTCTGTGTGGATAGCTTTTTTTTGTAGGTGGCTCTGTGTGGATAGCTTTTTTTGTAGGTGGCTCTATGTGTGGGTGGCTGTCTGTGTGAGGGTGGCTCTGTAGGTGGCTCTATGTGAATGGCTGTGTGGGTGGCTCTGTATGTATGTATGTGTGTGTGGGTGGCTTCGTGTGAGTGGCTCTGTGTGGGTGTAAATGCAATAGGTCATGCATGTGCGAGCGATTAAGCTATTGGCATTGTAAATGCCAATGCCAATTATTTAACGATTAAGCTATTGGCAATGTAAATGACAATGCCATTTATTTATGATTTTTAAAAAAAAAAGTCATGAGCAATGCCAATAGCTCTACCTTTAATAATGCCGAGACCATTGCATTGTAAATGCTTGTTTTTTCTTTTCCATTACTTTAGTTAATGTGTAAATAAAGGAAACCCATTTCTTTGACACTTGTCTGTCAGGTAAACAGCAGCCCAGTGCTGCTTTTCACCAGGGGGCCGCAATTAAAAGTCAGGAGGGCTGCGATTAAAGGTCAGGATGGCTGCATGCGGCCCCCTTGCCATACTTTGAGCATCACTGGTCTAATGCAAGTAGAAACCCGTTCCCATGTAATTCTTTGTAGTAGAAATGCCACCATTTGTGCAACCTTCGGCCGATCTGCTCTTGGAGAGACCACGTCTCTTTTGGGTTTTAAGCGGCCTTTCAACCAACGATCACATGCGAGAAATTTCGAATGACACAATGTTCTGTTCTTCACTGTGCATATGCCCGAATCAAGTTGCTTTCTTGCAACATGATCTCTACTCACCCAAAATAGCCCTTTTGCATTTTTCTCCTAGATCTGTCCATCTTGCTCTGTCAGGTGATAGTGAAACATTTCGTTCCTCCCAAAATCAACATGTCCACCTACGTAGCCTGTCAGTAGGCTTTTATCAAACCATAATATTTGTGGTCTTTCTGAAGGCGTTCTACTTCTTCTACTCTTATGTTTCTGTACTCCCCTATCTAAGTAGCCTGAACCAGCCATTCCATATGTCGCAAACACTCCCTTGCTGTGGCGCTGGTTTTTCCGTTCTGGTTACTTTCATATAGAATCCTGCTTTCGCTCGTGGAACGCTGCTCCTTCTTCTAGAACACTGCTCCATCTCCTGGACTCTGCTGCTTATTTACTCTGGTCTAGGGTTTGTGAGGCCAGTTTTTTCCACTATTCTCTTCTTGGATTCTCCTGCCTGCAGGTATTTTTTTATGCCACTTTTTCCTCCATTTAGTGGCCTTTATGATATACCCGTTGCTTCCACCTGGCATATGAGAATGTTAAGTGACACAGCAGCTGAGGGACGGTCACCCTTGCATCTGGCAGTCTCCACAAGAAAAAAAGGCAAGACCGTCGTGCGAAGCACTTGTAAAATATCATCTTGCAAGTAAGCAAAAACATGTTTACTCTTTCACTTCCAAATTCCACCAGCTCTTCAAGCATAGTTTGTATGTTAGTGAAAGTGAATGTGCCACCTGGGTAAAGCGAGTCTAGTGACAACCTCGTTTTCAGGTTTTCAAAATGTCAGATAGACATCTGCGTTGCACTGCTTTAGGGAATTGTGGATCCTTAAATACCACCGGTGTTGAATAGTCTGAAGCAGCCAAAAAACAAGCCAGTGAAAAAAGCCGGTGGTCACCCGGGGCTTCCTGGGCCACACCAGCCCTGAGTTGCTACAGTATCACCAGGACCAGCCGATTTGTAGAACTGCACCCACTCTGACATTTAACAAGTAGGCTGGTAAGTCCGAAAAGACCCAGCATCACAGACACTGATATTGCACCTGCATCTTGGGTCATAGTGGTTCTTGTCTAGTTCTGTTAGTCGCACAAGCACCACCTCACTCTACTGATAGTGCTGAAGCCAAGCGGTTCATCACCAGTTAAACGATTGATGGAGTTTTTGGTATTTAAATATTTTGATAGGTATTTTTGCCTATTCACCAGATTATATACAATATGATATTCAGGCGTAGTTCAATTTGGTATTATTGGCATGTGTTCAGAACTCTGTGATGGGGATTCAGGAGAGCCTTCCTACTATGCATGATTCACTTTTGCATGCCAGTCAGACTATGGTGGGGGAAACTGGTGGTGGCCCTGTTTCTCTTTCTACTCTGTGGGCACCTTTTTGTAAAGGCTTGCTTTGGTCATAAGTGTGAGAAGTTGGCCTGATATGCAGTGCTCACTATTCTAGTGATCACTATTTATCAGTCCAAACAACCCTTATTGATGATTGGTTGTAAGTCAACCTGATAGACCAGCTATCCTAGTAGCATGGACAAGAGCAGTCTTTAGGCTAAACTCTAGAGGGTGTGTTAAGCCAGCTGTTATACCATCACATATACCCCTTGAACACCAAGTGAAAGGACACCACACAAGTTGTCATGAAAATAAAAGGATATTTATTTAGAACACAACAGCCCTGGACTTTTTATGAGGACAGGGCGCTAAGCACAATACAAAGCTCTTAAAGATATTCTGAAAGTCGCACAATTTACACAAATGTCCGAGGGGCACGAAAAACCATATACTCTAAAAGTGGAATGCAAAATACTAGCAGGTAAGTAACTAGTCTCAAAGGCTTTAGGATCGCTAGGACTGGACTACTGAACCTTCAGATTACGAGCAGGAGGCCTAGGGAGATCGGGTGCAGAGTGTGCACTCTCACGCAGGATGCGGGACAAAGTCTATGGATGCTAGATTTCGTAAAGTTAGTGTTATCGGACAAACCCGACTAGGTAGAGCTGAAACGAAAAAGGATCTGGACACTTAGATAGTTAAGCTATGCTGGAGCACCGAAATGCTCAGGTTACCTAGCCCAGGGGCTGCGGCTGCATAGGGCTGAAAAGACGTTGGGAATCCTCAATGCAGTCTATGGAGCCTGAAAGAAGAAGTTGCTGGCAGGCGACCAGTGATGAAGTTCGATGTGATCCAAGCCTGGATCGGTGATGAAGGATACCTGTAAGCAGAGGGGACCAAGTTCTGAATCACTAGTCAGTGATTAGATGGGCACCAGGATGGCACCGGACGAAGTCACCTCGACCAGGTGAGTGGACGACGCTGGGCTCTGCAGTCTCTCGGACCAGGAGGTGTTGTCGGCGACCAGGATGGAGGTGCGAGCTGTCCCACGAAGGTATCTGCTGTCGACGTCGCTGGACCCAGTATTGGGGCAACAACTCTTGGCAAATGCAAGCCCACATGGTGGACTCAAAATGGCATCTGGAGTGGACCAGGAGGGTCCGGGGTGCTCCTCTGTTGGAGGGGAGCAAGGGCCAGTCTGGAGCAACCAGACCAGCGATGAAAGTGTTGTCGTTCGTCGTCAAGAGGGCTACAAGCCAGCAGGCAAGTAGCCGGACAACGCGGTGAGCAGCAAAGAGCAGAAGGGCCCCACGCAGATCTGGTGGATTCTGGGGGGCTGGACTTCGGTGCTGGAGCTGCTCAGGGTTAGGGCTTCTCAAACCTTAAAGCACTCACTCGAGGATCCCTCGGCGGTCGTGCTGGATAAGCGTCGTGCAGTTCTGAAGATGGCCGGTCCCTCGAGGTCTCGTCACACCCACGAATCTCAGCTGGGCTGATGATGTAGGTAGAGGTCAGAGGTGCCAGGGAAGCCGGGTCTCGTCGTGCTGGTCGGTCTGGTTCCGGAGGAAGGACGTGCAGCAAACCGCAGTGTTCTTAGTTGGTGCCCGCAGATGCAGGGTGACTACTCCTTAGTCACAAGGGAGAAATCTTAGGAAGAATTCTTGAGTTCCTTTCGTAGAAAGTAGTTTCAGGATTCAAAGATGGTCTCATTTGGAAGGGTCCCCGCTCCCACCTTTATACTAAAGAAAGGGGCTGGTACGGGACTAGGTCCTGCCCATGGGTGGGACCAGGAAGGGGGTTGGTTACACCCCTCTCCCATGCCGGACTTTCCCCAGCTCAGGCGCTGGTGTGCCCCTGGAACTGGTTCTAGCCGGCCTATGCATAGTGAGCACCGGGGTGCCACTTGCAGTCACCTTCCTATTCAGCCCTGCCTACCCAGGATACACAAAACCCTGTCTGGGATGGTGCTAGCACCGCCCCTGACAGGAAACCCTTTGTCCAAGCTCTCCTCGCTGGAAGGACTCCCAGCAGCAGGAGGTCAGACTTGTGTCTGTGGTGGCAGCATCCATTTTGTGATGCTGAGGCTCGAGTTAACTTTAACCGGGGTTCACAGTTACACACATGTTGTGTCCCTCTAGAAGGGTGGAATGCTAACCCCGTCGCCAGAATTGGCGAGGGGTTAGTATTCCAATTCGTATGACACCTTACTCGACATGTTTTGATAAAGCGATACCAGAGTTGGCATATAACCGCGAGGATTATAATGCACTTAAGAGTATATGGTATGCGTTATCATGGAACAGCTATTAGGACTTGGTTCCGCAAGCTGCAAACGGGCTCAGCTCATGCCAGAGCACCATCTCACATGATTCCAAGCACTCTGCCTTCAGGATTGTTAAGGCCTGCCATAGGAGTGACTGATAGGAATCTATGTGTCCATTTTAGGGTTAGATATAGGTATACTATATCTAAAGCAAAGGGTGATTACACCACCTTGCCCCAGCTGTCGTGCAGCCAGTTGTGTCAGATTTAGATGGCCAGCCAGGGGTGGCATAATACATGCTGCAGCCCCTGGTAGGCCCTGGGTACACCTATGCCCTGAGTTACAGGGTCTGATAAGGTGGCCCAGTACCAATTGGTATATGCACCTAAGGTACACGTGTCAATTTAGTGAGAGAACAGCTAGGCTGTGGGTCTGATTAGCAGGCCCACAGCCAGGGAAGTCGTAAACCAGTGAAGCAAAAAGCAAAAATCTGGGGTGATCATAGGATTGCAGGCCCTACTCTCCTACATGACCCCCCCCAAACTTTGGGACAATAAACTAACCTTGACCAGGTGAGTCTTCTTGCTCTAAGTGGAAATACCTGGAGAGCCTATCTGCATTGCCATGATCAGTGCCAGGTCTATGCTCCACTGTAAAATCCATCCCCTGTAGGGAAATGGACCACCTAAGCAGTTTGGGATTTTCACCCTTCATCTGATTTAGCCACAAGAGGGGCTTATGGTCGGTCTGAATCTTGAAATGAGTGCCAAACAAGTATGGCCTCAGTTTCTTCAGGGCCCAAACCACAGCAAAGGCCTCCCTCTCAATAGCTGACCAATTTTTCTCTCTGGGGGTCAGCCTTCTGCTTATAAAAGCAATGGGCTGGTCTTGACCATCAAAATTCAGTTGATATAGAACAGCTCCCACACCCAACTCAGAAGCATCTGTTTGGACAATGAATGGTTTGGAGTAGTCTGGACTCTTTAGGATAGGTGCTGTGCACATGGCCTGCTTTAGGTCATTGAATGCTTTTTGACAGCCTGCTGTCCACTGAACTTTCTTTGGCATCTTTTTACTTGTCAGGTCATTAAGTGGAGTCACAATTGATCCATAATTTCTGACAAATTTTCTGTAGTAACCAGTCAGGCCCAAGAAAGCTCGAACCTGAGTCTGGGTGGTTGGAGGAGCCCAGTCCTTGATGGACTGTATCTTGCTCTCCGGTGGCTGAACCTGGCCTCCACCTACAAGGTGGCCCAGGTATACAACCTGTGTCTGCCCTATCTGGCACTTTGTGGCCTTGATAGTGAGACCTGCTGCTTGCAGTGCCTCTAACACTTTCCTCAGGTGGACCAGGTGATCCTCCCAGGTGGAACTAAAGACAGCTATATCATCAAGATATGCTGCACAGAAGTCATCCAGGCCAGTGAGGACTTGATTCACCAGCCTTTGGAAGGTGGCAGGTGCATTTTTCAAACCAAAGGGCATTACCACAAACTGATAATGCCCACCAGGGGTAGAAAATGATGTCTTAGGCTTGGCATCCTCAGCTAAACTGATTTGCCAATACCCAGCTGTCAGGTCAAATGTGCTTAAGTAGTTGGCAGAAGCCAATCTATCTATAAGTTCATCTGCCCTTGGTATTGGGTGGGCATCAGTCTTAGTGACTGCATTGAGGCCTCTGTAGTCTACGCAAAACCTCATCTCTTTCTTACCACCCTGGGTGTGAGGCTTTGGCACTAGAACTACTGGACTAGCCGAAGGGCTATCTGAGGGCTCAATGACTCCCAGCTCCAACATTTTCTGCACCTCTGTCTTGATGCAGTCTCTGACATGATCAGGCTGTCTGTAGATTTTACTCTTGACTGGCAGACTGTCACCAGTGTCAACCTCATGGGTACACCAATTGGTTTGACTGGGTGTCAGAGAGAACATATGTCTAAAGGATTGAAGAACTTGTTTGCAATCCTTTTGCTGATGTTCAGAGAGGCTGCCACAAAAGACAACACCATCTACTGACCCATCATCAGGGTTCTGAGTGAGCAGGTCTGGGAGAGGGTCACTCTCCACCTCCTGTCCCTCATCTGTGGCCATGAGCAAGCTCATGTCCTTCCTGTCGACATATGCCTTGAGCCTATTCACATGGAGCACCCTGAGGGGGCTCCTGGGAGTTCCAAGGTCCACCGGGTAGGTGACCTCTCCCTTTTGCTCAATGATTGTGTGGGGCCCAGGCCATTTGTCTTTGAGTGCTGCTGGGGCCACTGGCTCCAACACCCACACCTTCTGTCCAGGCTTGTACACAGTCAGGACAGCCTTTTGGTCATGCCAAGCTTTTTGTAGTTCTTGGCTTGCCTCAAGGTTTTTAGAAGCCTTTTCCATATACTCAGCCATCCTGGAGCGGAGACCAAGTACATAGTCCACTATGTTGGTTGCAGGCTTTTTGAGAGGTCTCTCCCATCCTTCCTTCACCAAACACAGGGGTCCTCTTACAGGATGTCCATGCAAAAGTTCAAAAGGGCTGTAGCCAACCCCCTTCTGTGGTACCTCTCTGTAAGCAAACAAAAGGCAGGGTATCAGGACATCCCATCTACGCCTGAGCTTTTCAGGTAGTCCATGAATCATCCCTTTTAGGGTCCTGTTGAACCTTTCAACAAGCCCATTGCATTGTGGATGATAGGGTGTAGTGAACTTGTAGTTGACGCCACATTCCTTCCACATAGCAGTCAGATATCCTGACATGAAGTTTGCACCTCTGTCAGAGACAACCTCCTTATGGAAGCCCACTCTGGAGAACACTCCAACTAGAGCCCTTGCCACAACAGGTGCTGTAGTGGTCCTAAGGGGAATAGCTTCAGGATACCTGGTGGCATGGTCCACCACCACCAGTATAAACTTGTGCCTTGATGCTGTCTGGGGTTCCATTGGACCAACAATGTCAATCCCCACTCTTTCGAAGGATACCCCCACCACAGGCATTGGTATATGGGGGCCTTTGTTGTGCCACCTGACTTACCACTGGCTTGGCAAGTAACACAGGAGCGACAAAACTCCTTGGTATCTTCATTCATGTGAGGCCAGTGAAAGTGTGAGACAAGTCTGTCCCAAGTCTTATTCTGGCCTAAGTGTCCTGCAAGGGGAATCTCATGGGCCAAGGTAAGAAGGAAACCTCTCTGTGACAAGGGGAAGACCAGCCTCCTGGTTGCACCAGGTTTGGGGTCTGTTGCTTCAGAGTACAGGAGTCCATCATCCCAGTATACCTTGTGGGTACCTGTGGCGTTCCCTGCAGCCTCAGCAGCAGCCTGCTGTCTGAGGGGTTCAAGAGAAGGGCAGTCTAACTGTGCCTTCCCCAGGTCTTCTCTGGAGGGTCCCCCTGAACCCAGAAACTCAACCTGATCAGGCTCAAGTTCTTTAGGCTCAGTTTCCCTCAGCTCTTTGAGGTCAGCCTCCTCTGAGACTTGATCCACAACCTGGGGCAAGGCGGAAGGCAATGCCTTAACCCTACTGCTCTTCTTCTTGGAAGGTGTCTGGTCCATTGTTCAAGGGTCCAGCACCTGTTCAGTGGGGCATCTTCTGGCCTGTGACCTAGTCACAGCAAGGACATGTGCTGGCACACCTAACATTTCCATGTGAGTCCTCTGCTCCACCTCTGACCATAGTGATGACTTCAAATCATTGCCCAACAAACATTCAGCTGGGAGGTCTGAACTAACCACAACTTTCTTTTGGCCACTTACCCCTCCCCAGGAGAAAGCCACAATTGCCATACTATGGTGGGTAGTGACATTGCTGGCATTGGTCACTAGGTAGTCTGTACCTAGTACGATCTGTCCAGGGTCCACAAAGTTAGGTGTCACCATGGTGACACTGGCATAAGTGTCCCTATAGGCCTGAGCCATCTTTCCATTTATAAAAGGTGTCTGCCTGTATTTGCCCAAAGTATTGGGACTTGCATCAGGGGATATATCCATATCCCCTGTACAGACAAGGACAGCCTGAGTGAGTGTGCCAACTAAGTTGTCATACCCCTCAGTTCCCAAGGTTAACCCAACTAATCCCTTGGGAGGTGCACTACCACTGCTGACTGTACTAGGGGGTGCAGGTGCCTTAGGGGCTGCAGTGGTAGGAGTTTGCCCTCCTTTCTTGGTGCACTCACTAAACCAGTGAGTTTTACTTTTACAGTATTGGCACCACCTTTTAGACTGGCCTTCTTGAGTCTTCTTTTTCTGCTGTGAAGCCTGACCCCCACCCTCTTTGGTTTGTTGGGGGCCTGTCGAAGACTTCTGGTCATTTTGCTCATTCTTATTGTTACCCTTTTGGTCTGCTTTCTTCTGACCACCCTGGTTCTGGCCCTGGTTCTGCTTAACCCTTGTTCTGACCCATCTGTCTGCCTTCTTTCCCAATTCTTGGGGAGAGGTCAGATCCGAGTCAACAAGGTGCTGATGCAACAACTGGTTCTGACAATTATTTAAAATGTGTTCTCTCATGATCAGATTGTACAATCCTGTGTAATCAGTAACCTTACTGCCCAGCAACCAGCCCTCCAAAGCCTTAGTGGCACAATCCACAAAATCAGACCAATCCTGAGACTGAGTTTTCTGGGTATCCCTGAACAGCAACCTGTACTGCTCAGTGGTTAAGCCAAACCCATCTATCGGTGTATTTTTCAGGTCTTGGTAATTGTTAGCATCCTGAGCTCTAGTAGTGAGGAGCTTATCTCTACCTTTGCCTTCAAAGGAGAGCCACAAGACAGCTGCCCACTGACTATGGGGGACGCACTGGACAGTGCAGGCCCTCTCCAAAGCAGTTATCCATTTGTGGATATCATCCCCTTGTTTAAAGGGGGGCACTATCTTACTCAGGTGTCTAGTGTCTAAACTCCTGTCCTTTTCTTTAGGTAAAATGCTGCCACCAGTGGGGTCTGCCCCACTCAATTTCCGCTCTCTAGCAAAGGCAAGTCTCTCTTTGGCCAGGGCAAGTTCTTCCCTTTCAATCCTCAGATTGACTTCCCTCATCTTAGCTTCATGCTCTCTTCTCTGAGGGGATGTCATCCCTCTGTGAGAAGAGGTCTGAGAGCCATTGGTTCGAATGGATCTGTTAGAGCCACTGGATAGAGACCTAACTCGTCCACTCCCAATGTTAAGCCTGCCGGAGAGTGGCCCTGGGGGTCCCCCAAATCCATTCTCATGCCTGCTTAAGTTGGTCCTGGTGAGTCTACTGACTTCTACCTGACCCTTGTCTGCCTCATCCCCTGACACTTCCTGATCCTCTTCCTCTCCTTCACTAACTGTTCCATTGAGATGGAGGTCAGGGTCCCCAAGGGTTCCCTCTAATGGGGGCATGTTCCCATCTGGATTAGAAGGGTCTGTGTTAGCAGTCCTTCTGGCATCATAAGTCTCTGAGAGACCAATCAGGAATGGGCTTGTAGGGTTAGAGCCCTGTTTTAGCTTCCTGGAGGTACACACTTGTCTCCTCTCCTGGAAGCTAAGAGCAGCATATCTTGAAGTGACCTGTGGAGGGTCAACTGACACAAGGGGGGCCTCTGAGTTCCCCCCTTTGTCTGACATGCTTCTAGTGTGGTGTAAGTGATGCACCTACCTACACTATTTGTTTGCCTACTGATCCCTTGCTAAGAGTTGTAGTTAGGGTGTGCTAGGCCATGTTGAACTACAACAGCTGGTTCAGTAGAACTCAGAGTATTCTAAGCTAAGTTATATGTACCTTGGTACTGATGTGATCTTTCAAATGATATTCTTAGGATACGTGTGGTAAAACAACAGCAAGCTCAAATCCCAACCGCTGCTCACCAATGTGAGAAGTTGGCCTGATATGCAGTGCTCACTATTCTAGTGATCACTATGTATCAGTCCAAACAACCCTTATTGATGATTGGTTGTAAGTCAACCTGATAGACCAGCTATCCTAGTAGCATGGACAAGAGCAGTCTTTATGCTAAACTCTAGAGGGCGTGTTAAGCCAGCTGTTATACCATCACATATACCCCTTGAACACCAAGTGAAAGGACACCAAACAAGTTGTTATGAAAATAAAAGGATATTTATTTAGAACACAACAGCCCTGGACTCTTTATGAGGACAGGGCGCTAAGCACAATACAAAGCTCTTCAAGAAATTCTGAAAGTCGCACAATTTACACAAATGCCCGAGGGGCACGAAAAACCATATGCTCTAAAAGTGGAATGCGAAATACTAGCAGGTAAGTAACTAGTCTCAAAGGCTTTAGGATCACTAGGACTGGACTACTGAACCATCAGATTACGAGCAGGAGGCCTAGGGAGATCGGGTGCAGAGTGTGCACTCTCACGCGGGATGCGGGACAAAGTCTATGGATGCTAGATTTCGTAAAGTTAGTGTTATCGGAAGAATCCGACTAGGTAGAGCTGAAACGAAAAAGGATCTGGACACTTAGATAGTTAAGCTATGCTGGAGCACCGAAATGCTCATGTTACCTAGCCCAGGGGCTGCGGCTGCATAGGGCTGAAAAGACATCGGGAATCCTCGTTGCAGTCTATGGAGCCTGAAAGAAGAAGTTGCTGGCAGGCGACCAGTGATGAAGTTCGATGTGATCCAAGCCTGGATCGGTGATGAAGGATACCTGTAAGCAGAGGGAACCAAGTTCTGAATCACTAGTCAGTGATTAGATGGGCACCAGGATGGCACCGGACGAAGTCACCTCGACCAGGTGAGTGGGCGACGCTGGGCTCTGCAGTCTCTCGGACCAGGAGGCGTTGTCGGCGACCAGGATGGAGGTGCGAGCTGTCCCACGAAGGTATCTGCTGTCGACGTCGCTGGACCCAGGATTGGGGCAACAACTCTTGGCAAATGCAAGCCCACACGGTGGACTCAAAATGGCGTCTGGAGTGGACCAGGAGGGTCCGGGGTGCTCCTCTGTTGGAGGGTAGCAAGGGCCAGTCTGGAGCAACCAGACCAGCAATGAAAGTGTCGTCGTTCGTCGTCAAGAGGGCTACAAGCCAGCAGGCAAGTAGCCGGACAACGCGGTGAGCAGCAAAGAGCAGAAGGGCCCCACGCAGATCTGGTGGATGCTGGGGGGCTGGACTTCGGTGCTGGAGCTGCTCAGGGTTAGGGCTTCTCAAACCTTAAAGCACTCACTCGAGGATCCCTCGGCGGTTGTGCTGGATAAGCGTCGTGCAGTTCTGAAGATGGCCGGTCCCTCGAGGTCTCGTCACACCCACGAATCTCAGCTGGGCTGATGATGTAGGTAGAGGTCAGAGGTGCCAGGGAAGCCGGGTCTCGTCGTGCTGGTCGGTCTGGTTCCGGAGGAAGGACGTGCAGCAAACCGCAGTGTTCTTAGTTGGTGCCCGCAGATGCAGGGTGACTACTCCTTAGTCACAAGGGAGAAATCTTAGGAAGAAGTCTTGAGTTCCTTTCGTAGAAAGTAGTTTCAGGATTCAAAGATGGTCTAATTTGGAAGGGTCCCCGCTCCCACCTTTATACTAAAGAAAGGGGCTGGTACGGGACTAGGTCCTGCCCATGGGTGGGACCAGGAAGGGGGGTGGTTACACCCCTCTCCCATGCCGGACTTTCCCCAGCTCAGGGGCTGGTGTGCCCCTGGAACTGGTTCTAGCCGGCCTATGCATAGTGAGCACCGGGGTGCCACTTGCAGTCACCTTCCTATTCAGCCCTGCCTACCCAGGATACACAAAACCCTGTCTGGGATGGTGCTAGCACCGCCCCTGACAGGAAACCCTTTGTCCAAGCTCTCCTCGCTGGAAGGACTCCCAGCAGCAGGAGGTCAGACTTGTGTCTGTGGTGGCAGCATCCATTTTGTGATGCTGAGGCTCGAGTTAACTTTAACCGGGGTTCATAGTTACACACATGTTGTGTCCCTCTAGAAGGGCTGAATGCTAACCCCGTCGCCAGAATTGGCGAGGGGTTAGTATTCCAATTCGTATGACACCTTACTCGACATGTTTTGATAAAGCGATACCAGAGTAGGCATATAACCGCGAGGATTATAATGCAGTTAAGAGTATATGGTATGCGTTATCATGGAACAGCTATTAGGACTTGGTTCCGCAAGCTGCAAACGGGCTCAGCTCATGCCAGAGCACCATCTCACATGATTCCAAGCACTCTGCCTTCAGGATTGTTAAGGCCTGCCATAGGAGTGACTGATAGGAATCTATGTGTCCATTTTAGGGTTAGATATAGGTATACTATATCTAAAGCAAAGGGTGATTACACCACCTTGCCCCAGCTGTCGTGCAGCCAGTTGTGTCAGATTTAGATGGCCAGCCAGGGGTGGCATAATACATGCTGCAGCCCCTGGTAGGCCCTGGGTACACCTATGCCCTGAGTTACAGGGTCTGATAAGGTGGCCCAGTACCAATTGGTATATGCACCTAAGGTACACGTGTCAATTTAGTGAGAGAACAGCTAGGCTGTGGGTCTGATTAGCAGGCCCACAGCCAGGGAAGTCGTAAACCAGTGAAGCAAAAAGCAAAAATCTGGGGTGATCATAGGATTGCAGACCCTACTCTCCTACAATAAGGTTGTTTGTTTCGAATCTATCTCTGAATATGGGGGTATACCAGATATGGGGCCGTCATATCTGATTATTCTACCTGGTTGGGCTTATATCAGGCTTGTTACTCATTCTAGGGGAAATGATCTACACTATGCAACACTATACAAATGTTCATATCTGAAAGAGACTATAGTTATGGATTCCTCACCTTAGAATTACCCCCAGGCGTCAGACTGGATCCGGAGAATTTTTTTTCAGCAGTACCCCTGCGCATCAGTAGGTGGCGTTGGTCAACTCCGCATTCGTCGTTGGCATTGTGATTGCCGGAATGACGTTGCGGTATCTACTTAGACGCTGCCCCTGCACGGTGACGTCCGCTCTTTCACTTTCTGCTCCAGCCAGCGCAGATCTAGCGATGTAGTCATTTTTTGATTCTTTTTACGACCTCTTTTTCGAGTCGTTCGACTCCTGGTGCACAGGGATGTCATCTTTGCGGACCGGCTTCAAGCCTGTGATGTCGGTGACGGACCCACATTTAGGGTGCCTCTGGTGGTGTTGAGCGCAACCATGACCCAAAATTACGCCCGACTGTCGGGCCATGGCCCGAAGTCTTTGCGGGAGCGGTCCTGAAAGCTTCTGGAGGCCCAGCGGTCGGCTCCGCGCGACGCTCGAGGTCCCGTCGAGAGGGAGGTCGCAGTGTAGTGTGGTTTATGGGCCTCTTTTTGCGTGCATGTTAAGTTAGCATGGCTAGTTAGGAGTTTAAACGCCATTTTTACCTTTTGCTGCTTTTTGCACACAACACTGCTTACACGAAGTTAGCTTTCACGAAGGTCTATACATGGGAAAAGGTTTGTTTTTCGACATCTCTAGATATACATTGTGCCCCCAGTCTCTACAATGAGTGCGGAGCTGCCAAGGTTATCATAACGTGCAAGCCTGTTTATCGGCGTGTCTGTGTAACACATTCTAGACACAACATTTTGGCAGCTGCAAGTCGAGTAAGATTCTGGCGCCTTTATCATACCACACTTGCCATGGTTTCACACACTTGGAAGATTCCAGGCACGCAGAGAGACTAACCAGTTCTGATGTAATTTACACTTACTGAGCGGACTGAGTAACAAGGCTCAAGAGACCTTCTATAGTTTAATAATACATAGTTCCTCTATAGGGAGGGTGTTTAAACTAGGCTCTTTAATCACCTGTTTGCACTATCATTATAATATGATTCCTCCTTTTGTATTTTATGGAGTTGTAACCATGCTGACGATATTATTTGTAATCATATGTATGCTTATGTTGACTAAAATACTGCGCTTGAGATCACATCGTTAAAATAAACATTTTAGCCTTACTGTGTCTCTTTTTTACTCCTGTTGTGGACTGTCATGAGAGTATAACAAAAGAGTGTTCTCACTTCCCACCATTCCTGAGATGGTCCTAAGTTGCATGTTCTAGGTTGTCTAATCATTGGTTTCTTTGCTATAGGACGAGGAGCTAATGCGACACTGATTACTAGTCTGGTAGGGGATTTTGGGTACTAAGGTGAGTTTTTGGCACACCCTAATTCACTGAGGTCCTGAGTCTCTGTGCACACTTCTGTGTCTGAGCAGAATCCCTGCAACATGGCGCCGCCAACGAGTGTGGTCTTACTGTGAGACACTTGAGTAGTGCTTATATCAGTCTACGACCCCCTCACTATTGTTTTGGGTTGACGGTAGTGACGGATAAATAACCTAAATATAGTTACTTAAGTTTCCTTAAGCTTGATAAATTTAAAACGGTTTTCTGTTTGAATTACTACCCAGTTGTGCCTTTTTATATTGCATTGTACTTCACTATTACTGTTTCGATATGGCTACAGTTGATATCGCAGCACACAGTCGTGTAGCTGAGCGTAATCATTTGCAGGTACACCTAGTTTCTATGAAGGGACAGGCAGTGGTTTTTGTAGTCTCTGCTGACGTGGCATACCTGTTTGAGTTGTATTACTCCTGGGTCACGTTTCCTGCGGTTGATGCTAATTCTGGTGTTTTTCACACTTACACCCCTGCTGATGCTCCTGCAGCGTACGCTCCATATCGGACAGTAGAAATTCCTATTTCTGCTTGCCAGCATGCCGTTTGGTTTAATGGAGCCCTCCCACACGTTATTACAGCAGTTAGACAAGGACCGTTGTCCATTCCAGGCGCTACTTGGCCTGTTTTAGCTGCTTACACCCCGCATCCTCTGGCGGGGCAGTTAACAGCTCAGCAACTGCGACCCCTATATGCCTCTGCTACAGCAGTTATTAAGGGTCTGGTTCATTACGTTACTCGCAACCTCCCGGTGGGGCCCTGTGTGGTGCAGCGCATCCAGTTGGCGGTGGCGGACTCAAACTTAGTCCTGTCATGGTTAATGCGGTCATGGGCAAGCGTACCCAGAATAAGGAGGAGATGCCTTTTTGGCTTGCCGAGAAATTCGACCAACTGGAAGCAGTATTCCCTAATACGAGTCCTGTTGAGAAACACAGGATCCTCACAGTTAGTTTGCAGAGCGTGACGTAAATGAATGTACAACTTGGGGGTTGATCTTTGCAGCGGTCTAAACTAGGTGCTTTGGCACCCCATCAGTGACTGTACTTCCCTTTGTGATCAAGCGTGTTCAGGATGAACACGGACCAGAGGCGGCTGTGGAGTTAGGAATGTGGCTCGTGGGAACATTTGACATGGTACACGATCCCGTCCTTGCTAATGTCAAGGGGGATGTGGTAAGTTTCTAAGTCTCTAATGCTCTGCGCGATATCCCTGACGCAAGACCCGTCAGTTGCCGAAAATTATTACGGAGGCTTATAAGACCATTGGCCGTAATAGTTTAGGTGTTAAGTCTTTCGCTAAGAAAGAAAAACAGCAGCAAACTCAACAAGGGTCATCTGATCAGGATGACCGCCCGAAAGTTCAGAAACAAAATTGGAGTAAGAACAAAAAACAGGGTAAGCAGCAGCAGCAGAAACGGGGTTCTCGTCTGGCTTCACCTACACCTGCCCCTGTTGAGGGTAAATATGACTTGCGCGACCGCATTACTATTAAGTCACCCGATAGGTTTCAGGTTCCTGAACCACGTTCTTCTTGCTCTTTGCAGGACACATCTGTAACAGCCACTGGTGGAGGAGGCGGCGGCAGAGGTCAAGGTGCCCCACAGAGCTGTGACCAGTCTCGTAAGACTGACGGAAAAGGCAAGCAGGACGAGACACCGCATCAAAGACCCCAGTTTTAGAAGATAAAGGTTGGTGCTGTAACAGTGAGATATGCCACAGATAGTGAGAATGCAACTTCGGAATTTGACATGGGTGCTGACGCTGCTGGACAGCGCGGCGGAGATTACCATCATTCCAGAGGCGCTGCGTCCACTACTAAGGGTGACAGCAACTGACACTTTTGTTGTAGTGGAAACACCTGACACTAGAATGGCTCCCCCTGAAAGACTTTATGAAATTGTCCTTATGATTGAAGGAGACATAGAACATACCATGAAAGGGTTTTTTTGGGAAAATTGAACAACTACATATGATATTTTGTTGGTGATGGTCGACTGGCCCCCACCTTTTGTGTTAGCCGCTCCACAAGGGGAGGAGATGATCCTCCCCGCTTTCGCGCACACAGGCTCTGCAGTTTGCAGAAGATTGGGCTAAAGCGCTTGCGCCAGCGTTGTACCGTACTCACTGTGGCTGGGACAAATTATCCCCTCGACAAGAGATTCCATTGCGATCCATGCCACAGCCCCAATACCCCATACGGTGTAAGGCAAAAGCCTCTGTTGCCGAAATCCTTGAACAATTGGAATATCAAGGTGGAATTGAAATTTCTGTGTCTCCGATGAATAACCCACTTTTTACTCTGACCAAGCCGGATGGTTCGTACCGTTTGGTATTGGATTACCGCCACTTAAACTCACATTGTCGTACGTGTGCGATGCAGAATACTCACAGTTCTGCACTTGTGGATAGTCTTATGCGTAAAAGGTTCAAAACTACGCTTGATGTATCCAATGGCTTTTTTGCCCATAATTTGTCCTCCCTTAGTAATCGGTGGACGAGTTTTACCTGTGGTGTAAAATAACGCCAATTCCTTCGATTGGCTACGGGCTACAAGAATAGTCCAGGCGTTTTTGCCGCCCGAATAGTCTCTCTTCTTGAGAGGCTCGACGCAGATACATGTTCATATGTGGATGACATTTATCTCACAGACGACGAGTTATGGCCGCATCTGTGCCGTGTTGACCACATAGTTTGCCATTTTGTGGACTTTGGCTACAAATTTAACTTTGCAAAATCACATATTGAAGAGAAGACAGTGTTGCTACAAGCTCAATAATGAAGGTCGAGAGGTGGCTCTCCACTTCTTGGAGAAATGCGCAATTTTGCAGGCTTCCACAACACTGAAAAAGCTACAATCTCTACTGGGCTTTTTGAATTTCGGACGTACGTACATTCCGGAATATGCCAAGTGTATCAAGTCGCTTTGTGTTGATACAACCTACTTTTTCCAAATCGTGCAGGCTGCCCGAACATTCAGCCATCTTGCAATCTTTGCAGACTGACCTACTTGAATCTAAATTCTTCTCGACTCATGATTACACCAACCTGGTGATAAGAATAGTGCTAGGGGCAGTGGGTTTCACATACCTCACTTTTAATGAGAGAGACAAAGTCCCTATCGCTTACATGTCACACCTGTACACTTCGGCGGAGTTGCGGTTTTCCACTGGAAAAAGTTTTGACAGCAGTGCAAATGGCGATTCTTAAGGAACGTGCACTGTCGCAGGGAAAGCGCATTGTGGTTGTTACTCCGTATCCTGCCTTGGAGGCAGTGACGAAGGCCAGTGTACCAAATTCCAAGGCCTTGCACCCTCAGTAGATACAATGGGCTACATCCTTGACAGCCCCAGATGTAACGTTCATTTTCGATTCCTCTTTGCAGACTCAAGAGTTCTTGCAGTATGAGTTTGTTCATCCTGCTCCTCTGACTATGCTCCCACTCGAGGATTTTCGTTGTATCATTTACACGGACGGAAGTGCTCAAGCGGCTAAGGGTTCTAGACATGCATATTCCGCTGCCTGTGCAATTGTGGTTGCTATTTTGGTGGATGGTAAATTCAAGTCCGATGTCGTGCATACTCAATCAATCAATCAATCATAGCATTTGTATAGCGCACTACTCACCCGGAGGGTCTCAAGGCGCTTGGGGGAAGGGGGGTCTGCTATTGCTCGAACAGCCAGGTCTTGAGTTGTCTTCTGGAGGCGAGATGGTCCTGGGTCAGCCGAAGGTGGGTGGGGAGGGAGTTCCATGTCTTGGCCGCCAGGTAGGAGAAGGATCTTCCTCCGGCGGTGGCTCTTCGGATGCATGGTATGGTAGCGAGGGCGAGGCTTGTCGAACGTAGCTGTCGGGTGGGCGTGTAGAAGGTCAAGCGGTCGTTGAGGTACTTGGGGCCCAGGTCGTGAAGGGACTTGTGTGCGTGGGTGAGGAGTCTGAACGTGATTCTCTTGCTGACGGGGAGCCAGTGCAGATCCCTCAGGTGGCCGGAGATGTGGCTGCGTCGGGGGATGTCCAGGATGAGTCGGGCGGAGGCGTACTGGATGCGTTGGAGTCTTTTCTGTAGCTTGACTGTGGTTCCAGCGTAGAAGGTGTTTCCGTTGTCCAGCCGGCTTGTGACGAGTGCCTGGGTGACCGTCTTCCTGGTTTCGGTCGGGATCCATCGGAAGATCTGGCAGAGCATGCGTAGGGTGTTGAAGCATGATGAGGAGACGGCGTTGACTTGTCTCGTCATCGAGAGGGAGGAGTCCAGGATAAAGCCCAGGTTGCGTGCGTGGTCTGTTGGCTTGGGAGTGATGCCCAGGGCGGGGGGCCACCAGGAGTCATCCCAGGCGGAGGCCGATGGTCCCAGGATGAGGACTTCCGTCTTGTCTGAGTTCAGTTTTCAGGCGGCTGTTCTTCATCCACTCGGCGACATCTTTCATCCCTTTGTGTAGGCTAGTTCTGGCGGTGGCGGGGTCTCTGGTGAGGGAGAGGATCTGTTGGGTGTCGTCGGCGTAGGAGATGATGTTGAGGTTGTGTTGGCGTGCGATGGCTGCAAGGGGTCTCATGTAGACGTTGAAGAGGGTGCGGCTGAGTGATGATCCTTGCGGTACGCCGCAGATGACTTCGGTGGCCTCGGATCGAAAGAGGGGGAGGCGGACTCTGTGTTCTTCCGGCGAGGAACAAGATGATCCATTCCAGTGCCTTCTCTTGGACACCTGTGTTGCTGAGGCGTTGGACTAGGGTGCGGTGGCAGACAGTGTTGAACGCTGCGGAGAGGTCCAGGAGGATGAGGGCCGCTGTTTCCCCGTTGTCGAGCAGGGTTCTGATGTCATCGGTGGCTGCGAGGAGGGCGGTCTCGGCGCTGTGGTTGGCTCGGAAACCGGACTGCGAGGGGTCAAGGGATCCGTTTGTCTCGAGGAAGGCGGCAAGCTGTCTGTTGACGGTCTTCTCAATGACTTTGGCAGGAAAAGGGAGGAGCGAGATGTTCTTGAGGTCGGTGGGGTCCGCTGTTGGTTTCTTCAGTAGGGCGCTGAGCTCGGCGTGCTTCCAGTTCTCCTGGAAGGTGGCGGTGTTGAAGGAGATGTTGATGATGTCCTGGAGTTGGGGTGCGATGATGGAGTCGGCCTTGTTGAAGACGTGGTGGGGGCAGGGGTCGGTTGGAGATCTGGTGTGGATGGTGTTCATTGTGCGGGGTGTGTCTTCGGTGGTCACTGTAGTCCATGTGCGGAGGGTGGCGGTGGGGGGCGTTGGTTCGATGGTAGGGTACGTGGATGATGCGCCGAAGCTGTTGTGGATGTCGGCGATCTTGCGGTGGAAGAACGAGGCGAGAGAGTCGCAGAGGTCTTGTGAAGGAGTGATGTAGTTGCCGATGCTGGGGTTGGATAACTCCTTGACGATGCTGAAGAGTTCCTTGCTGTCGTGGGCGTTGTTGTCCAGTCGTTCCTTCAGTGATTTCTTCTTGGTGGTGCGGATGAGCTGGTGGTGCTTGCGGGTGGCTTGTTTGAGGGTGGTCATGTTGTCTGTGGTCTAGTCGAGGAGCCAGGCTTTCTCGAGGGTGCGGCAGTTCTTCTTGGAGTCCTTGAGTTCGTCGGTGAACCAGATGGCTTTCTTGCTTCTGGGTCTGCTGGGAGAGTTCTTCAGTGGCGCGAGGTCGTCTGCGCAGGCGGTCAGCCACTGTGTGAAGTTGCCGGCTGCTTCGTTGGGGTCCGTTGTGCTGGCGGGCGGGTTCTGGCTGAGGGAGGTGGTGAGCAGACATTAGGGGACTAACCCGCCCAGTTGGCAGAACTATGTGCTCTGATGTTTGTGTTGAAGTACGCGGACCCCAGTGTGACCACTCTTGTTGTGAGCGATTCATACTACTGTGTACAGTCTTTCAATGACAATCTACATCTATGGACTCAAAATGATTATCGTGACTGCAAGGGTCGCACAGTAAAACATAAAATTATCTGGGTTCGAGTGGCTGAGCTCAAAGGACGACTCCCACTCGTTTTGGGAATTCATACTCTGGGTCATCAGCGCGTTGGAGTTCACGCTGTTGGCCACTGTCTCGCGGACGAAGCTGCGAAGTCAGCAGTAGCAACATTTGCCGAGGCTGCGGTTACACGTTCCAAAAGTAAGATTGATGATGAAATCTTGGCATCTATTACCGCAACTGAGAAGAGAGGTAATTATCCTAAGGGTTTCCTTCGAAGTACTCTTACCATTTAAGTCCTGATAAAGTTCCTTATGTGAGAAATAACAACGTTGGTGACAGGTTGATTCCCAACGCGGACCGGCTTTGATTACAGCAACACATGCTGGGAGGACTTCGGCGCATGCCGGCATGTCTGCTACTGTATCTCTTCTCCAGCAACAATATTGGTGGTGGGGTTTGTACAAACAGACGCATGATTTTGTCCTTCAATGTGGCATTTGTCAGCAAATTAAACCCTCTTCTGCTGCACGCCCACCCCAAACTCAGTTGTACATATCTAATAAACCACTTGGATGTGTTTATTTGGAACACTGTGGTCCTTTCTCCTCTGATACTGCGTATAAGTACATCTTAGTAGCAGTTGACTCTTGCTCATGCTTTGTCTGGGTGTGGCCTCAAAGGAGCACTGATGCTAGAACTGTCATAAGGGATTTGCGTGTCTGTGGGAATTTTTGCGTGTGGTACCTTCCATTCAAACCAGAGTCCAGCGTTCGCCTCCAAGGCGTACAAGGATGCCATGGCTTCATTGGGGTCCAGGTCAAATTTTCGTCTCCATACCGACCTGAGGGTAATAGTGTTGTGGAGCGGATAACCCGTGATTTAAAGCAATCCTTGACAGCGAAGGTTTTAGGTGCTGGCAGAGACTGGCTTACCCACCTCAATAGCGTACAACGTGCACTAAATAATCTCCCTAGAAGGTCTCTGGGTGAGCAGACCCTATACAAAATGCTCTTTGGCATCAAGAAGTTTGTACCGGACCTTGATGGTCTAGACATGGCGGCAGGAGTCTCATCCTTTGACGTAGCTGAACATTCTAATGTTTTGCAGACCCTACAAAAGACCAGAGACAGTCTTGCAAAGGAACACTTGCCCTTCACATCTGAAGCTGCGTTGAAGATTCCGGTAGTCAGCTGGGTACCCCAAGTTGGCAACCTGGTCCGAGAGAAGATCGACAACAAAAAAGAATTTGGTCCTTCCTATCGAGCTCCAGTTGCTGTGCTTGGTGTGCAGGGTACAAGAACAGTCATTTTACCTCCTCTTCCTGGGCGAAAGGGGAACAGGTACATTTTCATTGACAATGTCAAACCACACAGGGTGGCCGATTCTCTATTATGACGCCTGTGGTTTAGTGTCCAGCAATGGTGCAAAACTCGGCCCTGGATCCTGCAATCTGGCCTGATGTTGCTGTTGAAATTAGTCCACTTACGAATCCTTTATTCAGTTCAAAGACTTTATTCGGTTTACAAAATAGAAAACCATAAAAGATTACAGATCGCAAAAAACAGGGCATATCCAAATCCTAAACATATTAAGCGACAATCCCATTGTATACATAATAAAATATATAACTGCTGTATATAAAAATGATAAAAAAACACATTATTATTACAGGGTGAATGGGCCATCCAGTTAAAAAAAAAGAGATACCAGCATTACAGATGAATTATTTAACCGGTTAAAAGGGCCACGTGGCCTCAACACTGTATAACAGAAAAAAAAACGTCATCAATTAAAAATTAATCTTCCATACATTTTCTATATTTCAATGAACATTTCAAATATCCAACCACAAATGGGATGTGTAGGAGAGTAGGGTCTGCAATCCTATGATCACCCCAGATTTTTGCTTTTTGCTTCACTGGTTTACGACTTCTCTGGCTGTGGGCCTGCTAATCAGACTCACAGCCTTGCTGTTCTCTCACTAAATTGACACGTGTACCTTAGGTGCATTTACCAATTTGTACTGGGCCACCTTATCAGACCCTGTAACTCAGGGCATAGGTGTACCCAGCGCCTACCAGGGGCTGCAGCATGTATTATGCCACCCCTGGCTGGCCATCTAAATCTGACACAACTGGCTGCACGACAGCTGGGGCACGGTGGTGTAAACACCCCTTGCTGTAGATATAGTATACCTATATCTAACCCTAAAATGGACACTCGTATTCCTATCGGTCACTCCTATGGCAGGCCTTAACAATCCTGAAGGCAGAGTGCTTGGAAGCTTGTGAGATGGTGCTCTGGCATGAGCTGAGCCCGTTTGCAGCTTGCGGAACCAAGTCCTAATAGCTGTTCCATGATAACGCATACCATATACTCTTAAGTGCATTATAATCCTCGCGGTTATATGCCAACTCTGGTATTGCTTTATCAAAACATGTCGAGTAAGGTGTCATACGAATTGGAATACTAACCCCTCGCCAATTCTGGCGACGGGGTTAGCATTCCACCCTTCTAGAGGGACACGACATGTATGTAACTGTGAACCCTGGTTAAAGTTGACTCGAGCCTCAGCATCACAAAATGGATGCTGCCACCACAGACACAAGTCTGACCTCCTGCTGCTGGGAGTCCTTCCAGCGAGGAGAGCTTGGACAAAGGGTTTCCTGTCAGGGGCGGTGCTAGCACCATCCCAGACAGGGTTTTGTGTATCCTGGGTAGGCAGGGCTGAATAGGAAGGTGACTGCAAGTGGCACTCACTATGCATCTGCCGGCTAGAACCAGTTCCAGGGGCACACCAGCCCCTGAGTTGGGGAAAGTCCGGCATGGGAGAGGGGTGTAACCACCCCCCTTCCTGGTCCCACCCATGGGCAGGACCTAGTCGCGTGCCAGATCCTTTTCTTAGTATAAAGATAGGAGCGGGCCCCCTTCCCAAAGTAGATAATTCCGAATCTTGATGACTTTCCACGAAAGAACTCTTGAACCTTTCAGAAGACTCTCCCTTGTGGCTAAGGAGTAGCCACCCTGCACAGCAGGCACCATCCAAGCGCATCGCGGTTTGCTGTAAGTCTCTCCTCCGGATCAAGGCTGCCCAGCTCGACGAGACCCGGCTTCCCTGGCACCTCTGACCTCTACCTGCATCATCAGCCACGCTGAGATTCGTGGGTGTGACGAGACCTCCAGGGACCGGCCATCTTCAAGACTGCACGACGCTTGCCCAGCACGACCGCCGAGGGATCCTCGAGTGAGTGCTTTGGGGTTTGAGAAGCCCTAACCCTGAGCAGCTCCAGCACCGAAGTTCAGCCCCCCAGCATCCACCAGATCTGCGTGGGGCCCTTCTGCACTTTGCTGCTCACCTCGTTGTTCGGCTACTTGCCTGCTGGCTTGTGGCCCTCCTGACGACGCACCACGACGACAACACCGCTGGTCTGGTTGCTCCAGACTGGCCCTTGCTCCCCTCCAACAGAGGAGCACCCCGGACCCTCCTGGTCCACTCCAGACGCCATTTTAAGCCCACCGCGTGGGCTTGCATTTGCCAAGACTTGTTGCCCCAATCCTGGGTCCAGCGACGTCGACAGAAGATATCTTTGTGAGACAGCTCGCACCTCCATCCTGGTCGCCGACAACGCCTCCTGGTCCGAGAGACTGCAGAGCCCTGCGTCGCCCACTCACCTGGTCGAGGTGACTTCGTCCGGTGCCATCCTGGTGCCCATCTAATCACTGGCTAGTTATTCAGAACTTGGTCCCCTCTGCTTACAGGTATCCTCCATCACGATCCAGGCTTGGATCCCATCGAACTTCATCACTGGTTGCCTGCCAGCAACTTCTTCTTTCAGGCTCCATAGACTGCAACGAGGATTCCCGACGTCTTTCCAGACCTATGCAGCCGCAGCCCCTGGGCTAGGTAACCTGAGCATTTCGGTGCTCCAGCATAGCTTAACTATCCAAAGGTCCAGATCCTTTTTCGTTTCAGCTCTACCTAGTCGGATTCGTCCGATAACACTAACTTTACGAAATCTAGCATCCATAGACTTTGTCCCGCATCCCGCGTGAGAGTGCACACTCTGCACCTGATCTCCCTAGGCCTCCTGCTAGTAATCTGAAGGTAGTAGTCCAGTCCTAGCGATCCTAAAGCCTATTAGAGTAGTACCTACCTGCTAGTAATTTCGCATTCCACTTTTAGAGTATATGGTTTTTCGTGTCCCTCGGGCATTTGCGTAAATTGTGCGACTTTCAGTATTTTCATAAGAGCTTTGTATTGTGCTTAGCGCCCTGTCCTCATAAAGAGTCCAGGGCTGTTGTGTTCTAAATAAATATACTTTTATTTTCATAACAACTTGTGTGGTGTCCTTTCGCTTGGTGTTCAAGGGGTATATGTGATGGTATAACAGCTGGCTTAACACGCCCTCTAGAGTCTAGCCTAAAGACTGCTCTTGTCCATGCTACTAGGATAGCTGGTCTACGGTTGACTTACAACCAATCATCAATAAGGGTTGTTTGGACTGATACATAGTGATCACTAGAATAGTGAGCACTGTATATCAGGCCAACTTCTCACATTGGTGAGCAGCGGTTGGGATTTGAGCTTGCTGTTGTTTTACCACACGTATCCTAAGAATATCATTTGAAAGATCACTTAGGTACCAAGGTACATATAACTTAGCTTAGAATACACGGAGTTCTACTGAACCAGCTGTTGTAGTTCAACAGGGCCTAGCACACCCTGACTACAACTCTTAGCAAGAGATCAGTAGGCAAGCAAATACGGTAGGTAGGTGCATCACTTACACCACACTAGAAGCATGTCAGACAAAGGAGGGAACACAGAGGCCCCCCTTGTGTCAGTTGACCCTCCACAGGTCATATCAAGATATGCTGCTCTTAGCTTCCAGGAGATGAGACAAATCTGTACATCCAGGAAGCTAAAACAGGGTTCTAACCCTACAATTCCCTTTCTGATTGGTCTCTTAGAGACTTATGATGCCAGAAGGACTGCTAACACAGACCCTTCTAATCCAGAGGGGAACATGCCCCTCTTAGAGGGAACCTGTGGGGACCCTGACCTCAACCTCAATGAAGCAGTCAGTGAAGGTGAGGAAGAGGATCAAGAGTTGTCAGGGGATGAGGAAGACAAGGGTCAGGTAGAAGTCAGTAGACTCACCAGGACCAACTTAAGCAGGCATGAGAATGGATTTGGGGGACCCCCAGGGCCACTCTCAGGCAGGCTTAACATTGGGAATGGACGAGATAGGTCTCTATCCAGAGGCTCTAACCGATCCATTCGAACCAATGGCTCTCAGACCTTTTCTCACAGAGGGATGACATCCCCTGAGAGAAGAGAGCATGAAGCTAAGATGAGGGAAGTCAATCTGAGGATTGAAAGGGAAGAACTTGCCCCGGCCAAAGAAAGACTTGCCCTTGCTAGAGAGCAAAAATTGTGTGGGCTAGATCCCACTGGTGGCAGCATTTTACCTAGAGAAAAGGACATGAGTTTAGACACTAGACACCTGAGTAAGATAGTGCCCCCCTTCAAACAAGGGGATGATATCCACAAATGGATAACTGCTTTGGAGAGGGCTCTGTCCAGTGCGTCTTCCAGAGTCAGTGGGCAGCTGTCTTGTGGCTCTCCTTTGAAGGCAAAGGTAGAGATAAGCTCCTCACTACTAGAGCTGAGGATGCTAACAATTACCAAGTCCTGAAAAATACACTGATAGATGGGTTTGGCCTAACCACTGAGCAGTACAGGTTGCTGTTCAGGGATACCCAGAAAACTCAGTCTCAGGATTGGTCTGATTTTGTGGATTGTGCCACTAAGGCTTTGGAGGGCTGGTTGCTGGGCAGTAAGGTTACTGATTATATAGGATTGTACAATCTGATCATGAGGGAACAGATTTTAAACAATTGTCAGAACCAGTTGTTGCATCAGCACCTTGTTGACTCAGATCTGACCTCTCCCCAAGAATTGGGAAAGAAGGCAGACAGATGGGTCAGAACAAGGGTTAAGCAGAACCAGGGCCAGAACCAGGGTGGTCAGAAGAAAGCAGACCAGAAGGGTAATACTAAGAATGAGCAAAATGACCAGAAGTCTTCGACAGACCCCCAACAAACCAAAGAGGGTGGGAGTCAGGCTTCCCAGAAGAAGAAGACTCAAGAAGGCCAGTCTAAAAGGTGGTGCCAATACTGTAAAAGTAAAACTCACTGGTTTAGTGAGTGCACCAAGAAAGGAGGGCAAACTCCTGCCACTGCAGCCCCTAAGGCACCTGCACCCCCTAGTACAGTCAGCAGTGGTAGTGCTCCTCCCAAGGGATTAGTTGGGTTAACCTTGGGATCTGAGGGGTATGACAACTTAGTTGGCACACTCACTCAGGCTGTCCTTGTCTGTACATGGGATATGGATATATCCCCTGATGCAAGTCCCAATACTTTGGGCAAATACAGGCAGACACCTTTTATAAATGGAAAGATGGCTCAGGCCTATAGGGACACTTGTGCCAGTGTCTCAATGGTGACACCTAACTTTGTGGACCCTGGACAGATCATACTAGGTACAGACTACCTAGTGACCAATGCTAGCAATGTCACTACTCACCATAGTATGGCAATTGTAGCTTTCTCCTGGGGAGGGGTAAGTGGCCAAAAGAAGGTTGTTGTTAGTTCAGACCTCCCAGTTGAATGTTTGTTGGGCAATGATTTGGAGTCATCACTATGGTCAGAAGTGGAGTGAGGACTCACATGGAAATGTTAGCTGTGCCAGCACATGTCCTTGCTGTGACTAGGTCACAGGCCAGAAGATGCCCCACTGAACAGGTGCTGGATCCTGGAACAATGGACCAGACACCTTCCAAGAAGAAGAGCAGTAGGGTTAAGGCATTGCCTTCCCCCTTGCCCCAGGTTGAGGATCAAGTCTCAGAAGAGGCTGACCTTAAAGAGCTGAGGGAAACTGAGCCTAAAGAACTTGAACCTGATCAGGTTGAGTTTCTGGGTTCAGGGGGACCCTCCAGAGAAGACCTGGGGAAGGCACAGTTAGACTGCCCTTCTCTTGAACCCCTCAGACAGCAGGCTGCTGCTGAGGCTGCAGGGAACGCCACAGGTACCCACAAGGTATACTGGGATGATGGACTCCTATACTCTGAAGCAAGAGACCCCAAGCCTGGTGCAACCAGGAGGCTGGTCGTCCCCTTGTCACAGAGAGGTTTCCTTCTTACCTTGGCCCATGAGATTCCCCTTGCAGGACACTTAGGCCAGAACAAGACTTGGGACAGACTTGTCTCACACTTTCACTGGCCTCATATGAATGAAGATACCAAGGAGTTTTGTCGCTCCTGTGTCACTTGCCAAGCCAGTGGTAAGTCAGGTGGCACAACAAAGGCCCCCCTTATACCAATGCCTGTGGTGGGGGTGCTCTTTGAAAGAGTGGGGATTGACATTGTTGGTCCAATGGAACCCCAGACAGCATCAGGGCACAAGTTTATACTGGTGGTGGTGGACCATGCCACCAGGTATCCTGAAGCTATTCCCCTTAGGACCACTACAGCACCTGTTGTGGCAAGAGCCCTAGTTGGAGTGTTCTCCAGAGTGGGCTTCCCTAAGGAGGTTGTCTCTGACAGAGGTGCAAACTTCATGTCAGGATATCTGACTGCTATGTGGAAGGAATGTGGTGTCGACTACAAGTTCACCAGACCCTATCATCCACAATGCAATGGGCTTGTTGAAAGGTTCAACAGGACCCTAAAAGGGATGATTCATGGATTACCTGAACAGCTCAGGCGTAGATGGGATGTCCTGATACCCTGCCTTTTGTTTGCTTACAGAGAGGTCCCACAGAAGGGGGTTGGCTACAGCCCTTTTGAACTTTTGTATGGACATCCTGTAAGAGGACCCCTGTGTTTGGTGAAGGAAGGATGGGAGAAACCTCTCAAAAGCTTGCAACCAGGGGGCGTGGCTTCGAGGGCGAAGATGGCGGACGCGGCTCTGTAGAGCTCCTGCCGGCCCGATCCTTATCCTCTAATTTATCCTTGCCCCGAACCCTCTTCCTACATCTACTGCTGTGGTGGTGATTGCTGGTGTCCGGCGGAGCACGGTGGTGTGGTCATTGGAGCTCCGGACCTCTGTTGGTGCGTCAGTTGGAGGGTGTGCCTACTGGGCCTACTTGCCGCGTGGCGAGCCGGGACCTCGATTTCTGTCCCGCCCGCCTGCTAGCCCTAGACGCCGGCCGGTCGGCGTGCGTCTGGGCCCGCGAGGTTGGGGCGGAGTCACTGGAGGTTGAGAGACGACGACGTGCCCTGCTGCTGTGTCCTGCGGAGTGGTGTCCTGACGAGGCGACAGTGCTGATCCAAAAATCGCCCCGTTCAGGCTATTCTGACGGAATCGAGGGGCTTGCCGAGCCGCCTGGAGCGGATGGACTAGCGGCGCCATTTTCGGCGGCCCCGCTCTGGACCTGAGATTGGAGTCTACTGCGCCTTGGAGGAGTGACTTTGCCTGGGTCCCGGCCTGTGTGTTTGGCGGACTGGTGGCGAGTAGATACCGAGCGGCTTAGTGTGCTCCGGATGCCCCGGAAGGGACCTGATTGATAGCCATTCGCGCGGGGCGGCCCCGCTGCGGGTACGTGTTGCCTGGCCGTTCCTGCTGCTGCCATGACTAGAGGCGGGGGCGGCACTGCCGCCGCTAAGACGGGGCCTATTGATAAATTCACCGGCACTGGAGGTGGTGACGGAGCAGCCGGTGGGGGCCAGAGTGCTGGTCCGGACAACGCGGCGCTGCTGACGGTCATTACACAGTCTCGTGACATGCTGGATGCGAAGATCGGCGCGGTGGGTGCCGATGTGATGCTGCTGCGCCAGGACCTTCGCAATGCGGTCGCCCGCATCACTGAAACTGAGACCAGGGTCACGGCGGTGGAGGGCGACGTTGGCGCCCTGAAGAAGAGGGTTGCCGACCTGGAGCAGACGCCGCGGGGCCTAGCGCTTCGTGTGGAGGACGCTGAAGGGCGGGCACGGCGGAACAACCTGCGATTTGTCGGCTTTCCGGAGGACTGCGAGAAGGGGCCTATGGATGCCTTCCTATCCCGGTGGCTGGAGAGCTGGCTACCTTCGGACACCCTGTCGCGCTGCTTCGTGGTGGAGCGCGCCCATCGTGCCTTGACGCAGAAGCCGCCGGCTGGGGAGCGGCCTCGCCCGATCATCGCCCGGATCCTCAACTTCCATGATAGAGACGTCATTCTCCGCGAGGCACGGCTCAAAGACACTCTGCTTTATGTTAACCACAAGATCATGATTTTCCCGGATTATACCCGACTGGTCCAACAGCAGAGGCATTCCTTCCTGGCGGCCAAGGCCAAGCTGCGAGGCCTGAAGATTCAGTACTCGCTGCTCTACCCGGCCCGCCTCCGGGTGATCTTCAACTCTAAGACCCACTTTTTTGATACTCCGGAGGCCGTCTTCAGATGGACCGACGAGGCGGTCAGGCTTCGACCACACGTCCAGCCGGGGTTGCACTCCGGGTCCTCACGTGGCTCCTCTCAGGACCGGAGCGATCAGCCGAGCAAGGGGAAGCGGCATCGAAAGTCTCGCTCAAGACGGAGGTCCTTGTCCCGAGATCCCCTTCTGGGGGACACGCAGCCTGATACCGATCACTCTGGCAAGGGCCCCTGATTATTGTCCGCTGACTGTCTACTCCTTGCCTTTCTTCTATGGCCGTGCACTGCGGCTGCTGCATGCTGGTCGGCGGTACAGACATTGGTCGGTGCAGTATTACCTTGTTCTTTGGCAAATGCTTGTGACTCTTGTGGACTAATGCTCTTTGTAAGGCATTGCTTTTGTTCATGATATAAGCTGGGGGGGGGGGTTTGGGGCACGATCCATGGGCTGCCTCCTCCTGTTGGGACTGGGGGTGGTTGTGGGAGTGTGCCTGGTTGGTGGTAGGGGGGTTTTCGGCGCTATGTTTTGCGCCTGAAGTACCATATGCCGCGACAGATACTTCATTGTTCCTTGAGGTATAGGGGTGGGGGAGGGGGGAATTGGGATGTTGGGTTGCTTGTGGGGTGGGTCTGTTTGCTGGGGATTGTGGGTTTTGGGGTTCTGTTTTGTGGGGTGCACGTGGTCTTTGTAATCTTTGCAACTGGGGTGTTGGAGGCCTGGGTCGGGACCTGGGGATTGTGGGGTTTGGCACATTGTGATAATGGCTGATGCTCCGAGGACAGCGTCTTCTGGTGCTCCCATGCGTATTCTAAGCTGGAATGTTCGGGGGCTTCTGGACAAGATTAAGCGGGGGGCAGTGCTTCGCTGGGCAAAGAGGGACCTGGCGGATGTGCTCCTTCTCCAGGAAACGCACATGTTGGGCACTAAGGCATTGGTTTTCATCAGGTGTTCCATGCCGGGTTTACTAGGGGTTCCAGGGGGGTGGCCATTCTTGTCCATAGGCGGTTGGCTTACACTCGCGAGCGTCAGTGGCTCGATCCCCAAGGCCGCTTTGTGTTTGTACAAGGGAAGATTGGTGCGGAGCCTGTGGTGTTTGGTAGTGTGTATGCCCCTCCCCCGCTGCAGTGGACCCTTGCGGAGCGGTTGTTTGCCCTGTGGACTGAGTTCCCGCACTCCTTGGCTGTAATTGGTGGCGACTGGAATGATGTGGTGGATGTGGCGCTGGACAGGCAGAGGGTTGCAACTGTAGCCTCCCCTACACGGTTGAGGGCCATGATTGATGGTCTTGGATCGGTGGATGTTTGGCGGCACCTGCATGCGGAGAGGCGGGAATACACGTTTGTCTCGGCTGTTCATGGCTCCCTCTCGCGTCTTGATTGTGTGTTTGTACCAGGGGCCTTCTTGGATAGGGTGAAGGGGGCGGCGATCCGACCTCGCGGTTTATCTGACCATTCCCCCGTGGCGGTCCAAATAGACCTTCGTAAGGCACGCCAACCGTTCCGGTGGCGGATGTCTACGTGGCACCTGCAGCGTCCGGATTACTCCCAGCACCTATGTGGTGCGATTGCCCGCTATTGGCAAGACAACCTTACGGTGGGGGTGGACGCGGTGATGGTCTGGGAAGCTATGAAGCCCACCTTGAGGAGTATAGATATCGCCTGGTGCGCTTCAGCCCGCCGAACTCGGCAGGAAGGTATTGTTGCTGCTGCGGCGCGGGTGGAGGAACTGGAGGCGCAGCACAGGGAGGTGGCTGGTGATATCACGCTGCGGCTGCTTCTACAGGCACAGCAGTCTTACTCCTCGGTCTTAATGGATGAGGCTCGTCAGGCGTGGTTGGCTACGCGTAGTAGAGTGTACCAGTGGGGCGACAAGTCTTGCACCATGCTCCATAGGCTTTGTCAACAGACTTTGCAGCCGCTTACTCTGCCGGGACTTGTTGATGACGTCGGGGTGGCGATAATGGACCCTGCGACTTTTGCGGCGAGCTTTGCGCGCTATTATGAGCGTCAGTATGCCTCTCGGGAGAGCCTCTCCCTCGATAGCATCGAGGGTTATCTTGCGGCAGTTCCTCCGCTTGCCGTGTCCGATGAAGTGCGTGATGCTTTAGATCTTCCCCTGACGGCTGAGGAGTTGGGTGACGCACTGGGTCAACTCAACGTGGGTAAGGCACCGGGGCCGAGCGGGTTCCCCAGCAAATTCTATAGGAAATTTCATCTGCAGCTTGGGCCGCATTACAAACGGGCGTTAGAGCAGGCGCGGGAGCGAAGCAGCCTCCCCCCGGATTGGCGCCATGCCGAAATCGTGGTGTTCCAGAAGCCGGGTAGGCCCCCTGATCGCCACGAGTCTTATCGTCCGATATCTCTCATTAATTTTGAAGCCAAGCTCCTGGCCAAGGCGCTCGCGAACCGCCTGCTTCCACACATTTCGGCCCTAGTCCACCCGGATCAGGCGGGCTTTATGCCGTGCCGGGCAACGAGGCACAACATCCGGCGGGCGCAGGCTGCGATCGACGCGATTGGGTCTTCAGGAGATCAAGCGGCGCTTCTGCTGGCGGATATTGACAGTGCCTTCGATTCGGTCAGTTGGACCTTTCTCTTTGCTCTTCTGCCGCTGCTGAACCTGGGCCCGGTCTTCGTCTCTTATGTAAAGCTGCTTTATACGGATGTCACCGCCTCGGTGCGTGTCTCTGGGGCGATTTCCGCTCGGTTCCCTGTGACCAGGGGCACTCGTCAAGGGTGTCCACTCTCCCCATACCTGTTCGCGCTAGCTATGGAGCCACTGGCCGCCCGGGTGCGCCGTGATGCGCTTTATCGAGGCTTCGTGTGGGGTGCGGATCACTCAGACCGCATAGCTCTGTATGCCGCCAATGTGCTTTTCTTCATGATTGGTCAGGCGTCGGGGCTCTTTCTTAACCCGCGCAAGTCGACCCTATGGGTGTTGGGGGGTGACATGGTGGACTATCCTTGGGCTGCGTCCCTTCAGGTGGCTGTTGATGGCGTGAAGTACCTGGGCGTTTTCCTCTCTGCCTCGGCCTTGGCGGCGTGGGATCGGAACGTTCAGCCGTTGTGGGATCGGGTCCAGATGGACATCAAGACGTGGACGCGTATGCCTCTTAATATCTATGGCTGGTCGGCCATCTTCAAGATGGTGGCCCTGCCTCGGCTTCGCTACCAGCTGCAGAACCACCCATTTAAGATCGACCCGCAGTGGTTCCGAGGTGTCAACTCTGTACTGGGCCGGTTTCTGTGGGCTGGGGGTGCCTCTAGGGTGGCGCTACGCACGTGCTTTCTTTCTACATACTGCGGCGGCTTGGCGTCCGCGGATATGTTGTCTTACTATCAGGCCTCCCATCTCCTTGTGCTTAATGAGTGGTGGTATGGGGACCGCAGTGATCCGGCCTATGCTTTGGAGCATTCTCTGATGGGTGGTGCCTCCCTCCACACCTTGCTGTACTCGGCCAGGCGGAGGAGACTGTTGCCGCGGGTCACCCAGGTGGTCTTCGCGGTCTGGCGACAGGCCCTGCACCGTACGGGTTGGTGGGGTAGGCTGACGGCCGAGACTCCGTTATGGCGTAATGGCCTGCTTCCGGCGCTGGCGTCTGTCTGGGTTTGGTGGCTGGGACGCGATTGGGATCTCGTCCCTTGGCCATGTCCTTACTGGCACTACGCTTAAGTCCTTTCAGGACCTTAGTACTGAATTTAGTATGCCCAGGTCCCAATTCTTTCGGTACCTTCAGTTCCGCCACGCCCTTGCCCCTAGCTTGATGGGTTTGGAGGAACTCCCCGACTTTAGTCCCATTGAGCCGAAACTGTTTATGGGAGACCTGGGCGACAAGAAGGTCTCTCAGATATACCGCTCCCTGGTTACACACTGTTCCCCTTCCCTCTCGACATTGAAGGCCTCCTGGGAGAATGATGTTGGCCCCTTGGATGATGATGACTGGCGTGAGGCCCTTGAATCTCCCCGTGGTGCTGCCATAGCCATCCGTCTTCGCTTTATCCAATTTAAATATCTTCACAGGGCATACTATACTAGGGACCGTCTGTGGCGAGCGGGTCTTATAGCCGCTCCGGAATGTCTGAGGTGCGGTGCTGAAAGGGGGACACTTTTCCATACAGTGTGGTCCTGTGAGAGACTGACTAGATTCTGGGCTGGGGTTTGGGACTGCCTGTCGGAGGTGTTGGGGTGGGGACCTGCCCCGTACCCCTAGACTGGGCCTTCTTCATGTCCTGAAAAACGTTGGGGGCAACATTTACAAGCGTCACCTATTGCTGCTGGGGCTGGTAGTGGCCAAGCGAGATCTGGCCCAGGCCTGGAAGAGTGAACGTGCCCCCCCGCTGGGTGCCTGGAAGGCAGGATTGGACTTTCTCATGGGCCTGGAGCAGCCCGTATTTGAAGCCCGGGGGTGTCCTCGTAAACATTACAAAATCTGGAAACTGTGGGCGGACTATAGGGGCCTGGCCCTTGACCCCCCGATGGACATTGATGAAGTGCTGCCTCCAGATATAGATCCTGTACCCTAGGCTGTTGCCCGACGTCGCCTTTGCCTTTCATCTCATGTTGTTAAACGGTGATCACGTGCACTGGATTGGGGCGGGATAAGGGGTGGGTAGTTAGGATCGGGGTTGGAGGGTGTTCTTGGGGATGGGTGGGATGGGGAAGGTTTGGGGTATGTCATTCTAAAACTCTGGGTTCTGTGCTGTGCCTTTATATATGTGTCATTGACAGTCTCCTCCTGACTGTGGAGGACTGTACCGAATCTTGCTTGAACTCTCAATAAAAACGGTTTTGAAAAAAAAAAAAGCTTGCAACCAACATAGTGGACTATGTACTTGGTCTCCGCTCCAGGATGGCTGAGTATATGGAAAAGGCTTCTAAAAACCTTGAGGCAAGCCAAGAACTCCAAAAAGCTTGGCATGACCAAAAGGCTGTCCTGACTGTGTACAAGCCTGGACAGAAGGTGTGGGTGTTGGAGCCAGTGGCCCCAGCAGCACTCAAAGACAAATGGTCTGGGCCCCACACAATCATTGAGCAAAAGGGAGAGGTCACCTACCTGGTGGACCTTGGAACTCCCAGGAGCCCCCTCAGGGTGTTCCATGTGAATAGGCTCAAGGCATATGTCGACAGGAAGGACATGAGCTTGCTCATGGCCACAGATGAGGGACAGGAGGAGGAGAGTGACCCTCTCCCAGACCTGCTCACTCAGAACCCTGATGATGGGTCAGTGGATAGTGTTGTCTTTTGTGGCAGCCTCTCTGAACATCAGCAAAAGGATTGCAAACAAGTTCTTCAATCCTTTAGACATATGTTCTCTCTGACACCCAGTCAAACCAATTGGTGTACCCATGAGGTTGACACTGGTGACAGTCTGCCAGTCAAGATTAAAATCTACAGACAGCCTGATCATGTCAGAGACTGCATCAAAACAGAAGTGCAGAAAATGTTGGAGCTGGGAGTCATTGAGCCCTCAGATAGCCCTTGGGCTAGTCCAGTAGTTCTAGTGCCTAAACCTCACACCCAGGGTGGTAAGAAAGAGATGAGGTTCTGCATAGACTACAGGGGCCTCAATGCAGTCACTAAGACTGATGCCCACCCAATACCAAGGGCAGATGAACTTATAGATAGATTGGCTTCTGCCAACTACTTAAGTACATTTGACCTGACAGCTGGGTATTGGCAAATCAGGTTAGCTGAGGATGCCAAGCCCAAGACAGCATTTTCTACCCCTGGTGGGCATTATCAGTTTGTGGTAATGCCCTTTGGTTTGAAAAATGCACCTGCCACCTTCCAAAGGCTGGTGAATCAAGTTCTCACTGGGCTGGATGACTTCTGTGCAGCATATCTGGATGATATAGCCGTCTTTAGTTCCACCTGGGAGGATCACCTGGTCCACCTGAGGAAAGTGTTAGAGGCACTGCAAGCAGCAGGTCTCACTATCAAGGCCACAAAGTGCCAGATAGGGCAGACACAGGTTGTATACCTGGGCCACCTTGTAGGTGGAGGCCAGGTTCAGCCACTGGATAGCAAGATACAATCCATCAAAGATTGGGCTCCTCCAACCACCCAGACTCAGGTTTGAGCTTTCTTGGGCCTGACTGGTTATTACAGGAAGTTTGTCAGAAATTATGGATCAATTGTGACTCCACTTAATGACCTGAAAAGTAAAAAGATGCCAAAGAAAGTTCAGTGGACAGCAGGCTGTCAAAAAGCATTCGATGACCTAAAGCAGGCCATGTGCACAGCACCTATCCTAAAGAGTCCAGACTACTCCAAACCATTCATTGTCCAAACAGATGCTTCTGAGTTGGGTGTGGGAGCTGTTCTATCTCAACTGAATTTCGATGGTCATGACCAGCCCATTGCTTTTATAAGCAGAAGGCTGACCCCCAGAGAGAAAAAATGGTCAGCTATTGAGAGGGAGGCCTTTGCTGTGGTTTGGGCCCTGAAGAAACTGAGGCCATACTTGTTTGGCACTCATTTCAAGATCAGACCGACCATAAGCCCCTCTCGTGGCTAAATCAGATGAAGGGTGAAAACCCCAAACTGCTTAGGTGGTCCATTTCCCTACAGGGGATGGATTTTACAGTGGAGCATAGACCTGGCACTGATCATGGCAATGCAGATGGGCTCTCCAGGTATTTCCACTTAGAGCAAGAAGACTCACCTGGTCAAGGTTAGTTTATTGTCCCAAAGTTTGGGGGGGGGGGTCATGTAGGAGAGTAGGGTCTGCAATCCTATGATCACCCCAGATTTTTGCTTTTTGCTTCACTGGTTTACCACTTCTCTGGCTGTGGGCCTGCTAATCAGACCCACAGCCTTGCTGTTCTCTCACTAAATTGACACATGTACCTTAGGTGCATTTACCAATTGGTACTGGGCCACCTTATCAGACCCTGTAACTCAGGGCATAGGTGTACCCAGGGCCTACCAGGGGCTGCAGCATGTATTATGCCACCCCTGGCTGGCCATCTAAATCTGACACAACTGGCTGCACGACAGCTGGGGCACGGTGGTGTAAACACCCCTTGCTGTAGATATAGTATACCTATATCTAACCCTAAAATGGACACTTGTATTCCTATCAGTCACTCCTATGGCAGGCCTTAACAATCCTGAAGGCAGAGTGCTTGGAATCTTGTGAGATGGTGCTCTGGCATGAGCTGAGCCCGTTTGCAGCTTGCGGAACCAAGTCCTAATAGCCGTTCCATGATAACGCATACCATATACTCTTAACTGCATTATAATCCTCGCGGTTATATGCCAACTCTGGTATCGCTTAGAGTATATGGTTTTTCGTGCCCCTCGGGCATTTGCGTAAATTGTGCGACTTTCAGTATTTTCATAAGAGCTTTGTATTGTGCTTAGCGCCCTGTCCTCATAAAGAGTCCAGGGCTGTTGTGTTCTAAATAAATATACTTTTATTTTCATAACAACTTGTGTGGTGTCCTTTCACTTGGTGTTCAAGGGGTATATGTGATGGTATAACAGCTGGCTTAACACGCACTCTAGAGTCTAGCCTAAAGACTGCTCTTGTCCATGCTACTAGGATAGCTGGTCTACGGTTGACTTACAACCAATCATCAATAAGTGTTGTTTGGACTGATACATAGTGATCACTAGAATAGTGAGCACTGCATATCAGGCCAACTTCTCACAGGATGCATTCAGGCTTTAACATTTGTAGAAAATAAAGGGATAGGGTGCACTTTGGAAAAATTTAGTTTTTTTAAAGGTGATTATAAAAAGAACCTACGGGGAACATCATAGAAGCTACAAAAGTACATGAAGTGCATCAGGTCCTGTGGAGACACTCCGTCGCAGACACAGGGTGCTAGCACTTGTCCTCTGTGGCACCCCAGAGGAACAGCAAGTAAAAAATGGAAATAATCCATTCTAAACCTGGTCAATAAGAACCGCTTGTGGTTCGACAGGGGCATTAAAAGATAAGGCTCAGTACCTGGAGTAGTTTTTCGCATCGCGAATTTCCGGACGCTAGTTTTTGATAATTCTACTCCGTCTCTGTTTGCTTTTTTGAGCAAAAGAAAAGATTCCTTTAAAAACACCAGGTCTTTTGCCGTTCTAAAACCAGGTCTTAAAGGCAAGTCTGGGCTCCCCAAATCACCAAAACAACCCTTTATATATTTAAGCCATGGAATATCAAGCATATGGTCCAGACTCATTACTTCTTTCAGTAGCTCATGATTAAAGCTTAAATCTTTATTCAGCCAGGAATTGAGCCAAAAAAGCAGTGGATGTATAGCCAGAGTATCAAAATAAATGCAGCACCAGGCTCTTTATGTACTATTAGATTAGCAGTACCTTTGGGATCCCCCAGCAGTTGTTTTAAGAAATTATTCTCAGCCACCTGGAATCCCTCCGAGGCTACATATCCCCATTGTTCACTTCCGTAGATGGAAGTTGCTACGCTTTTTGATTGGTGCATTTTCAGTAATGCCACAATTGGGCACTTGCCCATCTCTGTGGCAAAGTTGAGAATAGATGCATTTACTCTTGGCAGTTCCCCCTTCCTTCTCCTAACCAGGGCATTCCAGTCCAAACGATCATCCATTAGGACGCCCAGGTAAGAGAAGGTTGGGGTTATAGGCACCGTCTCTGCATTCACCCTAAAGGAATACTGCTTCTTAGGGCATGTCCCAACTTGCATTACAAATGATTTGGAGTTATTTACGGCCAAATCGCGGTCTACCATAAAGCTGCAAAAGGTGTCCTACAAGGATTACAGGCTTCTTGGGGTTCGGGCTAGGAGAACCGCATAAAGCAGAACGGGCAGGCGCCTTTGCCCCACATACGGAAAATCAGCCCCTGTTTCTAACAAAATCCTATCCAAGTTGTTAATATAAAGGTTAAAAAGAAACGGGGCAAGGATGCACCCCTGCCTTACACCCCTTTCAATACTGAAATCCCTGGAAACCCCAAGGTCCATGAGTCCACTTATGAATCCTTTATTGAATCAACCTGCAGGTGATCCTCTTAATGACACTGAATATACTCATCCCACTGACTTGTCTATGCCTGATTTTGAGACCCGTGTGGTTAATCAATCCCGTTTTTTATTCGACACTGGCTCTTCCACAACTAAGTCCCCTTCAAAAGTTTCGTTTTTTGCTACCTGGTTTAAGAAACATTTTTTGATTCCCCCTTGGATTTACATTTGGCTGGTGCTGATTGCAATTTTTTTATTCATGTCCATAGGATTTTTTGTATATTTTCTCAGTTTTATCAATGGACACTATGTTGAGGAAAGAATTTCAATTCGAGTGATTAATGGAACTTTGGCTCCCCACTCCTCTTCGCACATCATGAAGAGGGACCAGACATTTGTGAATATAACTGCTTGGCCCGTTTTAGATGGGATAGTATGGGATGCTGTCAAGTTCCAGATACATGGTCCCAACAGAGGTTATTAATGTTCCCAATGTACTCCGTGTTTCTATCGGGGATGTGGTTAAGCAAAATATTCGCTCTGATGATTGGGATGTTAAAGCTGTTGAGGCTTTATTTAATGATTTGAAATATTATGCTGCTTTCCATGCTAAAGATTTATATTTGGAATCTGCAAATTATAGTGATTTGTACTGTTACCAACATTTTGGCAATCCTTTTGTGCATAAAATTAATTCTGACCCCTGGCTATACAGAGGTTAGAGTTGATCCCCGCTTTCAGACTCAACATTCTGTCACCACCTATTCTGTAAGGCAAATTGTGCCAGAGCTGGCTCAGAAATTCATCCTTAGCGTCCGGTAAGCTACATCTGTCCAAACTCACTGACCATGTCGATCTAAATGATTTTGTAAAAGGCCCTGTGGGTGGCAGATCGAAAAGATGGATATATGCTGTTTACAATGAGGTTTGGAAACTGTTACAAATTGAAGCTGCGTCTAGTCTTAGAGCTATAGATCAGGCCAATTTGGAAAAAGTGCTTGCAGTTGTAGATAATAGCATTAACACCCTTTCTTCACGAATTTACACTCTGGATAACATTGTGTCATCTGTTGTTGATATTGTGCAAGAAGATGTTGCCCTGTTGTATCATGGGAAAAATCAATTGCGTTCTGTTATGCAGTTTGCCTGGACTTTGCAAACGTTAAAAAATGGCCGAGTTCCATGGGATTACATGAACACAAGTTTTTTTATTGCTGCCTTTCAATTTGACTGTTAAACAGCAATTTATGTCGATGAAAGATGCCCCGTTTTCACTTTTGCATATTGAAAAGTTAGAACCTTTGCCTATCTCTGTAGCCGAAGCCAATTCGGTAGTTTGGCTCATTCACAGGTTAATAACTTTGCCGTTTTCACTTTTCAAATTCGAGTCCTGCATGAAACATTATGCCATAGGCTGATTTGAGCCCCTGGGTGGAGCTTATCTTCATGAAGTATGGAATCTCCCATTCACATATAGATGTTTGAGGGATGGTAAAGAAGTTTTTTTAAATGGCGAAGATTGCACCACGACACCAGATCATTCATTAACATGCAGGAATCTTCAGTTGCACTGCTCTTGTAACATTCTTGCACCAAATTTGGCATGTGTTCTGAAGGGTACTCCGGTTCCCGCCATTACACCAACATTTACATTGCTTGCTAATGGTAGTTATTTATTACTAAATAATGAAGAATGTTGTGGGATGCACGCTGGTATTGCTTATATCGTTACCGTTTCCCAGCGTGTAACTTGCTGCAAGAATGTGTTGTTCCCTCCTCCGCATGGCAGGCTTGATGTTTCCATCTGGCCCTCGATTCCGACCTTGAAAGCAGAGTTCAACAAGATGAGCAGAATAAGAGCTCTTTTTTCTCAGAAGGAAGTCCCCCTTACATCTGCGCATGAGACATTCTTCCTTCACGTTGCAAATTCTCGTACTGAGGTGAATGCCTTATTAAACACAGACCTGCCCCTGCATTTCGGTGCTTTGAATTACACAATCTTGAATGCCTCGAATGCCTTGTCGACTACTGGCCTGGCACACTTTTTTAAAGTAGTATGCTCTGGCCTTGTGACCTCATTTCAGACTATATTCTGTGTGATCTTTGCATTTTTTCATTCAATTTTTTTTGAGTGTTTTTGGAGGGTTCCCCTTGCCCCTGGCTTTAGCACTGGCATTCTGGTGCTGTTTTGTTTGTTACAAAATGGATGCACAGTTTGTGCCCAACGACATTCTGTCCCGGCTGCTCCAACTTTGTAACCGGATGCTAGAATACTATGGATCGCTGCCTTTGGCAACACTAAGTGTGGCGTCTAGGTTAACATTCCGGTTCTCTTTCTTTACTTGTGTGCAGCCTGTTTTCCATTGCCTCAATTTATGATTTTGAGTGGGCCCTGGATTTGTGTCTCTGCAGCTCGGTGTCTCCTGACCTGTATTTTAATCTGCTAATGAGTCCCTTAGTTGCTCATGAAATAGATTGTTCTAGTACCGGGATTATGGCCTGCGCAGAGGCACATGGGGTTCTAGGCAATTGGAACGTTTGGACTGGGGCCAATGACTTTCTGGATTGCAGTTATCTTGAAATAAACCTGAGTTGTCCTCTGATGGTGCTAGGGGCTCCGGCAATCGAGGAACATGTATGTTCTTTCCCTTTACTTAATTGGATGGCTGAAATGTTCATGGATGATAACAATGACTTCCTATTGGAGGCAATTGTGACATATGGTGCTTACACGCTGTTAGACTGAAGTACAGATTTTTATTCTACTTCATAGACATGCATTGAACTCGTGAATATTTTTCTTTTTAATCTCCTCATTTTTTCCTTACATGTTTTGAGGTCCTTTTTCACACCATGGCCACGTGTGTTTGTTTTCACTGCTTTGAGTTTTCGATTCTCGTTCCCTGTTTTCAAGTTTGGCAAAATTTCTGAACTTGAACTCTGCGTTCTGTGCAGTTTGCCCTGAGTGCTGTGTGTTCCCCGAACATGGGGGGGTGTAGTGTGGTTTATGCGCCTCTTTTTGCGTGCATGTTAAGTTAGCATGGCTACTTAGGCGTTTAAACGCCATTTGTACCTATTGCTGCTTTTTGCACACAACACTGCTTAGCTGTTTTTGCAGAGTTAGCTTTCACGAAGGTTTATACATGGGAAAAGGTTTGTTTTTTGACATCTCTAGATATACATCGTGCCCCCAGTCTCAACAGTGAGTGCTGAGCCGCCAAGGTTATCATAACGTGCAAGCCTGTTTATCTGCGTGTCTGTGTAACACATTCTAGACACAACATTTTGGCAGCTGCAAGCCGAGTAGGATTCTGGCGCCTTTATCATACAGCACACTTGCCATGGTTTCACACACTTGGAAGATTCCAGGCATGCAGAGACTAACCAGTCCTGATGTAATTTACACTTACTGAGGGGACAGGTAAATGGGGTCCCCCTAACAAATCTCAGGAGACTTTCATTAGTTTTATAATACATATTTCCTATATAGGAAGGGTGTTTAAACTAGGCGGTTTTATCGCCTGTTTGCCCTATCATTGTAATATGATTCCTCCTTTTGTATTTTATGGAGTTGTAACCATGCTGACCATATTATTTGTTATCATATGTATGCTTATGTTGACAAAAATACTGCGCTTGAGATCACGTTGTTAAAATAAACATTTTAACCTTACTGTGTCTCTATTTTACTCCTGTTGTGAGAGTATCACAAAAGAGTGTTCTCACTTACCACCATTCCTGAGATGGTCCTAAGTCGCATGTTCTAGGTTGTCTAATCATTGGTTTCGTTGCTATAGGACGAGGAGCTAATGTGACACTGATTGCTAGTCTTGTAGGGAATTTTGGGTACTAAGGTGAGTTTTTGGCACACCCTAATTCACTGAGGTCCTGAGTCTCTATGCATAGTTCTGTGTCTGAGCAGAATCCCTGCAACAGCAGGACCGGTCGCAGAGCCATCACCACCACTCTTCGTTGAAGTCTTCATCTTCGGGTAAGTTGAAGCACAAAATGAAGGCGAAGAAGCACCATTGCTCTTGCGTTCTCCCCGTCCGTCGGCCGACGCGATACGGGATGCAGAAGGTAGTCGTCTGGCTTCCCTCCCTTCCCGGGAGCTGGAGCAACCCCTGCCCAACTTTATAGCTTTTACGAAGCCCTCCACTACGTCTTTGGGCAGCCCGACTCCGCCGGCGCGCTGGGGGTTCTAGGCCTTCGATGCCGGCGGCTTTGGCTCCGGTACCGCACAGCCCAGAGGGATCCAGACCTGGATCCGGATCGGCGCCGGTCAACCTTACGACACTTCCTCTGGCGTCAAATCCATTGACGACATCTCCGCCCCTTCCTACTCCGGTTGTGTTCCCAACCGGCGTCAACCCTGGCCTCCCCCTCGACCCTGGTGTTCCTTATCGCCCTGAGTGGCACTAGTGGAGGTTGAGGAGGATGGGAGGGTTCTGTGGACCCTCTGACAGACCAGTTAGAAGAACTGGACTGGAGAGAGGAGTTGGGTGAGGCCAGTGGTCTAGACACTTCTCCAGACCTTGGCATGCTTTCTCCCCCTACCGTGGCTACGGAGGAGGGTGCATCATACGCAGTGGTGTTGCATAGGACGGCTGAGGCCTTAAACCTAGAGCTTCCTACGGTGGAGGTCAGGACTAACTTCCTGACAAGGTGCTCCAACCAGCCCCTGCTGCTGTTCAATGAGTCCCTCAGGGACATCCTTCTGGGCACTTGGTCCTAGCCCAGCACAGGGGGTCCTGTCGATAGGATGAGTGCCCATAGCCACTGCCCGGCCTTGGGCGACCCCATTTTCCTCTCTCAGCACCCTACCCCTGATAGCTTGGTGGTCCAAGCCTCAACTTGCAAGGGCACATTCCCTACCACTCCACCTGATAGGGAATCCAAGAAGCTGGATCACCTTAGGAAGATGTTTTCTTCTGCCAGCTTAGGACTGCGGTCGGTGAACACCACATGTCTCTTGGGCCGTTACACCCACTCTGTGTGGGATACGGTCACGCAGGTGCTGCCTCAGTGCCCGTAGGAGGCCGAGCCGTGCTCTCCCGTGCAGTTGCTGGGAGGAGAGATGCAGTGAAGTTCGCCATATGATGTGGATATATCTTCTTCAGTTGTCATCTTCTGCCTTTCGTCAGGATGGCCTGCATGAACACTTAATAGATAAAAAGACAAGAGTCCGCCGGAGTCTGTGGGCCTGCTTTGTCCTGGGTTAAGTCTTTTTTAGAGGGAAGATCTCAGGCAGTTAGTTTGGGTCCCTTCAATGCCCCCAGAGTTTCGTCATCTTGCGGGGTCCCTCAGGGATCTTCCTTGTCCCCCCTCCTTTTTAATTTGTACCTTCAACCCCTCCTTCACTCCTTAGGTAAGTGGGATATCACTGTGTTTAATTACGCGGATGATTTGCAAATTATTTTCCCCCTCACCTCCCCTGATGCTGTTTCCAACTTTCAGGCGGCCATGACACATATCCAGCACTGGATGAACCAAAATCAACTCAAGCTCAACCCTGGCAAAACTGAGCTTCTCCTTCCTGGGAGAAGTGCCCCCTATTGGGGCCCCCAGTATTGGCCTACTGAGCTCGGTACACCTCCTTCTCCTGCTGGCTGTGTAAAGAGTCTCGGGGTCATTATTGACTCTGGGCTCACTCTCAAGGCCCAGGTGAGCGCGGTAACATCTTCCTGTATGTTCCAGCTATACAGGATACGGAAAGTTGCCCACCTCCTGACCCCGAAGCCTTGTTACAAGTCTTAATAGCCTTGGTGATGTCCCGTCTGGATTTCTCCAACTCTATATATCATGGCCTTCCCAAATCCCAGCTGTCCAGGCTACAGATTGTTCAGAACCAGGCCGCCAGACTTGCACTCAAAATTCCCAGATGGCAGTCAGCCCAACCTTTATTACATCAACTTCACTGGCTACCAGTCAATGAAAGAATCGCTTTCAAGGTCCACTGCCTGGTCTTCAAGGCACTCACCGGTCCTTCCCCTGCTTTCCTGAAGTCCTTGATCACTCCCTATTGTCCCCCCCGCACCCTGAGGTCCACCCACCTCCAGCTCCTAGTCGTCCCCCGTTTCAAACTCACCAGATCTGGTGGTCGCAGTTTCTCTCACCTGGCCCCTAAGCTGTGGAACTCTCTTCCACTTTCACTCAAGACTTCTTCCTCCCTTCTTTCTTTTAGGATATCCTTAAAAACTTTGCTCTTCTCCCACCCTCACTAAATTCCTACTGCTCATCTTAGTATCCCTTCAGCGCCAGGAAACTCATGGTGACAGTGCGCTAAACAAATGTCCCTTAACATTAACATTAACATTAACAATAATGCAGCCTAACCAACTTGGCTACACTGGCCATTACTTCATCTTGAAGTGAAAAAAGATAGCCGGTTTAACTTTAAATTTAGCAATTTTACTGAGTTTCAACTCATAGAAAACTCCCCTTCTCAAAACTCAATTTGTCATGATGGAGATAAAAAGGGTTGGACAGAGAAGCCCCCCCCCTCCCCATAGGCTGCCATTATGTGTCTGCAAATGGATTCTGTGCCTTTAAGAGTCTCCAGAGTCCCCCGGTATCCCATGATGCACATCCAGATGCAGTTACCTTCAGTTCTTTTTGGAGGCATAAAGAAGCAGTGCCTGCGGAGTCCTGGGTACGTCTGTTTCTGCCACCGGGGAGGCGGGCGGTTTGCTTATGACTATCACGGAAATACAGTTTTTGTTAAACGGGAAGATTGTCTTGTGTGGGCCGGCGTTTGTGCGTTCCCGGTTACGCGTTGTCATCCCATTCTTGGGGTCGATAAGGGCACTGTTGTATGCTGTACGTTGGCTGTCTATACGCCCTCCCAGGTCGGTGCGTTTAATTTGATGCAATGCTCGGGTCCCTCCGGTTTTTTAAAGGCATATCGGCCTCCTTCGCTTCTTTAGCTGTCCCTCCGACTCCCTGACGTGCGTTTTATCCGGTGCTCCTCGCCTTCCCCTTTTCCTACCGCTCCACGGGTCCTGGCGGCGGTCACCGAGACCACCTTGTGAGTGGAGACAGTGGGTATAGAAGGGTGGGTAGAAGAATGAGGGATTCCTTGGCGATCTGCCCTTGATCTTTGCCTTCAAGATTCTGAAGACTGAGAGCCCGGCCTTACTACGCCCTCTGTTGACCTGGTATGTCCCGCAGCGTAGTCTGCGCTCGCTGGGGCAACATCTGGCGAAGGTGCCGCGCTTCAAACTATGCCGCATGAGTGGCCGTTCTTTCCAGGTGTTGGCAGCTAAATTATGGAACTCATTGCCGACTGATATCCGTGGCATTGAGAATCTGCTAGACTTCCGGAAGGCCATTAAAACCTTTCTGTTTCCATCACCATAGTCTTCCCCCTTGATGTTTCCTGGACGGCCTCCGCCTCTGTTTCTTGATCTGGTAGCGCCGGGACGCCCCTTTGCTGGGGCAGCTGTTGCGCTTAAAAAAATCTAATAACATAACGTTGTTCTTTTTATAATGCACTCCTTTGTGTGTAAGGAGGGAGGCTGATTGATACTCCCTTTTCAGGTGTCACTCGTTCGAGGTAACAGCAGGTACTCGGCCCGTTGTTAGTTGGGATGATGCGTGGTCATGGCGAGTGCTGTTCATTGATGATTATTCCTGCTCCTTCACCGTCCCAAGGTTTCCAATTATCTCGTGGCGACCCAAGGTTTCTAGGCTCCTCGCTGTGATTTGACTCACTTGCCGCCTGAAGGTGCCGTCCTGGTGCCTCTGTCTCAGCCCAAGTTCGTAGTGATGTCACCCCTGTCATCTGGATCCTTTTCTACACCCTCTCTACGGAGTCATTGACTACGTTAGTGATGCCACTAGGGAGGACGCAGGATACTGGTGTTGGGATCCGCTTCCGCAATGCGGCCTATGGCCCTTCTCAGATCTGTGATCTGTCTAAGTAAGGCAATGCGATACCCTCAGGCCATCCGGCCTTTTTGATGCGCTCGCCGGCGGGTCCTCTCCCGGCAGTGTCTCTTCCCTGAAGGCTAATGGGTATGGCGCTGATGCGAGCTGACTATCGACTTCCCTCCCCTCCGATGCTGGCCCGGTCTCTCTCTGTCCTTGGGGGTGGTTTTCTGGCATCTTCGCGCTGCCGGAGCACTGCCCCCCCCGCTGTTGGTCCTGACCCAGGCGCTCACCTGTATCAGATCAGCTTTGCAGTCTCTGCCGGAGTCCTCCGATCGGTGCTGGATTTCGCGTCCCCACCGTGCTCTGGAAGTGTCACTGAGCCTCCGTTGCAGCTCTGGGCGCCGCCATCTTAGGGAAAGCCTCCGGCGCCAACAGGCTTTACATCGGGTGATCCCTGTGTCCGCACCTTCATTGCGCCTCACTGGTTCCTCTGCTTCCCGGAGCTAAGACTGCTCTGGACACTGTGTGCCCAAGGGGGCCTCTTGTTTCCTTGGCGCTCTCTGGTCCTCTTGCGCTGGTCGATTCCGCTTCCTTCTAGCTACCGCGTTCGTAGGCTCGTCCCGGGTGCTACAGGTGCTGCAGTTGCGCCCCAAGTGGTGTGCGCCTGCGCGTGGTATGTCCTGTGCATCGCTCACCTCCTGCCTGCGGGTGTGGTCGTTTCCTTCACTCCTACACCCCTCTGCACCCTTGTGAGTATTGTGGGGGCGCCTCCAATTCTTGTCTTCTGCTGATGAACCCTCTCCCCGTGTTAGTTCTGTTGTAGGCCGCTGGGCCTTCTCATTTCGTGCCTCGGGCCTGGCGCCGGGTCAGCGTGACCTTTTTTTTTTTTGGATGACGGCGGGGAGGGGGGGGTGTGGTGACAACCCGGGCCTGTTCAGTAGATGAGCAGGGCTGCTCCATATAGTGTGTTGGGCCGCGGGGGCCCCTCGGCGTGTTTGGCTTCTTTCGCAGCCCTCCTGCCAGGCCGCGCCGCCTCTAGGCCGCGCTTGTGTACGTTCCCTCCCCGCCGGATTGCGCTTCGCTCTCACCTCCGGCTACGGCGAGTCCGGTTGGGGTGTTGAAGGGGCTTCTCCTTCCTTTAGCACTTTCTGGCGATTTGTCGTCTGTGCCGCAGTCACTCTTGATGATACCATGCATGAAAGAGAATGTTCCTTTTACTTCTGTGGTTGGGCAGGTTGCACAAATAGAGGGCCTTCAGTGCAAAAAATATAATAAAAAATAAATGTGTGTGTATGTATATTTTCACTTTAAGGGTTTCTGGAAGGATAGCAAAGAACATAGCTTCCAAAAATGAAGTCGCAGTCGGTTTGATTGCTTCGGTTCCAGGACTGAGAACATCTTGTTACCTTAAGACTTTTGGATTGAAGGACATCTAGGATGAAATGATCTGCTGAAGAAAATCTGCTATGCCAAAGCTCTGAAACTTTCTGCTTTGGGTAACTTGGTTCCATCCCCTGGAGACTTTTCTTTATCATTGCACTGTCTGACCTTCACTTGTAGGCAAAGATTTAACAAAAAGACTACATTTTTATTAATTCTTTGCAGAAACACAACTTTAGTTTCTGAATGGGTTAACAGCATCTCCATAACCCAACTTCAGCTTTATCAGAGGTGGGTAAATGCCATTTTTGGGGGTGGTGGATGATACTGCTGCGCTTTTTTGTCCCTGATTCAACAGGGAAATGTGGCTTCGCGTCTAAGTAACAGACTCTGGAATCTGAGAGCATGAATACTAAATCCTGTCTCTTCGTTGATCACATTTAGTATATGTTCCCACTATCCCTTAGTTTTTCTGGCGTTTAGACCACCGTGAGACTTGTATGTTCAATGTCAGCTGTGTTAAAAAATACATTTCTCATCTTATTCTGCTTTCTCAGATATTGTTGGCTTTTAGGAGTTAACCATTTTGGTCTTATCCAAATGCATTGCAGGGTAAACCATCTACATCCTTCTTGAAGGCTTGAAACCTCAACAACGGTTTCATATTACAACGATCAGCTGTGATTTAACTCCCAATAGTGCAAACTACGAATAAAAAAAAATCTAAAACCTCTGCTCCCTGGTATACGCTGACATTAGCAGATCTCCACCTCCAGTGCAAGCAATTAGAACGGAGGTGGAGAAGAGCCTACAAAGTAGAAGAACTAAATCTCTTTAAAATAGGTAGGAAAAAATATCATGTACAAATCAAGCTAGCAAAAAAAAATATTTAAAATAAAAATAGATTCTCAACAGGATCAGAAAATGATTTTCCCAATTGTAAAATCCTTTATTAATCCAAAAATGTTCGTTAAGGATATTACTGTCACAGACTGTGATCAGATTTCCGTTTTCTTTTGAAGAAAAAATCATTAACTTCCAAAAATAATTTTGTGCCTTACATATGCCTTTTCAAGATTTAGAGCCTGATCCCACCTACACAGGACTTTCCCTTCAGGTTTTTGAAAAAATCACATTGGAACAGTCGCATCAAGCTATTCTTTCGTTTAAATCTGGATCTCCCTTTTATGCATATCCTCCTGCTGTACTTCATAAGATCATACATATTGTCAACCCAGTAATTAACAAAATAATAAATGTGTAATTGGCCACTGCGATGTTTCCTGCAGAATGGAAACTGGCAGTTGTCAAACCCCTCCTCAAAAAAACAGGTCATGGATCCTTCCACGCTCTCTAACCTCCGCCCCATTTTGCTATTACCTACCAAGGGGAAATTTGTAGAAAGACTAGTCTATAAACAGCTCACAGTCTTCCTAGAAGAGGCCAGGATATTGCACCCCGCCAATCTGGTTTCCGTCATTAGCACTCAACCGAATTTACAGTATTGGAGATGATGGATACTTTGAAACTAACCTTAGATAATGTAAAGAATGCGGTGCTGATCTTATTAGACCTGCCTGCCACATTCAGTACCACTTCTTATGACATTCTTCTATCCCAAATTAAAAACTGCAGCATATCTCGTACTGCCTTAGCCGGGATAAAGTCCTTTCTTACCAACTGCTGACAAACAGTTGCCTTAGGATCGTTTCTTTCATCTGTATTCCCCTTTACCTCAGGTTTACCACAAGGCTCTTCTCTTAGCCCTCTTTTATTCAGCATCTACATGGCCCGCTTATCTCGTTAATATCCTCATTTGATATTGAAGCAACCTCCTATGCGGATGGCACGCAATTGATCTTAGTCTTAGACAAAGACTCTAATGAATCAGAGCTTACCTTCAAGCAATGTCTAACAGAGGTCATCCTATAGATGAGACATAATCATCTTAAATGCAATATGGATAAGACCGAGATAATGTTAATAGGCAAGGATAATCTCTTCAATTCGGTCCAATGGTGGCCAGAAGACGCGCCTGCCCCGCCCAATACAGTAGAATTAGTTAAGAATTTTGGGGTAAAATTCGATTCCTCTTCCTCGTTCCAGCCACAGGCCCTCGTAGTGTCTGGGATGTGTTTCAACCTAATCAAAACTCATTAAGTTTTTTGATCTCATTCCCTACTCTGCAAGGAAGCCAGTAGCAGTAGCACGTATCCAATCCAGATTAGGCTACTGTAATAGCCTGTTTGCAGGGGTAAACAAACACGTACTAAAAAGGTTAGAGATGGTACAACATGCAGCTTGCCACCCTGGTGTTGAAACTTCCCCGCTGCTCTTCGGCCTCCGCCTCCCTTCGAACCTTTCATTGGCTGCCTATTCAAAAAAGAATGTTATCTAAGCTTCTGTTATTAACCTTTACAGAATCGGAATCCAAATACCTACCAGGTTCACAGCATATGTCACTGCTAGGACACTTAGATCCTCCTCAGCAAACTTGCTAAAACTCCCTACCTTTAGCTACAAAACCAAAGGTGTAAAATCCTTGGCAACCCTGGGATTCAGAGCATGGAACCTCACGCCTATACAGTTGAGACTGATGGAATCAGAAACCCAATTCAAGAAAACCTTGTATCGGCTGACGCACTCTGTTCCTCACTCGTATAAATTGCAATACGTCACATTCTTGTCTGAATCGCTTTGCTTACTTCTGCACAGCGCCAGGATGCTTCTGTCGGAGTGATAGTCGCGCTTTACAAATAGATACATCAAATTAAATATCTCCGGTGTATTTGCAAGTGTTGTGGTCCGATCTGTTTCAGGTGATTATTCCCGGCATCAGCACCATGTCAGAATGTAAAAAAGGGTGGATGTCAGTCACTGTATTCGCACATGTTTAGAAGTATAAATAGCAAAAATGTGTCTTGATGGAATGAATTACATTTCTGCTGTGTTCCATTTTGCAGTTGCATGGCCAAAGTGGTGAACAGTGGCAGATTAATTTCAATTAGTGATTGGTTGCCACATGTTTACCTTTTATTTGAAGCAAGTACAAAGCCACAGCTGAGGTTATTGCTTAAGAAGCTCTGCACAAACGTGCCACACTTCATAGCGCATGTCACAAAAAGTTATCATTTTGCAAACTGGTGTAATATAATTAGTCAGATCTGCTGCTAATAGTTTATCAGATTTCTTGCAGTAAGTAGGAATACAGTTTATTGGGGTTGGCGCAAAATCTTGTAATGGTCCTAATTTGCACTTTAGTTTTGAGCTGCTCAGACTGCTTAATAAATCCATCGAAGAAGCCTATGGGTTCCCATAAGCAAAATTACTTTGTTTTGGTTGTGTTTTTTCTGATATTTATGTAATTCAGCATTCTGATTGATACTTTTATCCGCAGGTTACTCGCCCTTTGAATAGAGTAGTTTGACTCTACACCAATGACTTTTCGCTCCAGAAGTGTGAAGCGGAGCTACTTATAAGCGCCACTCATGCTCACTGATTTCAGTTTTCTTCTTTCCGTGCCAGTCGTAGAACAGATCCAGGGCTTCCCGCATGCGCTGATCTGCGAGACATTTAGTAAGCGGACTTTAAAAAGTCTGACCACAGCCTTTGGGGTGGTATAGAGCGTGCAGTTACGCTCACAATGACAAGCAGAGGCGCCATATGGCTTTTCTCTCTCACCATGGTGCGCGCACATCGAACACCACTTGCCAGCAGAGGTGCCTTTTTTTTTTTTTTACAGTTAGGAGCCGTCATGGCTCAATAAGTGCTTTTGTGCGCAGCGCTCATGCACACAACTCTCTCCGCCTCTCTCTCCCGCTGCAGCCCCCATCTATGCATTACGTGCGGCCAATGCTTGTTGGTCTTTGAGAATGGGAGAGTCTTAGTGATGGGTATTCTGTCATTGGGGCTTTTAGGTTGTTAGTGCCTAGTTTTGAAGTGAATTTTGGATACAGCGGGGCAAGGTAGTTTACTGCCAAGAAAAGCCGGTTCTGGGTGGTTGTTAGGGACACACGGTGCGTGCATTTGCACAACCACTGCAGAGAGCCGACAACACCAGCCACAGTAAGCACTGAGTCTGCACAGACACTTCTTACAGTCCCGACACTGGCCTCCGCATGCCATCACAGCTGGCGCTCCCAGCACGGCCAGGACTGCCCAGACACCGCTCCAAGCACAGACCTCTGAGGCCGATACCTCTGCAGGAGCACGGAGCCCCGCACGTACGTATACTGCTGGAAGCACAGACGATACTCGCAGCAGCAATTTACAGCACTTACACATGCACAGACCTCTTGTGTACATGCAGAATCTCACCACTGACCTCTCTTTCTAGACACTTCTCTGCACGAGCAGGGTGTGTTTGTCGACTCCTCTGAGTGCACAGACCCCCACTTACCTCTCCGGGCACAGACTTGTCTCTCAGCAGAGACGTCTTACTTCCTGGATCCCCCTGTCTCTCTCCAGCCTTCTCTTTCTCCCTCTAGACGCCTTTCCACGCACAGACACCAAACCCAGAAGAGGATTATGCCCACACCTCTCTGCACGGACACCACTGTGCACATATCCTTCTCGCGGCACCGACACTGCCTCTGTACGAACCCTCCATGCACAGACACCTCTCCCACCTCCGGAGCACAGCGCTCTAGTTGGGTCGCCATGTCTCAGGTGGCCGGCAGGAAGAAATACAAATTGAAATCTAATGTGATATTGAACGAGTAACGACGCCCCGTCCCTTGTGCGCCCCCTCCCTGCTGACACAGAAGCACCTTTGGGAAAACTCAATAGAAATATCCCATCCTTCTCAAAGGCTTGGTGTGGGAACTTATGGTTGTCAGAAAAATACACAGAAAAACAAACTATTTTTGAAATAAAACCGAAAAACACATGTTGTTTATATATGAATGCCTATCAGGCGCGCAACGCCCATTGGGATCAAAGGGCTTCAGCGCCCCCCCCAAACCCAAACCTATCCCTAAACCCTAAAAATACCCCTGTTCCCCAAAACCCAAACCTAGCCTGAACCCTATAAATACCCCTGTACCTCAAAACCCAAACCTACCCCTGAACCCTAAAAATACCCCTGTACCCTAAAACCCAAACCTAGCCCTGAACCCTAAAAATACCCCTGTACCCCAAAACCCAAACCTACCCCTGAACCCTAAAATACCCCTGTACCCCAAAACCTAGCCCTGAACCCTTAAAATACCCCTGTACCCCAAAACCCAAACCTACCTCTGAACCCTAAAAATACCCCTGTACCCCAAAACCCAAACCTAGCCCTGAACCCCTAAAATACCCATGTACCCCAAAACCCAAACCTACCTCTGAACCCTAAAAATACCCCTGTACCCCAAAACTCAAACCTAGCCCGAAACCCTAAAAATACCCCTGTACCCCAAAACCCAAACCTAGCCCTGAACCTTTAAATAACCCTGTACCCGAATACCCATACCTATCCCTAAACCCACCCCTGTACCCCATAACCCAAAACTATATCTGAACCCTTAAAATACCCAAACACCCCAAGACATATACCTCAGTACCCCAAAACATATACCCCTATACCCATACTTACCTTATCCAAACATAAAAAAAAACATGCTTTTACCATTCATGCATTTACAACGAATTTCGTTGTAAGTGTATGCGTGGTAAAAGCATATAAAATGTAATGCCATGCGTTATAATGGCATTGCGGAGTCATGGTACTTTCGTAATGAAAGTATGCGGAGTAATGGTATGCGGAAAGAAAGTTGCGGAATAATGGGTGTTTACCCTCCCACGGTAAGTACATTGGTGTCCCGGCGGCCCACATCTCCAGCAACATACTCATATTTTTTCACCACCGATTTGAAAAATGCACAGGTCTCTCTCATTGATGGCCAGCACCGACATACACATTTAGACACACCTCCCGCCACAAGTTATAGAATTGCGAACTTTAGAGCTGGGAAGCTACGTTCGAATCTCGGCATAAGCTCAATATCCTGTGATTCCAGGCAAATCGCTTTGTCTTCCCGTGCCTACCACAAATGAATGTGTTTTTCTGTAATGTAAATTGTGCTCATGCCATGTTGTCGAGTTCGCGCTATATAATATTGCAAGGAAAAATCAAGTAGGGAAACTCGAGTTCACACACTACTGAACGCGCACTCTTAAGTGCATCAGCAGTGCACTGTGAATCGGAGCGTTTCACAGGCCTGTCACAGATAAGAAATGGTATCAAAACGAAATCCTACAAAACAATATTCTAGTGGCCGGCAGCAATTCATACCCGGACAACGTCGGGACGGGCTGCTAGTGCATGTATACATCAATGTGTAAATAGTGAGAAACGAAATTACAGATTACCAAATCCGAATTTAAATAACCGCAAACCTTTGATAGAAAGACAGACTAAAAAACGGAAAGCAGAATGTTTTCGGATTAGAATGTTGATTTACCTCAATATCGATTTGTGTTCCTATCTTTAAATCTCAGAATAACGATAAATATGTATATGTATGTTTAGCGCTTGAACCAAACATATCGACGATTTCTCTCAACGCGATTCGATAGCATTTTTATTTTGCCTATTTAAAGTAAATCCTTGAGCGCGAGTGTTTAGTGGCGGCCGAGTTGGCCCCCACTCCCCTAATCTGTGCAATCATTTGTCTGCCTCTGAAAGGCGGGACACAGACAGCCTCTCGGGCCCTCAAGAAGCTCTTGTGTGTCAGTGCCTAAGTGTTGAGTGCTGCGTCGTGCTTTTGGCTCACAACTCGGAGCGTCTGCTTGCTCTACAGTTATGTATTTATTTATTTATTGCACCAGCAAGTACTATTTGGAACAGAAATGTGGACATAGGACAATTAATAGGTAACATGGAGTCATATAAATCAGTGAGATTAAAATTAAAAATATCAAAATAAGCTGTTGTTGGAAAGTAAGAACAGCAAGTACAACAAGCATTGGCATAGCCAATAGGTCTCGCTTTTGGGACCTTATAAGTATTTAGTTATGCAGCACAATATCCTTGGTGCAACATGAACTGTTGCATGGCTGAACACTTAAAAGGCCCCAAATGCGAGACCTATTGGCTATGCCAATGCTTGTTTTAACAAATTATCTGGTGTGCAAGGGAAAATGTCACCCACTAAAACGTCAAGGTTTAAACTGTGCAGAGACTGACGCAAACAGATGTCAGTGGCCGGCTGTTACATAGTCTGTTAGTGTGCTTTGGGTTGGAGGACAACTTCAGGGCCCGAGACGAAAGAGCCCTGATAAACGCAAAGGCCATATGGGACCATGAGGCCAAACTTAACCTTACCAAACACAAGAAGACTCCTCACCATGACTGGTCGAAAATTAAATTAATTTCTGTGTTAGACCCTCTCAGCTGTCAGTCTTGTGGAAAATACAAGAAAAAAACACAAGAAGTTAAATCGAGAATCTGCCCCTTCCCGCCAGTGACGGACTCCACAGAGCTTGCAAGAGTGTTAGATTGCCTCTCAAACTCTATTAGAGCAGATTCCAAATGTGTTCCTTGTGCACCCTGAATTTCCAGATTTTCCAGGTAAGTCGTCAGTGTTGCTACAAGTATAAACCTTCAGAGAGGCTATGCTGCCCATAATTTGCTTTTTATCGGCCCCTTTGGGTGGGCCTTCTGGCCCAAAACATTTGCAGCTGCGACTAGTTGTATTTCTGCCGACAGGTCCACCCTCATTATTGTCTATGCCCCTTGAACCTGAATCGAGTTCAGCAACGGTTCTAGTACCGATTTCAGTTCTGACACCATCACCCTCTGTGCTGGTTCCTTTCATATCTATGCAGGGGATGCTGGAGGATGCTCAACCTTTATTCGGGAAACAGCCACTACAACGAAGCCGTTTCCACGCTGTACTTAACCACGCATGCTTTACAACGCATGCGTGGTTACCACGTAAAGCCTTTACCACGCATTTCCTTACTACGAAATACGTAGTAAAGGAATGTGTGGTAAAGGTAGAATAAAAAAAAAAGGGGGCTAGGGGGGTTTGGGGGGGGCCCCCCCCCCCCAACAAAAAGATTGAGTTTAAAAAAAGAAATCACACTTACCATAAAGAGAATGATTTGTGCCTTTCGTCCTTCATGCAAAAAGCCAGCCTCCCTAACGACGTAATAACGTACGTGCGTCCACGTACTTCCAAAACAAAAAAAATAGAAAAGAGACCAATTTACATTGAAGGAGAAGTCCGTCTATGACAAACAGTGAGTATTTTTTTTAATTATATTAACTTTAAATGATTTTCGGGAATATATAAGGAATGGTGGAAGGGATCGAAAAAAGCATTTACAATGAAAATGCCATTAACAAGCATAGTTATACAAAGAAAAACGAAGTATAACTATGCGTGGTAAAGGCATTTTCGTTGTAAAGAATATTCGTGGCAGTGGCATTCTCGTTGTAACGCATGCGTGGAAAAGGCATGCGTTGCAACGGAATGCGTAGTAAAATCATACAACCCCTTTATTCGAATATTGGAATGTGGAGAGCTCCTTTAAAGACAGTGGAGCAGCAGCGGTCTATATTGTGAGAAGTTGGCCCGATATGCAACGTTCGCTATTCTAGCGACCGCTATGTATCGTTCCAACGACCCTTATGGTGTTTGGTTGCAAGTCAACCTATAGACCAGCTATCCTAGTAGCGTGGATACGAGCAGTCTAAGGCTAAAGACTCGAGAGGGCGTGTTAAGCCAGCTGTTTACCACACATGTACCCCTTGAACACCCAGTGAAAGGACACCACACAAGTGTTATGAAAATAAACAGTATATTTATTAAGAATCACAACAGCCCTGTACTCTTTGTGAGGACAGGGTACTAAGCACAAACCAAATCTCTTAGGCAAATACTTCAAGTGCACAATTAAAACAAGTGTCCGAGGACACGGAAAGTTTAAGGTCTCGGGCGGACCCGATAAGGCAAGTCGGAAGCGAGGGACTCGGGACCCTAGAGTAAAGAGGCTATGCAGGCACCGAAATGCCGAGTTACCTAGCCACGAGGGCTGCGGCTGCACAAGTCTTACAGGCGTCGGGGTCTTCGCTGACGAGCCAGGAGCCGGAAGAAAAGGAGTTGCTGGCCGGCGACCAGTGATGAATAGTTCGTAGAGATCCAAGCCTGGATCAGAGATCGTTGACACCTGAAAGCAGAGGGGACCAAGTTCGTACTACTAGCCAGTAGTCAGAGGGTACCAGGAGGGCACCGGTTGGCCGTCACCTCGACTAGGTGAGTGGGCGACGCTAGGCTCTGCAGTCTCACGGACCAGGAGGCGTTGTCGGCGACCACGGTGGAGGTGCGAGCTGTCCCACGAAGGATGATGCTGTCGGCGTCGCTGGGCCCAGGATGGGGCAACAAGCCTTGGCAAATCTCAGGGCCACGTGGTGGGCCTAAGATGGCGTCTTGAGTGGACCAGGAGGGTCCGGGGTGCTTCTCGCAAAGATGGAAGCAAGGGCCAGTCTGGAGCAACCAGACCAGCAGAGTTGTTTGTCGGTCGTCGTCAAGGACGGGCACAAGCCAGCGGCTAGTGACCAGACAACGTGCTGAGCAGCGAGCAGAAGGGCCCCACGCAGATCGTGGAGATGCTGGGAGACTGCACTTCGGTGCTGGAGTGGCTCAGGGTCGGGGCTTCTCGGACCCCAGAGCACTCACCAGAGAGTTACCTCGATGGTCGTGCTGGTTTAAGAGCGTGCAGGTTCTGATGATGGCCGGTCCCTCGAGGTCTCGTCGCACCCACAGATCACAGCTGAGCTGATGACGTGGGTAGAGGTCAGAGGTGCCAGGGAAGCCGGTTCTCGTCGAGCTGGGCCGTCGGATCCTTGAGGAAGGACTTGCAGCAAACCGCAGAGTTCTTAGATGGTGCCCGCTGATGCAGGGTGACTACTCCTTAGTCACAAGGGAGAAATCTTGAGAAGAGTCTTGAAGTCCTTTCGTAGAAAGTATTCTTGATTCAAAGATGATCTAATTTGGAAGGGTCCCCGCTCCGGCCTTTATTCTAAAGAAAGGGGTGGGTACATGACTAGGTCCTGCCCTAAGGGTGGGACCAGGAAGGGGGGTAGTTACACCCCTCTCCCCTGCCGGACTTTCCCCAGGCCAGGGCTGTCGCCCCTGGAACTGGTTCTAACCGGCAGATGCGTAGTGAGCACCGGGGTGCCACTCCGCAGTCACCTTCTCGCAAAAGCCCTGCCTACCCAGAATACACAAACCCTGTCTGGGACGGTGCGAACACCGCCCTCGACAGGAAACCCTTTGTCCAAGCTCTCCTCGCTGGAAGGACTCCCAGCAGCAGGAGGCCAGACTCGTGTCTGTGGTGGCAGCACCCATTTTGTGGAGCTGAGGCTTTAGTTAACTTTAACCGGGGTTCACAGTTACGTACATGTCGTGTCCCTCTAGAAGGGTGGAATGCTAACCTCATCGCCAGTATTGGTGAGAGGGCAGCACCCCGATTCGTATGACACCTTACTCGACATGCCTTGATAACGCGACACCGAAGTTACCGATATGGTACGCGTTATCATGGAACAGCCATTGGGTCTTGATTCCGCAAGCTGCAACCGGGCTCGGCTCGGGCCTGAACCTAGCTCACACGAGCCCACGCACTCTGCCTTCAGGATTGTTAAGGCCTGCCATAGGAGTGACTGATAGGAACTCGGTTGTCCATTGTATGGTTAGATATAGAACTACTATACCTAAAGCGAAGGGTGCTTACACGACTTCGCCCCAGCTGTCGTGCAGCCAGTTGTGTCAAATTTAGGAGGCCAGCCAGGGGTGGCATAATACATGCTGCAGCCCCTGGCGGCCCTGGGTACACCTATGCCCTGTGTTACGGGGTCTGATAAGGTGGCCCAGTACCAATTGGTAAATGCACCTAGGGTACATCTCGTAATTTAGAAAGAGAACAGCCAGGCTGTGGGTCTGATTAGCAGGCCCACAGCCAGAGAAAGTCGTAAACCAGTGAAACAAAAGCGAAAAATCTGGGTGATCATAGGATTGCAGACCCTACTCTCCTACATGACCCCCCCCCAAATGTCGGAACAATAAGCTAACCTTGACCAGGTGAGTCTTCTTGTTCTAAGTGGAAATATCTGGAGAGCCCATCGGCATTGCCATGATCAGTACCAGGTCTATGTTCCACTGTAAAGTCCATCCCCTGTAGGGAAATGGACCACCTAAGCAGTTTGGGGTTTTCACCCTTCATCTGATTTAGCCACAAGAGGGGCTTATGGTCGGTCTGAATCTTGAAGTGAGTGCCAAACAAGTATGGCCTCAGCTTCTTCAGGGCCCAAACCACAGCAAAGGCCTCCCTCTCAATAGCTGACCAATTCTTCTCTCTAGGGGTCAGCCTTCTGCTTATAAAAGCAATGGGCTGGTCTTGACCATCAAAATTCAGTTGAGAAAGAACAGCTCCCACACCCAACTCAGAAGCATCTGTTTGGACAATGAATGGTTTGGAGTAGTCCGGACTCTTGAGGATAGGCGCCGTGCACATGGCCTGCTTTAGGTCATCGAATGCTTTTTGACAGCTCGCTGTCCACTGAACCTTCTTTGGCATTTTTTTACTTGTCAGTTCGTTTAATGGTGTCACAATTGAACCATAGTTCCTGACAAACTTCCTATAGTAACCAGTCAGGCCCAAGAAAGCTCGAACCTGAGTCTGGGTGGTTGGAGGAGCCCAGTCCCTGATTGACTGTATCTTGCTCTCCAGTGGCTGAACCTGGCCTCCACCTACAAGGTGGCCCAGGTATACAACCTGTGTCTGCCCTATCTGGCACTTGGTGGCCTTGATAGTGAGGCCTGCTGCTTGCAGCGCCTCTAACGTCTTCCGCAGGTGGACCAGGTGATCCTCCCAGGTGGAGCTAAAGACAGCAATATCGTCAAGATACGCCGCACAGAAGTCGTCCAGCCCAGTAAGGACTTGATTCACCAACCTTTGGAAGGTGGCAGGTGCATTTTTCAGACCAAAGGGCATCACCACGAACTGATAATGCCCACCAGGGGTTGAAAATGCGGTTTTAGGCTTGGCGTCCTCAGCTAACCTGATTTGCCAATACCCAGCTGTCAGGTCAAACGTACTTAAGTAGTTGGTCGAAGCCAGCCTATCAATAAGCTCGTCTGCCCTTGGTATTGGGTGGGCGTCAGTCTTAGTGACTGCATTGAGACCCCTGTAGTCTACGCAGAACCTCATCTCTCTCTTACCACCCTGGGTGTGAGGTTTCGGCACTAGAACTACGGGACTAGCCCAAGGGCTATCCGAGGGTTCAATGACTCCCAGCTCCAACATTTTCTGCACTTCACTCTTGATGCAGTCTCTAACGTGATCAGGCTGCCTGTAGATTTTACTCTTGACGGGCAAGCTGTCACCAGTGTCAACCTCATGGGTGCACCAATCGGTCTGACTGGGTGTTAGAGAAAACATATGTCGGAACGACTGAAGAACCTGTTTACAGTCGCTCTGTTGATGTTCGGAGAGGCTGCCACAAAAGACAACACCATCTACCGATCCATCGTCAGGATTCTGAGTGAGCAGGTCGGGGAGAGGGTCACTCTCTTCTTCCTGTCCCTCATCTAGGGCCATGAGCAAACTCATGTCCTTCCTGTCGACATATGCTTTTAGCCTGTTGACATGAAGCACCCTGTGGGGGCTCCGGGGAGTTCCCAGGTCGACCAGGTAGGTGACCTCTCCCTTTTTCTCCAGGATGGTGTAGGGCCCGGACCATTTGTCCTTGAGTGCTGCTGGGGCCACTGGCTCCAACACCCACACCTTCTGTCCGGGCTGGTAAACAGTCAAGACAGCCTTTTGGTCATGCCAAGCTTTTTGGAGTTCTTGGCTGGCCTTAAGGTTTTCAGATGCCTTTTCCATGTATTCAGCCATCCGCGAGCGGAGGCCAAGCACATAGTCCACTATGTTGGTTGCAGGCTTTTTGAGAGGTCTCTCCCATCCTTCCTTCACCAAACACAGGGGTCCTCTTACAGGATGCCCGTACAGAAGTTCAAAAGGGCTGTAGCCAACCCCCTTCTGTGGGACTTCTCTGTAGGCGAACAAGAGGCAGGGGATCAGGACGTCCCATCTACGCCGAAGCTTTTCCGGTAGTCCATGAATCATCCCTTTTAGGGTCCTGTTGAATCTCTCAACAAGCCAATTGCATTGTGGGTGATAGGGTGTAGTGAATTTGTAGTTGACACCACATTCCTTCCACATAGCAGTTAAGTAGCTCGACATAAAGTTTGCACCTCTGTCGGAGACGACCTCCTTAGGGAAGCCCACTCTGGAGAACACTCCAACTAGGGCTCTTGCCACAACAGGTGCTGTAGTGGTCCTAAGGGGAATAGCTTCAGGATACCTGGTGGCATGATCCACTACCACCAGTATAAACTTGTGCCCTGAGGCTGTCGGTGGTTCCATGGGACCGACGATGTCGATCCCCACCCGTTCAAAGGGCACCCCCACCACAGGCATTGGTATAAGGGGGGCCTTTGTCGTGCCACCTGACTTACCACTGGCTTGGCAGGTGACACAGGAGCGGCAAAACTCCTTGGTATCTTCGTTCATGTGGGGCCAGTGAAAGTGTGAGACAAGCCTGTCCCACGTTTTCGTCTGGCCTAAGTGACCTGCTAAGGGAATCTCGTGGGCCAAGGTAAGTAGGAAACCACGCTGAGACAAGGGTACAACCAGCCTCCTGGTCATGCCAGGCTTGGGGTCTCTTGACTCAGTGTACAGGAGTCCATCTTCCCAGTATACCTTGTGGGTACCTGTGGCGTTCCCAGCAGCCTCAGCAGCAGCCTGCTGTCTGAGGGGTTCAAGAGAAGGGCAGTCTAACTGGTCCTTCCCCAGGTCCTCCCTTGAGGGTCCCCCTGAACCCAAGAATTCAACTTGATCAAGTTCGAACTCCCTAGGCTCAGTTTCCCTCAATTCCTGTAGGTCAGCCTCCTCTGAGACTTGATCCATGACCTGGGGCAAGGGGGAAGGCGCAGCCTTAACCCTACCGCTCTTTTTCTTGGGAGGTGTCTGGTCCGTTGTTCCAGGATCCAGCACCTGTTCAGTGGGGCATTTCTTGACCTGTGACCTAGTCACAGCGAACACATGTGCTGGCAAACCTAACATTTCCATGTGAGTCCGGTGCTCCACTTCTGACCATTGTGATGACTCCAAATCATTGCCCAACAAACAATCCACTGGGAGGTCTGGACTAACTACAACCTTCTTTTGGCCAGTTACCCCTCCCCAGGAGAAAGCTACAATTGCCATACTGTGATTGGTAGTGACATTGCTTGCATTGGTCACCAGGAATTCTGTACCTGGCATGATCTGTCCAGGGTCCACAAAGTTAGGCGTCACCATGGTGACGCTGGCACAAGTGTCCCTATAGGCCTGAGCCATCTTTCCATTTATGAAAGGCGTCTGTCGGTATTTGCCCAGGGTATTGGGACTTACGTCAGGGGACACGTCCGCGTCCCCTGTACTGACAAGGACAGCCTGAGTGAGTGTGCCAACTAAGTTGTCACGCCCCTCAGAACCCAGGGTTAACCCTACTAAACCCTTGGGAGGTGCACTACCACTGCTGACTGTACTAGGGGGCACAGGTGCCTTAGGGGCTGCAGTGGCAGGAGTCTGCCCTCCTCCTTTCTTGGTGCACTCACTAAACCAGTGAGATTTACTTTTACAGTACTGGCACCATCTTTTGGATTGGCCTTCTTTCTTCTTTTGGGGAGCCTGACCCCCACCCTCTTTGGGTTGTTGGGGACCTGTCGAAGACTTCTGGTCATTTTGTTCCCCCTTAGAATCTTTACCCTTCTGGTCTGCTTTCTTCTGACCACCTTGATTCTGGCCCTGGTTCTGTTTAACTCTCGTACAAACCCATCTGTCTGCCTTCTTTCCCAATTCTTGGGGAGAGGTCAGATCCGAGTCGACAAGATGCTGATGCAACAACTGGTTCTGACAATTGTTTAAAATTTGTTCTCTCATCATCAAATTATACAATCCTTTGTAATCAGTAACCTTACTGCCCAGCAACCAGCCCTCAAAAGCCTTAGTGGCACAATCGACAAAGTCAGACCAATCTTGAGACTGCGTTTTCTGGGTATCCCTGAACAGCACCCTGTACTGCTCAGTGGTTAGGCCGAACCCTTCAACGAGTGTATTTTTCAAGACTTGGTAATCGTTCGCATCCTCCACCCTTGTGGTGAGGAGCTTGTCTCTTCCTTTACCTTCAAAGGAGAGCCACAAGATAGCTGCCCACTGACTCTGGGGAACACCTTGCACCGTGCAGGCCCTCTCCAAAGCAGTAATCCATTTGTGGATGTCGTCCCCTTGTTTAAAGGGGGGCACTATCTTACCAAGGTGTTTCGTATCGAAACTCTTTTCCCTATTGCTAGGTACATTGCTGCCACCAGTGGGGACTGCCCCACTTAACTGTTGCTCTCTAGCAAAGGCAAGCCTTTCTTTGGCCAGGGCAAGTTCTTCCCTTTCGATCCTCAGATTAGCTGCCCTTTCCTTAGCTTCGTATACTCTCCTCTGAGGGGACGTCATCCCTCTCTGAGAAGAGTTGTGAGAGCCATTGGTTCGAAGGGATCCGCCAGAGTCTCTTGACAGAGATCGAGCTCGTCCATTCCCAATGTTAAGCGGACCTGACAGTAGCGCCGGGGGTCCCCCAGTACCACTATCATGTTTGCTTAAGTTGGACCTGCTTAGTCTAACGACTTCTACCTGTCCCTTATCTGCCTCATCCCCAGAGGGATCCTCATCCTCATCATCCTCCACATCTTCGTTCTCAGTTGCGAGGTGGATGAGGTCAGGATCGTCTCTGGTTCCCTCGAGGGGAGGCATGTCTCCTTCTGGATTAGAAGAGCTAAGAAGTTTCTCAGCCCTTCTGGCATCATAAGTCTCCAAGAGACCAATCAGAAAGGACGTTGTGGGGTTAGACCCCTGCTTGATCTTCCTGGAGTGACACAGCTGTCGTAACTCCTTGAAGTTCAGCACAGTATATCCTGAAGGGATGACCTGTGGAGGGTCAACTGACACAAGGGGAGACCCAGAGTTTCCTCCTTTGTCCGACATACTGCTTCTAGTGTGGTGTAAGTGATGCACCTACCTACACTACGTGTTTACCTACTGTTCCCTTGCTAAGAGTTGTAGCCAAGGTGTGCTAAGCCTTGAGGAGCTACAACAGCTGGTTCAGTAGAACTCAGAGTATTCTAAGCTTTAGTTATATGTACTAATAGTACTTGTGCGATCTTTCAACAAGATATTCTTAGGATACGTGTGGTAAAACAACAGCAAGCTCAAATCCCAACCGCTGCTCACCAATGTGAGAAGTTGGCCCGATATGCAACGTTCGCTATTCTAGCGACCGCTATGTATCGTTCCAACGACCCTTATGGTGTTTGGTTGCAAGTCAACCTATAGACCAGCTATCCTAGTAGCGTGGATACGAGCAGTCTAAGGCTAAAGACTCGAGAGGGCGTGTTAAGCCAGCTGTTTACCACACATGTACCCCTTGAACACCCAGTGAAAGGACACCACACAAGTGTTATGAAAATAAACAGTATATTTATTAAGAATCACAACAGCCCTGTACTCTTTGTGAGGACAGGGTACTAAGCACAAACCAAATCTCTTAGGCAAATACTTCAAGTGCACAATTAAAACAAGTGTCCGAGGACACGGAAAGTTTAAGGTCTCGGGCGGACCCGATAAGGCAAGTCGGAAGCGAGGGACTCGGGACCCTAGAGTAAAGAGGCTATGCAGGCACCGAAATGCTGAGTTACCTAGCCACGAGGGCTGCGGCTGCACAAGTCTTACAGGCGTCGGGGTCTTCGCTGACGAGCCAGGAGCCGGAAGAAAAGGAGTTGCTGGCCGGCGACCAGTGATGAATAGTTCGTAGAGATCCAAGCCTGGATCAGAGATCGTTGACACCTGAAAGCAGAGGGGACCAAGTTCGTACTACTAGCCAGTAGTCAGAGGGTACCAGGAGGGCACCGGTTGGCCGTCACCTCGACTAGGTGAGTGGGCGACGCTAGGCTCTGCAGTCTCACGGACCAGGAGGCGTTGTCGGCGACCACGGTGGAGGTGCGAGCTGTCCCACGAAGGATGATGCTGTCGGCGTCGCTGGGCCCAGGATGGGGCAACAAGCCTTGGCAAATCTCAGGGCCACGTGGTGGGCCTAAGATGGCGTCTTGAGTGGACCAGGAGGGTCCGGGGTGCTTCTCGCAAAGATGGAAGCAAGGGCCAGTCTGGAGCAACCAGACCAGCAGAGTTGTTTGTCGGTCGTCGTCAAGGACGGGCACAAGCCAGCGGCTAGTGACCAGACAACGTGCTGAGCAGCGAGCAGAAGGGCCCCACGCAGATCGTGGAGATGCTGGGAGACTGCACTTCGGTGCTGGAGTGGCTCAGGGTCGGGGCTTCTCGGACCCCAGAGCACTCACCAGAGAGTTACCTCGATGGTCGTGCTGGTTTAAGAGCGTGCAGGTTCTGATGATGGCCGGTCCCTCGAGGTCTCGTCGCACCCACAGATCACAGCTGAGCTGATGACGTGGGTAGAGGTCAGAGGTGCCAGGGAAGCCGGTTCTCGTCGAGCTGGGCCGTCGGATCCTTGAGGAAGGACTTGCAGCAAACCGCAGAGTTCTTAGATGGTGCCCGCTGATGCAGGGTGACTACTCCTTAGTCACAAGGGAGAAATCTTGAGAAGAGTCTTGAAGTCCTTTCGTAGAAAGTATTCTTGATTCAAAGATGATCTAATTTGGAAGGGTCCCCGCTCCGGCCTTTATTCTAAAGAAAGGGGTGGGTACATGACTAGGTCCTGCCCTAAGGGTGGGACCAGGAAGGGGGGTAGTTACACCCCTCTCCCCTGCCGGACTTTCCCCAGGCCAGGGCTGTCGCCCCTGGAACTGGTTCTAACCGGCAGATGCGTAGTGAGCACCGGGGTGCCACTCCGCAGTCACCTTCTCGCAAAAGCCCTGCCTACCCAGAATACACAAACCCTGTCTGGGACGGTGCGAACACCGCCCTCGACAGGAAACCCTTTGTCCAAGCTCTCCTCGCTGGAAGGACTCCCAGCAGCAGGAGGCCAGACTCGTGTCTGTGGTGGCAGCACCCATTTTGTGGAGCTGAGGCTTTAGTTAACTTTAACCGGGGTTCACAGTTACGTACATGTCGTGTCCCTCTAGAAGGGTGGAATGCTAACCTCATCGCCAGTATTGGTGAGAGGGCAGCACCCCGATTCGTATGACACCTTACTCGACATGCCTTGATAACGCGACACCGAAGTTACCGATATGGTACGCGTTATCATGGAACAGCCATTGGGTCTTGATTCCGCAAGCTGCAACCGGGCTCGGCTCGGGCCTGAACCTAGCTCACACGAGCCCACGCACTCTGCCTTCAGGATTGTTAAGGCCTGCCATAGGAGTGACTGATAGGAACTCGGTTGTCCATTGTATGGTTAGATATAGAACTACTATACCTAAAGCGAAGGGTGCTTACACGACTTCGCCCCAGCTGTCGTGCAGCCAGTTGTGTCAAATTTAGGAGGCCAGCCAGGGGTGGCATAATACATGCTGCAGCCCCTGGCGGCCCTGGGTACACCTATGCCCTGTGTTACGGGGTCTGATAAGGTGGCCCAGTACCAATTGGTAAATGCACCTAGGGTACATCTCGTAATTTAGAAAGAGAACAGCCAGGCTGTGGGTCTGATTAGCAGGCCCACAGCCAGAGAAAGTCGTAAACCAGTGAAACAAAAGCGAAAAATCTGGGTGATCATAGGATTGCAGACCCTACTCTCCTACATGACCCCCCCCCAAATGTCGGAACAATAAGCTAACCTTGACCAGGTGAGTCTTCTTGTTCTAAGTGGAAATATCTGGAGAGCCCATCGGCATTGCCATGATCAGTACCAGGTCTATGTTCCACTGTAAAGTCCATCCCCTGTAGGGAAATGGACCACCTAAGCAGTTTGGGGTTTTCACCCTTCATCTGATTTAGCCACAAGAGGGGCTTATGGTCGGTCTGAATCTTGAAGTGAGTGCCAAACAAGTATGGCCTCAGCTTCTTCAGGGCCCAAACCACAGCAAAGGCCTCCCTCTCAATAGCTGACCAATTCTTCTCTCTAGGGGTCAGCCTTCTGCTTATAAAAGCAATGGGCTGGTCTTGACCATCAAAATTCAGTTGAGAAAGAACAGCTCCCACACCCAACTCAGAAGCATCTGTTTGGACAATGAATGGTTTGGAGTAGTCCGGACTCTTGAGGATAGGCGCCGTGCACATGGCCTGCTTTAGGTCATCGAATGCTTTTTGACAGCTCGCTGTCCACTGAACCTTCTTTGGCATTTTTTTACTTGTCAGTTCGTTTAATGGTGTCACAATTGAACCATAGTTCCTGACAAACTTCCTATAGTAACCAGTCAGGCCCAAGAAAGCTCGAACCTGAGTCTGGGTGGTTGGAGGAGCCCAGTCCCTGATTGACTGTATCTTGCTCTCCAGTGGCTGAACCTGGCCTCCACCTACAAGGTGGCCCAGGTATACAACCTGTGTCTGCCCTATCTGGCACTTGGTGGCCTTGATAGTGAGGCCTGCTGCTTGCAGCGCCTCTAACGTCTTCCGCAGGTGGACCAGGTGATCCTCCCAGGTGGAGCTAAAGACAGCAATATCGTCAAGATACGCCGCACAGAAGTCGTCCAGCCCAGTAAGGACTTGATTCACCAACCTTTGGAAGGTGGCAGGTGCATTTTTCAGACCAAAGGGCATCACCACGAACTGATAATGCCCACCAGGGGTTGAAAATGCGGTTTTAGGCTTGGCGTCCTCAGCTAACCTGATTTGCCAATACCCAGCTGTCAGGTCAAACGTACTTAAGTAGTTGGTCGAAGCCAGCCTATCAATAAGCTCGTCTGCCCTTGGTATTGGGTGGGCGTCAGTCTTAGTGACTGCATTGAGACCCCTGTAGTCTACGCAGAACCTCATCTCTCTCTTACCACCCTGGGTGTGAGGTTTCGGCACTAGAACTACGGGACTAGCCCAAGGGCTATCCGAGGGTTCAATGACTCCCAGCTCCAACATTTTCTGCACTTCACTCTTGATGCAGTCTCTAACGTGATCAGGCTGCCTGTAGATTTTACTCTTGACGGGCAAGCTGTCACCAGTGTCAACCTCATGGGTGCACCAATCGGTCTGACTGGGTGTTAGAGAAAACATATGTCGGAACGACTGAAGAACCTGTTTACAGTCGCTCTGTTGATGTTCGGAGAGGCTGCCACAAAAGACAACACCATCTACCGATCCATCGTCAGGATTCTGAGTGAGCAGGTCGGGGAGAGGGTCACTCTCTTCTTCCTGTCCCTCATCTAGGGCCATGAGCAAACTCATGTCCTTCCTGTCGACATATGCTTTTAGCCTGTTGACATGAAGCACCCTGTGGGGGCTCCGGGGAGTTCCCAGGTCGACCAGGTAGGTGACCTCTCCCTTTTTCTCCAGGATGGTGTAGGGCCCGGACCATTTGTCCTTGAGTGCTGCTGGGGCCACTGGCTCCAACACCCACACCTTCTGTCCGGGCTGGTAAACAGTCAAGACAGCCTTTTGGTCATGCCAAGCTTTTTGGAGTTCTTGGCTGGCCTTAAGGTTTTCAGATGCCTTTTCCATGTATTCAGCCATCCGCGAGCGGAGGCCAAGCACATAGTCCACTATGTTGGTTGCAGGCTTTTTGAGAGGTCTCTCCCATCCTTCCTTCACCAAACACAGGGGTCCTCTTACAGGATGCCCGTACAGAAGTTCAAAAGGGCTGTAGCCAACCCCCTTCTGTGGGACTTCTCTGTAGGCGAACAAGAGGCAGGGGATCAGGACGTCCCATCTACGCCGAAGCTTTTCCGGTAGTCCATGAATCATCCCTTTTAGGGTCCTGTTGAATCTCTCAACAAGCCAATTGCATTGTGGGTGATAGGGTGTAGTGAATTTGTAGTTGACACCACATTCCTTCCACATAGCAGTTAAGTAGCTCGACATAAAGTTTGCACCTCTGTCGGAGACGACCTCCTTAGGGAAGCCCACTCTGGAGAACACTCCAACTAGGGCTCTTGCCACAACAGGTGCTGTAGTGGTCCTAAGGGGAATAGCTTCAGGATACCTGGTGGCATGATCCACTACCACCAGTATAAACTTGTGCCCTGAGGCTGTCGGTGGTTCCATGGGACCGACGATGTCGATCCCCACCCGTTCAAAGGGCACCCCCACCACAGGCATTGGTATAAGGGGGGCCTTTGTCGTGCCACCTGACTTACCACTGGCTTGGCAGGTGACACAGGAGCGGCAAAACTCCTTGGTATCTTCGTTCATGTGGGGCCAGTGAAAGTGTGAGACAAGCCTGTCCCACGTTTTCGTCTGGCCTAAGTGACCTGCTAAGGGAATCTCGTGGGCCAAGGTAAGTAGGAAACCACGCTGAGACAAGGGTACAACCAGCCTCCTGGTCATGCCAGGCTTGGGGTCTCTTGACTCAGTGTACAGGAGTCCATCTTCCCAGTATACCTTGTGGGTACCTGTGGCGTTCCCAGCAGCCTCAGCAGCAGCCTGCTGTCTGAGGGGTTCAAGAGAAGGGCAGTCTAACTGGTCCTTCCCCAGGTCCTCCCTTGAGGGTCCCCCTGAACCCAAGAATTCAACTTGATCAAGTTCGAACTCCCTAGGCTCAGTTTCCCTCAATTCCTGTAGGTCAGCCTCCTCTGAGACTTGATCCATGACCTGGGGCAAGGGGGAAGGCGCAGCCTTAACCCTACCGCTCTTTTTCTTGGGAGGTGTCTGGTCCGTTGTTCCAGGATCCAGCACCTGTTCAGTGGGGCATTTCTTGACCTGTGACCTAGTCACAGCGAACACATGTGCTGGCAAACCTAACATTTCCATGTGAGTCCGGTGCTCCACTTCTGACCATTGTGATGACTCCAAATCATTGCCCAACAAACAATCCACTGGGAGGTCTGGACTAACTACAACCTTCTTTTGGCCAGTTACCCCTCCCCAGGAGAAAGCTACAATTGCCATACTGTGATTGGTAGTGACATTGCTTGCATTGGTCACCAGGAATTCTGTACCTGGCATGATCTGTCCAGGGTCCACAAAGTTAGGCGTCACCATGGTGACGCTGGCACAAGTGTCCCTATAGGCCTGAGCCATCTTTCCATTTATGAAAGGCGTCTGTCGGTATTTGCCCAGGGTATTGGGACTTACGTCAGGGGACACGTCCGCGTCCCCTGTACTGACAAGGACAGCCTGAGTGAGTGTGCCAACTAAGTTGTCACGCCCCTCAGAACCCAGGGTTAACCCTACTAAACCCTTGGGAGGTGCACTACCACTGCTGACTGTACTAGGGGGCACAGGTGCCTTAGGGGCTGCAGTGGCAGGAGTCTGCCCTCCTCCTTTCTTGGTGCACTCACTAAACCAGTGAGATTTACTTTTACAGTACTGGCACCATCTTTTGGATTGGCCTTCTTTCTTCTTTTGGGGAGCCTGACCCCCACCCTCTTTGGGTTGTTGGGGACCTGTCGAAGACTTCTGGTCATTTTGTTCCCCCTTAGAATCTTTACCCTTCTGGTCTGCTTTCTTCTGACCACCTTGATTCTGGCCCTGGTTCTGTTTAACTCTCGTACAAACCCATCTGTCTGCCTTCTTTCCCAATTCTTGGGGAGAGGTCAGATCCGAGTCGACAAGATGCTGATGCAACAACTGGTTCTGACAATTGTTTAAAATTTGTTCTCTCATCATCAAATTATACAATCCTTTGTAATCAGTAACCTTACTGCCCAGCAACCAGCCCTCAAAAGCCTTAGTGGCACAATCGACAAAGTCAGACCAATCTTGAGACTGCGTTTTCTGGGTATCCCTGAACAGCACCCTGTACTGCTCAGTGGTTAGGCCGAACCCTTCAACGAGTGTATTTTTCAAGACTTGGTAATCGTTCGCATCCTCCACCCTTGTGGTGAGGAGCTTGTCTCTTCCTTTACCTTCAAAGGAGAGCCACAAGATAGCTGCCCACTGACTCTGGGGAACACCTTGCACCGTGCAGGCCCTCTCCAAAGCAGTAATCCATTTGTGGATGTCGTCCCCTTGTTTAAAGGGGGGCACTATCTTACCAAGGTGTTTCGTATCGAAACTCTTTTCCCTATTGCTAGGTACATTGCTGCCACCAGTGGGGACTGCCCCACTTAACTGTTGCTCTCTAGCAAAGGCAAGCCTTTCTTTGGCCAGGGCAAGTTCTTCCCTTTCGATCCTCAGATTAGCTGCCCTTTCCTTAGCTTCGTATACTCTCCTCTGAGGGGACGTCATCCCTCTCTGAGAAGAGTTGTGAGAGCCATTGGTTCGAAGGGATCCGCCAGAGTCTCTTGACAGAGATCGAGCTCGTCCATTCCCAATGTTAAGCGGACCTGACAGTAGCGCCGGGGGTCCCCCAGTACCACTATCATGTTTGCTTAAGTTGGACCTGCTTAGTCTAACGACTTCTACCTGTCCCTTATCTGCCTCATCCCCAGAGGGATCCTCATCCTCATCATCCTCCACATCTTCGTTCTCAGTTGCGAGGTGGATGAGGTCAGGATCGTCTCTGGTTCCCTCGAGGGGAGGCATGTCTCCTTCTGGATTAGAAGAGCTAAGAAGTTTCTCAGCCCTTCTGGCATCATAAGTCTCCAAGAGACCAATCAGAAAGGACGTTGTGGGGTTAGACCCCTGCTTGATCTTCCTGGAGTGACACAGCTGTCGTAACTCCTTGAAGTTCAGCACAGTATATCCTGAAGGGATGACCTGTGGAGGGTCAACTGACACAAGGGGAGACCCAGAGTTTCCTCCTTTGTCCGACATACTGCTTCTAGTGTGGTGTAAGTGATGCACCTACCTACACTACGTGTTTACCTACTGTTCCCTTGCTAAGAGTTGTAGCCAAGGTGTGCTAAGCCTTGAGGAGCTACAACAGCTGGTTCAGTAGAACTCAGAGTATTCTAAGCTTTAGTTATATGTACTAATAGTACTTGTGCGATCTTTCAACAAGATATTCTTAGGATACGTGTGGTAAAACAACAGCAAGCTCAAATCCCAACCGCTGCTCACCAATGTGAGAAGTTGGCCCGATATGCAACGTTCGCTATTCTAGCGACCGCTATGTATCGTTCCAACGACCCTTATGGTGTTTGGTTGCAAGTCAACCTATAGACCAGCTATCCTAGTAGCGTGGATACGAGCAGTCTAAGGCTAAAGACTCGAGAGGGCGTGTTAAGCCAGCTGTTTACCACACATGTACCCCTTGAACACCCAGTGAAAGGACACCACACAAGTGTTATGAAAATAAACAGTATATTTATTAAGAATCACAACAGCCCTGTACTCTTTGTGAGGACAGGGTACTAAGCACAAACCAAATCTCTTAGGCAAATACTTCAAGTGCACAATTAAAACAAGTGTCCGAGGACACGGAAAGTTTAAGGTCTCGGGCGGACCCGATAAGGCAAGTCGGAAGCGAGGGACTCGGGACCCTAGAGTAAAGAGGCTATGCAGGCACCGAAATGCCGAGTTACCTAGCCACGAGGGCTGCGGCTGCACAAGTCTTACAGGCGTCGGGGTCTTCGCTGACGAGCCAGGAGCCGGAAGAAAAGGAGTTGCTGGCCGGCGACCAGTGATGAATAGTTCGTAGAGATCCAAGCCTGGATCAGAGATCGTTGACACCTGAAAGCAGAGGGGACCAAGTTCGTACTACTAGCCAGTAGTCAGAGGGTACCAGGAGGGCACCGGTTGGCCGTCACCTCGACTAGGTGAGTGGGCGACGCTAGGCTCTGCAGTCTCACGGACCAGGAGGCGTTGTCGGCGACCACGGTGGAGGTGCGAGCTGTCCCACGAAGGATGATGCTGTCGGCGTCGCTGGGCCCAGGATGGGGCAACAAGCCTTGGCAAATCTCAGGGCCACGTGGTGGGCCTAAGATGGCGTCTTGAGTGGACCAGGAGGGTCCGGGGTGCTTCTCGCAAAGATGGAAGCAAGGGCCAGTCTGGAGCAACCAGACCAGCAGAGTTGTTTGTCGGTCGTCGTCAAGGACGGGCACAAGCCAGCGGCTAGTGACCAGACAACGTGCTGAGCAGCGAGCAGAAGGGCCCCACGCAGATCGTGGAGATGCTGGGAGACTGCACTTCGGTGCTGGAGTGGCTCAGGGTCGGGGCTTCTCGGACCCCAGAGCACTCACCAGAGAGTTACCTCGATGGTCGTGCTGGTTTAAGAGCGTGCAGGTTCTGATGATGGCCGGTCCCTCGAGGTCTCGTCGCACCCACAGATCACAGCTGAGCTGATGACGTGGGTAGAGGTCAGAGGTGCCAGGGAAGCCGGTTCTCGTCGAGCTGGGCCGTCGGATCCTTGAGGAAGGACTTGCAGCAAACCGCAGAGTTCTTAGATGGTGCCCGCTGATGCAGGGTGACTACTCCTTAGTCACAAGGGAGAAATCTTGAGAAGAGTCTTGAAGTCCTTTCGTAGAAAGTATTCTTGATTCAAAGATGATCTAATTTGGAAGGGTCCCCGCTCCGGCCTTTATTCTAAAGAAAGGGGTGGGTACATGACTAGGTCCTGCCCTAAGGGTGGGACCAGGAAGGGGGGTAGTTACACCCCTCTCCCCTGCCGGACTTTCCCCAGGCCAGGGCTGTCGCCCCTGGAACTGGTTCTAACCGGCAGATGCGTAGTGAGCACCGGGGTGCCACTCCGCAGTCACCTTCTCGCAAAAGCCCTACCTACCCAGAATACACAAACCCTGTCTGGGACGGTGCGAACACCGCCCTCGACAGGAAACCCTTTGTCCAAGCTCTCCTCGCTGGAAGGACTCCCAGCAGCAGGAGGCCAGACTCGTGTCTGTGGTGGCAGCACCCATTTTGTGGAGCTGAGGCTTTAGTTAACTTTAACCGGGGTTCACAGTTACGTACATGTCGTGTCCCTCTAGAAGGGTGGAATGCTAACCTCATCGCCAGTATTGGTGAGAGGGCAGCACCCCGATTCGTATGACACCTTACTCGACATGCCTTGATAACGCGACACCGAAGTTACCGATATGGTACGCGTTATCATGGAACAGCCATTGGGTCTTGATTCCGCAAGCTGCAACCGGGCTCGGCTCGGGCCTGAACCTAGCTCACACGAGCCCACGCACTCTGCCTTCAGGATTGTTAAGGCCTGCCATAGGAGTGACTGATAGGAACTCGGGTGTCCATTGTATGGTTAGATATAGAACTACTATACCTAAAGCGAAGGGTGCTTACACGACTTCGCCCCAGCTGTCGTGCAGCCAGTTGTGTCAAATTTAGGAGGCCAGCCAGGGGTGGCATAATACATGCTGCAGCCCCTGGCGGCCCTGGGTACACCTATGCCCTGTGTTACGGGGTCTGATAAGGTGGCCCAGTACCAATTGGTAAATGCACCTAGGGTACATCTCGTAATTTAGAAAGAGAACAGCCAGGCTGTGGGTCTGATTAGCAGGCCCACAGCCAGAGAAAGTCGTAAACCAGTGAAACAAAAGCGAAAAATCTGGGTGATCATAGGATTGCAGACCCTACTCTCCTACATATATGAACTGGTATAGACTCGTTGTTGTCAACATTTTAATATCCTAATTCACAGCCTTTACCTTTCACTCTCCCCTGCCTCTCGAAAATATATTAATTAGACAGAGGAAAGCAAAAAGGCAGAGGCCATGCAGGAGGACACACGCATGCCTTCACCGATCTCTCCTCCTGTAGTAAGTGTCTCTAGGCCTTCAGAAAAAGGGGTGGGCGAATGTTGCTCAGCTCCTGGGTCTCCCTGACTTGACTGAACTGCAAAAATCATTTCAGCCAAGCAGGGGAGTTCTATGGGCTAACGTCAGCCCCTTTCACAGCTCTTGCTGTGATTACATTCAAAGCCAGAGCTGTGAACAAAAGCTTTGAAGCCAAGTAAAGGGGGATTTCATCCCCCTCAGGCTCCACAAGGCCTTCGTTTTTCTAATTAGAGCATTCTGCCCTCATGTGCCATTGCCTTTGGCGTGGGCCTTTAACTCTAGAGCAGGCCTTTAATGGCCGGTATAGCCCACTATAGCGGTCTATAAATCTATAGTACTATCCGACTGAGAGAAAAATTCACCATCACCTCAACTGAGATTGTACCGGGGGCTGACTGGCATACAGCCACTAGGCATCCATTCAGATTCCAATAGCTTACCATTACCACATGGCCCAAATCTTATACAGTTTTTTCGACACTGACTCTCACAATGATAACCGTGATGACTGGGACGACTGTGTTCCTCAATATGATCTGGAATACTGGTATGAAGATGCTGGCTCTGTTGTTCTCGCCCCCCATCCCCCCCCCCTCCCCCCCCCCCCCGGTCCTGCCAAATAAAAAAGGTCCTCTTTTGCTGTAATGCAAAGGGCAGTAGAAGATCTAGATTTACAACTCCCCACAGTGGAAGTAAAGATTGATGCATTGACAGAGGTACTTCAACTTGTCAGACTGCTGTAAAGCCACTGTCCCCCTTTAATGGGACCCTTACTGATACTCCTTTGCTTACTTGGTCGAAATTTTGCTCAGGTCTGCCCATTAATAGGAAGTTGCCATGATCCTGCTCCAGGTGACCCTGTCTTTCTTACTCAACACCCAGTGCCAGAGAGTCTGGTGGTACATACATCTACCAGCCAAATTAATCTCCACTTTTCCTGCAACTCTGCCTGATTATAAATCCTAAAGAACAGAGACATTTGGGAATCAGAGTTTTTGATCCACAAGGGTGTGCCTTAGGTCTGTGAATGCTACCTGTGGTTTGGGCTGCTATTCCCATGCTATTTGGGATATGTGGCACAAATTATGCCAGCTGCTCTGACCAACTTTTGGGTTTCTCTTAGCCAGGCTATTCAAGACTGTTGTGCTTTAGCAAAAAATAGTAATTTGTTCTGGATTGGACATGACCAACTGCTTAGGGTGAGCAATGAGTACTAATATGGCTCTTCGGTGCCACTCCTGGATGACATGTACAGGCTTCTTCGAGGTAATCCAAGTGTCCCTAATAGACATAACTTTTCCCAGCTCTCACCATTTTGAGTAGGAAGTGGAATCAGCCTTTGAGTGGTTCTAGAAGACCAGAGCCACAGCACATTCCTTGGACCTTTCTGCTCCCACAAGGTAATTTTACCAGCAATTTCGCCCTTTCGCTACAGTTGAGGTTTTTCATTTCTTCAACACCAGACTACTGCCTCAGTCCAGCAGGATGCTCAGCCTTTTTCATGGCCGGAGACACGGTTCTAAGAGACAACATTCAGGTCAGCAGGGACAACGTGCAGCTCAGTCTCTCAACCCTCCAGTATCAGCAAAACTGCTTTAGTGTGTCCTTGCCAGCACACGGCCACCTTTTTGGTGGCAAATACTATATTTCTTCCTAGGGTGGCAGGCTATCACTTTGGGCAGCTGAATCCTCCAAATTATCCATCGGGGGCTGAGCCCTCCGATTTATTTCTACTTCGACGCACCTTCCACCACCACCAGGAAGACTGACAGTAGGACCACCTGGCCGTCTTGCAGTATAAAGTGAAATCATTTTTATCCAAATGAGCCATAGAGAGAATGTTGACCTCAGTAGCACTAACTGGGGGTTACTTCTGCTACTTTCTTGTGCGGAAGAACAACAGGGGTCTATGTCTTACTTTGGATCTGTTCTGCAGAAAGACACATTCAAGAAGCTCATCTTAGTCTAGGCCCTCCCTGCCCTAGACCCCACAGACTGGAAGGTGGCGTAGGACCTGTAGGATGTTGATTTCCAAATCCCCATCCTGCAGGCCCACAGCACTACCTGTGGTTCACTTTAAGCCAGGCACATTTTCGGTTTGCAGTGCCTCTGTTTGGCCTCACCAGTGCCCCTTTGGTGTTAATGAAATTTAATGGCCGTGATCTCTGCACAATTGGAGGTTAGGGATATTGGTCTTCCGCGACTGGCTGCTGATGAGGGCTCAGTGTAGTTAGTCACCAATGACAACCTTATGATGGTGAACCGGCCAACATTATTGAAGTTCTCTATCAACATGCTAAAGTAATACCAGGCACCTTTGCAGACACCCCCCTTCATAAGAGCTATTCTGAATATGTTACTGTTTTGTACTGTATCCAGTGTGGTACACAGAGTCCAGGGCCTTTATGCAATGATCCAAATGTTTAAGCCTATGTCTTGGATCTCATTGGGATGACTGAGGCTACTGTATCCTTCTGGCTCAACATACCTGGTGGCACATGTGAGCTCTGCAGTGGGACTTCAAGTCTCAGTTTACACAGCACCGGGCGGATATGTCGGATTGTATCCGGATTTCTGAGTAGACTGTAAAAGATCTGCAGTGGTGGTTACTGAACTCAAGTTAGATCGGTTACAGATCCCTCGCCCTTCCCGACCCAAATAGGACTGTGGTGAGGAATGAATTCCTTCTGGGCTGGGGAGGCTATCCAGGAAAGTCAGCAATCCTAGGCTAATGTTTTCCAATGGACACAACTCCACATAACTTTTTTTATCATTAAGGGCGATCTGCTTGGCATTGAAGGACTTCTTGCCCATCATTAAAGAAAGGTGGGTGCAGGTGCTCACTGCCAACACCACCACCATGTGGTACTGCAAAAAGCAAGGCGGGGTTGTGGGTACTATGCCAGGCAGCTATACACTACCAAGGAATTTCTTCGATTGTGAACTACTTTCGGGTACTTTAAACCCCAGGGAGTATGAGATAAGCTGCTGATGCTTAGCAGATCAGAAATGACAGTTGTATCTGGTGGTGGCACAGGGCATTTTTTAGCAATGGGGAGACCCCGGCTCAATCTGTTTGCCACTGCTGAGAAAAGACAATGTCAGCACTTTTGCATGTTGTGGTTTCCAAGGACACACACTCTTTCTCTGTGTGACGCTTTCCGATCTGGCGTGGAGCTCAGGAGTCCTTTATGCCTTCCTTCGACCTCTCGCCCTGAGGTCGTTGATGTTATCTTGGTGGTAAAGCTGCCCTCCAGTAAAGTGATGTATGCCAGTCATTGGGACAGATTAGGTGTCTGGTGCATGACCTGGCACATTGACCCACTACACATCAAGCTGTCTGATGTTTGTTTTGCCCCTGGCCCAACAAGAACTTGTTTGGGACACCGTTAAGGCCATTTGTCATCTTTTTCATCTTGTTTTACAGTTGGCAGATCAGCATTCTGCATTTAAATCGCCTGTAATGAGATTTTTGAAAGGTTTGCAACATTTATTTCAACCATAACCCTTTCTGATGCCTCAGCGAGACTTGAACTTAGTTCCCACTTTTCTGATGTTCACCCCTTCTGAACTTCGGCACAGTTGCCCATTAAAACTGCTGATCTGACATTGAAGACGGTCTTTCTCATCGCCATAACATCGACTAGACTTCTGAGCGAACTGCAGGCTCTTTTTGTCCACCTTCCTTGTACAACATTCTTCCTAGACAAGTTGGACTCAAACTTTCTTTGTGCCGGAAGTGGTCATTCCAAAAAATATCTGGCAATGTACACTGTTACAGTATTCTTTGTTCCACCTCATCCTGCTAAGGAGGAAGAGAGGCTCCATTTTTTGAACCCTAAAAAGACACCACGTTTTTATGTAGATTGCACCAAAGCACTGTGTATGGTCCATAAGTCACTGCATGCCTCCTACCCTCTGAGACTCAAGACCACGTTCAAATGGCATTCCCCAAGACGAACACTGCGCTCCTCTCACCAAATGCAACTTTGGGTACCAAAAACCAAGAAGAGGAAGTGGGGGGATAGGGCTTTCTCAGTGGCAGCATCTAAGCTCTGGAATTACCTACCCTTGGCACTCAGATCTATTCCTCTTCTGCTCCCGTTTAGAAAAGCTCTTAAGGGCCTGGCTGTTCTCAGGCACACGGTGAGCTGAAGCTCCTCCATGCCTCTTCTGGTCGATGTGTTCTCTGTGGTCTTTCTCTAGCGCCTTGATGCCCTCGGGTGATTGTTGCACTATATAAATATCAAATCAAAATCAAAAATATCGGTTAGATGATTATCTCTTTTTGGGTGGTCCTCTGGAGCCAAGAATGGCAAGGCTGTGCACAAACGTACTCAACTCACTGTTTTCCGCATTAAGACCTGCTATTTACTGGTGAAGAAGCAATTTCCAGAAGGCTTACCAGCCCATTCTACTAGAGCTAAGGCTACTACCACTATACTAACATGCAGTGTACCTATTTTGTTCATTTGTCAGGTATCTACGTGGGCATCGGTACATATGTTCACAAAGCATTGCTGCCTTGACAGTCAAATCCGTCAGGAGGGGCAATTTTGCCTGCTAGGTCCTGCAGCCCTTTTTGGTTCGAGCCAGCTTTAGCCAATTCATAGGCCCACCACTTAGGGAAGTATGATATCAATCCCAAGGTGAGGAATCTTTGGTTGGAAGTATCCTTCAGAAGGACAAGTTACTTAACTCCCAATTTGGATAGCTGCCCACTGGTCATTCCTGTCTGCCAACAGGCTACATCACTGAGGGCATGGATAGCTAAGAAAGCAACATACATATGTGAGCATTGTTGGTGCTTATATGCATCACAGTTTGTGTCTTCCAGATCAGAATGATGACGGCGTGGAGCCGTGTGACACAGCCGCCACCTTGCATGATTACTGCTTTAAACTTTCCAGATCCAGTCTGACACCTGAAGAGAATATTCATAAGGTCAGGAATCTTTGGTTATGTAGAGTATCTAGCAGAATGATGTTTACTGAAGGTAAGTATCTTGTTCTTCAGGGGCACCCTAGTGACTGTAATGCTGCTAGTTTCTTAGATAACTAGACAATGTACTCAGACAGCAGCATGTATGGGAGGGGCAGTTATGAGGAATATATTGCAGCCATAACTGTTAGATCCATGTGTACTCCTTAGGTTCCAGATGATGCACAAAGGGGTCCACCTCCCGACGTCCCCAACTCTGGATAAAGGTAACACAGAGTAATAAGGCAATCAGGCGAGGGAAAGGGATAGTGAAGGTACAGCAGGGATGAGGATACCTGTAACAAAAGAATACAAGGTTAGTTCAAATCCTAGAACTCTTGCTACTCTATTATGATCTCACTATGACTGTCTAGTACCTGTGAACTTGATAGGGAAGGCGTCTGTATTCCTGTTTATCAACATAGAGCCCATAGAGATACTTCTCTACAAGACCATTGCTGTATACCTACAACAAAAAGGTGTGAAACGCATTAAACCCCAATCATACCTGTTGACAATCAAAACTCCAACTCTCATACTTATACATACCAAAGGAAAGTACTTTTATGCTCAGAAGAATTATAAATAAGGAATCCAAGGAAACTCCCCCAATACAGTTCTTAGACATCATGAAAAGGAAAAAAAAGGTGATCAGAAGTAATCAATCCTCTGGTAGTCTTTTTTCCCCTACGAGAGGAATGCTGTACGTAGATATAAGAACAAAGTTCAACAATGGTAATTCAGTGTAGGGAATTCGTCCTCTCTCTCTCTGAACAATACTCGCTGAGTACTGAGAAGAAACTCTCTCTAATGCTGAGAGCTGAAAGTAGTCCTGCACCCTATCACTGAGCAAAAATAGAGCCGCCCTAAAAAGCAACAAAAATGAAATAATGTAAGTCTGCACGATGTCACTGAAGTAGAATGGAGTCAAATAATCCTTTGTATCAGAGCGCTTAACGTCAGCGCGAGGTTAAGGAACAATCTATCCAGAGAAATACACAACGCTTACCTCAGCGGGAGTCTCGGCGCTTACCTCAGCGCGATGCCGGCTCAGCGCGAAGCCAAAGAAGTTTCCCCACTTCTTTCTACTAACATAGCGCGATGACTTTAACACGGGTTCATCGAGGAGCGCCTCTAAAATACCAAAGTCAGGCAGAATTTCCAACGAGGCACGGAACGAGGAACCAGAAATCCGTGAGATCTCGCGGCAGAGAAACCAGACAGGATTACGCGCACCCACAGCTCGCGCACGCCGGTAATGACGGGAAGGCCCCGCCCACTGTACTGACAGGAAACATGGGAATTGTAGTCTTTACGTGATGTAGGCGCGTTCGCTAGCGCCTGACAGTACGCCCTCCTCCCAAGATCCTCCTAGAACCTGGCCTGTCCGGATAGCGAGCATGGAACAAGCGCACTGCCCTGGGTGCATGAACGTTCGAGAAAGGTTCCCATGAGTCGTCCTCCGCCGCATAACCTTTCCATGCGATGAGATACCACGACGGAACTTAGAGTCCAATACCTTCCGCACCTCGTACTCCAGCTGACCAGCCCGAACTACCGGCGGAACAGCCACCCTCCGTGCCCCCATCGCAGGCTTCAGCAAACTGCAGTGAAACACGGGATGAATGCGCAATGAAGCAGGCAGCTTCAGCTTGTATGCCACAGGGCCGACAGGACGCACCACAACAAAGGGACCAATGTACCTAGGATGGAAGATGCTGCGGAACCGAATGTTCTTAGTGTATAACCACACACGATCACCAGGACGATAAGTGGGGCCATCTGGCGGTGACAATCCACCCAGGTCTTGTATTGTCTCTTAGCCAGATCCAGATTCTTTCGCACCTTAGCATGCATTACTTGAAGAACCTCCATCTGAGATGCCACGGTAGGTTGATTCACAACATCACAGGGAACGGACAATGGAAGGACTTTAGCATGGAATCCATGATTGGCCTTGAACGGTGATTCCTTAATGGAGCTGTGCTAAGCGTTGATATACGACAACTCCGCTAACCACAGCTTGGACACCCAAGAGTCACTTGCCTCCTTAGAGTAACAACGTAGATGGGTCTTAAGGGTTTGATTCAGCCTTTCCGTTCGACCATTCGTTCGAGGATGAAAGCTAGTCGAAGTGGCCACTTCAATCTGAAGAGCCTTGAACCACATTTTCCAAAACCTGGCGATGAATTGCGGTCCACGGTCTGACACAATCATCCTCGGAAGTCCATGCAATCTGACAACATGAGATAGCAACAACTGAGCTGGTTGGCCTGCTGAGGGTAGGTTTTTACACGGGATGAAAGGACCCATTTTAGTAAGACTGTCCACCACAACCATGATGGCATCACAACCTTGATCCAAAGATAAACTCAGAACAAAATCCCAACTTATGGTGTGCCAAGGTTGAGAGGGTGTAGGCATTGTAACTAGCTTGCCCTTTGCTTTAGAATGTTCCCCTTTTGCACGAGCACATGTCACATTGTTTTACCCAATGGTTGACATCCTGAACCATGCGTTCCCACCAAAACTGTCTTAGCAGTAGTTGTAGAGTCTTAGTATATCCTGAATGACCGGCCATCACAGAGTCGTGACACCAATTGAAAGCCTTTAGTCGGAGAACCAAGGAGGGTAAGTATAGTCTGTGCTTGTAGAAGGGTAATCTATGCTTGAGCGTGCGATACGGATCCTGATTCGCCCATGTTTTCCACCACTTGGAGGTTTTGTGTGTCTTTACTTTCTCCAAGAAGTTGTCCAACGTGATAGAACACAACACCTTTTCTGGCGAAATGATGGCTTCCTGTACGCTTTTTCTGGACTCAAGAACATCCTCTTGTCTAGACAACGAAGGAACCTTTCTATTTTCAGAACCTGGCCGAAAGGTAACCACAAAGACGAATTCTGCAAAAAACAGCATCCACCGCATTTGTCTTTGAGTGAGATGTCGGGCCGTTCTCATGTATTGTAGATTTCTGTGGTCTGTGTATACCGTGACTTGATGTTTAGCCCCCCCACAGATGGTGTCTCCACTCCTGGAAGGTTTTCTTTATTGCCAGCAACTCTTTCTCGGCTACTGTGTAATTGAGTTCGGCTGGATTCAATTTTGTTTAGACAAGAAGGCAATACGATGCAACTGCCCCGTATGTCAATCGCGCTGGGGAAAAACAGCCCCCACTGTGATGTCTGATGCACCTGCCTCCACGATAAACAGGACGTCTGATTTGTGGATGTTGCAATATAGGTGCTGTGGTAAAAGCTCTTTTCAGATATTCAAATGCCTCCATGGCCTCTGTGGTCCAACAGAAGGGATTTCCTTTCCTTAACAGATGTGAAAGGGGAGATACCAGCTGAGAAAATTGAGAGACGAATCTCCGATAATATTTGGAGAACCCCAAAAAACACTGTACTTCCCACACGTTCTGTGGAACAGGCCATTCTTGTAACGGCAACACCTTTCTTTCCGCCATGCATAACCCGGATGGGCTCAACACCACCCCCAGAAATTCAACCTCTTGCATGTGGAACTCACATTTATTCAACTTGCAAAATAAACTGTGTTCCAATAACCTTTGCAATATCTGGGACACATGGCTAACATGTGTTTTCTGATCGTTGGAATAAACCAGGATGTCATCTATGTAGACAACCACAAACGTGTCCACATAGTCTTTTAACACATCGTTCAAAAAGAATTGAATGCCGCTGGGGCATTACAAAGCCCGAACTGCATCACCAGGTACTCAAACAAACCATAGCGTGTCTTAAAAGCAGTCTTCCACTCATCCCCTCTCTGATCCACACCAGATGATAGGCCCCTCGCAAATCCAGTCTGGTGTAAATAACCGCATCCCTCACCTGGTCCAGTAAGACAGGGATGAGTGGAAGAGGGTACCGATTCCGAACAGTGTTTTTATTCAATACTCCTAAAGTCTATGCCTGTCCTCAATTCCCCATTGGCTTTCTTTATGAAAAACAAAGGTGAAGCAGCAGGCGAACAAGAGGGTCGGATAAACCCTATATCTACGTAATAGTCTAAATATTCCCGTAGATGTTGGGTTTCGGGTTTTGACAACACATAAACCCTACACGATGGCATGATTTCTCCAGGTATCAGCTCTATTTGACAATCATAAACACGGTGTGGGGGTAGAATCTCTGCTTTGAGTTCACTAAATACTTCTCTGTACTTGACATTCTCTGAAGGTAGTACTGTCTCTTTTTCTGCGGCTGTCGCAACATGATACATCTGGGTCATAGCCAATAAATGAGTACTGTGAGTGTGGATACATCACAATCTACACTGTTCTGACTCAAACTCCACAGTTTTATTTGTCCAGTCACTCGTGGGGTTGTGACTCCACAACCAAGGCATACCCAATATTACCTCATACTGACTATGTTTAATGTTATCTTCTCAACATGATCTGTGTCATTCCTCTTTCTGACTAGTTCCATTCCTCTGTCACTTCAGTGATAGGACCTGACTTTAAAGGCTTCCCATCTACTGCCAATACTCTTTCGGGTGTTCCTCTAGGAACGCACAAGAGTTCCAGACGCTGAACTAAACCACTGTTTATAAAGTTCCCGGTGGCTCCTGAATCCACCATTACTCCAATCTGATGAGCTCTTGACCTATCCGTAATAAACATGGTCAGTAATATGTGTGATATTAGCGCCCGCTCCCTGCCGCTGCCCCCCTGCGGCCCCGCCCCCCTTCCCTCTCTCTCCCTTCCCATTCGCCGCCCCTCTCCCGCCTCCCAGCTGCTCCTCCCTCGCTCCACCCCCCCACTCTCCTCATATGGCAGAGTGGAAAACGCGCAGCGTTGACGCGCAGCGGGCGTGCCGATTGAGCGCCGAAGGTAAGCCCGTCTGCACCCGTCCGCGCCTGGACCGCGCCCAGTGCCAGGACCCCTGGCTCCCGCAGACACCAGCCCACCCGCCGGACCTACGACGCCACCGAACTCTACGCACTCAACGCCGGTCGAATCCCGGGCTGCTATCGAGCCACCCCGAGACGCACCCACAGACCCTTCTGCTGCCACTCCTGCAAGTTCACCTGCATCCGGACCTGCACTACACCAGCACCGACCAAGCCTAGCACCAGCAGCAACCACCTCAAATGCATCCTGCTCAACACCCGCTCCATCCACAGACACGCCGTCGAGCTCTGGAACCTGCTCGACACCACAGCCCCAGACGTCGCCTTCCTCACGGAAACCTGGATGAACGCCTCCTCAGCGCCCGACATCGCCATCGCCATCCCGGACGGCTACAAGATCATCCGGAGGGACCGCGTCAACCAGACAGGAGGAGGCATCGCCATCATCCACAGGAGCACCATCCGCATCACGACCAACACCGACGACACCCTCGCACCCGCCGAACACCTGCACTTCGAGATACACATCAACCCCAAGACCACCCTCAGAGGCACCCTCATCTACAGAACCCCGGGACCACGCAAACAATTCAGCGAAGACATCGCTGACTTCATCAGCCCGCACGCCCTCCTCTCCGCTGACTACATCCTCCTCGGGGACCTCAACTTCCACCTGGAGAACAACAACGGCCGCAACACCACCACCCTGCTGGACAACCTCGCCAACCTCGGTCTCAAGCAGCTGGTGACCACCCCCACCCACTACGCCGGACACACACTCGACCCCGTGTTCTCATCCAGCAAGGACATCACCTTCAGCCACGCCACCGGACTCCACTGGACGGACCACAGCTGCGTCCACTTCAGCTTCAGAAGGACCACGATCCACCAGTAACAGGTTGCACGCAGAAGCTGGAACAAGATCACAGCCGACCAGCTCGTGACTTCCCTGAGCATGAACCCGCCCACCAGAGCAAACAACCCAAGCCAGGCGGCCACCAACCTCGCGAAGTGGATCAGCAACTGCGCAGACGACCTCGCCCCTCTGAAGACCCAGCCTAGCAGACCCGGCAGCAAGAAAGCCCCATGGTTCACCGACGAACTCAAGAGCTCCAAGAAGAACTGCCGAGCCCTCGAGAAAGCCTGGCGCAGAGACCCAACACCGAACAACATGACTGCCCTCAAGCTCGCCACCCGAAAACACCACCAACTGATCCACGCCACCAAGAAAACGGCATTCAAGGAACGACTGGACAACAACGCACACAACAGCAAGGAACTCTTCAACATCGTTAAAGAGCTCTCCAACCCCAACGCCGGAAACAACAACATCACCCCTTCACAAGACCTCTGCAACTCCCTCGCCTCCTACTTCCACAACAAGATCGCGGACATACACAACAGCTTCAGCACTCAACCGACGCACGCCACGACTGAACCACTGCCCCCCACCACCACCCTCCGCGCCTGGACCCCGATCAGCACCGAAGACACCGTCCGCACGATGAACTCCATCCACTCCGGATCTCCGACCGACCCCTGCCCTCACGTCTTCAACAAGGTCTACGCTGTCATCACACCCCACCTGCGGGATATCATCAACACCTCCTTCGACACCGTTACCTTCCCGAAGAGCTGGAAGCACGCCGAACTCAGCGCTCTACTAAAGAAGCCATCAGCCGACCCCACCGACCTCAAGAACTACCGCCCCATCTCGCTGCTCCCGTTTCCTGCAAAAGTCATCGAGAAGACCGTCAACAAGCAGCTGGCCGCCTTCCTCGAGACGAACGGATCCCTCGACCTCTCGCAGTCTGGCTTCCGGGCCAACCACAGTACCGAGACCGCCCTGATCGCAGCCACCGATGACATCCAAGCCCTGCTCGACAACGGAGAAACAGCAGCCCTCATCCTCCTAGACCTCTACGCGGCCTTCGACACTGTCTGCCACCGGACCCTAGTGCAGCGCCTCAGCAACGTCGGAATCCAGGAGAAGGCACTGGAATGGATCATCTCGTTCCTCGCCGGAAGGACACAGAGAGTCCGCCTCCTCCCGTTCAGATCAGAAGCCACCGAAGTCATCTGCAGCGTTCCTCAAGGCTCCTCGCTCAGCCCAACCCTCTTCAACGTCTACTTGAGCCCCCTCGCAGTCATCGCACGCCAACACAACCTCAACATCATCTCCTACGCCACCCAGCTGATCCTCTCCCTCACCAACGACCCCGCCGCCGCCAGAGCCAACCTACACGAAGGGATGACAGACGTAGCCAAGTGGATGATGAACAGCCGCCTGAAACTGAACTCGGACAAGACGGAAGTCCTCATCCTGGGATCTTCACCCTCCACCTGGGACGACTCCTGGTGGCACCCCGCCCTGGGCAGCGCACCCAAACCAACAGACCACGCACGCAACCTGGGCTTCATCCTGGACTCCTCCCTCTCCATGACCAGACAAGTCAACGCCGTCTCCTCGTCGTGCTTCAACATCCTGCCCATGCTACGTAAGATCTTCCGGTGGATCCCCACCGAGACCAGGAGGACGGTCACCCAGGCCCTCGTCACCAGCCGTCTGGACTACGGCAACTCCCTCTACGCCGGAACCACCGCCAAACTCCAGAAGAGACTCCAGCGGATTCAGAACGCCTCAGCACGACTCATCCTGGACATCCCCGTCGCAGCCACATCTCCGGACACCTGAGAGATCTGCATTGGCTCCCAGTCAACAAGAGAATCACCTTCCGTCTCCTCACCCACGCACACAAAGCCCTACACAACCAAGGCCCAGGATACCTCACAGCCACCTCAACTTCTACGCTCCCACACGCCAGCTTCGATCAACCAGCCACTCCCTCGCCGCCCTCCCCCACATCCGAAGAGCCACCACAGGAGGAAGGTCCTTCTCCTACCTGGCCGCCAAGACTTGGAACTCCCTCCCGACCCACCTCTGCCTGACCCAGGACCACCTTGCCTTCAGGAAGCAGCTCAAGACCTGGCTGTTCGAGCAGTAGCGGACCCCCCCTCCCCTAGCGCCTTGAGACCCTCCGGGTGAGTAGTGCGCTATATAAATGATTGATTGATTGATTGATTCAGAAGTGACCAACTCGGTCCCTGCCAAAGCTGGCAATTGTAAACCTTGTGAGTGTGTTTGTTCGACTCTACCTTCAGTCTCTGTCTTATGTGGGAGAACACAGGGAACCGTAGTAACAGCCACCTTTTTACTAGAATAATACATGCCTGATTTCTTGGGTTTATTGGGACAATCTCCCACAAAATGACCCTTCTTTCCACAATACATACATAGTCCCAACATCCTATGATTCTCCCTTTCTGTTCTAGATAATGGAGCTCTAACAGCTCCTACTTCCATAGGTTCAGAGTGCTGCTCAGAGGGAGACACAGCGGTTCTAGTCCCTTTCTCTGTTTTCTCGGTATGATTATACGTACACTCTCCCCTCCTTTCTGCTAGTCTATGATCCAAACGCAACGTAAGGTTCATTAAATCCGTATATGTGTTAGGTTGAGGATCAATCTGGGCAAAACATCTTTCATGTCGTCCCTCAAACCCTGGTAGTACCACATTCTTTTTTCTTCCAGCCATGCTGTTTCTGCGATAAGGCGATTGAATTTAGTTAAATAAGACACTAAATCCTGCTTCCCTTGTCTCAGTTCCAACAACTCTCTATCTGCAAAGAAAGTGGTAGCTCGCCTAAGAAAAACCCTTTCAAATTCTCTGCAAAAAGAATCCCAGTCGGAAAGAAGAGAATCATCATATTTGACCAAAGGTACAGCCCAATTAGCCACATCTCCAGTCATGTACGAGATGGCAAAGGCAACCCTAGAATGGTTAGTGGGGAATGACGCTGGTTTACACGAAAAGTGTAACCTAATCTGTGTTAAAAATGTTTGAATCTTTAAGGGGTCTCCAGAAAACCTCTCAGGACTTGCCAATGAAATACGAGGGGGCACATTCACTTGTATTTGGGATGTCAACTGTGATGCATTGAACAGATTTCTAGCTTGTCGGTCCACCCTTTCTCTAAGAGCAGCAGTTTCTGCCTTAGATGCAGCCAATTCCTGTTGCACTAACACTAGCGCTTTTAAAACATCATCTAAGGACGCCATATTTGGGTCTCATCCGAAACGGAAGGAGTGATATGTCGTGGGCGCGTAGTTCGGTTAGATCCACGTGTACTCCTTAGGTTCCGGATGATGCACAAAGGGGTCCACCTCCCGACGTCCACAACTCTGGATAAAGGTAACACAGAGTAATAAGGCAATCAGGTGAGGGAAAGGGATAGGGAAGGTACAGCTAATTCTTTTTTTCTTTTTCTTTTTTGTCCTCATACATGCCACCAGAAGATATAAACTCTAGATGGGATCTCTCTGTACCTTCCACACAAACATACTTGATTGCCACCCCAGGTTCGGTGCCAGGCATACAGAGTTCACCCAGAGGTAAGGCTGTCTCCTAATCCCACTCCCGTTCCCCTAGCTGAACAGACATAGGTACAAGGGAGGACAGGACAACAAACCTCTGGCATAATCATTGGACCAATATTAGTTCTTCCTCCAGGCCTCTAATGCCGACCAGATTTTATTGGTACTAGCTTCATCACAAGCCATGTCTGACTGACTGATCATAATAATGTTTTTTAAACAATCAGCAAATGTATGTGGATCCTCCGACTTCCATACTCTACAAATTTATCTTCTAGCAATCACTATCACATAGAACAACAATTTTGAGTCAGAATTATTCATGTTATAGCCCAGTGGTAACCCAAAAAAACCAGCCTACGTTTGAAAACGATCGGCCTCGATAGGACCTCCTCTAGAAAACCGCATACCGCAGCCCAGTACATAGAGATCTTTGGACAGTCCATAAACCTATGTCGATCGTCCGCAGCCTGATGATTACATATGGGAAAGTAATATGTATTTGTTGTCACCTTGGATAGTTTCGCCCGGGTCCAATACACTCTATGAGGTGTAAAAAGGTGATTTCTTCTCAAATTCGCTGGTTTAATTACACTCTGCAACATGGTAAAGGAGTCACTCCAGATTTTCTGTATCTCCTCTCTGCTTCCGATTAGGACATTACCCCAAAGGTTCACCAGTTCAGAGTCCAAACTGCCTTTTTCTTCAGTGAACGTCCTATACCAAAAGGAGACCTCACGTTTCCAAACTCCCATTCTACAGATGGAATCAAGCGGCAAGCTATCTTCTCTGATCCCCCAAGATTGTCTTGCCCACCAAATCGAGAGCTGGTAAAACTTGAATCTAGTTAAGGTCCCATTTGTTAAATTAGTAAAGGACTACCAATTCATAAGCTGAGAGTTTAAACAAAGGTCGCCCCAAGTCTTAATACCAGCTACTTTAAGTGGCTGGCACAATTGATCTGAGAAACAATCAGGGGTGCCAGGGGAATCCCAAATAGGAGCCTGCAGATTGTAATATGGTATCCCCAGGACTCTCCTGATGTATCCCCAATTCTTGAGAGCCGCCAACAAGATCTTTAAACGGACTTTTGTGTAGAATTTGGGGTCCCCGAATTTAAAAAGAAAAAATTCCTGACCCTGTGGCTGATTGTGTAACATTTCCTGGAAAAGACGGCCCTGTGAGGAAGAATCTAATTTATTGGCCAATATTCTAAAATTCTTAAAGTGGAAGGCATGGCAATATAAAAATAAATCAGGTAGAGCCATACCGCCGATCTTCAACCCTCTCCTTAATTTCTTCCAGGCTATCCTGGGTGTTATTGCGGCCCATATAAAAGAGCCAATCTTCCCTTGGAGGCTAGCAATATCCTTAAAATTAAATGGCAGCGGTATAGTATTGAACGGGAAGGTTATTTTAGGGAGGATCGTCCTTTTCACAAGATTAACTCTCCCATAGATGTTCAATGGCAGACTTCCCCACCTTAAAAATAGCTTACACACTTAGCTACCTTCTGCCAACTGATCTTAGGGATATCAATCAACTTCTGGGTTAAGTGTATTCCTAAGTACCTAATCTGTTCTCTAGCCCCCTGCATGGCGGTTAAATTATTCCACCCCATTATATCTGTTTTCTCTCTGTTAATTTTGTAACCAGAGAGACTGACAAATTCCTCAGGCAGTTCAGATAACCGTGGAATTGCATCAGTGTGATTGGAAGTATACAAGAGAAGATCATCCGCATATAAAGCGGTTTTAAGCTCTAGATCCGCAATTTTAAAAGGTGAAATAATACAGTCCGTTCTAATTGCACAAACAAAAGGCTCAATATAAATATCAAACAATAAGGAGGACCGGGGACACCCCTGCCTAGTACCTCTAGGGATATTAAACCATTCCGATAATGCCCCATTTACTAAAACCTTTGCTCTGGGGTTCAAATATAGAGATTTAACTCCTTTGATAAAGATTGATGGAAACCTGAACCTCATCATAGCCGCCCAGAGATACTCCCAGTTGACCTGGTCGAACGCCTTAGCAGCGTTGATTGCTATAATGGCAAGTGGCAACCCCTTTTCCTCCGCAAAGTTTATTGCCCCAATTGCCTTGAAAGTAAGCTTGTTGAGCTGCCTCCCTGGTATAAACCCTCTCTGATCTGAGTGTATAATTGTTTTTATAGTTCTGGCTAATCTAGGGGCCAGTATCCCAGAGAAGATCTTCAAATCCGATTTTAATAATGAAATTGGTCTGTATGACTCAATTGTGAATCTTTATTTTGTTTAGCAATCAGTGTTATAGTGGCTTCTGACCATGATGCCGGGATGCTAACACCTTCTATAAGTATTCTATTAAAACGTGCTTTTAACACTGGCACAACTGTCTCCAGAATGCAGTAATACACTTAAACTGGTAGTCCATCAGGACCAGCGGCTTTACCTCGGCTCATTTTCTTAAGTTGTCCTCTTATTTCCCCCTCCGTAATTTCACTAGCTAAATATATCTTAACCGATTCAGACAATTGTGGTAAATCTCTACAGTTTAACCAGGTCCTAACTGCTTCTGGTTCATGCCTGATCTCCTCTTGGTATAATCCCTGCATAAATGCCCTGGCCTCCTCCGTGATCAACTCTTCTTCTGATATCAATAGCCCGGACTCCCTTTGTGTCAAGTTCTTGATGTTGATTCTATCCCTTTCTGTCCTCGACTTCCATGCCAGGAGGGATCCACATTTTTCGCAATAGGCGACATTCTGTAATCTACTAACCTCCCTCCTTTCCTTAATGATCTTATCGTTTCTAGCTTTAAACTCTGCTTGTAATCTGAGCAGCTCCCTCTCCAATTGGGGATACCCTCCCTAGCCATTAAGGCAGCCTGCTGTAATTCTAGCTCTTTCTCCTTAATAGCTTTGAGACCATCTATTTCTATTTTCTTACTGGTATTCATCCTATAAATCATTAGAGAGCTCAATAACCCCCGCAGGTAGGCCTTAAAGCATTCCCAAACAACTTGTTCGGTAGAGGAACCTATAATAAAACTGAAAAAGTCAGTTATTTTATCATTTAACTCTACCTTCACCCTCTCATCCAGTAAAAGTGTCCTATCAAGTCTCCATCTTTTCACTATACTCTTAGACCCCAGGTTAAATACTAGCTCGACATCCAAGTGGTCCGAAATACCCACTGGAATATGGCAATTCGATACTGTATCTACAAGCAACCTCCGATCTGCCAGAAAGTAATCTATCCTCTAATATTGCTTGTACTTTTTACTGTAAAAAGAACATTCTCTTACAGTACCATATTTTGCTCTCTCAAAATCAAGCAGGTTAAAGTCTTTCATGATGTTCCTGAGTGTGGAAAAGGATTTGGTTGGGACACAATATTTCACTTTGGAAGTCCGATCCAATTAGTTATCTAGAACTAGATTAAAATCTCTAACAATTATGACCGGAGCCGAGGTATGTAGTAGGCTAGCTCTGAGTTTAAAGAGAGGACCGGGACTGTCCTCATTTGGGCCATAATATACAGCTCAAGTGAACATTGACCCACATATGGAAACAGTTGCCACCAACCATCTACCCGACTGGCAGGGGCGGTGGGTAACATTTCAAAGTGGTGGAGCGCAAAGTAATTTGCATACAGCACCGTAGCGAGCGAGCGCAGCGAGCGTGCCCGAACCCCAAAAGGGGGGTTTGGGGGGATTACCCCTCCCAAGAAAATTTTGAAAAAAAGAAGAAAAATCGTGCATTTTCAAGCAAATTTGAGAAAGCAGGAAGGTTAATAAAGCAGTTGTAAAAGTGCAGTTATTACATTAATAGATGGCATAACATAGGTAGCTGCTTATTCAGTATAACCACAGAGCTTCATACATTCCGTCCTATTACGCTCAGGTGCTGAATTCAGATTATAAGACTTTCATGAAAATCTCAGCTCTAAGAGTAGAAGAAGTTGCACAGCAGTTAGGAAACAGCCTTCACAAAGCATTAGGAAAATGAGAGGCAATTACTTGAAAGCAAACTGAAAGCAATGCATCAAGTAGTAACTTAAAGCAATGCATCCAGCAAAACAGTGCATGCAGTCAACCATACAAAAGTAAACTAAAGAAAGTGTTAACTTGTAAATCTTCACTTTGAAAGCAGGGTGCTAGTCAACAGGCCAGTCACATACATTTAAACTGAAGAAGAGTACACCTCAGCATGCAGGCACCAACATAAAAGCACCAAGCAAGTCAAACAGTTTAATGAAAGAAAAATTAAAGCAATACATCCAGCAAACTAGACAGTGACTCAAAAAGTAAACTGAAGCAAGTGCACACTGAAAGGAATGCGCAGTCATAAGTCAGACATTCACATAAAAGCAACTTACCAAGACACCCAATCAATTACATGGGAAAGAACTTGAGCCAATGCACCCAGAAAACCAGGCCAGCACACCAAAGCATCCCACCCCTGATTGGATGGCAGCTGTGCTCTTAGGGTCACCCCTCAGTTTTTTGGCATGGTTGAGCACCCCCCAGCTTTATCCCCTGTGCGTCTGAAGGGGAGACAGGCAAAAGGGGTCATAATGGGACATCTGGCACAGCCACTTTGTAATCGAGGTCACCCACCCAGCTCAAGACTGAGTTACAGGCTGAGCTCAAATCTTTAAACAACCACAAGGGTCTCCAGCTAGTTGGTTCTTGAGCCAAAAGAGTCCTCCGCTCACTGGGAGTCTTTACATCGCGCCTGAGATGACATGACAATGTCCCTTAATCCGGAGCAACTGTGGGGACTGGTCTGGGTCTGGAACTGACTTGGTATGAGCAGGATACAAAAAGTAACGGGTAGGTGGTAACCCACTTCAAGTGAAGGAGCTGTAAGGAACCTAAGCGCACTGGTGTTGATACCACTAACAGGGCAGCTCTGGCTTTCTAAGGGTGGGTGTCAGCTGTGTGATGAAACCAGCATGTGAAGCAGTTACCTCAAACAAACTAAAACCAATGCACTCATCAAGACAATGAGTTACATGAAATCAAATAGAAAACCACCATCAAGCCAGGTTGTCACCTAAAGGCAAATTGAAGTGACTACACACTATGGGAAGTGCACATCACCAGTCAGCCTATTACATTAAAGGGAAAAAAAAGCAATGCTCCCAGTAAACAAGACAACATAAATTGAAAATGTTTCCCCGCAGGACCAACAGTCACAAAAAGTAAAGAAACAGAATGAAGTCAGAGGCACTCCAGGAATCCAGGTAGTCACACAAAATCATAACTGATTGAGCAAACTGTGTACTGAAAACTATTGCAAATAAGACAATTATATCAGAACAAACTAGTCACAGGAAAACAAACGCATGCACCCAAAGAGCTACCTTACCAGATGTATGTAAATAAATGGAACAAGCACTTATAACTCAAGGAACCCACTAGGGAAAAAGGTCAGCAGCAACATTTACAAACAGACTTCGAAGTCCGCCCCAATCAAAAGCAAATGCAACTAAAACCTTCTCGAAAGTAATCAACAAGAACTCAAATTAAATTTGGAAATTCCTTTTTTGAAATGAAAGTAATCAGCCAACTGCAATAAATAAGGTGAATGCTGGTTTAGTAAACAATCATGATAAACGAAAGAGACATAACATAAAAATAGCAGTTAATCCAGGAATATCAGAGACATACACTTGCATGTAACCACCTAAATAGAGCAATAGTCACCCAGAATGCCTAGAACCAGGAAGTAACCCACGCTGAAGTAGAAGACCTTACTCCAAGTTAATGAGATCATGACTTCTAACACTGTTTATTGGCTAAGATGCACAACTCTGCTGACATCAGTATTCATTAATACAAGGCAGGCACGTTAACCTCATTGTGAAGTGTAAGGCCTCATTTTTCTGTGAACGCAAGTGAACACTGTGCCTTACCACAAAAGTTGAAAAACCTCACTTTCTCATACACATCTTGCATTTTTAGTGTATGGATGTAGAGAATGGTGTTTTACCTTTATAGGATTGGACACTGCTATTATATATCTCATTGCTACCAATAGGATGGCCACGAGGCTCTGTTCGCTAGCTGGCATGCACGTGTTGGTTGCTGTGATCTATATGTAAAGAAGGAGGAGTAATTTGGATGACGACTGCAGAGTACTCCATGTGTGTTGAACTGAGTATGTTGCAGCAGACGGTGGAAGATGCATGTGGGAGAAATGGCGAGCAATGGGGGAGCGAAGTGTGGCTGAAAGCTCATTGGTGTTGGTTAGGAGATGAGCAGTGTGTTTGTGTCCTCTGCAGGGCCTGGGATGTGCTTGTATTGTGGTGCAGAGAGCAGTGGAAGGAGAAAATTTGAGGATGGCTGGTAAAGGGTTGAATAGATGTACTGAGGCTGTGGAAGAGGCTGTTTTCCCCAAACCTTTTCTGCCAGTGAGGTGTCTGACCGAGAGCTCCATTCGGACAGTCGGGCATTTGTAAAGTTATTGTCAGAAATGTCAGGCGCTTCCTACAATATTTGGCAGGTGTTTCAGTGCCTCTGGACCGTCAAATCCGTCCTCCCCCCCCCCCCCCCCCCCCCCCCCCAATAGACTCTGAGTACAGGTTTGGGGTCTTGTAAACAACTGTGCTGTGCCAAAGAAAAAAATAAGTTCCCATGCCAATTAATACGCCTATTGAAACCAAAACCACTTGTGTGAATAAGAGTGGCTAAGAGCATGGCATTACCTCACACTGGAAGTTGTACACCTCTCGGGGATTCCAGCGCAGATGCGTTTCCACGTGGGGAGTGCTGGAGGGGAGTTCTGGATGAGCTGCTTAGTGCTAGGGAACTCTCTGGTGTTACTGCAGGCTCTAGAAAGTTTCACTATTATATTTTGCCTAGAGCTTAAAAAATGCGATAATGGTCTACATCAAAGAGCCGCCGTGATGCCAATAGTCATGACTGGCACAACACAGATGCCAACGAATCTCCCTGCAAGGCACATGGCATGCGCAGCTGCCCCACAGCACCCACGCCAGTGCCCCATAGCTTGATGCTACGGCCCCCACCCACCCCCAACGGGACAATTCATAACACCGACCACCCCGGGTTGACCCCGCCTCTAGCACACAAGAGGCCACAAAAGTGAATTCAAACGGACAGCCAATCACAACTATAAAATAGTGCCTATGTCTCGCGCCTTCTCCTGCATCACACTTCTAAGCGCTGCGGCCCAAAACGACTCCCACTTGTGATAACTACTAATGCAGCCGCCAACCCCGCACTCCGCCACGGTGTAGCGCCTACCCACCCAGAAAGACGCTTCGGCGCTCCACGTAGGGGTCTGAAGCGCTATATGAAGAAGGCTACAATACAATAAAGATGGAAATGGTGGCTCTTCGGCACTCAGAGTGGACACTGCAGACAGACACAGCAACAGGCACCTGGACCCACTCAGCTAACCGGCAGCAGCGGGACAGCTGTGTAAAGTTACTGCAGAGCCGGATTTAAAAAGTCTATCCCCCAATCCGAGTGTAAATCTTACTTTGAAACTTCCGGTGTTGAAACACATACGCTTTAGATCCTCACAGCTCGGCAGAGGCGTCCAGGAGCTGGGCTGTCTGAAGAAGGCATGTCAAGGGGTCTTTAAGCGGAGTGTGTTATCAGCGTGTCTTGCTTGCCGTGACAGATGGCCCCAGAGAGGTTTTGTGATTTTGGCATTCCTGGGGATGAACCGCCTCTGCCCATGCACCAACACAAGCTCATGCACAGCGATCATTTGTTTGCATACACAAAAGCATTGCCCACATAGGCAGCAGCAGTGAGAGTGGGCTAACAGAAGAGGTTGAGGTGAAGAGTAAAGGGTGAGGGGGAGCGAAAGAAGGGTGAGGTGAAGAGAGGGGACAGTGACACATAGAGACGGAATGGGGGAGGCTGAGGCACAATGGAGGATAGTGAGGAGGAGAGAAGGTGAGTCAGGAAGACAAAGAAGGGCAAGCAAGATTGAGATGAGTGTAAAAAAAAGAGAGAGAAGGGTGAGGAAGCGAGAGAAAGGTGAGGGAGACAAGATCTTGAGGAAAAGAGAGACCGGTGAGGTGGAGAGAGAAGGGTGAAGTGGAGTGAGAGTAAGTCGATGCACAGTGAGAGAAGAGAGTGAAAGTCGGAAAACGCACAAAGAGCAGAGTGTGAGGTGAGCGAAATATGAGTATGAAGTTGAGAAAAAGAAGGGAACTGGGTCGATATGGTGGAAAGTAGGAGCAGAAAAGGGTGAGGGGGGGGAGTAAGTAGAGGGTATGGTGAGTGGGAAAGCAGGATGAAGCCAGGAAAGGCGAGGGACAGACAGAGAGAAGGATGAGGTGGAGAGAGCAGAAGAGATACAGCCCCTCGTTTTAAACCTCAAGAAATGCACAGTTTAAACTAGTAGACATAATCTGGCAGTAGGTGTGGTGTACATCTCTTCGTTCAAGGGCATCTGGTAGGCCCAGACCCAGCTTTTAGACACCTGGGAAAAAGTAAAACCTACTTATCTTTATGGCCTACCAACGCTTCCCCTTCCAACATCCCACATCCTTGAACCAGGCCTGGTTTAGAGGGTCCCTTAAATCCATGAATCCGGGTGTCTCCGCACCTGCTGCCCGGCATAGCTTCATCTCTCCAGTCTTTTGTGTGAAATAAACAATTTGATGTATTTTGTCAGACAGGTGGAGCAGGCATTCAACGCTCTTCTAAAAGCTATACCATTAAAATGAGTGCATTTAACACGCGCCTAGAGGCCCAGTAGACCGCACAATGACTGGATTGTAATCTACGTCTCTATTCCAAACTTTACATATTTATTAATTCACAAATACAAATCTGTGTGATGATAGACCCTTAAAGCAGGCTGAGGCTCGTATGTACAAAGCGTTAACAAGCATGAGTGTTTTTATTAAATTGTGAAGAGGTCGAGGATTGTTCGTGATTTTGTGGAACCGAGCCGTCCCCTTTCGCCCAGTTCCCATGCATGTCCATTCAAATGCAAATGCATTCTTCCCCAGTAAGAGCTAATAAGATAGCGGAGCGGCTGGTGGGAGACTTGCATGTACTTCTTCAGAGTCATTGCAAGCCCCTCGGAACTCGGTGTGCTCATAAGCGTGTCGGGCTGGCAAGCCTTCCGAGCTGCAATGTCTGTGAGACGCTCCAGCCTGGACTGGAAAGCTTAGAAGAATCCAATACCGCTTTGGTGCAGGAATGTGCCCCCCTAGCCAATCTTGGCGCTGCATGCACCGCCAGGATTGGCTAGGGGGGCACATTTGCTGCTCGCCCTGTCGCCCTTTGTAAACCCGGGCTGTGGCAGGCGAACAAGTACCCCTGGGTCCCGCTGGGGAACTTACAGTGCGCATGCTTGAGGTAGTTGCCAACTATCCCAAGCATGCGCACTGTAAGTTCCCCAGCGGGACTGCGCACTACGGTCTGCTGCAGCCTGAGTGTGTGGACTGTCACTCAAGCTGCAGCAGGCCACCCCCCCAATTCCCGGCAGCTGATTGGTTGCTGGTTGCAATGTTTTTTATTTAGACAGATAGGACAGCTTGCGGCCGGCGGCCGCGATGCCGGTCCATGTGGCTGGTGGGCTACGCCCCTACGCCCCAATGGACGCACCGCGGCTGCCAACTGGTCTGTATCCCATTTCTGAACCTTAATACCCTTATTCGCCCTAACAACAATTGCTACGCCCCTTGTACACCCTTTTTGCCTTGAGCATAACACTTCCTGCACCCAACTCAATTTGCTAAAGGCTTGTTCGCAAGCCCTAGCTTCTAGGTGGGTTTCCTGCAATAAATAAACGTAAGCTTCAGTATTTTTTAAAAATTCACAAAACCGGGATAGCTTCCTGCCTCCCTCCCCCTAGGCCATTCACGTTCCAGGAGAGGAGTTTTATTTTAGTTTACCTGATCATAACCTACTCGTAAACGCCATACATCTAGAGCTTTTTAAAAAGAAAACTTCTTTTATTTTGTATGAGGACAGTTTTTCAATTTTATTCCCCTCCCAGCACCCCCCTCTGTGACCCCACCCTAGCCCTCCCCCGAGGAACCGACCCGTGATAGTTGGCGTTGGAAGCGCCTTTTAGGAACTCAGAGGTGGCGCAACAACTAATTTTTTACCAACAAATAGAATCAGGAAAGCGACACAATACTATGCCTCTTCCTACTGTGTATATTTATATATAAATATTTTTTCTCCCTATATCTCCCTTTATGTCTTTTTTTTGTTGAAACTTTACCCTCTTTCCCCATTTCTTCTTCTACTTTCATCTCTATTGTTTACCCCTGCCTTCCCCCATTCTCTCCGACCTCTCCAAAGTTCTCCTTCTCCCTAGTGGTCCGATGTAGGACTTCTCATCCTTCACTTTTTACCCCTTCATCTGAGATAGGAGGTCATCGACATCTGTGGGTTGACTACAGTTGTACATTTTGTTTTTCCACATTATTTTCAATAATGCAGGGAACTTCATTTGAACTTGCGCTCCGAGTGATCTTAATTCGGGCATTCTGGAACCCAGCTCCCACTACCTTTGTGCTGTTCTTCCCCCTATGTCCAAACAAATTTGATATGGGTTGGCCCGGTGATGGAGAGTAGAGCGTAATAGGCAGCTACCTAAAATTAATTTCTTAACACTATAGGTTTGAAAATTAACTAGAATTTTCCTGGGTGCTTTTCTGTCTGGGTGCAGCCTGAAGGTGTCCCTATGTACCCTTTGTATCTCGGGCTCTAAATCAATATCTAGCCGATCTTTTAAGACACCATCTCTTAGTAACTTGCATACGAACCCCTTAATGTAGTCCATTTCCACCCCTTCAGGAATCTTCAAGATTCTAAGATTGTTCCTACGGGCCTGCATCTCCAGCCTTTCCATATCCATCTGAAGGGACCGGTTCTGGGTCTTTAAAGCATCTATATCTTTGGAGTTCCCTTGAGCAGACTCCGACAATGTGGCGACTTTAAGCTCAAGTGATCATGTACGTGTGCAGATGTCTTTCAGTTTTGACTCCAGGGTGTCAAACATGTCATGGATACCTTTTTGATTTGTTTCAGATATTTCAAATGTAGTCATAACGTCGCCCCTTAATGACTGCAACAAGGAACCTAAACTGTCCCCATCACTGTTAGCAAAATCCGACTGAGGCAACTCCCCTCGGGCTTGAGCTTTAGGTTGCGTTTGAACTTGGGCATTACAGTGAATGAATAAATGAATGAGTACGCTCTTGTATAGCGCATGGCTACCCTGAGGCATCCCAGCCTGCCTCGGATGACTCCAGCGAAAGCTGAGAGGCCAAAGACATTGAGGGAGCCTGAAGGGCCTAAAGGGGGGGGGGTGGGGGGCGGAGGGATAGGTGTAATTATGAGCAGCATTCATGTTAATGGAATGGCTGGAAGATCACCCGTCATTGATTTACCTTAGATCCCGGGTATTATCCTCACTTATTCCGCCTGGGCTCCCTTCCAAGCCTACTATGCTTGCACGCGGGGAAAATCGATTTTCAAGCTTTATAGAAGGAGCATTATCTTGTATTTGTAGGGCCCCATCTTACTCCTATCTGAAGCCCCAGCTGAACTTGCTACCTTCTCCATGATTTTAAAATAGGATTTAAGAGATGGTGTACTCTTCTGTGATAGGTGAGCTGCCCCCGGTCCCTTTGATATTTTTTTAGTAATATCCCCAATCTTCGCCACCTTCTTTTTGCGTGGGGTCAATGGAATTACCCCAGATCCTTCCGTATGTTCTAGGACCCCCTTAGTCTTTAGTTCGTGTTGGGAACTTAACTGGTACCTATTTCTCCTTACTCCCCTCTGCTGATCCAGTATCTGCGTTCTCATACCAGAGCTCCCTTTCGCCTTACCCCCCTTGACTGGACTCCCCAATCTTCTCTGTGGGCCTTGACTTATTGTCACTTTCCCAGTTACCCCTCCGCTCCTCGTTGGAATAGCTGAATGGGCAAATATAGGCTCCTGCTCCATGCAGTCTTGCTTCCACCCCCCCGGCCTGAAACCACCTTACCGGGTGACAATCGGCTCCTGCACAACGCTGTAGGGTAGTGGCCCGACCTGTAAGGGGCAGGCTCTAGAATTCAGCCCCCGAAAAACAGTCTTTCCCACGGCTGCACAAGCGCTAGTCCAAAGTCTGGCCCGACGCGCTCCGAGCCCTACAGGTAGCGCGGACCCGACTTCCTGCTCTGCCGACTCTGGCTCCACCTCTCTGCCCATCCGGTTCTATCGCTGAGCTTTCTCCCCGCTCCTAAAACCGCACAGCTCCCGTCAGAAGCCACGCCAACATGAACACCGAGGAAAAGAAAGAGAAAAAGAAAACACAACTTACAATGCTGCCATGCGGGGGAAAAAGAACCGTATCGACATTCTGACCTGATAAATATCAGTCTCAGGACCATTCTATATCGCTTTCCCATGTTCTTTCCTTCTAGCGTTGCACTGACTCATCGAGCTCCTGCGGCCGGCGTCAGCCTGCCGCCATGTTCCTCTATGGTACAGCTAATTCTGGGCACATCACTTAATCTCCCCGTGCCTAAAATGGGTACACAGACAAAATATCGATTTTTAAATATCGATATACAAAAATATCGAAGTTTAAATATCGATGGGACAAAATATCGAAGGTAAGTAATATCGACAGTCTTAATATCGATATTGGTATGATATCAGTAATATCGAAGTTGTAAATATCGATGTCAATAATATCGAAATTAATAACTTCGATGTTCTAAATATCAATTTTTAAATGAAATTTAGTGTATATTATATTGTATTTATTATGTTTTATTATTTATTTTTAATGTAATTTAATAAAATATTGTCTTTTACTACTGTAGCGGGTTGTGGGTTTATAGGGAAATAGGGTGGGAAGTAATTTAATTGTTAAATTAATTATTAATTAGTAGGAATTATTAATTAATTAATTGAGAAATAATTTTTAATTATTTTTAATTAATTGATTAATTGATAAATATGGTCTGTAGCGGGTTATGGGTTTATAGGGGAATAGGGTGGGAAGTAATTTAATAATAATTAATTAATTGATATGTTTGTACATATTTTAATTAATAATTAATTGGTAATTAATTTCTATTAATTCGTTAATTAATATAATTTTTTTACATATTTATAATTATTAATTAGTTGGTAATTAGTTAATAATTATTTAATTACATTAATTATAGTAATTTATTTTATATATAATTTATTGTTATTCTTAATTAATTAATTGGGAAAAATAATATTAATGATTAAATTAAATTAATTACAGCAAATGTGCTAATATATTTACTTTATTGTATTGTTAATTAATAATTAATTGGTAATTAAATAATATTTAATTTTGGGTAAAGGAGTATTTTTAGGGTTCAGGGTTAGTTTTCAGTTTTTGGGTAAAGGGGTATTTTTAGGGTTCTGGGGCAGTTTTCAGTTTTTGGGTAAAGGGGTATTTTTAGGGTTCAGGGTCAGTTTTCAGTTCATGGGTAAAGGGGTATTTTTAGGGTTCAGGGTCAGTTTTCAGTTTTTGGGTAAAGGGGTATTTTTAGGGTTCAGGGTCAGTTTTAATTTTTTGGGTAAAGGGGTATTTTTAGGGTTCTGGGTCAGTTTTCAGTTTTTGGGTAAAGGGGTATTTTTAGGGTTCTGGGTCAGTTTTCAGTTCATGGGTAAAGGGGTATTTTTAGGGTTCAGGGTCAGTTTTTAGTTTTTGGGTAAAGGGGTATTTTTAGGGTTTAGGGTCAGTTTTCAGTTTTTGGGTAAAGGGGTATTTTTAGGGTTCAGGGTCAGTTTTCAGTTTTTGGGTAAAGGGGTATTTTTAGGGATAAGGGTCAGTTTTCAGTTTTTGGGTAAAGGGGTATTTTTAGGTTTCAGGGTCAGTTTTGGGTTTTTGGGGTACAGGGATATTTTTAGGGTTCAGGGTCAGTTTTGGGTTTTTGGGGTACAGGCTTACTAGTTAAAACCAAAAAAAATTACATTAAATCAAATAAATTACATGAAAAAAATTAAAATTACATTAAATTAAGTGTTTTATTTATTTTAAATGTATATGTATTAGTTTTAATTTTGTTTTAATATTTTTATTTAATAGTTGTAAAATTATATGTATTTTAAAATTATTTTTACATTATTATTACATTTAAAAAAACGATATTTTTGATTCCGATATTTTTGTACTACGATATTATTTTTTCGATATTTTTGTACTTACCTTAATGGAGATAGGATTCCGATATTTTTGCTGTCGATATTTTTGCTCCGATATTTTTGCATTTCGATATTCTGTCTGTCGATATTATGTCAGACATTCCGCAAGGGGGGCGCTGATTTGGATACGAGCGGGGGTTCCCTTCCAGGTTACTAAAACATTGGTGGACCCTGAGGGCAGATATGTGGCGGTGGAGGGGAGGCTGAGAGGCAGGGTAGTGTCTCTCTGCAGTGTGTACGCTCCCAATGTGGATTTGCCCGCATTTTTGTCCGCACTTTCGGGTAAACTGGCGGGCTACTTGGCAGGGCCGGTGCTCCTGGGGGGGGATTTTAATTCGGTGGAGGATGTGGTTTTAGATAGGTCCCATCCCCCGCTGCGCGCGTCCCCAGCACATAGGGTGGCCAAGCGCAGGCTGGAATGGCAGGAGAGTTGGGCTCTTACAGATGCATGGAGGGCGTTGCACCCCACTACTAGGGACTACTCCTTTCACTCGCAGTTGCATGATCTACATGTTAGGCTGGACGCGTTTTTGTGTTCATCATATGTACTTTCTGCAGTGGGGGGGGTGGAATATTTGGCTCGGACGATGTCGGACCACAACCCTTTGTTGTTGTCCCTGAACTGGATGGTGGCCGTTAACTGCGTACCAACATGGCGCCTGCAACCCGACACCCTGGATGACTTGTTGTTCAGGGAGGCCCTTGGAGACTGTATAGAGTGTTATTTTGAGAAGAACAGTGGCTCCGCCTCCACGAGGGCGGTGGAGTGGGATGCGTTTAAGGTGGTGGTGCGAGGGCACTGTATTGGGCACACGGCTGGGGCTCGCAAGACTTTGATGGATGATTTGGACAAGGCGGAAACGCGGTTGAGGGACTTGGAGAGGGGTCGCCCGAATCACCCTGAGTTACAGGAGGGGCTTAGTGGGGCCAGAGAGGAGCTGGCAGTGGAACTGGAACGGCTGCGCAGCTTTGATCATAAAGCGTACATGACGAGGGCGCATGCGGAAGGCGATAAGGCGGGGTCTATGTTGGCGTGGCTTGCCAACCCAGTCAGGAGGGGTATGCCGATCATGATGATCCAGGAGACAGGGGAGGAGCCCTGCCATACCCAAACCGGGATACTGAACAAGTTTCGGGCGTATAAGAGGGTTTATACGAGAGTGGAGAAACAGGGGGGATGGGGGAGCTGGGCGATTCTTGGACGGTTTACAACTGCCGAGGGTGGAAGACTCAGAGGCAGAGGAGCTGGGTCGGCCCATTACGATCGCGGAGATAGGGTTTGCAGTAAAACAAATGGCCAGAAATAAGACCCCGGGTCTCGACGGCCTCCCGATCGAGTTTTATGGTAAATATCTGGAGTACCTTGCTCCCCAGCTGCAAGCAGTCTACAACGAGGCACAATCGAGAGGTCTGCTCCCGGGCTCCATGTGTGAAGCCATCATGATCCCGCTCTTAAAGCCGGGCAGAGAGGGAGCGGCTTTATCCTCCTACCGTCCGTTGTCAATGTTGACGACGGACTACAAGATCCTGAGTAAAATCCTTGCCAACAGGCTGCTAGTGCACATGACTGACCTTGTTCATAAGGACCAGTGCGGCTTTATCCCGACACGCAACACCACCCACAATATCCGAAGGCTTACGAGATTGATGGGGGCAAACTGGCCGGGCGCCGTCTCTCCATTTGTTCTCTCTATTGACATAGAGAAGGCCTTCGACAGCCTTGAATGGGGGTACTTGTATGAGGTGATGCGGCGTTTCGGGCTGGGGGACGGATACATAAACTGGACCAAGGTCCTGTATACTGACGCGGTAGCTAGAGTCCGGGTGGGCACTCTGATCTCGAGGCAATAGCCCGTCCGGCGAGGCACTAGGCAGGGGTGCTCCCTATCTCCTCTCTTGTTTGCCCTGGCGATGGAACCCTTTGCTGTGGAGGCCAGGTCTGGCCGCCACTACGCCGGATTATCGTATAGGGACAGGCCACATCTCATCTCATTATACGCGGATGATCTGCTGATGTTCTTGGCAAACGCGGGCTCAGAGCTTTTGGGGGCGAGACGGCTGCTGGAGCGGTTTGGCCGGTTATCGGGCCTGAGGGTCAACTGGCCTAAGTCCTGCTTATTCCCCCTGCGATTAGGAGAACCGTGCCCACTCACGGCGCAGGAACTCCGATGGGAACCGCACTGTTTGCATTATCTGGGAGTCTACGTCTACCACACTCCGGCGGATTTGCTGGAGGGTAACGTCACCCGTTGTATTAATGCTCTGCGAGGGTGCATGGATTTCTGGTCTACACTGCCGCTATCCCTGGCTGGTCGGATCTCCCTGCTTAAGATGGTGGCCCTGCCCAGGCTGTTGTATTATTTTAGGACGCTCCCGGTGTGGATCCCGAGCTCTGTTTTTCGGCGCCTGCGGTCTCTGGTCATAGCGTTCCTATGGGGCACGGGGAGGAGGCGTATAGCGCTGGACACTCTACTACGCCCCAAGGATGAGGGAGGATTGGCAGTGCCTGACTTTGAAGGGTTTTATCTGGCGGCGCAGCTGCAGGTCTTCACTCAGGAGGTCGCGAGAGTGTATAGAGGCCCTGAGGAAACAAGAGCAGAAGGCACCCCGCGACACGTGCTGGCGTACATCACATTGCACCAGAAGCTCATGGTTAGGGACCTGACGGTTGAGGAGCAGACGTTCCGACTCTGCTGGAACCGGGCACGTAAACGAGCGGGGGTCCGCCTTATGTACGCTCCTGAAATCCCGTTGGGGATGGTTACGGCCCTCCCTCACGGAGGAGACTGGTCGCGCTTGCTGGGGTGGGAGGAGGCGGGGGTCCACATGCTAGGCGACTTATACAAGGATGGGGTACTGCTGCTGTTTCAGGAGTTGCAGGAGCGGTTCGACCTACCGCGGGGCGACTACTTGTTGCACGCGGCGGTCACGGGCGCCATGCAGGCTCACTGGGGGGAAGGCTTGCAGGAACCGGGCGTCTCTATGGCATGTCAATACACGATGATGGCAGCAGGGACCTTTAAGGCCGTCACCTGCTTGTACTCCAGGATGCTGCGGGAGACCCTACAGCCTCTAGCGGCTCTGAAGGCCAAGTGGGAGTTGGACCTCCAACTGGAGATCCCTGATGCGACCTGGGGCCAGTTGCTGCGGCGAGCACGGAAAAGCTCGAGAAACGCCAGGTTTCAGTTAATTCACTTTTACGTCATTCACAGGGCATACCTCACGCCGGGGAAAATACGACAATATTTTGGGGTGGAACAAGCTGCTTGCCCCAGGTGCAATACAGTTGGTGCGGACTTGGGTCACATGTTATGGGATTGCCCCTCCCTGGGGGACTACTGGCAGGAGATTGGGAGGACCCTCAACAGTGCAACAGATAGGGACATTCAGTACACGAAAGCAGTGGGGGTCCTCCATTGGTTTCCACACACGCCTAGAAATAAGACTACCAGCAAATTTATAGACTTAGGGCTAATTCTGGCTAAGCAGGAGATAACGAGAAATTGGAAATCAAGAACAGGGCCCACATATAAAAGATGGTATGGGGAATGCCTGCGGTGGGCGGCATGTGAGAGCACCTTGAGGTACCAGGTGGCCTGGAGAAGGAATGATGAGAAGGCTATGGAGAGGGCGACTGCGTGGGAAATGATGGTACAGGCGCTCCGAGAAACAGCCGACGAGGAGCGAGAGGACGTGGAGGAGCTGGGTACTGCTAACCCTGTCACCTTACCGGGGGACACACCTTAGTGTATGTATGTACTTCCTACGCCACAACAGACGTTCTCTCGACAGTGATTTAGCACAGCGCGACCACGGGGGGGGCAGGTTGTTGGAATTGGCGGGCTGTTGGGGATCGAAAATTTTGGGGTGGGGGAGGGGTGAAAATCACAAAAGCAACCCATCATTACTTTGGTACTACTAGTGTCAGGCAATGTAAGGTAACACAAGAACTATTAGTGGACGGAGGCCGAGCTGCGCCTAAGGAGGGGGCGGGCCTCCCAGGACGGGGAACAATGGGAAATGTCATCTCTTGTTTTATGTTGAATTATAATTGTAATTCTAATGTCTGTACAATTATATTGGTGATGCAATAAAAACGATGTTAAAAAAAAAAAAAATTATGTCAGACATTCCCTAAAATGAATGTGTGTCATCATGTAACTTAACTGGTGCTATGTAAAGGGCTCTCATACCCGATTCGGTTCAGGTCTAGTTTGCGCTATATAAAACTCTGCAAAAAACAAAAGAGAAGGTTAGTACAAATCCTAGAACTCTTGCTATTCTCATATGATCTCACTATGACTGACTAGTACCTGTGACCTTGATAGGGAAGGCGGCTGTATTCTTGTATATCAACATAGAGCCCATAGAGATACTTCTCTCCAAGACCCTTGCTGTAAACCTACAACAAAAAGGTGTGAAACGCATTAAACCTCAATCATACCTGTTGACAATCAAAACTCCAACTCTCATACTCATACATACCAAAGGAAAATGCTTTTATGCTCAGAAGAATTATAAATAAGGAATCCAAGGAAGCTCCCCCAATACAGTTCTTAGACATCATGAAAAGGAAAAAAAAGGTGATCAGAAGTAAACCTCTGGTAGTCTTTTTTTCCCCCTACGAGCGGAATGCTGTACGTAGATATAAGAACAAAGTTCAAACAATGATAATTCAGTGTAGGGAATTCGTCCTCCCTCTGAACAATACTCGCCGAGTACTGAGAAGAAACTCTCTCTAATGCTGAGAGCTGAAAGTAGTCCTGCACCCGATCACTGAGCAAAAATGGAGCCGCCCTAAAAGGCAACAAAAATTAAATAATGTCTCAGCGCTTACGTCAGCCCTATGTCACTGAAGTAGAATGGAGTCAAATAATCCTTTATAACACAGCGCTTCACGTCAGCGCGAGGTTAAGGAACAAACCATCCAGGGGAATACACAACGCTTACCTCAATGGGAATCTCAGCGTGATGTCGGCTCAGCGCGAAGCCAAAGACGTTTCCCCACTTCTTCCTACTAACATAGCGCGGTCACTGTAACACTGGTTCAGCGAAGAGCGCCTCCAAAATACCAAAGTCAGGCAGAATTTTCAACGAGGCACGAAACGAGGAACCAGAAATCCGTGAGACTTCACAGCATAGAAACCAGACAGGATTACGAGCACCCACAGCTCACGCACGCCGGTAATGACGGGAAGGTCCTGCCCACTGCACTGGCCGGAAACATGGGAATTGTAGTCTTTACGTGATGTAGGCGCGTTCGTTAGCGCCTGACAATAACACCTTCTTCTTGCATCATTAACTTTAGATTTCAAAGTGCAGTTTTGCGTTTGAGGGCCATATGGGTTGCCCAGGGTTATAATGAACTGCATGGATTGTTAGGTCTGTTTTGAAAGTGCAACTGTCACTTGAACTTATATGATCATCAAAAAAGTGTTTTCAGGATACCACTGAGTGAGAGTTTTAGGCTCTGCCCAACTGTTGGTTCCCCAGAGTAAATGTTTTGATTGGGCAGAATTGTTGTGCTTCTATTGAAAACACTGCTTGTATTGCACTTTTTGACTTGCGACAAAGCTTAAACACAATGCAGCAGGAGTAGGTTATGGCAGCAAGCCATTGATCATGGCTATAGGTCTTATCTGTTTATTATGAAATGTTATAATAATGGCGCTAGACCTGAAAGTCAATAGCATCTATTACAACCTATGGATAGGTATTCTGTTACACAGAATATCAAAGATTACCTTCGAAGGCAAGAATTTTGGTGTTGGTTACTTCCTATGACTTGCCTTCACTGTGATGGCTCTTGTGAGGCCCTATGAAAGGGGTTGTCTATTGTTTTCCTAGTAATTCTATACATATTTTTAATTTATGAATGTATTCCTGATGGTTGGGGCTTATGTGCACTTTAGTAGGCCTGTGGTGTATATATATTGTTAAGCCATTGTTAAAGGCTAGAGACCTTATTGGTTCACTGGGAAAAGTTATGCCGGATTCTTTAGGTGTGATCTGTTTATAATGAAAGGTTATGTTAAAACAAGTAGGCTTGTAAGCATGTGTTAAAGACAATAGGTTTGTATGGGTGGGTTGTTATTCTGCTGTGCTAAAGCCATAAGCATATATTTTGTTAAGTTGAATTTTGCGGATTACAGTAGTAGGCAAGAATTTTGGTTTTGGTGACCCACCCGAACAATCTATGGGGATAGAGAATTATCACTATGATTATTAGGCTCTATCGGTAGGGGTTTTGTATTGTTTTGACAACTGTATTTTGTACATATTTGTAACCTTAGTACAGTATACCTGATGGTTGATTTGTGGGAAGGCTTATGGCCAACACTGTAGGTTGGTTATAGTGACAAGCCAATGTTAAAGGTTATAGGCATGGTTGTTTATAATGAAGAGTTACAATGAAGGCAGTAGGCCTGACAAATTGATTGTGAAAAGCATGTTAAATTCGGTAGGCATTTAAGGGTAGATCGTTAATACTCTGTAAAACCCACAGAGCGGTATTTTGTTTCATGGAATCTCACAGATTACCTTTGCTGGGAAGGATTTTGGTGTGACAAATCCTAGGGTGTGACAATTTGCACTGTGCTAATTATTGCTTTAATTTCTCCTTGCTGTCTGCCAGGATCTTGTAATAAAAAAAGATTAATAAAATAATGTACACACACGCCATTGGTCTGTGAATGTCATTTACACTCTCCTTCCATCATGACTGCTTTCTGCATGGGGTAATGGTTTAGTCCATATCTGTCCTTATCCCTCTTACCTTTGAATTTCGACATTTTCGGATCACATGTGTAAAAACTTCTCCATTTATAATTTCCCTTTCATTAATTTGCGTATCCTTTTTTTATTTTGATGTTTCTTAAGAAGGTATGACATCTCTCCAGGCTGTGCCAACAGGTCGCTTGTTTGTCCCTCATTTCATCTGCACTGCACTGCCCCATCTCTCGTTGCCACTTCCTCTAAATGAGGAGACCATTATGGAATGCTGTTGTTCATAGTGTATCATTGTTTTATCTTTGCTAGTGGGCAAACACATTGGTCTAAATGTGGCAGTAATGCTTTAACTTTAAAACAACAACAGACTATTTACAATATATTTGCAAGATGGACACCCGTGCTATGTTTTATTTTATTGCAAGCATGTGCCGTGTTTAGACAGCAACGTGTTTTCCTTTTCTACTTTTCTTTTAACCCGTTAAGCGCGCCGAAAATTCCGCCCCAATGCGGACGTTCGATTGCGCTAACAGGAATGGAACGTTCAGCGGATGTGCGCAGCACTAGCGAGGTAGTGCACGCGACGACCGCTGAACGTTCCCTGCACTTAAGGGGTTAATTTATCTTGTGTATGTAGTTGAGATTGTGTTTGTTTTATTGCAGTTGTATTAGAGGGTGAATGCTAGAATCAGTCAGTGTGTGGATCAATGAATGGATGCTTAAGTGAAAAGATTAGCTGCAGCGTGCACAATGATGCAAACAGTGCTTTCATTTATAAGCCAGACCTCTTGCTATTGCTAATTCTTGTACAATTTTGTTAATCTTTACTCAGTCTTCCTTGTACTTTGAGGACAAATATTTTAAGAGCTTTCTGTCCTCTATCATGTGAAAATCTTGATAACATTTTTGTTCATCTTGCTGAGCAACTTAAGTATAATGGTATGCCTTCTTTGAACAGAAGTACTCATTCAACATGTGGGGCACCCTTCAACTTGTTTTGGGAGGGTGGCACCAATCAGTGTATTATTATAGTAACCCAGTAATTACTCATTACTTGAATTATACAAAAAGACAACACAAGACTGAGAGGGTTCCTTTTACTGATATGTAATACACAGTGTTTATGCAGTAGCCAGTTTAACAGTGAACAAAAGTGCACATGACACAGTGCTCAAGTAGGTGAATAAACATATATAACATATAAATAAGACACTGGTTCCATACATGATTTTACATAAAAATGTTAGGATGTTGTAGATCAATCCACAGTCCGTATTGATCACACTGAGTCTGGGAGCCAAGTGGGGAGGTGTGTTGACGTTTCGACCCTAAATAAATGATGGGGTCTCCTCAGGACTGTCATCTGGCTAAGCACCTGCATATAAACTGAGACAGAAACCCAGAACCAATCATCAGTCCAATTACACCTCATATGTAAATATATCAAGCCATATTACAAAATCACAAGGTCTCCAAAACACTTACCAACTACTTTTTCAACCTCCAGTCCACTCCGCAAACGCACCCCAATCAATGCGAAGTATGCTTACGCTAAATACAGACAGCATGTACTTAGATTATCAGTACACCTATGGTCAATCACCAATGGTACTACTTCTGCCAACAATCACCAGTATGTATGGTTGCCCACCGTGGAACCATCCTATGATCAACCAACCAGTGGTTTCCATATCCAACTGGATATGTAGCCTAACTCAGGCGTTTCTTCAGTCAAGTGAATATGATTGGTGCCTGATATATTTTTAGCTAGCTGATAAGTTGTGGATAAGCTGTCGGATGATTTTGATTCCCTGATCATGGGTGATTAGGGGCTTGTTTGATGATTAAATAACAGGAGGACGTTCTTGTCTAGAAAAGAATATTAAAAGGGATAAAGACAATAACCTAATGGTGGTGGTGTTGAGGGTAAATGATGCCCCTGTTTGGCTGTCCATAGAGGTAAGTGTCTGATTTCTCCTAAGCATGGGTGTTGGAAGGTTGGACTCCGGGCCAGGGGCTAAAAAGCAAAAGTAAGATTGAAGAAGTATGAAAAGGTGAAAGAAGAGAGGAGTTGGTTATATTTTTAATTGGTTGATCTAGACTGTGAAATTGGGTTGTTGGTTGAGGGAGACTGGGTGTGTGAGCACTTCTCAAGCAACAGCCACAGTCCTTGTCTGGGTGAACCACAAAAAGTCACTAAATTTAACCTATGGTAAACCCGCTGATAGCTTGGCACAAAAGCGGCCATGCTTAACTGAGAAGCACTTTGTAAAGTATTTACACAGCACACAAACAATAAAAGAAAACACAACACAAAAAAACATACCAATTTAGAAAAATAGAGTACATTTTAATAAATCGTTTGACACCAAAACAAAAACAATGCAGTCCGTAGAACCCAGTTATGAATTTTTAAAGTTTAAAGTGAAAAATACTGCCTAAAAAAATTTAGGTGCTGATAATGGACACCTAATTGTACGAAACGGGGGCAAAGCCAAAAGTTATGGTCAACCGCGATGGAGCTTGGTTCGAATACACAAAGTAGATTGTGCCCGTTCTCCGCTTACCTTTCGATTTAAAAGACATTTTGAAGAAAAATGCCTGAGAAGGTAAATTCATGCAGGGCAAGGCAGCCGGCTGTGTTTTAGGACTAGGCGTAGTCATCGGTGAGCCGCTGGAAGAAGTCACAGTAAAGATTCCTACGTTCGGACGTAGCCTTTTTGGAAGGTCAAAAATCTCCATCATGACTGAGCCGCAGGCTGCAGCCAGCAAGGGCTCGACGAGGTAATATATCCCTTTAGTTCTGCGGAGAAGAACTTAGTGGGAGCTACTGAGAAGTCAGGCCCGACCAGCGATGCACCTTGGGAAGATCAGCAAGCAGGAAGGTTCCAGACTCCTTTCGGTTCTCAAAGCACTTCCTCTCAAATTTTGGGTTTGGACTATCTTGACACTTTTAGTACCACTTCCAAAAGTCCAAGACTGGAAGGGCACCACTTGGAGGGTCAGGGCTCACTCAGACTGGATCCAGGTGTAGGTTCAAGATTGTTGGAGCCTGTTCGGTTCCAGAGGCACTGATTATGAGGCTAGCCAACTACCCCTAGGAGTCACTCTAGAAATCCTGGGTTGAAGCAGAAAAACAGGTCTCACGCATCAGGCAGTCCTCTGAGAGCACAAGACAGGTTTCAGTTAACAGGACAGTCCACTTAAAGCACCAGCGCAATCCTCTGAGTGTCCTCCTTAGGTCTAGAAGTGAACTGAAGAGTGGATCTGAGGTCCTTAATTTTATACCTGTTGCCAGCTTTGAAAATCTTGTGGAGTATCCTCCTGTGCCTGGAATTTCCTGCCTCACTGCCCTAGTCCCAGGATGTCTGGAATCACAAAACGCTAGAGTGAAGTTTTTGTGTGTGCACGCTGAATCAGGGTTTTTGAAGTGCATGTGGGGCTGTGCATGGCTTTGCCTCCCTAACCCTGCCAGGATTGTCCAACCTGCCAACACCTGTCCCCCTGTTGTGTGGTCATCTGAGAGGAATACACAAAGGCCAACTACACCTCATCATGTGACCAGGAAACAGGTTGCCGGCACAACGTGGTTAGGACAAGAAAATGACAAATGACAAATTTCTAAAAGTCTCATTTTCAGAATTGTGACTTTAAACTAATTTTATCATTTATTTTAATTTTTTATTTATTTATAAAGTTTTATATAGTGCGAACAAGATCCCAAAGTATATCAGAGCGCTTTACAAAAATGATGGAAGGAAGGACATAAGAGCAATGACGACATAGAGTAAGAATACAAAAAAACCCACAAAAAAACAAGGAATAATTACATAATTACAAGGCAAATAAGACAGGATGTGTAATACAATAAACAGGTATACTGCAGGCTACGCAGGAAGGCACACTATGCGGTAAGGAAGAACAGCATCAAATGTTTGTACATTGAATGTAGGATCACTAGCTCCGAACAGGAGAAACCTAGCCCATTTATGGGAAAAAGTTATTCATTAGGACTCTTTTGCTTCCAGTTTGAGAGCAGCTGTTGAGGAGATTCTGCGCCGGAGAAGGCTCGGTGACGAGTTCTCTTTTGGCTAAGGAGGAGTGGTTTTCAGGAGGAAAGTGTTAGCGCTTCTTGAGGCTCTACCACCACATGATAATTCAAGCTTGTCCAGGGTGATTTAGAGGGATTTGGCAGTCTATGATGAGAGGGGTGAAATTGAAAGCAGTGAGGTGATTTAACCAAAGGTCTATTTTGGGGATGTGGGTTGGAGGCGAGATATGGAATTCAGTTTTGGAGGTGTTGAGCCAGAGATAGTTCTACGTTAACCAATTTTGCGTAGACATAAGGGTAGAGTTAAGTGAGATGATGTCATCCAGAGATGAGATTTTCAGATGAAGTTGCGTATAGTCTGCATACATATGGATCCGATGTTACTTAAGGCAGCTTTATTGTGTCATTCATAGTCCATATGTTCCAGAATCAGATTCTAGTCTTTCATTTGGCACTCAGTACTTCTGTCATTCTGTCCGTAGGTTGTCTGCAGCTTTGACTGCTGTCAATCATGCATGTTTCCTTCAGAGACTATCAAAGTCCCTTGTGCCCAGAAGATTCAGTGGTTCTTGCTGCTGTTCCAAAACAAATGCTTTTTTATGGGACAAGGTTGTTAGTCTTGTGCCCAACCCCCCAGCCTGGAGGATCAGTGTATCTCCCTTCATCTGGTCTCTACCCTTTGACCTGTCCAGGTTGGGCGATTATGCCAGGAGATTAGGCTCCTGCTGGTGTAGCTCTCCAAGTCACTGAGACACACAAGACCCTCAACCACTTCAAGGTAGCGAACTTGCTCCCTGTCCAGTCTGAAAGTTTTTATTTCGAACATTGAAAGTCTCATCAGTCCGATAAATGTCAGCTGATTCGAAAGGAGCTGTGTCAATTTAAGGCTGTGATGGTTTCCCTACAGGAGCTTCAACTTGCTTTTAAAGATTGGGCACTGTTTGGACTATAGACTTATAACCGTGTTGCTTCCATGATTGAGCTGGTTGCAGCATAGGGTGTGGCTGCTTAGCTTGGACAGGGATTATTAACACCACAGCCAACACGTGTAGATGATTGGTGAGATTGTTTTTGCTTGTTTGCCATCATAAGACTTGCGTTGTTAGTTATGTCCACTCCCCAATATAGACGATTCAAGGATGTTTGATGCTGATAAGCTCAGTGAATGGGGGAGGGTCTAACATTTTATTTTGAAATTAAAATTTGCATCCTAGATCAGAACCTAAATGGCACAAACCCTATCATTTGTATTCCAAATGAAAAATGTAAGAAGTGCTCTCTCAAGGATGTTATGTTATCTTATGTTTGCGTTATTTGTAGAGTTCACATACACCTGTCGGTTTCATGGCACTGTTTGGTTGAAGTTCTTGGTCTTTTGTATATTTGGAGAGCTCTCCGGGGTAGTGATATAGTAGAAAGAAGTGAGCAACCCAGTCAACCTTTGGGGGCTTGGGTACAAAACGAGATAGAATGGGTAAAGTTGCCTCCAAAGGAGTTTGTTCTACTAACTTAGTTATTTGATTTATGTAAATGAATTCAGGGAGGATAACTGAATTACCCTGGGTGGAATTAATCAAACAAGTTTAAAAAAACATTCACCAACTACATAGAACAAAACAATACTCAACATTAGACAGAAACAAAATAGACATGTGTATAGGCAAAAAGTGAATTTTATCAAAATTAAGCAATCAAGGGAAGAATACAAAACATCAGAATTTAGCAAAACAGGAGTACAGGACAAATGTATTGGGATAAATCAAGAAAGTCTCTGTAAAGCCTGTAGATAACCTATCCAGAAAGTCAAGTTTATGAGAAAATCTTCTTTGGATGAGGCTCAGGTCGACGTTTCGGTCTTTATGGATTAATCAGCAAGACCATCATCAGGACAGTAAGCAATTAATATTTGTAAATCCCTAATAAAACAGAATAAAACAAAGTAACTATAACGTAGTGACTGAAATTAAGCAGTTATTAAATGCACTATACACATATATACAACATACATAAGTCCTAACTATATACACTAAGAATGCATATGCCTTAGCTAAAATGTCATGAAACTCTAGGATCTTAGCTAAAAGTACACAACAAATTGATTACAGATAGACAATGATGACATGAAATACTACACATTAAGACTGGTATACATACAGAAGACTGTGTTTGCCAATTAGACATGAAAATCAATTCAAACATATTATTTATTCACTGAATGGTAAGGGAGTCGACTCTACACAATAGCATTCTAGTATTGGCCATTCAAAGAAGGTGGGGGCCTACACTTAAAGTAAACTAAATTGCAGTGCAAAAACCCATCAATGAGAGTCATATGCCTTAAGTGTACAGAGCCTTCTATAGACATATTTAATAACTTCGTGAATTAAACAGAAGATTGTACCTTAAAACAATGTATTGGAGGCAGATGATTCATATGCCAAACACGAGGCAAATCTGAAATAATAATTAAGGGAGGTTGTCAATACCTATTTATTGCCCCATAAGCATTATGTTATGGACTTGGATGTGGTGAGCATTTTACCTTTGGGTTCGTGCGCAGATTAACCTTGCCGATGTTTAACATGAACGTAGCAGCAACTAATGTGTAGTAAGACCCAAATTGACATGTAGGTTAACCGGGTCACAAGATCTAAAGAATGAATCAAATGAAAAAAGATACGTAGGGAAGGTTATGGCCCATTATTGACTTAAGGGTCCTGTACTAAGGTCTATAATGAACGTGCATTTACCTGCAAGTACGCTTTGCAGACGAGGAAGACGAGCAAAACAGTCTTCAAAAGTCTCGATTTTTTCAGGTCGCCAAAGTTGTACGATCTGAATGGGCAAACAGATTTGCACTTAAAGTTAGCGTGGTGAAATCGGGCCAGTTTAAGGATATCTGAGCCATATGGGTAATCAGCTCTTACCTGTAGAGTCAGTCAGAAATCAGAGTAGAGTCGGTAACACGAGCTATTGGTCTCGGAACAAGAACTATCGCTTAGCCTACGCGTGAATTTAAGCTCCAAATGTTTGGAGATCGAAACGGGACTAAAGTCTGCGTTTCAGCGCCATGTTGGAGTGGTGAAACCGGGTTCGAAAATGACTGAAAATTTATACATTGATGATGTTAATGTTACTCGGTTTCTGATTACGATGTTGACACTTGTGCAAGGCCACATTATGCCATTAGCCACATTTATGAGGGAAAATACCCGATGTTATTAAAATTTAAAATTTAATAAAATTTATCACTAAGTCTAATATCGCTAGCTGATCTAACGTTATGTACTCACTGGTCTATGTAATGTTCAGAGCTGGGTGCATGAGGGAAACTACCCGATGTTGCTACAATCTATTTCAAAATCAGTTTATTCTCGCTAGTTAATGTAAGGTTATGTACTCACGGGTTGATGTAGTGTTGAAAAACTGGGTGCATCACACATAGCAACATTGTGCAGAACACATCACATTCAAGGCAAACAACGATTGATACACATCAGATGGTTATTTTTAAACATTACAATTTTAGATAAACCATTCTCATGTCAGTTCTTAGCATTTCTCCCAGTTAAATCGCTTTTCCTATGTATTATGTATCTTGAAACAGCAAGAACACTTTAAATATTTTAAGCCAAACAAAGAGAATACAGATAACACAGCCTAAGCTATAAGGCGTCATAATTATATATAAATTACAGGCAGAGATACTTCAAGTCTATCTACTTCATTACAGAGTGGCGGAATTCTAAACAGGTAGGGTACCTATGTTAAACATGCCAATGAGTGCCATTCTGTGGCCGAATTGAGACCCTTATTGACAGTGTCTGTAAGACAAATCAATTTTCCTTCTCTTAAGGAAAGTGTCCTGTCCAGGTTGTTTTGTCTTTTGTTGGGTTTTATTACCTCAAGTACCCACCAGGACATGTCAGTTTCCTTATGACCAGTGCGGAGGTAATGTTCAACTAATGGTGCATTTTCCTTCTTGCACCTAATCCGAGATTGGTGCTGTAAAATCCTTTTCTTGACCGGTTGGATAGTTTTGCCAATGTAATGAAGTTGACAAGGACATTGGATACAGTATATGACTGTGGTTGTATTACAATTTGAAAAGCTTTTAGCTATGAATTTGATTCCATTAATTTCACAAGACTTCACAGTTTTAGTGGTGGGACAGGCTGCACAATTTTGACATTTAAAATGACCTATTACAGGTGGAATTTGTAACATATTAGTCAATGAGTTGTTTACAGTAGGCTCTTCATAAGCATGTACTAGTCTGTCACGGATATTTGTGCCTCTCTTGAAGGCAAACATTGGTTTTGGCCTTAATTCTGGGATGGATGACAATAAGCTCCAATTTTTGGTAATTATTTTCTTAATATTATTGGAGTGGGTACCAAAGGTTGTTACACACACTATGCCAGTTTTATTTTGGCGCTCATGGGGGGTTAAGAGAGCTTCGCGGTTGTAATACCAAGCCCTTTTCATGGACTTACGCAGCATACGTGCAGGGTATCCCCGTGCCATCAGTTTCATTTTGAGTTTGTTAGCTTCTGAGAAGTAGTCATTTTTGAACGTGCAGTTTCTCCGAAGGCGGAGAAACTGGCCAAATGGAAGGCCATCTTTAAGAGCTTGAGGGTGATGGCTAGTGTAACTCAGTAATGTATTTCTAGCGGTTTTTTTCGTATAGAGAGTTGTGAAAAGGCAGTTATTCTCATCAACTTTGATGGTAATATCCAAAAAATGCATTTCGATTGTGCTATAGTCTATAGTGAATTTGAGATTAATATTTCTGCAATTCAACCATTGATGGAAGGATTCCAGTTCTTGAAGGTTTCCATGCCAAATCATAAAGACATCGTCGATGTAGCGAATCCACTTCCGAATGTTACTAAAAAATGGATTGGCTACATCGAGAACGTGCTCTTCCTCAAAGGAGGCAACATAAATATTTGCGATGTCTGGGGCATAAACCGCCCCCATTGCTACCCCCTTAAGTTGTTGGTAATAGCAATTTTGGAAGAGGAAGAAATTTTCACACATGGAAATTCTAATGCATTCCATAATGAATGATGATGGTACTGCATGTGGTCGGGGTCTAGACTCAAGCAATTTGTTTAGCAGATCCAGTACGTCAGGTTGGGGAATATTGGTGTATAAGCTCTCTATATCCATAGAGACTAGAATATCACCAAGGGGATCGAACTCATATTTCTCTACTGCATTGATGACCGACATGGTGTCCCTGATATAATTAGGATTATCCACTGCGAACGGTCTAATGAAAAAATCGGCATATTGTGCCAGGGGCTTCAAGATTGAATTGCACCCAGAGACAATTGGACGGCCCGGTGGACCCTCCGTGGATAATCCTAATTATATCAGGGACACCATGTCGGTCATCAATGCAGTAGAGAAATATGAGTTCGATCCCCTTGGTGATATTCTAGTCTCTATGGATATAGAGAGCTTATACACCAATATTCCCCAACCTGACGTACTGGATCTGCTAAACAAATTGCTTGAGTCTAGACCCCGACCACATGCAGTACCATCATCATTCATTATGGAATGCATTAGAATTTCCATGTGTGAAAATTTCTTCCTCTTCCAAAATTGCTATTACCAACAACTTAAGGGGGTAGCAATGGGGGCGGTTTATGCCCCAGACATCGCAAATATTTATGTTGCCTCCTTTGAGGAAGAGCACGTTCTCGATGTAGCCAATCCATTTTTTAGTAACATTCGGAAGTGGATTCGCTACATCGACGATGTCTTTATGATTTGGCATGGAAACCTTCAAGAACTGGAATCCTTCCATCAATGGTTGAATTGCAGAAATATTAATCTCAAATTCACTATAGACTATAGCACAATCGAAATGCCTTTTTTGGATATTACCATCAAAGTTGATGAGAATAACTGCCTTTTCACAACTCTCTATACGAAAAAAACCGCTAGAAATACATTACTGAGTTACACTAGCCATCACCCTCAAGCTCTTAAAGATGGCCTTCCATTTGGCCAGTTTCTCCGCCTTCGGAGAAACTGCACGTTCAAAAATGACTACTTCTCAGAAGCTAACAAACTCAAAATGAAACTGATGGCACGGGGATACCCTGCACGTATGCTGCGTAAGTCCATGAAAAGGGCTTGATATTACAACCGCGAAGCTCTCTTAACCCCCCATGAGCGCCAAAATAAAACTGGCATAGTGTGTGTAACAACCTTTGGTACCCACTCCAATAATATTAAGAAAATAATTACCAAAAATTGGAGCTTATTGTCATCCATCCCAGAATTAAGGCCAAAACCAATGTTTGCCTTCAAGAGAGGCACAAATATCCGTGACAGACTAGTACATGCTTATGAAGAGCCTACTGTAAACAACTCATTGACTAATATGTTACAAATTCCACCTGTAATAGGTCATTTTAAATGTCAAAATTGTGCAGCCTGTCCCACCACTAAAACTGTGAAGTCTTGTGAAATTAATGGAATCAAATTCATAGCTAAAAGCTTTTCAAATTGTAATACAACCACAGTCATATACTGTATCCAATGTCCTTGTCAACTTCATTACATTGGCAAAACTATCCAACCGGTCAAGAAAAGGATTTTACAGCACCAATCTCGGATTAGGTGCAAGAAGGAAAATGCACCATTAGTTGAACATTACCTCCGCACTGGTCATAAGGAAACTGACATGTCCTGGTGGGTACTTGAGGTAATAAAACCCAACAAAAGACAAAACAACCTGGACAGGACACTTTCCTTAAGAGAAGGAAAATTGATTTGTCTTACAGACACTGTCAATAAGGGTCTCAATTCGGCCACAGAATGGCACTCATTGGCATGTTTAACATAGGTACCCTACCTGTTTAGAATTCCGCCACTCTGTAATGAAGTAGATAGACTTGAAGTATCTCTGCCTGTAATTTATATATAATTATGACGCCTTATAGCTTAGGCTGTGTTATCTGTATTCTCTTTGTTTGGCTTAAAATATTTAAAGTGTTCTTGCTGTTTCAAGATACATAATACATAGGAAAAGCGATTTAACTGGGAGAAATGCTAAGAACTGACATGAGAATGGTTTATCTAAAATTGTAATGTTTAAAAATAACCATCTGATGTGTATCAATCGTTGTTTGCCTTGAATGTGATGTGTTCTGCACAATGTTGCTATGTGTGATGCACCCAGTTTTTCAACACTACATCAACCCGTGAGTACATAACCTTACATTAACTAGCGAGAATAAACTGATTTTGAAATAGATTGTAGCAACATCGGGTAGTTTCCCTCATGCACCCAGCTCTGAACATTACATAGACCAGTGAGTACATAACGTTAGATCAGCTAGCGATATTAGACTTAGTGATAAATTTTATTAAATTTTAAATTTTAATAACATCGGGTATTTTCCCTCATAAATGTGGCTAATGGCATAATGTGGCCTTGCACAAGTGTCAACATCGTAATCAGAAACCGAGTAACATTAACATCGTCAATGTATAAATTTTCAGTCATTTTCGAACCCGGTTTCACCACTCCAACATGGCGCTGAAACGCAGACTTTAGTCCCGTTTCGATCTCCAAACATTTGGAGCTTAAATTCACGCGTCGGCTAAGCGATAGTTCTTGTTCCGAGACCAATAGCTCGTGTTACCGACTCTACTCTGATTTCTGACTGACTCTACAGGTAAGAGCTGATTACCCATATGGCTCAGATATCCTTAAACTGGCCCGATTTCACCACGCTAACTTTAAGTGCAAATCTGTTTGCCCATTCAGATCGTACAACTTTGGCGACCTGAAAAAATCGAGACTTTTGAAGACTGTTTTGCTCGTCTTCCTCGTCTGCAAAGCGTACTTGCAGGTAAATGCACGTTCATTATAGACCTTAGTACAGGACCCTTAAGTCAATAATGGGCCATAACCTTCCCTACGTATCTTTTTTCATTTGATTCATTCTTTAGATCTTGTGACCCGGTTAACCTACATGTCAATTTGGGTCTTACTACACATTAGTTGCTGCTACGTTCATGTTAAACATCGGCAAGGTTAATCTGCGCACGAACCCAAAGGTAAAATGCTCACCACATCCAAGTCCATAACATAATGCTTATGGGGCAATAAATAGGTATTGACAACCTCCCTTAATTATTATTTCAGATTTGCCTCGTGTTTGGCATATGAATCATCTGCCTCCAATACATTGTTTTAAGGTACAATCTTCTGTTTAATTCACGAAGTTATTAAATATGTCTATAGAAGGCTCTGTACACTTAAGGCATATGACTCTCATTGATGGGTTTTTGCACTGCAATTTAGTTTACTTTAAGTGTAGGCCCCCACCTTCTTTGAATGGCCAATACTAGAATGCTATTGTGTAGAGTCGACTCCCTTACCATTCAGTGAATAAATAATATGTTTGAATTGATTTTCATGTCTAATTGGCAAACACAGTCTTCTGTATGTATACCAGTCTTAATGTGTAGTATTTCATGTCATCATTGTCTATCTGTAATCAATTTGTTGTGTACTTTTAGCTAAGATCCTAGAGTTTCATGACATTTTAGCTAAGGCATATGCATTCTTAGTGTATATAGTTAGGACTTATGTATGTTGTATATATGTGTATAGTGCATTTAATAACTGCTTAATTTCAGTCACTACGTTATAGTTACTTTGTTTTATTCTGTTTTATTAGGGATTTACAAATATTAATTGCTTACTGTCCTGATGATGGTCTTGCTGATTAATCCATAAAGACCGAAACGTCGACCTGAGCCTCATCCAAAGAAGATTTTCTCATAAACTTGACTTTCTGGATAGGTTATCTACAGGCTTTACAGAGACTTTCTTGATTTATCCCAATACATTTGTCCTGTACTCCTGTTTTGCTAAATTCTGATGTTTTGTATTCTTCCCTTGATTGCTTAATTTTGATAAAATTCACTTTTTGCCTATACACATGTCTATTTTGTTTCTGTCTAATGTTGAGTATTGTTTTGTTCTATGTAGTTGGTGAATGTTTTTTTAAACTTGTTTGATTAATTCCACCCAGGGTAATTCAGTTATCCTCCCTGAATTCATTTACATAAATCAAATAACTAAGTTAGTAGAACAAACTCCTTTGGAGGCAACTTTACCCATTCTATCTCCGGGGTAGTGAGCCTGGATTTATATTTTACTCATGCCCACGCAAACAATGCTCAGGCATGAGTGTTTTTTTGTTTCGCAGGAGATTTTCCAGCAAATACAGGTGGAAATATTTCCACAGATTTCTTCTGACTAAAACTCTTTTAAAGTACTATTCACTTTCTCTTTCTTAATAGGAATAGGGTCAAGTGGACCTTTGAAAGGGCTCTGTTGAGAGATGAATGGTACAAGGAGCTCAAAATATGGTATTAGAAACAGAGGATTTCATTTCATGTAATAATTCTATGGGGCTCTTTTATAGGATTTATTGGGCCAACATTATTGAATATGTCTTAAAGAAATAAAAGTTTATTCAAGGAAAATGTTGTGACTAAAAAGCAACTTGTGCTTTTAGGCGCTCAAACACACAAATTCTCTTTGTTTAAATATGTGTGAATAACATGATACTACCAACACAAGAGTAGCCCTCTGGAGCTAAGGTACCTACAAATGGGGAAGGGGACGTTATGTACCTCACCTATGCACCACTGAAGTGGGGAAGGGAGAAGATCCTTTTTATATAACCCTCACACACTCTTATAATGGCATGTTTCAACATCGGGTTCTCCACAACTCCTAAAGGGCGGGTTGGGCTCCACCATATTTCCGGGCGCTCCTATGACGACAGTTAAATAGATGATGTAACTTTATAGATACAAATTCCTCATGCACTCCAGAGGTATCCCTTTAGTATTGGGGTGGATGGGAAAGATTAACAATATAGAATATAAAATCGAGGTTTTGTATGTTATGGTCCTATGACCCTAAAATCATCTACATGTTTCAGCCCTATACTAATGGCCTGAAGAGGCCCTGGGCTTTCGTCGAGGTGGGTTCCTAAATTTACACTCCCCCAGTGACGGATTTTACATGTTCTTGGGCGACATGCAAATACACTCAAAGCATGCACAGGCAGTGTAATACTTGCCACTCTGGTTTGATCCCATTGTGTTGAAGATAATTGACCCCCACAGGGCCAATAGAGGGTGGCCCTGTAGTCAAACCTTCGTCAAGGGTCCCTACCCACTTCGTGACCTACTTGGCTCTGCTCTCCCTGGCATGTGAACATGATCTCCATCTTCATCACTTAAATTGGTGGACATGATCATTGAGCTATTTGAGGAAAAGGACGACTAGCATATTTGTTTCAGACAGAAAGGTATATAAACATGTATTAGTCAAGGGCTAGATACTGGTCTATAAAACTCTGGAGGTTAAACGGTTGGGTTAGATTACATTGATAAAGGATAATAGGGGCTTGATTCCACTCATTCACTTGAGTTAAAGGATCAACTTAAATCCGTCTATCAGAAACTGTAAAAAGAGGATACTAACTACACTCTTGATGAAGAGCTTTTCCTGAAGCTCATTATTTGGTAGGTACCCTGACAGTTTAGATGGCTAGGCAATTAGAATTCCCAATTGCCTTTTATATTGGGTTTATTTGCTATTTCACACTTCCTGGTGGGAAGGAGACTGTTGAACATGCAATCTTCTTAAGTTTTATGAAACCGTTCCAGTCATTTTGGCTCCAAACTTATTGGCGGTTATTAGCAGAATGGGGAGGGGGGTGTAATCCCACCACAATCTAAGTTTCATCACCATCAATCAGTTCTCATGCAAATCTCTACTCCAAGATGTTAGCCATATGTCTTGGTACGGTTGCATTCCTAACACATTCCATTATGACTTATTTTTTCAATGCAGCTAATAGTCTGCATAAACATGTTAGTATGATCCTAATAAACACCAAGTAGGCTTTAATCATGATCTCTTGGCGCGACCACTGGCAGGTTAGGTAAAAGATGTACTTTGGATATAGGTCTGTTAATTAGATTCATGCACCATATAAAGGCCCAGTGGCTGGAAATGTTATCATGGGGGTTGGTATCTCATCCAGTGAGGATATCCGGAAAAGGCACATGGGATGCCCTGTATCATTGCTGTGCCTATGCCAACCATGTGGCAGGGTATACTGTGTAGGTCAAGAGAGATTAACATGGCAATTGACCATGAGGGTTCAGGTATTTGGATACTGTCTACATAATTAGAACCTCAGACTGTCATATATCGTAAAACGGAAAGGCACACAGGTGCCATCCACCTGGGAATAAAACAGAAGCCTGTTCCATTTCATGCAGCCCTCAACTGCTGCACTTAGAACATTAGGTTTTATGTGCGTTGTTTTACTCTATTGTACTATTCAGATTTGAAATTCTATTCGTCCTTATCCACACAACTATGCTGACATTGGACCTCTTTCTGGCCTTTTCACTGTGGAATGATTGTGCCTGTTCAAGAAACGCCCATCAGAATGGTGTTACAGGTGCCCTACCTAAATCAAACCAACCTCAAAGCTGAGCAGAGGCTCTGGAACTATTTTTATCCCATCGTGATAGATGTTTTCTGGTGGCAGAAAGAGTCCTCAAACATTGCACATTCCAAGTGCTTGTTTTCTTATTTTCATTCATTCCCTTTTAGTTTACTACAGAAAACAACTGTAATTGAGGTGATGGCGATTTATTTCATAACATACCCGTTAGGCAATTTGTGGAGGGTATATTTTAAGTCCACAATATCTTGACTTAGAAATGCTTCCTTTTTAGGTCTCATCTAGCCACAGCACATGCACTGTCCCTGCGAAGGGTATTGTTTACAATAAAGGGCTAGGGACTTCCCATTGATTACCATTCCTTGGCTTAATTGTTGCGCTTCTTTGCAGCCTCCTAATTGGTCAGCCAGTGCCAGGCGTTGTATCTTTTTCTTTCTTTGGAGCAGGGGCCAAGCACAGATTTCTTGCTCTTGATTATTGTCCGTCCTCTGCTCGTGTTGCGATTGATGTATTATTTCTTCTTGCCCTCCCCTTCCCTGTGTTGCTTCCTCAGCCCTCCCGCCCACCACTTCCCTGTGTTGCTTCCTCAGACCTCCAGCCCACCCCTTCTCTGTGTTGCTTCCTCAGACCTCCCAACCACCCCTTCTCTGTGTTGCCGTCCACTGTCCCTCCACCGCTCCCCGTCACCGTTCCCACACCCCTTTTACCCTGTCCTTGTTTCCCGGCCACCTGAAAAAAAAAAGCACTATGACACAGCGCTAGCGTTGGACACGTGGTAGCAAATTTTTCTAACTTTACTTTTATGTTTAAACCAAAAGTGAGAGAGAGAAGGGTAAGTAAAAACCAGTTAGTCTTCCCAACCAATAACTAATACAACCAAAGAAGAACTTTTTTTTTTGGTTGTATAAACTTTACTTTTAGCCATGCTGGACAGCCACACCGTTGTGCAACATGAGTAAAAGACATTTGCGAAGCCAATAGCTCTTGTTGATAAGAGTGCTCTTCATTTTATGAATTGTAATGTTTTTGCTTAAAGTAAATCTACAGGCTCGACTGCAATGTAGAGACTGGTTCATGGTTCAATCCAAGTCTCTTATTTGAACAATCTCTTGAGAAATCTTGAAGATTGGGTAGTGTTTCCTATCCTTGGCTAGATCGTTTTATCTTGTACTGTAACACTATACCAAGATGAAATGCATCCTCTCGCTTTGCACGAAGACTATATGAAGCCACCGTTCTCATAGTTGATCTGCGTGTGCATTTTATGTTCCCTCATACTCGCCCATCGATGGTCGATATTGGCTGGCTTTGTAAACGTATATACTGTAAGCTGGTTAGCTTTGTTTGGAAGGAAGTGTACAAGTAAGCAACAAAAACAGACAGGCGCATTGGGAATTAATTTACTTATACAGAGTGATCGGCTTTTGTTTTTGGGTGGCATTTTCGACAGTGCATTTATCACTTGATAAACTTTTGTTCTTGCTTTGACCTGTGTCCAGCACGGTTAGAAATGACTAAGGAACCCTTGTTTATATTTTTGGATAAGTTAGAATACACTCGTATTACTCCTGCATGTTTGAAAGTCTCTGTTTGAGTGGCCCTGTGCCAGCCTGCTCATCACTTAAGCATTTCTGGTTGTTGTCCAGGTTTGTTTTCTTGCGCAGGAGACTTGTGTCCCAAGAGAGATGCTTTGTGTCTTTGGTACAAGTTGCTGCTAAACCGAGTACTCTGCTTCATATGGGAGTCATCCAACTGATACCTCATAGCATAGCAGCTGATTGGTAATCTTGAGGGCAATTCTTTTTGCATACAACTCAAATTGGGGAGACTGCCTACTAATAATCCCTTGTAAATAAGTGTAGTCTATCATGCGGTAAATCTCTGGGCCCCCGCCAAGTTAGAGAGGCTTGTGTGGCACATTGAGCGTGCATGTCTGGGTGGAGTTGCCATGTGTGCATATTCCCCCCCTTTGTGGGTTACCATTGCGGAAACCATGTACTTTACTAAAAGCAGTCTCCATTTGTCTCTGCATGTTCCTGTGCTGTATTTCCTTTTCAGCGTCCCTGTACAGGGCATTATATCCAGATAGGTGCATATCTGATTCATATCAACAGAACCTCCGACAAACAGGGAAAGGTTATTTCTATTCACTGGATGCAACCTAGTTTTGACAGGTCTTGCTTTGGTCTGAATGTAGCCACTACTTAAAGATTCAGGCCAAAAGCATGGCCAGTGCTCTCACCTGGACACAACTGGCATGCTGTCTGGCTATAACTGCATCATATGTTCAGCTCTGAAACCCCATCAATAGCCTCTGGTTGGATGAGGAGTTGTCTGACAGAAGGATATGAGATGATGTGCAGTGTAACAGAAATAAAACTTCATTGGGAACATTATGAGTTATCTTCACAACAAAATCATAGACACTGAGTCCCTTTGGGTTGGTAGTCCTCATGGTACTGAATTGTCCGTGAAGGATGATGCACATGGACGTTTTTGGATGTCTCGAAGATTGCAAATGCTGCATACGTTCTGAGTGTCCACTCTTCAAGGACATTTAATACAGGAACAGTTTGGAAAGGACAACCTTCAGCAGTAGGACTGTTGAATTAGCTGCAGCACAAAGACTGTTAATCTTCAAGTTGTTGGTGACCTGCGCCTCGTCAGTGACTAAAACATCCCCTGTCTTTTGATTGTGCTTGATGTCTCCTTTGCTTTCTACACTGGCATCCAGCAAGCACTCCACCCTTAACCCTGCAAACACTTCTGTTGGTCTCTTATGTGTTCGTGCAGTGGTTCACCGACCTTGAAAACCATCATCAATTCATGTAAAAAGTACTGTAATAATCCAGAAACTATTCGTCACCTGTGTCCCATCTTCTCTCCTATCACCTTCAGCTTCTGCATCGAGCCCATTGGATCCATCCTCACTGAATAAAACATCAAGATCCCTCAATAAACTGATGACTCAACTCAATCTCTAGGTCTCCTCTCCCAATCACATTTGGAGATTTAAAACCTGCCTTAAGCAAATCCATATATGGATGTAAAGTACCTCTCGGCGAAGACCAAATTCCCCCTTCCCTAACGTCAGCAAACAATAGCACATTAAATTCTATAGAAGTTCCTCCACTTTACCACCTCCCTGATTATTTCACTGTTCTTAATCCTTAGTGCTGCCAAAAGTAGTAATACAGGAAACCGCTGAACTTTAACTATTTTTGAACTTGCTGGTATGATCTCCGTTTTTTGCTTTCATCGCACAGGCAAATCAGAGCTTTACTCACTCATTTGTTACAAAACCTTAAAAGCTATCTTTAGAAAATTTAAGTTCATCATTACAAAAGTTTGTATGTCACTCTTTCAGAAATCCATATTTGCAAAAATAATCCAGACTCCTTCGGAGGAAATCTAGTACAAAAAAACAGAAATCAGGCTGCCTTCATCTAAATATTGTATCTGGAGCAACATACACACAAACATCAAAAATGCTCCAACTCTCCTGCAGTTCAGAAATCTGAGGCCACATCTCCCCAAGCAACATCCCACCCCCCACAGTAGGTCTTACATGTTAGTTTCTTCATTCTAAATGATCTTGGAATCATTCTCCTGGGTTCTTACCTATTTTTTAGTGCACTGTTGTGGGCACATCGGAAATAACCGAGGCAATCCAAGGTGAATCATCCACAACAAAGTGTATTCTTTCCCTAAAGCCCAAATGAAGAGCCCATCCACCAGCGTCCCTCCAACTCTGCAACCAACTGGCAACTATAAGTCAGCACGCAGGAGAACAGAACTTGGAACAACGCTCAGAAGATGCACACTTACAAGTAATGCAGGCATAGAATACATGTTGCCTGCATGCACAAAGCACGGCAACAAGGGTGCAGTATCAAATTACATTTTACATATCCCAAGTTACAACACATCTTCGCCTTTTATCCCCCCCCAAAAAACACATAAAAATGCAAATTAATTTGAAAAGTCTTACAAATATATAGATTTTTTTTAGATACTCTGCCACTCCTTTTGGCAACTCCATTGGACAGCAACCTCACCAGTGCATGAATTCACCATATGATTGTCTCCCACCACCATATCCTCTTGACCACACAAAGTATTGTTACACACATAACCTGTCTGTAACTGGTCATCACCAGCAGCACAAATCTGTAACTGGTCAACACAAGACTGTGATTGGCCCCCACCAACAGTGTTTGCATTCAAGAATGCAAAAAAAAATTCACATGATTAAAGCTGCTGCAATTTGTCCCTTGCAATAGTGTTTTGATAATCATTTAATAACACAATATTCCTTCTTGCCCACCAACAACCGTGTTTTAACTGGACAGAAGAACATGCAACTCTTGACACTTTTAAAGGCCCCGTAAAATTAAACTCCACTTTAGACCTTCTAGATCGCATATCTTTCTACATGACCCAAGACCCCACGCAGACATCTTTCATACTCCAACATCTTGCCTTCTCATGGTACGCAATCATTCTCTTCTGGGCTTCATAAACTTTAGCTTCTGTTTTTTTGTGAAATACACAACTTCCCCAAATTTACTGTGTGACTTTTCACTTAATCAAGTGAGACATATTCCGGTGTGGGACAGTTTGCCACTTAGCAAGGAAAACTGACATTCCCGTAACAGTGTGAGGAGTATTATTGTGGTATGCCCACACTTTGTCATGATCAAATTTTTCCCCGTTCACCCTTCAAGTTAAAACAGTTTGAAATACCTTCTTTTAACAAGTGCTTATCCCTCTCAACTGCGCCATTTGATTGAGGCAAATATAATGCCACATTATGGTGTTTAATACCTTTGTTGCTCAAAAATGATTCTGTCGTTTCAGACACGAGTTGAACCCCATTTTCGGTGATCAATTCTTCAGAGTACCCTTCTAGAGAAAAGACTCTCCACTCATCAACTAGGCCATACCCTGGATCCGGTTTTTGCGAACTGGGAACAGGTTGTTGTCTCCGACCCTATTCCCATTCCCTGGACAGATCACCACCTGGTACCCTTTCAGATCCAGATTCAGGGAGCTCGACCGGTGATATCATCGGCCTCCAGGCACCACAGTCGACGCTGGTCTAACTTCTCCCAAATTAAATTTAATCAGGCCCTTATGGATAAAGGTCGTTTAGTGGGAGTGGGAGTGGAAGCCTTAAACACCAACTTGGACCTGCTCATTACGGAGTCCTTGGATCAAGTGGCCCCATTGGGCATATCAAGAAGGGGTGGTCGGTTGCAGGGTACGGCACCATGGTATGATGAGGAGGTACGGGCAGCCAAAGTGGTGTGTAAACGTGCAGAGCGACTATGGAGAAAGACCCTTACGGTGCTTGGCAAAACCGAATACAACGCTATTCGGCGAACCTACCATAGATTGATTAGGAAGGCCAAGACGACATACTTTGGCACCAGGATCTTGGAAGCTGAAAATTCCACTAAAGAACTGTTCCTAATCTATAAAACACTATCGGTAGGGAAATCTGTAGCAGTGCCGGAAGAACTCTGCACGGTGGAGGGTTGCGACCGAATAGCAGAATATTTTGCCAATAAGGTAGCAACAATCTACACCTCCTTCCCACACCAGATGGCTGCAATCCCGAGGTTTGGGACAACTACCAAGGGACTGGGGAAACATCGGCTGTCTAGCTTCACTACCCCCCCGACGGAGGAGCTCATCCGCATTTGCGGATCAATACGATCTGGCTCACCTAGGGACCCCACTACTCCCAGACGGCTGTTGGGAAGTCTGGATGTTCTCGAACCACACATCCGCCTTCTGCTCAACACCTCTTACGAGACGCAGACTGTCCCTGCTGCATGGAAACAAGCGATTGTTCTCCCGCTGCAACAAAAAGCCAATATTAGCTTTGATAAATTTGAGAACCTACGTCCCATCTCTCTCCTGCCTTATATGGCTAAAATTGCGGAAAAGATTGTTAATCTCCAGCTGATGAAGTACGTGGATGATGCCTGTTTGCTCCACGACTCTCAGTTTGGTTTCCGCCCCCGTCATTCGACGGAGTCAGCTCTTCTAATGGCGGTGGAAGCCTTGCGTCAGGGTGCGGATGAAGGCCAAACCATGGCTTTAATCCTGCTAGACCTCAGCGCTGCATTTGACACTGTAGCACACTCCATTCTGCTACAGTGTCTGGAGGAAGGGGGTATCTCAGGTGCAGCGCTGGGTTGGCTTGGATCTTTTCTATCTGACAGACGCTTTCAGGTCCATCTGGGCGATTGCTACTCTAGAGAGATCGGGTTGGGCCAGGGAGTGCCTCAGGGCTCCTCCCTGAGCCCCACCTTGTTTAATCTCTATGTTGCCCCTTTGGCGGGAATAGTGGAGAAATACGGGCTGCGTGTTGTGTCTTATGCCGACGACACGCAGCTGGCCATCTCCCTCTCACGTACCCCGGATCTTGCGGCGGACAACTTCAGGAACTGCATGAAAGATCTTGCAGCCTGGATGTCCGCCAACTGTTTAAAGTTAAACGGTAGCAAGACCGAGGTACTGATTGTGGGTGGGACTCCGGATGCCTGGTCGTCGGCATGGTGGCCTTCTTGCTTGGGCGAGGCGCCAGCTCCTTGCCAGGAGGCAAGGAACTTAGGGGTCTGGCTGGACTCTGGCCTGACCTTTGATACACATGTGGGCCGTGTGGCTGGGGTATGCGTCGGCGTCCTGAGGACCTTAAAAAAGGTGTTAGATCTTCTCCCCCTTGCGGCCCGCAGAACATTGGTGCATGCCCTGGTGACTTCCCGCCTCGATTATGGCAACCTATTATATCTGGGTGCCTCCAGCAGGGCCATCGGGCGACTTCAGGTGCTGCAAAATGCGGCTGCCCGTTTGGTGTTGAGGCTCCCCAGGAGATCCCCCTCCAAACCCGCGCTCCACGCACTTCACTGGCTTCCAGTTGCCAGTCGGGTTGAATTTAAAACTCTCTCCACATGCCATCGTATTGTGAATGGCAAGGCTCCTGCGTTGCTCAGGAACTTGGTGACCGTGTATGAACCCACACGTAGCCTTCGATCCTCCTGCACAGGGCTCTTAACGATACCAAGAGTAAGGAAAGCCCGCATGGGGGGTAGATCTTTTAGGCATCTGGCGGCCAAACACTGGAATGCTCTTCCTTCAAGCCTGCGTTTGGAGCCATCAGAATTGATTTTCAGAAAAAAACTCAAGACCATTCTGTTTAGCAGGTAGTCGGCGGGGAGGGTGGGTGGAACCTCTGCTTCTCACTTATCACAGCGCGGGGACACGCTGGTGGGCGTACTTCCAAGCGCTCTATAAATGTCCAAAATGAAATGAAATGAAAGAATTGGATAACAACCTTAGTGGAAGTCTCAGCTATAAAATCATAGTATATCCCCTTTGGGAAGTAATCAATCGTAATGACCAAATATTTAGCACTGTTAGGTAATGCCACAATTGGTCCAGCCAAATCCAAAGCTAGTTTGCGCTACAGCCCTTGAGACAACAGTGTGGCAACTAAGAGGGTGCGGGGGGGGGGGCTGTGACTTCCAGTGTCTGTAAGTAAGCCATAATGCACTCCGGACGTTCATTGACAAATTTGGCCACATCCATATCTATGTATGGACACCAAAAATAACATCTATGGCGTTTTTTTTGTGAGCATGGACCCTAAATGTCCTTTTTGTACCAATTCCAAAACCTTAAGTCTTAACACACTGGGGACTACAAATTTCCCATCCCTCGCAAGAATATCATTTTCCATTGAGAGCTGATTAGCTAATTGGCAAAACACAAAGTTTTTGACAAGAGGCCTTCCTTGTTGAACAAACTGTTTGACGTTCTCTAAAATACTGTCATCACCACACGCAGCATTCCATTCCGTTTCGGTCATAGTACCACAAAACGTTTACAACATCAGTACTGGCAACCACACACTCACTACCAAACATTTTCTTCTCAAATCCCATCTCCTGTTCCTTTATGGGAAGTCTGGACAAACAATCTAGCCTGGTGTTGGTGCTTCCAGGGATGTACATCACGTCAAAATTGTACTCTTGTAATTTACATAGGATCCTAAGAAGCCTTGATGAAGATGATGAAGTGCCTTTATCGCCCAGCAAATACAGTAATGGCTTGTGATCAGTATACAAGGTGAAAAGAGTGCCCCACACATAAGTCCTAAACTTCTCTATAGCCTATGCACAGGCAAGTACCTCCCTTTCGATAGTACTATACTTTCTTTCAGTAGATGACAGAACTCTGGCAGCAAAAGCCACTGTAACTTCTGTATCACCCACTCTTTGACATATATCAGCGCCCAATCCAACAGCACTGGCATCTACTGTTATGGTGCATTTGTGACCACTGATGTAAGTTTTTAATGCAGAGACATTGGACAAAATATTTTTAATGTCCGGAAAAATCTTTTGCTCAACTGTACCCCAGCACAATTTCTCAATTTTGCTTAACGTCTTGCTTGAGAGACTAGCTCAAGAAAACTAAGTTGTGAGCTGATTCCAAAGTCCAGATTTCTTGTGGCGATCTTATGTCCGGAGGTCTGTACACCCTCCCTTTGTGTGGCATGTTAGTCCTCTGCTTATGTCGTCACCCCTACCCCGTACTCCACCTCCGCGTACCCCATTCTGGTGTGGCTAAACTGCTCAGTCTGACTCTAAATTCCCTGTTGACTATTAAACCAAGTGCCTCTCTGTTTTGTGATTCTCGATCTACAGTGAGGAATCATGTGGCCAAGGATTAAGGATGTATGTGTTCTTAGTGATGAAGCACATCATTCAGACAGCAATGGAACTCCTAAAGAAGCACATATTTAAATTGTGAATTTACTATGGGATTGGGCAAGCGTCAGGGATGCCTGCTCTTGGTTCAACGTTTCATTAACAGTCACATATTTTTTTTGTTAAATCTGTTTCAAACATTTAATTACTGCTTTGTAGCCGGATGTCACACTGGGAATCTGAAAGCCAGTTTTGCTATTCTAAAGTAAAGGGTAAAGTCAGGCAGAAGTTGTCTGTATGTCTGTCCATCTGTCTGTCAATCTATCTCTCTATCTATCTATGAGTGGCCCATCTCTAATGAGGTCTAAAGTTTTTACGACAATATTCCTTCCTTGAGTAGTGCCCTAACAAGTCTCACACCCCGGAGCTAGCCAACTTGCTTGATGTTCTGACGGAGAAAGCCCATTACAGACCAGCACTTGGCCCAGGGAGTGGGACAAGTGCCCCTAAGTGTGCCGGACCCCAGGGCCAAAAGCTGCCCAGGAGGGCGTCCAAGGGTTTGCCAGGTCTGGCGGCCAACCACCCTACTGCGCACGGCCAAAGGTCATGCGTGGCGATGGGTCAGATGCAGCTAATGCCCCCACGCACTGCCAACCCCCACCTATGGTGTTGGCTGCATGCAGGGGGAAGGGGGGTGTTGGCCGTAACTAGTGCCCTAAGGTAACTATAATTCGCACCCTTGCCATGCACTGCTAATTCCCACACATTACATCACTCATACCATCTTCGATGAAATTTGCTGTAAAATTATTGACAAGAAAACTGTGCATGCCGAGGGCGCACATTATAGTTACCTTGGGGCACGAGTTATAGTTATTTGAGATAACTAGAACTGCTGAATTTCTATGGTTTTGGGTGAGCAAAACCTGAACCCAACTATAACATCACTATAACCTTTGTTTTTCTAGTGATTTTTTAGGTTTCTAAAAAATGTTTAGTTCATAACTATAACATCCCTTCAACCTTTGTTTTTTCAGTGAGTATATAGATATATATTCACACACTCACATATTTAGAAATATGTATAAGGCAAGCAAATCGGAAACACAATACAAGTGTTTCACAACTTTTGTGATTGTGATGAATGTGTATTTGGGTTATAATGGTCTCTAATCACATTACTTTAAATTATATTCAGAATGAGATGGGAAAAAAACTACGTTTTTCCTAAAAAGTCTTACCCCCAATTCGGTTGGAATTAAAGGGCAAAGCCCTAAACACTACCCGACCCTCTTGAGCCCTAAACACTACCCGACAACCCCCCTGAGCCCTAAACACTACCTCGATACCCCCCTGAGCCCTAAACACTACCCGACCACCCAAGCCCTAAACACTACCCCAACCAACCCCCAAGGCCTTAACACTACCCGATCCCCCCATAGCCCCATAAATTGCCCACCACGCCCCAAAATCCGACCCCAGCCCCACTGACATCACTGCTTCCTGTCCCGATCCTTCCTGCTCCTGGGTCTGCCCATCCCGGCATCTAGACTGCGCACTTCCTTAACCACAAATATGCGTGGTTAAGGCATGCGTGGTAGAGCTAGCGGGGAGACGTCATGCGTGGCTCTGCCCACGTTAAGGCCTTTTCCCGCTCAACATAGTTCATTATGAAAAAAAAAACTGTGCATTGTGGGAATATGTCTAAGATTGAGAATTTGGGGAGAGAGACCTTGAATATACCTCAACAAGGAATACCCGCTATATTGTATTTTCTTTCATCCAGTTAGCTGCCACATGTAAAAGGATCCGAAACTTTTGAAATCCCATTTACCACTGCCAACTACAAAAGTGATGGGCGTTATTATCAGTAACCCTGCCATGTAAGCTGGATCCTGCAGGACGTAACAATTATTTGCATAATAAACAACCATACAAGTGTCAGAACGGTTGTATGACAAAGTTACATTGTAATAGCATAGCGTAGTAATACCTGCGTTGTAATGGGTGTTCCCCGTCCCAGGGACCCAATTCCCCAGGACCCAGCACAGATATTTAGGAGAAGAGGCACATGGCCCCCTCCCTGGGCCATTTCTGGCCCTAGGGTCCCCATTTCCCAGGGCCCACCATTATATTTATGGGGAAGCGGGGGTAGTAGCCCCCCTCCCCGGACAGATTTACACCCAAGGGACCTTATCCTCTGGGCCTGAACTTATTTAAATGTGGGATGTTGGCAAGCAGCCCCCTTCCTTGGCTGATTTCTGCACCGGGGACCCCATCCCCCTGTGCCTGGCCAAAGCTAATAAGAGGGGCATGTCATGCAGACCCCCTCCCCAGGCCTGTATCAGCCCCAGGGAGCCCATCCCCAGGCCCAGCCAATGTTTAAAGAGGGTTAGGGGCTGCGCAGGTCCCCTCCCCGGGCTAATTTTTTTCCAGTGCCTGGCCATTTACTAAAGTGGGATCGTGGCCATGCGGTCCCCTTCTCTGGGACAATTTTGGCCCGGAGACCCCATCCTTCGGGGCCCGGCCCACCCAGGGCACCCACCATAGCCTGGGTGGGGCCACAGGGAGAGCCCTGCGGCCCTATCCGTCTCTTTCCAAATCCAACGGTAGATGTAACTGCTCCCGCCCACAGGGAGCAGCTACAAATGCTGCTTCCTGCAGTCAGGAGCAATATTCAGATCTGTTTTCCTGCCTGCATCATTGAGGGCAAGGAAACCGATCTGAAGTCTGCTTCCAGCTGGCAGGAGCATTTTTATAGGTCCTGCCAGCTGGGAGCGGCCTTCGTGTTAGTTCTTGTGTGGCGAGAGTTTTGAAATTGGTCCTGCCAAGCAGGCGGAGAAAAAGCTATGTTCCGGGGATGGGCGCCTCTGAACATAGCAGGCGCCTGCCCTGGGGAATGAGGTCCCCAGGACCATCAATAACTCTGGGAAGGGAGCTTTGTGACCCCCCCTCCCTTTTCAAATTGCGGCCGAGCCCCGGAGATGGTGTCCCTGGGGCCAAAAGCCAGAGGAGGTGGGCTGCGTGCCACCCTGCCTCCTTTTCCAACCACGGCTGTGCCCCAGGGAATCTGGTCCCCAGGGCTGAAATTGGCCTGCGTGCCCCCTTCACAGTTCATTTAAAGGCCAGGCCCTGGGGGATGGGGCCCAGGGCGAAATCGGTCTGGGGAAAGGGGCCACATGTGCTCCCTTGCCCATACACATTTTTAAATCCTCCACGCGACTTGGCCATGTCCTATGATGCTGAGTGGCTTTTTGGAGTCTGCGTGGAACTCTTGAAGAACTGGAGAGCTACAGCTTGTTCCTTTGCCAGGCCTGTCCTGCATACCAGCAGCAGCAGCCCTCTCAGCCCATCAAAATGCCAAAGCATGTTTCGCTCCTTTCAAGTTGGACACAAATCTAAGGGTGTCATCAGTAGTTATCCCGTCCCCAGTGTCCAGTTATCCAGTTTCCTTTGACACCTCCCCACCCCTTCTGCTTTTCTCCAGTGGAGTGGGGCTCTCTCATGTCACTCAAAGAAAGGTGATAATGATAGAGTGCTGGGTAATCTACCGGATTCCCCTCAGGCTCTTTCTTTTCTGTTCTCCCCACCTTCACAGCATGCTTACTGGCCTATGTCTTAATCATTGAGGCACACATCCATACCTTGCTGGAACAAGGGTCCACGTAAGTGTTCCCTGTGGAAAGTAGGGACACAGGCTCCTACTCCCTTTACTTTCCTTCCTTAGGAAGGGTGAAGGCTTGAGGCTACCCTGGATCTCTGCCTTCTGAACCTGTTCATTGGCAGTATAAGTTCAAGCTGCTTCCCTGAGCCAGTTCTGATTGGCTTGAACTCAGAAGATTGGTTGGAGTGCCTGGATCTTCAAGATGCCTACTTCCATCCTTAAGTTCTCCCTGCTAACAGAGGCTACTTTAGGTTCTTGGCAGGATGCTCATGTTCACCCTGACAGCGCTTCCACACGTCTCTCCAAAGGTATATGCAGTCATGGCACCTCCTCTGCAGAGGTCAGGAGTACATGTATTTTTTTTTTACTTTGACCAGTGCTGGTCCTGTAACATTTCCAGTAAACACACTCTGATCTTTGCCATCAACATACAGAAGTCTCACCTCACTACCACGCAGAGGATGACTTTTATTGGGGTGGAGCTCAACAAAACCTGTGTACAGAGCTGCCTACCTTTTCAGAGGATCCTGGAAATTTGAACAATGATTTTGATATGTCTGACTCCAATTCAGATCCTGGTCTTGAAAGTTATATGCTTGTTTGACTGCCCTCCAGTGTTGTCTGAGGCAGCAATGGCTGCAACACCACAGAAGTCTCAGTCCGGATGCAGATTTTCAGGTCAGTGGTTAAGTATATGCACTACTGGCTGGACCCCTCCAACCTTCTGAAAAATTGCCCCACAGGCTACCGTGGTCATAATACTTTTGTCAATTGACTGGGGCGCTCTTCTTGGTGAAAGAGCAAAGCCTGCACATAAATATTCTGGAGCTGCAGGTCTTCACTATTCCGCTACCCCAGCCTCTCCCATACACAACGGGCCTGCCCTTGCAGCAAGGTGGGCAGGTCCTTCACCTCAGTCCCCAAATGTTGCCGGTTAGGGTCCTTCTGTCTTCCTGATCACGTTGCTGATGCCATCTTGGTAGCCTAGAAACCTGCTAATATACAATCCATTGGACTACGTTCATATAGTGATGCAACTCAGAAGGCATTAACCACTTCAGATCTTGGCATCAGGAAAAAAAATTCTGATTGATGTGTCTAATCACAGATTCACCTTGTGAATAACCCCCAGCCATCAGACTGTACCCAGAAACATTATAGCAGTTCTCCTCTAGGTATCGTCATGTATAAATGTTGTTCTGCTCCGGAAGTGACATGCAGAGGCGCATATAAGCACAACCCATGCACGATGACATCAGTTCCTCCTTTCCTCGTCGTCCTTCAGACGTTTATCTGGAGCCACTCTCAGCTCTTTGACTAGACTTTTTAACAAAATGTATCCAGTGGCACCCCCCGTGACAGAGATGAAACCATGCAGGGACTGTCAAAACTAGATGTCTGATGAACCTCACACAGTCTGTTTGTGGTGGCTGGGTTTGAACCCCAACTCCAAGGCCTGTGGTGACTGCGCTCAAATGAACCTGAAAACCATACAGGAATGCCAAATTCTTTACAATGGAGCACAAAAAGACTCTGCTTTGTGATTGGTCAAAGTTAAAAAGGAAGGTCCCATTCCCCCGTTCAACGTCACTCTAGCATTAGGTCACTTTTACAATTGAAGTGTTCAGGTAAGTCAAAGAAACACCCAAAAAATTCCAATCAGAAAATGTCCCCTTCCTGTCACTCTCGAGCTCCAGAGAGCATGCAAGGGCATCAACTTGCTTGCTGATTCCACTACCGCTCTCTATTGAATCCAATTCCAAGTCTGGTCCCAATGCTCCCAAATTTGTAGGCCCGTTGGCAACATTCCAGCACATAGAAACCTTCTGGGAGGCTATGCTGTGAATTTTCTACACTTTACCGGTTCTCTCTGGTGCACATTGGGCCACAAAGATCTACAGGTGCTTTCAGTCAGACTTCACTGAGGTTCACCCTCAGTGCTGTCTGTGCACTTTGGATGTGCATTGGGTTTAGTACGGACTCTAGTGCCCTCTTCGGTTCCAGCACCATCCCCTACACTGGTCCTGTTTGTATTGACGCTGATTCAGATGACGCCGTATGATGATAAACTGGCTACAGTGCTGTCTGACTCCAAATTGAATTCACCTTGATCCCGGCCAAAGTTAGATCCAGCACCGACTGGCACTCAACTTCTTGGCAACTGCTCTAATTCTGATAGCTGGGCCATACTACATGGTAATCCCCAGACTAATCTTTTTGGCGCAGATTCTGAAAATGACAACTATGATGACAGGTAAGATTATGTTCCCCATTATGATGAGGAAAGCCGGTAGGAAGAGCTTCAGGATGCCAGTGGGCGTGACACTTCTCCCAATACTAGCCTTGTGTCTCCCTCTAGCTTTGCTACAGACAAAAGTGCCTCTATTGCTGTAGTGATGCAAAGGGCAGTTGAGGTGTTAGACTTACAACTGCCAACCATGGAAGTGAAAGCTAACGTATAAACCAAGTTCTAAAACCTGGGCTGGCTCCTAATGAGCCACTCTTGCAATTTAACAAGGCACTTCTTGACACCCTTGTTGGCACCTGGGCTAAACCTTGTTCAGGGCTACCAGTTTTTAGGTGGGTTACCCTTCACCATCGTCATGCACCAGGCGTCCCTGTCTTCCTAACACAATATCCCACTCTGGAACATCTGGTGGTCCAGCCTTCTTTCCCATTCCTTCTGACCCTGAATCCAAAAGAATAGAAAGTTTTATAGAGGTTTTCTCTTCCATAGGCCTTGCTGTGAGATCGGTCATTGCCACTCGTCTTCTTGGCCATTACTCCCATGCTGTTTGGTATACGATGGCTCAAGTTATACCGGCTGTTGCAGGTGGCCTTCTAGTGTGTCTTACACAAAATATTGAGGACAGCCTTCATGGGCACCATGTCTGTATGAGGTCCACTGGCCGCTTTTTGACAGCTTTTTCCTTTTTGGTGATAAAGCTGATTTAGCCTTGGAGCATCTTAAGGAAAGCTGGGCCACAGCATATTCTTTGGTGCTTTTCTGCTCTCACAAGGTAATTCCACCAACTGTTTAAGCCTGTCTGTGGCTACGGTAAAGGCTTTCCCATTTGTCAACACCAGAATCCTCCTCCAGCCCAACTGGTTTGTCAGCCCTTTTGTAGTAGAGATCGTGGCTCTCAAAACAGCAAGGGTAGCAAGGGTAGCAAGGGTAGCAAGGGAAATGTGTGGCTCAATCTCCTGTACCTCCAGTGGCCCCAAACTCAAAAGTGCTTTAGTGTGTATTCCCACTGCTGAATACAGGGGAAACCCTCCTCGCAGAGAACCAGGGTAATAGTTTTATATGGGAAAACAGTGGTTCCTGTCGGGAAAATGGACTAACAATTTAAGCAATATATATACATGCACAATGGCTATATGTTTGTAAGGAACCAAGTAATGTCTGTGGACAAAAATAACTCTCTGCACAGTTTGATCAACTAACTTTTTTATATACAAAGTAATGGTATAGATCACTTTCTTCAATTCAAAAAGTGGTATACTATGTGCGAGGTATCCCCAGGTGAAAACAGGGAACCATAAGTGACTATATACAGTGAACAGTTTTTAAAAGAGGACACTGGCTATGTAATGGTTCTTCCTGTAAGCTTCTCGACGACGTTTCAACTCTCCTTTGGATGTGGGGTTTCCCCTGCGACTCTTTTGGCCTTTTCGCAGTTGTTAGTTCAGCCTTTATTTTAAACACCTTTTGTGATAACGTTTTTGAAAAGATTGAACATGTGTTCCCAACTAAACCCTCAGTGATATCCCAATGCTACTTGAATGTAGACCTCTCTTAATGTGCCTCCCTTTGTCGAGGCTGCACAGTTGTCCCATGAGACATTTCCTTAAAGACAGTCATTCTTATTGCCAAAAGATTGGCTAGACCTGTGAGCAAACATCAGGCTCTGTGTCAAACCACATTATTCCACCTTCTTTCCCGGCAAGATGGTTCTCAGGCCCCAGGCAACATTTCTACCCAACATAGTCTCCTTTTTTTGTCAGTCGGGGTCACACCCTTCTGGTGTTCTTTGCTCTGCCTCACCCCTCTAAGGAGGAAGAGAGACTACATTGTTTGGACCCTACAAGAGCATTAAGCTCCTATATTGATTGTACCAAGAAACATTGAGTGAATGATAAGTTCTTTGTAGGGTTTTCCGGAGCAAAGAAGGGCAATACAGTGCAAAAGTGGAGTATCTCAAGATTTAATGCAGTCTGCATCAAGATTTGCTTTTCACTGGCTATAATGCAGCCAACGAAGCCTTATGGGCTTATTCCACCAGAGCCAAAAAAGCTACCACTGCGTTAGCACACAGAGAGTATTTGTCAGGTGGCAATGTTGTGTCCGTTGGTATGCAGATTCACGAAGTACCATGCCTCGACAGTAAGATCTGTCGAGAGCGGCATTTTTCCTACTCGGTCCTGCAGTACTTTTTGATTCGAGCCATGTCTTTGATCTGCCTCCTTTGGAGGCACTGCTATGGTATGTATTCACTAAGTGAGGCATCTGCAGTTAAAGGTATCCTTGAAAAGTTACTTACCTTTGGTAACCATCTTTCTGGTGGATACTCTAACCGCAGATTCCTCACTGACTCTCCCACTGCCCCGTTGTGTGAACTGTACTTTCTTCCAACTAAAAAGGTCCAAATCTGGAGATCTGCACATTAGCCATACCAATTTGGCAATGGGCTCTGTGTTGTAAGGCGCAGACAGCCTAGGAAGAAACATACATTGGCGTTTATAGGTGGTGCTTATGTTCGGCTCCACTCGTCATTTCCGGAGTAGAACAACATTGGTGCAGAGCCGCACTACGCCACCTAGCCACATGCAGAAGAACTGCTCTAAAGGTTTCCAGATCCAGTCTGACACCTGGGGATTATTCGCAAGGTGTAGAATCTGTGGTTGGATAGAATGTTCACCGGAAAAATAGTTACTAAAGGTAAGTAACTTATTTGTTTTGCATTGTCCCTTGCTCAGCTGTGATAAAGACTGCGTAGTTGCCGTTTTTTGTGTGTCTAATCCACCTTCCTTACTTGAGTTTCTAAATGGTTTGCTGTAATTGTTTGCTCCTACTCTGTGTTTCAGTGGTATTTTGAACCTTGCATTGACTTTTTTAATGGCATCTGCATTGAAGCCAACGCACAGTCACCCAGTTTAATGACTTACTTTAAGAACAGTCTGCCAGTTGACAATTAATGCTTCTTGTAAAGACTGAGAACTTCAGGCCCTCTTGCGTTTTCCACCCTACACAATTTCCTACAAAAATATGTTCGTTCTTTTTACCTGTCCATCCTTCATATCCAATGTACTGTATGCATTGCATTTGGGCCAGTGTGTCACCACTCCATCTTTCAGCATTCTACCTGAATGGATGCATGCGTAAGCTGGACCCCATTTATGCAGTGTCATAAAAATGAGTTGTCAAACAGCTCTTAGTGGTGACCAAATGCAGCATTTTCATTGGATCATCTTCTGTATCAATATATGTCATGTTCTGGCCAGGAAAGACCCTCAGAAGGGCTTTCATACTCATTCTGCCAGGGCTATGGTTGCTTCCAATGCTTTTTTCCAAGGCGTCATGATTGCCTGTGTCTGACGGGCAGCTCCATGTATGTCCTTGCTTGCTTTTGCCAAGTATTATTGCCTCACATCTCAGGCACACAGTGATAGGTCATTTCTGTGAGCTGTGTTGCAGGAGTTCCTTGGCTAACATGCACTACTGTCTCCCACCTACCAGGAGAGTAGTACTTTGGTATTTTGGAACTCATAAGGTGAGGAATCTGAGGAAAGAAGATCTCTGTGCACCCTTCGTATACTACCTTTTATCCAGGCAAGCTGGTTCCCCAGAGACATGCCACCTTTGTTCCAAAGGTTGTCTTTCCATATAGGCCAGAAAATCACCCTGCCTACCTTCTTTGTTCTACCCTATCCCTCCAAAGAGGGGGTGAGACTCCACCATCTGGATCCCAAAAAGAGCATTGTCGTTCTACCTTGAGATGTTGCTTGAGTATCTATTCTGAGGTAATAAATCTGCAACTAGAAGTGTCTTGCAAATGAACAAGTTGCTTTCCTTCGGTAACGCCTTATCTGGTAGATACTCTACCTAGCCGCATATTATTTATTGACCCAACCATCCTCCATCTCTTCGAACCATTTATGGCATGGTGAACAACCTCCTAATGGTCTTAGTTTGTCACACCAGTGGTTAGTGCTCATCGTGGCTCCATGCTCCCGGCATGGAAAGTCCCAAAGCTAACTGATGTCATCTCCCGAGGTGGCGCCTAAACTGGTACTACGAAAGTCGCTTTCAACGCCATCTGAAGTTGAACGATTCCACCTACCAGAACACAGGGGTAACATTTTCTGGATCAAGTCTGACACATGGGGATTATTCTATGGTAAGGAATCTGCAACTAGATAGTTTCTACCAGATAAGGCTTTACCGAAGGTAAGTAACTTGTTCACAAGTGGTATTGCGTCGTAGTTTGCCATGAAGTGACAGCACTTTGGTAGCCCCCAGGCTTCACATTCCTGCCAAGGATGAAACAATTACTTGTCCATGTGTGTTGATAAATACAGATATATATACAGACACAGACATACACCCTCTCTCTCCATGTGTGAGTTGTTATAGTCTACAGCTGCAGCTCTTTTGTTGCTCTGCTCTCTTCTCATCAGTATAGTTTTTCTCTTGGACTCTGCACTGCTCTCTCATGTGCCCTGCCTCTTGTTGTTAAAAGCAAAAAGTATGGCTTATAATGGAGAGTCCCTGCACTGATTGCAGCTACTCATTCACCTGTCCCTCATTCTTGCATTTACCCACTTATGTATCTATAATAATATACAAACATGACCACTAAACAATGGTGAAGCACTCAGTTAAAAGACTGACCTATTGGCTTTATCATTGCTCATTTCTTTTTACTTCACCATTCTGAAATCAGTCAGTCAGTCAAAAATACTTTATTTCGGCTTTACAGCCATAAAAGCACAATACATTTTACAATCAGTAAGATAAAATAAAATATTACATTGAGGAGGATGATTAGAGATAAAAGTTCAAAACAGCCATTCCTTAATCGACAAAGATAATTTACATCATTATCTCAACTTTAACGATCATTAGATGACTACATCACCCCCAAGATAATGGCATGCGAGTTGTCAGTAGAACCCAGGTCCCTTAGTTAAGAATTATAAACTGTTAAAAAGTAATATTAAGACAATTTCAGATTTAATTAGACTTCTTGTTAAAAAAATAAGTTAAAAGAGAAAACATTAAAAATTACATTCCTACATAGACAAAGTAAACACAATTATTATCTTCACATTATCTGGGCGATACTATATAGTAGCAAAGGGCAGTAGAGATATCCTGTAGAGGGCAGCATCAACTGTTGCCCATCTCTTTCCTCTTTAAAATTCCTCTACACGTGCACCACATTGCAAAGAGGAATTTCGAGGTAGCAACCACAAATATTGGTAGTGTTTCAAATTTAAGTAGCCGAAAAACCTTGATATGATTTCTGAACCCTAAGTTTCTGCATAGTTGGAGGACCCACTTTGATCTAGACCTATGATATGCATCACCGAAAAGCATTACATGGAGTTCTGTTTCTTCCGATGCGGAGCAGCCAGGACAATCTTGTTTTGTTGCACCCTTCCATATGTTCGTAAATGCACGTAATGGAAGTGTGCCGGGCCTGAATTGTAAGAACAGTTTTTTTGCCATGAAGGTTGAATACTGTCCAAGGTCATTTCCAATTTATACTGTTGCTTGACATCCAGAAACCTTGATGTCAAGGAGCATGAGATCGTACTTCGAATTAATTGGGAACGTCTAAATTCCTTAAGGGCTAGAACTAGTTTTTTATATAGAAGTGCTGGAGCAGGTCTCCCCTGAATTTGACCACAGGTTACCACACCCCAGTGAGAAACAGACTCTCCTAACATAGGACAGCCATGGTAGGTTAGTAGCCCCCAATTTACACATAACATCCCTCAATTCCTTCCTATAATTAATTAACTCTGGCGTACTCCAAATGCGACACCAGAATAGGAGAGGACGAGAGGCATTTAAGTCTGAGATGGGGCCAATACCTAAGTCCATCCTAAGCGGGGTTATGGGCGTACTATTTGGGAGACCCAACAATTGCCTAATAAATATGTTCTCAGTCACCAGTAGGGAGTGAGATGAACAATAACCCCAAAGTTCGGCACCATAAAGGGATGCTCCCCTTGCTTGGATTTATCGATTTCAGCCGGGGGACCAATCACTTTTTGGGAACAGTTTTTATGGACTTTGAGGATACCTCCCGTTGATAGATTTAATTTCAAATTGGCCTTTATTATTTGTGTCCTCCAGTCCATTTTATCATTCAATGTGATGCCCAAATAGTCGAAAATGAGCACTCTCTCTAAGGGCCTACCATCCATTTGGGGATGTGGACAATTAGTGGTTTAGGCATGAAAAACCATATATATTTTTTTTACATTCATCACCAAATTCCTTTTCCTACAGAATGCGCTAAACTCATCCAAAACACGCTGCATCCCCATAGATGAATTAGACAAGAGCAGCGTGTTGTCAGCAAACATTAAAGCTGGTATTTTCCTATTAGCTAACCTTGGAGAGTCTGTGTCATTCACTGCCAAGAGAGTATCAAGTAAGCCGTTCAGGAAAAGAGAGAAGAGGGTAGACGCTAGCACACATCCCTGCCTCACCCCTTTCTCCACAGGAAAAGGAACAGTCAGTTCTCCCTTCTTGCCAAATCTTACCCTTGCATAGGTGCCTTTATGGAGGCGTTTTAAAAGCTGGCAAAGGTAGACTGGCACCCCCAAGTTGTGTAGGAGTCCCCATAACTGCTCACGATAGACCATATCAAAGGCGGACTTACGGTCCACAAAAGTCAAATAAAGACTACCCCCTCCCAAGGTTACAGTTTTCCAGTAGATTAATTGCAATCTAAAGATTTGGTCTATAGTCGAAATTTTAGACCTATATCCTACTTGTAAGGGGGTTAGAACATTTGATTCGTCCATCCATGATTGCAGTCGTCCCAGAAGAACCCGGGCAAAGATCTTTTGGGTGACATCAATAAGACTAATCGGTCGATAATTTGCCGGATCTAATGGGGAGCCTTTTTTAAAAATTGGAATAATCTCCGCACCAGCCCAAGTTGCTGGGAACTCCATACCTTGGATGATCGCATTAAATAAGGACTGCAAATAAGGCGCCCAGACAGATGGTTCTGTTCTTAACAGGTCACCAGGAATTCTGTCCAGACCCGGTGCCTTGTTGGGAAGTATCTTGCCCAATGCCAGAGTGACTTCCAACAGTGTGCAGGGTGGTGGGTTGATATTTAAGGGGATATGGAGAACATCCACTAGCCCTTGTTCCATGGTATCATCCAGGGACTTATAATATAAAATTGTAAAATGGGATCGCCAGACGTCTTCCGCTAGATTTGAGCAATAGCAGAGTTGCCTTCGGATTAGCCAGTCTTCACTAGATTGCAAAAGCAGCTCATATCTGTAGTTTCCAAAGCTTTCCTGATTTCTTCCCATTTTTCATTCTCCCGGGCTGCTTTTGCTTCAGCCAAGGTGTTTTTATAATGAGACCTGGCTTCTCTGGTACCTAGGACGTCTTTATTTTTAACTCCGTGTACCAGTGCGCTTTTAGCTTCCATACAGGCCTTATTAAACCATTGGTGTTTCAATTTAGGGTCGGGCTAATTATTGTTTTCATGTTTATAAAAAAAAACTGCCAACTTTAAAAATATCTCCTGATGGTTGGTTTTCATTAACAACATAAATTATTGTCCTTGATAGTTTTCAAGCACATAGAAAGCAAACTCTAAAAAAGGGGGTGATCTCAGTGTACAGAGAGGCCGTTTTTTCATCTGATGCAGCTAATGTACCCTAACAAACTCTTCTGCCTCCTTCTCTTATAATTAGATTAGGGGGGAGTTGAGTTGGCTGGCCCTAATCATTCCTAAGTTGGGGGATGCACATCTCAAGTATTAATGGGTTGTGATCACTTTCACATCGTTTTTGGACAGTAAAATCACTAATTTTGGACCAATTCTCAACGTCAACTAGAATATAATCAATTATGGAGGCTTGTCCTATTTTATTAAAGGTTGGGTTTCCCGGGCTGTCTGAAGGGAATAGACCATTACTGGCCCTAAGCGAGTAAGTAAGTATACGTGAGGTCAACTGAAGAACAAGAGGGGACCTCCCCCTAGTTGGATAGGTATTAAAATCTGGAATTGACCAAACAGAATCTTCTCAGCTTGTAATATTGGAACTAGTACCATTGAGAGGTTCGAAATGGCAATTAAAATCCTCCCCAATAACTAAGTGAGCAGACTCAGGCAGAGTCGGAAAATAGAAGACTGAGAGTCTAGGTTCTGTGAAGTTTGCCCTGGCTTCACTGGGCCAGAATATACATTTATGATAGCCAAATTAGATTGTATTCTCCTTTGGTTTGATGAACAAAGTATATCCAAGGATCCAGTATCAAGGGCTTTAATTGAGCACCCCAGATGGGTAGCAACCCAAATACATAAGCCCCCTGAGGGTCTCCCCCTAAGGCCCTGGAGGGCTGGGATTGAATAAGTTACATATCCTTGCCTATATAATGGAACAGCAGACCATGTCTCTTGAAAGAGACATAGATCATGCATGTCAATGAAAGCTCTCCAGTCTGGATTGTCCAATTTCGTGGAGAGACCTGCTATGTTCCATGAAAGAACCTTTTTACTGTGTGAGTCTATTATGTCTTCAGCCAGGAGGTCAGGAGTTTCCACCTCCTGCTGAAGTGTTTGACAAGGTATCCCCTCATAGTCTTGAGTATTTCCCGAAAAGTCCCCGGTGTATTCAACGGGGCTCCTCGTCCACCCGGCGCTACTATAACCTCATGTATTTCCCCAAGAGGGCAAGCCCCAATCTCAAATCTTTTGCAGTTTTGTAGCAATGGTGGCTGGATATTTATACCTTCAACTGCTTCTACTACAGGATCCAGTCAGTCCACTAGGTCTAGACTACTAAATCTATTGCTAACTGGAATGTTGAAAAACAGGATTGTTTCGAGGCCGTGTCCCATGTTTGGCAAGAAGTCAGTCTGGGCTCTCTTTTCCCATTTTTTATATACACCTCCCATTCTTTCTATCAAGGGAGTAGGGGATAGAAATAACCAAGAGGAAGTGTCATTATACCACTAGTCTCCCTTACATGGTCCCAGTTTAAAATGTATTGAACCGCCCTGGTATCCCTAAAGTTAATCAATACGCATTCCCCCTGGATATCTTTCTTCCTCTGACCCAACCAACTGACCGCCTAGTAAAGAGGATTTCGCTCTGAATAGCAGGGGACAACGGTCTGTTTATTTAACCAGAAAATAACTTTGTTTTTTAACTCAGGATATGACTCCCCTTTATCTGTTTCCAGCTCAGGAACTCCGGTTAAAATAACAGTATAGGGAGTCGAGGCCGGAGGTAAGTCTATACATTGCAGATTGGATTTAGGTGTGGCTCTGTTGTAACTGCCATTATTCCCGTGATCTCCTCTACGTTTGCTGGAAAAATTAGATTCCGCTTGCGGGCCCAAAGTTGTTACCATTGTCGGCGGGCCTTGACCATCAACCCCCTCCTTTGAAGCTCCACGTTGTAACCCGCCCAGGTCTGTGGAGTGATGGACTAGGGAAAGGGGCCCCATTGCAGCATTAAGTTCTCTAGGGGCGGTGTGGGGGAGTATGGTCTCTCGATTGCTCTAATAAGTAGGCACCTGTTCAGAAATTTTAGAATTGACCAAGGTATTGGAGAGGATGTCACTTTTGGTCCCCCATGAGTCAATCAACAAAGTAATCTTCTCTAGATGTTTTTTAAGAGCATCTATCTCGCTATGAATATAAGTTTCCAAATGCGTTTTTATTTCTCTTGACATATTTATGGCCCACGGTGGGGGCTCTAATACTATTGGGCTACTTATACTAGCTATATTACTCTCAATCTGGGCCTTGGGCGCTGATCTCAAGGAAGAGTTCACTGGCTTCCCCCCCTTATGTGCTTTCTGTTTCCTCTGGCCACCTTTCCTAGTTGGTCCCCCGTGTCAGATTTGTCAACAGTTACAGGAGATGCCCTTTCCAAAACTGGCATTAAATCAGGAGTATTCGACAGATTTTCTGTCTGAGACAGGTCAGAAATTCCTGATTCCAGAACCGTGGATGGGCATAAGATTGTTGGTGTCGGGGAGAGCTGACGCTCTGTACGTTCTATCTCATTAGAGACAACTCCTATCGCTTGCCGTAGCATTTTGTCAATGGCTGTTGGTTTAGTAATAGGTGTGCGTGCAGAAGCTTTGTATCGAGCATTTGGCCTTGCAAACTGGGGCGGACTCTCCCCATACTTGTGCGGTAACTAAAATTGCTCAGAGGGAACAAAAAGAATAAGGGGTTTCAGCAAGTTGTACGCACTCCCTGCAATGCTTCAATGGCCAAGGTCTTTGCACTTACTAGACCCCTCAACAGACTATAATAATCATCATCAGTAAAACAGTGGTCAAATAGTCACATAGGGACTCACTTTACACAACTTGTCAGGGTGATGGCCCAGTCCAGTCTCATCCAATCTCGGACGGGCTCAGACGGGCCCGGCCTTGGCCCAGGCTTCGCTCTGGCATGTCCCGCGCGGCGGGGGTGTTGCCGGCTCTTATCACGCCTCCTTGCACGCTGTCAGGGTCACTGGAATTCTGAAATGACGGTTGGTCATGTTGGAACAGTAAGGTGAAACAGCCAAAATTGCTACCATTGTGGCACAACGCATTTTTGTTAATGTCTTTCGGCACATGCGTGCTCATGGGCGCCAGCTTGGAGTGGTTAAAAAACATTCTAAGGTGGCTACCTTGTGCACCAATTCGTCATGATGAATGTGCGCTCACAGGTGCTATCTTGAAATGGATAAACACCTTACTAAGATGGCCCCAGTGTCTATTCATGTGTGGGGATTTGTGCACGCCCAGGCTTCATAATGCACTGATGGCTAATTTCACTGTTTTACGTTACTGTTCCAACATGCCCAATCCACATTTTGAATGGTAAATTTAAAATAAATGAGCATTGGTAATGTCAAAAGGTTGGCTTGCACCTTTTAAAAAACCAAGCCTACTGGCTTTGCCAGTGATAGTACTGATACATGCCTGTACATTCAAACATATGCAGAAACATTTAAAATAAGGTTACATTTAAGTCAACTCAACTACCTTTTCCATAAACCTCGAATCACAGGCTGTTGTCACTAACCACCAATTGTCACATGAGACATTGGCTTGAAGTTTATGTAGTAGGCAGGACCATCCCTTATTAGCCATTTGCATTGTTATCGTAAAGGCAATGCTAGATACCTCCATGACACTAGTGCCTATCATGAAGCGCTGCAGGACTGTGACCTAGTCTATTAGCACTTTTTGTAAAGGCTACTGGTTAACATTTCTTTCCATAGTTAAGTCTTCATTGATTATGTTAGAACTGGGGGTCTATAGTTGGCAGAGGTAGGTACCACTGGCCAAATAGGGACCCTTGCTTCCAGTCAGGGTAAGGAGGAAACCTCTGATATAACCCCTGCTCACCCCCTTGGTAGCTTGGCACGAGCAGTCAAGGCTTATCAAAGGCAATGTGTAAAGTATTTGTACCAAAACTCACAGTAACACAGTGAAAACACCACAAACTGACTCCACAACAGTTTAGAAAAATAAAGGTATTTAATCTAAACTACACAAGACCAAAACGACAAAAGTCCAGCATACACAGTTCAAGAATATGGTTGCAAAAGAATTCTTAATGTTCTTAAGGTTAGTGATAAAATTATCCACAATTGCGTCACGTTCTAGCCACAGTACCTTTGTTAGCGATAAAAGAAGCTGTAGCGGTGAAAAACAAGCGATGCGTTGCTCCTGGGACCCTGGGGAGGTGGTAGCGACAGCCCCGCTGCAGCAGTGGGCATGTTGCAACGAATCCGGTCTGTATGGGGCGGAAGGCCACTTGTATGGCTTCCGGTGCGTAGGTTGTGTAGGAAGTTTTCTCCCTCAAAGGCACGATGCGATGATTCTCGGGTGTTGCGACTATCTCCGGGGCGACAATGAGCGGTCCAGTGGCGATCTTTCTCTCGCAGCTCCTCGATGCGATGGCTCTGCGACGATTCTCGCAGCGACTGGATGCGATGATTTTACCCAGCGATGACAGGCTCTGGGACGATGTTCGCAGCGGCGGAAATCTTCCCGCTAACGAAGAGTGCAACGTCTTCAGGGAGCGGCAACAGGTGCTGCGACGATCTCGGTCTTCGTAGCGGCGGGAATTTTCTCGCTCTACCCGGTTTGCGATAGATGTTATGTAGCAAAGTCTTTAAAAGCTTGATTTCCAGCTCCCCAACACAGTACAAACCTCCAGAGGCACGGCCAAGCACTCCAGGAAGGACAGAGCTCTCTCAGCAGAGCTCATGGAAGCTGGGGGTGAAGTCCTTTTGTTCCTGGGACTTGAAAAACAGGGAGCCAGCTCTTCTAAGGCCCTTGGAGAGTCCTTCAAGCAAGGGGACACAGCACAAAGCCAAGTCCTTCCTCTCTCATTGGCAGCCAATCAACAGCAGGGCAATCCAGCATCACACAGCAGGACAGTCTTCCTTCCTCAGTTTCCGCTTTCTCCTTGGCAGAGGTTCCTTCTTGATTCCAGGATGATCTAATTTTCTGTTGTCAGGGGTCCTGTACTTATACCCCTAAAAGTCTTTGTTCTCTTTGTGCAAGTGGGCCCTGAGCCCGGTCTGAACCAGCTCTGGGTGTTCCTTGAGCACTTTGTTTTTCTGGCTTCTCCTTTCCTTTCAGAGTGAGGGGCAGGGTCGTCAGCCGCCCAGCAGGAGGTGGAGCCCGCATTGTGGAAGGCAGGCACAGCCCTATTCAGGCCCAGTTGCTATCTCATCCCACCTGCTATCTCATCCCACCACTCAAGTTGCAAATGCAGTCTATCAGCCTAGGGCTGACTCAGCCAGCCTCCTGGGGAATCCCCAGCCCCTGTCACTCTCAAACCAGACAGTCAATTCACAAACAGGCCCAGGCTACTCATGTGGGTAGCACAATCAGTGCTGCAGGCCCTCTAGTAGCATTTGCATTACCAGCCCTGGCACACTCGGTGCACTTTATTAGGGACTTCTTGGTGAGACAAATATGCCAATCATGTATATCCAAGGATTAAATCAAAGGGGAGCAGACATTACCAGCCTTCTTAACAAAGAAGAACTTAAATGGATTTTACGCACCAAGAGTATGCAAAACGGCCTCAACCGAACTGAGGATTGGACCAACCTTCTCTGAAAGTATTCATGTTCTAACTGACCGTTGAAAGTAATCATGTTCTAACTGACCGTTTAATGTTTTTACTACCTCACCAAAATCCAGGCCTCACCAATTAGCCCTTATGGCGTCTGTGATATGAGATTGGTGTTGAATTGGTACTCAAGTTGGCGCATATTCTATTGCCGAATTAATTCTAAATGCTGTTCTTTATTATCTAAATCCTTCTAGTGCTGTTCTTTTGCTATTGCTTTTATTTTCTATTTCTATTGCTGTGCTCTAATTCTAATGCAATTCACATTGCTCACTCTGGTCCTTACTCATTCTCCTCACATATAGTCATTTCCCCACCAAAGATGGCCGCCGCCATTCCCCGTGATCGGCTTTCTATTACTCATGGCTATAACTAGCGTCCGCACTGCCCTGACTTCCACAGGCTGCATCGAGCCATCGCGCTCCTTTCCTGATTCAAACCCAACGGCGCGGAGGTAGGCCATCCCTTCAGCTCCCCAGCGCCCCGAACCTGAGTATTCCGGCACCTAGCATCGTGGAACCGCGCCCAATTGGTGCCGCGTAGGAACAGTTCACATACGGTAAGGGATCGCCATTCTGCCCCCAATATGCCTGTCCCCATCACAAGGATCTCCCTTCTAAACATACCATCCTCCCTTTTCTTGATCGGAATCAGGGAGACCAGCGCCGGCAAGGTAACAAATGGTATTATTGTTTCTAGAAACAACGGTGGAGTGACAAGACCTGGTAACAGGCGTTGAATATGTCCCAGATGGAAATTGCTGGACAAAAGAACACAGCAACGCTGTTTTAACGAATATACTCTACACACAAAATAATATTAGACTAGGAAGCATTTAGTATGTTTTAATAAAACCCTTACTCATCAACATAGTTGATGACATGCTTCATCATACGGTTTTTTACCCGGGAGGCAAAATGGCTCCCAGGTATGCTACCACGCCTGTGTTACAGCGGAGCAGACCTCACCACTTTTCAAAAGATTAGAAAAATATTCCCTGGGCACTGTGGCAGGGGTATTCTTCATTCATTCGGGCTGCGGACGTGATTGATGTAGGTATACAACGGGGAATCGGGAAGGAACAAAATATCCTTGCCGTGAAGAATACCCCTGCCGCAGTGCCCAGGCAATATTTTTCTAATCTTTTGAAAAGTGGTGAGGTCTGGGAGTTCCAAGACTAACCAATATCCGGGTAAAACCGTGAGTTTTTTATCACTATACACAGTCCCAAGGTTAGGGTACGCCTTAGGGTGCGTATACCGCTGGGGATTTTCACTAGTTTTTGGTCCTGATGAAAGCTTGGCTGAAATAGCAAATCCAAAGCAGAAACATCTCGACCTTTTTATTCATATAGGACATATTTGACTCAATTGTACGTCAATAATGTCCGTTCACTATTTTTATTAATGTTGGCCTGACTTTCTATTAAAAAGTTTGCATTGAAGTACAGTCCACCATTTTTTATTTCACTTATCACAAACATTGTCACTTCACAACCTATTGATACCAGCTCCGCTGTAACACAGGCATGGTAGCATACCTGGGAGACATTTTGCCTCCCGGCTAAAAAAACCCTATGATGAAGCATGTCATCAACTATGTTGATGAGTGAGAGTTTTATTAAAACATACTAAATGCTTCTTAGTCTAATATTATCCTCTTGTGTGTAGAGTATAATCGTTAAAACAGCGTTTTTGTGTTCTTTTGTCCAGCAATTTCCAGCTGGGACATATTCAACGCCTGTTACCAGGTCTTGTCACTCCACCGTTGTTTCTAAAAATACTGTCTGGGGAATAGGAGTGTTGTCTATCCCTACTCCTCTTGTTGTTAGTTTATTATTGTTTCTAGCACACGCCGATTAATCTCGTCCTGGCAAGTTTTTAAATCGCCTCCCCTTTTCTCAGCAACCGGCAGTTCTTGCAGCGTATTAAACGAGCAACCCAATACAATATATTAGGTAAATGCGTATTCACTCCACTATCGCATCCCAGTCAATGCGTGTCCTGACCCTTTAGAGTTAATTTCACAGCGGATCACCGCTCACCCGCAATCCTCACTGGTTACTACCCGGCATGTTTGCTCGCCACCAGCCTTGCATCCTTGGGTGTACTGCCTCTCATAAGCACCTCTCTTCAAGCTTTTTTCGACCTTCCTTCTTCCATTCTGTCGTTTTTATTACATAATCTCGACAGCCTTCTCCAATGTATGATTAATATATGCACATTATAGTTTTCCACCTAAGCCTTGAGTTGCACACCGTACGCCTCCTTATTATTGAGTGCATTTCGAACTGTCTGAAAATTGTAATTTACCTTTTCCTAATTTTGTCCTAGATTTTTTTCCTTTTCCCTTCTAATTCAAATTATTGTCATGCTCTAGTGTTGTATAAGGCTTACAACATATTTTTGTACTGATGATGATCCCAGCTATTGCATGAAAGGGATCAAAACGCTGTCGACTTAACATAACAGCGTACACACATCATTTTTATTTAGGTGTAACGCCTGTTTCTACATATTTAGCTTACCATATTACGTATAATTCAGAGCAAGCTTGTTCTCTGTTTCGCCTAAATGTTTCGTAGTGTCTTTGGTTTGACCTATGTGTTTAAATTGTCACCCTTTTCACCAATGTCACACTTTTTATGTATTGTTTTGGATACAGGACTGTATCCTACTGGATATAATAACTGTCTGTAGGCCGTTAATATAATCATTTACAAATAAATTCCTGCCCGGCTTGGTAGTCTATATAGATTCCATTGCGTTCTATATATATTACTTTGATTTAATCCTTTCTCTTACAAGGACCACTGTTCAATATAATAACATGTTCCCCTAGGTCCTTGGTTACTTTTAGGGTTCCCTTGTCTCTTTAAAAACATATTTAGCGAAATCGCTGTATTGCAAGGGTTGGTTGATTCCTCTCCCCTGGTTCCAGTGGGTACCTCTTGTTCCTTATTCAATTTTCTCTCTCTCCTTCCCATACTATGTCAGATCATGCACCCCTTCATACCAATGATTACATCAAAAAAATACTTGAAGGTCCTTCCCTTTTCACAGATTCTACAGAAGTTTGTGGTGTAACCTCTATACCTCTTTCTGAACAATTAGAAAAGACTAAGAAGAAAATTGTGAGATTACAACTTATGATACGCATGCTTAGTGACTATTTAAAAGCAAACATTATCCCGGTTGGTCTCCAGGTGCGCAACATCCCTGGTGTTTTCACCGATAATCCCAAATACATTAATAGCTTTAGTTATATAGGGACAACTTGTTCAAGACATTGGATGGTCCTGGGGATTGACACAGCCACAGAAGCACTGAAAGCCTTAGAACTTGAAATACTGGACATAGAGAAACAAATAAAAGAAACCAGTTCAGTTACTGAATGCAAAAAACTTCTGGAGCAAGTAGAAAAAACAGTCGCAGATTTTTGTAGATTAGAACAGAACAAAAAATCAGTTAAAGTCAAGAAGGATATTAACTCCTATGTTGTCGAAAAAACCTACCCTTACTTACAGAAAGACTACTACACCAACCGCACTTCTCTACCACTCAAAATACTAGACATTGGGGTAGATATAATAGACGTAACAATTTAGTAGGTTTTTCGGACACTTCGGCTGAATCCTCAGACAGCTCTGATCAAGGTGAAAGCGCCGGCCATCTACCCGTCCCTTAAACCAACCTTTTTTAGGCAGGGGCCGAAGAGAGAACCAACTTCGGGGACGAGGTAAACGACAATGGTACAATCCTCCTGGGGAACGCCAAACACACCGGCGATTCTACCAGTGGTAAATGGTTCCAACATATAGCAAGCCATCCCCATTTTCAATCTTTCGAAACATACCCTTGCCTCCTCAGAATTATCCCTTTTGAGAAAAGGCCTATCTTTTGTGCCCACTGTGAAACCCAATTTTCTTGAGCTCCATACTGAATTACTCAGTTTTTTCAGGCGGATACGACTGCATGTCTTCTTTTTACAGAACCCTTCACCCACAGTGTCTGGTAACACACCATTCTGCCCACTGTTCTTCCCAAGCTCCAACATGATCCCCAGTGAGGTGATCACTTTTGAAAAGTTGATTATGCAAGATTTATCTTCCTTAGAGAACACAAGACGCTTCATCCCTTACAACATCACATTTGATGAGAAAGAAGCAATCGACACACTCAAGAACAATGACATTTCCGCACGAAGCCTGGTGCGTCCACTTACCTGCTGGCCCAGTGACTTTGCCTGCAGCGTCTGGGGGGCTAACGCTGTGTGTCTCCCTGCCGCCGCTTCCCTCCACCTCGCGGCCGGAGACTACAGCTCCCAGGCAGCTTAGCGGGCACTTTCGGATTCCCTCACCATCGCGCCCGGAGGCACTACTTAAGAGGAGAGGCTCCCTCCGCGTCTGTGGCCCTCCGGGGACGGAGGAGGACGGGACGGGCCCGGTCCCTAACATCTGTGTATTGGGAAGGGCCTGGAAACACTATCGGCCAGGATTCGGGTTAGTACATGATATATCCCTTGCCATATGACTAACGGGTGATTGTGAGAGTCACCTTGAACTAGAGACGCTTGGGAGTGATAGTGGGCAAGTGCCACTGCCTGAATATCTATTGATCAAAGTTTGGTGAACTTAGGAAACACTCTGCTGCCCCATTTATAAAGAAAAACGATTAGCACATGGACATGGCAAGCACAGTGCAAACAAGGTCATCAAAATCATCCAATGGTACCCCTCTAGTCTCCTCTAATGGCAGTAAATCTAAAGGTATCCCTATATCGATCCTGGACAAACCTACTGCCATTGATAGAATGGTACGTCAAGCATTAGAGAAAGTAGCATCGGAGATTGAGCGAACAGAGAGAAGTCTCTTATTAACTCCCCAACCTGTTTCACCAACCCTGGAGCTAGACTCAGAAGCCCAAACATTGTTACTAGCTTCACCTGATCTTGAGATATTTGATATTCCTTGTGCTCAAGATGGGACTTCACTGGTACAGGAGATAACCTCCAGGGGGAAACACCACAAACTAGCGAGGCTAGGAAAACTAATAGGAATAAGTCCAGGCGTAAGAGAGTCACCCCGAATAAGGCCCCGTTAGATAGTTCCATTACAGATACAAGGCCTACTGGGGGGGGTGCTGTTTCAAACACACAAGAGCCCCCAATGTGGGTAGCCCAAATAATCACCAACTTACAAAACCACCTAGAACAACTCATCGCCAATCAGAATTAATTGATCCTTAGCAGATTGGATAAAGTAATAAGTTTGGTTAAAACAAAGGGGTTGTCAGGTGGCAGTAATCCTGCCCCCCCCAGGTAAAAATCAATTGAGGGAGGATATTATTACTAGCTTAGAAATACCACCTATAAACATACCCGAAAATGCCCAAGGCAACACCATTCAACAACCCCTGACCTCCCTGAACACACAACCAGAAGGCCCAATATTGGTTCCTCCGACTTTGCCCACTGCCAGTAGTGATGCACCCCAGGGAGCGTCAAAGGGCATACATCGAGCAATGGTTCACAGACAAGCCACGACCCCCCCGTAAGCCTGAGCCCACCAGAGAATACCGCCACCAAGGGACATTCTAACACGCCAGTAACCCTCCATTTACCTCCTGACGCAGCACCCTATGTAATTATCCTTACAGGAGTTCCAGTGCTGAGGCCAGAACAGGTGCAAACTTATGGAGAACTCAAAAATAAAACCATGTTCTGGTTAAACAAGTGCAGGCCCCTGGTGGGCACAGAACAGGGGGAAATAATAATGGTTCTGCGGTTGAAATGGGTGGGAACCAGACCTAAGGAGGACATTGGGGATTGTGTGGTGCTGAACTTTAGAAACATGCAGGTGGTGGACCAGATATTAAGTTGGGGTCCAACCACAGAGGTTAGTAACATCAGGTCTATGCCTCTTAGTTTCTTTTATCCAAAAGGGGTTTATAATCGGGGGAGTGCCATGGGCAGATTGAAAGCTAGGGAGTGGAATTTAGTTGGGCATAACCGCAGACTGCACTATGTAGGCATGAGGAATCAGGGCGGGATTGATCTCCAGAATAGATTCGATCCTCTGTCCACCCTAGAAGGAGTAGATTGACTAAGGATAGACACAAACCCTATTCAAGCTAGGGACAAGAGTCACGGACAGATTAAGATACCTTTTATTAAAACATCTCAAAATGAGTTAGCGCAGAGAGGGGAAAGCAAGGGGGCAAATATGGCAGAAAGTACCCAACTATGTACTGTAGGGGAGATCGAGTCAAAGGGACCAGATAGCATTGATTTAGGCACCCAATTAGTAAATATGAATAAGGCAGCTGACCCTAATGAAATTACTATACTTGAAGGAAACGCACTCACTCATCCCCCCAGGGACAGGACAAGAAGAATAGTTGGGCGGGATGGACTGAAAATACTATCCTGGAATGTAGCAGGACTTGCTGCCAAATACAAAGATCAGGAATGGAGGCAATACATCGCCAGGTTTCATGTAATGTGCTTGCAGAAGACTTGGATGATTGATTGTAACCATTTCTCTCTGGAAGGGTTTACGTGTTTTTCAGTCCCTGCACATAGGTCAGCCCCAGGGAGAGCTGTGGGAGGGCTTATCATATATGTAGACCTTCTCATACAAGGGGTCTGGTCCAACCTCGACTGGGCACCACAGATCATGCTGGCAGTGGGCTTTCGCTCAAAAGGGTTAAATATGGGGCGTGGCTAGGATGCCGACCAGGACGGACGTTGCCGAGTGAGGCTCCCGGCTCAAATCCCCCATCCTGACCTTCATTCGCCTGTACCCCTCACAGCAGCCCCCTAAAAGTTAACGCTGGTGGCCCGAGTCCTCCCGGGCCAGATTCAGCTACTGTCGGCGGCTGCCGCTGTCCCGTAGCATCCCTTAACGCGCTCTCCTTTCTGGCGGAGGCCGGACCCGCCATCTTGTGGGAGGAAGCGCGCGGACACCGGTGAAAAGATCTGCGCCCCTTGCCTGCTGGAGAGCCTGAGCCCCGGTGAGAGACGAACCGAGGAGCGGCGTTGGGCTGCTGAGGTCATCCCGGCACAGCCTGCCACTGTGGGAGCGGCGGCGGACCGAGGCCGACACTACCGGACTGCCGCGTCACTCGAGCCCCCGGCTTGGAGGCCTGGTCCGGGGGCTTAGTCTGAGGCGGTGTCTCCCTCCCGCACTGTCACTGCCCTAGCGGTCCGGGAGAAGGAGCTGATCTGCCGGTGGTGAGAAACGCCACAGCGGCCCATATCGAAACCCCGGTGAGTGCGCGCTGACCCGGAGAGGGGGTGGTGCCTTGCTGCCTGGCGGGCGGAACGGAGTCCCCGGCTTCTGGACCTAGTGCTACCGCCGGGAATCGGACTGAAGGCGAAGTGCACTGAGAGACTGTGACGACGGTGGGTACTGCAGAGGAATAGCATTGGGGAGCAGCGCTGCGAAGGTGGGCTGAGATCCAAGGCCTGGGCCCGGTGGCAGAGAACCAGGGATCGACCATACTTGCGGTGCCAGCCCATGGGGGACACATGAGGGCCGACATCACAGACAGGCAGGCACCGGCTGCGCATCCAGTTGTGGGGACGCCATCGGACGACTACACTACTCGGCTGCTGCTACACACCTTCATACTGGCTTAGCTCTCATTTCTGATATAGCAGCTGGCGGCTCCCTGCGTCCGGTATCTCCACACATCATGGCCACGGGCCACCGTAGGGCCGGTCGAACGATCACGGAGGTGCTGGGAAAAGGCACCCCCAAGGGAGACAAAAGCCCTGCACAAATGGGGACGCCAAGGACCGTCCCGGAATCAGCCAACGCCGATACCCCCATCACCAAATCCTTCTTGGAAACACTCTTTAACACATTGAGAGACGATTTCCAGACGTTGAAACAAGACATGGCGGGAGAGTTTAGAGAACTGCTCGAGGATGTGGACGGACTGGGGGAGCGGGTGGCCACGGTGGAGGAGGCCGATCTCTCCAAAGGCGAAGAAATAGCGCAACTGCAGCAGGAGGTGGTGCGTCTCGAAGACCAGCAGATGGACCTGCAGGCCCACGCAGAAGACCTGGAAAACTGGTCTTGAAGAAACAACATAAGGGTCCGAGGTGTGCCACTCAAAATGGAAGGGTCAGACGTTGCCCTCTTCTTACAGGGCCTATTCAGAGACATCCTGGGAGACGATGAGGGCCTGGTCATACGCATTGACAGAGCACACAGGGTCGGTCTGGCGCGCCGCACTTCTGCTCCACCCCCAGACATCCTGGCATTCCTCCCGGACTTTCCGTTGAAGGAGCGTATTCTTCAGGAAGCCCGTAAGAAACTGCCCCTCACCTTCCAAGGCCACTCCATATCGTTATACCAGGACCTCTCAACCATCACCCTGCAGAAGAGGAAATCCTTCAAACCGGTCACATCGTTCCTGCGAGAAAAGGGTGTTCCATATTCGTGGGGCCATCCCTTTCGCATAATCTTTAAATGGAATGGATCCCTACATCAGCGCCGATCCTTGCAGGACACGTGCACACTCCTGGGAATAGATCTCGACGAGTCTTCGGGGGCGATGACCGGACCGGCTACCTCTCACCAGGGTCATCCCCCCCGTACCTCGGTCGATGGATGGCAACGAGTCAAGCGCCGGAATGGACCCAAGAGATCCCTGAGGCCGGACCCCCAACTGGTGGCGCAGGAGAAAGCTGCAGCCATCCAAGAAGTATCCAAGGACACAGCAGCGTCGGAATGAGCTTAAGGGGCCCATGCAATGTTGTTAGAAATGGGATCCCTGGCTGGCCAGGGCTTGCGCCAAAGTCAGTCAGACACCACCACTCCTAAGTCAGGGCAAGGGAGTTACACACCAAGATAACCCCTACTCACCCTCTAGGTAACGTGGCGCGAGCAGCAAGGCTAAACTTGGAGGCGATATGAGTTAAGTATTTGCGCACGCACCCCAGCAACAACACCCAAGGCCCACCACAAAGGAAACTCCACACAAGGTTATATATAAAAATAGCCTTTGTATTACACCAAAACACATTAGATAAAACACACACTTTACAATGTGCCAGAGGCACGGGCAGAATTTACAGGGGATATGTACAAGACAGGGCCACTTGGACCACTGTCAGGAATCAGCACTTTTAGAACTTAGAATACAATACTTGTAGGCCTAGAACTTAGAACATAGAGCCTAACGGACAGTACCTCCCAACCTGGTTGCAGGGATAATGCGAGTGACCTCCTTAGTAAACTTGAGCGGGCGGCCCAGCGAAGCGGCACGACTCAGGGAAGAGTGGTGCGGCTCGAGGCTTGAGCGGGCCACCGGCAAGTTACAAGCGTTTCTCTGGGGCGACCAATGTGTGCGGCTCAGAAGAGGAGGGGAAGGCAGGATGCAGGCGACCCAGCGAAGCGGCGCGGCTCAGGGGAGAGCGGTGCTGCTCGAGGCTTGGACGGGCTGCTGTGCACGAGCTGCCGAGGGGAATGAGCGAGGCACGTTTCAGCGAGGCCCCAGGGGCCCAAGAGAGATCAGACAAGTCCCAGCAATTTGTCAGGGCAGGCACAATAGAGTCCACTGGTCCTGGGACTCTGGTCAGGGGGCGAGCTCAGTATCAAGCCCTTGGAATATCACTTAGCACATAACAGAAAATCACTGTAGCACAAAACAAGTAACTACTGGTAATCAGGTAAGTACCCCCTATGCAATCCTAACCACCCTAGGAACAGGTCACGCAGGGAACCAGGACCTCACTAGCACCACCTGTACTAGCAAGAACAACCAACTAAATATCACCATACATTTAGGGGTATAGACCTGGGGACAAAACACATGATGAATCAACAACACATTCAGCGGTGTAAGGAACACATGACGTATCAACACACGTTCAGCGGTGTAAGGAACAAGGCACATGATGCATCTACAACACATTCAGAGGTGCAGCAAAGAACACTTCGCATAAATCACATTAGCACAGAACTTACATCAAAGTCCAGGGTCCAGGTTGCGCCACTGCGCCAAAACCTAAACGTGGCAGTTGCCCACAAAGTGCTGGGCAACTGGTGCAAGCAAGATGGGCCAATCGTGGGAGCCTCACAGGCTCTGCAGAAATAAACAAATGGCCCCTGAGCCTCTCATGGCTCCTTAAAACTACTGTGCCCCCTTGAGCCTCTGTGGCTCGCCAAACAGAGAAATGCCGCCTGGAGCCCTCGTGGCTCTGAGAACAACTGTGGCAGGGGGGCGGCCCTCTGGTGGAGCCTCGCAGCGCTCCAAACAAACAATGCCTTCACGAGCCTCTCTGGGCCTGTCACTATCGTAGGAGTCCCTCCCGGGGGACTCGAAATAAAAACAATTGGGCCCCTGAGCCTCTCCGGGCTCCATAACAAGATGCCGCCTGCTTTGCTGGAGTCCCCCTCCTGGGGACTCAAAACGACACCGGCCCTTTCACTGGAGGGGAGGGGAGGGGCGGGCACCGGCAATATGCCCCGACCCCCCCCCCCTCTTCTGGGAAACACTCACCGGTCTCTTCTCCGGCGCTGCTCTTCTCCTCTGGGCAGGCCTCTGCTGGACTTCCCTCCACTGCGGGGGCGCATCGCAACACAGGGGCTACACTTTGCTGGCTGCCCCAGGGCGCTCTCCACCTCATGGGGGCACGGGCAGCCATCACTCGGCTTCTCTCTCCTGAGGTCGGCAGCGGCGGGCGGGACTTCCGGCCGGCCGCGCTGCCATTGGCCGGTCAGAGAGGTGCTTCCGGGTCGCCGTGGGCAGAGCGGCGCCCCGGGGGAAGCTCGTCTTGCAATGGCAATCCGGGGGTAATCTTACATATAAAGCGAGGTGGGCTCTCGCTATGGGGGCCACCAAAAGGATAGCGGCAAGGTCCCTGGCGAGGTGGGCACTCGCCAGGGGCTTCAAAAATCGGCAAAATAGACGGGCAAATGCCGGGTGGGCACCGGCTGTGCAAGAAGCGCTCCCTAGCGCTTAGGGGCAGAACAAAGCACTCTCAGGCGCTAGAACCAAAACAAAGCGCTCCCAGGCGCTATAAGAAGAGATAAAGCGCTCCCAGCGCTTAGTGGGAAAGAAAGCAAAATAGTCCTTTGGCAATCCAGCATCTCAGCAGTCCAGGGGCTGGGCAGGGCTCAGGGAGGCAAGCCTTCCCCTGAGCCCAAGCAGCAGCAGGCCCCTGGCAGATCCAAGTCAGAAACAAGAACATTTTCATGGGGTCACAGCCCCTCTTTTATACACCTTTTCCTTTGTCTGTAGGTGCAGGGTGGGGGCATAACCAGTCGCAGCTGGTCTGTGAGCACTGTTGATGGCTCAACCACCCCTTTCATTCATCAGGCAGGCTAGGGTCATCAGTCGCACCACAGGGAGCGGAGCCAGCATTGTGTGGGGAAAACCCAGCCTCATTCAGGACACAGGCGCAGCCCCTCCCTCACATCAGCATGCTAATCTCTCCATTCACCACCGGGGCAGACCCACACAGACTTCCTGGAGCCTGGCATCCCAGCCAGCTCCAGCCAATCACACGCCAGCACCTTCACAGCACATACACAGCCATGTCTAGAAGTGGCGCTTCCGCACAAGACACATACACGCCGCACATACCATTGCGCAGCATTCACTCTCACGAGTTCGCACATACCAAACTTGACCATGCACGCCTCACGCATCAGGGACTACCAGGGACACAGACATTCCCCATGCATTCCTATGGGAGAGCAGGCCAATCTCACACACGCACTCAGGGAGAGGACGCACTTTACACTGCGCCACAGTGTCAAAGTGCGCAAAGACCAGAAATCACTAGGCAAAAAGTTCAGGGGTGAACCTGCCAGAAGGGCCAAGTCCAACAAATGTCATGAAGGACTGTTATTGGCTGTTGCTGTGTAAGGGGATCTATCCGCTCTGGGATTTGCAGGTCAGGGGAAGATGGGGGGAGCCGACGGGGGTTCCACTGCGACAAACTCCACCACGAGAAGACTCTGTGGGCCTGAACTTTGTCTGGATAGGCCCAGGACTATGATGAAGTTGGGGTTTCAGTTGTTGGGAAGGGGGTGGGAGGAGGGGGGACAGGGGGAGTAGGGGAAGGAGACCACAGTTGGGGTGGGGAGCGGGTTCTGGTCAGGGATGTTTGGGATGGGACTTGGTTTGGGGGGGGTTTGGGGATCACGGGAGGGAGGGGTTTGGGGGGTACGGGAGGGACCGAGGGTGGGATCCAGTGTGCCAAACGGGTTTCCTCAATGACAGACTAGTAATGTCTCCAATCTCGCGCTATACCACACACTCACCTTCTCATGGCTGACACCAAGCTGAAAGTATTAACTATCAATGCGAAGGGGCTGAACAACCCCATCAAAAGAAGGGCAGTTATCTCTTACCTTGAATACTCGGGTGCTGATGTCTGCTTATTACTGGAGACTCATCTCCTGCCCAAAGACTGGCATAGAATGTGATCCCGTGCCTTCCCACAACAGTTTTTTTTCCTCTCTCCCCACGCAGAAGGCAGGAGTGGCAATTCTGATATCGAAACACTTTAAAGGAAAGGTAGGGGACAAAATTGGGGACATAAAGGGCCGCCTCCTGGCATACACATTCCGGATTGGCAACACACACCTCACGATTGGTTCTATCTATGCCCCGAATACGGGTCAGGAGACATTTCTAAAGAGCGCAGTCTGAGTCACTTCAATCCTCTGCTTCACTTTTACTTCTGGGCGGGGATCTTAACATAGTCATGGATACCCACACAGATAGGTCGGGAAGCAGATATGGGAATACGGGTGCGATTTCAACAACCGGGCTCGAATGGCTAAAGGAGAGGGGTATGGTGGACTTTTGGAGAGCCGCTCACCCACAAGCATCACAATTCACATTTTACTCACACGTACATCACACGTATGCCAGGCTCGATTACTTCTTGGGTTCCTCGGAATTGCTCGCAACTCTAGATGAGATCAATATAATACCCACGGCCATTTCGGATCATGACGCGGTGGAGATGTCGATCAAGATCCGGGCACCCCCTCACCCTCGAGGCTTGTGGCGCTTGCGCGAAACCCTACTGCAGCGACCAGAGGTTACCAAAAGGATCAGCGACTGCATTAATGACTACCTAGCCACCAACGACACGCCGGGGATACCTGTGACAGCTCTGTGGGGGGCTCTTAAGTCTGTCGTCCGGGGTGAACTTATTGCCATAGCTGCCGCTGAGGCTAAAGACCGCAAAGCTAAACGAGATGATCTCACCGCACATGTCTCAGAACTGGAAAGAGTTCACAGTCGCACCTGCGCTCCCCGTGTGTGGAGACAGTTAAAAGCGGCCAGAGCCCAACTAGCCAGCCTGGATACGGACAGGGCCGAATTCACCGCCCTCCGCCTTCGACATACCAATTATGTTGGTGGTAACAAAACCGGTCGCTTGCTGGCTAGCGCCTTGAAGACCAAGACCCATCCAAGATCACTGGCCTCATAGACGATACTGGTGCGGTTCTCACGGAGGACACCCAGGTCGCCGAGGCGTTCCGATCTTACTATGCCTCGCTGTACGGGGCTGAGGTGACGTCTCTTGAGAATATCGAGACGTACCTGGACACAACGGCGGTCACCGAATTCTCCCAGGCAAACATAGATGCCTTGGAAGCCCCCATTCGCCAGGACGAGGTGTTGGCGGCCATATCCCGGCTACTCCCGCTCAAATCCCCAGGGCCCGACAGCTTCTCGGCAGGATTTTACAAGACCTTTAGTCCACAGGTGGCTCCGGTGCTTACCCGCCTCCTTAATTCCTTTGAGGGCCCGGGCTCCATCCCCCCGGATATATTGACTGCTGAGGTGGTAGTATTGCCCAAATCGGGTAAGAAACCCACGCATTGCTCTGCCTTCCGCCCGATTTCTTTACTGAACCTAGACCTGAAGCTCTTCACTGGTATTCTCGCCGCGCGTCTTGGCCCCTGCTTGCCAGGGATTTTGGAACCAGACCAATCGGGCTTTGTGTCCAATCGACAATGTAGTGACAACACCAAAAGGTTACTGCACCTGATTGACAAGGCACACTTTCAATCCTCGGACTCCGCGCTACTTAGTATTGATGCTGAAAAAGCGGTGGACCGCGTGGAATGGCCTTACTTACTACGGGTCCTGAAGCGCTTCGGGTTAGGGGACAGATTTCAAGCTTGGATTGCTAGTTGTTATTGCCATCCCCAAGCCAGAGTGCGAGTAGGCGGCTTACGCTCTGACTCATTTGAGATCCAGCGCAGCACCAGACAGGGGTGCCCCCTTTCCCCCCTTCTGTTTGCCCTATACATAGAACCTCTGGCACAGAAGGTCCGGGATAACCCCGACATTCACGGCATCACCTTTGGCCACGAGCCCCACACGATCAGCCTCTATGCTGATGACGTCATAGCAGCACTTGACCACCCTGCCCGCTCTATACCCGCCTTTATGGAGGAACTTGACAAATTTGGTTCCGTTTCTGGATTCCGCGTCAACAGAGGGAAATCCCTGATATTACCGCTGGGAAAGAACGCGCAGTCCAATTACCCCACCATTGCCAGGGGAAGTGGTCTTCAGCTCTCCACAAATGTCCCATACCTGGGAATCACCCTTACCCCCTCGACGGACTCCACGGTCCTTACTAATTACAAATCCTTGACAACCCAGATCCGGACAGATCTCGCACGCTGGTCGAAACAACCTCTCTCTCTTTTAGGGAGGGTTGCAGTGGTGAAAATGTCCATTCTACCTAGGATTCTCTATCTTTTTCAGACCCTCCCGGTCATGCCCCCTGTGGGCACCTTAAAGGACCTACAGGCTGATCTCCACAACTTCATCTGGAAAGGTCAGCGAGCACGTATCCATAAACAGCTAGCATTTAGGAGTATGGACGAGGGGGGCCTAGGCATCCCGAATCTGCTGCAGTATTTTCAAGCCTCTCAGCTCCGCTATTTGGTGGAGTGGTACAGGCCGGAATCGGAGAAGAGATGGCTCTTCCAGGATAGGGCCATGGCTCAAACCCCACTTAGGAGGATCCCATTCCTTACCAAACAACACCGGCCACGTTACCTATTAAAATCCCCTATTACCTGCACGATTTTGAAGGTCTGGGATAGTGTTGCCCTCAAGAGGGAACTGATGACCTTCCCGTCCCCATTCACTCCCTTATTAGACAACCTGGAATTTCCTCCGGGCAATGATCCACATGCGTTCTCACAATGGCACGATACCGAGTGTCGCTGCGCCGGAGATCTTTTTGACACACAGGGCTTTCTCCCCCTTTCCGATATTAAACAAGGATACGGGATAGTCGACCCCCACATCTTCCAATACTTTCAACTTCGAAACTGGCTCAACACTATAGGAGAGTAGGGTCTGCAATCCTATGATCACCCAGATTTTTTGCTTTTGTTTCACTGGTTTACGACTTTCTCTGGCTGTGGGCCTGCCAATCAGACCCACAGCCTGGCTGTTCTCTCTCTAAATTACAACATGTACTCTAGGTGCATTTACCAATTGGTACTGGGCCACCTTATCAGACCCTGTAACTCAGGGCCTAGGTGTACCCAGGGCCTACCAGGGGCTGAAGCATGAATTATGCCACCCCTGGCTGGCCTCCTAAATTTGACACAACTGGCTGCATGACAGCTGGGGCAAAGTTGTGTAATCACCCTTTGCTGTAGATATAGTATAACTATATCTAACCCTAAAATGGACACACAGATTCCTATCAGTCACTCCTATGGCAGGCCTTGACAATCCTGAAGGCAGAGTGCTTGGAATCGTGTGAAATGGTGCTCTGACATGAGCTGAGCCCGGTTGCAGCTTGCGGAACCAAGTCCTAATAGCTGTTCCATGATAACGCATACCATATACTCTTAAGTGCATTATAATCCTCGCGGTTAAATGCTATCTTTGGTATTGCTTTATCAAAACATGTCGAGTAAGGTGTCATACGAATTGGAATACTAACCCCTCGCCAATTCTGGCGACGGGGTTAGCATTCCACCCTTCTAGAGGGACACGACATGTATGTAACTGTGAACCCCGATTAAAGTTAAACGAAGCCTCAGCTCCACAAAATGGATGCTGCCACCACAGACACGAGTCTGACCTCCTGCTGCTGGGAGTCCTTCCAGCGAGGAGAGCTTGGACAAAGGGTTTCCTGTCCGGGGCGGTGCTAGCACCATCCCAGACAGGGTTTTGTGTAGCCTGGGTAGGCAGGGCTTTACAGGAAGGTGACTGCTGAGTGGCACCCCGGTGCTCACTACGCATAGGCCGGTCAGAACCAGTTCCAGGGGCACACCAGCCCCTGGCCTGGGGGAAGTCCGGCATGGGAGAGGGGTGTAACCACCCCCCTCCTAGTCCCACCCATAGGCACGACCTAGTCACCGGGTCAGCCCCTTTTCTTAGTATAAAGATAGGAGCGGGCCCCCTGTTCAAATTAGATCATCTTTGGAATCAAGACACGACTTTCTGCGAAAGGACATCAAGATTTCTTCTTCAAGATTTCTTCTTCAAGATTCTCCCTTGTGACTAAGGAGTAGTCACCCTGCATCCGCAGGCACCATCAAAGAACACTGCGGTCTGCTGCAAGTCCTTCCTCAGGAATCCGACGACCCAGCTCGACGAGACCCGGCTTCCCTGGCACCTCTGACCTCTACAGCCAAGCTGAGAACCGTGAGTGCGACGAGACCTCGAGGGACCGACGATCGCCAAGACTGCACGACCTCTTTACAGCAAGCCCGCCGAGCAACCCTCTGGTGAGTGCTTTGGTGTCCGAGAAGCCCCGACCCTGAGCAGCTCCAGCACCGAAGTACAGCCTCCCAGCATCTCCACGATCTGCGTGGGGCCCTTCTGCTTTTTGCTGCTCACCGCGTTGTTTGGCTACTAGCCGGCTGGCTTGTGGCCTTCTGAACGACGCGCGACGACATCACTGCTGCTGGTCTGGTTGCTCCAGACTGGCCCTTGCTCCCTTCCAAGAGAGGAGCACCCCGGACCCTCCTGGTCCACTCCAGACGCCATTTTAGGTCCACCGCGTGGGCTTGAATTTGCCAAGGCTTTGTTGCCCAATCCTGGGTCCAGCGACGCCGACAGCTTCATCCATCGTGGGACAGCTCGCTCCTCCATCCTGGTCGCCGACAACGCCTCCTGGTCCGTGAGATCTACGAGCCCAGCGCCACCCACTCACCTAGTCGAGGTGACTACCATCCGGTGCCCTCCTGGTGCCACCTGACTACTGGCTAGTAGTCACGAACTTGGTCCCCTCTGCTTTCAGGTGTCATCTATCTTCAAGATCCAGGCTTGGATCACTTCGAACTCTCTTCAACTGGTCGCCTGCCAGCATCTTTCTTCCAGGCCCCTGGTCCGTCAACGAGGATTCCCGACGTCTTTTGAGACATATGCAGCTGCAGCCCCTGGGCTAGGTAACTTCGGCATTTCGGTGCCCCAGCATAGCCTCACTATCCAAGGGTCAGAATCCACTTTCGTTTTCCTCCTACCAGGTCGGGTTCGCCCGAGAACACTAACTTTGCATTTACTAGCTACCATAGACTTTGTCCCGCATCACGCGTGAGAGTGCACACTCTGCACCCGAGTCCCCTGGGTCTCCTAGAAGTAATCTAACGATTCTATAGTCAAGTCCTAGCGATTCCAAAGCCTATTAGTACTGTACTTACCTGCTAGTAATTTCGCATTCCACTTTCAGAGTATATGGTTTTCCGTGCCCCTCGGGCATTTGTATATACTGTGCTAACTTAAGTATTTTTGTAAGAGTTTTGTTTTGTGCTTAGTACCCTGTCCTCATAAAGAGTACAGGGCTGTTGTGATTCTAATAAATACACTGTTTATTTTCATAACACTTGTGTGGTGTCCTTTCACTTGGTGTTCAAGGGGTATATGTGTGGTATAACAGCTGGCTTAACACGCCTCTCGAATCTTTAGCCTTCGACTGCTCGTATCCACGCTACTAGGATAGCTGGTCTATAAGGTTGACTTACAACCAATGATCAATAAGGGTTGTTGGACTGATACATAGTGTTCACTAGAATAGTGAGCACTGCATATCAGGCCACCTTCTCACAAACACCCCTCCCACTGTTACACTGGTAGGGCGCCCAATGACGACTTTTGAGAAGTGGCTTATCACTAAGGACACAGACAAACATCTCATCTCAGAAATTTACAAGATGCTCACACCACCACCTAGTCCAGATAAGACACCGGGTCAGAGGCGCTGGGAGGCTGAGCTAGGGAGGATGCTGACTCCTAAAGAGTGGAGGGATGTGTATTACAGGGCCGAACACACCACACGCAATACGGCAGCCAGAGAGGCTGCAGTGAAACTAGCAATGTATTGGCACCTCACCCCGGTCCGCCTACACAAAGGAAATCCAGCGCGTAGCGCGCTGTGCTGGAGGGGTTGCGGGGCCCAAGGCACACTGACCCATCTTCTCTGGGAATGCCCTGAACTCCGGAGTTACTGGGAGGCAATACTGGATGACATCAACTCCACCTTTGATACAGACATCCCAAGGTTCCCGGCCTATACGATTCTCGGCCTGCCCAACACACTCACCTTCCCACTAAAATCGATGAAGGGTCGTCAAATGGGGATCGCTATGCAAGCGGCCACACAGCACATCTTATCCTTGTGGGGCTCCACCACCAAGCCCACCCGCACGGGGTGGCTACATAAACTCTGGTTCACCCTTGGAATGGAACGCATACAAGCCACAATCACAAACTCTACCAACACTTTCCGTAAAACATGGCTTCCACTGCTGTCTCTTCTATCCAAAGAATTCAATGAAGTCACTTGCCCTAGGTATCTTCGAGTTCTACGCCTCACTGATGTTCCCTGCGACCCTCATTGAACACTTGGTCTTTTACACCGGTCAACATTGGTCTACTGATAGACTTCATGCCGGTACTTGGCACACTGGATGGGGTGGGGGAGGGGGGATTGGTTTGCGGTTTGGGGGGTGGGTTCTAGTTGTTGATTTCCTTATTGTATCTTCTTGCAGCGGTCACTAGCCGCTTTCCTGACATCCACATTCCCTTTGGGCATTTAAACCTCACTTGTCATCTCGTCCTGAGGGAAGACATGCTCGTCTGTCCCGCCAGCTGTATATGCCTGATGCCTTTATATTGTATCACGATGTCTATCATTGCTTTTGTTGAAAAAATTAATAAAACACATTTGAAATTAAAAGGGTTAAATATCATCCTGGTTAATTGGTACAATGCGGTGGGGGCAAATTGGAAAGGAAACTCAATAAAAGAACTGGATTCCCGCCTAAATACCCAGCTGACAATGGTGCCAACGGCAAAATCTGCAGCAGCTCCATCTGTAGTCCTGGTAGGGGATTTTAACTGTCACCTTTGCGCAAACCTTAGGCCATTAAATAAGGATTGGTCACGGTGTACAGTGGAGAAAGGGCCACACTTCTCGCATTCTGTGGAAGGGGTGGAGTTGGATAAGGTGCTGAAAGGCACCAATTTGGTCCATACAATGGACCTGATAGAAGTGGGCAGTGGTGAGGAGCTCAATCCTACTTTTAAGGGCAGAGGATGTCGGTTGTACATTGACTACATTATGGTGTCACCTATACTCAAAGGCTGGGTTAGTAGGGTGGACATAGAAAGTAGCATATTTAGCAATCATAACCCCCTGGTGCTAGAATTAAAAGGCGCAACTATTAAAAACACATCATGTGGGGTAGGAGCGACAGAGAAGATATCAGAGCAAGGGAGAAGACTTAGATGGTCTAAAATAGATGGGGATCATTTTAACAAAAATGTAATATTTACAGGGGCAGATGCACTAAATACATGCCTCGACCACAATATTGAGGGGGTCGCCGTAGTAATTGCATTTGAAAAGATGGTGCACCTCATTGACGACCTAGTAAGGACCACCAGGACTAGGATATCAATGACCCCCGAACCTAGATGGTTCGATAAAGAATGCTCAAAGGCACACAAAGATCTTAAATCTAGCCTAAAAATAACCCCTAGAGATAGTATTTACATAGCTCAATGTAGGCTGACCTACAAGAAGGCACTAAAAGCCCGTAAAACCAGTCTTCAAATACAAGCCTGGGCGGATCTAAGGGAGGCGGCGGAAAGAAGAGACCTGACTGAGTTCTGGAAAATTATAAATAAACCATGTTTCCAGGACTCAAATGCCCCACAAATTTTAAACACCATTTTGCCAGAGTAGTGGCACTCCCATTTCAGAAATGTATACAATCACACGGGAGAAATAAACAATGATGAAGGGCAGAGGTTAAAACTGACTGCACTGCCAGAGATTACCCTGGCTGAAGTGGAAGGGGCAATCCTGGGGCTAGATAAAAATAAGGCGCCTGGCCCGGATGGAATTCCTCCTGACCTATACCTCAGTAAAATAGAGCTGTGGGCACCCATCCTCACGAGGGTCTTGAACGCGGCAGTGGAGGCGGGTCTGCCGCGTTCTTGGTCCTCGGCAACCATAGTTCCCATTTTCAAAAAAGGAAATCGAGATGACCCCAATTGCTATCGCCCGATATCTTTGATTGATGTCACGGCGAAGGTCCTGGGTAGGGTGGTTTTAAATCGCCTGACCGAATGGGCAGATACCCACCGGGTAATAACGGACACGCAATAAGGGTTTAGGGAGGGGAGGTCTACCACGGACCAATGCCTGAATCTCTACTTGTTGGTCGCTAAGTAAGGAGGCAGTCTACCTGGGGTTCATGGACCTCTCTGTGGCATTCGATCATGTGAATAGAGAGAAGCTATGGGCCCTGATGAAAGGTTTAGGGGTGGACCAGGATTTAGTTAACATCCTAAGGGCTTTGTACTGGAACACAACAGCGTCCCATGTCTTGTACGTAATGCTCGCAAAAGAGCATTGTATTGTCCACGTGAAGTATTGCTTACCCCTAAACCTAAGACTGAGCAAAAACGTATGGTATGTGTGACAACTTTTTCGCCGGTTTCTAATGCCATACGGAAGTCCATTCTGAAACACTGGACCATCCTCAATGCAGGCACCTTGAACATTGAGCGACCGCTTTTTGCTTTCAAGAAGAGTCGAAACATAAAAGACCATTTAATCAGAGCAGCTCTTCCTACGCCCAAACCTGCATCCACATTCACTGAACTCTGGGGTTTTGCCCCACTATTGGGACATAAAAAATGGGGTAATTGCAGCGTGAATATGTTATTGAGGGCCATGAGTTCACTTTCACTGATGTTCATATCAAACTGAACAGTATGAGCAATTGTAACTCTTGTAATATAATTTGTCATACAATGCCCATGTAAACTAATCTACATAGGTCAGACGACTCCGAAAGCAAGGATCAGGATATGCCAACATCGCAGCCGAATCCGATGTAAGACGCCAAACGCTCCTTTGGTTGAACACTTCTTAAGCCACGGTCATGATGAAAATGACATAAAATGGACAATTAACAGCCAAATCAAACAGCCCCCCAGGGGAGCCGACATTACCAGCCTTCTTAACAAAGAAGAACTTAAATGGATTTTACACACCAAGAGTATGCAAAACGGCCTCAACCGAACTGCGGATTGGACCAACCTTCTCTGAAAGTATTCATGTTCTAACTGACCGTTTAATGTTTTTACTATCTCACCAATTTTCAGGCCTCACAAATTAGCCCTTATGGCGTCCGTGATATGAGATTGGTGTTGAATTGGTACTCAAGTTGGCGCATATTCTATTGCCGAATAAATTCTAAATGCTGTTCTTTATTAATTTTCTAAATCCTTCTAGTGCTGTTCTTTTGCTATTGCTTTTATTTTCCATTTCTATTGCTGTGCTCTAATTATAATGCAATTCACACTGCTCACTCTGCCCCTTACTCATTCTACTCACATATAGTCATATCCCTTTAAGTTCCTCACCGAAGATGGCAGCCACCATTCCCCGTGATCGGCTTTCTATTACTCATGGCTATTACTAGCGTCAGCACTGCCCTGACTTCCACAGGCTGCATCGAGCCATCGCGCTCCTTTCCTGATTCAAACTCAATGGCGCGGAGGTAGACCATCCCTTCAGCTCCCCAATCCTGACTATTCTGGCATCTAGCATCGTGGAACCCCGCCCAATTGGCGCCGCGTAGGAACTGCTCACATACGGTAATGGATCGCCATTCTGTCCCCAATATCCCCATCCCCGTCACAACGACCTACCTTCTAACCATACCCTCCTCCCCTTTCTTGATAGGAATCAGGGAGACCAGCGCCGGCAAGGTAACAAATGGTATTATTGTTTCTAGCACACGCCGATTAATCTCGTCCCGGCACGTTTTAAACTCGCCTCCCCTTTTCTCAGGAACCGGCAGGTCTTGCAACGTATTAAACGGTTGGATAACGAGCAACCCAATACAATATATTAGGTAAATGGGCATTCACTCCACTATCGCATCCCAGTCAATGCGTGTCCTGACCCCTTAGAGTTAATTTCACGGCGGATCACCGCTCACCCGCGATCCTCACTGGTTACTACCCGGCATGTTTGCTCGCCACCAGCTTTGCATCCTCAGGTGTTCTCCCTCTCGTAAGCACCTCTCTTCAACCTTTTTTTGACCTTCCTTCTTCAATTCTGTCATTTTTATTCCGTAATCTCGACAGCCTTTTCCAATGTATGATTAATATATGCACATTCTAGTTTTCCACCTAAGCCTTAAGTTGCACACCGTACGCCTCCTTATTATTGAGTGCATTTTGAACTGTCTGACAATTGTAATTTACCTTTTCCTAATTTTTCCTCCCTTTTTTCCCCTTCCCTTCTAATTCAAAGTATTGTCATGGTCTAGTGTTGTATAAGGCTTACAGAATATTTTTGTCCTGATGATGATCCCAGCTATTGCATGAAAGGGATCGAAACTGTCGACTTAACCCGTTGCATGCTAACGGAACCGCTCCGTCATCAGCTGCGGTTGGGCTGTGCTGATGACGGAGCGGCTCCGTCATGGCCCGGCCGCCACGCCTGCGCGGCACTGATTTCGCGCCTGCGCGGCGCGTTCTATTGAGCGGGGCGGGCCGTGACGGAACCGCTCCATCACAAGCACAGCTCAACCGCGGCTGGTGACGGAGCGGTTCTGTCACCAGCATCCGCCGTGCGGCCGCCCCGCCCTGTTAGCGCTGCGGCGGAATAGCCGCTGCAGCGAAAGGGTTAACATAGCGTACACACAAATAATTTTAAATCTGAGACACGTTAGTGGATAGATTCCTTACCTTAGAATATCCCCAGGCGTCAGACTGGATCCGGAAACTTTTGCGTAGCAGTACCCTTAGGCGTCGGTAGGCGTCATCTGCGGCTCCGCGTCCATCGTCGGCGTCGTGGGCGCCGTGATGACGTCGTCGGAGTACTTAGACGCCGCCTCCGCGTGCTGACGTCAGTTCTTCTTTTTTCCGCGCCAGCCAGCGCATATCTGGAAAGAGCAGTTCCCTAGTCACTTTTTGACTAAGTTTTGGTGATCTTTTTGATCCTTTTCGAAGTCTGTAGGACTCCGACGGTGCCTGTAGGGATGCCCGGCTTCAAGCATTGCGACCGTACCATGTCGGTCACGGATCCCCACCGCCTGTGCCTGACGTGTTTGGGCGTCAACCATGACGACGAGGCCTGCCCCGACTGTTGGGCCCTTTCGAGGAAGGCCAGGCGGGAGCGGTCCCGCAGGCGGCTCGAACTCCGGCAGTCGCCCCGCGCCGTGTGAGATCCCGGTCCCGGTCCCACGGGAGGTCGAGGGACAGGTCGCAGGCACGGAGCCGTCACCGCTCCGGGAGTCGGCACCACTCCTCCGGGTCCAAGTCGTCAGGTAAGAAACACAAGAAGTCGAAGAGGCATCATCGCTCTTCTGACTCCCCCCGACGCTCGCGCGATGCGGCCGGGGGTTCGGGTGACAAAGCCCACGCGGCTCCTCTGGAGTCGCGGGCGCCGCGTCCGGCCCCATACCCTCCGGTCCCTGGGCTGAACGCGACGCCGGAGGAGATTGAGCATTTCCTCATGGCCATGAGGTCCCTTTCTCCTCCGATGGATTCCGTGGCGCCTTCGGGCCCAGCAAACCCGTCTTGGGGGCCCTGGTGGGTCGGGGGCTTCGACCCCGACGCCGTTGGGTGCCTCGGCCCCGGCGGGCCCCACGATCCCGACACCGCCGGTGCCCTCGGGCCCGGCGCCGCAGGATTCAGCGGCCCCGGCGCCGTCGGCGCCTTCGGGCCCGGCGCCGCAGGGTGCCGCTGGACCTCCATCGGGCTCTGGATCGTCACCGGTGGACCTTACGACCCCCCCGGCGTCGGTCCGTGTGGTGTCTCCCCCGGCGCCGTCCTTGGGCGGCGCCGTCCCCGATGCCTCCTTTCATTCGGTTCCGACGTCGGGACGACGCCTATCGGCGCCGATCTCTACGCCGTTTGCAGATTTTAGCTTCTACGAGCCGACCTCATACCATTACGACCCTGAATCTCAGGAGATGAGGGATGAGGAGGATTGGGAGGGGTCTGAGGACCCTCTGGCCAGGGAGTGCCAATCTAACATGGACTGGGCAGGAGACCTTGGGGAGGCCAGTGGCCTGGACACCTCTCCAGACACTGGATTTGTCTCTCCTCCTACCGTGGCTTCGGAGGAGGGAGCTACCTATAGTGTGGTGTTGACGAGGGCTGCCAAGGCCTTGGGCCTTGAGCTCCCCGTCGCGGCCGTGAGGACTAACCTCCTCACTGAGGTCCTTAAGCCGCAGTAATGCTCCATGGAGTCTCTGCTGCCGTTTAATGAGGCCTTGACGGACGTTCTTTTGGGCACTTGGTCCAGGCCCGCTACGGGTTCGCCTGGAGATAGGAACGTGGCCAGACGCCACCGCCTGGCTCCGGGCGACCCATGTTTCCTGTCCTCCCACCCCACCCCCGAGAGTCTGGCTATCCAGGCCTCTAATTCCCAGACCGCATTCCCGACAGCCCCGCAGGACAGGGAATCCAAGAGGTACGAGAACTATGGCAAGAAGATCTTCTCGTCCCTTAGTTTGGGACTGCGGTCTTCCAACACCGCATGCCTCTTACGCCGCTACACCCACTCTCTGTGGGAGACGGTGGCGGAAGTGCTGCCAGAGTGCCCGTTGGAGGTACGGGCCAAACTCGGCCAAGCCCTTTTGGAGGGCCAGGACGCAGCCAGGTATTCAATCAGGTGTGGGCTGGATACGACTGACTCGCTGGGCAGAGCGATGGCTACGACGGTGGCGGTACAACGCCACGCCTGGCTGAGATCCGCCAATTTTTCGGCAGACGTCCAAAACACACTTATGGACATGCCGTTCGATGGCTGACGCCTCTTTGGCGACAAGGCAGACCACGCGCTTGAGCGCTTTAAGGACTCCAGGGCTACGGCCAAGTCCTTGGGCCTCTCGGCCCCGCGCCAGCAAATGGGTGCCTTTCACTCCTTTTGTGGCCAAGGAAGGGGCGCCCCCACACGTGCCGCCAGCCACTCGCCGCAAACTGTCGTCCAGCGCGGCGGCGGCCGTGGAAACCGCCGTGGAGGCGGTCGGGGGAACAAGCGGAGTCAGTCCACACCTGCCCCCGCGGCATCCACCTCTAAACCCTCCTAGTCCGTGCTTTTCGGTCCATGTGACGCCAGTGGGAGGCAGGGTTCGCCCATCACCACTCTCACTGGCGCACTGTCACTTCGGACAGGTGGGTGCTGTAGATCGTCCAAAGGGGCTACTCCCTCCCCTTCGAGACTACCCCTCAAGCCATGCCACCGCAACACCACCGCGTATCGGGGGATCACTTGCGGCTCATGCAGGAGGAAGTTTCGGCTCTCTTGGCCCAGGGGGCCATCGAGCGCGTTCCTGGGCCAGAAGTAGGATGTGGTTGCTACTCCCACTACTTCCTGGTACCGAAGAAGGGCAAAGGGGGCCTACGCCCTATCTTGGATCTGAGGAACGTCAATAGCTTCCTCTGGAAGGAGAAGTTCATAATGCTGACACTGGCTCAGGTCTTAGCTGCCCTAGACCCAGGAGACTGGATGGTAGCGTTGGACTTGCAGGACGCGTATTTCCACATCCCCGTCCTGCCGGCCCACCGGCGTTACCTGCGGTTCACGGTAGGCCACGAGCACTTTCAGTTTACCGTGCTCCCCTTCGGCCTTACCAGCGCCCCACGGGTGTTCACGAAGGTGATGGCGGTGGTCGCAGCTCATCTGCGCAGGTTAGGGGTGTCAGTCTTCCCCTACCTAGACGACTGGTTGTTGAAGGCGGGCTCGCCCCAGACAGTCGTCAGCCACCTCCAGACTACGGCGGATCTCCTACACCAGCTGGGGTTTTCCATCAATGTGCCGAAGTCACACCTGTGCCCCTCTCAGAAGCTCTTTTTCATCGTAGCGGTTCTCGACTCGGCGCAGTTTCGGGTTTACCCGCCCGAACAGCGGGTTCGGGATATTCAGGCTCTGATACCGCTCTTCGGGCCTTTATCCCGAGTTTCGGTCAGGTTGACGCTGCGGCTTCTGAGGCTGATGGCCTCCTGCATCCTTCTGGTGCATCACGCACGGTGGCGGATGCGGGCTCTGCAGTGGGACCTTAAGTTTCAGTGGGCCCAGCATCAGGGCAACCTGTCCGACCATGTCCTGATCTCGGAGGGCACTGCGAGACAGCTGCAGTGGTGGCTCTCGGACCGCGATTGGGTCAACGGCAGATCTCTCTCCCTTCCCCAACCGGAGCACGTAGTAGTGACGGATGCGTCCCTCCAGGGCTGGGGAGGCCACTTGGGAGAGGCGGAGATCAGAGGACTCTGGTCTCCGGCGGAGTCCCGGCTCCATATCAATCTGTTGGAGCTGCGGGCAATTCGTCTGGCACTGAAGGCATTCCTCCCGTCTGTCCGAGGGAGTGCAGTGCAAGTGTTCTCGGACACCACCTCCATGTGGTACTGCAACAAACAGGGCGGAGTGGGGTCGTGGACCCTTTGCCAGGAGGCTCTGCGTCTCTGGCAATGGCTGGAACATCAGGGCGTGACTCTGATGGTTCAACACCTGGCAGGTTCTCTGAACGCCAGGGCGGACGAACTCGGCCGTCAGTGCTCGATGGATCACGAATGGCGTCTGAACTCGGACGTGGCGCAAGGCCTCTTTCTGCGATGGGGAAAGCCTTGGTTAGATCTATTCGCCACCGAAGAGAACGCGCAATGTCATCAGTTCTGCGCGTTGGAATTTCCAAGGCGGCACTCGCTCGGAGACGCTTTTCGTCGCGAGTGGAGCTGCGGTCTGTTTTACGCCTTTCCGCCTATACCACTCCTGCCCAGAGTGCTGAAGAAGATCAAGCACGACCGGGCACAAGTCATCCTTGTGGCTCCGGACTGGGCTCGAAGGTACTGGTATCCCGAGCTACTCAGTATGTCAGTCGATCCCCCGGTTCGTCTGCCTCTTCAGGAGGACCTTCTGTCGCAGCAGCAGGGGACGGTCCTCCACCCGAACCTGTCCAGTCTCCACCTCCATGCTTGGAGTTTGAGCGGCGACAGTTGAGGCCATTTGTCTTGCCTCCTGAAGTTTGCAACATCATTCTGGCAGCCAGGTGTCCCTCCACAAAGTCGGTTTACACCTTCAGGTGGAACAGATTTGTGGCATGGTGCACAGCAAAGGCTGTGGATCCCCTCAATGCCCCTCTTTCTGAGGTTCTCCTCTTTCTTCTCTCTTGCCCAGCAGGGCTCTGCTCTGGGCACTGTCAAGGGCTATCTTTCAGCTCTTTCAGCCTTTCTGAGGCTGCCTGACCAACCTTCTTTGTTCAAGTCCCCTATCGTTAATCGGTTCCTGAAGGGCATCACTCATACCTTTCCTCCTGTTCCCTTCTTGATGCCTCAGTGGGACTTGAACCTGGTTCTAACGTTTCTGATGTGCGCTCCCTTTTTATCTGAATCGCACACAACAGTTCCGGGTGGATGATCAACTCTTTGTTGGGTACGCGGGCGCTAAGAAAGGGAAAGCGGTGCACAAGCGGGCCATCTCCCGGTGGATTATCTTGTGCATCCAGGCGTGTTACTCCTTGGCTAAGAAGGAACCCCCTGTTGGGCTGAGGGCTCATTCCACTCGAGCCACAGCCACTACAACTGCCTTGGGCCGAGGTGTGCCCTTGCAGGACATTTGCCAGGCGGCTACGTGGGCCTCGCTGCACACGTTTGCAAGACACTATTGCCTGGACAGTCCAGTCCGGAGGGACGGCTACTTTGGCCGTTCCGTCCTCCAGGACTTTCTGGTGTGATTAATGGTTCGCAGACCCACCACCACGGGGGTGGTATTGCTGGGGTATCTATTCTAAGGTAAGGAATCTATCACTAACGTGTCTCTTTCAGATGCACAAGTTACTACTTGTGTAACAATATATCTGTAAGAGACATTAGTTAGTGATAGATTCCTTACCGACCCGCCCATCCTCCCCATTCTGCGAACCGATATCTAGGGTTACGGTCATCCCCTTTCAGGGCCCTAGTTTCTTGGCACCAGTGTTGGTTTTTGTCATGGCTCTGCGCTTCTGGCACGGAAAAGCTGTGGCTAAGAACTGTCGTCAGCACGCGGAGGCAGTGTCTAAGTACTCCGACGACATCATCACGACGCCGACGATGGACGCGGAGCCGCAGACGACGCCTACCAACGCGCAAGGGTACTGCTACGCAAATGTTTCCGGATCCAGTCTGACACCTGGGGATATTCTAAGGTAAGGAATCTATCACTAACTAATGTCTCTTACAGATATATCGTTACACAAGTAGTAACTTGTGCTTTAGGTGTAACGCCTGTTTCTACATAGTTAGCTTGCCATATTATGTATAATTCAGGGCAAGCTTTTTCTCTGTTTGGCCTAAATGTTTCGTAGTTTGTCTTTGGTTTGACCTATGTGTTTAAATTGTCACCCTTTTCACCAATGTCACACTTTTTATGTATTGTTTTTGATACAGGACTGTATCCTACTGAATATTATAACTGTCTGTAGAAAGTTATAAATAAATTCCTACCCGGCTGGGTAGTCTATATAGATACCATTGCGTTCTATATGTATTACTTTGATTTAATCCTTTCTCTTACAAGGACCACTGTTCAATATAATAACATGTTCCCCTAGGTCCTTGGTTACTTTTAGGGTTCACTTGTCTCCTTATGAACAATCATGTATATCCAATCATAATAACAATTTACACAGAGAACATATGCACTTTAGCACTGATCCGCAGGAAAAATAAGGGAGGAAGAAGCAAAAAGTTTAGGGATAACCCTGCAGAAAGGGCCAGTTCCAACAATTATGGTATTACTATCTCTTCCAGGTGTTGGTGGTTAAAAAGATGAACATGAAAACAAATATATAGGCGGACATGCTTAGCCTTAAGTTGTTTTTTCCTGAAATTGATCTGAGTGTTACATATGCCAGACATATTGTTCTGGCAGAAGCTTCTAACTGCAGATTCCTCTTCTTTTGATTGTTCCCCAGGCTTGATCCAGAAATATTTTCAGCAGGACCTCTGTGTGCTGGTAGGTGGCTCTGTGCACTCCGCACTGATGCCTTTCCGCTCAGTAAATGACAGGCAGATCCAATATAGATGACAATTCTGCGTGCTGACATCAGATCCTTTCTTTCTGTACCACCAGATTTGGATCCGGAGCTATTTCTGGTCTCTCTAAAACCTCTTTAATTACAAAATGTACAGCGTGCTAGGGAAATGTCATCTCCCAACATGACAGGTTTTTAACCTTGTTAGGGGTGTCGCAACAAATGTCTGTGACAGGTCCTCATATGGTTTGCATGTGGTGCCTGGGGTCGAGTCACACCTCTAAAGGTTGCAGTGGCTGCGTGTCAATGAACCCGGCGGCCATACGGGATAGCAAGGCTAAATCTATGTTGCCAATCACGGAAGACCCCTGGTCGAGATCGGTCCAATTCCAAATGACGGTCTCGGTTCCGTTCTCAGTCCAGAAGTATCAGTAGTGGATTCCAAGGTTGATCGTCGCCGTGCTCCAAATGTTCAGCTAAATTGAAGAATATTTTTTAAAAATCCAAGCAGGTCTCTGGCCCATCCAACCACTCTTACTTCTGAGAAGGTTTCATCATACTTTGCAATCTCACTTCAACGGCCGGTTGACTCTGTAGCCAATCCCGTAACTTTTCTCATCACAATCTATTTTTTCAGGGCTATCTGCGATACCGAGGCAGGCTCAAGAGTTCAGCAAGCCATTCTCAAAATTTTCGGATCCCTTCCAACTTCCTTTGATTTGCCCCATGGATCTGAGAGGCCCTCCTTTTAGGAAATCACAAGCTGATTCACTCTCTGTGCCAGTTGGACCCTTCAAAAGATCCACAGAGCCTCCCTCAGCTGCTATACTTACTCCAGCTCTACCATCCACACCAGTTCCCGGAGCATTGACCCTGGAGGGCGAGGTGCCCATTATGCTCTCCAACTCAGAGTACGCGCTTCTTAGACCTCCACCAAGGTCCATCAAACCACATCCTGCACCTTTTGATGTCCCACCTCCACAAGGCAGATCCCATTCAATGCATTCCATATGTGGTGCTGATTCCGCCAACAATTATAACTCGTGTGGTGATGGTATTCGCCAACCCTACTTTGAAGAGAATTGGCATGATGACCTCCAAGAGGTCAGTGGCTTTGACACCGTTCCTCATTTTGACATTCTCACACATTCAGGTCCTAGTATTGAAGAGAGTGCTTCATTTGCAGTGGTCATGCGGAGGGGATATGAAGTTCTTCGACAAAACCAATATCTTGAGCAAAGTTCTCCTGCCGGGCCAAACCACTACTGAGCACCTGCTACTTTTTAATGAGGCACTCCCTGATATTCCACTAGGGACCTGGGTCAAACCTTTTTCTGGTCCCCCATTAAAATGCCAAATTGCAAGATGCCACCAACTTGCCATGGGGGACCCTGAATTTTTGTCTCACCACCTCTCTCCTCAGGACTTAATGTTGTAGACCTCTACCAGTCAGACAAACCCATATACGTTTCTGACTACTCCCCCCCCCCCCACCCCTATATAGAATCCAAACGAGTGGAGACCTTTGGTATGAGGGTATTTTCTTCCACCAGTTTAGCCTTTGGGTCCATCAGTTTGTTGGCCCGCTTTTCCCTCGCTATTTGGGTACTGTTAGCTAAGTCCTCCCTTATTTTACAGAAGACCTTCAACTTGTTATAACCAAAGCTATACAGCAGGATCATGATGTGGTCAAATTCACAATTTGTTGGGGCCTTCATACCACCAATTCCATCTGGTGAGCCATCAGCACCAGTGTAGTCATTCGTCGCCTGCCTGACTGAGGTTGACGGGTTTTTCAGGAGATATCCAGTCATCCCTTATGGACATGCCCTTTGACAGGAGTCTCCTCTTTTGGGGCAAGGCACATTCCGCTCTAGTTTGATTTAAAGAGAGCAGTGCCACACTGTTAATATGTAAAACGAAGTGTACATCGTAAATGAAATATCGTCTTTATTAAGGGATTCGCTCATTGTGAACTCTACATCAACCTCGACTCACAATTATGTAGTTAGACAGGCCCTGAGACCTGGACCCGGGAATTGCCGATTGATAGATCACTGGTTAGAGGGTGCACCTGGAAGTTAGAGCCAGGCTACAGGACAGCCCATTCTCCTCATGAGGAAAGTGAAGCCAGGTAAAGGGCTTCGTTCTGTATAGAGTTGGACGTTGAAGAAAGGCTACTAGCAGGGCTCAGAGCCATATTGTTCGGTCAACACACAGGAACAAGACAACCTAGAACTTACCCACTGTGACGCAGGAAAACCAAAATGGCGCCAGTGCATGCACATGAGGGAAGCAGTGACGACGATACGCATTGCTCTTCACGGGTGCACGAGAAAGATAGACAAACCCTGAAGGAGATAATAGCTAAAGGGAAGGCAAGACCTTTGTATACCCATTTAGCAACCTGTTAGCAGATTTGATCAAGGAGAGAGAACAATATTATCGGTCCTGGCCGAGGGAAGGATAGCTTGAGCTAAAGAACATGGCAGTAGCGGAGCACTGCATCAGGCATGAAGGAGGAAACCCTAAGTGGGACTTCCTCTTCATGCAGCTATGCCTCGTGAGATGGGATGCTATGTTTAGGAGAAACCCATTGAGTCACCTAGCGTGAGTGTGCCTTTTGCTACCGAAATTTGCAGCAGGAATGATATACATGTCATGGTCCAAGATGGATAAAGAGGGTCTGAGGACAAATTATTATTATTATTATATTTATTTTTGTAGAGCGCGCAGCTACCCTGAGGTTTCCCGGCGCTAAGGACTAAAAGAGCAAGAGTAAAGAAGGGGACAGAGGGCTATTTGAAAAATTATTGTTTAAACAGCCATGTTTTTAAGTTCCTGCGAAATTGGAGGTAGCAAACCTCAGTGCGCAGCTGGATCGGGAGAGAGTTCCAAAGAGAGGGGGCTAGGTAGGGGAAGGAACGGCCTCCCTGTCTAGCTAGGTTAATCCTAGGACAAAGTTACTATCATTGTTGGATGGGGCAGGGAAATAGATCACGTGTTTTGGGAAAAACACTGCAGGTATCAATCTAGTGATAGGAGACATTAAGAGTTTGCTAAGCAGTCTAATTGGGGACTAGACTAATACGGTGTTCGCCCAAGCTCGCAGTCACGCTTAGATACTCACCATGACAGGGCTGCATTTAATACGCACAGGCACCAGATCTGGACAACCCTTAGAGAAATATTCCCCGACGGCACAGATGTAGGAGGGCTAATGGCAGAGACCATGAAGCCAGAGGAAAGCATAATCAATTTCCTGAATAGAATACCGGCCCACAAGGCATATTTTTCTACAATATTTTTAAGAAAGAGCTACTCACCGAGATAGAGTGGGCTGGACAGCTAGTTGGTTTAGATACCAAACCCTGGTGGGAGATACAAGCTCATATGCTCCACTACCATACAAAAAAGCAAGAAAAGGATAGAGAGAAGCAGTAGCAGGCCCAAAGAGACCCAGCACAACTAGTTACACATAAGTTGAAAAAGAGTGCCCTTGAGGGGGCAGTGATGGCCAAAGCCGTTCAGATGGCACCATTCACAACGGGGGCTAAACCGCAAAACGTTTGAGGGTTCCAAACAGGCAGTCTAATGAAAGTATGACTAACTTGTTTCAGGAAATCTAGGACACTGAGGTGGGTGGATACATTTCGCTAGAAGGGAAAGGTCAACCCCTGATTGTATGGAAACTTACACTGTATTCCTAATGTTTTTCTTTTTTTTTAATTTTTGGGGAACCTTTATTATTACTTCAAGCAAATACAAGCATGGGCCTACAACCACCCCGGCCGGCCGCTAGTCAAGTTGTAAGTACAGCAAATCAATGTGGGAAAATATAGCAGCCCGAAAACCGGGGTCTTACAAGTGTCCAGGATATGACTTGTATTCAAGCGTACTGGCCGAAATTCAGGATTCATGAAGGTTCATTTTACAATAAAGAAAAAACTAAGAATCAATGCCATACGGTCATACATGGTCCTACAATAACAAGCATGAATCAGGAAATCCGCAAATAGTGCACATACAATTGAAGTATTGGGGGTAAGGTATACGAGTCAGGATAAATGGAAACACGAACCCGTTCCGTAGCAAAGCTGCACCCCACCCCTCAAAACGAAACATACTGTATGAAACATGAAAAACGACGACACCAAAAAGGAAGAAAGACAAAAGGGCCATAGAAACAAATAACGGACAAATTAACAAACCCCATCCCCCTACCCCCCACCCTGCACCCCTGCAGAAGGCCACGGCCTACCCCCCCCAGCAGCGTGCCTGTCGCCCTAAATAAGAGACCCGAAATATAGAAAAGAGAAGAAAGAAAAAAGAGAAAAAATGGAGAAGGGCCCTCGATCTTGCCACCCGCCCCCCCCCCCCCCCCCCCCCTACGCCCAGTAAACATCCTAAAAGCAAAATCAGAATAGCCATGGAAAACATTAATCACCAATAGCACCGTCAATAAAATCCCCGCCGAGTGTCCCCCAAATCACCGTCAGCCAACAATAAGTCCACTGGATCCTAGACGGTATCACCCCTGGCCTTTTCTATCAGTAGTACCAACATACGTCCACTTATCAATCGGCATACAGAGCGGCGTGGAGGGTCCAAGTGATCCGGGCGGACCGGGCAGTGTTATTACTCCATGGGACTACAGCAACCAAAACCCAGCCGAATATGTATGGCGGAAATCCGTCTGTTTTGGTATCGACCCCGAAAACATCCTCAAGTCCGAACACAGTCTCACCATCCTGGGAGAGAGAGTAACACCATCCGGCAAGCGCCGAGACGTCGCCGGGGCAGCCCAAAACATAGATTGGTGTTGTTTCCCCAGCCGCTGATTAGATATGTGCCCCGACGAGTCACTCACATGTACTACAGATCTGTCCAAGGCGATCTCATGAACCGGTTCTTCCAGCGTCTCCACGAACCTAGGCGTAGCTGGAGCACTCTTCACTGACATAGAGGCGGGCACGTCGGCACTTCCTTGAGATCGAACTGTGCCCGTGTGGAACGGCGGGGCAACAATGGCGGCCATCCTTCTTCCCAGGTCCCGGGCGTTACGGATCAGGGTCGCATGCAGGGCCGTTAGAGCAGCCAATATATCTTTGGACGTGGGCTCTTTCTCGTGCCGCCAGACCCCTGAACTCTCCCGCACGCCAGCTTTTCTACCCAGATGTGGTCTGCGTAAGAGGGTGCCAGCCGCCATCTTAGCTGATCCGGCCTCGTCCCTCTTCACCTCACCTCGGGACCGGGCCCCACACCAGGGCGCAACAGGATTCACAGCGAGGACCCAGAAAGTCAAGGCAGGCTTCCCAGGGAAGAGCCACCAAAGGGCTAAACAAAATCTCTGCCGCTCCCCGGGAGCCGCCCGCCGATTCCGGGGCAAGTCCTTAGTTATGCCCGGACACAACACTGGAAAGGGGCCAAATATCGTGCACTCCCCTCGACCCTGCTTTGCCACGCATCCCCACGAGGCACTCCGCTAGATGGACTGGGTCGTCACTGTCGCCATCGGCCCATCAAATCTCCGGCGCCCTCCGGCCGACTCCTCACCTCCACCAATGGCCGCTGTTGTCACAGTTGCGGCCGGCTGCTCTTCTCACTCGACACCCCGGTCCCAGCTCCGTGAGGGCCGCAAAACAGTCGGGGACATATCTTCGGGCCGGCCGCGCGTAGAAGCCTCAGGAGCAAACGGTCAGTGAAAGTTTTCCTTCGCCTACTTAAATATGCCGTTACGGCTCAGGATAGTTGCCAGGATGTATGCGCGGGGTGAGAGGGCTCACGGAGCCGAGCGTCTATGCGGCCATCTCGGTCGCTAGCTTGGCTCCTCCCTTGTATTGAATGCTTACTGTGGAGTGATACTACATATTCTGGATATGCAATGGGGCACCTCCATGCATATGGATTTTTATTGGCAGTGCGGCGCACCTGCCTATACCCAGCTGGTTTCCGGGTGGAGAGGATAGTGTTCTCTGGTCACTCTGCACACCCTGACCCTGGTCATTCCTGGAGAAGAGCTAACAGACTTGTACCAGAAACCGTTACAGAAAAACACCACCTTGCTGCACCAAGCTCGTGAAAGGAGATCGGCGGACTACTTTGCTTGGGCTCAGTTCAAAGACACTCCAGAAGAAGATAGGCTGTTCACGAAAGCACAGCTGGAGAAGTAGGGGGTTGATAACCTTCATCCTGCAGACAAAAGCTAATGCCCGCTGGCTGCAGATTACTCAGTGCGAAATGCTCAAAATGATTAACAGCACTGAGCTTGGCCTTAATTCAGTCAAGGAAGAAATGCGAGCCATCCACCTTATGGTAATGCAGCACCGTTATGTACTGGACTTAATGACCGCAATAGAGGGAAGGGTCTGTGCCAAGATCCGTGCCACCTGCTGTACGTTGATACCAGGGAAAGACATGGACAATGGAACGCTGACACTTGCCATTCAAGCACTTCATAATCTACAAGGAAGCATGCATGAAGAGGAAGGTGCCCCTGAGCAGGAGTGGTTTTCGAATTTATTCTCCTTGCTTCCACAATGGATATCCGGTTTATGTACATCATTGTTGCCAGTTGTCATTGTGTTTCTATTGGTATGCAAGATTATACAATTAGGGATCACCTGCTGTAAAAATATAGTCCTCAAACTGGGTAGAATTCAAGTAAATATGGAAGTAGTTGATGTCAATAGCTAACTTAAGGAACAACAGGCCCCAAATACAGTATTTGTTGAAATGCATGTTAGGTAGTGTAATTGAAAAATCAACTAGAGTGGGAAATGTTAGTATGGAAAACGAGGCATGCAGGGATGTAAATGAAATATCGTCTTTATAACAGATTTCCCGTGTGAACTCTACATTAACCTTGACACGCAAATATGTAGTTGGATAGGCCATGAGGTTCAGGCATGGGAATTGCTGATCGATAGGTCACAGATGGGAGGGTGCAGCTGGCAGGCAAACTCGGGTAGGAAACTCTTGATCAGTCCTACAGATAGGTACAGTAACATTAAATGGTTAGGGAAAATTCTCACAGTAAAGCACACCTGGCTGGAGGGGGTACGGGCACTCCTGAAACACCACAAAGTCAGATGCCACATGAGTTAGGAACACATAGCCACTCTGGAACCAGCAAGCCTAGTGATCATGAGCTCCCCATGCCGGACATCTGGACAAATTCACCACTGACCACACTGTGTCCATGCGAGGCCAAGACACACCTGTAGTAACAATTGACCATTTATTTATGACTCCAAAGTCAGCAACCAACATTCCTCCCCGTATATGGAAACTTTTTATTACTTGTTGCATTTTGTATATAAGAAGGACACAAACCAAATGTAAATTGAGACAGTCCTCAAGCCTAATGCCTGTAACTGTTCTCCCTGCTGAACCGTTTAATTGAGGAAAACTGTTCCTGGTTTGCCAAACGCCACTTGTCTTCTGTTTTTCTAATAAATTCTAACTCAAGCAACAACATCATGGTCCTAAGCTTTTCTGCCCGCCTCACCAGCCGAATCAGCTCTAACATTCTTTTTGCAGTTTTGGCATAAATACCCTATACCCGCAGCCACTCCAGCCTCAGCATAGTCCCCCAACAGCTTTGTGCCAAACGCCCTGGCACCCACTGCTCCTGCTGTCTGGGTCGACAAACCAGTCAGCCCACTCCCTCACCATCCCTGTTTGGGCCCCTACTGCCAAACCCTTTAGCATGCCCTTAGTGGATCATAGCCACCCAGCTAGAGTCAGGATCCAACAATTGTGCTAGATTGGCATGCCATCATATCAGACAGGAGGGCCTTCAGATTGTCCAGAAGGGATACTCTTTACTCTTCATAGCCAGTCTGCCACACCTTCCACCTATCCCGGACCGACTGATCGAGGACCATCTGTCCGTCTTACGGCAGGAAGTGCAAGCTCTTTCGGATAAAGGGGCAATTGAGAGAGTGTCCGCACCAGAAGTGGGTCATGGTTGCTATTCCTGCTAGTTTCTGATGCCAAAGAGGACTGAAGCCTCCATTCTAATTTTGACCTCCACCCCCTTTCAATGGCTCCTCCAGAAGGTCAAATTTAGAATGCTCACCCTGACCCAGGTGTTGTCAGTCCTCGATCCTGGAGACTTGATGGTGGTGTTGGATCTGCAGGACACTTATTTCCATTTCCCCATCTTGCAGGCTCATCAGTGCTACCTGGTGGGCACATTTTCAGTTCAGGCTGCTCCTCTTTGGTCTCTCCAGCACTCCTTTCCTGTTCACGGAAGTGATGGCAGTGGTAGCGGCATACCTTTCGAGGTCAGGTGTTCTTCTCTTCCTCTAATTCAACGACTGGCTGTTGAAGGTGGGCTCAGTACAATTGGTATTCAACCACTTCCAGACTGCGGCGAACCTTCTCTCATTGTTGGGGTTCACTATCAACATGCTATGCCACTCCTGACTCCTTCTCAGACGCTCCCCTTCATTTGAGCCATTCGGGACATGGTTCAGTTTTGTGCCTTTTTTCTTCCCGGGAAGGAGAGTCCAGGACATTTAGACCACGGTCCCGATATTTCAATGAGGTCAATTCTGAGGCTGCTGGATTGATGTCCTCCTACCTCACCCTGGTGAAGCATTCCAGGTGGTATATACAGGCTCTGCAGTGAAAAATGAAGTCTCAGTGGGACAAACATCAAGTTACCTCTCTGACCACATCCAGATTTCAGAGGAGCCTGCAAAAGATCTTCATTGGGCTATTGGACCACAATTGGCTCAGCAGCAGATCTCTATCCCTACTCTGGCTCCATATCAACCGTTGTGAGCTGAGGGCCATATGCTTGGAGCTAAAAACCTTCCATCCATCAAAGGGAGGCGTGCCAGGTGCTTAAGGGCAACACCACCGTCATGTGGTATTACATCAAACAGGACTTGATGGGGTCATGACCCTGTGCCAGGAGGCCCTGTGCCTCTAAAATAACTGTTGAAAAGAAACCACCTGACAGGATCTTTGAATGCCAGGGCTGACAAGCTCAGCAATTGATTCTTGTCGGATCATGAATGGTGATTGCACCCGTAGGTGATGCAAGGTCTCTTCCACAAATGAGGAGAGCCTTAGCTCTATCTATTTGTCACTGCCGATAGCGTGCAATGTCGGCAGTTCCACGTGTTGGAGTTTCTAAGGCATCTCTTCATAGGAGGCTCATTCTGCTAGGGTAGATTTCAGGACTCCTGTATGCCTCCCCACTGATACCTCTTCTGCCCCATTTTCTGAAGATCAAGACTGACCAGGTCCAAGTCATATTAGTGACACCGGATTGGCCATGAGAGTATGGTATCCAGAGCCCCTGGGTTTGAGCATCTGTCCTGCAATCAGGTTGCCCCTCTGGGAGGATATGCGGTTGCAGCAACAAGGGTAGGGTTCTAAATCAAAATCAAATCAGGTGTTTGTCAAGCACGACTACTCACCCGTAGGGTGTTGGGGGGGGGGGGGGGGGGGGGGTTGTTCGCAGGTTCCAGTCCATCAAGAAGGGGGTCTGTCGAAGAGCCAGGTTTTGAGGTTTCTTGCGAAGATGGGAAGTGATATTATTTGTCTGAGGTGGAGCGGAAGGTCGGTCCAGGCACTGGCCGCTCAAAAGGAGAAGGAGCGGTCTCCCGATCTGGTCTGTCTGGTGCGGGGGACCACGGCGTAGGAGAGCTGGGCTGATCGTAGGGTCCATTGGGGTGCATGGAATTTGGGTCGGCTGTTCAGGTGTGCTGGTCCGGTGTCATGAAGGTCCTTGTGAGCGTGGGTTAGCATCTTGAAGGTGACTCTAGCTTCGATGGGGAGCCAGTGGAGTGTGCGCAGGTGCTGGGAGATGTGGCAGTGGCTTGGCAGGTTGAGGACCAGTCTTGCTGCAGCGTTTTGGATGTTCTGAAGCTTGCAGGTGAGGTTTTTGTTTATTCCGGCATTGAGTGCGTTGCCGTATCCGAACCTGCTGGTGACCAGGACGTGAGTGACTGTCTTTCTGTGTTCGAGGGGGATCCATTTGAAGGTCTTACATAGGAGGCGGAGGGTATGGAAGCAGGAGGACGAGACTGAGTTGAGCAGGAGGACGAGACGGAATTCTGGGTTCTGCCCCCAGACCTTCACAAACTCCACCTTCATGCTTGGAGATTGCATAACAAAAGCTGAAAACCTTCAACCTTCCTCTGGAGGTGGTTGAGGTCATCTTGGCAACCAGGCGTCCCTCTAGGAAAGAGGTGTATGCCCGCTGTTAGCACAAATGTGTGGCTTTGTATGGCACACTGCAGATATACACTCTCCAGGCAAAGTTATTTGCCATTTGTTGTTTATTGTATGCCTTGTTCAGTAACACCCTTACCCTGGGTACAGTTAAATGGTACTTTTCTTCGCTTTCGGTCTTTTTACATTTGCGGGACCAACCCATATTATTCAAATCACCTGTGGTGATGCATTTCTTGAAAGGTTTACATCTGTTTCCTCTCCCTTTCTCATTCCACTGTGGGAACCTAACTTGTTCCTCACATATTTCATGAGCATGCCCTTTGAGCTGCTTCAAAGCTTTCCGCTGCATCGTTTCACCCTCAAGACAGTGTTCCTGGTTGCCATAACATCGGCATGGCTATTAAATGAGCTTCAAACTCTGTCAACCCACTCCACACATTTTTCCTAGATAAACTGGTTCCACAAACTAAGCTTACTTTTTTCCTAAAGTTGAGACCCCATTCCACGTCAGCCAAACTGTTACCTTACTGACTTTCTATGTTCCACCTCATCTCCGTAAAAGAGGAGAAACACCATTATTTTGAAAATAAAAAGTGCACTAAGCTTTTACATTGACCAAACGAATATAAAACTGGGTGACAATTATCCATGCAGAAGAACTATTTCCTGCTGGAACATGTGCTTCTATTAAGATCTGCTACACATTGGCCAAAAAGCGGCCTCCGGGAGGAATGCAGGTGCTTTCCACCAGGGCCAAAGCTGATACCACTGAATTGGAACATGAAGTTCCTGTCCTGGACATCTCCCAAGTAGCTCCATGGGATTCACACCATATGTTCACAAAACACTACTGTCTGGTCAGCCAGGTTTGTCAACAGGGTGTTTTCCCTGCTTGGTCCTGTAGGACTTTCTGGTGTGAATCCATTCACAGAACCACCTCCAAATAGGAACTGCCTTAGTATCTAGTCAAAAGGTGAGGAATCTGCGGTTAGAAGTCTGTAAGGAGAACAAGTTACTTACTTTTGTTAACGCCCTTTCTAATAGAGACTCTATCTAACTACAGTTTCCTCACCGATCATCCCATTCTGTGAATTTGACTCTATCCATTAAAAGATCCCAAGTCTAGGAATCTGCACACTATTCAAAACCAATGTTCTATGGGCTCTGCACCCAGGGATGCAGACAGTTTTGAAAGCAACTGAGGTCAACGTGCGGTAGTGGTGCCTATATTGGCTATGCGCTTTATTTCCAGAGTGGAATTGCATTGGTGCTCAGTCGCTCGGCACCACCTACCGGCTCTTAGAGGTACTGCTTAAAAAGTTCCCAAATCTAGTCTGTTGCCATGGAAATATTTGTAACGTGAAGAATTACATTTAGATACTGTACCCAAGGTAAGTAACGTGTTCTTTTGTTCAGCATTTCTGTGCTTGGTACTGTTACTTAACGGACAAGGCATTCATCGGGAAGACAATTTGCAAACAGAATTTCAGTATTGAGAACTTGTTTTATGAATGTCACACATCTATTTTTCTGTTTTCTTAGGCTCGGAATCTGAGGCTGCAACACGAACAAGAAAAGACTAAGATCTTGTCAGAAGCACTTCAGACGCTTGCCACTGAGCATCATGAGTTGGAGCAATCACTGGTGAAAGGCTCGTCATCCCCGCACACTATTCTCAGTGAGGATGAGTTCTATGATGCTGTCTCAGGTACGTACATGATGCCCTTCATTAAACACTGCAGAGAAGAATTTTACTGAAAATCACACTTGTATTTTGTAGAATAGTTGTCTTTTTAATTTATCTGTTTGGGATTTCTTATCACACTTAGCTTGCTGGCCATTTCCACGTAGGGAAGAAAAAAGGACATAAAGGAGGGAAACATAGAGTTAAAAAAACGACCAGCCCCTTCATAGCTAGATAACTTGGCTTCCAGTTTGTCAGTGTTAGGCCAGGAGACCCGAAATGAGAAGGTTGGTTTCCTTCACTCCTGTACCCATTCTGGGTTAGTTGTTAGTTACATAGTTCATGTTCGCTCATAGGTTCTTAAGGCATAATCTAGTTTGCTAAATTGGAAAATAAACTAGGGTGGCATTTATTTGCCTCAAACTGCAGTGGTCTTGTTGCCGCTCAGTGTTATGCGCTATATCTGCCATGCTTCAGGGCCTTGCATTCCCAGCACTTTATTGAGCAGTGATAATTGAATGATCTTATTAGCTGTCTTTGAGCTAAAGCTGCAAGTTAAATTGTAGTGGTGTCAGCTGGTGTAGATATTTAAGGCTTCATGCCCAATATGTTTACAAATCCCTGAGAGCATAATGTCAAAAACTTTATTAGGTCACAAAATAGTCATACATTTTAGTCATTAGAATCATATTAGAAACCAATAAGCAATAAATGCATTAAGCATGGTCCATAAAGGAAAAAATCCCTATTCTATGAATTGGCGAAAGAGTCCGTCAGAACACATAAACAGTTCTAGTTTGACAGAGTGAGAGGAAAGCATAAAACTCCAGCAGTAAAGTCAGCTCAATAGATCAAAAATAATTCAAATCAAAACTTACCATAAAGAGAGGATCAAAGAGAAGGTGTGGCCAGGTCACCAAGATGGCGGATGCCACTTCTCGAAGCTCCTACGGCCTGAATATTTTGCCTGATATCCTGGTCGAGAGCCTGGCATTGTGGCCATTGATGGGCAAAGTGACCCCTAGACCCTGTACCTCTGCCCCCCGGGAGCCTCAAAAACCCATCATGACAGTTGTGGTACCGAGCAGCTCCACAGACTCTGTCAGAGGTGACCTTAGGATCTGCAATCAGCTTGCACTGCTGTGCTAACCACCCTCTTGGACATCCACCCAGGACCTTGCCTACATTGGACCTGAAAGCCAATGTGGAGCCCTAGCGCAGCTTGACTTCTTGCCTTCCTGAGCATCCCATACTCTGCCATCCGCATGAAAGTGACTGTCTGTGAATACCTCCAAGGGCTGCTCCGTGACATTGTAGATTCAGAAAAGGGGGTGGTGATGAACAGAGTGTCTGAATTAAGCAGACCACTCTTACCCAGTCCAAAGATCAGGGCTTGATCCATCACCGTTATTTATCTCACTGCACCATCCCAGCTCAGAACCTGGCTATATGCAAATCAGTCTGTCCCTGGCCCAGTTCATCATGGGAACAGGGCAGACTAAACTACCAAGAACATTGTAGGTCGCTGCTCACCGTTCTGTAGCCCTATATCTGCGGCACATCAGTGTTCCTCTCTACTCTTCCCCCCCCCCCCCATTGCATTCCGTCACACCCACCCTACCAGCGGATCCGCCCTCTGTAATTTCGGACACTCCGCTATTTGGACCTACCTCATTGCTGTTCACATCTGATAAGATGTTGGCTGTCATAGAATACTCCCGGGACTCTATGGATACCAGGCTTGGTTCCCTAGCTACTAAGCTAAGCTTCCTATGAGAGGACCACTGCAAGCTCTCTTATAAAGTTTCGAATGTGGAAAAACCCTAGCTACTCTGCAACAATTGGCGACTGACAACCAATGTACCATTCGAGATCTGAAGGAGTGAGTCTGTCATCTTGAAGACAGGGCGGAGGGCATAGAAGGCTGCTCACAGCGGAGTAACATACTAATTTTACCCTCCTTGTGGCAAATGCCCTAGCAAAGGGGGCAGTGGTTCCAGATATTTGGAAGGGTGCAACCATCATCCCCATCCACAAGAAGGGCGATCGCTCATTGCCTGCTAATTACAGGCCTATAAGTCTAATAGCCACCATGCAGAAAATAGTCGGGAGAATGGTAACAAACCAGCTAATGGACTGGGTAGAAGATAACAGCGCCCTCTCCCCATATCAAGCGGGATTCAGGAGAGCAACTAGTACCATCGACCAGGTCTTCCGCTTCACCATATTGCGGTGGAAGACCGTCGAACTGGGAAGGGGCAGCCTGTACGTCGCGTTTGTCGACCTGCGGGCGGCGTTCGATCTAGTCCCCCGGTACAAGCTATGGTCGGTTCTCCAAAAGCTGGGGATTCCTGCAGAACTGTTAACATTAATCATGCGACTGCATGAATCCAACTTTGCCAGAGTCCAGTGGGGAGGTAGTAGGGAGATAACACCGGACTTCCCTGTGGAAAGGGGTGTTAGGCAAGGCTGTTCCATGGCCCCCCTACTCTTTTCGTTATTCATTAACGGGATAGTCGAGAGAATGTTGGGGCTAGTGTAGATGCCCCATCGTTAGCGGACACCAGGGTTCCGATCCTGATGTTCGCTGACGACACTCTTATTTTGTCTAAGACCCCCATGGGGCTGCAACGTGCATTAAGCATTTTTGATGCTTTTTGCTTGGAGCACGGGCTGGAGGTTAACGTTGGAAAAACCAAACTAATGGTCTTTTCTGCAGGACGCAGAAGCCACCCTAAAATAACCCTAAATAACAGCAGGCTCGATATAGTTAATGAATTCACGTATTTGGGAGTGCAGATCGCGGGGGGGACCGGTTGGACGCATCATGTGAACAAAGTAGTCCTAAAGCACCAGCAGCTTTCAGGTGCCCTAAGGGGGGAACACCGTAAATCAAAAACAAAACCTATAAAACCCGCATTGACAGTGTACGATGCGAAGGTTTTGGGTGCCACCCTATATGCTGCGGAACTATGGGCTTGGAATAGTCTGGTGGCTCTCCAGACTTCCGAGAACAAGTTCATGCGAGGGATTACTGGACTCCCACAGAGCACCCCCCTAATCCCCTTGTTCCTTGAGTTAGGCAGACGTACGATTGTCGACAGAGCTCGATTGCGACCAGTTCTTTACTGGAGACGTCTTTGGACGACTCCGGAAATAAGACAGTACGCGGAGGGCTTTCTGTGGATAATCAAGGAAGATATCTTCCATAAGATAACATGGTTAAAACATCTGAAGACCATGTTGGTAAATCTAGGGTTTTCGAATCTTTGGAACAACCCTGAGGGAGAAATCTTCCCAAGCAAAGAAGCCCTCAAAGAGCAATATTGGGATTGGGTGGGAGGCAAGATGCTGAATGACACCAGGACAGATTCTATGTCTGGTCGCTTTCTGGAGACCAAAATTTTTCCTGTCCTAGAAAACTACTGGGCCAATATTACGGTACCGATGGACAGGAAACTTGTCTTCCAGTTAAGGTCAGGATCTATCCCCCTTAAGAAATTCACATCTGGCTGGCACAGACCCACTAACAATCTATGTCCTGCTTGCAAAAATGCCGAGGAGAGTCTAGGCCATTTTCTCTTCGCATGTCAAGCCTATGTAAACCCGCGGAGAAAATGGCTCTCGCCGGTATGCAAAAATTTGGGGACACGCGATAGTGCAGTGGCCTTAAGAATCCTATGTACAACAAACCAGGATTCGCTAGTGATGGGGGTAGCCAAATACATGGGTTGGGCTTGGGCGATAAGACGACGGTCTTTGGGGGGTGGCAGGTAATCAGGGATTCCCTTTCATTAATTTTTATGTAATGGGTATAAATTGTTTTATCTGTAATGTTGTATAAGCTGTACTGTGTTTAATGAATTTTTTATTCTGTGACTATGTATTTTTGAGTAACTGTTCTGATTTTATGTGCTTTTATGAGAATTGTCTCGAATAAAGCTTATTCAAACAAAAAAAAAAAAAAAAAAACTAATTTTAGAACTGCAGAGGAGGTAGAAGGTCACCTGGAAACCTGGGTCCGGTCATTTACTTCACCATTGGATACCCCCGCCACCTTCTTCTTAGAGAGAGTTCATCTGGTGCCTGCTCAACGCCCCCTCTAGGAACTCCTCCTTGCCCTATGCTAGCTAAACTCTTACACTTTAAAGATCGCAACACTCGCCTACGTGCTGCCAGGCCGGCCTTCTCCAAGTGGAGGAGAAAGTGATCATGTTCTTTCTGAATTACACATGCGCAGCCCAATTGCCAACATACCTCCTTCCTGGAAGTCAAACGTCTTCTCTGCCAACATGGAGTGCAGTAGTCGCTGTTATTCTCCGCCTGACTCAAGATTTTGACTGTTGGAACCTCCACTTTTTTCACTGACCCTAAGGATGCCTGAGACTGGGCAGATCAACATCATGGAGCACGGTCGTTAAACTTCACTAGACCTGCGGCATGTCCACCCAACTCGCGTCTGAGGGGCAGGTCACGAGCAAGAACTGCCTCACGCTCCAACGACATCCCCAAATCTTGAGCAAATTAATAAAGACCCTAGATGGGCCTTACAAGCTGCGGCCACCTTGCGGTCCAATGTACATTGCCACTGATAAGGGCTCACATATTTTCACAACTTATTATGACACCATTCACTCTGATGATTCTCAACGGGGCTCTCAAACTCCCAGGATGGTGACACCTCAAACAACGGATATTCTCATTTGATTCTGCTCCCCCGATATCCCCACAGCATGGACTTCATCCATATTTGGGGATTGTTTAGTGTGATATTTTATTTTCTCCTTTAACGCTAGTCCTTCATCACTAAACATTGCCCTCCCCAAGCACTGCCCCCGCCTCGGAGACCACCATTCCCTGTTTCTTTTCCACTGTCTCTTGGCATGACTCGCTGCGCCCTTTCCCGTTTCCATGGTCACACCCACTCTTTTTTAGGTTTCGCCTGGCGTCCACTGCGCAGCAGTGTTCGCGCAGGCGAAATCTTTTGAGTTTCAGTACGGGGCTTTCACCCGCCTCTCTCTTCCATTGGCTAGCTCCATAAATGGAGGCTAGCCATTGGAAGAGAGATCGGTCCGTTATTCTCTGACCAGATTCATGGGTGTTCCGTAGAATTTTTCTCATTCCGCCCCTTTTAGAACGCCATGCGGCGGTGTGCGGATGTTTTTTTTTTTCTCGCATGTTTTGGCCATTTTGGACGCGTCTTTTGCAGGGGTGGGCTGCGAGATTTAAGTTGCCAGGAAGTACTTTTTATTTGCGATCAGGTAAGCAGCATTGTTTTCCGTTTCCGTCGTCGTCTTTGCCTCCGTGTTCTGGTGTTCTGTTGTCTCCTTGTATTGTTGTGCGTTTTCGTGTCTGTCGTCTTTGTTTTCCGTCTTTGCGTGGCTCGTGGCTGTCGAAGAATCCTGAAACACATCTGGCAGTGTTTTAAAGATTGGAATGCTTGCATTTGGATGAAGCGGCTGCTGGCAAGTGTTCGTTTCAAATAAAGAACTTATTGAAGCTTCCTGCGGCCTCTCTCAAAAGTGTTTCCTGAAGGTTTTGATGTTTAGCGACTCTTGCACGGTCGCTGAGAGAGGCCCACTGTGTTTTACGGGTCCGTTCAAGTTTCCACTTGGAGCCTGAATTATCGGAAGGAAGAGGCACAGTCTGCAGCGCAGGGCTGCGGTGTGCAAGAAGTTTGTGCCGACCACTACAAAGCAGGGCAGCCGCAGCTTCAAATGCAGGACACCGACCCACTGGGGTTCATTAATTCATGAACAATAATGAGTGAGCGCCGTACCCACTTGGGAAAAACTCATTGAACTACAAACACCACAAGGCGGTGGGAGCGCCACGCCCATCTGGGCAGGTGTTATGAATAAGAACTGTGCTTCACAGCGCGATGCTCACTCTTTCAAGTTGCCACTGAGGAAAGGATCGAAGAATCCTGAAACGCGTCTGGCAGTGTTTTAAAGATTGGAATGCTTGCATTTGGATGAAGCGACTGCTGGCAAGTGTTCGTTTCAAATAAAGAACTTATTGAAGCTTCCTGCGGCCTCTCTCAAAAGTGTTTCCTGAAGGTTTTGATATATATATATATATATATATATATATATATATATATATGTGTGTATATGTTGTATTCCGTTTTCGTCTTTGTCTCCGTGTTCTGGTGTTCTGTTTTCTCCTTGTATTGTTGTGCGTTTTCGTGTCTGTCGTCTTTGTTTTCCGTCTTTGCGTGGCTCGTGGCTGTCTTGCTGTCCTGCCTTCCCCTGCCCCCCTCCTGCTGTCCGTGTCTCCGTTCCCGCCCCCCTCCATTGCTTTGCATGTGCTTGTTTTTTCCCTTGTCAAGTCTGCCGCTTTCTCTGTGAACCATGCCTTCTGACATTTCTCCACGCAGTCCGGTTTATTTCACTGTGGGGGTAAAAAGTTAGAGGCTTATTAAAATTCCTCCCGCTGTCTGCCCGGGCTGGAAATCCCCCACATGCTTCACGCTGTCCAATGGGGAGCCCTCGCCGCTCTCTTGTTTCACTGGCTGCCGCCGTACCCTGCCGACGAACCTCCTGCCTGGTGCGCCTATCACTGGGTCTGTCTGGAGGAAAGGCTACTCTCTCCCACTTGTCTTGCCGAGTTGGGCTCCCTCTACTTCACTCATCTTTTTCCCTGACTCGGGCCGAGGCTGATCCATGGATCGACGGTGTATCCTGGAGATCTGCCCTGCTATGCAGACTCACGGTCACAAAAACGACTTTCTCGAGGTGCCTTGCTCTGTTGTCCTAAAAGACACGGGCGATCCTAAGATGCTAATCATGAGCAGCAGTAGAAGGAAGCACAGGGTCAGAAATCTTGCACAAACTACTAAGCGCGGGGTGAGTTGCTAATTTACAGACTAAAAGAAAGCCTCATCCTATTCAACAATGCAACACATTTCCATGTATGTATGAGACCGAGCAACATGGCCGATGCCCGGTGGAGCTGCCTTCCCTCTAGCCTTGTGGGTATTTGTCCCTTGTCTACCTCACCCTCACAGTAACACTTCCGGTCACTCCACTCTCTCCTCGCGGCTTCCCCTGTTTCGTTCCCACTGTACAACCCTCTTGTACTTCCCTCGCATGCGTTTCTACCTCGCCACCCCTGACACGTTGCACTTTCCATGTGTTTCTCTCCAGTCCCTCTCATTGTGTCACCTGTTCTCTACAATCTGCTTCGCGTTCCTGCTTCTCTCATCTTTCTCTCTCCCCTACTGATCCCCCCCTCTGTTTCTGTAACCTCGTCTCCTGTTTCTCTCTCCTCCAATGTTGTAATGAAATCTCTCTTAAGCCTCTACCTTCTGTGTAGAGTTCATCTCTCTTCCAGTTCTCTCTCCTCTCGACCATCTGTTTCTCTCTCCGCTTTACTCTCTCCTTTCTGCTTCTCGTTTGTGGAAGATTCACTACAACCAGCCCCTCTCACACACACAGGATTATCTCTAGCTTTCCTTTTGTTTCTCACACTTGTGTGAGTGACCCCTCTTGCACTCTCGGGGCATTACTGTTTACTTCCCTACCCCTTCTGTGTTTCCCATAACTTCTCACCAGCAATGCTTCTCACCCCTTATCCTATTGGGTCTCTGTTCTCACTCTTCCTTCTCCACTATTACATGGATCTGACACCCCCCCCCCTTTACTCCATACTTTACCCTCCCCCTGCAAACACACAGCTATGCAGTTTAAACTTTGCGCCCACGGGATTCCTCCCCACCGACCCCCGTATAGCAGGAGAACACTCTCCCTAGCCCCTTCTTTTGCTTTTCCTCTTCTTTAGGAGTTCACACCTCTCTCAGGTGCTTTTTACCTCAATCCTACTCTACCCCCCTCTGATTCTCTGCCTATCTCCACTCTCTTTCTGCCCGCCGTCTTGTGTCCCACTCTTTCTTCCCTCACAGACGGGTCTCTTCAGTTCGCCCCTTGGATACCAGAATCAGGGTGCATTGTGTACGCTGGTACATCATTGTGATTTTTTCCTTACAGTATCAAGCAAGGTACATTGAGTCTGCAGGTCCTCACAATACCCTTTATTCTTAGTATAACTCAATGACGTTGCCTTGTGAATGGTAGTACATCAGACTAGTCTTGATTTAGTTTGCTCCACATCAAACTGTACAATGTTCTTTAGTATATCGCAATGCAATGTGTTTAGAGCAATTCCCATTGTCTTTGTATGAAGTATACCACAATCTGGGTGCATTGTTCTCTAGTACATCGCAGTACCCTTATTTTATACCCCATGTTGAATGAATTGTGTTTACTGGTACATCACAATGCCTTTTGTTTATATTATAACACAACCACAGACAGACAGACAGCATGCTACTCCACTGGGACTCAGTGTTTTTAGGAAAAGGTGTTTAGTAGTTAATGGTGTATTGCCTCAGTCAGTTTCACTGTTAGGGGGGAGTGATTAGTGTTTTGTTTTTGTTTAGTGATTAGTTTTGTTTGGTAGAAATTAGAACGAGCTGCTTATAGTATTGGCTGTGCGCGGACTATTAGGTTGGGTTTATGCAACCGGCTAATATGTGTTTTTAGTTTGTTTGTTACACCTTTGCTTGAGTGAATGCAGCGCTTGTTTAGGATGCATGTTGGTGGTGGTGCCTCCGAAATAACCCGGATGTGGTTGGGGAAGGTTTGGTTGGTTGATCTTGTATGAGTTTATTTCTGATTCTGGTGCTCTGTGGCGTGACTTGTACAGTCAGTTGATTCCAGAGAGGAAGAACAATGTCTTTTCTGCATTCCTGAATGTCAGGTAAGCTTCAGCGCACCCTTCATCCACTGGAAGTGAGCACCATCGTTTTGCTGCTTGCACAGAGAAAGATGTGCAACCAATGGTTTTCTTTTTGTAAGTCAGAAAAACCAGTTGTGGTGTCAATCTACAGCGAGGTAATCCTTTCAGGTAGTGGGTGTTGATCTTTTGATGGAATGTTGGTGCTGTTCTATTCATGGCTTAGTGTGGCATAAACAGGGTTTTGAAGGTGGCTCCCTTTGTAATGGGCAACCAGTGAAAGGCCTTCAAAGCAGCAAGATGTTCTCTTATAGGTTTATGAGCAGGAGCTGTAGTAGGGGCTAACTTCTGGATTCTTTTTAAACACCTCAAGACACAGAATCTTTGGTTAGGCTGGTGGCATAGTTGTCATAGATGTGCTCTGCATTATGAAGTCTGGAGTATTGCTGACATGCCATATATTTTCAAAAGCTAATTTTGCTGGGGCAAAGTCAGACACTTATAGGAGTACTTCTGGGAAAGTTATGTTGGCTCTTAAAGGCCAGTGCTGCAGAGGGGGGGGGGGGGGAGTTGACCCTCTTGTCAGGCAGCCTGGACAATTCCTTTATAAATGATAATTTGGTCATGATATTTCTGGCAAACAGTATTGTTACTAATGACCACTGTGTATGAGGCCGCCCGAGTGGGCGAAGCAAAGATATGCAGTCCCAGAGTGTGGCTGGAGAGTCATGGGGGCATTGCATCTACTTTGACTCTCATGGCGTTTCCTACCAAGTTTTCCCCTGTCAGTTAAATACTAAACCCTCTCGCCCACCATAACAATTCAGGATGGGAGAGGAGTGGGGAGTGGCCAGAGCAGGTGGATTAATTTACAAATATATTCGAAATTCTCCCTTCTTTATTGATGTGAGCACAAACACGCATACACTCATGGCAATGCATATTGAAAAAGAAGAACTACTCAACATATGAGCTCTTACACCTGTTTTTTCGATTATCAGCCCTCATGTCTAACAAGTAATGGGGTCTAAGGTGAGAATGATGGCAGCATATTCCTGGGAGAGAATAAAAGTGACACGTGGAAATACTTGAATCACTCTAAATCACTAGCAGTGCATTCCGTGCTGTCGTTTTAGCTCATCACTATCATTTCAGAAAGAACCAATCACTTGGGCCTTGGTTTTGCTCCTCGTCCCCCCCCCCCCCCCCCCCATTTCTGTGTGTGTGTTTGTTCTCTGTGTGTGTGTGCAAATGCAATAGGTGTCGCATTTGTGAGAGATTAAGCTATTGGCATTGTAAATGACTGCCATTTATTTATCTGTTTTCAAAACCAACACATAAATACAAAATTTGTCATTTACAATGCCAATAGCTCTAACTTTTCCAAAGGCGAAACCGTTGCATTGTAAATGCTTGTTGCTATTTGCACACAGTGGGCTCCAGGACCATCTGCAGTCCCTGCCAGGTCTAACGTGACTTAGCCCTTGTTTCTTAGTGTATGTAGGACACTAGGCTCCCCAGAACCTAGTCATCCCTCACGATACCCTAGTGTTCTCTTTGTCATGCTTCGTTTGGGGTTACTGCCGGTTGTGGTAGGCTCTTTAAGTTGTTTCCTTTTCACTTGTTATAATTTTTCCCTTTCTCTCCCTACACATATGGCTCGATGCAGAAGGTGAGCACTACACAAATTCCAAGCCGGCAGCTGGTTGGGCCAGTGGACTGGTAATTACCCGGGGTTTCCACCTCCTTTTCCACTACACACTGTTCCCTATCTATGCAATGACTCCCATTACTGATATTCCCTTGCTTACACTAAACGTTTGTGGAATGCACTCTACTAGTAAGCGGCATGCAGTCTACTCTTATGTTACATGCCAACAAGTGCATATAGTTTTCCTACCAGAAACACCCACAACAAGGAAGGAACTGGGGTTCCTGCGTAAGCGCTGGAGGGGCCTTATTCATGCCACTACTTACTCTGCATGAGCGTGTGGCACCTTTGGTTTGGATTAGACCCAGAATTCCCTTCCAGGAGGTGGACTCTATAGTAGACACGAATGGTCGCTACGTGCTCCTTAAGTGCCACCTAGATGGCCAGCCCATACTTCTAGGGAGCATTTATGTCCCCAACACAGACCAGGGGACCTCCTGGGACACACTTTCTACCATACTGCTCCATAAAACTGCATTACGCTGAGTTTTGTTGAACGTCTACAACTGTGTGCTTGATCTAGATGGATCCCACCCCTCTAGCCACGCTCCCACCTATATACAGGCTAATCGCTTTTGAAAATGGATGCATTATTGGACACCTGTAGATCTCAACACCCTGGAACCAAACAGTACTATTTTCTCTTGGCACACCATAGTATCTACTTGCGCCATGATTGCTTCGTCTGTACTGCCTCCTGGTACCACGTGTCCAACACTCAAATTACCTGGGACGCATGGTCTCTGATCATGATGCCCACATGATGGATTTCCGATGGGCGCTTCCATGCTCACCGGCACCCAGTTGGAGACTCCCACATGACTGCCTGGAAGATCCTGTCATCCGTGCAAGCTAGGGAAATCGTATTTTGGTGCTATTTCACAGAGAAAATTTAACATGGCCTCTGCTAAAGCCCTAGAGTGGAACGCCTTCAAAGTGGTGACTATTACGTCTGCATCCAAAAGATGGTAGGAGTCAGCAAGACCTTGGACAGAGAAGTAGCAGAAGCCAAGAAGCACCTTTCCAGGCTGGGAAAAGCAGCAGATCCAGACCCTGTGCTTTCCTCACAGCTCGCAATGGCGAAATCTTCCTATATTAAACTCCTGAAGCATCTCTGATGCTTTAACTTCACGGGCCACGTGCCAAAGGTTAACAGAGAGAGTGAGAAGTCAGGCTAATTACTTGTCTAGCTGATCAGGCAGGAACTTTCTGTTCCCCCCATTACAGAGGTGGTTACCCTTTCGAGTTCCACCGTCCACGCACAGGATGAGATACTACAGGCCTGTTATACCTACTATTCCTCCATCTACCAGGCACCACCAGATTCCTCGGAGCACCACTCTCACACATTCTTAGAAGATATTTTACTCCTGCGCATTCCTGCTCCCACTAAACGCTCCATAGATGCCTCCATAGATTGCACAAGCAATCCAAGACCTAGACTAGAGCAAAACACAGGGGCTAGATAGCCTGCCACTGGAACACTACAGTACATTTTCCTCACTCCTGGCGCCCGCCTTGTGGAGATATACGAAGTGGCGTTACATACTAATGAGCTTCCCCACTCCCTTTGAGAGTCGCTTCTGATCCCTATTCCCAAACTGGAGAGAGATCCTAACCAACTAACATCTTATAGACACATTGCCATACTTTGGGTGGACTATAAGATGTTGGGAAAGGTCCTTGATGATAAATGTGCCTAAACCCTCCCAGAACGTGTAAATTTTGACCAAAATGGGTTTGTCCCTGGGCGTAGTACTTCCAGAACATCTGTTGTCTTTTCCAAGTACAAGACCGTGTCCAGGGATGGTTCCCTTGTGCAGCCTTTCTCATATTAGATCTGGAGAAGGCATTTGACACGCCAACATAATATCTCTTTACCTTTCTAACACACATGGGAGTTGGGCGGCAACTGTTTTTCTATACCCAGCTACTCTATACCAAGCCGGCCTCTCGGATAAGCCTGGGCTGCATTTTTTCCACCCCCTTTCAGGAGGGCCGATGAACCAGGCAGGGGTGCCTACTTTCCGCCCTGCTCTTGCAATGGTGCCCCAGCCATAAGCTTGCAAAGAGTGGGATATTCCCCTCGAGGACAGGACACATGTTGTATCCCTATATGCAGGTGACTTACTATTATACTTGAGAGATGTAACTACTGACCTAGCCTCACTACGGGGTACATTAACAGCATACGCTGCGACTGCAGGGCTTAGAGTTGATTGGGCGAAATCGGCCATCTATCCGCTCTGTCATGACAAGCCACGGCAACTTATATACCTGGGCGTGACTCCCCACCATTGGCATAAGGTGGCATCCGCTATCTGGGGATCTGCCTTTACTATTCCCCGTTGGATTTGTATGCAGGGAAGCTGGCAAGTATGAGATCTCAGGTGCACTTTTGGCATCCTCTGCCCAGGGCCATGATAGGTAAGACAGCGTTGACAAAGATGGTCATTTTGCCTCGCCTAATATATTATTTTGCTAACATTCCAGTCTTCCTGCTGCAGTCTTTTTTTAAATACCTTGATTCCCTATTAAGTTCCCTCATCTGGGGTAGTAAATTCCATGCCTCGCCCTTCGAAAATTGCAGCTACCGGTGGACTGAGGAAGAATGGGCACCCCTTCCTTTGATGTGTACTGTTTGGACGCTCAACTACAATGGCTGTCACACTTTACTTCCAGGCGCTACTTAGATGAGACGTGCAGTGAGCAGGGTATTATGCTGGTGCCAGCGATACTAGGCTTTCTCCTTCCGAATGTTTTGCCCTCTTTCCACTGACCCCTGCAAGTAGTGGTAGCCTGGACATTCGAGGTTTGTATCAGTCGCATCAAGTGTGGAATACCGACATAAGCCCCACTTTCTGGGCTTTTACTCACGCAGGGATGTGGTGGCCTGGATGGAACACTCGCTGCTTACGTTGTGGGACCTCTTTTCAGAAGGTCAACTTCTCACGTTCGAGCAGGTGACAGAATGCGGCCTCTTTCTAGGGCAGTTTCTTCTCCATAGACAGCTTAGCATCACATGCTGCACTCTGTGAGACTTCTTGGAGATGGAACCTGCCACACATCCAGTACTACAAGCCATACTTACTATGGGTGATGGCCGTCACCTTATCACTTGACTGTATAAAGCCATCCTCTAATTAACTGTGGTTTCCCTTGCAACACTCCAACAGATGTGGCAGGACCATTTCGGATGAGTGCTGCATGACAGGAAATGGGAACAAGCTCTAGAATTAAAACAACTGATCTCCTGTAACTCCTGTTTTAACAATATTCCGTTTTTTATACACCACAGAGCATACCTTATCCCGGCACGTTGAAAGACTACTTCCCTAATGCGCAGGTGGACTGCCCGCATTGCCATACCCCTGGTGGGGCCCTTACCCATAGGCTATGGTCCTGCTCGGCTCTGCACTGTTACTGGTGGTTGGTAGCCACTACCTTGCGGGAGGTCACAGAACTACCGGATATACATATATGGGAGGCGTCTCCTATGGGCATTTTCTAGCATCACAAACAACATAATGGTATGCACCCACTTCGCATCCCTGTCACTACTCCTTGCTAAGCGCACTCACTCCAATGCACTCTCTAACAGTCCCTCCGGTTGCAGCATGGCACGGGCGGTGCGCAAATGGGGCACTGCTGAGAAAGACGTTTTCCTATATGAGGAGGCGTGCCACTTGCGCAAAGGACCTAACTCCCCCCAATGTGCTACCCGCCTCGCAGTTCCTACAGGGGGTGTGGATTGACAGCTTTCCCCCATGACTTCAGCATGCCAACCCTGTGATCAACTGCCTCCATGATGCGGATTCCTGTACTCTCGTTTGCTCGCTGTTTCTACCCTTCGGCGCTTCATCACCGCGGTACCACCAGCGTATCTGCCCATACACATCCATTTCTCCTTTGCCAGACATGGCCTGCCGCTGCCTCCTAGATAAGCGCTACCTCAACTCCAGCTGCTATTTATATCCCCAGTTGATATCATTGCTATAGTGCACTTCTGACCTTTATTGAGACTCACAGGCTGATTTTTCATGATCACTTCTGTTTCACGTGCAATTGCCCACTTACTGTTTCGTGTTTTCTTATACAATGCAAGGATCATGCATTATACTGCTGTGTTTATCATTTTGATGGACTGTCAATTGCAACGGTTTGTAAAGAAAAACCCAATAAACATTTTTTTTTTTAAACGAGAAATTCAAGGAACTCAGTCTCAAAGCAATGTGGCATACGGTCTGGGCAAATGGGTGTGGTCAAGTGTGTAAAAAGTAGTCGAAAAAGTGTCAACCTACTCTAGGAATATGCACTATTAAAGACTACACATTTCACAAAGCTTTGCAACATATTCCTTCCATCTCCAGTCAGCCAATCAGCATTCAATGCTCTCCTGAGAACAGGATCACTCTTGGTCTACTCACCACAATCTAATAGTTAAACAGTAGGTTAAAACTGCGTTAAATAAAATCAGATCTGATAGAGATGTCTCGCTGCAGATTCTTTAACTTCGAATATCCCCAGGCGTCAGGCTGGATCCTGCAAAGCTTCTGCAGCAGCACCTCTGCGCGCTGGGGGGCGGACATGACGTCAGTGGAGCCATATATGCCCCTCCCAGTGCGCTGATGTCAGTTTTCTTACTTTCCGCGTCCGATTGCGGATCCTGGAAAACCAGCAGTTCCGTGGCCTGTTTTTTAGGTCTCGCCTATTCCATTCCGCAGGAATGAATATGCAAGTCTAATGCCGCTAAACCACCGCTAAACCAAGACTTAAACCCAAGGCTCTCAAAAGGCTCTCAAAAAGCGGATTTCCAACAGTTCACGAGAATCACGTGACCACAAGCACGCGCATTTCCCCACATGAAAGACATCAGCCTACCTCTGACAGGCTTCCCCAGCGTGCGCTTGGCCGGCCTCTGCCAGTTCTCTTCCCCTAATTATTCACTTCACTTTTCACGGCCGCAGGCCATGTCTCGCATTTCTAGTCCCCTCAGCCCATGTAGACACCATTGCTTCACTCGGCCGGCCTCTGCCAGTTCTCCTCCCATAATTATTCACTTCACTTTTCACGGCCGCAGGCCGTGACTCCCATTTCACGGCCGCAGGCCGTGACTCGCATTTCTACTCCCCCCACCCCATGTAGACACCATTGCTTCACTCAGTTTAAAGCACACCAGGATACTGGAGCGCTTTAAGCTGAGCCATAAAGATTCTTATCTGTTGGCAGACATACCCTGTGAAATGCAAATCTGACCTTAAGGGGACGAAACAAAGGCACATCTCCAGTCACATCATAAGTCACGACTTGCATGCTATTCTTTTAATATAATACAAGTTGTCATTGATGTTTCCGTCATTGCATCTTAATATATCCTACAAGTTTCATGCTTTTGGCATGCTTTTGGATAAATGTCTTTATTTTCTTTTTGTGCGCGCCAACACGCAGAGCACAGCCTCTCTCTCACTCAGCTGCACGTTTGTCCATTCAACCCTCCCCCCCCCCCCCCCCCCCACTCCCTCTCATGCACGCTATTCGGTCTCAAAACACATTACTCATGACACGGATTCCATTACTTGTGTGCTATTATTTTAATATAATACAAGTTGTCCGTGTGCCCCACTTTCTCACCCAGCATGTCCGTGTGTCCCACCTCCTCACCCTGCTTGCTAGTGTGCACACCTTCTCTACCAGCCTGTCCATTTGCCCTCACTTCTAATCCAGCATGTCTGTGTGCTATAGCTCCTCATCCAACCTCAGTGCCAGCTCCACCCCAGCCTGTCTGTGTACTCCAGCTCCACCCCAGCCTGTCCGTGTACTCCAGCTCCACCCCAGCCTGTCCGTGTACTCCAGCTCCACCTCAGCCTGTCCGTCTACTCCAGCTCCACATCAGCCTGTCCGTCTACTCCAGCTCCACATCAGCCTGTCCGTGTACTCCAGCTCCACCTTAGCCTGTCCGTGTACTCCAGTTCCACCTTAGCCTGTCCGTCTACTCCAGCTCCACCTCAGCCTGTCCCTGTACTCCAGCTCCACCCCAGCCTGTCCGTATACTCCTGCTCCACCTCAGCCTGTCCGTATACTCCACTCCACCCTAGCCTGTCCATGTACTCCAGCTCCACCCCAGCCTGTCCGTGTACTCCAGCTCCATCCCAGCCTGTCCGTGTACTCCAACTCCACCCCAGCCTGTCAGTGTACTCCAGCTCCACCCCAGCTTGTCTGTGTGCTTTAGCTCCTCATCCAACCTGATACCATTACTTGCATGCTATTATTTTAATATAATACAAGTTGTCCGTGTGCCTCACTTTCTCTCCCAGCATGTCCGAGTGTCCCATCTCCTCACCCTGCTTGCCCGTGTTTACACCTTCTCTTCCAGCCTGTCCATTTGCCCTCACTTCTAATCCAGCCTGTCCGTGTGCTATAGCTCCTCATCCAACCTCCATGCCTGCTCCACCTCAGGCTGTCTGTGTACACCAGCTCCACCCCAGCCTGTCCGTGTACTCCAGTTCCATCTTAGCCTGTCCGTCTACTCCAGCTCCACCTCAGCCTGTCCGTGTACTCCAGCTCCACCCCAGCCTGTCCGTGTACTCCAGCTCCACCCCAGCCTGTCCGTATACTCCTGCTCCACCTCAGCCTGTCCGTCTACTCCAGCTCCACCTCAGCCTGTCCGTGTACTCCAGCTCCACCTTTGCCTGTCCGTGTACTCCAGCTCCAACCCAGGCCTGTCCGTGTACTCCAGCTCCAACTTAGCCTGTCCGTGTACTCCAGCTTCAACTTAGCCTGTCCGTGTACTCCAGCTCCACCCCAGCCTATCCGTGTTCTCCAGCTCCACCTTATCCTGTCCGTGTACTCCAGCTCCACCACAGCCTGTCCGTGTACTCCAGCTCCACCTCAGCCTGTCCGTGTACTCCAGCTCCACCCCAGCCTGTCCGTCTACTCCAGCTCCACCTCAGCCTGTCCGTGTACTCCAGCTCCACCCCAGCCTGTCCGTGTACTCCAGCTTCACCCCAGCCTGTCCGTATACTCCTGCTCCACCTCAGCCTGTCCGTGTACTCCAGCTCCACCTCAGCCTGTCCGTGTACTCCAGCTCCACCTTTGCCTGTCCATGTACTCCAGCTCCAACCCAGGCCTGTCCGTGTACTCCAGCTCCAACTTAGCCTGTCCGTGTACTCCAGCTTCAACTTAGCCTGTCCGTGTACTCCAGCTCCACCCCAGCCTATCCGTGTTCTCCAGCTCCACCTTATCCTGTCCGTGTACTCCAGCTCCACCACAGCCTGTCCGTGTACTCCAGCTCCACCTCAGCCTGTCCGTGTACTCCAGCTCCACCCCAGCCTGTCCGTATACTCCTGCTCCACCTCAGCCTGTCCGTCTACTCCAGCTCCACCTCAGCCTGTCCGTGTACTCCAGCTCCACCTTTGCCTGTCCGTGTACTCCAGCTCCAACCCAGGCCTGTCCGTGTACTCCAGCTTCAACTTAGCCTGTCCGTGTACTCCAGCTCCACCCCAGCCTGTCCGTGTTCTCCAGCTCCACCTTATCCTGTCCGTGTACTCCAGCTCCACCACAGCCTGTCCGTGTACTCCAGTTCCATCTTAGCCTGTCCGTGTACTCCAGCTCCACCTCAGCCTGTCCGTGTACTCCAGCTCCACCTCAGCCTGTCCGTGTACTCCAGCTCCACCTTTGCCTGTCCGTGTACTCCAGCTCCAACCCAGGCCTGTCCGTGTACTCCAGCTCCAACTTAGCCTGTCCGTGTACTCCAGCTTCAACGTAGCCTGTCCGTGTACTCCAGCTCCACCCCAGGCCTGTCCGTGTACTCCAGCTCCAACTTAGCCAGTCTGTGTACTACAGCTCCACACCAGCCTGTCCGTATACTCCTGCTTCACCTCAGGCTGTCCGTCTACTCCTGCTCCACCTCAGCCTGTCCGTCTACTCCTGCTCCACCTCAGCCTGTCCGTGTAATCCAGCTCCATCTTAGCCTGTCCGTGTACTCCAGCTCCACCCCAGCCTGTCCGTATACTCCTGCTCCACCTCAGCCTGTCCGTATACTCCTGCTCCACCTCAGCCTGTCCGTATACTCCTGCTCCACCTCAGCCTGTCCGTCTACTCCTGCTCCACCTCAGCCTGTCCGTCTACTCCTGCTCCACCTCAGCCTGTCCGTCTACTCCAGCTCCACCTCAGCCTGTCCGTGTACTCCAGCTCCACCTTAGCCTGTCCGTGTACTCCAGCTCCACCCCAGGCCTCTCCGTGTACTCGAGCTACAACTTAGCCTGTCCGTGTACTCCAGCTCCACCCTAGCATGTCCGTATACTCCTGCTCCACCTCAGCCTGTCTGTCTACTCCAGCTCCACCTCAGCCTGTCCGTGTACTCCAGCTCCGCACCTTCCTATAAACTATGTGCATCGAAAAAATCGAACATTTTCAGGTAATAACACAATATAAAATTAATTACATACGCGCAATAAAAAAAATCGACACAATATAGATTACATACAATGCAAATATATACAATAATGTAATACACTATGAAAATATTCATTAAAACATAGCACATCCAATTAATACATGAATAAACTCAAAGTACATACCCCTTCGAGGGGAAAATAGATTTTTTGTACAGAATTCGTCCAATAAAACCAATACATTTTTAAAATTACAGTTCTCAGCAACATATACATAATATATCACATTTCAAACCATTAAATTACATTTAAATTAAGTAAATACGCTATTACTAAGACAGTCGCGAACGAAAAACTAAAAAAAATATCGACATTCAGTAATAAACATTAGTAAATGTATTCACACTATCAATAGTACATTCAATTAACTTAAAAAAACCCATAAAAGTACACTCTTACCTGTCAAACGACGCAGCAACAGGACAGGAACAACAACACGCCTTCCGCGCCCCATGATTCTCTATCTTCTGGGGATTTCCCCGATGACGCACGCCAATCGCAACGCTACATCAAAAACGTAGCGCTACGATTGGCTGGAAACAAACGTCAATCAAAAATTGAACACGGAAGGGGAAAAAAAAAACTAGACAGCTGACCTACTTAACGTAAGCAGCGTCAAGAAGACCCATTGCGTCCTCCATTTAAAAAAAAAAAAAAATCACTATTACGGCACACAAACCACCAATTAGACACACACCACACACTAAATATTCCAACACACACACACATACAAAGTTACATAGACATTGCATTTATTACATACTACAAGAAAACACGTACACACCTTCAATTCTACACATATACGCATCACACACTAACAATAGCAACACTACAATACACTCATGCGACACCAGCAATGCATAAATCTCAAACACCACCACAATACCACTCAACAAGAATACAGCATCACTACAGTGCAACCACAGCATCACTCAGCGCAACCACATCATCACTCAGCACAACAGCATCACTCAGTACCACCACAGCATCACTCTGCACCACCTCAGCTGCACTCAGCACCACTACATAATCAATCAGCACCACCACATTAGCACTCAGCACCACCACATTATCACTCAGCACCACCACATAATTAAAAAACACATAATTGCACTCTACTGAATGCAACACACACTCCACACAATAACACTCAGTGCCACATAATTAAACAACACATAATTACACTGCACTCTATGCAACATACACTCAAAATCCAACTCAGTGCCACATAATTACACAGCACTCAATGCTTCATACACTCAAAATAAAACTCAGTGCCACATATTTACACGCAAAAAAATACACTGCACTCAATGCCACATACACTCCAAATAACACTCAGTGCCACATAATTAAAATGCAATCAATGCAACATACATTAGAAATACCGCGCAGTGCCACATAATTAAACACCACAGAATTACACTGCACTCAATGCAACATACACTCCAAATACCACTCAGTGCCACATAATTACACAGCACTCAATGCAACATACAATCCAAATACCACTCTGTGCCACATAATAAAACACCACATAATTACAATACACTCAATGCAACATACACTACAATTACCACTCAGTGCCCAAAAATTACACACCACATAATTACAATGCACTCAATGCCACATACACTCCAAATACCACTCAGTGCCACATAATTACACTCCGAACAATGCAATATACATTACAAATACTGCTCAGTGCCACAAAAATAAACGCCACATAATTACACTACACTCTATGCAACATACACTCCAAATACCACTCAATGCCACATATTTACACAGCACTCAATGCAGCATACACTCCAAATACCACTCAGTGCCACATAATTACATGCCACATAATTACAATGCACTCATTGCAACATACACTCCAAATACAACTCTGTGCCACATACTTATATGCAACATACACTCCAAATACAACTCAGTGCCACATAATTACACACCACATAATTAAACTCTACTTGATGCAACACACACTCCACGCAATACCACTCAGTGCCACATATTTATCTGCTACATAATTGCACTGCACTCCATGCAACATACACTCCAAACAATACCACTCAATACCACATAATTGCACACCACACAATTACACTCTAAAGAATACAACATAAACTCCCCATATTACCACTCGGTGCCACATAATTATATGCAACATAATTCCACTGCACTCAATGCAACAGACACTCCAAATACCACTCAGTGCCAGATAATTACACACCACATAATTATACTATACTGAATGCAACACACACTCTCCATATTACCACTCAGTACAACATCATTACACGCTACATATTTACACTGCAAACAATGCAACATACACTCCAAATTCCACTCATTGTCACATAATTACACACAACAAAATTACTCTACTGAATACAATATACACTGCCCTTTTTAACAAGCATTGGAAATGCAATAGGTCTCGCATTAGAAAAGTTTGAGCTATTGGTATTGTAAATGACACTTTTTTTATTTATGTGTTGGTTTTGAAAGTAGCAAAATTAATAGCTTTGTCAGTTACAATGTCAATAGTTTTAACTTTTGCAAATGTGGCACCTATAGCATTTGTAATGCAATGTGTGTTGTATTTACGTGACTTATATGTCTTGATATTACAAATAACAATGGCTTTTAATTTTGTAAATAATTAATACTTAAATAAAAGTTATTGTAATTTATAATGGAAATAGCTTAAACGTTTGTAAATAACTTTTGTGAAGATTATGTTCAGTGCATTTTATTGTGACGAAAATCCAAAAACATTGCATTTGCACCTAAACACACACAGAGCCACACACATACATGTGGTGGTGGTGGATCTGGGGGATATGGTGGTGGTGGATGTGGTGGTGGATGTGGTGGTGATGGTGGATGTGGGGGTGGATGTGGTGGTGGATGTGGTGGTGATGTGGTGGATGTGGTGGTGGTGGATGTGGTGATGTGGTGGTGGTTGTGGATGTGGTGAAAGTGGTGGTGAAAGTGGTGGTGGATGTGGTGGTGGTGGTTGTGGATGTGGTGAAAGTGGTGGTGGATGTGGTGGTGGAAGTGATGGTGGTGGGTATGGTGGATGTGGTGGTGGTGGATGTGGTGGTGGTGGATGCGGTGGTGGATGAGGTGGTTGATGAGGTGGTGGATGAGGTGGTGGATGAGGTGGTGGATGAGGTGGTGGATGAGGTGGTGGATGAGGTGGTGGATGAGGTGGTGGATGTGGTGGTGGATGTGGTGGTGGATGTGGTGGTGGATGTGGTGGTGGATGTGGTGGTGGATGTGGTGGAAGTGGTGGATGCGGTGGAAGTGGTGGATGTGGATGCGGTGGTGGTGGATGCGGTGGTGGTGGATGCGGTGGTGGTGGATGTGGTGGTGGTGGATGTCATGGTGGATGTGGAGGTGGTGGTGGAGGTGATGGTGGATGTGGTGGTGGTGGATGTGGTGGTGATGGTGGATGTGGTGGTGGATGCAGTGGTGGTGGATGCGGTGGATGTGGTGGTGGATGCGGTGGTGGTGGTGGATGGGGTGGTGGTTGTGGTGGATGGGGTGGTGGTTGTGGTGGATGTGGTGGTGGATGTAGTGGTGGTGGTGGGTGGATGAGGTGGAGGATGAGGTGGTGGATGTGGTGGTGGATGTGGTGGTGGATGTGGTGGAAGTGGTGGATGTGGTGGAAGTGGTGGATGCGGTGGAAGTGGTGGATGCGGTGGAAGTGGTGGTGGTGGATGCGGTGGTGGTGGATGCGGTGGTGGTGGATGCGGTGGTGGTGGATGTGGTGGTGGATGTCATGGTGGAGGTGGTGGTGGAGGTGATGGTGGATGTTGTGGTGGTGGTGGATGCGGTGGTGGTGGATGCGGTGGATGTGGTGGTGGATGCGGTGGCGGTGGTGGATGGGGTGGTGGTTGTGGTGGATGGGGTGGTGGTTGTGGTGGATGTGGTGGTGGATGTAGTGGTGGTGATGGTGGTGGATCCGGTGGTGGTGGTGGATGCGGTGGTGGTGGAAGTGGTGGTGGATGTGGTGGTGGTGGTGGATGTGGCGGTGGTGGATGTGATGGTGGTGGATGTGGTGAATGTGGTGGTGGATGTGGCGGTGGATGTCATGGTGGATGTGGAGGTGATGGTGGATGTGGTGGTGGTGGTGGATGGGGTGGTGGTTGTGGTGGTGGTTGTGGTGGTGGTGGTGGATGGGGTGGTGGTTGTGGTGGATGTGGTGGTGGTGGATGTGGTGGTGGATGTGGTGGTGGTGGGAGTGGTGGTGGTGGTGGTGGTGGTGGATGCGGTGGTGGTGATGGATGCGGTGGTGTTGGATGTGGTGGTGGTGGATGTGGCGGTGGATGTCATGGTGGATGTGGAGGTGATGGTGGATGTGGTGGTGGTGGAGATGGTGGATGTGGTGGTGGATGCGGTGGTGGTGGATGTGGTGATGGTGGATGTGGTGATGGTGGATGCGGTGGTGGTGGTGGATGCGGTGGTGGTGGTGGTGGTGGATGCGGTGGAAGTGGTAGATGTGGATGTGGTGGTGGATGCGGTGGTGGTGGATGTGGTGGTGGTGGATGTCATGATGGATGTGGTGGTGGATGTGGTGGTGGATGTGGTGGTGATGGTGGATGTGGTGGTGGATGCGGTGGTGGTGGATGCGGTGGATGTGGTGGTGGATGCGGTGGTGGTGGTGGTGGATGGGGTGGTGGTTGTGGTGGATGGGGTGGTGGTTGTGGTGGATGTGGTGGTGGTGGATGTGGTGGTGGTGGGAGTGGTGGTGGTGGTGGATGCGGTGGTGGATGCGGTGGTGGTGATGGATGCGGTGGTGTTGGATGTGGTGGTGGTGGATGTGGCGGTGGATGTCATGGTGGATGTGGAGGTGATGGTGGATGTGGTGGTGGTGGAGATGGTGGATGTGGTGGTGGATGCGGTGGTGGTGGATGTGGTGATGGTGGATGCGGTGGTGGTGGTGGATGCGGTGGTGGTGGTGGTGGTGGATGCGGTGGAAGTGGTGGATGTGGATGCGGTGGTGGTGGATGCGGTGGTGGTGGATGCGGTGGTGGTGGATGCGGTGGTGGTGGATGCGGTGGTGGTGGATGCGGTGGTGGTGGATGTGGTGGTGGTGGATGTCATGGTGGATGTCATGGTGGATGTGGAGGTGGTGGTGGAGGTGGTGGTGGAGGTGATGGTGGTGGTGGATGTGGTGGTGATGGTGGATGTGGTGGTGGATGCGGTGGTGGTGGATGCGGTGGATGTGGTGGTGGATGCGGTGGTGGTGGTGGTGGATGGGGTGGTGGTTGTGGTGGATGGGGTGGTGGTTGTGGTGGATGTGGTGGTGGATGTAGTGGTGGTGGTGGTGGATCCAGTGGTGGATGTGGTGGTGGTGGTGGTGGTGGTGGATGTGGTGGTGGTGGTGGTGGTGGTGGTGGATGTGGTGGTGGTGGTGGATGTGATGGTGGTGGATGTGGTGAATGTGGTGGTGGATGTGGCGGTGGATGTCATGGTGGATGTGGAGGTGATGGTGGATGGGGTGGTGGTTGTGGTGGATGTGGTGGTGGATGTGGTGGTGGTGGGAGTGGTGGTGGTGGTGGATGCGGTGGTGGTGATGGATGCAGTGGTGTTGGATGTGGTGGTGGTGGATGTGGCGGTGGATGTCATGGTGGATGTGGAGGTGATGGTGGATGTGGTGGTGGTGGAGATGGTGGATGTGGTGGTGGATGCGGTGGTGGTGGATGTGGTGATGGTGGATGTGGTGGTGGATGCGGTGGTGGTGGATGTGGTGATGGTGGATGCGGATGCGGTGGTGGTGGTGGATGCGGTGGTGGTGGTGGTGGATGGGGTGGTGGTGGATGTAGTGGTTGTGGTGGTGGTGGATGTGGTGGTGGTGGATGCGGTGGTGGTGGTGGTGGTGGATGTGGTGGTGGTGGATGCGGTGGTGGTGGAAGTGGTGGTGGTGGATGCGGTGGTGGTGGAAGTGGTGGTGGCGGATGCCGTGGTGTTGGTGGATGTGGCGGTGGTGGATGTGATGGTGGTGGATGTGGCGGTGGATGTCATGGTGGATGTGGAGGTGATGGTGGATGTGGTGGTGGATGTGGTGGTGGATGTGGTGGTGATGGTGGATGTGGTGGTGATGGTGGATGTGGTGGTGGATGCGGTGGATGCGGTGGATGTGGTGGTGGATGCGGTGGATGCAGTGGTGTATGCGATGGTAGTGGTGGATGTGGTGGTGGATGTAGTGGTGGTGGGGGTGGTCTACTTTGATCGCCGAGCCCCCAGAGTACTGGACATTCCAGCGGAATGGGGGGGGCACGGCTCAAGAAAGGATACAAATAAAGCGTTCCGTAAATGTATAGTTTACTAAACCATAGCCATCATATTTGATTGCAAGTGAAGATACCACAGGGGGCCAGTTGAAAAATCCCACTACCAGGATTACCTATCCAGTCACGTGCAAACAGGAAGTAAGGTAACCAATCACCAGGTAAGCAGTTTTATTTTTAGACGCACATGCTTTCAACCGCCATCTGAGCGTAATTATACGGTTCGTGCAAAGCGCTCCCGCGGCTACGAATACGAACTAAAATAAAGGAACTCCGAAGTACATTTTCATTGTTTCAACAAAGTTAAAAAGCTGCTTTTTTTCTGCCTCCCATTTCCTGCTGGAGTCACAATCTTGAGGCACAGGAGTGTAGGCTGACGGAAAAAAAATCATCTCTGGAAGGAAGTGAAATGCTGAAGTCATGCTCCGGTTTCACAAATTCCAATCTAAGCATGAGTAAAAGTAATAAAAAAAAAAAGAAAGAAACACGGAATGGCGCAGTGGTAACAGCTCAGCGACATTAGCCAGTTTAATTTTTATTCGCCGTTTAGAGGCATTTATCTGTATAGTATTCCTACTGGTGGAGTGCAATTTTCCTCAAAGTTTACTCTGACAATGAAAGGCTGTTTGCGCAGCAATTCTGGCCAGCTGAGTGCGTGAAAGGCACATTACAAATAGAGATCCCAGCTCGAAAGTGTGTTTATCTAGAAGGATGGATCTGCACATGCAACGGGCCTGTGATTCAGTACAAAGCTATGCAGCACGGCATTGCAAGCTGTAACTGGAGATCGTAAAGCCTTTTGTATGGATTATTTAAGCAACCGCCTTCTTTACTCTTAAAATCTCTGTGTAGCTTGTCCTAAAATATTAATATAGGACGAATCACGTTTACCACCGATAACTTTGGCATACTGGGTGTACAATGTTCTGTATACCAGTCCCTCACAGCTGGTAGCCTAAAGCAGCAAATGTTTCTCTCCCTCCTCCAGGAAGTCCGTAAAACGCAGGCAGGGGAGGGGGCCGAGTGACGGAGGGAAGGCAGATCTCCATCTGTGAAAACCTTTGAGGCGGTAACACTACACTAACAGGGCACTGCATAATGTTTGCAGGACACATACACAGAAATGCGAGGCCAGTAGGCACAAAAGGCACCCAGACAAACTTGGCTACACAACAATGCACGAACAATGTAGCGCACATCAATTTTCAGCACTGGTGAGAAATGTATGCAAGCCTGCCCTTATCTAAGTGAGCGAGCTTTGGGGTCAGGCAGTGCCGTCACACAGCCTGCTGTTCAAAAACCCATACACAGCGGCCAAGGAGCGCCATGCCACGTCCCTGGTTGGGAGTGCGTCAGTGGGAGCCAGCAAAAAAAGAGCCATTTCGCTCTTGTTGAAAAATGGCAGCTGCTTAGTGTGTCGAAACGAACTGCAAGGACGCTGGGAGTTACTGCGCACAATGGATCCCGGAATGAGCCATACCTGGGAAGCGCTACTGCACACCGATAGGATGGTGGGGATAGGCGCAAGTGGATGAAACGTTACACTACTTTATAAAATAAACAAAGGCCGATCACCGGTAAAGTAATGGCTGATCGGGATTAAATAATACGCTGATAATAGGAAAACACTGAAAAAGTTGGACACAATTTTCAGGGTGAATTTGAATCAAGAAATCAATATAATTAAATTAAAGATGCGTCTCCAAAGAAAAAACATAAGACAGAAACAAATGAGGAATGAACTAAACAAGTCTAGGGGTGCAGACCGAGATGAAAGTCAGGAGTGGCGTGACCGGAGGTAAACAAGCAAGACGGAGGGAAGGCAGAGAAGGGGAGGGGGAAGGAGAAATGCGACACGGCGGGCAGGGGAGGGGGCGGAGCGGGGAGAGGGTGTGAAAGCAGCAGGGGCCTGGAGTGCGGCTGAGGGAACAGACGGCGATTTGGTGATGTGCACGCGCATTTTAGGTCAATGCGCTTGCGCATTGACCTAAAAGCCACGGGCACAGCACCAAATCGCCCAGTAAGTTAAAGTTTGTTTAAAGCCCTATATGCTCGCAAGCTCGATGCGCATGCGCATCGAATAGCTCGACCTAAAAATCAGTGCCAGACTATTACATGCCACATAATTACAGTCTTCTCAATGCAACGTAAATACACTCAAAATAATACCACTCATTGCCATATAATTACACACCTCATAATTACACTCTACTCAATGCAACATAAATACAATTTATCTATCTGTGTATCTATCTATCACCCTTCTATCTGTCTATATCCCTATCCCCCTCACTCTATCTATCCCCCTCACTCTATCGATCGCCCAACCTCTATCTATCGATCACACTCACTCTATCTATCTATCGCATCACCACAGCATCACTCAGGGGCACCACAACATCACTATGCGCTACCACAGCATCACTGAATGCCACAGCATCACTCGTCGCCACCACAGCATCACTCTGGTCCGGCTCACCCCCGTCACCGCTCCTCTTCTTGAAATCGGGCTAGTTCCTGTGGTCCCTCCCGCGACCAACGTGTGACTGCAGGTAAGCGTAAGCACAGGCGTTGCTTACGAAGTTCTTCTTCCGCTGCCCATGCTACTGACGCCGATTCCACTCGCTATAGGCTGGGTAAAGAAGCACTGCAGGCTCACCCTCTGTATCCACCTTTTCCGGGTGTTGAGGCAACGTGTGCCTATTGTAAGGCGCTACAGGCTTCTTTCGAGTCGCCCCCTCTCCCTGGTGCGCCTTCGGGCCCCACAGAGGTTGCAGGCACTCATGCCGGGTCCTCATCTGCGGATGTTTCCCTAGCACCGGCTGTGTGTGTGTGCACTCCGATTCCGGAGCCGGCGCAACGCCACCAAGCCAGGGCCCCGAGCCCAGTCAACCCTGTCAGTCAGAGCATAGCCCTGTGCAGCTTCCTGCGCCAACGTCGGAGGGGCGCTGGCGATGCCCAGGTCGGCGCTGGGTACTACCCCAGGTTCGGCTCCTGCATCTCTTGCTGTGGGATCGGCATCGGTCGGCGTCCTTGTCTAATCCTGTGTGGAACAGCTGCTTTCATTTACGCCTCCTCATTTGGAGCCTGATGCTTCCCTGGACTTCCCTGATGAAGGGGCCAGGTTGCAAGTACCCTGTGTTGCCTTGCCTTTGGGTCAGTCTCCGGCTGCACCACTTCTCATGTCCTGTGGTAGGATTTGCCTTCAACCATCCCCTACTGACAATTTATTGTCACCTACACGGATAGCAGATGAATCTAGGGCTGCCTTTGCACACGCTATTCATGGGGCGGCTAATATGCTTGGCTTTCAGCCTCCTATGGTGCCGTTGCTTACTGATCCTTTAATGGATCTGCTCCATTTGGAGACTATTGAAGTTGAACCTATGCTGCCTTTCTGGGATTCACTACTTGACGTCCTCTGTGGCACTTGGTCAAGGCCAGCTTCTCGTGACCCCGTTGAGCGTGCTATTCATCGTAGGCACCGCCCTGCTCCGGAGATCCTCTCTGTCTCGTCACCCAACTGACCAGGGCACGGTTGTTCAGGCAGCTTTTAGTTTGGAGTCTTCACCATCTTTACCATTGTTACCTCCCACCAGGGAATCTCGGTGGCAAGATGATTGTGGCCATCGGCTTTTCGCCTCTGCTAGCACAGGCGTCTGGGATTTAAATACAGCCTGTGTGTTCGCCCGTGCATCCTCCGCTTTTTGGGACTCAGTTGCCCACCTTCTCCCTTCTATTCCAGAAGGGCCACGGACAGAGTTACTCCACCTTCTTCTGCATGGCAGAAGCATGGCACAATTTTCCATTAGGTCCTCTCTGGATGCCACTGACTGTATGGGATGGGTCCTGACTTGCGCTGTGGCTTTACGCCGCAATGCTTGGCTGCGTGACAGTCGCTTCCCGGATCTTGTTCGGGATGCCCTCAGGGATCTTTCATTTATTGGGGTAGATTTCTTTGACCGCCATGCGGATTCAGCGGTGTCCCGTCTCTTATCAGGGCTGAGATAAATCTTGTTGCTATATCTCTGCATTATTTTCCTGTGCCCAACCTAATGCACAGGTTGTTTTGTAGTAGCTGGTTACTGTTCATGGCTGGTTAGCCCTTTATCTGTTCGTTCAGTACAGCCTTTTGACTGCTTTTCTTATTTTCAGTCCTCTGACTGCTTAGCCCAAGAGGACACCCCTACTGGGGATTTGCCTTACCCTATGTGGGGGTATTAATGGCATTCGGTTCTGCCATTGCCTTGGTATGCTCCTATGGAGTCTCCGAGCACACGTTTTGCTGGTAGTCACTTGTCCATTTCTACAGAGTTTCTAGTGTGACTTGCTTCTTGCATGTTGGGTTACTCTGTCTATATTGCATTGAAATTTGGCATAGGTTCCGTGCTGTGTGGAGTCTATCCCGCATGCCTGGTGAAACACCGGGTTGTAGCAATTCTTTCGCTACAAGGCATCCGATTTGCCGCTATGCGGCGTTCTTATGGTTGTTCTTCTTAGTGCGACTTGGACATACAATCCCCTTCTGGTTCGTCCTCCAAGTGAGTGGTTTAGCAGGTGTTCTCTGTTATCCGTCGTCATAGACTCTTTGGCCGCTTGGCCTACGGCTGTGTCCATATTCCCTGCTTTTTCAGTATGAGTGTTCCCACGCTTTCTTTGCCTTCATACTGTGTACCCTTCAAGGGCCTGTTTTCCTCCGAAATCACTGCTTGAGGCCCGGGATTTTTCATTGTCAGCACTTCTGCAACAACAATGAATTGTTCTTCTTTTCATCTGACTTGCAGGAGCCGGTTGTTCCGCTTTGGCAGGGAGCATGGATTACTGCTCTGAACTTTGTCCTTCCCAATTTACAAATCTCAGCGAGTATGTTTAGCATACTCTAGACTCTTGTTGGGTCAATTTTTCATTGCTTCAACATTTTTTCTTCCTGCTATGGATCTGCTCGGTGTGCTTACCCTGCAGGTTCGTGCGGGCTCCTTCATTCACACAGTGTCCATGGTCCCTGAACCGGTCTACTTATTCCACCAGTTCTCGGAGTGCCCGACTGGCTGGTGCCCTTTTTGAGCCATTGCCTTCTCGCCTTCTTGCTATTGGGTGCCTCAGGCTACTACGCGACCCTACAGGAAGTCTTTGCTTCCTTCGTTTGGCTCCAGGTCCATGTGGCATACTTAGGTCCCTTCTGGTCTTCGCTCGTGGTTGTTAACGTAAAACTACTTGTCTTTGGCCCTTCACATAGTATAACAACATCGCCTAGGCTTGGTGTGTCATCTGTTTTCCTGCTGTCAGCATTTTGTGGGCATAGACTGGCGTTCTGCCACTGCTGTCACTCGTGTCTTGCTGGATCCGGTTTCAACAAGGCTCCTTTTCTCTCTTGTGCATATTGGACCGGTATACAATGTCTGTTATACCAGCTGCCATCTTTTTTAAAGTTTTCTGCGGTTGGCATACTGCGCCCGGCAGTTTTCCTCAGTCCTTCGGTTCGGCTACACTTCTTGCGAAATCATGTGCTCCCTTTTACTCCCATCATATCTGCTGTCTGGTTTCTTCTCCATGCTGGCACTTGCAGGGTAAGGGTTTCCCAATTGCCTCTGCTGTTCTACTTGCCTTGCAACTACAGGTGCCACAGTGTTTTTTGACACTATTTCCTTGGTCGACTGGTGACTGCTTGCGTCTGTCGCCAGTTTGGATCCTGTGGATCTTTCACATTCTGGGTTGGTTCATCTTCATTTGATGTATGAACTCTCACTTCGCCACGGGCATCTGGCTTGTGTCTCTTTCGCTCAACCCAGTATACATAAAGGGGTCTTCCTTACTGTTCTTCACGGCTCCTATTGCCTTTGCCTCCCATTGCTTTCTCCTCTCCTTAGAGCTTCATGGTCTGGAGGTTGCCTGCGCTACCTTTCATAGCCTCATTATACTTTGTCTCCAAGGGTAACAGTGCTGTTTAGTCACCTTATGGACGGCTAAGTTCATTCACGAACTTGATGGGGTTAAGTCGCAGACCTGCCTCCTCTATGGGTATGGCTTTGGTATCTATTTCTAGTTTAAGGAATCTGCGGCTAGACGTCTCTATCAGATGAACGAGTTACTTACCTTCGGTAACGATGTATCTGGTAGAGTAATAGTCTAGTCGCAGATTTCTTAAAGCCCGCCCAACTTCCCCGTTCTGCGGGGACCTTTTCTGGTTGAGGCTTTCTATACTCCCCTCCTTTAGGGTGGCTTGCCCCTTCCTGGGTGCTCTGCCCTCACTCCAATACAGACTGATTTGTTCTGTTTCTCGCCATTCTGTTCCTTCCAGTCCTAGACCTGGATTGTACGGTTTGAAATCTATTCACGCTTTTTCGCACCATCCCGCTTTCCCCTTCTACATGGCCTTGTGGTCGTTGCCGCCTCGGCGGGTTTTTCCTTCAGGACTATTGGCCATGTCCAATTATGGATCTTTTTTTTTTTATATTTCTTTTTATTAGAAAAAACAAGCAAGGCAGCAACAAAGTACATGAAGTGCATAGACTGCGCAAAGACGGAACATCATTATATCGACAATGGAATGATCGACACATTGACGGGGAGGGGGGAGGAGAAGAGGGAGCATCAAAAGACCTTAAAGCAATCCATAAGTAATGCGGGGTCAGGGGGAAAGCGGGACATCAAGGACAGGCGTTACTGGAGGTACACATATGTCACCTCTATACCGGTTCCAATGACCCATACTTTGTGCCAATTCCGGGGACGACCCCGAGCCAGGTATACAGTTTTTTCCCTGAACATGCACCAATCCATGCTTTCCATCCACACCTCAAGGGTAGGGGGCCTCTGGGATCCCCATAGCTGTGCAATATTACGTTTGGCGATCATAGCCCCTAGGGTCACCCATTGAGTTTGAGCCACGGTATGGTCGGTGGGCTCCCAAACATTTAGCAAGCAGCGCCTGGCTTCTGGCAAGAGAGCCACACCTGTGACCTCCTGAATAACCTCGTGGACCTTCCTCCAGTAAACAGCAACTTCCCTACACTCCCAGATGATGTGGAGAAACGTACCCAACTGTCCGCAACCCCGTTGGCGCAGACCCTCTTTAGAAAAGCCCATGCGAACCAGACGGGGACCCGTGACATATACTCTGTGTAATATTTTGAGTTGAACTAATCTGAGTCGTGCTGGAATCGCGACCTCCTTGCGGGAGGAGATTGCCGACTGCCAGTCCTCATCATCAAGCTCAAGGCCATCACGGGTCCACTGATCTCGTAATTTCGACAGTAGGTCTGCCCTATGGTTGATCAATTTTTTATACACCAGGGAGATGGTACTGTCCGGTATATGACCATCCAACACTAGGTCCTCCAGTGGGGTAGATTCCGGTATCTCCTCCCCAACCGGGAAGACCGAAGTCAATGCATGACAAACCTGAGCTTAACGGAAATACTCAGACCCACCCAATTCAAACTCAACCTGCAGGGCCGCAAACGACTTTACCTGTCCCTTGGCCCAGAGGTCTCCCACCTTGTTAATGCCAAGAAGATCCCACTTGTCGAACCCCTTAGTGTTCCACAATTTACCAAACCTATCAGATCCGAAAAGCGGGGTCGCCAAGGTCAAGCGATCTTTCCAACCTAACGCACTAGTGGCATCCTGCCAGACCCGTACGGCTGCCCTCGTCAAATCCGACAAAGACCTCACCACCGATTTAGAATATAGTGCCCTATATTAGTTGCCCCCGGGAAGTAACCACCGATCCATGGCGAAACCAGGGTTTAACTCGGGGCCATACAAAGGAAAGGGAAACCTCCGGGGTCTCCATGAATGGAGGCGTACATACATTCCCACGGTAGGAGTTCCACTGGCTCCAAATTTTATTCCATTTCCTGGGTCTACCCCGTGCCACATACACCGTCTTCTCCCTAAACATACACCAGTCCATGTTCTCCTTCCATGCCAAAACCGTGGGCGGCCGCTGGGAGCCCCACAACTGCGCGATATCTCTCTTAGCAATCATATTCCCAAGGGTCGCCCACTGCGTCTGTGCTACATCATAGTCATTTGGTTCCCATACATTCAACAGGCAACGCCTGGCTTCGGGCAATAATGCCACACCCGTGACTCGTTCCATCACAGCATGTACACAATTCCAGAACACCACCACCTCCGGACACTCCCAAATTATATGAAGGAAGGTTCCAACCAGTCCACAACCATGCCTACATAAACCGTCCACTGAATAACCCATACAAATCAAGCGTGGGCCAGTTACATATATCCGGTGTAGGATTTTAAGTTAAACGAGTCGGAGACGGCCGGAATCGCGACCTCCTTAGGCGAGGATAGCGCTGACTGCCAGTCCTCGTCATCCAACTCTAAACCATCGCTGGTCCTAACCTCCCTGAGCCGCACCAACAGATCCGTTAGATTATTGATCAATTTCTTATATATCAAAGAAATAGTGCTGTCGGGCACGTATCCGTCAAGCACCCGATCTTCTAGTGGGGATGATTCGGGGATGTTAGTACCCTCAGGAAAAACCGAACTCAATGCGTGGGTAATCTGTGCATAACGGAAGAATTCCCTATCACTCAGCTCATACTCTACCTTCAATGCCTCGAAGGTCTTGACTTTACCCTTGACCCACAGATCACTCACCCTACCAATACCAATCATATCCCACTTTTCAAATCCTTTTGTCTCCCACAGGCAACCCAGTCTTTCAGACGCGTAAAGCGGAGTCGCACGGGTCAGTCGATCCCTCCATCCCGTTGCCGCATTCGCATCATGCCACACTCGTACCGCTATCTTAGTGGGTCCCGAAAGTTCCCTTCCCACTGCTTTAGAATAAAGGGTCCTGTTATAGTCCCCACCCGGTAACAAGTACTTATCCATCTCGAATGCAGGGTTAGAGGTTGGTCCATACATTCCATGGTTAATCGCTCTCAACTGTGAGGCCCCATAATATCGCCTGATATCCGGAAGTGCTATACCTCCGTCATACCAGGGAAGTGTGAGCTTGGCGAGGGCAATACGCGAGCGTCCATCCCAAATCAATTTTCTCTGCAGACTCTCCACCTCCTGAAAATACCTCGCCGGAACAACATTAAAAGTATTCTGGAGCGCGTATAGAAATCGCGGTAAGGACATCATTTTAAAAAGAGCTGCGCGCCCAAGTGGTGAAAGCGGTAGCCTGAGCCAACCCGCCACGTCAGATTTTAACCTCTGAAGAGGAGGAAGCAGATTACGATCGTAACGAGCCAAAGGATCTAAAGTTATGAAAATCCCCAAGTACTTAAATCCCATCTGCGACACCTGGATGGGACATCCGCGCGGTAGTGGGGGGGTATCACCCGAAAGCACATACACACAGGACTTGGTCCAATTGATCACAAGGCCGGAGTTCCTACCAAATGAGGTGAGCACATCAAACAATACATTCAACGACTTACGTGGGGACGTGAGGTACAACAAAATGTTGTCTGCATAAAGCGATATACGATCCTCAATTTCCGGGGTCCACTGAATACCCTTCATCAAAGGCTCCCATTGGAGCCAGGCAGCCAGAGGCTCCAGGGCAAGGGCGAAAAAAAGTTGGGACAACGGACCGCCCTGCCGCGTACCCCTCCCAAGAACAAAAGGCTTAGACACTCGACCATTCACTACCACCTGCGCCAATGGTTCCTCATACAAAAGTTTCACCCAGCCGATGAAACCAGGACCGAAACCAAATTTCGCAAGAGCGGCCCAGAGGTAGGGCCACTCCACCGTATCAAAGGCCATTGTAGCGTCCAAGGAAGCCAAAATGGCCGGCACACGCAGCGACGCCGCCCTTGCGAGAACTCCGTGCAAGCGCCTCAGGTTAAGTGCTGTATTGCGGTGTGGGATGAAACCAGACTGATCCAGGTGAATCAAGTCACTAATTACTTTTATCAAGTGGTTTGCCAGCAACTTAGCGAGAATCTTTGGTTCGGCGTTTAAGAGCGAAATGGGCCTGTAGGACGCACAGCGATCACGCGGTTTCCCCTCCTTGTGGATCACAACAATGGTAGCAAGACGCTGATCACGAGGAAGGGAGCCGATGTCTCGCGACTCTAGAAACATATCGCGGAGATATGGCGCCATTTTGTCAGGGCCCAACTTGTAGAGTTTGATGGGAAGACCATTAGGGCCCATAGCCTTGCCCGAGCGCACCGAGCGAATAGCGAGGGCCACCTCATCAGCTGAGATTGCAGCTTCCATTAGGTCCCTATCTGAATCCGACAGGATAGGCAATGCAATGTCACGCAGCAACAGGTAGGAGTCTTCCTCCGGTCTATTGGAGACTGGGAATACACATTCCGGAAATGTTCCGCGAAACACTCGACAATCTCAGTCGGGTCAGTCACACATACTCCATCAGGTTTCTCAATCACAGGCACCACACGACTCGCCCTCTCCTTTTTATCCAGCCAAGCAATCAGCTTCCCTGCCTTTTCTCCCACATCATACAATCTGCCCTGCTGCTCTCTACTCATGACTTTAGCGGCATCCGTGACTAGGGCCCTATAATCAAGTTGTTTGAGGCTAAGGGCATGAAGCTTGTCACGAGTCACATCTAGTTCCAAATCCCTTTCTAGTACAGTTATTTCAGTCTCTAAACGGACCACCTCCTCATTTTTACTTTTCTTGGCTCCAGCGATTAACAATAATGCCTGTCCTCGGATGACTGACTTAAATGCCTCCCACAGTGACACAGTAGAGGACACAGATCCCTCGTTCTCAGCAAAGTACTGATCCAAGGACTTAATCAACTCAGCACGAGTTTTGGGGTTGTGAAGATACCAGGGATTGATTGGGGCAACTCGTCCCTCGGCACCCATACTAGTGCCGATCTGGAGCCACAGTGGGGAGTGATCTGATATACCCCGGGCCAGATGCCTAATTTCCCTGACAGAGGAGGCCGGTGCCGCTGGCATCAAAACATAATCGAGTCTAGAGAGACTGCCATGGGCACCAGAGTGGAAGGTGTATTGTACCTGTCCCGGATGCATCAACCTCCAACAATCTACCAAACCCAGTGTCTCCAAAAACCCACTTAACCAAGAATGTGACCTAGTGAGGTCTCGGGGGAGGTAGCTATCTACACTACCGGAGACAACCAAATTGAAATCTCAGCCCATAACCAGGATGCCATCCGGAAGTCCCAGTACCACAAGCCCAAGATCAGCAAAAGTCGAGGTCTGTAGACCAGGCGGGACATATACAGAAATCAGCGAGACAGTCCTCCCCTCCCACCTCCCTGTGAGAGCAGCGTAGCGCCCCCTGTCATCAAGGATCATGTTGTCTATTTCCAAGGGGAGAGAGTTCTTGACTAGGATGCCTGCGCCCCTAGAGCCAGTAGTGAACGCAGAGTGTGCAGCGAGACAATACCCTCGCCGATTCATAGCGTGACAAGAGTTCCCAATCAAGTGCGTCTCCTGCAACAACACAACGTCAGGGAAGAGGCGTCTCAGCAGTTGCAACACTACTCCCCGCTTTATCCTATCCCCCAACCCATTGACATTCCAACACAGTAGTTTCAACCCACTACCCGCATCCCAGAAATGAATGCAGAATCCACCCCATAGCGAACACAGTACCCAGATCCAAAAATAAAACAATACCTTGCCTTGAGAGAAAATAAAACATACCCAAACTCCCCCCTCGACCCTCCAACATGGGCCTGTTACAATACCCCCCACCCTGCGCCCCTGCGTTAGACTCAAAAGCCACCCCAACTTGCAGTGTGCCTGTCGCCCTAACATTAAATTAGTCTGCAAAACGAAACCCAGAGGAGGAGAGCCCCACTCCCCCCACCACCCTCGGGTGTACCACCGTCAATCACATAAGTATGAAAGACGTCAAACCAAGCTGTATGTTATGTTAATTGTTCGGAAATCAGGAACCACTTTGTCATTGTTATTCTTGCTCCGGCACGCCACCCTCCGCTCCACCCGTGTTCCGTTCGATCGCTCCCCATTGGTAATGTATCCAGCCAGTCACTCCCTCGGGACGATCAAAGAAAAACGTCCGGTCCTCGTATTCGACATGGAGCCTGGTTGGAAATAGCATGGCGTATTTCAAGCCCATGTCTCTCAACCGTCGCTTTACTCCCTGAAACCCCATCCTCTGCCTCTGAACGAACTGGGTAAAGTCTGGGTAGAAGCTCACCGTTGTGTTTTCAAACTTCACTGGGCCGCCCACCCGCTATGCCCGCAGGATAGCGTCTCTGTCTCTAAAGTTGAAAATTCTGGCGATAATCGGCTTCGGAGGGGCACCCGGCTTCGGCTTCCCACCCGGCACTCGGTGCGCACGTTCCACAGCAAAGAGTTTACTTAGGCCTTTGGGGGCGAGGTAATTTAGGATGAGATCCTCAACAAGGAGACCTGGCGCAAGAGTTTCCGATTTTTCAGGGACCCAATAATAAGTACATTATTGCGTCTGGCCCTATTTTTAAAATCCTCAAGTCGACGAGCCATGAGATAATTGGAGGATAGAAGATTTCCGGCCTCCGTCTGTAAGTCGGACACATCGGTCGTGAGGCTGGAGGTCTTCAAATCTAAGGATTTGACCTTCTCATTAGTCTTTGATGAGTCTGTTCTAATCAAATTGACGTCAATGGCCACGGTGTAGAGCTTAAGGGCGAGAGCTTCATATTGCTGGCCAATGGAAGTCTTAATACCAGCAATGGCGCCCATGACATCCTGTAGAGTCAAATCGATCGACGCAGCCGGGTCTTCCTTTGCCTCTTCCAGGGTCTTATTCGTACCACCGGGGGACCCCTTGGGATGAGTATATATATCCATGACATTTGTTTGGATGATTCCCCCCCGAAGAGGCGTCTTGGTTTTTCGCTTCTCGTTATCGGGCCTGCCCGCCATGTTGGGCAATGTGCCCCCGAGGGGCCTGTGAGACCGGGTGAAAATGGCCCTTCGTGGTCAAACCCACCAGAGTCTTCAAAAGCAGGCAACAGCAACTCAGCACACAAACACTTGCGACCGTTGGCACACAGTGGATTCACAGAGTTCGGCTAGACCTCGGGCAACCAGATCGATCTTAAGATAGGATAAGGCCAAAGAGCCATAGGCAATGAGCAGACCCCTGCGGCCGTTGTTGTTCAACTACTGCCTGGGCATCTCAACGACTCCAGCCCCAGGCGTCGCCATGGGGTTGGCCTCAAAAGTTCAGGATGTCGTAGTGGCGGTTCCCGAAGTCCGAATCAATTTTTGAAAGCAGCTAGTCTATCAGCTGAGTTTCATCTCCAATAACCCGTCTTCGTAATCAGGATTTCGTTCAGGATAGATGCGGAAGGCGGCGAGGGTCCCGGGAGCCCTGTGCTTACGCGGCCATCTCGGTTGTGCGCGAAGCTCCTGCCCCCGGGAAAGCGTTCTTAATAAGGATTCCAACACCCCTGGACCCGGAGGAGAACACGGCATGGGCAACTAGACTATACCCCTTCCTGTTCATTGCATGACATGTATTCCCTACCAAGTGGGTCTCCTGTAGTAGAACAACATCAGGGGAGTGACGTTTCAGGAGCTGCAGTACTACCCCACGCTTAATCTTATCCCCCAGCCCGTTAACATTCCAACTCATCAACCTCAACCCCCTACCCCCCCATCATGAAAGAGAAAGAGGATCCAGCCACAAGCAGAGTCCTGCACATCAATAATAAAGTCCAGCAATAGAGCGCCTTGCAAAAACAGCAACCAGAAAACCAACACCCCCCCACCCCCACCAAAACAACCCATTACAACACCCCCCACCCTGCACCCTTGCATACGACTAAAGAGCCACCTCAACTCGCAGTGTGCCTGTCGCCCCCACATCTAAACTAAACTACAAGAAGTAAAGCTGACGAGGAGAAAGACCCGCCGATAGTCCCGCAACCCCCCGTTCAAACAACAATCAGATGCACATCATAATTGGATCCATCACAGTAGCAATCCCCCAAATGTCCCCAGAAACCGGACAAATGGCACTCATTCCTGCATCCCAAGTCCTCCCGCTGCTCCACCAGGCTGACTCTCTGGTTCCTGTTGGGCCGGCAGAGTGTCCAAGCAGTCGGCCACCACCTTTGGCTTATCAAAGAAGTGAACCTGTTCGTTGTATTCGATCCGCAGCTTGGCCGGGAAAAGCATGGCATATTTAAGTCCCATATCTCGTAGTCTTCTTTTTACCCCCAGAAAACTGAGCCTCTGTTTCTGGACCGCCTGCGTGAAGTCTGGATAGAAGAGTTCTCAAACTTCAAGGGTGCACCCGCCCTCGAAGCCTGCAGGATAGCATCTATCCCGAAAGTTGAAAATCCGTGCTATCATAGGCCTCGCGGGGCTCCCACCTTCGGTCTGCCACCTGGGATCCTATGGGCCCGTTCCACCGTAAAAAACTTGCTCAGTCCCCTGGGGGCTAGATGTTTGACGATAAGGTCCTCAACAAAAAGGTCAGCCGCTTGTTCCTCCGCCTGTTCCGGAACACCAATTATGCGGACATTGTTCCGCCGAGCCCTCCCTTCAAATTCCTCCAGGCGATGGATAGCAATGTCATTGGAGGATTTCAGGTTACGGACCTTGGTTCTGCAGGTCAACGACATCAGCGGTTAAGCTTGACGTTTTTATGTCCAAAGATTTGACCTTTTCATTGGTTTTTGTAAGGTCCATACGGATCAAATTTACGTCGATCGCCACTGTATCCAACTTATGAGCAAGGGTTTCCATTTGCTTTCTGAGGGAGGACTTGATACCATCGATGGCGGTCATCACATCCTGCAAAGTCGGTTCCGTTGCCGGAGTCGATGAACCCCCCGCTTCCTCCAGCGGTCGGCTAGGTGCACTGGGCGACCCCTTAACCTGAGCGTAGCGATCCATCACGTTGGTTTGGGTATAGCCACCTCGTCTGGTGGTTTTCAACCTCTGTTTGTCCCCCTCCGATTTGTTCGCCATTTCGGGATAATCCCAGGTATTATCGATTGTCGAGAAAGCGAAAGTCCAAAATGGCCCTCAGGCGAAGGGACAAAAATGGACAAAAAGACAATTTATGGTGCAGTCCAAGGCCAAAACTCCAAATATTGTTCGGCACGCCCAAGTACCGCTCAGGATACAAGCTTTCGAAGCGGTCGAGGCGTCCCAAGGCCTGGGATCCAACCCAGTGACAAAAAACGAAAGAGAAAGTGGTACCAGACCGACCGCCTCAGATGCCCTAGGCCGTTGTTGTTCAACTGCGCCCTGGGCACCGTGCCAACTCGGACGCCGGGGATCCAAGAGGCGAAGGCCGCAAACTTTCCAGCGCCACAACTCCGGTCTCCGTGGTCCGATCGGGAAATAAATTTCAGTTTTCGCTTCTCCTGTGGTTCATCCACACGAAGACATCAACTGCGAACAGGATTAGGGACAGGATATATTCGGGAGGTTACGTGGGTCTCGGGAGCCCTGTGCTCACACGACCATCTTGGTTGCGCGCGAAGCTCCTCCCAATTATGGATCTTTAATGGAGATTGCAACATCTCCTTCTGGTGACGTCTTGTGGTGCACTCTCCTTACGCTAGTGTTCCGGACTTGTTCTCCTTTCCAGTTGTACTTTCCAGATGTGGATTTTCTTCCTCTGCCATGCTTTTTTTCCACATCCTTGTCTTCCTTTAACATTGATTGAGCCTATGCTCTGGCGGGGTGGGTCTTCAGAGAGCTGCCCTGTCTCACCTGTCAATTTCTTCTATTTTTTCATCGTTTTTGCACACTATTCCCATATTCTAACAGTTTTTTGGTGATGGCTCCGCGTTCGGATGCGGAAAAGTTTCTCCGACAAACTGACGTCAGCGCGCCTGGCAGGCCATAAATGGCTCCACTGACGTCATGTCCGTGGACGACGTCATGTCCGTGGACGACGTCATGTCCGTGGACGACGTCATGTCCGTGGACGACGTCAGGGCGGAGCCGGGCGGCACCGCTCCCCGGCGCGCAAGTTGCTGCTGCAGGAAAGTTTTCCGGATCCAGTCTGACACCTGGGGATATTCTAAGTTAAGGAATCTGCGGCTAGACTGTCTCTACCAGATACATCGTTACCGAAGGTAAGTAACTTGTTCATCAGGATCACCAGAAGACCTTGCCCCACCCTATATTTTGTCCATCCTATCCCCGGTTCTCCTTAAATGCCTAACAGACCTTGTAAATATGTCTTTAAACATGGAGATTTTTCCAACAAAATGGAAACCAGCATGGGACAAACCAATACTTAAAAAGCGAATGGCAGATCCAAAGGAACCAGGCAATTTCCGACCCATCTCCTTGCTTCCATACTGTGGGAAAGCTATGGAATCATTGGTAATCAAGCAACTTACCTCATGTTTAGAAAGCAGGCAACTCTTCGACCCTTCCCAGTCAGGTTTTTGGGCAGGACACGGCACCCAAACCGCTCTTGTAGAAGTAGTAGACAATATAAGACTTTCACTAGATAAAGTACAGGCAGCAATGCTGGGACTATTGGATTTATTGTCTGCTTTCGACACAATTTGTCATACAGTCCTAATACAAAGGCTAGAGGAGATTGGAGTTGCAAGGAAAGCCCTCAATTGGTTGAGGAACTACTTAATGGGACTGACAATCTCTGTTCAACTAGAATCCTATATATCTCGCAATAAAGCGGTTGACAAAGGAGTCCCTCAGGAGTCTGCACTTAGTCCCATACTGTTCAACATATACATTTGCCCGCTGGCAAAGGTTATCAGATCATATGGATTCAATGTGGTCTCATATGCAGATGACACCCAATTTGTAATAACCATGGGGCCCAATCCAGCTGACCCCAAAATCAGATTCAAAAACTGCATGAATCAAATAACCAACTCAATGCAGACAAACTGCCTACAACTAAATGTATATATAGAAAAACAATGGTTCCTATGGCATACGATTTTGTATAACTTAATATTTATAACAGGCTCAATGGCAATGAAAACATTGGGGGGAGGGTGGCAAAAGAAAGAGAGACGCACACTTGTACCATGAAGGATATTTAAGAATTGATAATGAAAAATACATGTAAATAACTTGCGACATACAAATATTATACAAAGTGCAGTGTATCCCAAGTGAATATTAAGCAAACCAAGAAAATGTATAACAAGGTGAACATCTATCAGTGCCCGGCCGGGTTCACTGTAAGTAAATTCAGTTTACTTTCACACGCTTGGGCTATTTACACCCTGGTGCAAGGTATAAAACCTCCCTGACTATATTCATGAATATTATCTATTCATGGCGACTGCCAATAGTTACAAATTATTTTTTATTTTTGTATTTGATAGATGTCCCTCACTGCCCAGTCCTGATGAGACCTTTATTCTAATGGTCGAAACGCCGTCGACGCCCTAGGAAACAAATCAGACCAACACAGTTTCTATAATTTTATAGCAGCTGGCTAATCATTTGTTGATATAATTGTTTTAGAGTCTAGTTTCCTGTTTTTTGTAAATATTCACAGCTGAAACCTGTATAGTTCACCTTGTTATACATTTTCTTGGTTTGCTTAATATTCACTTGGGATACACTGCACTTTGTATAATATTTGTATGTCGCAAGTTATTTACATGTATTTTTCATTATCAATTCTTAAATATAAGGAAATATCCTTCATGGTACAAGTGTGCGTCTCTTTCTTTTGCCACCCTCCCCCCAATGTTTTCATTGCCATTGAGCCTGTTATAAATATTAAGTTATACAAAATCGTATGCCATAGGAACCATTGTTTTTCTATATAAACGTACTGCCCTGGTTCCGCTGTGAGTAGGGTTTCCCTTGTTTTTACATTTACAACTAAATGTAAGCAAGACGGAGGTAATACTATTCGGGGAAAGCACAGGAATACTGGTCAGATGTAAATGTCCATATTTGTAAAGCGCGAACAATTACCAGAAGGTGTCAAGGTGCTGGGGGCCATCGGGAAGATTAAGCAAGCTATTGCCCCTAGTCACATGGTGCTGGGTTGATCTGCCGCTGGCACCGGGGATCGAACCGTGAGCTCCCAGGTCGCGAAGTCAGTCGCCCTGTCTGCTGTGCCACACCTCTTCCACCAGATGACTGGTGGCCGGCCAGTCTTGGTCCCTGTAAACCCCCCCCCCCCCCTCCCGTCCACCCCCCCCAAAAAATAACCATCAGTACGAAACCTAGGCATGATAACCGATAATAAACCATTAAACCATATTCTGGGTACCTGCTATACCATCATGTGTATGCTACGAAAACATTTCCAATGAATTCCATTGGAGCCCAGAAATGCCTTGGTACAGGGACTGATTATAAGTTGCCTAGAGTGTGGAAACGCCTTAATAGCGTCCATAAATGAGGAACTATATACCATGCATCAGGTGTTGCAAAACACTGCAGCACAACAGGTACTAAAACTGCACCTCCATTCTCGATGTCCATCCGCCCCATTCTAAAAACAGCAGTAGGAAAACATCTATTGACCCCCTACAGGGCTAGAACTGCTAGAAACGGTGGCAGATCTTTTTCCCACTTAACCCCTCAACTGTGGAACCAGCTCCCTATACACCATAACGGCCATCACCGACCACAGAGTATTTACAAAAGGGCTAAAAACCTGGATGTTCTAAAGTACTTTTAACTCCGTGGTAAACATTTTTTTCCAACACTTTTGTCAATAGTGCCGTGAGACCCTGACAAGGTGATATGTCTGCGCTCTATAAAAGCACATAACATACATAAATCACAAGAAGGTGGATTTGCTATTCCAGACCTGCACTTCACACCATGTCCCCTTAGTGTAAACATAGTTCATGTGAAAAATGGGAAGAATTCTAAATATTGAGTGCAACCTTGGTGTTAGATGCTTATCTACCTCAAGCATCAAAAAAAGACTCTCTGCCCACCAACAGCAATACAGATTGTTACATCAACAACGATAGAACACCAGTGCTCATCACAAAGTCACTTTTATCCTTGTGCAGTCAGCACTTATTCTCCAATTCTTATGCTTGTAGACACACTTCTTATCCAATCCAAGAGAGTCATGTTGTGTAGAAAATGCAGTTTTTTTTTCTTTTTAAAACACAATGCTCCACAGCCGACGCGCGTTTCGCCCTTTGCGTTACTTATACTCGTGGAGCCATGATAAGTTCCATCCATTTTCGTGAATCTCCAGAGTCACCTCACATCTAAATGTCCAGTATAACTCAAGTGCTTGGATATTCCTGATTATACTCTTGGTGAAGTTGATACTAAGAACCAAGCTTAGTGGCAATACTGTGCGTTATTTACTGGAGAGTTTTATACGTTACGAATTAGCCTTGAGGTAGCCCGCAAAGGGGGAAACGCGCGTCGGCTGTGGAGCATTGTGTTTTAAAAAGAAATGAAAACTGCATTTTCTACACAACGTGACACTCCTGGATTGGATAAGAAGTGTGTCTACAAGCATACGAATTGGAGAAAAGCACATACCATAACAATAGTCCAGCTTTGTAGACTATAGTGCAGCATTCGACCGGGTAGACCGTGGCACACTATGGAGAAAACTTACTAACTGGGGTATACCCCAAAAGCTGCTAAAGGCAATAAGATCTCTATATGAAGGGACCTGGGTAAGGATCAAGTCCAGTCAAACGTCACTGACCAACAAGGTCCACACCAACAGTGGCCTTAAACAAGGATGTGTTCTTGCACCTCTGCTTTTCAACATCTATACATCCGACCTGGGTCAAGCACTGGAGGGGGCAAACTTAGTTATCTCGAAGATGGGGAACGTGAGGCTGCAAATTCTTCAATATGCCGACGATCTTGTAATTTTGGATCATACCAGGATTGGCTTGCAGAAAGCCTTAGATGCGCTATACAGCTTCAATCAAAAGAACAACCTACTGGTAAACCAGGACAAGACCAAAATCCTCATCTTTGGAAAGTACAATCGAAAACAGACAGCTCAATGGCGCCTAGGGGATTAGCAAATTAGATCTTGCAAAAATTACAACTACTTGGGTCTCAGGCTCACGGAAGGGGCAAAATCAACTGCTCATTTGAAATATCTAAGAAATAAAGGTGCCAGGATCATTTGCAGCTTGAGAAATCTCAATCGAAAATTACACAGCCCATTCACGGAACCCATCCTGAAAGTTCTAAAAGCAAAAACAGTGCCCTCAATTAATTACGGCCACCTAACCTTTCCCGGCGCCTTTGACAATTTCTACATGAGCTTTCAATCTTCCATATACAAGAAAGTGCTGGCAATCCCACGACAGGCCAGGAGAGCCAGAGTAAGGCTGGAGCTGGGGCTTTCTCGCCCAGACATCTCTTGCCTGGGGGATACAATAAAATACTATATCAGCACTTTGAGAGCTCCAGCAACAGCCTTGAAAGCTCAAATTAAATCAATCTTTGAAGAAAATGGTTTACCATGGCAAGCACAATTGACAGGAGCTATTCAATCACTAGAAATAGAGGAGCAAAACCTGGTCAATATTAATATTTCAATTGCCGCATGGAAAAAAGCAGTGAACAGACAGGTGAAGCACATCTCATTCGCAAGAGATCTGGAAAGTCTCCATAACCATCCAAATCTTTCCACACTGGATGCCTCTTACAAAGTGGGAAAAGCACAGCCTTATTTTGAACAAGCACTATCAGTTCAAGTTCGAAAAAAGATCACTTATATGAGGCTCTTGGCACTACCCATTGTGGAGTTCAATCAAAGTTGGGCCCGTGCGGACAAATTAGCAGCATGCAGACTTTGTGACTACCATCAGGAATCCTGGTATCATTTGCTGTGTTGCTGCCCAAAGCTAGCCAGTGAGAGGCATCGCTTGGTCATCCCAATCTGCAGAGCTCAGGGCCTCACTCGATGCAGCGAAATCTCGGACTTGTGCTTTTCGTCCACAGAAAGTCAAACAGCAGCACGGCTGGGGAAATTTACAGACCTAATCCGTGCAGGACTAACCGCAAATGCTGAGCCGCAGAAATAAATCTGTAGGACTGGAAGCAGGGGAGAGGTGGACAAACCTCTGTCTTAAAAATGAACGCTCTTTGTTCTAAAACCGTATTACTAGATCACGAAACTGTAACAAACGTTTTAGGTCAAATTGGACTGTGGCAATAATCAGGGCTTTTAACCTATTTTGTTTTTTAGATAATTATTTTAGAATGTTAGTATATTGTAATGATTTTAATTAATCGAACAATAAAAGCTTTTTCACTTTCACTTTCACAGACAGAAATGTTAAGTTTGCAATTAAGTTGTATTATTTGCAACTTCATGTGGGTCATTTTCTCATTCAGGTCTGCTTTCCCATGTATAAACCATTTTTCTAACCTTCTAATACCAAGTTTCCAATCAGTGGTGTAGGTAGAAGTTGAGAAATCAAAATAACGGAGGAAAAATTATGTCCTGCACAGAAACCCTTCATAATATTTAAAAAATGCTCTGCATCATTGTAGGAAAATAGGATCAGCTTTCATTGTTAACCCCACTTTATTCTTGGTGTCACGCTCCCGCCTCCCAGCCGCCCCGCCCACGCTCCGCCCCCCTCCATCCTCCATTTATGACAGATGGACAATCGCGCAGCGGTCGCGCCCCATTCGCGCCGAAGGTGCGCCAAAGGTAAGCCCGTCTACGCCCGTCCGCGCCAAGCCCGCGCCCAGCGCCAGACCCCCTGGCCTCCGTACCTCCCACCCCTCCCGCATTACATACGATGCCACCACCCTCCTAGCCCTTAACCCCGGCCGACTCCCCAACTGCGCCCAAGCCGCTCCTGGTCACACCCATGGACCCTTCTTATGCTACTCCTGCAAATTCGACGGCACCAAGAAAACCTCCACGAACACAAAACAGATATCTGACTCCAACCACCTAAAATGCATCCTGCTCAACACCTGCTCAGTCCACAGACACGCCATCGACCTCTGGAACTTACTAGACACCATTTCTCCCGACGTCGCCTTCCTAACTGAAACATGGATGAACGCCTCCTCAGCCCCAGACATCACCATTGCCATCCCGGAAGGATACAAGATCATTCGTAAGGACCGCACCGACCAAACAGGAGGAGGCATCGCCATCGTCCATAAGAACTCCATCCGCATCTCTACCAGCTCAGACGTCAACCTTGCCAACGCCAAACACCTTCACTTCCAGATCCACACCGACCCCAAGACCACTCTCAGAGGCACCCTCCTCTACAGGCCACCAGGACCCCGTGCACAATTCAGCGACGATATCACTGACTTTATCACCCCACATGCCCTCCCCGAGGAATACATTCTACTGGGAGACCTCAACTTTCACCTGGAAAAGAGCAACGACAGCAACGCCACCTCCCTTCTTGACAATCTCACCAACCTCGGACTCAAACAACTTGTCACTACGCCCACCCACATCGCAGGTCACACACTCGACCCTATCTTCACCTCCAGCAAACATGTCTCCTTCAGTCACACCACAGCTCTCCATTGGATGGACCACAGCTGCGTACACTTTATCTACAATAAGACCACAACCCACAACCATCCTCAACCTACTCTGCGAAGAAACTGGAACAAAATCACCACCGACCAGATCTCATCGCTTCTTCAAAACCCCCCTGCCAACTCCTCAAACCCCGACCAAGCAGCCACTAACCTCACCCAATGGCTATCCAACAGCGCCGACATCCTAGCACCGCTGAAAAAACGCCAAATCAAACTAGGCAGCAAATACGCCTCCTGGTTCAACGATGATCTTAAGAAATCGAAGAAACTCTGTCGCACCCTCGAGAAGGCCTGGAAAAAAGACCCAAACACCAGCACCAGAGACGCCTTCAAAAACGCCACCCGCATACACCACCAACTAATCCGGTCTGCCAAGAAAGCCGCATTCAAAGACCGACTAGATAACAACGCCTACAACAGCAAGGAATTATTCAACATCGTCAAAGAATTTACCAACCCCTCAGCCAACTCCAACGACATCACCCCCTCTCAAGCCCTCTGCGACTCCCTAGCTTCGTTCTTCCACAACAAAATCGCAGACATCCACAACAGCTTCGACAACCGACCCGGAGACCAACCCACCCAATCTTCTGCAGGACCCTCACCCCCATTGAACATCCTTAATAGCTGGAACCCAATCTCCACTGAGGACACCATCCGCCTGATGAACTCCATCTACTCAGGATCCCCCACAGACCCTTGCCCTCACCACATCTTCAACAAAGCTGACTCCATCATAGCACCGCACCTCCGAGACGTCATCAACTGCTCCCTCAACTCCGCCACCTTCCCGGAAAGCTGGAAACACGCAGAACTTAGCGCCTTTCTGAAAAAACCCACAGCGAACCCCACCGAACTCAAAAACTACCGCCCCATCTCACTCCTTCCATTCCCGGCCAAAGTCATCGAGAAAGCTGTCAACAGCCAGCTCGCCGCCTTCCTCGAAACCAACAAATCCCTCGACTCCTCACAGTCCGGCTTCCGAGCCAGACACAGCACGGAGACCGCCCTCATCGCAGCAACAGACGACATTCGAACTCTACTGGACAACGGAGACACTGTCGCCCTCATCCTCCTTGACCTCTCCGCGGCCTTCGACACAGTCTGCCATAGCACCCTTCTACAGCGCCTCAGAAACATCGGAATCCAAGGAAAAGCACTGGAATGGATCACCTCGTTCCTCACCGGAAAAACCCAGAGAGTCCGCCTCCCACCATTCAAGTCAGAGGCCACTGAAGTCATCTGCGGCGTGCCACAAGGATCTTCACTCAGCCCCACCCTCTTCAACGTATACATGAGCCCCCTCGCGGCCATCGCACGCCAACACAACCTCAACATCATCTCCTACGCCGACGACACTCAACTGATCCTCTCACTCACCAAAGACCCTAACACCGCCAAAACCAACCTACTTGAAGGAATGAAAGAAGTGGCCGAGTGGATGAAGCACAGCCGTCTGAAACTAAACTCAGACAAAACAGAAGTCCTTATCTTAGGCACCTCCCCCTCCTCCTGGGATGACTCGTGGTGGCCAGAGGCCCTTGGAAAAGCACCCATCCTGACGGACCACGCACGGAACCTGGGCGTCATCCTCGACTCCTCACTCTCTATGAACAGACAAGTCAACGCCGTTTCATCATCTTGCTTCAACATTCTTCGCATGCTCAAAAAAACATTTCGCTGGATCCCCACCGAAACCAGAAAAACGGTCACCCATGCACTGGTTACAAGCCGCCTGGACTACGGAAACACCCTCTACGCCGGTATCACCGCTAAACTCCGGAAAAAACTCCAACGCATCCAGAACGCATCAGCCAGACTCATACTAGACATCCCGCGTAAAGTCCACATCTCTAGTCACCTGAAAGACCTTCACTGGCTTCCCGTCAATAAGAGGATCACTTTCCGCCTCCTAACCCACGCACACAAAGCACTTTACGAACTTGGACCCGAATGCCTCAACACACGACTTTCCTTCTACACCCCCTCCCGCCAGCTACGATCCTCCAACCAAGCCCTTGCTACCGTACCTCGCATCAACAAAACCACCATGGGAGGTAGATCCTTCTCCTACCTCGCAGCTAAAACCTGGAACTCACTCCCCACTCACCTTCGCCTCACTCAGAACCACCTAGCATTCAGAAAGCAACTTAAAACTTGGATATTCGACAAGTAATTCCTCACCCTCTTCAAGCGACTTGAGACCCTCCGGGTATGTAGTGCGCTATATAAATTTTTTGACTTGACTTGACTAGTCTGCTGGGATCCTGCTAATCAGGACCCCAGCAACTGTGCTTTCTCCCCCAAATTGACATGGTCAGTATTTTGGTACCTCCACAATTGGCTACTGGTGTACCCTTAAGAGTCGCTAGTATATGGTCCTAAGGTACCCAGGGCATTGGTACACCAGGGGTCTCCCATGGGTTGCAGCATGTATTGTGCTAACCAAGGGAGTCCACCTAAATGGTGACTACAGGCCTGCAATTGCAGCCTGTGTGAGCTGGTGCTTGCACCTTTCAAAACAGATATAGGTTTCCTTGTATCTGAGGTCACTGCACTTTAAACCTTTAAGTTACCCTTATGGCAGGCTCTTCAGTCCTGAGAGCAAGGTGATTGTTTATAAGTGTGAGGGTGCCCCTGCATGAGCAGGATACCCCTACTTACCCTAGAGTTGATTCTCCAGCTTTGTAAGTGCGGTCAGCCATTTTAATACAGTGGACATCATTCATTACGAGATGTTAAACTATATAGTGGATGCACGGAACCTGGTCATGATGGTATCAAACATGTTGGAATCATACCCCAACACCGATTGCAGCGAGTATGATCACTTGTACTGAGTGCTCCTTAGGAGACCCTCCTCTACTCCCTGTAACATAATTTCAGAGTCTGCAAGCAAGCTAATGCTGCTGCCAACCACAGACACAATTCTGCCCTCTTGCTGCTGAGCTGACCTCGAGCAGGGGAAGGTAGAACAATCGGTTTCCTGTCACAGGGAGGTGTGACCCTCCGAGACAGGACTTAGTGTATTGAGCTGGGGTGGGAGGCTCTTGCCAGTGCCACCAGACTGCTTTGAAGGGCACATTTTGTGCCCTCCTTGCATGCTCCAGTTTGAGCCAGCTCAGGAAGCCCTTAGCTCCCGTTCTGGCACAAAACAGGACAAAGGACAGGTACTCCCCTCTGTCCAGCCGCTCCTCTGGGAGGGACCCCTGAGTTGTTCCAACCATTTCCTTAATATACTTAAGGGCTTACCTGTGGGTGGGTCGTTAGATTTGTCATGGGACAAGACTCGACGCTGAAACAACGTCACTCTTCATTAGTCTGGATACTTGGACTAAGTTGGACTTCGACTGGAACTGAGATTGCTCCAAGGAAGACTCCTGCTGCTCCTGGTCTCGCTGTTCCTCAAGTTTTCTTTGTCGCCTGTTCTGTGCTTCATCCAGGTTCTTCAACAGACCTGTGGGCATCAAGGACCCCCAAAAGAAATCTCCCTTGGAGTGAAGTAGTCACCACCCTGCTTCTCCTGTCGTCCTACGGACTTCTTGATGCTCAGCAACACAGGTGGTGGTTCTGAAACTCCCTTGAGGTCTGACCTGGCCTCCCTGCAATTTTTAGGACAGTATCCCTCGTCTGAACTGCTGTGACCAAACCCCTGTGCACCCCATCAACTTACTGTTGCCAAGGCTTTTTGGCTTCGCACTCCAGAGCTCTTCAGACTACAAGAAGCTCCAGCATCTCTTCCCTACAAGATCAGCATCCTCACCGCCTCCTCTGCACCGTGGGCCTTCATCTTTGGTGAGATGCTCAAGGTCCGCTTGGAACTCCTGTGCCTTCGGCCTGTTGATCCTCCTGAGGGTCTTCTACTGCTTCAGTGGGCTCACATGCTTTCTCAGGGCCTGCTCTGACGCTCCTGCTGTTGGTGAGTCCCTTACACCTTGCTGGTCTCCACGTTGTTCCTTTTTAGTCTTCCACACCAGTTGTGACTGCCAAGGCTTGTTGGTGCTCCCGCCAGACACCGACCACCCAGTCACGGACATCAAACGTGGGACAGGTTTTGCACAGCTCCTGATCTTACTCAGCATTGCCTGGTCATCACAAGTGCAGCAACCAGGTCACTGTCGATTCTTCAGAACCTCCCGACATCGGTGGGCATTGTGTCGTTGTCAATTGGTCACCTCTGAGTGCTCTGTACCCTCTGCTTGCAGGTTCTTCACTTCCAGAATCCACCCTTAGATTCTGCCGGATTCCTTCGCCATCTTCTCCAGAGGCATCTTCTTCGAAATCTTCCATTGCAGTCTACGGCAGCTTCCCATGTCACTTCACCCCAATGCACCCGTCTTCCTTGGTGTAGGTAACCTGTTTCCTCGGGCATCCATGGGAGGGGAGGCTCTCCAACCTTCTGTCTTCCATAGAGAATTTCTTATGGGTCCTCCGGGAAGGGTCCTTCTTCAAAACTGCAACTGCGACTTCTCCATTGACTTCCATTGGGCACGCTGCTGTGTTCCACTCTGCACACAGCCTCCGTGGGGTTCCTGGGTACTTACCTTGGGTTGTTCCTCGTGTCCCCGGCTCCTCTAGGTCTTCTGGACCAAGTCCTGTTCTCCTTTGCAGTTCGCATTCCACTTTTATAGTATATGGTTTGGTTTCCCCCTGGAGACTACTGTATTTTTTGCTACTTACCCGATTTCTTTTGAAGTATTTTTGTGTATTGTGTTGATTTTCGGGTAGGAGGTATACCAATGTGATCCTGTGTTGTAATAAATAGACTTATTTTGGCTAAACACTGTGGTTTATTTTCATCTAATCCACACTACAGATTAAACTGGTAAAACAGGCTGTTTAACACTCCTACAAGATAAGCCTGAAGGCTGCTTTCCATCGCTACCAATTTGAGAGCTTTATATGGTTAGCAAAGACCAACAAAACTACCATAAGGATTGCCTGGATTAGTGCAAAGTGCACCACTTGAATAAGAGTGCATCATATACTAAGCCAGCCTCCTACAATCATCATATATGAACTCTTAATTAACACATTAAAAGACTGATTTCTTATCATTTATTAAGTGATCTTTGTGTATGTAGAAATCTGTTGTAATATATGAAAGCATTTTATGAAACAATTATTTATTATGAAAAACATCTTTATAGAAAGGCCAAAAAATAAACATTTTATACATGTGTTTAAGCATTTCTAGTCGGGTCAGCTTTTCAAGCAGTGTTATTTTAGCTATTGGAGGCCTACTACATTTTTGCATTTAAACACATTTTCGTTAATACGACACATTCATTATAAATGATATTATTTTTCAATTTTATTTAAAAAAAAAACTCTCTATAAGAAGATATGCTCCAACATGGTCAAGTTTACTCTCCCACAAACACATTTATGAAATTGAACATTTTAACTAAGTTAAAAAAATCTCACCTTACATCATATTTACATAAAACTGGCTAAACACAAACAAGACACAACCTAAACCCACCTGATGGATTTCGGTCTCTGACTGACAGTCAAATTTAAACCAAAAGAACCCACCTATGATCCATGGCATTATTCTGTGCTCTTCCTGTGAATCCCAGAAAACTCAAGTGGGTTTTTTTTCATTAAAATGTGCACAACAATTTCTGTACACTTCTTGACTTGAGTGAAAATAATCAGTGAAACATGTTAAAGCAGATGCGTGAGTTTTCAATTTTTTATAACCATGCCCTAGGAGCTCCCGGGTACAAAAATTATGCACTTTAGTTTGTTTATGCAAAATTATAGACACCTTTGGGGTATTTTCCCCAGCGCTTTCTTTTACAATGAATGTTAGAGGGGAATATTGTGAGATAATCATACTCCAACCAAGTTCCATGTCCTGTGCTACTGGCAAAGATACTGAATGAAAACATAGGGAAATGTTCTCTCTTAATGCCTTCTAGAATATTGATTAATGCCATTTCAACACTGTGATGCAGAGCCAGTCCACTTTCATTCTTAAAACCCTGCTACCCCTGTAATCACAGGTTCCCTCTGTCTGTCTTTGCTTTGTACCCTGAAGAGTGCGGTGCTTCCTTTCTGCTGTCTTGCACATAGTAAATACCACATAGATGCTCACTGGAAGCAATTAAGATTTAGGAATCCGCTATGGGTTTAGTTGAAAAGTGTTATCAAGAAATGCAAGTGTTTGATTAGTTTACTTGCCAAGCTATGTCAGTTGACAGTGCTGGGGTGAGACACCATGATGACAATAAAAAGGAAAAAGCAATAGTAAATGATTTGGCCCTCAGAATCATATTTTTTAGTGGAGCATTATTACATCATAAGGTTTACAGCTCATTAAACAAGTGTTTATCAGCAATAATAGCCCTCTCTGTAAGTATTCTTATCGTTCAATTCCTGGGATACCTGCTTTGATTCATGATAGATCTTTCAGGATGCAAACTTCATCATCTCTGCCCCAAGAAGTTGCTGTCTCCATAAATCAAAGAAGATTAATGACTGGACACCCTTTCTCTGGGTAGTTTCACCCTTCACACATTCATTTCATTCAGTGATTCATTCTTAAACTTAACCGCCATACACCAGACTTGCTTCACCTGACCTGACAGTATACAATTATGTTTTTCTTAAGGTCTCACCTAAGACAGTGCTTGTTGACTGGTCCCAGACATGTTGTTAGCTTACAATTGGCGAAGAGCCTGCCTATTGCTTGCCATTCGTTGGCTTTGTCATTTGCTTGCTTTTAATTCATCAGCAGCCATTGGCTTCCCTTACTCATTTGGTGTTTGTGTATCCATTAGAGCATTGACCTATTATGTGTCAGTCCAGTGCTCACTTTTCAAGTACAACAAATTCTTTTGGGTACGCACTCTGAGACTGTTTTGCGTTCCTCTCTCTTACCTGGGCATTTCTCACCTCACCCTGCTTCCATCAGTTACCTTTCTTGCGTCCTCCCCGGCTGCTCATCTGCTCTCAACATTCTTGCTTCCCTGCCCCCTTCCGTTGTCTGTTAGTCTTCATTCACCCCCACCCAATTGTCTGTTTGCTTCACCAAACTGTTCTTCTCCATCCTCCCCTGATCACCCTTCGTTGCCCGTGTGGTTCCTCACCCTCCGTTGACTATGTGCTACCCAATTGTTGTCTTTTGCCTGTTGCCTCACACCCTTCTCTCCAGTCTCCAAACCTCCATATTGCATTGTATCCCATGTTTCCTTCATTTTGTAGGCTCATGCATGCAAAATGACACAACAGCCAGGTCATAATGCTATTTTAGGGTGAGCCTAGAGTCACCGCACATGCGCTGCTCTGCGAGGAATGCTGTATTGAGAATATGCTTCAAGGACCTCCCATCTTTTCAACTGACTCTTGTTGGTGCCCTTTAGTAAATGCCTGATTTTCATTGATGTATATTTACAACAAGGGGTGGTGAGGGACAGAGTCTCTGAATTAAGCAGAAAGCTCTCACCCAGTCAAGAGATCAGGGCTAGATCCAACACCGTTTTTTAGCTCACTGCACCATCCCAGTTTCAGAACCTGGCTGTATGCAAATTAGTCTGTTCCTGTCCCAGTGCATGATGGGAACAGGGCAAACCAAACTACAAAAGCCAATTCTTACACTGGGAAGGAAACAAGCTCCCGGGGACCGGTTTCTGGCATTGGATCAAGCCCTGATCTTTGGACTGGGTAAGAGTGGTCTGCTCAATTCAGACACTCTGTTCATCACCACCCCCTTTTGTAAATCGATTTTGGCCACTATAGGTGTGGCAGGGTATACTCAGACATGAGTCCCTTTCTCACTGCTCCATCAGGATTCAAGCAAGCCGGGCCGAAGAGGCTGAAATGCCAGAAACCGGTCCCCGGTAGCTTGTCTCCTTTCTGGTAAAGAATTGGCTTGGTAGTTTAGTCTGCCCTGTTCCCATGATGCACTGGGCCAGGGACAGACTGATTTGCATATAGCCAGGTTCTGAGCTGGGATGGGGCAGTGAGATAAATAACGGTGATGGATCAAGCCCTGATCTTTGGACTGGGTAAGAGTGGTCTGCTCAATTCAGACACTCTGTTCATCACCACCCCCTTTTGTAAATCGATTTTGGCCACTATAGGTGTGGCAGGGTATACTCAGACATGAGTCCCTTTCTCACTGCTCCATCAGGATTCAAGCAAGCCGGGCCGAAGAGGCTGAAATGCCAGAAACCGGTCCCCGGTAGCTTGTCTCCTTTCTGGTAAAGAATTGGCTTGGTAGTTTAGTCTGCCCTGTTCCCATGATGCACTGGGCCAGGGACAGACTGATTTGCATATAGCCAGGTTCTGAGCTGGGATGGGGCAGTGAGATAAATAACGGTGATGGATCAAGCCCTGATCTTTGGACTGGGTAAGAGTGGTCTGCTCAATTCAGACACTCTGTTCATCACCACCCCCTTTTGTAAATCGATTTTGGCCACTATAGGTGTGGCAGGGTATACTCAGACATGAGTCCCTTTCTCACTGCTCCATCAGGATTCAAGCAAGCCGGGCCGAAGAGGCTGAAATGCCAGAAACCGGTCCCCGGTAGCTTGTCTCCTTTCTGGTAAAGAATTGGCTTGGTAGTTTAGTCTGCCCTGTTCCCATGATGCACTGGGCCAGGGACAGACTGATTTGCATATAGCCAGGTTCTGAGCTGGGATGGGGCAGTGAGATAAATAACGGTGATGGATCAAGCCCTGATCTTTGGACTGGGTAAGAGTGGTCTGCTCAATTCAGACACTCTGTTCATCACCACCCCCTTTTGTAAATCGATTTTGGCCACTATAGGTGTGGCAGGGTATACTCAGACATGAGTCCCTTTCTCACTGCTCCATCAGGATTCAAGCAAGCCGGGCCGAAGAGGCTGAAATGCCAGAAACCGGTCCCCGGTAGCTTGTCTCCTTTCTGGTAAAGAATTGGCTTGGTAGTTTAGTCTGCCCTGTTCCCATGATGCACTGGGCCAGGGACAGACTGATTTGCATATAGCCAGGTTCTGAGCTGGGATGGGGCAGTGAGATAAATAACGGTGATGGATCAAGCCCTGATCTTTGGACTGGGTAAGAGTGGTCTGCTCAATTCAGACACTCTGTTCATCACCACCCCCTTTTGTAAATTGATTTTCATTGATGGACATGCTTAATTAGTCCCTCCTTTTGGTCTTTCGGACCACCCAGGAGACTGCCCCGTTTACGTGTCCCCATACACTTTGGTTTACTTACGGAGGTTTTGGCGTACTCTTTTTTTCTTTAGGCCAGCCCATCCTCCTCAGTTGTGTCCTGCCACCGCCCCCTGTCATGCTCTTCTGTTGGAGGCCGTTCTCAGCAAGGCATTGTGGGTCTCAGGCCAAATCTTTCTCGTTATCAGACCCACCCTAAGCCGACTGCCGTTCCCTAGTTTTTGTAAGGCACAGTTTTACCAACGCCAAGACTAGAACTCGGTTCCTCAGGTCCGAAGTCGGCGGCTCTGGATGTTGTGCCACAGCCTCTCTTCTGCCAAATATATCCAAATTAATATGAGTGCACATTGTATTTGAGTCTGTTTTACCACTTGCACTAATCAAAAGCTTTATTATCTGGATGCAGATTGTATTTGCACCTTTTTTGGCACAGGCACTTTATATCTACACATTACAAAATCACATTACTTTGTTTAATCATGGCGCTGACAACGCTTTTCAGTAACTTTACCCTTCACTTCAGGAAGTTGTCCAGCCTTATGTTCATGTCACTTATCTTCCTTTATAATGCCTAGCACGATGCCGACTGTCATGAACGCCAGCGCACATGCTGAAAAGGAACTTCAGCCAATATCGTCACGGTGAGCGAGTCTTTTTGCGTCTCACACATGTAAATATGCAACAAATGTGTACAATATGATAAAGGCGTTTAAAATGAGTTTCTTTAAAGCACTGGAAGAGTTTGAGTTTATCGTACATTTCATCACTGAATTAGGGACAATTATTAGAAGTGATAGTTTTCTAAAGATGAATTAGAAACATTCATCAGCTGCACTAGCCCTGACGATTAAGCTATTAGCGACACCAGAGAGAAGTAATGTGTCCTGTGACCCCTCTATGCACCCTGTGTTGTTGTTATTGTAGATGGAACAGCATTATAATATATTGAACCAGGTGTGAGAGATTTTTTTTTACAGACTACATTCTGAACTAATGTATTTCTAGATGCACCTCAGCATCAGCACAGCATCACCTCAGCACAGCACCAACTCAGGATCACCGAACCACCAGCGCAGTGCCAGCATCACTGCACCACTCCCTCATTATCACTCAGCATCATCTGAGCAGCACCACCTCAGCACAGCACCATCTCAACATCATCACAGGACCACCTCCTCATCAGTGCACCACCACCGATAGATGGCTGCTGACACCGCCCATAAGTCCTCCACGCGATCCAATCCCTAGCCCCCCCTTTACCCCCCATTTTTTTCTTATTCCCCCCTCGCAATACATACCCGGTTTATCACCCCTAGTTCCTCCCCTCAAACTCGTTTTTACAGCAAGGACAAGAGGACTAATGATTGATGTACCCCTGTGTGATGCAGGCGGTATGCCCACTAATTGACCGCCAATATTCTGGTGACTTGTACATTCATGTCATACTGTAATATGAGTATATTTGAAAAATGTTAATAAAAATATTAAAAAAATTAAAAAATCAGTGCACGACCACCAGTGCAGCACCAATTCAGCGAACCCTCCGCACCAGCGCAGCACCACCTTAACGTCAGCTCCGCACCATCTCAGCATTAGTGCACCAGCGCAGTCCCACCTCATCACCAGCGCAGCCCCACCTCAGCAGCAATTCAGCACCAACACAGCACCACTTCAGCATCAGCACAGCATCACCTCTAAACAGCTCCAACTCAGTATCACTCAGCACCACCTGAGCACCAGTGCAGCACCACAACCTCAGCATCACTCAACACTACCTCATCATCACTCAGCATCACCTGATTATCACTCCGAATCACCAGAGCACCACAACATCACCACATCAGCACGCACTGAACCATCTCCATACCAGTGTACCACCAGCACAGCACCACCTCAACCTCAGCACAGCACCATCTCAGCATCAACAGAGCACCAGCACAGCCTCACTTCAACAGCAATTCAGCACCAACTCAGCACCACCTAAGCATCAACGCAGCATCACCTCAGCACAGCACCAGTGCATCATCACTCAGCACCACCTGACCACCAGTGCAGCATCACCACCTCAGCCTGACTGCACCACAGCATCACTGAGCACCACTTCATTATCACTCTGCATCACGTCCGCCCCAACACACCACCATCTCAGCATCACACAGCACTACCTGAGCATCAACTCAACTCCGCACTCATCCCCACCTCAGCATCATTCAGCCTCGCATGAACATAACCTCCACACCACATCTGCATCACTCAGCACCACCTCAGCCTGCCCTCGGAATCTCGCATTGGTTGATTCTTCCCTAGTGTCTGTTCGTGCTCGCATTGTAATTCGGGTACTATTTTCCAGCCTCCACCCTCACGTTGTTTTTCCCCCTTCCCCATAACAAAAAAAGCACAAGCATTAGAACAGGCAGAAGGAAGTTGGCAGGATTGCAAGGACAAACAAACTAGAAAACGTTTTTCTGTAAAAAAAAATTTATCAGGTCATTCAGTTGTACATAATGTCTTCTTCGTTCTATATAAGGTAACAAAAATGCTTAAAACACTTTTTTAGTCTAACTTTTTAACATGCTGCACAGCAGCCACGCTGCTCTACAACACAGCTTAAAGACATTGGCGATGCCAATAGCTCTGGCTGAAGACTTATAAGGCACCAAAGGCGAGACCTATTGGTTATGCCAATGCTTGTTTCACATTATTTTCATTCATACTGCAGTGCATGCACGTGCCTACAAAATGACAAATCCTGTAATCATGTTTTTTTTTATATATCGTCTCTTCATGCTGTATAACATCTGCTTCATGCTGTACATCATCTGCTTTGATGCTGTTCAGCATAAAGAACAAGCATTTACAATGCAATAGGTCTCGCAATTACATTGTTTTGAGCTATTGGCATTGTAAATGTTATTGTTTTCTTTTTTCCTTCATGAAGCTTTAATCAAATGGTGTAATGCAAAATGGCAATAGCTCACTTTGTTGTAATTGCGAAATCTGTTGCATTGTATTTGTACTAGTGTGAGTTTTGTATTGTAAATGGTACTGGCTTTTATTAAAGTTTTTTTTATCACATTAATCTAATGCATTAAAAATGTTAATGCCTCAGGACAGCAAAAAGCGATTATTATGGCCACTGCCTGCTCCCCTTATGAGGACTGCTGCAACAGGCAAGGAACCACTCGTCCTTAATGAAGGGCTTTCTGTTGCAAATGGCCACTGTATGCTCAGCAAACAGTGATACCTTTTGAACCAGAGAATATGTCAGGACCTCAAGCACACACCTACTCTTCCCATATCGGACACTCAACAACCACACACTCTCCCAACCACACATATAGACCTGCCTCTCATTTCCATGAAATGTTTGAGTGCCAAAATCTCACACTGGTTGCTGGTGAACGCTATACAAAGGTCAGTTAACCTAACTAATGAAGAAGTCACCAGCACACGACACAGTGGGAGGGAGGGTCCCCCTATACTGGTGTATGGTTCCCCCAATCATGCCAACTGCTTTTGCACACTTGCAGTACCCTCTTTGAATCTTATACAGCATACAAGCCCCAGCTTCTACCCACTGGCACACGACTGTTCAAGAATGTACCCTCCTAACCCCACAGTGTGCCTCATGGGTGGAAGTCTCTCCGCTTTGTATACGTCTTGTTGTACCCGCCAAGTGCTTAGAAGCCATCTATAGTGGTTTTTGAACAAGCAATGAATTATTTTAATTAAATGCTGGATGGATTTTTTTTTATTGCTCTGACTAATAAATTATGACTTTATTGTGGCTCCAGGTTTGGGAAAGTCATATTATGAAGCTGCACTAACAATAAATTATTCGTAATCGATTCTACAAAGTATATATTCCCGATAGAGCGATAGAGATAGATAGAGACAGGGGGAGAGTGAGAGAGATAGAGAGAGGAGAGAGAGTGGGAGATAGAGAGGGAGAAAAGAGAGGGAGAGAGGGAGAAGGAGAGAAAGAGGAGGAGAGAAAGAGAAGGAGAAAAAGAGAAGGAGATAAAGAGGGAGAGAGGAGAGAGAGAGAGCTTGATAGCGCGAGAGAGGGGATAGATAGAGAGGGGGGATAGAGAGAGAATAGAGAGAGAGGGGGAGAGAGAGGGAGAGTGACGGAGATAGCATTTTTATTTAAATAAAGGATTGTTTGATAATGTTCTTGTTGGAAAGCTATGTGTGCTGCGGAAGGCTGGAATGGCCAAAGGGTTGCCCATCTCACATTGGGAGGGAGGTGTGAGGGGTGAGATAGACTTTTCCAGCTGGTTGAATTTTTGCTTTAATGGACGTGTCATCTGTAAGGCTGCGATGTGAGCCATTTTGTTCTGATCATCGACATGAAATAAACATAAAATAACATTTTTAAAAATAAATAAAACAAAAAAATGGACATCTGAAGTTGAATCAGGTATCTTATTCGCGAACAAAAAAGGGCTAGTAGCTCAAATCAATTCTTCAAAACCCAAATAAAAAAATTTTTGCGGGCAGGAAGTTGGCACCCAAACCTACACGTATAACGGGAGGGATAGAATATTACATCAAATACAGTATTACAATTAAAAACTCTTCAGGTTTCGTACTGAAAGGCGTCCTGGTTGTTTCCATTACAGGTTTGCTGCATCCTCACACCACACGTCTCTGTGACGCTGCATCTGTAAAGTCCCTTTCTCTGCAAGTTTTAGCCACAAAATGTCTGACAGCTTATGGCTCACTACAGAGCACACAATATACACCCTCACACGCTCGCCGGCAGAGAAAGTTCAGTTCTCAGCAGACTTTGGTCTGAAACTGCACTGGGCATCAGCGGAATAGATTTTGTGTGAAAAGCGAAGGGGAACCTAGGTGCCTGTAAGTTACAGGATGGCAGGGTGGGACAGTCAGCGACCTATTGTTAGAATCTGATATTGACTTTACAACGTCCATGTTTGCTGAAACAGTTGTGGCACAGCATGGGTCAAATAAACGCGAATAAACCTAAAATCAGTTACTGCAACTCAATGATAAGACATCTAAAACTGCCTCATTCAGAGGTTTTCCTACGTTTTTAATGTAGATTTGTACGTCTACAGCATGAGTATTTTCTCAGTAAATATCAGTTATCAAACGGGGTCCTGTGTGATTCACAGTTTGTTGCGTGCGAGGGAGGCTAGTCAGGTTCGCATGGAGAAATGTAGGAATCGAGCATGCGCAGTACAGCCAACTACTGCAGTGGCGCCGGGCTGGATGTATACCAGAAACCCCCCAATTATAGCCCCTTTTCGCCTGCCTAAAGTCACTGTCACACATGCAAGAGCTACATATCCTAAAATAAAAAACTCTGCTCTTGGCTTGCCTTCGTGTGACATCTCTGCCTTAGGACAGCCGGGGAGTCTCTTGGGAGTGTCATTGGCATTTCCTGTGTTCCTTTTAACCTTTCAGCTTCACAAGAATTCCAATGGATTAGAGAAAATGACAGAGAGAAACAAGCATTACACAGACAGGCCTAAAAAACAGATGACCCCTTCTCGCGCAGACTCGGACACGAAATAAAAACAAGACAAGTAACAGATAGCCCCCCTAAAGATTAGAAATTACTTTGCGACAGCCGCAAAGCAGACAAGCCTGTCCGGATGGGCCGTCTGAAAAGGAGAAAGGGCAGCTACTACAAAACCCCATTTCCAATGGCAGGCCACCGTTTAGCATAAACAGTGACGCCAGCCAATGGAAATGAGGAGCGGGGCTTCAAGCCCCCTTCTGAAAATACTCATCCACAATATCTCTCGCCAGCGAGCAGCGCATGCACGCTGCAACTCTAGGCGAGACCTAAAAAGGATCAGTAGATCCAATAGGTCTCAAAGACCAGGCCTGTTTGCTGTGCCAATGGTTAATTAGTTGGGAAATTTAAGATTCACATCTCCGGAATTTCACGTACTATGCTATGCCCCTGGTTCATCGGATAACATGCCCACTAGCTACAGTATTAGCTATATTCAGGGCCACTAGAGTTATGCGATTGTGTGGCCACGGCAATTTTTGCATAATTGTAGATTTGCCACATAATCGATCATCTGCTGCATAATCTGCAGATTTTAACCCCCCAAAAACTTTTTTCTAGCTCAAATGATTCAAAAGTTGGTTAAAACGCAGCACTTATGTCCTTTGCAAAGGTTGACTGGTCACCTTTATGTGGCATATTGCTATAATCTGAAAGAAACAGGTTAGTGTTAGATTCCTTACCTTAGAATATCCCCAGGCGTCAGGCTGGATCCAGAAAGTTTTCGTCAGCAGTGCCCTTGCGCGTCGGTAGTCCTCGTCTGCGGCTCCGCAACTGTCGTTGGCGTCGTGATCGCTGGGATGACGTCGTCTGAGTACTTAGATGCCGCCCTCGCGCGCTGACGTCAGTTCTTCTTTTTTCCGTGCCAGCTGGCGCAGATCTGGGAAGAGCAGTACTCTTTTGATCTATTTTGGATCTCTTTTTCGAGTCGACTTCGACTCCTGGTGTTGTAGGGATGCCTGGCTTCAAGCCGTGCGACGCCGGTCACCGCCTGATGTCGGTGATCGACCCCCACCATCGGTGTCTTTCTGCCTCGGGGCCCGACTGCCAGGCCTTGACCTCGAAAGCTAGGCGGGAGCGGTCCCGCAAGCTACTCGAGATCCGGCAGTCGGCTCCGCGCCGCTTGAGGTCCAGGTCGAGGAGGAAGTCGAGGGACCGATCGCGGAGCCGCAGTCGTCGCTAGTTGAGTCATCGCCAGCACTCGTCGGGCTCCAAGTCCTCCGGTAAGTCGGGGCACTCAAAGAAGAAGTCGAAGAGGCGTCATAGCTCTTCAGACTCCGCTCGTGCGACGCGGCTGAGGGTTCGGGCAACACCGCCTGCACGGCTCTGCCGGTGCCGCAGGCGCCCCCTTCAGGCCCATACCCTCCGGTCCCTGGCCTGCGAGCGATGCCAGAGGAGATTTGTGATTTCCTCATTGCCATGAGCACTCACTTCCCTCCGTTGAGGCTTGCTGGTGAGCCTTTGGGCCCGCAAATCCGACTAAGGCCTTGGCAGGCCGGCGGGTGCTTCGGCCCGGTGCCGTCGTCTACTTCGGTCCCGACACCACCGGCCCCCGTGGGATCAGTACCTGGATCCCGGTCGATGACAGTTGACCTTACGACTTCTCCGCTGGCGCCGACCCTGATGGTGTCGCTCTCGCGCCGTTCTCGGACTATGTTGGCCCCAGTTTCAGTCCGGGTCCGGCGTCAGAACGGGCTGACTCCTTCACCTATGACCCGGCTCCGTCATTCCAACCTGTTTACCAGGACACAGATGAAGGGGAGGACTGGGAGGGGTCTGAGGACCCTCTGGCACGACAGTGCCAGTTGAGTCAGGACTGGGCAGATGAGCTTCGGGAGGCCAGTGGTTTGGACACGTCGCCCGACACTGGATTCATCTTTCCTCCCTCCGTGGCTACGGAGGAGGGTGCTACATATGGTGTGGTGTTGCGTAGGGCTGCCAAGGCCTTGGCTTTTGTGCTCTCTGCTGCGGCCGTGAGGACTAATCTCCTCACTGAGGTGCTTCAGCCACCAGTTAGCTCCTCGGAGCCTCTGCTGATGTTTAATGAGGCCCTCATGGAGGTTCTGATGGGCACCTGGTCGAAGACCTCCACAGTGCCCCCTGTGGATCGGAACGTGGCCCAACGCCACCGCCGGGCTCTGGACGACCCTTGCTTTCTGTCCGTGCACCCCACCCCGAGAGCCTGGTGATCCAGGCATCTACGTCCCAGACCCAAAAGGTTTGATCAGTTTGGGAAGAAACTGTTCTCCTCATTGAGTTTGGGGTTGCGGTCCTTCAAAACCGCGTGCCTTTTGGGCCGTTATACCCACTCTTTGTGGGACACGGTTGCGGACGTGCTGCCCCAGTGCCCGGAGGAGGCCCAGGCCCGGCTCACCCAAGCCCTAGCGAAGTGGCGGGATCGGCGCGTTATTCCATCAGGTGTGGACTGGATACCACGGACTCGCTGGGAAGGGCGATTCCCACAATGGTGGCGGTTCGCCGCACCGCCTGGCTGAGGCCTGCCAGTTTCTCGGGCGATGTCCAGGTCACGCTCATGGACATGCCCTTTGATGGCCGTTGCCTCTTTGGCGACAAGGCAGACAGTGCGCCTGAGCGTTTAAAGGACTCCAGGGCTATGGCCATGTCCTTGGGCTTATCGTGCCAGTGCCAGCAAACTTCTGCCTTTCGCTCCATTCGTGACACAGGAAGGGGCGCCCACTCACGTCCTCCCAGCCACAGGCTACAGAACCAGCCTCAACCTAGACGTGGTAACCGCCGTGGCGGTGCCGGGGGACAACGGCAAGGTCAGTCCACATCCGCTCCCGCAGCATCTGCCTCTAAGCCTTCCTAGTCCGAGCTTTCAGGCCTATTCGGCGCCAGTGTGGGCAAGGTCCGCCATCACCTCCTCAATTGGTGCTCCATCACGTCAGACAGGTGGGTGCTGCAAATCGTCCGAAGGGGCTACTCCCTCCCCTTCGAGGCGACCCCTCCAGCCATGCCACTGCAGTACCGCTGCATGTCGGAGGATCACTTGCAACTTCTGCAGGAGGAAGTTATGGCCCTCTTGGCCAAGGGGGCCATCGAGTGCATTCCTGGGCCAGAAGTAGGACGTGGTTGTTACACCCTCTACTTTCTGGTACCCAAGAAGGACAAAGGAGGCCTACGCCCTATCTTGGACCTCTGGAGCGTCAAAGCTTCCTCCGGAAGGAGAAGTTCAATATGCTGACTTTAGCTCAGGTCCTAGCTGCCCTAGACCCTGGGGACTGGATGGTAGGGTTGGACTTGCAGGACGCATATTTCCACATCCCCATCCTGCCGGCCCACCGGCGCTACCTGCGGTTCACGGTAGGCCATGAGCACTTTGAGTTTGCAGTGCTCCCCTTCGGCCTTACCAGCGCCCCTCGGGTGTTCATGAAAGTGATGGCGGTGGTCGCAGCTCATCTGCGAGGATCAGGGGTTCCAGTCTTCCCCTATCTCGACGACTGGTGTTAAAGGCGGGCTCGCCCCAGACAGTCTTCAACCACCTCCAGACTACGGCCGACCTCCTGCATTTGCTGGGTTTCTCCATCAACGTGCCGAAGTCTCATCTGATTTCCTCTCAGAAGCTCCTCTTCATCGGAGCGGTTCTGGACTCTGCTCAGTTTCGGGTTTATCCTCCCGAGCAGCGGGTTCGGGATATTCAGGCTCTGATTCTGATCTTTCAGCCTTTATCCTGAGTTTCGGTCAGGTTGACGCTGCGGCTCCTAGGGCTGATGGCCTCCTGCATCCTACTGGTGCATCACGCCAGGTGGCGGATGCGGGCTTTGCAGTGGGACCTGAAGTTCCAGTGGGTACAGCATCAGGGCAACCTGTCTGACCAAGTCTTGATCTTGGAAAGCACTGCGAGACAGTTGCTGTGATGGCTCACGGACCGCGATTGGGTCAGCGGCAGACCCCTCTCCATTTCCCAACCAGAGCACGTAGTGGTGATGGATGCGTCCCTCCTGGGATGGGGGGGCCACATGGGAGAGGCGGAGATCAGAGGCCTCTGGTGTCTGGCGGAGTCCTGGCTCCATATCAACCTTCTGGAGCTGCGGGCGATCCGGCTTGCACTGAAGGCATTCCTTCCCTCTGTCCGGGAAAGTGTAGTGCAGGTGTTCACGGACAACACCACCGCCATGTGGTACTGCAACAGGACGGGGTGGGGTCGTGGACCCCTTGTCAGGAGGCTCTGTACTTCTGGACATGGCTGGAATACCAGGGTGTCACCCTGGTGGTTAAACACCTGGCAGGTTCTCTGAACGCCAGAGAGGACGAACTCAGCTGCCGGTGCATGATGGATCACGAATGGCGTCTGAACTCGGACGTGGCGCAAGGTCTCTTTCTGCAGTGGGGAGAGCCTTGGTTAGACCTATTCGCCACAGAAGAGAATGCGCAATGTCATCAGTTCTGCGCGTTGGAATTTTCAAAGCAGCCCTTGCTCGGAGACGCTTTTCGTCGCGAGTGGAGCTGCGGTCTATTGTACGCTTTTCCGCCTATACCACTTCTGCCCAGAGTGCTGAAGAAGATCAGGCGCGACCCGGCCCAAATCATCCTTGTGGCTCTGGATTGGGCACGAAGATACTGGTATCGCGAGCTACTCAGCATGTCAGTCGATCCCCGGTTTCGTCTGCCTCTTCAGGAGGACCTTCTGCTGCAGCGGCAGGGGGCGGTCCTCCATTCGAATCTGTCCAGTCTCCACCTACGTGCGTGGAGATTGAGCGGCGACAGTTGAGGCCATTTGACTTGCCTCCTGAAGTCTGTGTTGTGATTCTGGCAGCAAGGCGTCCCTCCACAAAATCGGTATACGCCTGCAGGTGGAACAAATTTGTGGCATGGTGCACAGCAAAGGCTGTGGGTCCACTTTCTGCCCCCCTTTCAGAGGTTCTCCTCTTCCTTCTTTCTCTTGCCCAGCAGAACTCTGCTCTGGGCAATATCAAAGGCTATCTCTCGGCCATTTCAACCTTCTTAAGGCTTCCTGATCAGCCTTCTCTTTTCAAGTCCCCTGTTGTAAATCGATTCTTGAAAGGCATCACGCACATGTTTCCTGCTGTTCCCTTTGTGACGCCTCAGTGGGACTTGAACCTTGTACTGACCTATCTGATGTGTGCTCCCTTTGAGCCACTCCATAACTGTCCTCTTCGTCTTCTGACTCTTAGGACTGCATTCCTGGTTGCCATACCCTCTGCCAGGAGAGTGAGTGAGCTCCAGGCTCTTTCTTCTAAGCCTCCTTTCCTCTCTGTCCATCCGGACAAGGTTGTTCTGAGGACTCGTCCTTCTTTCCTGCCAAAGGTGGTTACAGTCTTTCACATCGGGCAGTCCATCACCTTGCCCACCTTCTTTCTGCCTCTGCATCCCTCGAACGAGGAAGAGAGGCTCCACCGTTTGGACCTAAACGTGCGCTCTCCTTCTATCTAGATCGCACACGCCAGTTCCGAGTGGGCAACCAGCTCTTTGTTGGTTACGTGGGCACTAAGAAGGGACAGGCGGTGCACAAGCGGACCATCTCTCGGTGGGTCGTTTTGTGCATCAAGGTTTGCTACTCCTTGGCGGAAAAGGAGCCTCCTGTGGAGCTACGTGCCCATTACACTCTGGCCACGGCGGCTACTACTGCCCTGTGTTGAGGAGTCCCCTTGCAGGACATCCGTCAGGCAGCTACGTGGGCCTCGGTGCACACGTTTGCTAAGCACTACTGCCTGGACAGCCAAGTCCGGAGAGATGGCTCTTTCGGCCGTTCCATTCTCCAGGACTTTCTGGTATGATCTTGGTCCGCAGACCCACCACTGGGGTTGGTATTGCTGGGGTATCTATTCTAAGGTGAGGAATGTAACACTAACCTGTTTCTTTCAGATGCACAAGTTACTTACCTTCGGTAACGATATATCTGTAAGAAACAGTAGTTAGTGTTAGATTCCTTACCGCCACACCCATCCTCCACGTTCTGCGGACCGATATCTAGGGTTAAGGTCATCCCTTTCAGGGTCCTAGTTTTATGGCACCAGTGTCCGTTTCTATCATGGCTATGCGTTCCTGGATCGGAAAGCTATGTACAGAACTGACGTCAGCGTGCGAGGGCGGCGTCTAAGTACTCCGACGTCATCCCGGCGATCACGACGCCGAGGACGGACGCGGAGCCGCAGACGACGCCTACCGACGTGCAAGGGTACTGCTGACAAAAACTTTCCGGATCCAGCCTAACGCCTAGGGATATTCCAAGGTAAGGAATCTAACACTAACCACTGTTTCTTACAGATATATCGTTACCGAAGGTAAGTAACGTGCGCTTTGTGTGTTGAACTGGTACCAATGAGGTTCAACCGATGCCAAGACAGTTTTAACAAGTGTAAAAATTTGAAAATAATGAAGTAATACTACCACAAAATGTGCCGCATAGTTTGGCTTTTCTTGCCGCATAATTTACTCAACCCTGCTGCATAATTTGACCCTCCCCTGTCGCATAAGTCCAGTGGCCCTGGTTATATTTGCCTCATTGAGACAGCCAATAGGTAGTGCTTCTGTTTGCCATAATAGTGAAGAGCACAAGTTGGTCACATGGAAACTCATGTGTTCAACTTCTTTTGCCGTGGGAAATGCAAAATAAATTTATAGCTACAAGGCCGATATAGCTTAAAAATATAAGAAATGCGATATTATGTTCCATTGCCGTTCTAGGCCATCTGTTTTTGTTGAAGGGAGCACATGATGCTTTTGCTTTAATTTGTTGGGTTTGCATCATTCTGCATGCTTATCATTTCTACCGAAAAGGCTATGTACAGAAAAAGCAGAGTACACTATTTGCACATATTGTATATGCTGGAAAGCACTCTGATACCCCTGGGTCCAGCTAGCGCTATATAAAACTCCTAAAATAAATAAATATCAATAACAAAAATGCTTGGGTTGTCAGGTTTCATTCGGGTCGTTTCAAGTCCATTCCTGATCAATTTTTACAGTGCAAAATAACACATGCCTTTTGTGAAATTATCCCTGAAGCATGCAATTTGAGGCCTAATGTCATTTGAAAACGTCTTTAGAGGGAAAAAAAATCAAGCTGCGTTAATGTACTATAAACGTTTTCCCAAGTCCCTTCATCTTTAAAGTATAGATTCTAATTCCGAGTTCCAAGGACACTGGTATCGATGTTCGGAAGAAAACGTGATTGGAATTTCCTATTACGGCATGTATGTGGTTTTTTTTTACCAGTAGGTATGCAGTCAGAGCCAGGACGTCAACTGCATGCTATAGTTCAGTTGGCGTTCCACCTGTCAGAGCCTTCCCCTGACATCATGAACTTCAGTAAAGTGGGAAACAGATGATCTCACAATGCTCTCTCTAGCCTCCCTCCCTTCAGTGTTCTGTCTCTTTGGTTAAACGTTGCATTGATATTGAAGCGTTGTATAGAGCCAGTATGCAAGGGGGTGAGTCAGTCTTTAAGTCCCTGATGTAAAGGTGTGACACAAATCTAGCTACGATTGAATGCTTGTGTAATTCACGGATCATAAAAACACCTTTTAAACTATCTTTAAAGAGTGTTAATAATTTAGATGACTGTTTTACTCATTTTTCATGTTTGACTGTTCAACTGAGATCACATTTTGTTTAGTGCCACATTTCCATGTTTGTCTTTTTTCAGACAAATCTGTTTTTTTGGGGGGGGCAAAGAGAATTCCTAGCACTCTGAAAGTTGTCTACAGTCAGATTGTGAGATCATGAAAGATGAGCTCAGAAACGTTTTATTTGTGATGATATGTATCGTATTTTACATGTTAAGAATCTTTATCTTGTGTTTTGGCCTCATCTGATATAACCACTTTCAATATTGTTACTAAGTAAGATTTTTCCTTTTAAATTTGTCTTTGAAGATCAGCTGTTGAAGCCTCTTGCAGGCATTGTTGATACTCTCGGTGGAGCCTCAAGTGAACCTTCTTGTGGGAATTTAGTAAAACAGTAATGAGGCACCTTTTATGCTCGCAATAAATTTGGAAATGTAGATTTCCACAGGAGTGCCGGATCATATTTGACTAAATAAAGCAGATTGGTTGCTTTTCCGATTTCCTGAAAGTCACCACCGAGGGTTTTTCTACAAATTGAAATCTCTCATCAGAGGGTCGGTCTTTCAGTGTGTGACTTGAAAGGGGTCATGGGCCGTCTATCCCCATTGCTTTTCACTTGCTTGAATACAAAGCAAAAAAGAATCATGACTTGCATGCCAGCAATATAGACTACTATATTACCTCTGTTTAGCAGGCTTTGCATTCCATCATAAAAGTGACCTCATTCAACTCCCAAAATTGAAACTCCCCCAGAAAGGACACAAGATACAGGGATCAAGACTGAAGGCCACGCAGAGCAAATTATCTCTTGGTTAAATTTTTTCTGTGACTGGATAGATTTCTCAAGGTGATTGACAAGTAGTATCATCAGAGCTGTTGTGAATACACATATGGCCTACTGACAGCAGGTGCTTTTTTATTCTTAAGACCCTCAGTATATTCAACAGAAATGAAGCTCCATAGTCGTACGATTCTCCCGAAAGTTTATAGTATGAAACCTCACAAAGCATCCTTGAAGTTGGCCTTGGCATGTAAAGGTCATATAATTCAAGGTCGCCATCGGTTTCTTCTCAGCACATTTGCACATTTGGCACGATGACACCATCCTACTGGAGACTAAAGTGTAAAAAAGCAAAAATAAAAGGCAGCTTTTCCATCTATGCACCCAGGGTCTGGAACATCCCTTTATCCATCAGGTGCGACCCCAACGCTGCTCCAATTTAGGAAAGAGTTGAAGACTCACTTTTTTAAAGAACACTACATCACAGTGAGTTAGCAACCAGCTACCGCTCCTATCATTAGAAGACTTTATGCTTGGGAACAACAACAATTGAACAATCTTTATTCGATCTCTACAGATCATCAAAGAGAAATGCACATAAATACAAATATTTTCATTAACATAAAACACTGTATAACAGTGACAAAACCATACAAAATATGATTAGTACATCACAAATAAAAACATTCAAAAACCAGTGCATTAAAAACATACATACATATGAAAAATCATAGCATTATACTGCTAATTATGCTCGTCTCTGACCCTATCCAGCACTCCACTGCCTTTTGGCTAGGTTGTGCTATAGAAATACTGCAAGACATAATAACTCCCTACTCCATGCAAAACAAAACATACAAGCAAACCTACTCAATAAAACATACCTGCAATCATCAGACAAAACAAAAACTTACATTTGCACACATGATGACTCTCTTCATCCTACAGGTACACTAACCTGCCATATGTTCCCTCTTGAATTTGGTTTCCTTCCTCTTCGCTCACATTCATACTTCTCACTCATGCAAACATTTCCTTCTAACAAAGGTATTCTCTGCCTCCACTTCAACCAACATTTTGTCCCATCCTATTTCTATCACTCTGGCGCCAACTTTGTTCTTAATCTCTCATCCTCTTCTCGCATCACTAAAACCTCTAGCACTACTGATATCAACCCCATCTTCGTTTTCCATAGTCACTTTCTTGAAATTATCTACTTCTTCCAAACCCAAATCTCTTTGATTCACTCCATCAATTTGTCTCTGAACTTCAGTGCCTTCACGTGTCCCACTTTACAAACATCAACTCCAGTTCCAAACAATACCATCCTCAAGTCTGGTAGCACTGCATATCACCTTACCATGTTTTAGCTCAGACAACCAGTTCTTTCTTCACACAATCTTACCTTAAGTACCTAAATCTGGGTATGTTTTTCTGATCGTTCTATCTCATTGTACACTAGTTTTGACACTTTTCCATACTTCTCTTGACCCTAGTAATAGACCAGTTATCCATTTGCAACCACTATATCCATCTAGGCATTTGATATTGAATTGGTTCCCTGCTCTTCCTGAATCCAAACTGCATATAGCCTCTATATTTGTATGTCTTGTTGAACATGACTATAACCTTTTTTTCTCAACTCTGTCCAACCATTTAATATTTTAACTGCCAACTGCACAGTGCCTTTTACTACCAAGTTTAATTTCTTAATTACCTCCGCTGCCACATGGATGATACAACGAAGATATTCTGTTCTCAGTATACATATGGTATACCTATAGCATTCCAGTATACATAGGGTAGCCTATCCAAGCTAATTTCTGCCTAGTTAATACTAAAACACACACTACTGGAGCAGCCTCCTTGAAAATGCAGCTTTTCAGCAACCTGAAAGCAGTCCATTTTCCAAATTGTTACCATTGCAACCTCTGGTCACTTAAGAAAATCTATTGGGTCAGAGCTGGCTGGGGTCCAAATGGTTGTGGGTCTGTGGAGCTCTTGATTAGGCTGCCATTTTTTATCCAGCCTTTGAGCCTTCTGGTGCGGAGTGGCTATTGCAACCTGTGTGATGTGACCTGGCAATGGGGCGCATCGGAGCCATTGGTCAGTGCCAGATTATGGCGGTAGCCTACAATTGGTGGCGCGTATAAGGGTCAGCTGTGGCAATTTCCTAATGGCTGCCTTCCTGAGTGAGATGTTGGGGACGCTCAAAGAGGCATCAGATTTAAGTACTCAAATGTTTCCGGAGCCAAAAGACAGCTGTAGTAAGCACCGGGAACTGAAGCTGTGGCCTTAGGAGTTGTGCTGGATAAGGGTAGTGGCTGGACGGGGATGAGCCAAAGTAATGCAGATTATCCGCAAGCTGATGTAGAGCGGCTCTGCCCCCTCTCCCCCCATTTATAGGGAAGAGATAAAATGCACATGTGGTTAGTCCAGTTGCTTCATGAAGCACTGCATTGCAATTTGAGGCCTAGAACGTGACATCACATGGCGGAAAGGGGAATCACAGCATGACGGCTACAGATTGTGGGGCTACTGGCCATCTTGCTGCTTTGGATGCTCATCAAGTGCAGTTTTGCAGGGAGGAAAAAGTGAAGGGAAAATATGTTTTACCCCCAAAAATAAAGGCTTCTGAAGTGGCAAGGAAGATTAAATGAAGAACCCCCAAGATGAGGTCAACTGCCAGGAGATGATTAGGCCCTCATGCTCTGCATGCGGATTTGTGAGAAAAGATTTTATCAGTGGCATTGGTGGTGAAAGGCATAGAAGAGAAGTTGGAGTACCTGTTGGGCAGGATGCCAACTGCTGAATGGGTGCTTGAATTGACAAAGAGCAGATCTTCAGCGGCAATGTTGTAGATGCTATGCTAAAATTGGAAGGGAAATGTGAGGTTGTTAGAAACCTCAGAAAGCACTCTGTAATTGGTGGTAGGTGTCCTGGCTCATGTTCCATCAGAGGTGCTGCAGGTCAGGATGGATGCTGTGATAGAGGAATTGCCTGTGACTAGTGAAACATACTTTCAGGCGTCAAGAGCTATGAAGAAATCAAATGTGTTGGGTTGAACAGTGATGGTAGTACTGTCTATGTCTGAAGCAAGAGATTGGATTCTGCTTGAGGCCTTTATTCTTATAAGTGGTGAAATTGGGAAACTAGGCGATATTACTTCTGTCTGCCCTGCGCACACTACCTTGGACAGGAAAAAGGAGGTGTTGGGTAGTAAGGAGGTGCTGGGTAGAAAGAGGACTTTAAAGCCACACAAAATGTGGGTTCTCACCTTGATTCTGCAAAAGCATAGGTTTGTGGACTGGATAACGCCCGAGGGGAGACTATTGGATGATGGTGTTGGCTGTTTGCAGTACTTCCTGAGACATATGATATGTAGGGCTCCCTTGCAGGATAGGCCTGAGGGTTGCTTATCCAACTTACTGAGACCCCTATTTATAAAAAAAGGAATCGGGTCTTGCAGAGAAGCAACCTTGACTTGCTTCAGCGGAGGAGATGTGCAAACGGCCTGCCGACTGGTAAAATACCTCGGAGTGGTAGAAACAAGGCTCAAAACAACGAAAGACCAAATGGATACCGACACCACTCCCTCAACATCGTCAGCTTCTAAACATCAGGCCGGCCTTCAGATTTAAACTGACCCGTAACACTGAAGCACCATCTCCAAGAGTTATGAACACTTAGGGAGAGTGCTAGACTGTCCTCCAAAAGGTAAAATGGGGAATGGAGTTGACAGAACACCCCGCCTGTTGGGAGCAAGACCCAGGATAGATATACGAATTCCTTTTCAAAGAAACACATGTGCATCTCGTGGAGGACGGACATTCCCCCACTCCCAATTTTTTATTCTGTCTTTTTAATTGTTTTTTAACTCTTTTCTTCCTTTTTTTTACAACCTGCTCTTTTTTATTGCCAATGGCTACTTGTAATGGTTTTTATTAACTGTACAATAAAGCACTTACTTACTGCTTATCCAAGAGGGAAGGTATGTTCTTACTTGTGGTTTATTGATATAATATCCTAGTTGACGTTATGCTGGACTTCTTCTATTGGAGCGGGACCAAGACTGATTTACATAAGGCAGTCTCTGTCTAGAATGGCTCAGTGGATGAACAACGATGACCTGGAATGCGTCCCAGAGAGATCACCAGTGGCTCAGATTAGTTCAAGCTTTCCTCCTATCATTTAGTTTTTTTTTGCAGAAGCCGCTGTAAGTGTGACGGGAAAGTCCAGATATGGAAGCAAAAAGCATAAAAAAATCAAAACACAGCTTTCATTCGGTCACTCAAATCATTCAAAGTTGTGCTACGCCCTGGGTTAGCGTGAGGCTGCAAACTCTGTCTCTGACTCCAAAACCAAATCTGCCTATTATGCCCAACTTTTTAGACCCAGCAACCATTCTGCATCCTCGAATTACCACAGCCATTGGATCGCACCTTCAATACCCCACCAGATCCCTCTAGTGGACATTCAGGCCCCAAGGATTCAAGATGGCCTCCAGTTGGGTTACTGCTGATGGATTTGATGCCAACTGTGCCACTCAACCTCATTCGGAGGCCACTGCTGCCTTCGGGCTGGATGCTGACCCCTTCTGTGGTGCCGATTCCTATGCTGAAGCCCTAAGCGTTAATGTCTGCACCGATGCCAGACATGGAGGCAATAATCCTCTTGGAGTCCCAGGCGAACCCGTAGTGAAGACATCCACCAACGTCGCACAGTCCTCACATTTATCTCCATGTAGACCCAGAATCACTTCATCATGAATTAGGAGACGATGATGATGCCAGACACATTTACGATGAATAAAACTAGTTTTTGGATCTACAGGACGCCAGAGGCTTGAATACATCCCCTCCACACTCCTCTTCCCAATGTGGCTACTGAAGAGTCTGCCACCTTTGCTGCAGTCATAAGCAATGCAGCGGAGGTCTAAAACTTAATTTTACCCACCACAGAAGTCAAGAGCAATGTATTAATGGAAGTGCTTCACCCTAGACAGAGTAACCAGGTATCATTCAATGAGGCCCTTACGGACACACTCTTGGGCACCTGGGCAAAACCAGGATCTTGCCCTATAGTCAGTAAGCAGATCTCAAGGCGACACATGTCCGCCCCCGGGGACCCAGTCTTTCTTCTTCCCATCACCTGAAAGCTTGGTGGTGTATGCCTCCACCAGTCATCTGAACCCAAATGTATTTCTGACTACACCGCCAGATTGTGAATCGAAGCACATTTAAGCATTCCCCAAGTAGATATTCTCCTCTTCTAACCTTCAGTCTATCAATAGCCATGCTTGGAACCAATCAATTTCAAGATTTTCAAGTGACATTCAGCAGTCACTTGTGGCCATGCCCTTTGGTGGGACCCGTCTCTTCAGAGACGTGCAGACTCTGCTGTTGAATGTTTGAAGAGCATCAAAGCCATTGCACTCTCTTGAGCTTGTTCTGCCTGTGCAGCACGCACCCAAAATGTTTTGCCCCTTTGGAGAGTTCACAAAGTGATACCAGTAGAGGCAAAAACAGAACGCGCCCCAACAACAAACCTCCCGCCCCTTTCGTGGTAGCAGCAAGGGAGCAGGCTGCAAGCGCTCAGGCTCCCAGGGGCATCGATCTACTCAAACCAACACCCCTGCCTCTGAAGCTGCTGCAAAACCACTTTAGGTCACTTTCCATAGCATGCGAGCACCCGCCTGGGTGGGTCACATAACCTTTCAACTCCCCGGGTGAAAAATCATTACCTCCATCATTTGGTGTTCCAAATTATGGAACACGGTTACTCCCAAACGCTTCCTGTCACATCCCTCAGATTTGCCACTTACACCACAACACCTCTGCAGAAGCACTTATCTGTACTCCTAGGAAAAGTCCAAGCTCTCTTGGCAAAAGGAATCCATTGAGAGGGTGCCGGCATCTGAGATTAGGACTGGCTACTACTTCCATTTATTAAATCCTGGTGCCAAGATAGTATGGAGAGCTCTGCCCCATCATAGATCATCGCCCTCTAAACTTCTTCGTCCAGAAGGACAAGTTCAAGCTGCTAACCCGGGTCCAAATTCTGTCTGCCCTGGATTCAGGAAACTGGATGACATTAGATCTGCAAGACCTCTATTTCCATATTCCCATTCTGCAGTCCTGCAGGCATTTCCTGTGATTTCAGGTAGTCTAAGAGCACTTTCTGTTCTCTGTTTCCCTTTGACCTTACCAGTGCATCTCAGGTGTTCATGAAGGTGATGATCGCAGTCCATCTGCGGAGGTTGGGATTTCGTTTTTCCATACTTCGTTGACTGGCTACTGAACGTTGGCTCAACTAAATGGTTGTAAACCATCCCTAGATGATGGCCGATCTGTTCACATCATTGGGCTTTTCCATTAACATGCCGAAGAGACACCTGACTCTTTCGCAATGGCTCACCTTCATCGGATCCATCCTGGATACAGTGCTTTTCTGAGCCTTCCCTCCACCTCAATGAGTCCAGGACCTTTGGGCTATGATCCTGATCTTTCAGCCCTTGATCTGGTTCTTAGTAAGAGCGTCTCTGAGGCTTCTTGCCCACTTAGCCTTCTTCATTCTGCTTGTGGACCATGGCAGGTGGCACATGCAGGCTCTGTAGTGTAACTTGAAGTCTCAGTGGTCTCAGCACTAAGGAAATCTCCCAAATTCTATCCTGGTATCAAAGGAGACTTAAAAAGACCTGCAGTGGAGGCTGCTTGGCCTACCCCATCCAGAGCTAACGGTCATGATTGATGCATCGTTTCTGGGCTGGGGAGGTCATCTGGGAGAGGTGGGCTTCAAAGGACTCTGGTGTCAAGGAGAGACCAGTCTCCACATCGACTGGCGTTACAGGCGATTTGCTAGGCATAGAAGGCTTTCCTTCTGACTGTCAAGGGGGAAGGTGAGCAGGTTCTCACAAACAACGTGGCTGCCATGTTGTACTGTGATAAAAAGGGAGCACTGGGGTCGTGGGTCGTGTGCCAGGAAGCTCTACGTGAAGGTGGCAAAACACTCCAGAAATCTCCCTGATCACCCAGCATCAGGCAGGATCATTAAATACCAGAATTAAGGAACTCAGTCAACATTGAATAGATTATCACACATGTCAGTTACACTCAGAGGTGGCACTGGCATCTTCCATCAGTAGGGAGAACCCTGGCTTGATCTGTTTGCCATTGCAGAGAGTATGCAGTATTCAAGTGTTTGCATGGATGAGTTCCCAGGGTGGTTTTCCCTCTGAGAACTATTTTGCCTGGACTGTGGGTGGGACTCCTGTATGCCTTTCTGCCCCTCCCTGTCCTGCCCAGATCAAGAGAGAGCAGGCCCAAGTCATTCTTGTAGCTCAAACTGGCCAAGTAGAGTGTGGCATCCGTAACTTCTGCCCATGAACATATGTCCTCCGATTTGGTTGCCTCTTCTGGAGGTACCTCATGTCACAGCAGGAGGGCCTGGTCCTTCACCCGAGCCTGCACAAGCTATACCTTCATGTCTTATGTTCCTCCTGTGACATTCAGTCCTTACAGGCAAAGTTGACTGATATTCTATTGTATTGTCTCTCTCAAGGCCTTACTGTCATGACAGTTAAGGGTTATCTTTCTGCCTTTCTATGGTTACCATTGGACCATCCCTTTTCAGATCAGTTGTGATGCATTTTTTTAGATGGTCTGATGCACATCCTCCCACCAACACCCATTTTGTAATGATGCAGAGGGACCTAAATTTGGTTCTCTCCTACTCAAAGTGCACTCCTTTTGAACCAATGCACAGCTGCTCTCTATGACTTGCTGACCATAAATGCAGTGTTCTCCATCACAGTTACCTCTGCTTGATGAGCAAGTGAGTGTACTCCAGGCCCTGTCCATTCAGCAGCCATACACATCTTTCTTCATGGACAAACTGGTGCTTCAGACAAAAGTAACTTTCTTGAGCCAAAACACAAAGAGGAACAGCGGGCCCTCGATACCGCACCTCACACCAGTTCCGATATATATTTCAAGCAGTCTTGCTAACAACCCCTACGCCAGCTGTTGAATGGGGTAACTGTGCTCCAGATCAGAAGATAGTTGAACAAGGATGGGGGTGCACAGCTTACAAAGTCCAGTAGACCAAAAGTGTATGAAAAGTCATCTCTTTATTAGAAAAAATATTTCCATCTTAAAAACAGCAGAGTCAAAGTAACAGCCAACGCGTTTCGCTCCCACATTGAGAGCTTCCTCAGGGCTTGGAATTTGTAAAGGGTCAGATGTTGTTCCTTCAGTTTGAAACAATGAAAAAGCTGTAGTACTTGTCACACTGATCCCCTGCTTCTGGGAGCTCATTGAAGACATCCATAAATAATGTTCCGCGTCTAGGTGCTGCTCAACGGTCTCACAGATTTTTCCAAAGTTCTCAAAAGAATCAAATAAGTATAAAAAGAAATGTGTTGCTGCAACCCAAGAAACCAATGCAACGATTGGAACCGGTGCATTTCTCTGTGATATCAGCACATCACAGCTGCCGTCACCGAAGCTCCGGACACTGCTTGCCGACTGCACGACTGACTTGACCGACGAAGCGCCTCCACATCACAGCTGCTTCACGCGTTTCGGACACTGCATTGCTGACATATGTGACGCACTGTCCCCAGACAGCCAACACATTTCTGGTACTGCGCTACTTCTCTCCCATGCATCGTTTGTGTGCTGCACGCATCGCCTACAGCCTAGCGGTTCAACACCATCCCGACACACATCGCAGCTTGACATTGACGCACCTACGATGTTGCCCGACTTTGGAAACAATGCATCGCCTTCGACAGCGATGCATCCCCTCCTTTGCTCAATGAATCATCTCTGAGCTTCGACGCAACCAAGGTACTGTCAGTGGGTCTGCATGACTCCTGAATCCTTCCCGCTCTTCATTGTGGTCAGACTGAACTTTTGGGTTTGCCCTGGTCTGGTCCAACCAGATAGCCCCAGTTGGAGCTATTGATTTCTAAGCACTGCATTTTTGGTTAATCTTGCAAAATTCATTACGTGTGTATATTGGATTGTGATCGATTTGGTCTTGTTTTCCTTAGATAAATATTGGCTATTTTTCTAAACTGTTGTGAAGTACTTTTGCAGTGTTTTCACTGTGTGTATATGTATGTGTCTGTGTGCACACATACTTTACACATTGCCTCTTTAGTTTAGCCTGGCTGCTCTGTGTCAAGCTTCCAGAGGGTGAGCAAAGGTAAGCTTTTAGTGTGTACTATACTAACCCTAACTAAGATTGTGCTTCCTGCTTGGTGCAAACCTGTGCGAAACAGAAAACTAATTTCCTCAACATCTGATACAAAAACTTTTGAAAACAAAAATGTCAAAATTACATTGACCCATCAGACATACTGTAACTCAATCTTCTCATTTGTTATTTAGTGACCTTACTCGTTGGTACATGTTGGTCAAACGATCTAGATGGTTGGACTCATGATCAATTAATGACAATTAATGATGGTCGTGCACTCTGTATTACTCCTTGATAGTTGAATTTAAAACAAATGCGTGCCTCTCCAGGTGTGTATGTTCTCTGTGATACACAAAATATAATCTTTCAATACGGCCAAGGACACCGATACCTAGGACCCTGAGAGCACTGCTAAAGAATATATCAAAACAATAATCAAACTTATTCGTACATTTCTCTTTGTATTTCTATGTGTAATTTGACCTTTGAAACTTCAATCATGTATTATATTTTCCTATCTAATTCACAGTCCACTCCTGTAATCTAAAGTAGTTGTGTTGATGACATTCAATTATTTCCAAATGCATACAAATCATAACATTTAACTTGTATTACTGTCATTATAATCATCAAAAACAAAACTGCCCAATGCATTTCTGGATGCACTCCCTTCTCAGGGGCTGTAGTTTCTAACGGAAATGGAAAACAAACATAAAAGACAAGTGTGTTCCATTCTCTACGTAACACATTTTTTAAAATGTATTTCGTGATACTACCTTACTGATTTGTGACTAGAAAGTGCATATACTGTTCAGTGAGAAAAAATGAAAATGTGTCACCATGCGACGAGAAAACTTGTGCAAACTAGTGAACCTACCCTCAGGAGAAAACAGTCATCACAGACGTGTTCCCTAGGTATAAAAGGGAAAGGATGGGTAAAACGGAGGGATTGAAGTCAAATGTATCTCATACAACACAGAAAACCAAGTTTATTCACCAAAATCACTTGCAGAGTGATAGCACAAACTTACTGACTGCTACTCGGTGCTTCTGATAACTGTTAATACAATGATAGTAACAAGACTATGTTAAAAAATACTAATATACCCCACACTCGTTGTAACGAGAAGACATTCCATGATATTTCAGCCTACCCATTAAGTCCAACACATTCTTCTAATATGCTTCACGTCTTATAGAAAAGACTCCAATCTGATGGACAGATCATGGAAGAAATGCGACTTTGACCGTTATCCACCTGTGGACGTAAGCAACCAAAGTCACGAACGTGAATGAAACTAATACCGTATATGAACATGAGGTTCTACCCCTGTAATATTAAATCCAAGTATTGCCCACTTCGTAAATACCTTGCTCCGTATCCTCTCCTATCCTTCAAAGTCTGGGATTCGGGTGACACCGCCCACGCGGCTCCGATGGAGTCGCAACCTGCCCCATACCCTCTGGTCCCTGGGCAGCAAGCAACGCCGGAGGAGGTCGAGCGCTTCCTCATGGCCATGAGGTCCCTCTCTCCTCCGACGGGCTCCGCGGCGCCTTCGGGCCCAGCGGACCCGTCTGGTGGCCCTAGCGGGTCAGGTTCTTCGGCCCAGACGCCGGCGGGTGCTTTGGCCCAGACACCGCTGGCGCCTTCGGGCCTGGCGCCGCAGGGCCCCGCAGGATCCGCTTCCGGATCCGGGTCGTCGCCGGTTAACCTAACGACCTCACCGGCGCCGGTCCCTAGGGTGTCACCTCCGGCGCCGTCTTTGGGCGGTGCCGTCCCAGATACCTCCCTCGATCCGGTTCTGGCGTCGGAACGGCGCCGCTTTCGACGCCGCTTGGAGAGTTTCACTTCAATAAACCGGCCCCATCTTTTGACAACCCTGAATTTCATGACATGGGTGATGAGGAGTATTGGGAGGGGTCTGAGGACCCTCTGACACGTGAGCGTCAGTCCCAAGAGGACTGGACAGGTTAACTTGGGGATGCCAGTGGTCTGGACACTTCCAAGGACACTGGTTTTTTCTCACCCCCTACCGCGGCTACGGAGGAGGGGGCAACATTCAGTGTGGTGTTGACGCGGGCGGCCAAGGCCTTGGGCCTTGAGCTCCCCGCCGGGGCCGTGAGGACTAACCTCCTCACTGAGGTCCTTAAACCGCAGTCAAGCTCGGCCGAGCCTCTGCTGCCGTTTAATGAGGCCTTGACTGACGTTCTTTTGGGCACTTGGTCCAGGCCCGCTACAGGTGCTCCTCTAGATAGGAACGTGGCCAGACGCCACCGCCCGGGCCCGAACCTTGTTTCCTGTCCACCCATCCCACCCCGGAGAGCCTGGTGATCCAGGCCTCCAACTCCCAGACCGCATTCCCGTCGGGTCCGCCTGATCGGGAATCCAAGAGTTATGAGCAATACGGCAAGAAGGTATTCTCCTCCCTCAGTTTGGGACTGCGGTCTTCCAACACCGCATGCCTCTTGGGCCGCTACACCCACTCTCTGTGGGACACGGTCGCGGACGTGCTGCCACAATGCCCGGCGGAGGTCAAGGCTACACGCTATTCCATCCGGTGTGGGCTGGATACCACCGACTCACTGGGCAGAGCGATGGCAACGACTGTGGCGATTCGTCGCCATGCCTGGTTGAGGTCCGCCAACTTTTCGGCCGATGTCCTGAATACCCTCATGGACATGCCGTTTGATGGCTGTTGCCTGTTTAGCGACAAGGCAGAACATGCGCTTGAGCACTTTAAGGACTCCAGGTCAACAGCCAAGTCCTTGGGCCTCTCGGCCCCGTGCCTTTCTCTCCTTTCGTGGCCAATGAAGGGGCGCCCCCACACGTGCTGCCAGCCACGCACCACAGACTAATTATCAACGCAGTGGCGGCCGTGGAAACCGCTGTGGCGGCGGTCTGGGACAACGGCGAGGCCAGTCCACACCTGGCCCTTCAGCATCCGCCTCAAAACACTCCTAGTTCGTGCTTTCAGGCCCATGTGATGCCAGTGGGGGTCAGGGTTCCCCATCACCACTTTCACTGGCGCACTGTCACATCAGACAGGTGGGTGCTGCAAATCGTCCGAAGGGGCTACTCCCTCCTCTTCGAGACCATCCCTCCAGCCATGCCACCGCAATTCCACCGCGTGTAGGGGGATCATTTGCGACTTCTGCAGGAGGAAGTTACGGCCCTCTTGGCCAAGGGTGCCATCGAGCGTGTTCCTGGGCCAGAAGTAGGGTGTGGTTGCTACTCCCACTACTTTCTGGTACTCAAAAAGGGCAAAGGGGGCCTACGCCCTATCTTGGATCTATGGAACGTCAACGGCTTCCTCCGGAAGGAGAAGTTCAAAATGCTGACACTGGCTCAGGTATTAGCTGCCCTGGACCCAGGAGACTGGATGGTAGCGTTGGACTTGCAGGACGCTTATTTCCACATCCCCGTTTTGCCGGCCCACCGGCGCTATCTGCGGTTCACAGTAGACCACGAGCACTTTCAGTTTACCGTGCTCCCCTTCGGCCTTACCAGCGCACCACGGGTGTTCACGAAGGTGATGGCGGTGGTCACAGCTCATCTGCGCAGGTTAGGGGTTTCAGTCTTCCCTTACCTCGACGACTGGTTGTTGAAGGCAGGCTCGCCCCAGACAGTCGTCAGCCACCTCCAGACGACGGCAGACCTCCGGCACCTGCTGGGGTTCTCCATCAATGTGCCGAAGTTACACCTGTGTCCCTCTCAAAAGCTCCTCTTCATTGGAGCGGTTCTCGACTCGGCGCAGTTTCGGGATTATCCTCCCGAGCAGCGGGTTCGGGATATTCAGGCTCTGATTCCGATCTTTCAGCCTTTATCCCGAGTCTCAGTCAGGTTGACGCTGCGGCTTCTGGGGCTGCTGGCCTCCTGCATCATTCTGGTGCATCACGCCCGATGGCGGATGCGGGCTCTGCAGTGGGACATGAAGTTTCAGTGGGCCCAGCATCAGGGTAACCTGTCCGACCATGTCCTGATCTCGGAGGGCATTGCGAGATGGCTGCAGGGGTGGCTCACGGACCGCGATTGGGTCAGCGGCAGATCCCTCTCCCTACCCCAACCGGAGCACGTAGTTGTGACAGATGCGTCCCTCCAGGGCTGGGGAGGCCACATGGGAGAGGCCGATATCAGAGGCCTCTGGTCTCCGGCCGAGTCCCGGCTCCATATCAACCTTTTGGAGCTGCGGGCGATTCGTCTTGCACTGAAGGCATTCCTCCCTCTGTCCGGGAAAGTGTATGTGAGAAGGTGGCCTGATATGCAGTGGTCACTATTCTAGTGAACACTATGTATCAGTCCAACAACCCTTATTGATGATTGGTTGTAAGTCAACCTTATAGACCAGCTATCCTAGTAGCATGGATACGAGCAGTCTAAGGCTAAAGACTCGAGAGGGCGTGTTAAGCCAGCTGTTATACCACACATATACCCCTTGAACACCAAGTGAAAGGACACCACACAAGTGTTATGAAAATAAACAGTGTATTTATTAGAATCACAACAGCCCTGTACTCTTTATGAGGACAGGGTACTAAGCACAAAACAAAACTCTTACGAAAATACTTAAGTTAGCACAGTATATACAAATGCCCGAGGGGCACGGAAAACCATATACTCTGAAAGTGGAATGCGAAATTACTAGCAGGTAAGTACAGTACTAATAGGCTTTGGAATCGCTAGGACTTGACTATAGAATCGTTAGATTACTTCTAGGAGACCCAGGGGACTCTGGTGCAGAGTGTGCACTCTCACGCGTGATGCGGGACAAAGTCTATGGTAGCTAGTAAAGACAAAGTTAGTGTTCTCGGGCGAACCCGACCTGGTAGGAGGAAGACGAAAGTGGATTCTGACCCTTGGATAGTGAGGCTATGCTGGGGCACCGAAATGCCGAAGTTACCTAGCCCAGGGGCTGCAGCTGCATAGGTCTCAAAAGACGTCGGGAATCCTCGTAGACGGACCAGGAGCCTGGAAGAAAGATGCTGGCAGGCGACCAGTGAAGAGAGTTCGAAGTGATCCAAGCCTGGATCTTGAAGATAGATGACACCTGAAAGCAGAGGGGACCAAGTTCGTGACTACTAGCCAGTAGTCAGGTGGCACCAGGAGGGCACCGGATGGTAGTCACCTCGACTAGGTGAGTGGGCGACGCTGTGCTCTGCAGATCTCACGGACCAGGAGGCGTTGTCGGCGACCAGGATGGAGGAGCGAGCTGTCCCACGATGGATGAAGCTGTCGGCGTCGCTGGACCCAGGATTGGGCAACAAAGCCTTGGCAAATTTAAGTGCACGCGGTGGACCTAAAATGGCGTCTTGAGTGGACCAGGAGGGTCCGGGGTGCTCCTCTTTTGGAAGGGAGCAAGGGCCAGTCTGGAGCAACCAGACCAGCAGTCGTGATGTCGTCGGGCGTCGTTAAGAAGGCCACAAGCCAGCGGGCTAGTAGCCAAACAACGCGGTGAGCAGTAAAAAGCAGAAGGGCCCCACGCAGATCGTGGAGATGCTGGGAGGCTGTACTTCGGTGCTGGAGCTGCTCAGGGTCGGTGCTTCTCGGACCCCAAAGCACTCACCAGAGGATCCCTCGGCGGTCGTGCTGGAAAGAAGTCGTGCAGTCTTGAAGATGGCCGGTCCCTCGAGGTCTCGTCGCACCCACGGTTCTCAGCTTAGCTGTCGCGGTGAGTAGAGGTCAGAGGTGCCAGGGAAGTCGGTTCTCGTCGAGCTGGGCAGTCGGATTCCGGAGGAAGGACTTGCAGCAGACCGCAGTGTTCTTAAGATGGTGCCTGCGGATGCAGGGTGACTACTCCTTAGTCACAAGGGAGAATCTTGAAGAAGAAATCTTGAAGTCCTTTCGTAGAAAGTCGTGTCTTGATTCCAAAGATGATCTAATTTGAACAGGGGGCCAGCTCCTATCTTTATACTAGGAAAAGGGGCTGACCCGGTGACTAGGTCCTGCCTATGGGTGGGACTAGGAGGGGGGTGGTTACACCCCTCTCCCATGCCGGACTTTCCCCAGGCCAGGGGCTGGTGTGCCCCTGGAACTGGTTCTGACCGGCCTATGCGTAGTGAGCACCGGGGTGCCACTCAGCAGTCACCTTCCTGTAAAGCCCTGCCTACCCAGGATACACAAAACCCTGTCTGGGATGGTGCTAGCACCGCCCCTGACAGGAAACCCTTTGTCCAAGCTCTCCTCGCTGGAAGGACTCCCAGCAGCAGCAGGTCAGACTCGTGTCTGTGGTGGCAGCATCCATTTTGTGGAGCTGAGGCTTCGCTTAACTTTAACCGGGGTTCACAGTAACATACATGTCGTGTCCCTCTAGAAGGGTGGAATGCTAACCCCGTCGCCAGAATTGGCGAGGGGTTAGTATTCCAATTCGTATGACACCTTACTCGACATGTTTTGATAAAGCAATACCAAAGATAGCATTTAACCGCGAGGATTATAATGCACTTAAGAGTATATGGTATGCGTTATCATGGAACAGCTATTAGGACTTGGTTCCGCAAGCTGCAGACAGGCTCAGCTCATGCCAGAGCACCATCTCACACGATTCCAAGCACTCTGCCTTCAGGATTGTCAAGGCCTGCCATAGGAGTGACTGATAGGAATCTGTGTGTCCATTTTTAGGGTTAGATATAGGTGTACTATATCTACAGCAAAGGGTGATTACACGACTTTGCCCCAGCTGTCATGCAGCCAGTTGTGTCAAATTTAGGAGGCCAGCCAGGGGTGGCATAATACATGCTTCAGCCCCTGGTAGGCCCTGGGTACACCTATGCCCTGAGTTACAGGGTCTGATAAGGTGGCCCAGTACCAATTGGTAAATGCACCTAGGGTACATGTTGTAATTTAGAGAGAGAACAGCCAGGCTGTGGGTCTGATTGGCAGGCCCACAGCCAGAGAAAGTCGTAAACCAGTGAAACAAAAGCAAAAAATCTGGGTGATCATAGGATTGCAGACCCTACTCTCCTACATGACCCCCCCCAAACTTTGGGACAATAAGCTAACCTTGACCAGGTGAGTCTTCTTGTTCTAAGTGGAAATATCTGGAGAGCCCATCGGCATTGCCATGATCAGTACCAGGTCTATGTTCCACTGTAAAGTCCATCCCCTGTAGGGAAATGGACCACCTAAGCAGTTTGGGGTTTTTCACCCTTCATCTGATTTAGCCATAAGAGGGGCTTATGGTCGGTCTGAATCTTGAAGTGAGTGCCAAACAAGTATGGCCTCAGCTTCTTCAGGGCCCAAACCACAGCAAAGGCCTCCCTCTCAATAGCTGACCAATTCTTCTCTCTGGGGGTCAGCCTTCTGCTTATGAAAGCAATGGGCTGGTCTTGACCATCAACATTCAGTTGAGATAGAACAGCTCCCACACCCAACTCAGAAGCATCTGTTTGGACAATGAATGGTTTGGAGTAGTCTGGACTCTTGAGGATAGGTGCTGTGCACATGGCCTGCTTTAGGTCATCGAATGCTTTTTGACAGCCTGCTGTCCACTGAACCTTTTTTGGCATTTTCTTACTCGTCAATTCATTTAATGGAGTCACAATTGATCCATAGTTCCTGACAAACTTTCTGTAGTAACCAGTCAGGCCCAAGAAAGCTCGAACCTGAGTCTGGGTGGTTGGAGGAGCCCAGTCCCTGATTGACTGTATTTTGCTCTCCAGTGGTTGAACTTGGCCTCCACCTACAAGGTGGCCCAAGTACACAACCTGTGTCTGCCCTATCTGGCACTTGGTGGCCTTGATAGTGAGACCTGCTGCTTGCAGAGCCTCTAACACATTCCTCAGGTGGACCAGGTGATCCTCCCAGGTGGAGCTAAAGACAGCAATATCCTCAAGATATGCTGCACAGAAGTCATCCAGCCCAGTGAGAACATGATTCACCAACCTTTGGAAGGTGGCAGGTGCATTTTTCAGACCAAAGGGCATTACCACAAACTGATAATGTCCACCAGGGGTTGAAAATGCTGTCTTGGGCTTGGCATCCTCAGCTAACCTGATTTGCCAATACCCAGCTGTCAGGTCAAATGTACTTAAGTAGTTGGCAGAAGCCAATCTATCTATAAGTTCATCTGCCCTTGGTATTGGGTGGGCATCAGCCTTAGTGACTGCATTGAGACCCCTGTAGTCTACGCAGAACCTCATCTCTTTCTTACCACCCTGGGTGTGAGGTTTTGGCACTAGAACTACTGGACTAGCCCAAGGGCTATCTGAGGGTTCAATGACTCCCAACTCCAACATTTTCTGCACTTCAGTTTGTATGCAGTCTCTAACATGATCAGGCTGCCTGTAGATTTTACTCTTAACTGGCAAGCTGTCACCAGTGTCAACCTCATGGGTACACCAATTGGTCTGACTGGGTGTCAGAGAGAACATATGTCAGAAAGACTGTAAACAGGTTCTTCAGTCTTTCAGTTGATGCTCAGAGAGGCTGCCACAAAAGACAACACCATCTACTGACCCATCATCAGGATTCTGAGTGAGCAGGTCTGGGAGAGGGTCACTCTCTTCCTCCTGTCCCTCATCTATGGCCATGAGCAAGCTCATGTCCTTCCTGTCGACATATGCTTTGAGCCTGTTGACATGGAGCACCCTGTGGGGGCTCCTGGGAGTTCCAAGGTCCACCAGGTAGGTGACCTCTCCCTTTTGCTCAAGAATTGTGTAGGGCCCAGACCATTTGTCTTTGAGTGCTGCTGGGGCCACTTGCTCCAACACCCACACCTTCTGTACAGGCTGGTAAACAGTCAGGACAGCCTTTTGGTCATGCCAAGCTTTTTGGAGTACTTGACTGGCCTTAAGGTTTTCAGATGCCTTCTCCATATACTCAGCCATCCTGGAGCGGAGACCAAGTACATAGTCCACTATGCTGGTTGCAGGCTTTTTGAGAGGTCTCTCCCATCCTTCCTTCACCAAGCACAGGGGTCCTCTTACAGGATGCCCATACAAAAGTTCAAAAGGGCTGTAGCCAACCCCCTTCTGTGGGACCTCTCTGTAAGCAAACAGAAGGCAGGGTATCAGGACATCCCATCTTCGCCTGAGCTTTTCAGGTAGTCCATGGATCATCCCTTTTAGGGTCCTGTTGAACCTTTCAACAAGCCCATTGCATTGTGGGTGATAGGGTGTAGTGAACTTGTAGTTGACACCACATTCCTTCCACATAGCAGTTAAGTAGCTTGACATGAAGTTTGCACCTCTGTCAGAGACAACCTCCTTAGGGAAGCCCACTCTGGAGAACACTCCAACTAGGGCCCTTGCCACTACATGTGCTGTAGTGGTCCTAAGTGGAATAGCTTCAGGATACCTGGTGGCATGATACACTACCACCAGTATAAACCTGTGCCCTGATGCTGTCTGGGGTTCCATTGGACCAACAATGTCAATCCCCACTCTTTCAAAGGGCACCCCCACCACAGGCATTGGTATAAGGGGGGCCTTTGTTGTGCCACCTGACTTACCACTGGCTTGGCAAGTGACACAGGAGCGACAAAACTCCTTGGTATCCTCATTCATGTGAGGCCAGTGAAAGTGTGAGACAAGCCTGTCCCAAGTCTTTGTCTGGCCTAAGTGACCTGCTAAGGGAATCTCATGGGCCAAGGTAAGAAGGAAACCTCTCTGAGTCAAGGGTACAACCAGCCTCCTGGTCATGCCAGGCTTAGGGTCTCTTGCCTCAGTGTACAGGAGTCCATCATCCCAGTATACCTTGTGGGTACCTGTGGCGTTCCCAGCAGCCTCAGCAGCAGCCTGCTGTCTGAGGGGTTCAAGGGAAGGGCAGTCTAATTGTTCCTTCCCCAGGTCTTCTCGTGAGGGTCCCCCTGAGCCCAGGAATTCAACTTGATCAAGTTCAAACTCTTTAGGCTCAGTTTTCCTCAGTTCCTGTAGGTCAGCCTCCTCTGAGACTTGATCCTCAACCTGGGGCAAGGGGGAAGGCAATGCCTTAACCCTACTGCTCTTCTTCTTGGGAGGTGTCTGGTCCATTGTTCCAGGATCCAGCACCGGTTCAGTGGGGCATCTTCTGGCCTGTGACCTAGTCACAGCAAGCACATGTGCTGGCAAGCCTAACATCTCCATGTGAGTCCTTTACTCCACTTCTGACCATTGTGATGACTCCAAATCATTGCCCAACAAACAATCCACTGGGAGGTCTGAACTAACAACAACCTTTTTCTGGCCATTTACCCCTCCCCAGGAAAAAGCAACAATTGCCATACTATGACTGGTAGTGACATTGCTTGCATTGGTCACCAGGAAATCTTTCCCCTGCATGATCTGTCCAGGGTCCACAAAGTTAGGTGACACCATTGTGACACTGGCACAAGTGTCCCTATAGGCCTGAGCCATTCTTCCATTTATCAAAGGTGTCTGCCTGTATTTGCCCAAAGTATTGGGACTGACATCAGGGGATATATCCACATCCCCTGTACAGACAAGGACAGCCTGAGTGAGTGTGCCAACTAAGTTGTCATACCCCTCAGAACCCAAGGTTAACCCAACTAAACCCTTGGGAGGTGCACTACCACTGCTGACTGTACTAGGGGGCACAGGTGCCTTAGGGGCTGCAGTGGCAGGAGTCTGCCCTCCTCCTTTCTTGGTGCACTCACTAAACCAGTGAGTTTTACTTTTGCAGTATTGGCACCACCTTTTAGATTGGCCTTCTTGATTCTTCTTTTTCTGGGGAGCCTGACCCCCACCCTCTTTGGGTTGTTGGGGACCTGTTGAAGACTTCTGGTCATTTTCACCCTTAGAATCTTTACCCTTCTGGTCTGCTTTCTTCTGACCACCCTGGTTCTGGCCCTGGTTTTGCTTAACTCTTGTTCTGACCCATCTGTCTGCCTTCTTTCCCAATTCTTGGGGAGAGGTCAGATCCGAGTCAACAAGATGCTGATGCAACAACTGGTTCTGACAATTGTTTAAAATTTGTTCTCCCATGATCAAATTGTACAATCCTGTATAATCAGTAACCTTACTGCCCAGCAACCAGCCCTCCAAAGCCTTAGTGGCACAATCCACAAAGTCAGACCAATCCTGAGACTGGATTTTCTGGGTATCCCTGAACAGCAACCTGTACTGCTCAGTGGTTAGGCCAAACCCATCAATCAGTGTGTTTTTCATGACTTGGTAATTATTGGCATCCTCAGCTCTAGTAGTGAGGAGCTTGTCTCTACCTTTACCTTCAAAGGAGAGCCACAAGATAGCTGCCCACTGGCTTTGGGGAACACCCTGCACAGTGCAGGCCCTCTCCAAAGCAGTTATCCATTTGTGGATGTCATCCCCTTGTTTAAAGGGGGGCACTATCTTACTCAGGTGTCTTGTATCAAAACTCCTTTCCCTATTGCTAGGTATAATGCTGCCACCAGTGGGAACTGTCCCACTCAATTCTTGCTCTCTAGCAAAGGCAAGCCTTTCTTTGGCCAGGGCAAGTTCTTCCCTTTCAATCCTCAGATTGACTTCCCTTTCTTTAGCTTCATATACTCTCCTCTGAGGGGATGTCATCCCTCTGTGAGAAGTGTTGAGAGCCATTGGTTCGAATGGATCTGTTAGAGCCTCTGGATAGAGACCTAACTCGTCCATTCCCAATGTTAAGCTGGCCTGAGAGGGGTCCCAGGGGTCCCCTAGTACCATTCTCATGCCTGCTTAAGTTGGACCTGGTTAGTCTGCTGACTTCTACCTGTCCCTTGTCTGCCTCATCCCCTGAGAGATCCTCATCCTCATCCCCTTCATCAGTCTCAACTGTGAGGTGGATTATGTCAGGATCACCTCGGGTTCCCTCTAGGGGAGGCATGTTCCCATCTGGATTAGAAGGGTCTGGGTTACCAGCCCTCCTGGCATCATAGGTCTCCAAGAGACCAATCAGAAAGGGAATTGTAGGGTTAGAACCCTGTTTTAACTTCCTGGATGTGCAGATTTGCCTCATCTCCTGGTCCTGGAAGCTAAGAGCAGCATATCTGGAAGTGACCTGTGGAGGGTCCACTGACACAAGGGGAGACTCAGTGTTTCCACCTTTGTCTGACATGCTGATTCTAGTGTGGTGTAAGTGATGCACCTACCTACACTATATGTTTGCCTACTGATCCCTTGCTAAGAGTTGCAGCCAAGGTGTGCTAAGACTTGAGGAGCTACAACAGCTGGTTCAGTAGAACTCAGAGTATTCTAAGCTAAGTTATATGTACCTGAAGCACTTATGTGATCTTTCAACAAGATATTCTTAGGATACGTGTGTTAAAACAACAGCAAGCTCAAATCCCAACCGCTGCTCACCAATGTGAGAAGGTGGCCTGATATGCAGTGGTCACTATTCTAGTGAACACTATGTATCAGTCCAACAACCCTTATTGATGATTGGTTGTAAGTCAACCTTATAGACCAGCTATCCTAGTAGCATGGATACGAGCAGTCTAAGGCTAAAGACTCGAGAGGGCGTGTTAAGCCAGCTGTTATACCACACATATACCCCTTGAACACCAAGTGAAAGGACACCACACAAGTGTTATGAAAATAAACAGTGTATTTATTAGAATCACAACAGCCCTGTACTCTTTATGAGGACAGGGTACTAAGCACAAAATAAAACTCTTACGAAAATACTTAAGTTAGCACAGTATATACAAATGCCCGAGGGGCACGGAAAACCATATACTCTGAAAGTGGAATGCGAAATTACTAGCAGGTAAGTACAGTACTAATAGGCTTTGGAATCGCTAGGACTTGACTATAGAATCGTTAGATTACTTCTAGGAGACCCAGGGGACTCCGGTGCAGAGTGTGCACTCTCACGCGTGATGCGGGACAGTCTATGGTAGCTAGTAAAGACAAAGTTAGTGTTCTCGGGCGAACCCGACCTGGTAGGAGGAAAACGAAAGTGGATTCTGACCCTTGGATAGTGAGGCTATGCTGGGGCACCGAAATGCCGAAGTTACCTAGCCCAGGGGCTGCAGCTGCATAGGTCTCAAAAGACGTTGGGAATCCTCGTAGACGGACCAGGAGCCTGGAAGAAAGATGCTGGCAGGCGACCAGTGAAGAGAGTTCGAAGTGATTCAAGCCTGAATCTTGAAGATAGATGACACCTGAAAGCAGAGGGGACCAAGTTCGTGACTACTAGCCAGTAGTCAGGTGGCACCAGGAGGGCACCGGATGGTAGTCACCTCGACTAGGTGAGTGGGCGACGCTGTGCTCTGCAGATCTCACGGACCAGGAGGCGTTGTCGGCGACCAGGATGGAGGAGCGAGCTGTCCCACGATGGATGAAGCTGTCGGCGTCGCTGGACCCAGGATTGGGCTACAAAGCCTTGGCAAATTCAAGCCCACGCGGTGGACCTAAAATGGCGTCTTGAGTGGACCAGGAGGGTCCGGGGTGCTCCTCTTTTGGAAGGGAGCAAGGGCCAGTCTGGCGCAACCAGACCAGCAGTCGTGATGTGGTCGGGCGTCGTTAAGAAGGCCACAAGCCAGCGGGCTAGTAGCCAAACAACGCGGTGAGCAGCAAAAAGCAGAAGGGCCCCACGCAGATCGTGGAGATGCTGGGAGGCTGTACTTCGGTGCTGGAGCTGCTCATGGTCGGGGCTTCTCGGACCCCAAAGCACTCACCAGAGGATCCCTCGGTGGTCGTGCTGGAAAGAAGTCGTGCAGTCTTGAAGATGGCCGGTCCCTCGAGGTCTCGTCGCACCCACGGTTCTCAGCTTAGCTGTCGAGGTGAGTAGAGGTCAGAGGTGCCAGGGAAGTCGGTTCTCGTCGAGCTGGGCAGTCGGATTCCGGAGGAAGGACTTGCAGCAGACCGCAGTGTTCTTAAGATGGTGCCTGCGGATGCAGGGTGACTACTCCTTAGTCACAAGCGAGAATCTTGAAGAAGAAATCTTGAAGTCCTTTCGTAGAAAGTCGTGTCTTGATTCCAAAGATGATCTAATTTGAACAGGGGGCCCGCTCCTATCTTTATACTAGGAAAAGGGGCTGACCCAGTGACTAGGTCCTGCCTATGGGTGGGACTAGGAGGGGGGTGGTTACACCCCTCTCCCATGCCGGACTTTCCCCAGGCCAGGGGCTGATGTGCCCCTGGAACTGGTTCTGACCGGCCTATGCGTAGTGAGCACCGGGGTGCCACTCAGCAGTCACCTTCCTGTAAAGCCCTGCCTATCCAGGATACACAAAACCCTGTCTGGGATGGTGCTAGCACCGCCACTGACAGGAAACCCTTTGTCCAAGCTCTCCTCGCTGGAAGGACTCCCAGCAGCAGGAGGTCAGACTCGTGTCTGTGGTGGCAGCATCCATTTTGTGGAGCTGAGGCTTCGCTTAACTTTAACCGGGGTTCACAGTTACATACATGTCGTGTCCCTCTAGAAGGGTGGAATGCTAACACCGTCGCCAGAATTGGCGAGGGGTTAGTATTCCAATTCGTATGACACCTTACTCGACATGTTTTGATAAAGCAATACCAAAGATAGCATTTAACCGCGAGGATTATAATGCACTTAAGAGTATATGGTATGCGTTATCATGGAACAGCTATTAGGACTTGGTTCCGCAAGCTGTAGACAGGCTCAGCTCATGCCAGAGCACCATCTCACACGATTCCAAGCACTCTGCCTTCAGGATTGTCAAGGCCTGCCATAGGAGTGACTGATAGGAATCTGTGTGTCCATTTTTAGGGTTAGATATAGGTGTACTATATCTACAGCAAAGGGTGATTACACGACTTTGCCCCAGCTGTCATGCAGCCAGTTGTGTCAAATTTAGGAGGCCAGCCAGGGGTGGCATAATACATGCTTCAGCCCCTGGTAGGCCCTGGGTACACCTATGCCCTGAGTTACAGGGTCTGATAAGGTGGCCCAGTACCAATTGGTAAATGCACCTAGGGTACATGTTGTGATTTAGAGAGAGAACAGCCAGGCTGTGGGTCTGATTGGCAGGCCCACAGCCAGAGAAGGTCGTAAACCAGTGAAACAAAAGCAAAAAAATCTGGGTGATCATAGGATTGCAGACCCTACTCTCCTACAGTGTAGTGCAGGTGTTCACAGACAACACCACCGCCATGTGGTACTGCAACAAACAGGGCCGGGTGGCGTCGTGGATCCTCTGCCAGGAGGCTCTGCGCAGGCCCGGACTGGGAACCAAAACCGGCCCTGCGAAAGTGCTCGCCCCCCCCCCTCCCCACTCGGGGGGGGGGGGGTTGGAGGTGCCTTTGGCAGTGGCTGGAACATCAGGGCGTGACCCTGGTGGTTCAACACCTGGCAGGTTCTCTGAACGCCAGGGCGGACAAACTCAGCCGCCGGTGCATGATGGATCACGAATGGCATCTGAACTCTGACGTGGCGCAAGGTCTCTTTCTACAGTGGGGAGAGCCTTGGTTAGATCTATTCGCCACAGAAGAGAACGCGCAATGTCATCAGTTCTGCGCGTTGGAATTTCCAAGGCGGCACTCGCTCTGAGACACTTTTCGTCAGGAGTGGAGTTGCGGTCTGTTGTACGTCTTTCCGCCTATACCACTTCTGCCCAGAGTGCTGAAGAAGATCAAACGCGACCGGGCCCAAGTCATCCTTGTGGCTCCGGACTGGGCACGAAGGTACTGGTATCCCGAGCTACTCAGTATGTCAGTCGATCCCACGGTTCGTCTGCCTCTTCAGGAGGACCTTCTGTTGCAGCAGCAGGGGACGGTCCTCCACCGAACCTGTCCAGTCTCCACCTCCATGCTTGGAGATTGAGAGGCCATTTGACTTGCCTCCTGAAGTCTGTAACATCATTCTGGCAGCCAGGCGTCCCTCCACAAAGTCGGTATACGCCTGCAGGTGGAACAGATTTGTGGCATGGTGCACAGCAAAGGCTGTGGATCCTCTCTCTGCCCCTCTTTCTGAGGTTCTCCTCTTCCTTCTTTCTCTTGCCCAGCAGGGCTCTGCTCTGGGCACTCGCAAGGGCTACCTTTCTGCCCTTTCAGCCTTTCTAAGGCTGCCTGATCAACCATCTTTGTTCAAATCCCCTATTGTTTCTCGTTTTCTGAAAGGCATCACACACACGTTTCCACCTGTTCCATTCGTGATGCCTCAGTGGGACTTGAACCTGGTTCTTATCTGATGTGCGCTCCCTTTGAGCCACTTCACAACTATCATATCCGCCTTCTTACTCTGAAGACTGCTTTCCTGGTTGGCATCACCTCTGCCAGGAGAGTGAGTGAGCTCCAGGCTCTTTCATCCAAACCTCCTTTACTCTCTGTCCATCCGTACAAGGTTGTGTTGTGGACTAGACATTCTTTCCTGCCCAAGGTTGTCACGGCCTTCCACATCGGGCAGTCTATCACCCTGCCCACCTTCTTTCCGCCTTCGCATCCCTCTAAAGAGGAAGAGCAGCTCCACCGTCTGGACCCAAAACCTGCGCTCTCTTTCTATTTGGATCACACACGCCAGTTCCGGGTGGATGGACGAACAAGTTACTTACCTTCGGTAACGATATATCTGTAAGAAACATTAGTTAGTATTAGATTCCTTACCTTAGAATATCCCCAGGCGTCAGTCTGGATCCGGAAACTTTTGCGTAGCAGTACCCCTGCGCGTCGGTAGGCGTCGTCGGCAGGCGTCCCCTGCGGCTCCGCGTCCGTCGTCGGCGTCGTGCGCCGTGATGACGTCGCTGGAGTATATAGACGCCGCCTCCGCGCGCTGACGTCAGTTCTTTGTACACAGCTTTTCCGCGCCAGAACACGCAGAGCCATGTGAGAACCAACACTGGTGCCAAACGAAACTAGGGCCCTGAAAGGGATGTCCTTAACCCTAGGTATCAGTTTGCAGAACGGGGAGGATGGGTGGGTTCGGTAAGGAATCTAATACTAACTAATGTTTCTTACAGATATATAGTTACCGAAGGTAAGTAACTTGTTCATCTGAAAGAAACACGTTAGTATTAGATTCCTTACCTTAGAATAGATACCCCAGCAATACCAACCCTGGTGGTGGGTCTGCGAACCAATACATTCCTACACCAGAAAGTCCTGGAGGACAGAACGGCCAAAGAAGCCATCCCTCCGGACTTGACTGTCCAGGCAGTAGTGCCTCGCAAATGTGTGCAACGAGGCCCACGTAGCCGCCTGGCAAATGTCCTGCAAGGGGACTCCCCGGCCCAGGGCAGTAGTAGCCGCCGTGGCCCGAGTGGAATGGGCCCTCAGCCCAACAGGAGGCTCCTTACGAGCCAAAGAGTAGCACGCTTTGATGCACAGAGCGACCCACCGAGAGATGGTCCGTTTATGTACCGCCCGTCCCTTCTTCGCACCCACGTAGCCAACAAACAGTTGGTCATCCACCCGGAACTGGCGTGTGCGATCCATATAAAATGAAAGCGCACGTTTTGGGTCCAGACGATGGAGCCGTTCTTCATCCTTTGAAGGATGCGGAGGCGGGAAGAAGGAAGGGAGGGTGATGGACTGCCCGATGTGAAAAGCAGAAACTACTTTGGGCAGGAAAGAAGGTCTAGTCCTTAGAACCACCTTGTCAGGATGAATGGACAGGAAAGGAGGTTTGACAGAAAGAGCCTGGAGCTCACTCACCCTCCTGGCAGAGGTGATGGCAACCAGGAAAGCCGTCTTTAAAGTCAGGAGACGGAGAGGACAAGAATGAAGGGGCTCAAAGGGAGCACACATCAAAAAGGTTAGAACCAGGTTCAAGTCCCACTGAGGCATCACAAACGGAACAGGTGGATACATGTGTGTGATGCCCTTCAAGAATCTCATTACAATTGGGGACTTGAACAAAGAAGGCTGATCAGGAAGCCTTAGAAAGGCTGAAAGGGCCGAAAGGTAGCCCTTGATAGTGCCCAGAGCAGAGCCCTGCTGGGCAAGAGAGAGAAGAAACAGAAGAACCTCGGAAAGAGGGGCAGAAAGAGGATCCACAGCCTTTGCTGTGCACCATGCCACAAATCTGTTCCACCGACAGGCGTATACCGACTTAGTGGAGGGACGCCTGGCTGCCAGAATTACATCACAGACTTCAGGAGGCAAGTCAAATGGCCTCAACTGCCGCCGCTCAATCTCCAAGCATGGAGGTGGAGACTGGACAGGTTCGGGTGGAGGACCGTCCCCTGCTGCTGCGACAGAAGGTCCTCCTGAAGGGGCAGGCGGATCGGGGGACCGACTGACATGCTGAGTAGCTCGGGATACCAGTACCTTCGAGCCCAGTCCGGAGCCACAAGGATAACTTGGGCCCGGTCGCGCCTGATCTTCTTCAGCACTCTGGGCAGAAGTGGTATAGGCGGAAAGGCGTATAACAGACCGCAACTTCACTCGCGCCGAAAGGCGTCGCCGTGCGAGTGCCGTCTTGGAAACTCCAACGCGCAGAACTGATGACATTGCGCGTTCTCTTCTGTGGCGAATAGATCTAACCAAGGCTCTCCCCATTGCAGAAAGAGGCCTTGCGCCACGTCCGAGTTCAGACGCCATTCGTGATCCATAGAGCACCGACGGCTGAGTTCGTCCGCCCTGGCGTTCAGAGAACCTGCCAGGTGTTGAACCGTCAAAGTCACGCCCTGACGTTCCAGCCACTGCCAGAGGCGCAGAGCCTCCTGGCAAAGGGTCCACGACCCCACCCCGCCCTGTTTGTTGCAGTACCACATGGCGGTGGTGTTGTCTGTGAATACCTGCACCACACTTCCGTTGACAAAGGGGAGGAATGCCTTCAGTGCTAGACGAATCGCCCGTAGCTCCAACAGGTTGATATGGAGCCGGGACTCCGCCGCAGACCAGATGCCTCTGATCTCCGCCTCTCCCAAGTGGCCTCCCCAGCCCTGGAGGGACGCGTCCGTCATGACAACGTGCTCCGGTTGGGGAAGGGAGAGGGATCTGCCTCTGACCCAATCGCGGTCCGTAAGCCACCACTGCAGTTGTCTCGCAGTGCCCTCCGAGATCAAGACGTGGTCGGACAAGTTGCCCTGATGCTGGGCCCACTGAAACTTCAGGTCCCACTGCAGAGCCTGCATCCGCCACCGGGCGTGATGCACCAGAAGGATGCAGGAAGCCATCAGCCCCAGCAGCCGCAGCGTCAACCTGACCGAAACCCGGGATAGCGGCTGAAAGATGGGAATCAAAGCCTGTATATCCCGGACCCGCCGTTCCGGAGGATAAACCCGAAACTGCGCCGAGTCCAGAACCGCTCCGATGAAAAGGAGCTTTTGAGAGGGACACAGGTGTGATTTCGGCACATTGATGGAGAACCCCAGGTCGTGCAAGAGGTCTGCCGTCATCTGAAGGTGGTGGACGACTGTCTTGGGCGAGCCCGCCTTCAACAACCAGTCGTCTAGGTAGGGGAAGACTGAAACCCCTAACCTGCGCAGATGGGCTGCGACCACCGCCAACACCTTTGTGAACACCCGTGGGGCGCTGGTAAGGCCGAAGGGGAGCACGATAAACTGAAAGTGCTCCTGGCCTACCGTGAACCGCAGGTAACGCCGGTGGGCCGGCAGGACGGGGATGTGAAAATACGCATCCTGCAAGTCCAACGCTACCATCCAGTCTTGCGGGTCTAGAGCAGCCAAGACCTGAGCTAATGTCAACATCTTGAACTTCTCCTTCCGGAGGAAGCCGTTGACGTTCCGTAGATCCATGATAGGACGTAGGCCCCCTTTGTCCTAATTGGGCACCAGAAAGTAGTGGGAATAGCAACCACGCCCTACTTCTGGCCCAGGAACGCGCTCAATGGCCCCCTTGGCCAAGAGGGCCGTAACTTCCTCCCGCAGAAGTGTCAAGTGGTCCCCCGACACACGGTGGTTCTGCGGTGGCATGGCTGGAGGAGTGGTCTCGAAGGGGCGGGAGTAGCCCCTTCGGACGAGTTGCAGCACCCACCTGTCCGATGTGATTGTGCGCCAGCGGGCGTGGTGATGGCGAACCCTGCCACCCACTGGCGTCACATGGGCCTGAAAGCACGGACTAGGAGGATTTGGAGGCAGATGCTGCGGGGGGAGGTGTGGCCTGACCCCGCCGTTGACCCCGACCGCCTCCACGGTGGTTTCCACAGCCGCCACCGCGTTGAAAAGATTGTTGCAGCGCGTTGCTGGCAGCACGTGTGGGGACGCCCCTTCCTTGGCCACGAAAGGAGCGAAACGAACCCGTTTGCTGGCGCTGGGTCGAGAGACCCAAGGACTTGGCCGTGACCCTGGAGTCCTTGAAGCGTTCCAGCGCGTGGTCCGCCTTGTCACCAAACAGGCGACAGCCATCAAACGGCATGTCCATCAAGGCATTCTGGACATCTGCCGAAAAGTTGGCGGATCTCAGCCAGGCGTGGCGACGAATCGCCACCGTCGTGGACATCGCTCTGCCCAGCGAGTCGGTCATATCAAGACCACACCGTATGGAATATTTTGCTGCATCTCGGCCCTCAGCCACAGCCTTGCCGAGCTTCGCCCGCACCTCCATGGGGCATTCTGGCAGCAGGTCCGCGACTGTATCCCACACAGAGTGGGTGTAGCGGCCCAAGAGGCAAGCGGTGTTGCAAGACCGCAGTCCCAAACTCAGGGACGAGAAGACCTTCTTGCCATACTGGTCATACCTCTTAGATTCCCGATCGGGCGGGGCCGACGGGAATGCGGTCTGGGAAGTCGAGGCCTGGATCACCAGACTCTCAGGGGTGGGATGGGAGGACAGGAACTTGGGGTCGTCCGGACAAGGACGGTGGCGTCTGGCCACGTTCCGATCAACAGGCGAACCTGAAGAGGGCCTGGACCACGTGCCCAACAGAACGTCTGACAAGGCTTCGTTAAACGGCAGCAGTGGCTCCTGTGGGCATGACCGCGGTTTGAAGACCTCAGTGAGGATGTTAGGCCTCACGGCCGCGACGGGGAGCTCAAGGTGTAAGGCCTTGGCAGCCCTCATCAACACCACTGAATAAGCAGCTCCCTCCTCCGATGCCACGGAAGGAGGAGAGACAAAGCCAGGGTTAGGAGAGTCGTCCAGACTACTGGCATCACCCAAATCACCTGTCCAGTCCATGTCGTACTGACACTCACGTGACAGAGGGTCCTCAGACCCCTCCCAACCTTCTCCGTACTCTACATCATCTCCATACTCGGAGTCAACAATGTAGACCAGCTCCTCGGGGTTCACAGGCCCCATCGGCGTCGAGCCCGGCGTCGAGCGACGCCGGTCCGACTCCGCGTCCGGATTCGGGGAGGGTATAGGGACGCCGCCCGGCGCCGGCGTCGCGCGGGGACGGCGTTGGGGGTAACCCCGATGGAATCGGCGCCGGAGAGGTCGGCAGACCAGCCGGCGTCGACCCCGAAGGCCCTTGCGGCGCCGGGGTCAGAGCCGTCGGCGGCACCGGGGCCGGAGCACCCGATGGCGTCGAGTCAGGGACACCCGAACCGCTAGGGCCCCCAGACGGTTGCACCGGGCCCGAAGGCGCCGGAAGGCCCGTCGGAGAAGTGAGCGCCCTCATGGCCATGAGGAACGCCTCAATCTCCTCAGGCGTCGCACCTTGCCCAGGGACCGGAGGGTATGGAGCAGGCCGCGCCGGCGACTCTCGCGGAGCCGCAGGGTTGGGGTCACCCGAACCCCTGGCCGCGTCGCGCGAGCGTCGGGGGGGAGTCGGGGGTACGATGACGACGCCCCGACTTCTTGTGTTTCTTACCTGAAGAGCCCGACGAATGGTGATGACTTCCGGAGCGCCCGGCACGGCTCCGCGACCGCTCCCTCGAACGCTCCCTGGACCTCCGGCCGGACCGGGACCGCTCCTGACGCGGGGCCGACACCCGGAGCTCGAGTAGCTTGCGGGACCGCTCCCGTCTAGCCTTATTAGTCAGAGCCCGGCAATCGACGCAGGCGTCCACGTCGTGGTCGGGGCCCAGGCACCGGAGGCAGAGTCGGTGATGGTCCGTGACCGACATCGTGCGGTCACAAACGTCACAATTCTTGAAACCGGGCATCCTACCAGGCACCAAAAAGATATAGAAAGTTAACAAACTTGGTCAAAAGACCGGAGTACTGCTCTTCGGATCTGCGCTTACTGGCGCGGAAAAAAGAAGAACTGACGTCAGCGCGCGGAGGCGGCGTCTATATACTCCAGCGACGTCATCACGGCGCACGACGCCGACGACGGACGCGGAGCCGCAGGGGACGCCTGCAGACGACGCCTACCGACGCGCAGGGGTACTGCTACGCAAAAGTTTCCGGATCCAGACTGACGCCTGGGGATATTCTAAGGTAAGGAATCTAATACTAACGTGTTTCTTTCAGATAACTCTTTGTTGGTTACGAGGGCGCTAAGAACGGACGGGCGGTGCACAAACGGACCATCTCTCGGTGGGTCGTTCTGTGTATCAAGGCATGCTACTCGGCTAAGAAGGAGCCTCCTGATGGGCTGAGAGCCCATTTCATTCGGGCCACAGCGGCTACCACTGCCCTGGGCCGGGGAGTCCCCTTGCAGGACATCTGTTAGGCAGCTACGTGGGCATCGCTGCACACATTTGCAAGACACTACTGCCTGGACAGCCAAGTCCGGAGGGATGGCTTCTTTGGCCGTTCCGTCCTCCAGGACTTTCTGGTGTAATTATTGGTTCGCAGACCCACCACTGGGGTTGGTATTGCTGGGGTATCTAATCTAAGGTAAGGAATCTAATACTAACATGTTTCTTTCAGATGAACAAGTTACTTACCTTCGGTAACGATATATATGTAAGAAACAGTAGTTAGTATTAGATTCCTTACTGACCCACCCATCCTCCCCGTTCTGAGAACCGATATCTAGGGTTAAGGTCATCCCCTTTCAGTGCCCTAGTTTCAATGGCACCAGTGTTGTCTTTTAACATGGCTCTGCGTTTCTGGCGCGGAAAAGCTGTGTCTAAGAACTGACGTCAGCGCGCGGAGGCGGCGTCTAAGTACTCCGACGTCATCACGGCGCCGACGACGGACGCGGAGCCGCAGACGACGCCTACTGACGTGCAAGGGTACTGCTACGCAAAAATTTCCGGATCCAGTCTGACGCCTGGGGATATTCTAAGGTAAGGAATCTAATACTAACTACGGTTTCTTACAGATATATCGTTACCGAAGGTAAGTAACATGTTCTTCAGTTAGAAACTAAGGGCCAGGGGTACAACGGATTTTTGCATGTGCAAATGGGATTTGGACCAGTTTGCGCATGTAAAAATTCTGTGGGCCATGTACTAACCCTATTTTGCAAGTCGCAAATAATTTGTGACTCGCAAAATAGTGTTTAGCGACTCGCTATTAGGAAGGTTATGTGAAAATCTTTTGCAATTGCGGTTGCAAAACATTCGCAGTTTACCACCCTTCTTAAAAGGGTGGTAAGCACTCTCAAACAGGAAAGGGTCCCCAGAGGGACCACTGCCTGCCCTTAAAAAATGAAAATGAAAAGTTACTTTTTTTTTTATGCATCCCATTTTCCTTTAAGGAAAACGGGCTGCATTAAAAAACTGCCTCATTTAAAAGCAGTTCCAGATATGGAGGTCTGCTTTACCCCAGCAGGCCACCAATCTGGGAGTACCCGCCATTCCCAATGGAGTCACAAATTGCGACCGCTTCATTAATATTAATGAGGCATGCAATTTGCGACCCCATTAGGAAACGCTAGCAGTGTCTGAGACACTGTTATCATCCCAATTTGCGAGTCGCAAATGCGACGCAATTTGCGAGTCGCAAATTGGTTGGTTGTACATCAGGCCCTAAAGCCCCTGAAGAAGGGAGTACATCCAGATATGCATTGGGCAGTTTTTTTAATGATTATAATGACACTAATACAAGTTTAACGTTATGAATTGAATGTATTTGGTAAACATTGGATCTCATCAACACAACTGCTTTAAATTACAGGGGTGGTCTGTGTATTAGATAGGAATATATAACATAGGGTTGAAGTGTCAAAGTTGAAATTACAAGTAGAAATACAAAGTGAAATGTGCGAACAAGTTTGATTGTTTTGATATATTCGTTAGCAGTCCTCTCGATGCCCTAGGTATCTGTGTCCTTGGCCGTTTTATGGACTCATTATCAGCCCTCTTAGAAATGGACCTATGCTTCTTTGGTCCAGTATTTTATATTTCGAAATCGCATATCAGATGATTTACACTGAAAGATCATCAAGTAGGTGTATACTCCACCCCAAAGTTGAAATGGATGCACAATAGTGAGCGTAGTGAATGGACACGTCAACGCTGATGCCATCATATTTTAATAAGTAACCATGTCAAATTAACGATTTCCTCCCCTCACAATTTATACTAGTCAGTGATGGACATTTTTGTCACAATGGAACCTGTTAAGTTTCACTTTAATGAATATTGCACTAATATTGCCTCGGGTTCATTTATTTCGAATGGACCAGTGACAGTCTACTTTCTTTAAACATATTGAAAGTCTTTCATCCGCTTCTACGGTCTGCTCTGCTTCTACTGTTGAACCATTGTTAACAGTAGAAGACATAATCTGACTTTGGACCGATAATAGTATTTATTGTCTCCAGGTCTGTTGGAAGTAGATCTTCTGTTTCGTTAGGTATGTACCATTGGAGGGCGAGAAAACTGTTCGCATTTCAAGGGGCCTTTTGGCTTGCCGAAAATTGTGGCGTCCCCCTATTACATGTGGCACACACATCATTCATTTTTGGCATGTTGCCTGAGGGACTCACGCATGTATTTTATTTTGGTGAATTTTAGCTTGTCATTCAATTGAACCGCATGCAGCTTTAATCCACACTCACTGCAGTGCTCAGGAATTTTGTTGTGGTCCTCCATCAATCATATTCAGCATGTACGTATTTTTACTTTGGGAGCTTCTTAATTTAGAGTTTAGTATTAATTTGTTTTCCACCATCTTGTAATTACTTAATATTTTTCTGGATCCTCAGAGAATATTCTGACAATATGTGCTTATTTTGAATTAGTGATGCCCTAATTACCAACCTTTTACCACCTTCTCTTCCATGACATGCATGGACATAGTTTTAGCAACTTTTTGCTCATTGAGCCTGGAGTTGTTCTGCTGTCCTGCTTGTAGGTATTTAATGGCAGCGGCAGTAGGTTTGGCATTATGAATGATGCTTTGCAGGTGTAAGGGTGTTGCATAGTCCTCTATCAATCTAACTCTTAGCTTTAATTGATCCGATGATTAAAAGTCCGTCATATTCTTAGACTTGGGACCCCTATTTTTAAACACTCATTTCGCCCACGGTAACCCTCATACTAGTTTTGATGTTTGCCTGACCAGACTATCTATATTTCTTGGCGCTTATACAGTATTTTCATATATATTACTTTCAAAATGAAACATTGACAGACTGAACTGGACTGGCTTTTGGCCAATACATTTGCTGAATAGTTCATTGAACTTAGGCCTTCATTGCGAGTGACCCGGTGTCATATTTACTGCACCTGTTGGTGAAGTGTAGGTTTTTTAGTGACTAATAAACAGCGTCTATTAAGAGTACATCCCCTAAAATGGGGCAGAACATGCGAATTTTGGTTCTCTTCACACCAAAATCCGCACGTCCCGAAATGTACCTTATATTTCTTATTTTTTGTTGGAAATATTGGCAGGTTCCATGTGTCGGAATATATCAGGGAATGTGATTTTTATCACTAAACTTAGAATTCCGATATGTCCAGTAACAGTTACAGGACCGATCGGAATTGATCGCCTAACTTATAATGAAGGCCATAATACTAACATACGCTACTAAATTACTTGTGCAGTCGGATTCCGCCTTGTTTGACATGTTTATCAGTGTTACTCATGTTAATCGCGTTAGTTGAACAAGGCCCTGTGATCTCATTTGGCAACTAGTATATATGTATTTTTTTGTGTTTTTAGGGTTAACTTTGCTCTTTTGTTCAAATATCAATATATATATATGTTCTTTGAAAAAGACTTTTACGGCAGTCAAATAAAAAACGTTTTCAAATAAAGTTCATGATAAATAAATAGAGAAGTATTTCTGATTTCTCCCACACTCTCTGCATTTTTACCTTATTGTGCTATTATCACGAAGTGAATAATTGCTCTTAACAAATAGATCTGTAAGAATCATGGACTTTCCTGTATATAAGACGTGTGGGACCTATGGGGTACTGTTCCCGAATGAACATTGAGCTCCTATTATGATCCGTTACCTGTGAAACTGCTCTGCTGGCTAGAGCTTAGGTTATACTATAGTATACAGTCCAAACCTGTGTAGTGTAATACATTTTTTTTATTGCACATACAAGGGGCAGCGATCATTGCATATTCCCTGGATTGTTCTCAGTTGCTTCATGGCATATTACATATTGTGATCGGGCCAAGGGTGTTCGGCCCCTTCCCCAACCTGTTGCCCACTCACACAGTCATTTTGCAATAACGCCTGCCATTGACTACCCTTGGGTGGGGATCATTAGTCATCCAAACTCCACTGGAGGTTCACTGCTTACCATACAGTGGCAGTAATCAGTCTGTGAACTTACAGCCCTATCTTGGTCAACCAACTCAATGGAGGATGAGTCTCAGTTGTGTCCTCTGTTCTCCATGCAGGCTTGTTAGAAGTTATTGTGGGGCCTTGTGCGGTCTATTGCTAAAAATGACTTCGGGCCCGAGACATGCTTCTTCCTTTCTGGCTTGATATAATAAGCAGAATCTCTTTCAACAACCTGGCAACCAGGAGGGCATTTGAGAAATGTAGTGATTTTATTTGAATGTAAGATTTATATAGCGCACGAATGCCTGGAGGCAACTAGGCGCTGTGCAGAGGAGTCTGCCGGATCGTAGGATGAAGCTGAAATTAGTTAGAGAATAGCCAGGTTTTTAGAGATTTTCCAAAAGAGTAAGGTAGGGCTGTTTTTGATCTCTATCGGAAGCGAGTTCCAAAGTTTCACTGTGCCCAGAACAAAGGTTCTTCCTCCCCAGCAAGCGTTCTTGTATATAGGAGTCTGGAGGAGTTTACACTGAGCTGAGCGTAGGTTTTTGGGTTGCTGATACCAAATGAGATGGTGTTTCAGGAACGTGGGTCCGGTTCCATGCAAAGCTTTGTACGCTATACAGAGGATTCTGTCCTCTTATTTACAGAGAGCCTAGTGGAGTTTCCTTAGGCCTTGTGATATAGACTGGAATTTAGGTATATCCAGCATCAGTCTGGCGGCTGCTTTCTGTGCCCGCTGTAGTTTGAACATGTATTGTTTTTGGAGGCCTTCAAGGAGTTTCCATAGTGGAGTCTAGCCATGACTAGAGCCGTTACGTTTTTTTACAGCTTCACGCGGGATAAAGGTGCACACTTTCCTGATTGATTTTAGTGTAAGAAAGTCCAAAGAGGAAACCTTGCTGATCTGATGTTGAAAGGTAAGTCTGTCATCAAAAATTAAGCTCGGGTTCCTCGCCTTGCAGACTGGGGCCGGAAGAGTTCCCATTCCGGGAGGCCACCAGTTCTTTGCCCAGAAAAAGGCATCAGATCCTAACATGAGAATCTCGGTTTTGCTTCTGTTGAGCTTTAGGCAATTTGCACTTATCCATTGGCCATGTGGGAAATACATTGGCTAAAACGTTCAGCGGTTTCCTCCGAATTGTTTGAAATGGACACTACTATTTGAGTATCGTCCGCGTAGGAAACTAGTGAAAACCCAAACTGCCTGATAATGTCAGCTAAGAGGGCCACATACAGGTTAAACTATGTAGGGCTCAACGAGGAGTCCTGTGGCACCCCACAGGGAAGCATGAACCGCTCTGAACATATTGGAACCTATTGTTCAGATACAATTTGATCAGGCTAAGAGCAGTAATCTGAAGGAGACACGTTAGTGATAGATTCCTTACCTTAGAATATCCCCAGGCGTAAGACTGGATCCGGAAAGTTTTGTTTAGCAGTACCCCCTGCGCAACAGTAGGTGGCGTCCTGCGGCTCCGCGTCCGTCGCTGGCGTCGTATGCGCTGAGATGACGTCACGGAGGCTACTTAGATGACACCCATGCGCGCTGGCGTCAGTTCTTTTATTTTCCGTGCCAGTAAGCGCAGATCCGGTTAGAACATGTACCCTAGTCATTTTTAGGTCTCGCCTGCGATGGCTGGGAAAGTGCAGTCTCGCTGGCGAGATTTAATGTTTGAGTACGTTTCACTAGCGAGGTTAAGCCCCGCCCCTCTTTTCCATTGGCTGGCATCACCGCTAATGCTAAACAGTGGCCAGCCATTGGAAAAGAGGTTCCAGTGACGTACTCCTTTCTCTTTTAGTCGACCCACTTGGACTGGCTTCCTGACTTACGTGTGTGGTAAAAGGTTTCTTATCTTCTTTATGGGGCGAAACAGATGGCCCCATATAGATGATAATAAACCTTTTACCACACACGTAAGTCAAGCCAAGCCCGTTCAAGTGGGACTGCTCTAAAACAGAAAACTCTGCGTCATGGCGGAGCGCTTGTTCTTTAGAAATGAACGACGGACTACAATAATGTCCCTTATGGTATCGCCGTGTCTGCCCAAAACGAACACCTCAAACATATTCGGCCACTGAAATTTTTGTTTACGTACTTCACACTCCAGCAAAGTGGATAAATAAAAAGATGCTGTCTCAAAAGTTACGATGGGCAGGTTCAGTTTCAGGGACCTACGTACCCTAAAGGGCGTGGTTAGCACAGTAGCAGCGCTGAAGGGGCGATATGGCGCTAGTGAATGGGCCTGTGTTGTGAGGGGCTCTCACAGGGGGGGCGTGTCCTGGTGTTGGGGACCGGTCGCTCTTGCCACAGCAGCCCGGCCCCATACCTCTCTGCCCCGGGAACCATGCTAAGAAAGGCCACAGAGCATTGTCGGAACCTAATGGAGCCCTCGGCCCGAGATGGCAAGGGAGTTGTGCTCCCGCTGCTGTTGGGAAGTTGTTGCATGCTGCTGCACACTGGCGGTGAGTCCGGTTTAAATCCCAGGGAATGGGCTGCTATGTTTAGATGTGAGGGCGCAAGAGAGAGATGTCCGAGGGAGATGCCTGTGGAAGCTGCTGCAGAAGCCCATTCCCACGCCCTTGGTGTCACCTTATAGTACTAGCAAGAACTTTGGGTGAGTTCAAAGCTGAAGAGAGACCTTGGGTCTATGTGCTTCCCGAGGCCACAGTTTTTGTCCCGGAGCAGCTCTGTGTGGCTCTCTGGTATCTTTCCGGCTGTAGACGCTGTTCAAAGCATGGTGAATCTTGAACTGATTGCTATGGCCCCCCAATTGTATGCATGCTGAACCCTGTCATGATGTGACCGATCTTTACAGTCTATTACAGCACCTTTAACGTGAAGTTGGAATTGCCTTGCTCCAACAGCGCATGCACAGACTGATCGAAAAGTGCATGTACAAAATACACGTGTACGGACTGGTAAAGGGCCATGTACTCGGTCTTAAACTGGCGAGATGAGGGCCCCTATGCCCCTCCCTTCTCCTACCCCCACTCACGCATCTGGTCTCCCTCCAAGCGAAACCCGCCCCCAATGTTGAAGTACCTTCTTTGCGGTGTTCTGGGAGATGTATAATTCGCCCAGGCTCACAGGATGTTCAGCCACGCCGAGATTCAAACTTCACTCCCCTGCTCCAACGCCGGCAGGTCCAAGCCTCGGGCCCCCTCCCCCTGCCTCCCCGTTATAACCTGCCAATACTGCTATTGTCTTACGTAACAACCTTGTGTTCCTACGCCCCTCTTACCACTTGCACCACTCCTAAAATGGGCCTCCTGCATCCCCTCTCGCTCCTTCCATTCGGATACTCGGTGCGTCACCCCATGCCAAAGGCGTTGTTAGTGGTAGTTTGATTACATTAAACTATGTGCCCAGGACCACAATATGTTGACCCGCTCTCCTGTCAGCCGCTATGCACATAGGGCCACATCGCTTCACTCTTTGGTCTGTGCTCCAGCGGGCCCCATTGACTTCTCTCAAACCTACGCTGAGCCTCCAGCATCCCGAGAAACCATCCTACCCCTACACCCAAGCCTCTCTCCCCCGCCGTATTAAGTAATGACTATTAACCCCCCCCCCCCCATATCCAAATAAGTGCCCCCCCCCATTGCTATCCATGGGCATTTCACTGCTCATTATCCTCATCCTCTTTCCACCTCATATCCTGCGGGTCGCTGCATCTTAGTGGGCTAAGCCCCCCCCGTCCCCCATCCCTCGCTCAGAATGGCACTTGAATTTCCGCTGTGCCATTCCCACTACTCTGCCCATGTTTAACCACACTCATACCAGTCAGCCCCCAGAACAAATCAGCCCTACAATTATCACACATCGCCCCCGCTCCAAAATCGGCAGCTTTAAGCACAAGGCCCTGCCCCGCCCCTTGGTCCTTGATATTGCCAACAGTTGACTCCTGTAATACCCTTGTGCTCCTGTGCCCCATTTACTAATCCACCACCCCTAAACCAAGAATCCCGAAGCCCGATCAAACATCCCCCTTCACAAGTTATCCCTGCACCCGAGCTTGTACCCGGATGTCCTACACCCCACCTGCTGTCCATTGCATATTCCTGTAGTCAACCTCATCTCTGACATATTGTAAAATGTTAGTGGGCTGAGTCCCGCAACGCTCCCTCGCCTCTAAATGGCGCTTGAATCACCGCTGTGCCATCTCCAGGTATTTGTTTGTACCTGCTGTGCAGTGATAACGTCAACTCTACCAAACGTTAAAGCCACCCGATTGTGCCCAGTCTCTGTAACCCCCCCATCAGACATCATCTCGAGCTCATTGCTACACTCCTTGTGGCATATAAACCTCTAGCGGGTCAATGCAGTCCTCCATGCATGCTGTTGCTAGGCCCACAGGTGGTACCTGGCTGAGCCTCTCATGCAGCCCCACCCTACCGCCCAGCGGAATTGTAGATCTTTCTTCACCCAACTACACCCACTTCCCACCTACATTTTTGTGCTGTTACTTATGATTTTTCAAAAGGTGACCGTCCACACCTGCACAAACTACCTTTGGCCTCCCCCGCATTTCTCCATGTATTCCCGCTTTTCATCCTTCCGCAGGCAAGTTCTGTGGACGCCACCGAAAGCACCATGGTTATTGGCAACAAACTGAAAGTTATTTAACTAGCCTCGGAAGGATGACAGGCTGAGGGGATTAAGACTGGGCCTGGCACCGCTTTCCAAGGACACCAGCGGCTCCTTGGATCCTCTCGTTATGCGAGTTGCACCCTAACCAGCAGTCACTTCGAGGGCGGAGGGCCGACAATCTCCCCCCCCCCCTGTCCCATCTTGTGCCTGAGTAAGGCGACGCCCCCCACCCATCTGATTACTCTGTGATGCGCGCTGCCCCCCGCCCCCGCGTGCCCTCAGCATATCCTGTTAGGCTGCCCCACGTATCTCTTCTATCCTATCTCCCTGGTTAACAGCACTTCATCCGTCCCAGGGCAGAAGTCCTAAACAAGCATTGTAAATGCAATAGGTCTCGCCTTTGATTAAGTTAAAGCCATTTGCTTTGCTAATGGTATTGTATAGAAAAGCAAATGGCTTTAACTTAATAAAAGGTGAGACCTATTGCACTTTCAATGCTTGTTTGACCATCTTTTTTACTTTTGTCTCGTGTTGGTTTTCTCTGGTGCTAGTAGGGATGCCTGGGTTTAAGTCTTGCGCGATCTGCTGTCGCAATATGTCGCTGGCGGACCCCCATGACCTATGTCTCTACTGCTTGAAGCGCGACCATGCTTCCCCGTCCAGTCTGGACTGTGTATGGCTATGGCCCGAAGGCCTTGAAGGAACAGTGCCGGAAGTTGCTTGAAGTTTGGCACTCGTCCCAGCACCGTTCGCGATCTAGGGGTCGTTCTCGTGACCGCTCGCTGAGCCGTCGCCACCACTCCTCTTCACCCTCGGATTTGGGTAAGAGATGGCACAAAAAGAAGTCGAAGAAGCGTTTTCGCTCTCTGACGTCCCCCCGTTGGTCCTTGGATGCGGACGAGGGGGACAAGGGCTTCGCCCCGCGCCTTCTTTGGAGCCTGGAGTCCCGCGACCTACCCGGGTCCGTCGGTGACTCCTGCACAGATACAAGACTTCCTTGCTGCCTTGGACCGCCTGTTTAGGCCTCTGGCTCCCACCGGTGCGCCTTGGGGCCCCGCGGTCCCGTGTCCGGATCCTGCTGGTCCGTCGTCTCCTACGGTGGATCCAGCATCGGCGGTGCCAGCGGCTCCGGCCCCGGCACCGCAGGATCCTGCGCCCCTGGCTCCGGCTTTGGCGCCAAGAGGTCCCATGCTGCCGGCTCCAGCCCCGGCTCCGCAGTGGATACCGCTGGTTCTGCCTCTGCCCCAGTTCCCGGAGGGATTTATGCCCGCCTGGGATCCGAACTGGGAACCAGCGCTGGCTCAGCCCCGGCCGCCACGGTTCCCAGTGCCATTCCCGGCGCCGTTTATTCCTTCACCGGTCCCTGCCCCGCCGCATTCTACGGCGCCGGTGGAGGATGACTGGGAAGGGTTGAGGACCCGCTTGCTCGTCAGTGTAATTCTCACCAGGACTAGGTGGACGACTTGGAGGAGGCCGGCGGCCTCGACGTCTCCGCTGATCCGGGGTTTGCCTCTCCCCCGCCCAATATGGAGGAAGGTGCCTCGCATACGGTAGTGCTCCGTTGGGCTGCTGAGGTCCTTAACCTCTATCTCCCCACGGTGACCCTGAAGTCAAATCTCCTCACTGAGGTGCTCCAGCAGGCATCCACTTCATCGGAGCCGCTGCTGCCCTTTAATGATGGCCTCACCGAAGTCTTGTTGGGCACGTAGTCACCGCCCGCCACAGGGTCCCCTGTGGATAAGGATGTTGCCAGGTGTCTTCGCCCGGCGCCAGGTGACCCTGCCTTTCTGACCACTCCTCCTACACCCGAAAGTCTGGTCACTCAAGCTTCTATGTCTTAGAGTGCCTTTCCCACGGTTCTGCCGGATAAGGACTCTAAAAGATTGGAGCAGTTTGGTAAGTGGTTGTTCTCTTCGGCCAGCTTAGGACTGCGGTCAGTGGATATCGCGCGTCTCCTGGGCCGCTATTCTCATGCAGTGTGGGACTCCATGGCTGAGGTGTTACATCAGTGCCCGGAGGAGGTCCAAACTGTGCTGTCTCAGGCTGTGGCTGAGGGTAAGGACGCGGCTACATTCGCCATTCTTTGTGGCTTGGACACCGCGGACTCCCTCGGTAGGGCAATTTCCACGACCGTGGCGCTTTGGCGCCACACCTGGTTACGGTCCACCGGGTTCTCCCTGAACGTCCAGAGCTCGCTCATAGACATGCCCTTTGACTGCATTCGCCTGTTTTGTGATAAGGTCAACACGGCACTGGAGCTTTTAAGGACTCTCGGGCTACGGCCAAGTCCTTGGGCCTTTCCGCCATGCACCCGACCGCGTCTACGTTTCATTCCTTTCGAGGACATGGCAGAGGCTCCACTGCCCGTTTGTTCAGTCAAAAGCCTACGCAGAACCAGACTCAGCACGCCCATGGGCGTGGAGGCCGCCGAGGTGGCTCAGGGGGGCGGCGTGAAGTTCAGTCTACCTCCGCCCCCGCGACGTCTACCTCGAAGCCTTCCTAGTCTGAGCTTCGGGTCACACCCCACGCCAGTGGGTGGCAGGATTCGTCATCACCTCCCCATTGGCGTTCTGTCACGTCCGACAAGTGGGTGCTGCAGCTCGTCCGGAGGGGCTACTCCCTACCCTTCGAGTCTACCCCCCCGGCCATGCCACCCCGGTTCCACCGCAAGACCTGTTCTGAATTCGACGCGGTTTTGGGTTTATCCTCCCGAGCAGCGAGTCCAGGATATTCAGGCTATGATTCCGAATTTTCAGTCTCTATCCCTGGTTTCGTTCAGGATGACCCTCGGCTCCTGGGCCTGATGGCCTCCTGCATCCCGCTAGTGGAACATGCCAGATGGCATATGCGGGCTCTGCAGTGGGACCTGAAGTTCCAGTGGGCACAGTGTAGGAGAGTAGGGTCTGCAATCCTATGATCACCCCAGATTTTTGCTTTTTGCTTCACTGGTTTACCACTTCCCTGGCTGTGGGCCTGCTAATCAGACCCACAGCCTAGCTGTTCTCTCACTAAATTGACACGTGTACCTTAGGTGCATTTACCAATTGGTACTGGGCCACCTTATCAGACCCTGTAACTCAGGGCATAGGTGTACCCAGGGCCTACCAGGGGCTGCAGCATGTATTATGCCACCCCTGGCTGGCCATCTAAATCTGACACAACTGGCTGCACGACAGCTGGGGCAAGGTGGTGTAATCACCCTTTGCTTTAGATATAGTATACCTATATCTAACCCTAAAATGGACACTTCTATTCCTATCAGTCACTCCTATGGCAGGCCTTAACAATCCTGAAGGCAGAGTGCTTGGAATCATGTGAGATGGTGCTCTGGCATGAGCTGAGCCCGTTTGCAGCTTGCGGAACCAAGTCCTAATAGCTGTTCCATGATAACGCATACCATATACTCTTAAGTGCATTATAATCCTCGCGGTTATATGCCAACTCTGGTATCGCTTTATCAAAACATGTCGAGTAAGGTGTCATACGAATTGGAATACTAACCCCTCGCCAATTCTGGCTACGGGGTTAGCATTCCACCCTTCTAGAGGGACACGACATGTGTGTAACTGTAAACCCCGGTTAAAGTTAACTCGAGCCTCAGCATCACAAAATGGATGCTGCCACCACAGACACAAGTCTGACCTCCTGCTGCTGGGAGTCCTTCCAGCGAGGAGAGCTTGGACAAAGGGTTTCCTGTCAGGGGCGGTGCTAGCGCCATCCCAGACAGGGTTTTGTGTATCCTGGGTAGGCAGGGCTGAATAGGAAGGTGACTGCAAGTGGCACCCCGGTGCCCACTATGCATAGGCCGGCTAGAACCAGTTCCAGGGGCACACCAGCCCCTGAGCTGGGGAAAGTCCCGACAGGGGAGAGGGGTGTAACCACCCCCCTTCCTGGTCCCACCCATGGGCAGGACCTAGTCGCGTACCAGCCCCTTTCTTTAGAATAAAGGTAGGAGCGGGGACCCTTCCAAATTAGATCATCTTTGAATCCTGAAACTACTTTCTACGAAAGGAACTCAAGACTTCTTCCTAAGATTTCTCCCTTGTGACTAAGGAGTAGTCACCCTGCATCTGCGGGCACCAACTAAGTAACCTGCGGTTTGCTGCACGTCCTTCCTCCGGAACCAGACCGACCAACACGAGGAGACCCGGCTTCCCTGGCACCTCTGACCTCTACCTGCATCATCAGCCCAGCTGAGATTCGTGGGTGTGACGAGACCTCGAGGGACCGGCCATCTTCAGAACTGCACTAAGCTTATCCAGCACGACCGCCGAGGGATCCTCGAGTGAGTGCTTTGGGGTGTGAGAAGCCCTAACCCTGAGCAGCTCCAGCACCGAAGTCCAGCCTCCCAGCATCCACGAGATCTGCATGGGGCCCTTCTGCTCTTTGCTGCTCACCGCGTTGTCCGGCCACTTGCCTGCTGGCTTGTAGCCCTCTTGACGACGAACGACGACATCTCCATCGCTGGTCTGGTTGCTCCATACTGGCCCTTGCTCCCTTCCAACAGAGGAGCACCCCGGACCCTCCTGGTCCACTCCAGACGCCATTTTGAGTCCACCGCGTGGGCTTGCATTTTCCAAGAGTTGTTGCCCCAATCCTGTGTCCAGCATCGCCGACAGCAGATACCTTCGTGGGACAGCTCGCACCTCCATCCTGGTCACCGACAACGCCTCCTGGTCCGAGAGACTGCAGAGCCCAGTGTCGCCCACTCACCTGGTCGAGGTGACTTCATCCGGTGCCATCCTGGTGCCCATCTAATCACTGGCTAGTGATTCAGAACTTGGTCCCCTCTGCTTACAGGTATCCTCCATCATCGATCCAGGCTTGGATCACATCGAACTTCATCACTGGTCGCCTGCCAGCAACTTCTTCTTTCAGGCTCCATAGACTGCAACGAGGATTCCCGACGTCTTTTCAGCCCTATGCAGCCGCAGCCCCTGGGCTAGGTAACCTGAGCATTTAGGTGCTCCAGCATAGCTTAACTATCTAAGGGTCCAGATCCTTTTTCGTTTCAGCTCTACCTAGTCGGATTCATCCGATAACACTAACTTTACGAAATCTAGCATCCATAGACTTTGTCCCGCATCCCGCGTGAGAGTGCACACTCTGCACCCGATCTCCCTAGGCCTCCTGCTCGTAATCTGAAGGTTCAGTTGTTCAGTCCTAGCAATCCTAAAGCCTTTGAGACTAGTTACTTACCTGCTAGTATTTCGCATTCCACTTTTGTAGTATATGGTTTTCCGTGCCCCTCGGGCATTTGTGTATTTCTTTAAGAGCTTTGTATTGTGCTTAGCACCCTGTCCTCATAAAGAGTCCAGGGTTGTTGTGTTATAAATAAATATCCTTTTATTTTCATAACAACTTGTGTGGTGTCCTTTCACTTGGTGTTCAAGGGGTATATGTGATGGTATAACAGCTGGCTTAACACGCCCTCTAGAGTTTAGCCTAAAGACTGCTCTTGTCCATGCTACTAGGATAGCTGGTCTATCAGGTTGACTGACAACCAATCATCAATAAGGGTCGTTTAGAATGATACATAGTGATCACTAGAATAGTGAGCACTGCATATCAGGCCAACTTCTCACACACAGCATCAGGGCAACCTGTCTGATCATGTCCAGATCTTGGAGGGCACTGCTCAACACTTGCAGTGGTGACTCACAAATCACGATTTGGTCAATGGCAGATCCCTCTCCCTTCCCCAACCGGAGCACACAGTGGTAACAGATGCGTCCCTCCTGGGATGGGGGCCACTTGGGAGAGGTGGAGATCAGAGGCCTCTGGTCTCGGGTGGAGTCCCGGCTCCATATCAACCTTTTGGAGCTTCGGGCGATCTGACTTGCACTGAAGGCATTCCTTTCCACTGTCCGGGTGAGTGTGGTGCAACGCCACAGCCATGTGGTATTGCAACAAACCGGGTGGGGTGGGGTCGTGGACCCTATGTCCGGAGCCTCTGCGCCTCTGGACATGGCTGGAATATCAGGGCATTACCTTGGTGGTTCAACATCTGGCAGGTTCTCTGAAGGCCAAGGCGGAGGAACTCAGCCGCAAGTGCTTGATGGATCACGAATGGCGTCTGAACTCGGACATGACGCCTGAACTCAGACATGGCTCAAGGTCTCTTTCTGCAGTGGAGAGAGCCTTGGTTAGATCTATTTGCCACCGAAGAGAAGGTGCAATGTCATCAGTTCTGCGCGTTGGAATTTCCAAGGCGGCACTCACTCGGAGACGCTTTTCGTCGCAGGTGGAGTTGCGGTCTATTGTACGCCTGTCCGCCTATACCACTTCTACCCTGAGTGCTGGAGAAGATTCAGTGCAACCGGGCCCAAGTCATCCATGTGGCTCCTTATTGGGCACGAAGATACTGGTATCCCGAGCTACTCAGCATGGCGATCGATCCCCCGATCCGACTGCCTCTTCAGGAGGATCTTCTGTCGCAGCAGCAGGCTACGGTCCTCCACGCGAAGCTGTCCAGCCTCCACCTCCATGCGTGGAGATTGAGCGGCGACAGTTGGCGGCTTTCGATCTTTCCCCATAGTATGTGATGTCATTCTGGCAGCCAGGCGTCCATCCACTAAAACGGTGTATGCGCTACGGTCCTCCACGCGAAGCTGTCCAGCCTCCACCTCCATGCGTGGAGATTGAGCGGCGACAGTTGGCGGCTTTCGATCTTTCCCCATAGTATGTGATGTCATTCTGGCAGCCAGGCGTCCATCCACTAAAACGGTGTATGCCTGCAGGTGGAACAAGTTTGTGGCATGGTGCACAGCGATGTCTGCGGATCCTCTTTCTGCCCCTCTTTCCGAGGTCCTTCTGTTCCTTCTCTCTTTGGCCCAGCAGGGCTCTGCTCTGGGCACTATCAAAGGGTTTCTTTCGGCCATCTCCGCCTTCCTACGGCTTCCAAATAAGCCTTCTCTTTTTAAGTCCCCGGTTGTTAACTGTTTTCTGAAAGGCATTACACACACATTTCCACCCGAGCCGTTCTTCATGCCTCAATGGGACTTAAACCTTGTCTTGACATGTCTGTGTGCTCCCTTTGAGCCCCTTCATAACTGTCCTTTGCGTCTTCTCACTCTCAAGACGGCTTTCCTGGCAGCTATCACCTCTGCCAGAAGAGTGAGTGAGCTCCAGGCTCTTTCTTCTAAACCTCCTTTCCTTTCTGTTCATCCGAACAAGGTAGTTTTAAGGACCCGTCCTTCTTTCCTTCCAAAGGTTGTCACGCCCTTCCACATCGGGCAGTCCATCACTTTGCCGACATTCTATCCGCCTCCTTCAAAAGAGGAATAGAGACTTAACTGTCTGGACCCAAAACATGTGCTCTTGTTCTATCTGAAGCGCACACAGTATTTCCGGGTGGATGACAAACTCTTTGTTGGCTACGTGGGCGCCCAAAAAGGTTGAGCCGTGCACAAACGGACTATCTTTCGATGGGTCGTTCTGTGCATCAATGTATGTTACTCGTTGGCTAAGAAGGAGCCTCCTGTGGGACTGCGTACCCATTCTACCAGGGCGACAGCAGCTACTACTGCCTTGGGACGCGGCATTCCCTTGCAGGACATTTGTCAGGCTGCAGACGTTTACCAAGCATTACTGCCTTGACAGTCAAGTCCGGAGAGATGACTCCTTTAGTCGTTCTGTTCTCCGTGACTTTCTGGTGTAATCTTGTTCGCAGTCCCACCACCGGGGTTGGTATTGCTGGGGTATCTATTCTAAGGTAAGGAATCTCTCACTAACGTGTCTTTCAGATGCACAAGTTACTACTTGTGTAACGATATATCTGTAAGAGACATTAGTTAATGATGGATTCCTTACCGCCCCTCCCATCCTCCCCGTTCTACGAACTGGTTACTAGGGTTAAGGTCATCCCTTTCAGGGCCCTAGTTTCAATGCATCAGTGGTCAGTATCTTGCATGGCTCTTCGTTCCTGGTGCAGAAAGTTGTGTACAGAACTGACGCCAGGGCGCATGGGTGGCATTCAAGTCTCTGTGACGTCATCTCGGCGCATACAACGCCAGTGATGGACGCTGAGCTGCAGGATGCCACCTACTGATGCGCAGGGGTACTGCTGAGCAAAACTTTCCGGATCCAGTCTGACGCCTGGGGATATTCTATGGTAAGGAATCTATCACTAACTAATGTCTCTTACAGATGTATTGTTACACAAGTAGACGTGCACTTCTTGACACCCGCCTCTTGGAGCCTTTTAATAAGAATGTCATGTTTCACTGTGTCAAAAGCCGCTGATAGATCCAAAAGGATCAAGGTGGCCTTGGCACCAGTGTCCAGTATTGCTCAGAGCTCCTCTGCTGCATTTACCAAGGCAGCAGGGCCGGCTTTAGAGGTTGTGGTGCCCTGCGCGACAATCTTTGTTGGCCCCCCCTCCCCCAACAAAAATTATTTTTTGTGGTGAGTTGTATGGTTTCTCCACCGTATATTAAATATATACAGGATACATTTTAGAGTATATAAAATGTATTATCAAATATCATGTAAATTAAATAAGGATTAGATGGGGAACAGATGTTACGACACAGCACTTGGTGCTCCCTTGATTTTGAGCACTCCGTGCTTTCATAAGGCACATCAACGAGTCTTCCGGTGAGGCTGAGCACCTTGTCCTCTCCTAAATTGTCACTATTGCTACTTTTATGCCTATTACCCATTGCTCCTCCCCACAGGTACATCACTCTAATGTAAATCTGAGTGTTCTACTGCTGTGCTTCACCCTGTCCTCCCTTATACACATCACGCTCTGCTTTCTGTTGTGCAGCTTACTTTGTGCCACTGATGCACACTCTCCTATGCAACCTCTTGCACAGGTTTGTGTATAAATGTTGGTGTATTTTCACGTTTTAATAACTGTATGTTTGGTGATTTGTGTGCGTGGTCATCTGTTGGACTCGGGAGAAAATTGTGTTTTCCTGGGTCCGTGTACCATACCATGTTGCACCAATTTGTCCCTCTTTGTGCATGCAAATAAAAAACAAATTGGTTTGTCAATGCTTGGTATATATAACTATTTTAACTGAGTGTTAATACAACACAAATTGAAGTTCCACATACATGATAGAGCCCAGCCTGTACAGGACACAGAAGAAGAAAGAAATTAACAGGCAAGGTGTGAACACATTTTTTAAACGGAAAGATGCATATTATCATTTATATTTTTTTTAACTGGACAATTTTTGCTTAAGATAAAACGTTGACCTACTCTGACCTTTCATATGCTGCATAGGGCGGAGCTCCGCTCTCTGTGCCCAGAGATCAATTAAATGAAAAAAATCCCCGAATATTCACTAGAAACCTTTTCTTTTTTTTCCTGACTCCGACTCCTAAGCAAAGCTAAATAGGTCTCCAACCTTTTCTGTAGTGAGAGCTAATTCTGATTAGTGAAAATCCTGATGAGATGCAAAAGGCCAAGCATTGTTCCCAGAGACCCCCCCCTTAACGCCCAGCTTCATTGACCTGCACAGTGCACACGCACTGTTAAGTGTACAACACCAAACCCAGGATTCATATGTTCCTGTTGCAAACAACGCTGGCTAATGTAGAGTGCCCTTGACTGGTAGGATTTCTCAACTGCTTAAGGTCCTGCCCAGAGAGCTACAGCAACAGGCTTGAATTCCAGCAGGGCCTTCTGCGCCTGTCATCCTTACAAGGCGCCCATAATGTGTTTTCTGTCCTGTAACCATTACACCTGTCATTCAGGCACCTGATGCAGTCTGTTTGTTTAGTTGACCAAATCAATTTGCTACTGTTCTTGTCAGAAGAGACTACAAGCAATATAAAAAGCAGGGGTCACGCCAACATTTTGTCACAGTGAAGTAAAAACATCAAAAGCTCCTGGTGCTCTGGTTTTGAAAAACTTGTAAGGTGATCTGGGTGAGACTGGGGTGTTAAAGGTGACTCTCAATAGGAGAATATGTGAAGCTTGACAGTCAGAGGTCAGCAGCAGATCTCTTTGAGGGCCAGAGAGGAAGCTTGTCGCAGCCCTGCCTTGAATTAGCTCAGGCAAACAGCAGACAGGTGCATATTGTAAACGCCACCACCCGAGCAATGCACACAATACCATAGTGTTGTAACTCTGCCACTCCAGTGGTGCACATTATAATACAGTGCCAGATTGTGTGCGCTTTATGCCACAGTGTTGTAACTGCGACATCTGAATTGCAGAGCTCTTTAGTCAGCCGTTCGTCGCCTGGACCATTGCAGATTGTAACAAAGAGTTGCTACTTCTCCACCTGGACTTCAGCCCACATCGTACTGTAGTCTATTCCTACAGTCTCCTAAAAAAATCCCTTTCCGGGTTTTTAGTGACAAACCGCTAGTGTGCCTGGTTTGCTTTTAAGACATGTCTGGGGATCGTTAAAGAGACATACACCTAAATTAAATAACACACAAAATATATCAATATCCACCATTGGCTTCCAAGCAGATATCCAGCACTTCGTGATCTCAGGACGGATTGACATATACTATGGTTACCAGCAGAGTCCCTTATATGCAAAATTCGCCTTGAGCACTTGTGTTGCATTTCCCATCTTTATTATAGTGCAAAAAATGTTAGAGCTATGACCGCAAACAAGATGGCCGCTTAGTCTCCCGGCTCCGCCGACCTCCGTCTTTCGCTTGAAGATCCTGTCATCTATCCTGATATTCTGCCCCATATCCGTGTCTATGAACTAATCTGCAGTCCGATGGAGCAATCCCGAGACTTTTCCGACATTGTGGAGTGGAGTAATGTCGAGGTTTGACTCAAGGCCTAACCCAGTCTGGAAGCCGGGGTCTCGATTGCTGGTCCAGCCGGGTCCTAATTGAACAACAGCGGACTGGTGAAGGCGGCAGGGTCTGGTCAATGGAACTTTCGACATCTTTTGGACTGATTTGCTGCCGATCTGCTGCCTGGTCTCGTATCGAAGGTGAGGGGACGAGTGACGCCCGAGGCGGTGTGGCGGGGGTCCCTGAGCCGGAGGCCTAGCGTTCGCATTGCTGGCGCCTTTGGGTTGGGGACTTGGCGCGCACGAACGCAAGTTGACGATCTGTCCCTCACAGTTCGTCCCTGCTCCGCCTAAACTTCCCCCGGGGAGAGCAGCTCTCCGAGGGGATCACTATGCCTGATGTTATGCGAGACCCGGCGGAGCGGGCTGAGTGCGGCCCGTCATTGAGATTAGTGCTGGCAGCCCTCGAGGCACTTCAGGTGACTATGGAGGCCCAGGTCTGTAAACTGATGTCTGCAGCAGATGGAATTAAGCGATTGGGACCGGACCCTGATTCGTTGCTCGGGACTCGGCAGTCAGCTCTACTCCCGATAGACACCCCAGCGGTGCATTCAGACCCGGTGCATGGAGCTGTGCCTGCCCCTACAGAAGTGGAACTGATTGAACATGCTGAGATCTCTGTATCGACTATATGGTCGGAATCCTTGGTTTCGCTACCAGTGGAACATTTAACTGCTGTTCCCACTCTGGGAACTTTTGGTCGAGACTGTGAACTGCATTGGATTGTGTTGCACCCCCTTCCCAGCTGCTTCATCAAGATGGCGGAGGGGACAGTGTCTGGCCTTGGAGTCGGGGAGGGGCGTTGTTGGAATAGGCCATGTACTTTGGGGTTTGCCATCCTTTCTCCATCTAGCGGACTATATTTCGGCAACTTCTATGTATATTTTGACAATTTGTGGATGGGGCTCTACTTTCCAGAGGGAGTCAGCAAGTTTGATCGACTGGGTCAAGGCTGAGACTGTTGTTTTGGGTTTACAAATGTGGTTTCATCGGTAACGGGATTTGCTTTATTAGGTTCACGGAGACCGGGCGGGGTCTATAGTTTCCTCTGGTGTAATCTTATATGATGTTCTGCTTGATTGCGTCAGCTTTGTGGGGGATTCTTTGTTAAGGCGGTGGGGGGAGACAAGGAATGTGTACGATAATGCCCTCCTCCATTTCTACTTTTAGTGTAGGGGTTTGTTCTTCTTTTATATCTCTTTGTTCTTCCTATATTTCGGGTTTCAGTTATTTGGGGCGACAGGCACGCTGCTAGGGGGGTAGGCCATAGTCATCTGCAAGGGTAGGGGGGAGGGGATTTTTTGTTTTGCCTTTGTTTCTAAGGCCTTTTTTCTCTTTCGTATCTTTCCTTTTGCCTTTTCTTTAGTTTCTTTCTTTTTCGGGTCAGCGTAGTGGGTCCACTCTTGTGTCTATTATCGATTTTTCCTTATCTGTGCCTATACTTTCTACAGTATATCAGTATCGATGGGATGGCGCTTCACTGGTGCGAACTGTGATTGTATGCTTGTCTATCCTGATTTGTAGGCCTTAGCGCCACTGTTCAAAGTGAGATCGTTCTAACTGTGGATGTCCTACTATTTTGCCCGCCCTATATGCGACTCTGTGATATTGTATGGCACCTGATCCTTTCAGTTTTATATTATAAAATGGAGCCTTTAGAATCCTGTAATTTGCTTGGTATGCTTAATAGCCAGTTACAACCGAATTTGTGGTAACTTCGCTTCCCGGGCTGCCGAGTCGTGTCCTAACTGACTTGCTGTGATTAAACTGATTAGCGGCCGGCCCTGGTGGTTGTAGGCCCATATTTGTAACTGTTTGAAGTAACAATAAAGGTTTTCCCCCCAAAAAACAAAAAAACGGATCCATGAACTTAATTTTATGTTTCTTTGGGCTGAAAAGAAATGTAAAGTGAAGTTGAAAGAGGTATTTTATTTATTTTTAAAAAATCCCTGTTATGCTGCTTTCATTAAATACATTTTTCACTTTTTTTCTTTTAAATAACGTACCTCTTCGTTTTACATTTATCACCTGTTTCAAAAATAAGAGCATTTCACATGGATATATATATTTAAAATAAAGTACCTCTTGCACGTTGACCACAAACCAGCATCAGGTCCCTTCTGCTGACGATCCCAGGCCGCGCACTACATCACTTGCACTGCGGTATGCAGCTGCAACAAACCTAACCGGATTCCTGGGCCTTCCAAGGCTCCGGTGACAAGACTGCTCCTCTGGCTGCAGAGATTGCTCCTTTTAGAAGTGTAGTGTGGGACAGCAGAAGGCAGGTCGATCAGTTCCCAGTGCCAGCCTAATACTGCGTTTGCTAGGCTTTTAGCACTAACGTCACACCCGTGACCTGCTCCAGCTAAATTTAATGAAGCCAATTGTGAGCAGTTTATTTAGGTGAGGGCAAGCACGCACTGCAACGCATGGGCAGGCAAGCGTGCACCTGAATTGTTTAAACACGTTTATCTCTCTTTAGTTTCTATGAAGATTATCATTGTAGAAAAGAAAGAGGGACAACAGTGTGTTTAACAGTGCAGGCTTTTGGGCGATGTGACTGGCACCGATTTTGAGCACAAATGGTGCCCCCCTGACCTTGGCTACCCGGTGCGGTGGCACAGCTTGCACCGCCTAAAAGCCGGCCCTGCAAGGCAGTCTCCGTGCTGTTTTCCTGTTGGAAACTTATTGTGAGGAATTCAACAGGTCTGCAGAGGAAACAAATGTGGAGAGTTGGGAATTGAGCATTTTTTCCAAGACCTTGGCTCGGAAAGGAATCCTAGCGATAGGCCTATAGTTACTGGGGTCGCTATGATCCAGATTGTTTTTTAGGTCTCGCTATTCGATGCGCATGCGCATCGAGCTTGCGAGGATATAGGGCTTTAACCAGAGTTAAACTAACTGGGCGATTTGATGCTGTGCCCGTGGCTTTTAGGTCAATGCGCAAGCGCATTGACCTAAAATGCGCGTGCACAGCATCAAATCACCAGCCATCTGTTGCCCAGCTTGGTGCCGCTCCACCCCCTGCCGGATCAAAGGCTTTCACGCCGAGCGGCCGTGCTTTCAGTTTCACGGCCGCTCGGCCGGCCGTGTCTCCCTATTTTACTTCTTTTGCTTGTCTCAATAGTATTTTGCTTTTTTTTAATGCTTGGGTTGTCTTTAGTGTTCTGGAAACATTAAAATAAATAAATATCGAATTACTGCCAGGGTATGAGATAGCGACAGTGGTACATAGAAAATGACATTTTATATGCCTCAATTCCTGACGAATTCCTCCGGAGTGCTGCTTTCCCCAATCTGTGATCTTCTTTTTCGCCGGGGACCCACCTCTTGCCAAGCAGCTGAGCCAAGGGCCAACCCTGGCTCCACGGAGCTTTTTAACATTGTTTTTGTAATTAACATGCACCACAAAGTGGGTCGTTCTTTTTGTTTAAAATAATGCATGCTAATATTGCCCAATAAACAGCACTCTTGTAGTCGATCTTTAAACGCTGTATCAGATTTGGATCTGAGATGACCTGTTGATTACACACACAACCCACCGAGCTACCTATTTTGCAGAGGACCTTCTACGTGTATACAATTAAAGAGAGAGCTGCCAGGCAGTGAATCATGCGACGCTCCCAAATAAAAAAAAAGGCTTAGATTGTGCTATCAGAACTCTGCAAACCCGAATAGCACATCCCATCCGACAGGCTCCGGGCCAGGAAGGAGACGTAACCCTTAGTTCCAGGCCGTTTGTGCACAGTAGGAGGCTGCAACCGGGAAGAGCTGGGCCCAGTCGGCCCCATTAAAGCACCGTCACCTGTCATCAAGGTTGTAGTTAAGGAGCATCTCCCCAGAACAGGCCCAGGGGGCATGGGAGCCGACCTAGACAGATACCGCCCCAAACAACCTGACCGTACCCTGTTATTGGGCAACGTGTCATTTCCGCGCTCCTCCACTCTGCCCAGCACTTAGGCAGCACTTTACAGACACTTTGCACAGCTAGAAGTTAACTAATCTTGTTGTGGGAGGTTAGAGTCCACATACAGCATCTTCCTAATCCTGTTTTTTTCCTGTTTAAAAGTGTTATGCACGTCGGAAATTATTCAATGCAGTTAATTGTTTATTTTCGAATTTGAGAAGTAGTCTCAAAAGGGAATTTGAACGTGTTATAGAGTGGGTGGCAACTGAGTCGAAGCATCTGCATCATTTTACCTAAGTGAAAGTTATCAAACAAACCTAAATTATAATACAATATAGTTAACAACTGCATTCCATTTCATTGTTCCATTTTTATGTAATTTATGTACATTAAAGGAGAATCCACCGCAAACCCCCGAGGTATTCCACATCCACCACACCCACCACCACCACATCCACCACACCCACCACCACCACATCCACCACACCCACCACCACCACATCCACCACACCCACCACCACTACATCCACCACCCCATCCACCACCACCACCCCATCCACCACCACCACTGCATCCACCACCACCACTGCATCCACCACCACCACCGCATCCACCACCACCACCGCATCCACCACCACCACTGCATCCACCACCGCATCCACCACCACCACTGCATCCACCACCACCACCGCATCCACCACCGCCACATCCACCACCACCACATCCACCACCACCACATCCACCACCACCACATCCACCACCCCATCCACCACCCCATCCACCACCACCACCCCATCCACCACCACCACTGCATCTACCACCACCAACACCCCATCCACCACCACCACCACTGCATCCACCACCACCAACACTGCATCCACCACCACCAACACCCCATCCACCACCAACACCCCATCCACCACCACCACTGCATCCACCACCACCACTGCATCCACCACCACCACATCCACTGCATCCACCACATCCACCACCACATCCACCATCACCTCCACATCCACCATGACATCCACCGCCACATCCACCACATCCACATCCACCGCATCCACCACCACCGCATCCACCACCACATCCACTTACACTTTAACCACACCCACCACCACCACATCCACCACACCCACCACCACTAAATCCACCACCACCCCATTCACCACCACTGCATCCACCACCGCATCCACCACCACCACATCCACCGCATCCACCACCACCAACACATCCACCACCACATCCACCACCACATCCACCACCACATCCACCACCACCACTGCATCCACCAACACCACATCCACCACCACCACCACCACCACAGCCACCACCGCCTCCACCACCACCACATATACCACCGCATCCACCACCACCACCACATATACCACCACATCCACCACCACTTTCACCACACCCACCACCACCACATTCACCACACCCACCACCACCACACCCACCACCACCACACCCACCACCACTACATCCACCACACCATCCACCACCACCACCCCATCCACCACCACCACTGCATCCACCACCACCAACACCCCATCCACCACCACTGCATCCACCACCATCACCGCATCCACCACCACCACCACCGCATCCACCACCACCACATCCACTGCATCCACCACCACCCCATCCACCACCACCCCATCCACCACCACCACTGCATCCACCACCACCACTGCATCCACCACCACCACTGCAACCACCACCACTGCATCCACCACCACCACCGCATCCACCAGCACCACATCCACTGCATCCACCACCACCACATCCACCACACCCACCACCACTACATCCACCACCCCATCCACCACCACCACTGCATCCACCACCACCACCACCCCATCCACCACCACCACCCCATCCACCACCACCACCCCATCCACCACCACCACCCCATCCACCACCACCACTGCATCCACCACCACCACTGCATCCACCACCACCACTGCATCCACCACCACCACTGCATCCACCACCACCACTGCATCCACCACCACCTCATCCACCATCACCACCACATCCACCACCACATCCACCATCACATCCACCATCACATCCACCATCACATCCACCATCACATCCACCATCACCTCCACATCCACCATGACATCCACCGCCACATCCACCACCACCACATCCACCACCACCACATCCACCACCACCACATCCACCACCACCGCATCCACCACCACCGCATCCACCACCACCGCATCCACCACCACCGCATCCACCACCACCGCATCCACCACCACCGCATCCACCACCACCACATCCACCACCACCACCACATCCACCACCACCACCACATCCACCACCACCACCACATCCACCACCACCACCACATCCACCACCCCATCCACCACCACCACTGCATCCACCACCACCAACACCCCATCCACCACCACCACATCCACCACCCCATCCACCACCACCACCAACACCCCATCCACCACCAACACCCCATCCACCACCATCACTGCATCCACCACCACCACTGCATCCACCACCACCACTGCATCCACCACCACCACAGCATCCACCACCACCACATCCACCATCACCACCACATCCACCACCACATCCACCATCACCTCCACATCCACCATGACATCCACCGCCACATCACCACCACATCCACCACCACTTTCACCACATCCACCACCACATCCAACACATCCACCCCCACTTCCACCCCCACTTCCACCACCACCACATCCACCACTGCATCCACCACATCCACCACCACCACACCCACCACCACTACATCCACCACCCCATCCACCACCACCACCCCATCCACCAACACCACTGCATCCACCACCACCAACACCCCATCCACCACCACCACTGCATCCACCACCACCACCGCATCCACCACCACCACATCCACTGCATCCACCACCACCCCATCCACCACCCCATCCACCACCACCACCCCATCCACCACCACCACTGCATCCACCACCACCACAGCATCCACCACCACCACCGCATCCACCACCACCACCGCATCCACCACCACCACCGCATCCACCACCACCACTGCATCCACCACCACCACCACCACCGCATCCACCAGCACCACATCCACTGCATCCACCACCACCACATCCACCACACCCACCACCACTACATCCACCACCCCATCCACCACCACCACTGCATCCACCACCACCAACACCCCATCCACCACCACCACCACATCCACCACCACATCCACCACCCCATCCACCACCACCCCATCCACCACCACCACCCCATCCACCACCACCACTGCATCCACCACCACCACTGCATCCACCACCACCACCGCATCCACCACCACCGCATCCACCACCACCACCACATCCATCCCCACATCCACCATCACATCCACCACCACATCCACCATCACATCCACCATCACATCCACCATCACATCCACCATCACCTCCACATCCACCATGACATCCACCGCCACATCCACCACCACATCCACCACCACCACATCCACCACCACCACATCCACCACCACCACATCCACCACCACCACATCCACCACCACCGCATCCACCACCACCGCATCCACCACCACCACATCCACCACCACCACCACATCCACCACCACACCCACCACCACCACATCCACCACCCCATCCACCACCACCACTGCATCCACCACCACCAACACCCCATCCACCACCACCACATCCACCACCCCATCCACCACCACCACTGCATCCACCACCACCAACACCCCATCCACCACCACCACTGCATCCACCACCACCACTGCATCCACCACCACCACATCCACCACCACCACAGCATCCACCACCACCACATCCACCATCACCACCACATCCACCACCACATCCACCATCACCTCCACATCCACCATGACACCCACCGCCACATCACCACCACATCCACCACCACTTTCACCACATCCACCACCACATCCAACACATCCACCCCCACTTCCACCCCCACTTCCACCACCACCACATCCACCACTGCATCCACCACATCCACCACCGCATCCACCAACACCACATCCACCACACCCACCACCACCACATCCACCACCACATCCAACACATCCACCACCACTTCCACCACCACCGCATCCACCACCACCACCACATCCACCACCACCACCGCATCCACCACCACCGCATCCACCTCCACCACCTCCACCACCACCACATCCACCACCACCACCGCACCCACCACCACCGCACCCACCACCACCGCATCCACCACCACCGCATCCACCACCACCGCATCCACCACCACCGCATCCACCAACACCACATCCACCACCGCATCCACCACCGCCACCACCACCATATTCCCCAGATCCACCACCACCACATCTATATGTGTGTGTGTGTGTGTGTGTGTGTGTGTGGGTGGCTCTGTGTGTGTGTAGGTGCAAATGCAATGTTCTTGGATTTTCGTCACAATAAAATACACTGAACATAATCTTCACAAAAGTTATTTACAAACGTTTAAGGTATTGCCATTATAAATTACAATAACTTTTATTTAAGTATTAATTAATTACAAAATTAAAAGCCATTGTTATTTGTAATATCAATACATCTAAGTCACGTAAATACAACACACATTGCATTACAAATGCTATAGGTGTCACATTTGCGAAAGTTAAAACTATTGACATTGTAACTGACAAAGCTATTAATTTTGCTATTTTCAAAACCAACACATAAATAAAAAAAGTGTCATTTACTATACCAATCGCTCAAACTTTCCTAATGCGAGACCTATTGCATTTCCAATGCTCGTTTTTTTTAACAAAGAGAGAATTGAAACGGTTTTCCAAGCGTCGGGGAAGATGCCTGAGCTGATGATTTTGTAAAAAAGAAAACTGTGCTCCTTGCTAATGCTGTCTGGTGCTATTTGAAAGATTTTAGGTGGGCAGGGGTCTATGGGAGCTCTGGATTTTGTAGAGCTTAATACCTGCGAGATCTGTTCTATGCTTGGTGGAACGAAGGAATACAGAACTTGGTTGGAACCTGGGAATGTTATGGTATGGGTATTTCCTGTACAGCCAGTGCCCTTGTCTTTGAGAGATTCAAAGATAGTTTGCACGTTGTCCTTAAAAAAACCTTGCCAGTTGGTTGCAGAATTCCACACTGCTGTCTACTTTTTGTAGTTCAGGTAGTTTAGCTAGCCTCTTAATGGTTGTAAAGAGTGTTTTACTAGAGTTACCTGCCTGACGGATTTTCTCTGAGAAATAGCTGCTTTTCTTATCCAGGATAATTTTTTATAGACAATCAGTGACTGTGCATATAGGAATTTGTCGCCTTTGGCGTAGTTCCTTCTCCAGCGTCTCTCCAATTGTCTACAGAGTTGTTTCTGAGCACGCAGTGAGTCACAGAACCAGGGTTCGGATTTCTTTGAACGCTTACTGGTAAAGCTTTTTTCAGGGGCTAACGAATTTACTGGGTACTTACAGCCAGATTCATAAAGCAAAATTGCAATCACAATAGCTGCGAATCAGCAATTGCGATCGCAATTAGAAGAAAGGGAATTCATTATAGTGAAAAGTTCAAAATTGCAAATTCGCGAAAGAATAATTGCGAGTTCGCAAAGTAATTCGCAGAATCCTGGAAGAAGCCCTTTAGCGAATCTGAAATTGCGAGAAACCATGGATTCTGCGAATTATTTTGCGAAATCGCAAAATATTCGCAATCGCTATTCAAGAAAAGTCGCAAAATGCGAAAAAGCCAAAAATCGCTATTAGCGACGCGCAATTTAAGGAGAACCCAAACCAGGTGGTAACCATGAAGGGAAAAAAAAAAGAAAATCCTAACAAACTACCCACAGGTGCAGGCCTGACCAAACACACTTAAGGATACGCAGCTGGCGCATGAGGACTCTCACAATGCCAGGACTCTACATGGTGGTCAGGCTGCGATGGCTTTAGCGAGCAGCACGGAACAGACACAGGATACAGGAGCAAATATTTCGCCAGTGGATCACCCTACTGGGCCAAACTGCAGAGCAAATCTACTCCAAGTACCGCCTGAATGGGGCAATGATCACTAAGCTGATCCGGGAACTAGACCCCCTGATGCAGCACCCAACAAGGAGGACCAATGCCGTGTCCACCCATGTACAGGTCTTGTGCAGCCTACACCTCCTGGCCTCCGGAAGCTTCCAGGGGATAGTTGCATATGCAGGGGGGTTCTCCCAGACCACCATGTCCCGCTGCCTAAGGATTTTCCTGGAGGCAATGCTGACCCAGCTAAACCATTACATCACATTCCCAACCACCCAACAGGACTTGATTCAAACCAAGCTGGATTTCTACAACATTGCACAATTCCCCCAAGTAATTGGATGCATAGACTGTACCCACATCTGCCCACCTGCACAAACAGAATACATGTACCGGAACCGCAAGTCCTACCACTCCCTGAATATCCAGATGGTGTGCAATGCTAAGACAATCATCACGAACATAGTGGCACAATACCCGGGGAGCACACATGACTCATTCATATTCCGGCACAGCGGCATGCACCCACGACTGGTCAGGGGAGACTTTGGCGAAGGACACCTTCTAGGTAAGTGCACATGTCACTAAATGGTACATTGTCAGCATGTTGCTGCGCAGAACAGGCACTCATCCTCTGCTCCTTTCATTCAGGTGACAGCGCCTACGGTCTCCGTGAGTACCTCCTCACCTCATACCTCAACCCTGCCACACCACAGCAACGGCGTTACAATGCTGCACACATCCGCACTAGAAATTTCATTGAGAGGACTTTTGGCCTTTTGAATAGCCGCTTCCGCATACTGCACAAGACTGGTGGGGCCCTCAAATACGAGCCTGAGGTCTGCTGCCGCATCGTGGCCGTGTGTGCAATACTCCACAACATTGCTACCAAGCGCAGGATACCTGTAGAGATATCTGGCAGTGAGTCGGAAGGGGACAACCGCCCACCTGCACGTGCGCGTCATGCACGTGGGGACAATCCAGCTGAAGGACACAGACGGCGCAACCAAATCACAATGAACTGTTTCTAGTGCACCCACTCCCCTCACCCAACACTTGACTCATGCATGACAATAGAAATAATGACATGAGTCTGATGTACTGTTATTGAATAAATATTATTGTTGTTTGCACAATAATATTGCATTATTTTCTAAAGATACTGCAGGAAGGTGGCTACCTGACTATGGTTACCCCAGATTTTTTGCCTTGTGTTTAGCTGGTTTTCGACTTAGTTGGCCTGGTTCCCTGCTAATCAGGGCCCCAGGCTATCTGCTCTCCCTGTAAAATGGATTCCATGTACCCTAGGTGCATAGCTAGATTGGCTTGGGTCACCTTATCAGCCCCTGTACAGAGCACTATAGGTGCCCAGGGCATAGGTGCATCCAAGGCCTACCAGGGGCTGCAGCATATCTTTTGCCACCCCTGGCTGGCTATCTAAACTTGACACAACTGGCTGATCACTCAGCTGGGGCAAGGTGGTGTAATCACCCCTTGCTTAGATATAGTATGCCTATATCTACACCTATCTGGACACATATAAACCTGTGAGCCACTCCTATGACAGGCCTTAACAATCCTGAAGGCAGAGTGCGTGGTTTAATGTGTGATGGTGCTCTAGCATGGGCTGAGCCTGTCTGCAGCTGTCGGGACCAATTCCCTTAGCTGTTCCGGGATAATGCCAAACCATATACTATTAAGTGCATTATAATCCTCGCAGTTATATGTCAACTTTGGTTTGGCTTTATCAAAACATGTCGTGTAAGGTGTCATACGAATTGGAATACTACCCCCTCGCCAGTCCTGGCGACGGGGGTAGCATTCCACCCCTCTAAAGGGGACGACATGTTACTTTTGCTAAAACGCGGTTGATTTTTAAAAGAGCCTCAGATCCACAAAATGGATGCTTCTGCCACAGACACATGTCTGACCTCCTGCTGCTGACCGAAACTCAGCAGAGGAGGCCTGGACAAAGGCTTTCCTGTCACAGGGAGGTGTCACACCACACCAGACATGAGATAGTGGATTGTAGCAGGGAGGTTTGAAAGAAACCAGACAGTGCCTGGGGAGCACAAGGCTTCCCCTTGCATAATCCGGTCAAACCGGTTCTGGGGCACACCAGCCCTAGCTCCAGGGCGACTTGGACAAAGGAAAGGGGGTGTAACCACCCCCCTTCCTGGTCCCACCCATAGGGAGGGACCTAGCAGGAGATCCACCCCTCAGATTGGAATAAGAGTGGGAGCAGTGCCAATGCAACTCAGATCATCCTGAAATCACCTTTAAACTAAGAAGACGACTGGACTTCGACATTCTGATGAACAGAAGACTGAAGAGCATCTCCCTTGTAGCCTAGGAGGGGTCACCCTGTGAACACAGGCATCACCCAGCACCTCGACGTCTGCTTTGCCGCCGCCTCCCGCCGGAGCCCAAGTGCAGAGCCTGACAAGACCCAGCTTCCCAGACTTCTCACAGCCCGATCCACAGTCCCTGCAAAGAAGGGACCCGTGGAGGCACCGAGAGACGTGGGACCGGACATCTTGGAAGACCCCCGAGACGCTGACTGCGCAGCACCCGAGGCACCCTCGACTCTGTGCTTTGGGGTTTGAGAAGCCCCACAACCGAGCAGCATTTGCACCAAAGATCAGCCCTCCAGCATCTCCACGATCTGTGTGGGGCCCTTTTGCTTTGTGCCACTCGACTCGCCATCCCGGCCACTTGCCACGTGGTCAGCGGCCATTTTGGCGACGAAACCTACAGTTTACACTGTGGGTCTGGTTGCTCCAGACTTGCCCTCGCTCCTGTAGAAAGGAGTACCCGCTCTGACCTTGCTGGTCCGAGTAATAAGCCTTTTTCACTTTCTGCGTGGCTTGCATTAGCCAAGGCTTGTTTACTTCAATCGAGTTGCCGACACCGCCATCAGCTAGAGCCTTCGTGGGACAGCTTGTGATCGACTCCTGGACGTCCTTGACCTCTTCGTGTCTACGTGGCTGCAGAGAGAAGCAACACCTCATCACCTGTTTGCACCCAACTTTGCCTGGTTCCAATCTGGTTCCACGGTGGTCACTGGTCAGTGACTTTGAACATTGTCCCCTCTGCTTTCAGGTCTTCACCACTTCAGATCCACCCTTGGATCACACCGGACACTTCTGCTTCCCATCGCCTGCAGCATCTTCAGCTCCAAGCACCAAGAGCCTGCGTGTCAAAACCCGACGCCACTTCGACCCTGTGCACCCGCTTCCTGTGGGTGAGGTAACATTGCAACGCCGGTGTTCCCACACTGGTGCACACCTCTAGGGTCTGTGTCTTAAGTTTTGTTCCTCTAGGTTCAGCGGAAGTATCTTTAAACTAACTTTGTTTAACTTTTACGCACCATTGACATTGCATTGGTGCAAGCCGCACTTTACGTGCTGCACCCGAATTCTGCGGGCTTCTCCCGACTTCAGCATTGCTAGTCCTGACTGCTCCCAGCGATTCTCTAGGCCCTAGGCCTAATCACTGTTCGATTGGTATCTCTTATACCATTTTTTTAGTATATGGTTTGAGTGGCCACCCGCCCTCATCCATAATTGTGCAACTTTATATGCTATACTGTGCTTTTGATTTAACGCTTGTGCCCCTTTGCTCATAAAGAGTACTGGGGATTAATTTAGAAATAAACACATATATTTTTATAATATATACTTGTGTGGTGTCCTTTCATTTGGTATTACAGGATTGTATGTGGTAAAACAGCTCGCTTAACACGACCTCTTAAGTTAAGCCTTTAAGGCTGCTTAGTCCATGCTACCCCTAGGATAGCTTGTCTAACAAGGTTGACTTACAACCAGACACCATAAGGGATTGTTTGGACTGATACAAGGTGGTTCCAGAATTGGAAACACCACATATCAGGCCAACTTCTCACAGATACATTTGAGGTGTATTGCGTCATACATCTCCTGATTTCTTAGTGGGCATGCTTTTCTCATCGGCGAAAGTAACAAGGACCCCCTGTTCTTGCAACAGAATATGTTATACAGGGAAATTAGACAGTGTGAAAAAAAGCATCAAAATTGATATCACCAGGGAGAGAACGACATATGGAAGGCACAACAATCAATTAAAAAGTACAAAATTTTGTTTTTTTATTAAGTATATATACTCAGAATAAAAACATATAAATTCAAATACAAAACCAAATAATACGTTCAACCTATTCTAATTATAAAAAACAATAATTAACATACAAGTTAAATTATCAATAACACAATTAATTGTAAGTTCATAAAACAGTGGCAGACAAATGTAATCTTCGACGCGCGTTTCGGCGTTTTAACAAGAACGCCTTCTTCAGGAGCCACATATAAAATCAAGAGGTAAAATATACTGCGTAGTTCCAATTAATGGCTGGAACACAGGAGAACGCTCCGTTCCTGATCGTGGGGACGGTTGAGGGACTCAGGTCCTATTGTTATACACAACCATCCAGCCGAAATACTAATGTTGGTCGATTCAGTGCATAAAGGTAAATGTTTGGAAGGGCATCCAATCAATATCGGTGCTACAGCATGCAACCAAAAGGTTGCCACAATTAATTGTAAGTTCATAAAACAGTGGCAGACAAATGTAATCTTCGATGCGCGTTTCGGCGTTTTAACAAGAACGCCTTCTTCAGGAGCCACATATAAAATCAAGAGGTAAAATATACTGCGTAGTTCAAATTAATGGCTGGAACACAGGAGAACGCTCCGTTCCTGATCGTGGGGACGGTTGAGGGACTCAGGTCCTATTGTTATACACAACCATCCAGCCGAAATACTAATGTTGGTCGATTCAGTGCATAAAGGTAAATGTTTGGAAGGGCATCCAATCAATATCGGTGCTACAGCATGCAACCAAAAGGTTGCCACATTTAAAGCGAAAACGGCTCTTCCTAGATATGGCGCTCGTTGCTTTTGGGAATTTCTTTAAAACAAGCAGGAGTCGGCTAAATTGGTAAATATACACGGGAAAATGGTCAGTAAATCTGCTCCCTTAGCGATGTCTTTAGGGCGAAAGCTGTCTTGGTATCAGCGTTAACATCAACCTGCGGGCGTTCTGATCGGTGGATTCCTGGCGTCCCGCAGCCGTCGGAAATGATAATCCGACGCTAAGGGAGCAGATTTACTGACCATTTTCCCGTGTATATTTACCAACTTAGCCGACTCCTGCTTGTTTTAAAGAAATTCCCAAAAGCAACGAGCGCCATATCTAGGAAGAGCCGTTTTCGCTTTAAATGTGGCAACCTTTTGGTTGCATGCTGTAGCACCGATATTGATTGGATGCCCTTCCAAACATTTACCTTTATGCACTGAATCGACCAACATTAGTATTTCGGCTGGATGGTTGTGTATAACAATAGGACCTGAGTCCCTCAACCGTCCCCACGATCAGGAACGGAGCGTTCTCCTGTGTTCCAGCCATTAATTTGAACTACGCAGTATATTTTACCTCTTGATTTTATATGTGGCTCCTGAAGAAGGCGTTCTTGTTAAAACGCCGAAACGCGCATCGAAGATTACATTTGTCTGCCACTGTTTTATGAACTTACAATTAATTGTGTTATTGATAATTTAACTTGTATGTTAATTATTGTTTTTTATAATTAGAATAGGTTGAACGTATTATTTGGTTTTGTATTTGAATTTATATGTTTTTATTCTGAGTATATATACTTAATAAAAAAACAAAATTTTGTACTTTTTAATTGATTGTTGTGCCTTCCATATGTCGTTCTCTTCCTGGTGATATCAATTTTGATGCTTATTTTCACACCATGCTTTTCTCATCAGCATGTCCCTGCACGATGAGCAAAAATGTCATTGGCGCCTCCGGCCCGAAGCTCCGAGTCGCCTCTCGACCACCTCCTCCGGATTCGCACGTGATGCCGCAGTGGGACTGTTGCTGCGGCGTGGAACACTAACCGGTGGCAAAAAAAGGCTGCTGTGGCTAGATGTTCCCTCACTAGCGTCATCCCCTCCTGCCTGGCTGTGGCCAGTTGTCTGCAGAGCCTGAACTGCAGTGGTTGCCTGCTCAAGTGCCCGTGCCACGTCCTGGCAGCATTGGACCATCTGGATTTGCATGGCCAATGATCTACGGGACAGCTGGGATGTTGCGTTGCCAAATAAATAATTGGAGCGCGTGTACGTCGAGAGGTGTGTTAGGAGCTGGCGGTGGCGGCGCCGGGTGAGGTCCCACTGGCTCAGCATGGCCTCAGTGTTTGCCTCCACTGCTGTTCATTCGGTCCATCCGGTCGGACAGCTGGCCAACATTCCTGGCTGTATTGTGCAGCTGCAGATGTATTGCTGCAAGGTGTTGAGCCTGTTGTTGGTGGACGCGCAGCATGCGGCGCTCTATTGAAAGACGCGGCACACGAACAGTCACCCCCCTCCTGACGGCGCGTGGTGTAGTTTGGCGCCGCTCCCTGACCTGTCTGCTGGACTGGGTGGGCACAGTAGGTGTGCGTTGTGTTGGTGGCCTGGCAGCTGCTGGTGTTACCGATGCCACTGGCATGGGTCTCACAGTTGGCGCTGGCATTGCAGGTGGAGGTAAGGCTGCTGGCGCTGGTGCTTGCCCTGATGGACCTGGTTGTGTGGATGGATGTGCGTCACCCTCAGAATCCTCATGATTATCGTCAATTTGCAGCCCCTCACTGGCGCTGCTGGTGTTTTCAGCGCCACCTGTGATGTAAAGTGGACGTTGATTAATTACATGCATCTTTCACATGAAAGGTTGCTACATGCATGCAGGCTAGCATTCCCTGACTGGCTGTTGGATTGACTCTATTAGGACATATCTGGCTGTATGGGGCTGAATGTAAATTGTGGTCAGACTACATGTCCCACAATGCAATTGGGATCTTCTGGTGTGCATGGGCTTCATGACTGGGGTTTCTTATGGGTAGCTCTAGGGTCATGGCCATTGTTAGGGGACAGGGTCGCATGGCACTTACCTTGGCTTTCTTGGGTGGGTCGGGAGGAGTCCAGCCGGGTTACCCCCACGCATGCCTCAGGTTGCAATGTGTCCTCAACGAGGTCCTCCAATGGGGTGTTGGGAGGGACTGTTGGCTCTCCCCCCTCCTGTTGCAAGGTACTCACCCAGCCTCTCGGCGATCCTCTCCTTGGCACGACCTCGGAGGTCGTACCACCTCTACTTGAGATCGTGGATTGATCGCTGGGTGACTCCAACTGAATTTACTTTTGCGCGGATGCGCAACCAAATTCGCCGTTTGTCGGCCTCTGGCACCCTCCTGGAGTTCTTCCCGAACAGTCTGTCATGATCTTTACAGACTCCCTCAATCAGATGTTCAAGCTCCTGTTCGGAGAATTTAATTTTTCGCTTTCTCCCTGTGGAACTGGTCCCTGCTGCTTCCAGTGACATTGCTGCAGTGGGGTGTATCCTGAATCAAAGCTGGAGGTGGTTTAGAGTGGAGCTCTGGGTAGTGCTGCTTCCAAATCAGCCTCAGTATTCAGAATGAGGGAGGGAACTGCCTGCTTCCTGGTTGTGATGTCATCACCGTGCTCGAAATGCGATTTCCCGTTTTTGCGATCTCGCCATTAGCGAGATCGCAATTTCAACACGGAAATTGTCCGATTTTGCGATTATTCTGCGAATTTGGGAAAATCGCAATCGGCTTTTGCGGCCGAATGCGAATCGCTATTTTTTCTCGCAGATTTTCATGAATCCCATTATGCGAATTCTAAATAGCGATTCGGTATTTATCGCAATTTAGAATTCGCAGAAAATGGGTTTCATGAATCTGGGGGTTAATCCTTTGGTGAGACTATCTGTTGCCAGGTTTGCTTCGGACACTAGGTCAGGTTTTGAGGATGCTGGAGCGGTTTGCAAAACCTGTGGGTTGATAATCCTCCAGTTACACCCTTTGATTACTTTGTGGGGATTGAGGGTGCAGGGGGTATTATGAATATTGGTTATTATGAATAGGATGATATTTATTTTAAGTAAATTAAAAGCACAAGGGACTTTTATTAATGTGGCTTTGTTGCTTCTCACTACATGACATATCTGCCTGGGAGACGCTTCTCGTGTTGGTTGAAGTAGATACAATGAAACCAGTATTGCTTGGTTCAAAGAAGCGTAGGAGTGTCCCCCCTTTTATTAGTAAAGCTTGCTTCAATCAATATATGTATTGCTCTAATATTACTTTATTATATTTTTCCTTTTTTCGAGTGACAATCCTTTATACAGTATAGTTGAAGGACAGACAAAACATGTTTCACCCCCTAGGGCTGATAGGCCTGGGGCTTTCTCAAGGCTGTGTTAATCAGATAAGAAGAAAGAAAATGAAAACACAAAACTTAATACAGAATCTGTGTTTGACATTGGGCTATCACCAAAGTGAGAGTGAAAAGTCTGATTCACATTGTGCAAAATTAAGATGTGGTTCTGATAGAAAGTGCCATGGATAGTGACATTGGGAGGGAGTTAAGAGGTTAGTGAGTGTCATGGTAGGTGAGAGCTTTTATCCCTGAATCTGGCTTTAATACAGTTTTTTAAAATATTTTTTCGATACTTTAATTGCTAGGCTGTTTCAAGGTGAGGGCATATATTAATTCATGCAACTGTCAAGGTTTCTCTTTATTGCGTAGAACTGAGTTCGTTTTAGTCGATATTTCATTAATAGTGACGTACTAGGTCATCGGTGATTCTGGTAATCGTGTGCCAATACATTTGTAGTGACATGTATTTGATCATGTGTGATTCAAGTAATTGTCTGCCAATATATCTAGCATACCTTAAAATTTACAAAAGTTAGTCTTCACTTTCTTATGCAATGTTGACTTGCAGTCCAAAATAAATCTATAAATTAATACAATCTGATCAACTTCCATGTGTCAAGTACTCAACATTCCAAGTGATATTGATATACACATCTTTTCCAAAGTCATAAGTCAAACAATATCACATATTCTGTTTCCTAATCCCATAAGATCGTTATTAAAGAAAGACACTGTCCATCAGCTTCATAGAAATGGGATTAGAAATTAATTTAAGCAGGTCTAGAAATTGAATTTTAATCATAATAGAGTGCGATTTTTACTAATTATAGTTGTTAGGTGAGTTAATAAAGATGTGATATTACCCAAAGTTTCCCACTGACTGCATATGCGCCAATAGTCACGCTTACTGTGCTCTAAGGGTGGCGCCCATGGTCCTTTAATTCAAGTCATGCTAAACCTATTACTTAGTTGGTTATAGAGCATGTTATTGCATACTAGTAAGGTGTAACACTGGTTTAATTAAGGTATGTGGTAGTAAGGATAAAACCCTGCTGACCGCGTATATGTCACACAGTGGAAAGGCACGCTTCGATCTTATGTAGCGCTCATGGTCCTTTGGTAACAGTCAAAGTGTAACTAAATGTGTCAAAGTAAGCATAAATCAGGGGAAAGAGCTGCTGACCGCATGCAAGTCAAAAGTTAGATATGCCCATTACTCTTGTGTGGCACTCTAAAAATTAAGCATGAGCTACGTGCTCCATTGAGGATAGAGCATGTAATTAGATCTCGGTGAAGGGAAAGAAAATTACATCAAAGCAACCCGTAAACTGTAGTATTCCAGAGTTGCTTAGGAGTATGGCTTTATGATTGGAGATCCTACACATATAGCTACATCAAAAGCTTAATACGGTCCGTCCTAAAAGAATTTATAAAACATGGTTCAAGATGTGCAGTCTACCTGAATTCTCGGTTTAAATCCTACGGGGCATTTAGCAGCGTTCTGTTGTGGCACCATATTCCTGCCTTCTTTTATGAGGCCAGTCTTTTGTTGTTCCACAGGAAGTGGTTGGCCGGCAACTTGCAGACTGTCTGCGGCTGCCATCTTCAAGTGGAACTTCATTAGTAAGTTAAAATGTGCAAAGCTAGAGACAAAGTATCTCACTTATTACTGTGTTCTTGAGTCTACCAATATCTACGGTAGAGAGTTGATTTAAAAAGCTGGTTCCGTATCTGAGCTGAATAGCGGAGAGTAGACGAAAAGCTACTTGTAGGAAAGTAGTACTTGCTTTTATGGTTACCACCACTTTTTGCCTGGTGTTATGCTGTTTCTGACTAGTCTGATGGAGATCCTGCAAATCAGGACCCCAGTCTCTGCTTTCTCCCCTAAATTGGCTATGGTACGTACTTAGGTACACCCCAAATTTGCTACTGGTGTACCATTATAAGTCCCTAGTATATGTTACCGAGGTACCCAGGGCATAGGTACACCAGGGGTCTCCCATGGTGAAGCATGTATTATGAAACCCAAGGGAGACCACTCAAATTGTGACTAGGCATGCCATTGCAGCCTGTGTAAGCTGGTGCTAGCACCTCTTACGACAGATATAAGTTTCTTATATCTGAGATCACTGCACTTAAAATCTATGTCATCCCTAAGGCAGGCCTTTCAATCCTGAAGGCAGGGTGCTCGGTTTTAAGTGTTAAGGTGTCCCTGCATGAGCTGGACACCCCTACAACCTTCGGAAGCCATTCTCCCAGGGTGTAAGTGCATCCGCCATTATGATGCATAGAGTGGCCATGCATCATTACGTGATGCCCATCTCTAAACTGGCTGGAATGTACCCTGTCGCGTTTGGTGTCAATTGGAATCATACCTCCAACGGTGTGAGAGGTATGATTCCATGCACTGTTAAGCTCCTCCGGGAGGCCATCCGTGCTCCCGGTACCAGTCTTCCAGACAGCAAGCAAGCTAGGGCTGCTGCTGATCAGAGACATGTTTCTGCCCTCCTGCTGCTGAGCCAAGCTCGAGCAGGGAAAGGCAGAACAATAGATATGTCACAGGGAGGTGTGACCACCTCCCAGACAGGGTTTAGTGTATTGGGGCAGGGTGGGGACGCTTCCCAGCACCACTGAGACTGCTTGAAGGGCACATTTGGTGCCCTTCTTGCATACTCCAGTTCACGGAGCGGTTGGCTCCCGCTCTGTCGTGAAACTGGACAAAGGACATGGGAGTGTCTGGGCACTTTGGACTTTTCTCAACACAGAGACTACTACTGGGAAGACTCTTGCTGCTCCTGGTCTCGTCGTCCTGTAAGTCTGCTGCAACGTCTGTGCCTGTGCTTCACACAGGATCCTTCCAAAGCCTGTGGACATCCAAGACACCTGAAGGAATCTCCCTTGAAGTGAAGGAATCACTTCCCTGCATCTGCAGGCACCGCAACAAAGCTGACCGGTCTGCTGCTCCTGGGCTCCGACGGACTCCTAAAGGCACAGCAACACAGGTGGTGGTTCTACAACTCCCTCAAACCCTGCACTGTCTTCTCACAAAGTTTGAGGTCAGTATCCCCCCTCAGAACTGCAGGAACCAAATCCCTGTGCGCTGTGTTAACTTGCCGTTGCCAAGACTTATTGGCTCTCTTCACCAGATATTTTCGGGCTCCAGGAAGCTCCTGCCTCAAGCATCTCCGACTACCAAGATCTTCATCCTCACAGCATCTCTTGCACTGTGGACCTGCATCTTTGGTGAGCCGCTCGAGGTCCTCTTGCGACTCATGTGTCTCCGACCTATGGGTCCTCTTGGGGGTCTTCTTGGACTACAGTGAACTCCCCTGATTGCTCGGGGCCTACTCTGACTCCCCTGCTCGTGGTGAGTCACTTGGACCTTGTTGGTCCCGACCCTGCACCTTTTTCACTTACTACGTTGGTTACAGCTGCCAAGGCTTGTTGGTGCTCCAGACAGACACCAACACCTCAGCTCTCAACATCTGACGTGGGACAACTCGTGAACGGCGCCTGGTCACAGTTGCAGCTCAAAGGTCATCGTCAACTCTCCTGCATCTCCCAACATCGATGGGAATTTGTCCTCCGTACCTCCTGGTCACTCCTGAGTGGTATAGACTCTGTTCCCTCTACTTGCAGGTACCTCTCATCTTGAATCCACCTTTGGGTTCCACCGGACACTTACACCTTCTGCTCCAGCGACACCTTCCTGAAGTCCTCCATTGTGTTCGGCGGTTTCCGATGCCACTTTTCACCTACGCACCCTGTGTCCCTGGTGTAGGTATTCTAATTCCTTGTGTATCCACGGGTGGGGTGGCTCTTCAACCTTCTGTCTAACACAGGGTTTCTTCGGGGTCCACTGGGAAGGACCCTTCTTTAAAATTGCAACCACAACTTACCCATTGACTTGAATTGAGCACACAGTTGGGTTCTCACTCTGCACATGGCCTTCATGGGGTTCTTAGGTACTTACCTCGGGTGGTTCCTTGGATCCCCAGCACTTCTCTGTCTTCTGGTTACAGTCATGACTCGAGTCGCAATTCGCACCCCTCTATTTTAGTATATGGCTTGGTCTCCCCTGGCGACCACTGTGTTTTTGTGCTACTTACCTGTTTTCTTTGCAGAGTGTTATGTGCATTGTGTTATACCTTCGGGTAGGAGATATGGTAATGTGTTAGTGAGTGTCTTATAATAAATACATATTTTTATAAATACATTGTGTGGTTCTTTTTCACTTAGCCTATACCAATAAGATTAAGTTCTGGTAAAACACGCTGCTTTACACTCCTTCTGGACTAAGTCTGAAGGCTGCTCTCCACAGCTACCACTTAGAGAGATTTCTAAGGTTGTCTAAGACCACTAAAATCACCATACCCGTTGTCTGGATAAGTTCAGGGTGCTACACTTACATAAGTGAGCACCATATACTAAGCCAGCCACCTTCACTACTCGTGGCATATGAATAAGTTTAAATTTAGTCAACAGTAGCTACTGATAAGTCAAACTCAAAGTGACTCACATTATTTCCAAATTGAGTTTCCATTAATTAGTGGTTGTAATTCAAGTGCAAAAGTGATTAACATTGTTCACTATTAATCTCCATTCTGCCAGTGAGAATTATATAATGTTTATGTGGATGCCTAAACTACGAAAGTAGTTGTAGTGATAGTATGTCAATAATAATACTTCTGTGTCTCAATTATCAGGAAGAGGAAAAGCACTAAAAGATTGGCTGTGTTTTGCAGATATTATTCTATTACCTTTAGTATGCACCTATATACTGTATGTTTCGGGGAACATCGTGAATTTGGCGGTATTGAGTGACCCCTATGGATCGGGGTAAAAATATATCCAGATGTAACACCACTACACACTCAAACTAGTTGCTGATTTGTTCAAATCCGTTTTCTATTGGTAGTGAGTAGCATTGCTTATCAATAATAGCAGTTCTCTTTGGTAATTGATGTTTGCATCTTTCTTTTTCTATTCTCCAATTTATTTAGCTTCATGTTTTTTCATCATTTGAAAAAAAGAATGTGGCCTGCCTGTAATAGCTCATTAATTATATCCAGCCCGTTTTAAGGGAAATAATTTCTAGAATCCAAGTGGGTTTGTTGACCAAGCCTGAGGAGCAGGGCTATGTAAATGTATATTTCCCATTACCTCGACCTATCACTAAAGTTGATTGAGATGCCTTACTCGCCAGGAGCTAGTGATATGAATGCCTGCTAGGGGCAGCTGGACTGCACTCTCCGTCGCAGGTGTAGTTAGTACCCGAGAATCCGCGCGCTTGTTGTTGTTAAATGGCGTCGTCGTCGTCATATCCGAGTCGCCTTCTCGTGTTTCCCGAGTTCGGCGGTGGGGGGACTGGGAGGGGGCAGGGAACAGAGGAAGGTGTCAGTTGTTACAGTAGAGACGAGTGTGACTCGTTAACATGCTCCTGCTTTCATTGCAGATTCCGACTCCGACCTCTCGAGCGGTGGCTTTGTAACGGAGGCCAGCTTTTCTCTGGGCGACGAAAGCGTGAACTTGAGTATTCAGAAGCGAGGCAGCAGCATGTCTGAGGAGCCGGCGCGCGGCGGCGAGGAGTCGATGTCCAATGGCATCAAACAGCACAGGTATGGTATGTTTGCGCCTCCTTCACGCAGTGCCCAGCCCGGCCGGACTCCACGGGGCAGCACATATAACTAGAAAGGATGTTCTATTTTTTTCTGTCAATAGGAAAAACCTGGCAAGCAACTCAACGAATATATGTTGATTATTTGTTTTCTTGTTTTAATGCCTTAAAAAATCTTGTGACAGTATTTGTAATGAAGAAAGCTTAACGCACATATGAATTCAGTATTTTGAAGAATATACGTTTAGCCATGTTACTAGCCTGCGGCATTACTGTACTTTTTCCGATGCATTTTTTATGACTCCTGTACCCTCTGCTTTTCTGTCTCCAGTCATCTGATCCTCTGGTTGGTATGGTTGGTAGGAGTGAAAGAAACCGTTGCTACTTAGATGTCACTGGCTCCCAGCTTGATCAGGGGGCTCTGGCCGTCAGTATATTAGTGCATTAATACACTTACAAATTCTGTCATATGTTCAAGTGTACAAACACCTTTGATGATAGTTATTTTTATATGGTCAAAGAATACTTGGCAAACAACAAATGGAAACGGAATTTGTGTAATATTGCCTGCTAAAGTTGAGGCGCGCAGGTCGACACATCAGTTCTCAGGTGTCCTTGCTCGGTCCTTGGACAAGCAGACGTGTGCAGCTTCAGTGGCATTCACATCCCACTGGCAGACTTGTGTGTAGGTAGTCATATTGTTCTACAGTGATTGTCAACAGATAGTAACTGCATCCCTAAAGGAGAACACATTCATGTTGAATTTAATAAAAATATTGTCGGAGATCAAACGAGCAAGTAAACCCCGACAAACATGTTTAACGTAAGACACAGCTTTCCTGCTGTCAGGAGAACGACCCTGTAGTTCTCTATCATACAGGATAATTTTACAAGTGATGTGCGACATTGTCTTAAATTGTGGTTCTCGTTTATGACACTGTTCCAGTGGGATGTGCAGTGTGTATCATCAGGGACATTTTAAGGATTTTGGGGGCCCTGGGCTGAACCTATTTTGGGGGCCCCTGTTCAGAATGGCTTTGAATTATGGTCCAATTTAAGCCCCTGTTTCCCACGCCGTTTCCGCTTCTTCATCTGCATTATCGATCCAGTTTGCATCATAGGCATTAGCCTATATATTCCCAATGTAAATTGATACGTGCAGCTGACAGCAGTAGCATTTAGTGTTTCCTGCCCTTCTACTAGGTTTTTAATATTTTTTAAAGTGTATATGTGTGGCTGAATTAATCTGTGCATTTTAACAATTTCTCCTACCTACGTGCACTTGCACTTTACTTAATTCTGTTTGCCTACACCTCCTTAGCTGCTCCGATTCAAATCTAAATTTTCCTCCAGTCCTGGTCCGCTGTGGCTGATACACCGATTGTGCGGAGGGCTGGGGCTACTATCAGTCTCCTCACTTATGCCCACGGAGTTTCCGCTTCCTCAGCTACATTAGCGATCCAGTTTGCATAATAGGCATTAGCCTATGTATACCCGATGCAAAAGGACTCCTGGCAAGTCCGTCTGTACCCGGAGGCGTCCTAGAGGCATTAGGCGCTGGCCATATTGCCCAGTTCCCCTCCTGTGAGTTTCTTCCACTATATTACAATAGGGAAAAACTGCGTAGCCTCAGGTGGCTACCATTATGTCGGTGTACAGCGGCTGATCTGAGCTTGGAGGTAGACTTACGATGCAATACATGCAACTGGTCTCTCCTCCAGCCCAGGAAGCTCGTACCCAAGAGCCTCCCACGCAACAATAAGTGTATAATCAATAAGAAAACAGAGGACATAAAGGCCACCCTTTTAAATTGTTGCTCTACGCAAAAGCATGGACCACACATTTATGACCTACTTTTAGACAAAAAGCCTGATCTTTTATTTCTCGCTGAGACCTGGCTGTCTGAAGCCTCCAACCCTACTATCACCTCGACCATCCCTATGGGTTATAAAATCCTTAGGAGGGACCGACCGAGTGGGAAGGGGGGGGCGGTGTCACCATAATTTACAATAAAAAACAAGACTGCTCTCCCATCCCGATGTAAACGGACGCGCGCAACTGACAGCGGTAGGATTTAGTGTTTCCTGCCCTGCTACTAGGTTTTTAATACTTTTTAAATTGTATATGTGTGGCTGAATTACTCTGAGCTTTTCAACAATTTCTCCTACTGACGCGCACTTGCACTTAACTTTATTCTGTTTGCCTATACCTCCTTAGCTGCTCCCATTCGCATCTCGCTTTCCTCCAGTCCTGGTCCCCAACGGCTGATACACAGATTGTGCAGAGGGCTGGGGCTACTATCAGGCTCCTCACTTCCGCCCACGCAGTTTCCGCTTCCTCAGCTGCGTTAGCGATGCAGTCTGCATCATAGGCATTAGCCCATATATTCCCGATGCAAATGGCGCACCAAAGGCAAGCCTCTCTGTGCCCGTCAGTGTCCCAGAGGCGTCCGGCGCCATCCATGTTGCCCAGTTCCCCTCCGGTGAGTTTCCTCCACTATATTACAATAGGGAAAAACTGCTTAGCCTTAGGCGGCTACCATTATGTCAGTGTACGGAGGCTGATCCGAGACTTTTGATGCAAAAAGTGCAACTGGTCTCTCTTCCAGCCCAGGAAACTCTCACCCAAGAACCTCCCACGCAAATAAAAAACAGAGGACTTAAAGGCCACCCTTTTAAATTGTTGCTCTATGCAAAAGCATGAACACACATTTATGACCTACTTTTAGATGAACAGCCTAATCTTTTATTTCTCACTGTAACCTGGCTGTCTAAAGCCTCCAACCCTACTATCACCTCGGCCAACCCTATGGATTATAAAATCATTAGGAGGGACCGACCAAGTTGGAAGGGAAGGCGGTGCTGCCATAATTTACAATAAAAAAAACTAGACTGCTCTCCCATCCCGATGGAAAACATAGAGGGCACAGAATACTTAGGCTTCTGCTGTACCTTACCCCCCCATCCTAGTATAGCTAGTTTTCTGATTTACAGACCTCCCGGTGCAATTGGAAATTTTATTACTTTGCTTAATACAGCCACCACCTCCCTGGACTTAATATACAAAAATAGCCTCATTCTGGGAGATTTCATTATACATATGGACAATGGAAAATACCCTCAAATAATTTCCTTGATGGAGACGCTGCAGGCCTGCAACATGTTTCCATCTATTTTTCGGCCACCCATGAGAAGGGCCATACCTTAGATCAAATTTTTCACAACTTTGACATATCGGTAAGCCTACTTCTTCCCATTACCTGGTCTGACCACCTCCTATTAAAATTCGTCATTCCCAACTCTGCCACATCCCCTCGGGCTAACGCAGGACAGAGGGTCCCTGATTACAGAACGTTCCATAAAATATCCATCCAGATGTTAGCATATTCCCTCGGTCGTTCCTCACCGGAACTGTCTGGCTGTCCCGACTCGGACGACCTCTCATTAGATTCAAGACTCCGAACCAACATTGGTGCAGCTGAACCGGTTGTTTCCCACTACTCAAAGAGGGTCGGCTCCACCAGCTCCATGGTTTAACGATTCCCTCAGATCTATCAAAAGAAATTGTAGAAAAATGGAACGGAAATGGCATAAATCCTATCTACCTGAGGACAGGAGGGTGTATAAAGACACCTTAAAAGCTCATTACATTCTCGTAAAGGCAGCCAACAAAAACGTCTTACAAACCAAGATAGAAAATGCCCAAATAGGAGTAAGGAAATCTTTAGCATAGTTAAATCCTATACCGCCCCGAAAGCCGGCACAAAGGAAGGAGCAAGCACAGAAGAATGGCTAAGCAAATAGCTCAATTCTTCCACAAAAGATCTCTGTGGTCCAACAAGCCTTTACTAACATCTCAATGGAGGAACTGACCTTCCACTTTAGTTCTAATAGCAAATTTCACCTCTTGGATCCTCCATCTTTACTAACTTTCCCTGAGTTTCAGCTTGAAGAGTCACTGACCCTTCTCCAAAGCATTAAGTTTGGCTCTCCTACCAACCCATGTCCAGTGAATATCCGGAACCTATTAGCTCCCACCATAAACCCCACTGTGAAACAGCTCTTTAATGCTTCCCTTTACTCAGGCAGCATGCCGCAATTATGGAAGAATGCTAAGATTCTTCCACTGATAAAAAAGGCTAACGCCAAACCAATGGAGCCTGCCAACTACAGGCCAATCTCCCTTCTTACGGGCCTCTCCAAAGTATTAGAGAAGCATGTAAGCAAGGCCCTCCAAAAACACATTGAAGATGGACAGCTCCTTCATGAGTCCCAATCCAGTGTTAGGGGCTAACTACAGTACGGAATCCGCTCAGCTGGAAGTGACTGAATTTCTCACGGGTAAGCTGGACCAGGGAGGCAAGGCTGTTCTGATACTGCTCAATCTGTCAGCGGCCTTCGATACGGTCCCACATGAGAGGCTCCTGGAGAGACTTGCTAACATCGACCTGGGGGGACCGCCTTAACATGGATGTCATCCTTCTTGGCAAATAGATCTCAGGACATCTGGCTCCCCCTTTCTCATCCCCATTTCCGGTCATGAATGTAGGTGTCCCACAGGGCTCCGTTCTCAGCCTAACCCTTTTTAATATATATCTATCCCGTTTTCATTTCTGGTAGAGGAAGAGGGCGCCAAAATTATTTCCTATGCTGATGACACTCTGACAGGGCAATGATTAGGTCTCCCCTCACAAAGGTTTTTAACTGTCTTAAGATCAATCAGCTGAAGTGAAATCCTGACAAAACTGAAGTTGTTTTCTTTGACATTTCAGAAACCCCTGACTGGAGCTCTTAGTGGCCAAAAGATCTGCTGCCCCCTCCCCCGGAAAAGGAGAAAGTCAAAACCTTAGGAATTGTCATAGACAAGACACTCTCCATGCGCTTTCAAATCCAAAATCTAACTGGTGCTTGCTTTGGCATATTCCTGCCACTGTTACTGCTTGAGAGCAGAAAGATTGTGGTGCAGGCTCTGGTAACATCAAAGCTTGACTATGTCAACAACTTGTACCTCAGTCTTCCCAAATCCTTTATCCAGCGCCTACAAGTAGAACAAAACGCTGCGGCCAGAGCCATCCTGAGACCTAAACCCAGATCTAGTATGACCCCTATTAAGTCTCTACACTGGCTCCGCATAAAAGAACAGATCGACTTCAAATAGATGACCATCTTCTTTCAAAGCTTTCCGCGGCTTAGAAGCCGGCTACCTAAATAAGCACGTTAATCGCTACACAACATATAGATCCCGAAGATCTTTCAATGACAATCTGACCATCATGCCTTAAATATGCTGTGCCCACACTAGAGGCAGAACCCTCCGCTTTCTGTTGAAAAAATGTGGAATAGACTCCCTGAGTCTCTTAGACTAACCACTGACCTACTCTCTTTCAGGAAGAACTTAAAAGCCTGGCTTTTTAATAACTGATGGGTCTTTTACGCACATTTTCCTCCCGCTGTCACACGCCAGGACACTCTAGTCTGAGTAGCTGCAAGCTTTATTAAATACTCTATTTTATTTCATTAGTCCAAATTCTATGTGCCTTATTCGTGAGCCTTGCTTCACTTTTATGCCGCCGGTGCGTCACTTTGTAAACCCCAGCACCACATTATGCGTCACTTTGTAAACCCCAGCACCACATTATACCTGCACCAGGTATAATGTGTGCAGGATGGGTGTTCCCCCGCAAAAGCCTCGTAGAAGTGGTGCATTGAAATCTAGGAGAACTCAATGCACCACTTCTAGGACTCCATTGCATCAATATCTTACACCTTCCTCATAGCAGGCGTAAGACTAATGCAGGCCCTTTCACATGGGGCTTGCCCTATGTGAAAGGACACACTGAAGTTGAGTCTATTTTCAGACACACCCTAGCAATGCATCACTTTTGCGCCTACAAATACGTCAGAAATACGGACGTATCTGTAACTCCTTGCGACATGATGCATCATACAGTAAATATGACGCACCCATCATGTCGCAAGGAGGGCGCAGTAAGAAGTGACGTATCCCTGTTTTTACACAGTGATGCTTCACTTCTCATAAATAAGGCCCTAAATGTGTTTACATCTAATATTCAGGGATGGTTATGTGTTTTCAATATTGTAACACAGCAGCAGCTCACCAATATTACTGCAAATAATCTCTGTGATGCCCTCCCATTTCTTATGTTAGGCCTTGTTTTGATGGAAAATAAACTCTTTTGTTATATATATTACATGAAACATAAACACAACATTTCTCTGCAAAATGGCTGTACTAGACCCTCACACATCAGGTACATAAAAAATAGATAAAAGGAAAACCGTATTTAACACAATCTGTTAAAGAAATATTCAAGGTCATTAGGGCAAAACTCTGGAGAATGGAGCTGACTCTGTCAGGGGGCCCCTGGAAGAATGGGGCCCTGGGCCAGAGACCACTTTGCCCATGCATTAAAATGTCTCTGTGTATCATGCAGATGTAGTACACCTTTCTTGATCTTTCTGGGCAGTTGGGGTTGCTGATATAGTATTAAATATATTTAGACGTCTCTGTATGGAAAGGTACCTGCTTGTGCTTGAATTTATCCACCCTGAAGCTGGATGGCATCAGCAAGCTTTTGTTTTGTCAGTTTTTTTTTATTTTTTATTGGTGACCTATGTTTGGGCGACCAACATTCTAAAATCTTGTTTGCATCCAGCTTCATCTGTTAGTGAAGAATATCTATAGCAGATTTGCCACTTTTTAGTTTTGTCGACATTTCATCTTAGAATTTGACATAAGAAGGTTGCCTCTGGGTTCATAACTTCTTTTGTAAGTCATTACTGTCCGCTTCAAAGTCGACAGTGCTTAGTTTGCACCAGTGGCTGCTGTTCATCGGCACCAGCACTTGTAACGTGTTATGTGGATGACTAGGCCACTTTTACTAGAGGCAGCGCTAGGCAATAGTAACTCTGACCCAGCCTGTTTAACGTTTGAAGCAGTACACAAGATGCAGTGTCACCCCTGTCTCATGACCTCACATAAGACCCACACAGTGACATGCCTCGGAGGCAGGATAAACAACCTTTGCTGCAGTGGTGGAATGCAGGCGCACGCCTCTCTGTGGTTGTTTTGAGCTTTGCTGAGGCGGGAGCAAGCTATGAACACAACACACCCAAACAAACTCTCTGCCTTTTCATGACCCCAGTCCATATCACTCGGCCTCGGACCAGTTTCCAAATCGATATACCACCAGGCCCGGCTCCAGGAATTTTTATTTGGGTGAGCCAAGGGTGCATTCGGGTGGGCCACTACGGGCCAGATTTGTCGCTTATAAGTCTAGCCAGGCCTGCTTCTGGGCCGTCCTTTATCTCTTCTTAGTCTTACAAGGCTTAGTAAAACACACTCTTTTCCGAATCTCTATCTGAATATTATCGCTCTCAAAAAGTGTTTTTTTAAATGTAATGTCCCTTTGATGGGAAGAAGAGGTTTCTGAGGTGGGAGTATCAGGCAAGTGACACTACTCGGGCTCCCTCTGTGCGAGCCTTCAGGGAGAATCCCTCTCCATTACTACCTCCACCTGACCCCGGACTCTGCAGCACACTCCCTTACAGACCTGATTATCCACTTTTCTACCACCCCTCTCCAGTGCATCTTATCTCACAGCTGAACTTGGGTCCCAACCCCATACCAGCCACCATCCCGTTCCACTTTCATAATTCCTGGTAAAAAACAGTAGTAAAATCACCACCAAACTTAAAACATTGAATATAGCAGTAAATATAATTAGCACTCGCTTTAAAGTATGTTCCACAGTTGCTATAATGACCCGACTTCTAATTAAATAAACACTCATTTGCAATGCAATAGGTCTGGCAAACGCAAGAGTTTAAGCTATTTGCATTGTAAATGACAATGCCTTTTATTTATGTTTTAAAAACCAACACATAAATAAAAGACCCTGCCATTTACAATCTCTATAGCTCAAACTCTAGCAAATGCAAGACCTATTGCATTGCAAATGCTTGTTTTAAATCTCGCGCCTCTTCTGGCCATGACGCACCCTCGTCCTGCGGGTCTTCAAATTCTTCACTCACTACCTTCGCTCATCGAGAGAGCACTTCTGTAATGAGGACACGTGTGAATGGCAATTTATTTATATAGCACTTACTACTTCTGATGAGGCATTGTGGTTTAGTTGTTTCGGCTCTGAATGTACATAATGTACAGTGTCTATTGTGCCTTTTATTAAAGGGCTCTGACGTCAACTCGGACTACATGCGCATAATATAAAAGAAAATAAGCATTTCTGCAGTGTGAACCCTCTGGCTGTCCTTCAGAAAGACCCTGTCCGCCACCGGTTGCCAGCATGCACTTAAAAAGACCCGCCCGCCGTGCAGGCTTCCAGTACATAGGCCATGCAATGAATGAACATGACTGCCCCTAATGTATGTCTTCCCCATATGTCCACATCAGTGTTCCGACCTGCCATTGGTTGTGAAGGGCTTGTCGAGTGTAAAGTGATAGGTGCAGCATGCCAATAAAAAGCACTGAGTAGATAGACTTTTGGACTGAAACTACCTGTGTAAAAAATGCAAATCGATGTTCTTAATGTGTTATCAATTGCATGACTTTGTAAAAAGTCAAAAGTTATTGGTTTTTATTTCGAGCCTGGCGTACGCAGCGCGAAGCTTATAGTTATCTACTTGCCTCGGAAGTGGGACAGGAGATGGGCACGCGCAGAGCTTTTGGCGATTTGAGCAGGTGTATGCGCACGTACAACCATGCGCTGTGCACATCTCCTGTCCCGCTTCTGAGGCAAGTCAGCCTGCGCACACACACACGTGTTATGTATATTTTTGTATGTTTGTTTGTACCTCTAGGGTACAGTGGTGAGGTAAATCTTGCGTTTATTTTAAATTACAATGCCCCTTTTGAAGTATGTTGGTTTGAATGGGGAGTGCTATCTAGAAGGATTTAGGCGAGCGCCACAGTATTGTTTCACATTGTAACTCATTCTCAGGGGACGACCATATAGAACTAGGTCCTCTGTGGGTACATATCACCCTGAATTCACTGTGACCATTTCAAACTCAGAGGGATGAAAGGCAAAGCTGGCCCAGTAAGAATGTCCACCTAAGCTGAATGTTGCAAAGAGCAGCAGCAGGCGCATTGACACGATGGGCTATACTGCCTTGCTTTGCATCCTATTAAGTCCACTGCGTTGTATGGTTTCACAAAAGCCTCAACTTTATTTTGATCTGCAAATCTCCCCACTTTGATCCCAATTTACGATGTAAACAGCCTCTTCGTGTTGATTGTTCAGGAAGTAGGGGAAACGTGCAGTGTATCTGTGACAAAGGCAGTAACCCACTCAGCTATCCACATAAAATTCAGTTTATCCGCATTTAAAAACTACAAACAGACAAAATGATTGCTCTCCAGCAGGTTCATAAATCACCAGTTATCAGTACATTTTTAATTATGGTTGTGCATCGTTGGCAGATTCACTGTGAGGGCCAAGGCTATTGTTTAGGTGGGCCAGGCTCATGTTTGGGTGGGCCTGGCCCAACCGGCCCACCCTCTAGAACCGGGCCTGTACAACACCAATAGTGATGTCTGTAGGAGAGTAGGGTCTGCAATCCTATGATCACCCAGATTTTTTGCTTTTGTTTCACTGGTTTACGACTTTCTCTGGCTGTGGGCCTGCCAATCGGACCCACAGCCTGGCTGTTCTCTTTCTAAATTACGATATGTACCCTAGGTGCATTTACCAATTGGTACTGGGCCACCTTATCAGACCCTGTAACTCAGGGCATAGGTGTACCCAGGGCCGCCAGGGGCTGCAGCATGTATTATGCCACCCCTGGCTGGCCTCCTAAATTTGACACAACTGGCTGCATGACAGCTGGGGCGAAGTCGTGTAATCACCCTTTGCTTTGGATATAGTAGCCTATATCTAACCATACAATGGACACCCGAGTTCCTATCAGTCACTCCTATGGCAGGCCTTGACAATCCTGAAGGCAGAGTGCATGGGCTCGTGTGAACTGTGTTCTGGCCCGAGCCGAGCCGGTTGCAGCTTGCGGAGAAAAGACCCAATGGCTGTTCCATGATAACGCGTACCACATCGGTAACTTCGGTGTCGCGTTATCACGACATGTCGAGTAAGGTGTCATACGAATCGGGGTGCTGCCCTCTCACCAACCCTGGCGACGAGGTTAGCATTCCGCCCTTCTAGAGGGACACGACATGTACGTAACTGTGAACCCCGGTTAAAGTTAACTAAAGCCTCAGCTCCACAAAATGGATGCTGCCACCACAGACACGAGTCTGACCTCCTGCTGCTGGGAGTCCTTCCAGCCAGGAGCACTTGGACAAAGGGTTTCCTGTCAAGGGCGGTGTTCGCACCGTCCCAGACAGGGTTTGTGTATTCTGGGTAGGTAGGGCTTTTGCGAGAAGGTGACTGCGGAGTGGCACCCCGGTGCTCACTACGCATCTGCCGGTTAGAACCAGTTCCAGGGGCGACAGCCCTGGCCTGGGGAAAGTCCGGCAGGGGAGAGGGGTGTAACTACCCCCCTTCCTGGTCCCACCCTTAGGGCAGGACCTAGTCATGTACCCACCCCTTTCTTTAGAATAAAGGCCGGAGCGGGGACCCTTCCAAATTAGATCATCTTTGAATCAAGAATACTTTCTACGAAAGGACTTCAAGACTCTTCTCAAGATTTCTCCCTTGTGGCTAAGGAGTAGTCACCCTGCATCAGCGGGCACCATCTAAGAACTCTGCGGTTTGCTGTAAGTCCTTCCTCAAGGAATCCGACGGCCCAGCTCGACGAGAACCGGCTTCCCTGGCACCTCTGACCTCTACCCACGTCATCAGCTCAGCTGTGAACTGTGGGTGCGACGAGACCTCGAGGGACCGGCCATCATCAGAACCTGCACGCTCTTAAAAACCAGCACGACCATCGAGGTAACTCTCTGGTGAGTGCTCTGGGGTCCGAGAAGCCCCGACCCTGAGCCGCTCCAGCACCGAAGTGCAGTCTCCCAGCATCTCCACGATCTGCGTGGGGCCCTTCTGCTCGCTGCTCAGCACGTTGTCTGGTCACTAGCCGCTGGCTTGTGCCCTTCTGTGACGACATCCGCGAATCATCACTGCTGGTCTGGTTGCTCCAGACTGGCCCTTGCTTCCATCTTTGCGAGAAGCACCCCGGACCCTCCTGGTCCACTCAAGACGCCATCTTAGGCCCACCACGTGGCCCTGAGATCTGCCAAGGCTTGTTGCCCCATCCTGGGCCCAGCGACGCCGACAGCATCATCCTTCGTGGGACAGCTCGCACCTCCGCCGTGGTCGCCGACAACGCCTCCTGGTCCGTGAGACTGCAGAGCCTAGCGTCGCCCACCCACCTGGTCGAGGTGACGGCCAACCGGTGCCTTCCTGGTACCCTCTGACTACTGGCTAGTAGTACGAACTTGGTCCCCTCTGCTTTCAGGTTTCTTCAATCTCCGATCCAGGCTTGGATCTCTACGAACTATTCAGCACTGGTCGCCGGCCAGCAACTCCTTTTCTTCCGGCTCCTGGCTCGTCAGCGAAGACCCCGACGCCTGTAAGACTTGTGCAGCCGCAGCCCTCGTGGCTAGGTAACTCGGCATTTCGGTGCCTGCATAGCCTCCTTACTCTAGGGTCCCGAGTCCCTCGCTTCCGACTTGCCTTATCGGGTCCGCCCGAAACCTTAACCTTCCCGTGTCCTCGGACACTTGTTTTTAAATTGTGCACTTGAAGTATTTGCTAAAGAGATTTGGTTTGTGCTTAGTACCCTGTCCTCATAAAGAGTACAGGGCTGTTGTGATTCTTAATAAATATCCTGTTTATTTTCATAACACTTGTGTGGTGTCCTTTCACTGGGTGTTCAAGGGGTACATGTGTGGTAAACAGCTGGCTTAACACGCCCTCTCGAGTCTTTAGCCTTAGACTGCTCGTATCCACGCTACTAGGATAGCTGGTCTATAGGTTGACTTACAACCAAACACCATAAGGGTCGTTGGTACGATACATAGCGGTCGCTAGAATAGCGAACGTTGCATATCGGGCCAACTTCTCACATTGGTGAGCAGCGGTTGGGATTTGAGCTTGCTGTTGTTTTACCACACGTATCCTAAGAATATCTTGTTGAAAGATCGCACAAGTACTGTTAGTACATATAACTAAAAGCTTAGAATACTCTGAGTTCTACTGAACCAGCTGTTGTAGCTCCTCAAGGCTTAGCACACCTTGGCTACAACTCCTAGCAAGGGAACAGTAGGAAAACACATAGTGTAGGTAGGTGCATCACTTACACCACACTAGAAACAGTATGTCGGGCCAGGGAGGAAACTCTGAGTCTCCCCTTGTGTCAGTTGACCCTCCACAGGTCATCCCTTCAGGATATACTGTGCTGAGCTTCAAGGAGTTAAGACGACTGTGTCACTCCCGGAAGATTCAGCAGGGGTCTAACCCCACAACGTCCTTTCTGATTGGTCTCTTGGAGACTTATGATGCCAGGAGAGCGGAGAAACTTCGTAGCTCTTCTAATCCAGAAGGAGACATGCCTCCCCTCGAGGGAACCCGGGACGATCCTGACCTCATACACCTCGCAACTGAGAACGAAGATGGCGAGGAGGATGAGGATGAGGATCTCTCTGGGGATGAGGCAGATAAGGGACAGGTAGAAGTCGTCAGACTAAGCAGGTCCAACTTAAGCAAACATGATAGCGGTACTGGGGAGCCCCTGGGGCCACTATCAGGTCAGCTTAACATTGGGAATGGACGAGCCCGATCTCTGTCAAGAGACTCTGGCGGATCCCTTCGAACCAATGGCTCTCACAACTCTTCTCAAAGAGGGATGACGTCCCCTCAGAGGAGAGTGTACGAAGCTAAGGAAAGGGCAGCCAATCTGAGGATCGAAAGGGAAGAACTTGCCCTGGCCAAAGAAAGGCTTGCCTTTGCTAGAGAGCAACAGTTAAGTGGGGTAGTCCCCACTGGTGGCAGCAATGTACCTAGTAATAGGGAAAAGAGTTTCGATACGAAACACCTTGGGAAGATAGTGCCCCCCTTTAAACAAGGGGACGACATCCACAAATGGATTACTGCTTTGGAGAGGGCCTGCACTGTGCAGGGTGTTCCCCAGAGTCAGTGGGCAGCTATCTTGTGGCTCTCCTTTGAAGGAAAAGGAAGAGACAAGCTCCTCACCACAAGGGTGGAGGACGCTAACAATTACCAAATCTTGAAAAATACACTCGTTGAAGGGTTCGGCCTAACCACTGAGCAGTACATGGTGCTGTTCAGGGATACCCAGAAAACGCAGTCTCAAGATTGGTCTGATTTCGTCGATTGTGCCACTAAGGCTTTTGAGGGCTGGTTGCTGGGCAGTAAGGTTACTGATTATCAAGGATTGTATAATTTGATGATGAGAGAACAAATTTTAAACAATTGTCAGAACCAGTTGTTGCATCAGCACCTTGTCGACTCGGATCTGACCTCTCCCCAAGAATTGGGAAAGAAGGCAGACAGATGGGTTCGTACAAGAGTTAAGCAGAACCAGGGCCAGAATCAAGGTGGTCAGAAGAAAGCAGACCAGAAGGGTAAAGATTCTAAAGGGGAACAAAATGACCAGAAGTCTTCGACAGGTCCCCAACAACCCAAAGAGGGTGGGGGTCAGGCTCCCCAAAAGAAGAAAGAAGGCCAATCCAAAAGGTGGTGCCAGTACTGTAAAAGTAAATCTCACTGGTTTAGTGAGTGCACCAAGAAAGGAGGAGGGCAGACTCCTGCCACTGCAGCCCCTAAGGCACCTGTGCCCCCTAGTACAGTCAGCAGTGGTAGTGCGCCTCCCAAGGGTTTAGTAGGGTTAACCCTGGGTTCTGAGGGGCGTGACAACTTAGTTGGCACACTCACTCAGGCTGTCCTTGTCAGTACAGGGGACGCAGACGTATCCCCTGACGTAAGCCCCAATACTTTGGGCAAATACCGACAGACGCCTTTCATAAATGGAAAGATGGCTCAGGCCTATAGGGACACTTGTGCCAGCGTCACCATGGTGACGCCTAACTTTGTGGACCCTGGACAGATCATGCCAGGTACAGAATTCCTGGTGACCAATGCAAGCAATGTCACTACCAATCACAGTATGGCAATTGTAGCTTTCTCCTGGGGAGGGGTAACTGGCCAAAAGAAGGTTGTAGTTAGTCCAGACCTCCCAGTGGATTGTTTGTTGGGCAATGATTTGGAGTCGTCACAATGGTCAGAAGTGGAGCACCGGACTCACATGGAAATGTTAGGTTTGCCAGCACATGTGTTCGCTGTGACTAGGTCACAGGTCAGGAAATGCCCCACTGAACAGGTGCTGGATCCTGGAACAACGGACCAGACACCTCCCAAGAAAAAGAGCAGTAGGGTTAAGGCTGCGCCTTCCCCCTTGCCCCAGGTCGAGGATCAAGTCTCAGAGGAGGCTGACCTACAGGAATTGAGGGAAACTGAGCCTAGGGAATTCGAACTTGATCAAGTTGAATTCTTGGGTTCAGGGGGACCCTCAAGGGAAGACCTGGGGAAGGACCAGTTAGACTGCCCTTCTCTTGAACCCCTCAGACAGCAGGCTGCTGCTGAGGCTGCTGGGAACGCCACAGGTACCCACAAGGTATACTGGGAAGATGGACTCCTGTACACTGAGTCGAGAGACCCCAAGCCTGGCATGACCAGGAGGCTGGTCGTACCCTTGTCTCAGCGTGGTTTCCTACTTACCTTGGCCCACGAGATTCCCTTAGCAGGTCACTTAGGTCAGACGAAAACGTGGGACAGGCTTGTCTCGCACTTTCACTGGCCTCACATGAACGAAGATACCAAGGAGTTTTGCCGCTCCTGTGTCACTTGCCAAGCCAGTGGTAAGTCAGGTGGCACGACAAAGGCCCCCCTTATACCAATGCCTGTGGTGGGGGTGCCCTTTGAACGGGTGGGGATCGACATCGTCGGTCCCATGGAACCACCTACAGCATCAGGGCACAAGTTTATACTGGTGGTAGTGGATCATGCCACCAGGTATCCTGAAGCTATTCCCCTTAGGACCACTACAGCACCTGTTGTGGCAAGAGCCCTAGTTGGAGTATTCTCCAGAGTGGGCTTCCCTAAGGAGGTCGTCTCCGACAGAGGTGCAAACTTTATGTCGAGCTACTTAACTGCTATGTGGAAGGAATGTGGTGTCAACTACAAGTTCACTACACCCTATCATCCACAATGCAATGGGCTTGTTGAGAGATTCAACAGGACCCTAAAAGGGATGATTCATGGACTACCGGAAAAGCTTCGGCGTAGATGGGATGTCCTGATCCCCTGCCTCTTGTTCGCCTACAGAGAAGTCCCACAGAAGGGGGTTGGCTACAGCCCTTTTGAGCTTCTGTACGGGCATCCTGTAAGGGGACCCCTGTGTTTGGTGAAGGAAGGATGGGAGAGACCTCTCAAAAAGCCTGCAGCCAACATAGTGGACTATGTGCTTGGCCTCCGCTCGCGGATGGCTGAGTACATGGAAAAGGCATCGGAAAACCTTAAGGCCAGCCAAGAACTCCAAAAAGCTTGGCATGACCAAAAGGCTGTCTTGACTGTTTACCAGCCCGGACAGAAGGTGTGGGTGTTGGAGCCAGTGGCCCCAGCAGCACTCAAGGACAAATGGTCCGGGCCCCACACCATCCTGGAGAAAAAGGGAGAGGTTACCTACCTGGTCGACCTGGGAACTCCCCGGAGCCCCCACAGGGTGCTTCATGTCAACAGGATAAAAGCATATGTCGACAGGAAGGACATGAGTTTGCTCATGGCCCTAGATGAAGGACAGGAAGAGGAGAGTGACCCTCTCCCCGACCTGCTCACTCAGAATCCTGACGATGGCTCGGTAGATGGTGTTGTCTTTTGTGGCAGCCTCTCCGAACATCAACAGAGCGACTGTAAACAGGTTCTTCAGTCGTTCCGACATATGTTTTCTCTAACACCCAGTCAGACCGATTGGTGCACCCATGAGGTCGACACTGGCGACAGCTTGCCCGTAAAGAGTAAAATCTACAGGCAGCCTGATCACGTTAGAGACTGCATCAAAAGTGAAGTGCAGAAAATGTTGGAGCTGGGAGTCATTGAACCCTCGGATAGCCCTTGGGCTAGTCCCGTAGTTCTAGTGCCGAAACCTCACACCCAGGGTGGTAAGAGAGAGATGAGGTTTTGCGTAGACTACAGGGGTCTCAATGCAGTCACTAAGACTGACGCCCACCCAATACCAAGGGCAGACGAGCTTATCGATAGATTGGCTTCGGCCAACTACTTAAGTACGTTTGACCTGACAGCTGGGTACTGGCAAATCAGGTTAGCTGAGGACGCCAAGCCTAAAACCGCATTTTCAACCCCTGGTGGGCATTATCAGTTCGTGGTGATGCCCTTTGGTCTGAAAAATGCACCTGCCACCTTCCAACGGTTGGTGAATCAAGTCCTTACTGGGCTGGATGACTTCTGTGCGGCGTATCTTGACGATATTGCTGTCTTTAGCTCCACCTGGGAGGATCACCTGGTCCACCTGCGGAAGACGTTAGAGGCACTGCAAGCAGCAGGTCTCACTATCAAGGCCACCAAGTGCCAGATAGGGCAGACACAGGTTGTATACCTGGGCCACCTTGTAGGTGGGGGTCAGGTTCAGCCACTGGAGAGCAAGATACAGTCAATCAGGGACTGGGCTCCTCCAACCACCCAGACTCAGGTTCGAGCTTTCTTGGGCCTGACTGGTTACTATAGGAAGTTTGTCAGGAACTATGGTTCAATTGTGACACCATTAAACGAACTGACGAGTAAGAAAATGCCAAAAAAGGTTCAGTGGACAGCGAGCTGTCAAAAAGCATTCGATGACCTAAAGCAGGCCATGTGCACGGCGCCTATCCTCAAGAGTCCGGACTACTCCAAACCATTCATTGTCCAAACAGATGCTTCTGAGTTGGGTGTGGGAGCTGTTCTTTCTCAACTGAATTTTGATGGTCAAGACCAGCCCATTGCTTTTATAAGCAGAAGGCTGACCCCTAGAGAGAAGAATTGGTCAGCTATTGAGAGGGAGGCCTTTGCTGTGGTTTGGGCCCTGAAGAAGCTGAGGCCATACTTGTTTGGCACTCACTTCAAGATTCAGACCGACCATAAGCCCCTCTTGTGGCTAAATCAGATGAAGGGTGAAAACCCCAAACTGCTTAGGTGGTCCATTTCCCTACAGGGGATGGACTTCACAGTGGAACATAGACCTGGTACTGATCATGGCAATGCCGATGGGCTCTCCAGATACTTCCACTTAGAACAAGAAGACTCACCTGGTCAAGGTTAGTTAGTTGTTCCGACGTTTGGGGGGGGGTCATGTAGGAGAGTAGGGTCTGCAATCCTATGATCACCCAGATTTTTTGCTTTTGTTTCACTGGTTTACGACTTTCTCTGGCTGTGGGCCTGCCAATCGGACCCACAGCCTGGCTGTTCTCTTTCTAAATTACGATATGTACCCTAGGTGCATTTACCAATTGGTACTGGGCCACCTTATCAGACCCTGTAACTCAGGGCATAGGTGTACCCAGGGCCGCCAGGGGCTGCAGCATGTATTATGCCACCCCTGGCTGGCCTCCTAAATTTGACACAACTGGCTGCATGACAGCTGGGGCGAAGTCGTGTAATCACCCTTTGCTTTGGATATAGTAGCCTATATCTAACCATACAATGGACACCCGAGTTCCTATCAGTCACTCCTATGGCAGGCCTTGACAATCCTGAAGGCAGAGTGCATGGGCTCGTGTGAACTGTGTTCTGGCCCGAGCCGAGCCGGTTGCAGCTTGCGGAGAAAAGACCCAATGGCTGTTCCATGATAACGCGTACCACATCGGTAACTTCGGTGTCGCGTTATCACGACATGTCGAGTAAGGTGTCATACGAATCGGGGTGCTGCCCTCTCACCAACCCTGGCGACGAGGTTAGCATTCCGCCCTTCTAGAGGGACACGACATGTACGTAACTGTGAACCCCGGTTAAAGTTAACTAAAGCCTCAGCTCCACAAAATGGATGCTGCCACCACAGACACGAGTCTGACCTCCTGCTGCTGGGAGTCCTTCCAGCGAGGAGCACTTGGACAAAGGGTTTCCTGTCAAGGGCGGTGTTCGCACCGTCCCAGACAGGGTTTGTGTATTCTGGGTAGGTAGGGCTTTTGCGAGAAGGTGACTGCGGAGTGGCACCCCGGTGCTCACTACGCATCTGCCGGTTAGAACCAGTTCCAGGGGCGACAGCCCTGGCCTGGGGAAAGTCCGGCAGGGGAGAGGGGTGTAACTACCCCCCTTCCTGGTCCCACCCTTAGGGCAGGACCTAGTCATGTACCCACCCCTTTCTTTAGAATAAAGGCCGGAGCGGGGACCCTTCCAAATTAGATCATCTTTGAATCAAGAATACTTTCTACGAAAGGACTTCAAGACTCTTCTCAAGATTTCTCCCTTGTGGCTAAGGAGTAGTCACCCTGCATCAGCGGGCACCATCTAAGAACTCTGCGGTTTGCTGTAAGTCCTTCCTCAAGGAATCCGACGGCCCAGCTCGACGAGAACCGGCTTCCCTGGCACCTCTGACCTCTACCCACGTCATCAGCTCAGCTGTGAACTGTGGGTGCGACGAGACCTCGAGGGACCGGCCATCATCAGAACCTGCACGCTCTTAAAAACCAGCACGACCATCGAGGTAACTCTCTGGTGAGTGCTCTGGGGTCCGAGAAGCCCCGACCCTGAGCCGCTCCAGCACCGAAGTGCAGTCTCCCAGCATCTCCACGATCTGCGTGGGGCCCTTCTGCTCGCTGCTCAGCACGTTGTCTGGTCACTAGCCGCTGGCTTGTGCCCTTCTGTGACGACATCCGCGAATCATCACTGCTGGTCTGGTTGCTCCAGACTGGCCCTTGCTTCCATCTTTGCGAGAAGCACCCCGGACCCTCCTGGTCCACTCAAGACGCCATCTTAGGCCCACCACGTGGCCCTGAGATCTGCCAAGGCTTGTTGCCCCATCCTGGGCCCAGCGACGCCGACAGCATCATCCTTCGTGGGACAGCTCGCACCTCCGCCGTGGTCGCCGACAACGCCTCCTGGTCCGTGAGACTGCAGAGCCTAGCGTCGCCCACCCACCTGGTCGAGGTGACGGCCAACCGGTGCCTTCCTGGTACCCTCTGACTACTGGCTAGTAGTACGAACTTGGTCCCCTCTGCTTTCAGGTTTCTTCAATCTCCGATCCAGGCTTGGATCTCTACGAACTATTCAGCACTGGTCGCCGGCCAGCAACTCCTTTTCTTCCGGCTCCTGGCTCGTCAGCGAAGACCCCGACGCCTGTAAGACTTGTGCAGCCGCAGCCCTCGTGGCTAGGTAACTCGGCATTTCGGTGCCTGCATAGCCTCCTTACTCTAGGGTCCCGAGTCCCTCGCTTCCGACTTGCCTTATCGGGTCCGCCCGAAACCTTAACCTTCCCGTGTCCTCGGACACTTGTTTTTAAATTGTGCACTTGAAGTATTTGCTAAAGAGATTTGGTTTGTGCTTAGTACCCTGTCCTCATAAAGAGTACAGGGCTGTTGTGATTCTTAATAAATATCCTGTTTATTTTCATAACACTTGTGTGGTGTCCTTTCACTGGGTGTTCAAGGGGTACATGTGTGGTAAACAGCTGGCTTAACACGCCCTCTCGAGTCTTTAGCCTTAGACTGCTCGTATCCACGCTACTAGGATAGCTGGTCTATAGGTTGACTTACAACCAAACACCATAAGGGTCGTTGGTACGATACATAGCGGTCGCTAGAATAGCGAACGTTGCATATCGGGCCAACTTCTCACAATGTCATGCAGCAGGGCACTAATATGTCTCTCTGTAGTGAGGCCTGTGGTAATTAGCCACAGGGTTTGTTGGGTGAAGTTTACCTGTAGCTGGAAGAGTGCATCGAGGATGTGTGGATACAGGCTAGGTCTTCGGTCTCCCTGCATAGGCTGTCCGGCAATCTTTTATTTCAGGAAACGTTCCTTGGATGCAGTTGTCATTGGCATTTTGTGGGGGTCAGACATGGTGTGCAACACAACAGATGCTACAGCTGTTTCACCTCCACCAAACATGGTGGCACTGTAGCAGTACTCTGCAGACCGGGTTGACTTTCCCTTTTTCTTAGAACCAAATAGCAAAGTGTAGGAAGCAATGCTTTAATTCATTTAAGCCACTGTACTCTAGTAGGGAGGGGACCTGGCAGTTCAGCCCGACTTGTTCCTTTTGGAGCAGGACCAAAACTGATTTGAATACGGATAGCTTGTCTACAGTGATACATTGGTCTAGAATGCTAAGATGAATTCAAGCATTCCTTCTATCACCTTGTTATATGTAGCAGTAGACGCGGCACAGCGCTGGGCACCCCTTCTAAACATTTTGGACTTCTATACTAATTTAATTATTTACTTGCAAGTTAAGATGAGCAAGGGTTTGGTGATGTTGATTTTGGCTTTGCGATTGAGCATCCCTGGAGACGCTGCAGTCCTCTAACTTTCAGGGCACCATCCGGTCAAAGCATCCCCTTGTGCCACCGCACGGCGCTATTGCGACCCCTCAGGGTGTCAAACCTGCCAAATGTACAACCCACTCTGGGCGTTCAAAATTAGGGAACAAGCCTAATTACGACCCCGCAGGGTGTCTGGACCGGGTGATCAGGGCTAGGTCCACTAGTGGTGACAAGTGCGCAAAAAAAAACGCTGCATTAAAAACGCTCCTCAGCGCTCTGGTCCCCAAGAGAGAAACCTGCCCCCTAGCGGTGGGAGAGCCACACCTCGCTCTGCTGGGGCGAAAATCGTGTGAGGAGCACAGGAGCGTCCCATGATCACACAGAGGGGGCCTGTAAGGGTCAAAACACACCAGCGCCTGTAAAAATACAAAAACGCCAACCTCACAGACCCCAAAACCCCAGGAGAGGGAGAAAAACACACTTAACTTGCTGCTGAGCAGCGAAGGGAGCAGCAGTGGGGCATGATGGGAGCTGTCGGAGATTTGAAGACCGACAAAGGACTTATGTTTGTTTTTCCTGTTTCCCAAGTGGTCATGGGAAAAGTAGTTTTTTACTTTGTTTTTCTTGCTGCTGTGAAAAAATAAAGTGAAGGAAGAAGGCATAATCCGAAGCCTCCGGTCCTGCCATAGAATTCAAAAATATTTTTTCTTCTTCATGTAATTTACAAGTTAGGTTGTGCTTATGTGCTTCAGCTATATCTATTGTCTTCATAGTTAGAAAATATTCACCCATGAATTGTGAATCTCCACTAAGGATAGGGTTCATGTTTTTCCGTAAAGGAATGTTCGAGGCATGTGGGCTGCCGAATTCATATCTGTGCACAGATCGCCGCCTAGTGTTGGGTCCGGAGGATTGCACTTTGTTGTCTTGGAAGAGTCTTTGAATTATCATGAGATAGGTGAATCCTCCCCTGGACTACAGTGCGCATGGGCATCTTCTCCATCCTCAGATTGTTTTTTTTCCGCCATTGGGTTCGGATGCTAACTCCTATACTCCAACTTCGCAATCGAAAACAAAACTTTTCTAAAGGCCAAAAGGCCTTCGACTGTATTGTTCTCGTTCGGTACCTCTCTACTCAATCCAGTCTTCCATCTCGAATCCGTCGTCGACGCGGGCCGTTGGGCCTTTTCGACGCCACGTGAGCCGACCGTTTAAAAGGTGCCCACAATGCCACTCCAAGTTCCCACATACTGACAAACACTCTGTATGCAACAAGTGCCTTTCCCCAGACCATAGGGAAGAAACTTGCCCAGCCTGCGCCCAGTTTCGATCCAAGAAAATTATATGAAACCGACGGGCCGCTAGGCAAGAAATGCAGCGACAGGCACCGGAGCCGGACAACATCTTCGATGATGACCAGGAACTACCGGAAGCTCCAGACTCGGACCTAGAAATCGTCACCGTCGAGGACTACTCGGAATCCGATGACGAGATCCCACCGGGGCAAATTGTGAGTACCCTGCCCCCGACACCAATTAATACGTTACCAAAGGCTCCGGTTGAGGCATCGCCAAAAGGCCTTAGCCAAGATCATAAAAAAGTTTTGCCAGCCCCGCCATCCGGCTCGGCTCCAAAACCGAAACTGAAACCTTCAGAGACCCCAGGGCCCAGTACCATCGTCCCGAAGAAGGTTCCAGAGCCAAAAAAGGTAGTCGACCCGAAAAGCGTCGAACCGAAAAAGGCCGTACAGCCAAAGAGCGTTGAGCCAAAGAAGACTGTCGACCACAAAAAGGCCGCTCAGCCAAAAACTGTCGACCCCAAAAAGGTAGTCGAATCGTACAAAGGCACGCAGCCGAAGGGCGCCGAACCAATGAAGGTAGACGACCCGAACAAGCCTACTGTTCCGAAATCCGTCGACCTGGCAAAGGGTGCCATACCGAAGCCCGTAGCACGGCCGGAAAAACCTGTCGACCCTAAGATAACTGCTCCAAAGGCACCAGTCGATCCAAAAAAGAACATTGACTCAGAAAAGGACACTCATCCAAAAAAGCCTACGGAGCACAAAAAACGTGTCGAACCGAAAGTTCCGGTCGACCCAAAGACACTCGTCGACCCAAAAAAAGGGCCAGAGCCGAAGAAAACTAATAAAACACCAAAAGTCGTCGAAAAACCAGGTGTTACCGACCCAAAGAAGTCTAACACTCAACCCAGGACTGTAGAGGAAGAACTCTTCCATCCAGATCCATCAGACGACCAGGCAAAGATATGTATTAATCCAGAGACTGGTAAAGTTACCATCCTGCACAGAAAGAAGAGGCCTTTGGACTTTGGCTCTCATTCCCCTATTCCATTAAAGAAAAAGGACTTGGGACTTCTCCCTCTAGACCCTTCATCCCTTTTCAGCCTATCATGCCTACTACACCTTTTGCTCCTTACTCTCCTTCTCTCCACGGGGACAATGAGGGTAACATGGGGGTTGAGCCACAGCCTCAATATTTTTTTCCCACAAGATACTCAACCACAAGAGGAACCTTGGGAGGAGCCAACAGACCTTACCACACCCATCCCATCCCTGATGTACCCTCTTATCCTACTAAGCAGTCACCTACTGATGGCACCATAGTCTTCAATCAACTCATAGACCGGGCATGCGTAATGACCCTGTTGAGGAAGACTTCTTATTTGACACCTTCCCTACTTCAGAAAAAAGTGTCAGAACACTTCCCATGTTAAAGGGAGTTCTAAAACATGCACCTGACATATTTAAGGATACAGCCAGGGCACGGGTAATCAATCCCAGAATAGAAAAGAAGTATAGGGCAGCTCCTACAGACCCTACTTACATCAAAGGGCAGTTACCACTAGACCCACTGGTAGTGGCTAATGCACGTAAAAGGGCCAACTCCCAAACAACAGGGGAAGCACCTCCCCCTGATAAAGAGTAAAAAATACTGGAGGCATCAGGCAAAAGGGTAACAGCACAAGCCTCCAACTCATGGAGAATTGCTAATACACAAGCCCTACTGGCTCGTTACGACAGGGTGCACTATGATCAGCTCGAAAGCTTAATGCAACACCTACCTGAGCCTTTTAAAGCACAAGCTGATGACCTCATACAGGAGGGAAAATTCATAACAAACGCCTCCATCAAATATGCGCTTGACGCAGTAGACACCGCAGCTAGGTCAATTAACACTAGCGTCTTACTACGCAGACATGCATGGCTGCGTATTTCCGGTTTTAAGAATGAGGTGCAGCCCACCATTCTTAACCAACCTGTCAATCAAGACTCTATTTGGCCCTGCTGTCTACACCATTTTGGATAAAATGAAAAACGACACAGAAACCGCAAAATCAATGGGGGCATTGCAATTTCAGCAACATAGAGGCTCCTTTTGACGCTCCTCATACAGAGCAACTACACGAGGAAATACCTCGCAAACATCTGCCTCATACAAAAGTAACACACAAGGTTCCTTCAACAAAAACACAAACAGAGGAGGTTACAGGGGCAACAATAATAAGGGAAGAGGACGTGGAGGCAATAACACCAGAGCCTCCACTGCCACAAAACAGTGACTTCATTACGCTACCTCCAGACCACCTAACACCGGTCGGAGGCAGACTCCAACAGTTCCTACCTGTCTGGCACGCAATTACCACGGACAGGTGGGTGAGAGAAATTATCCAGTTTGGTTATTGCCTAGTCCTGACTTCTACACTACCAAACATACCACCCAGACATTGTCCTATGTCCACGGAACACATCACCCTGCTACAACAAGAGGTGAAATGCGTGCTGGAAAAGAGGGCCATAGAGCAAGTCCCTTTCCACCAGCAAGGGACAGGAGTATACTCCCTATACTTCCTTATTCCAAAGAAGGACGGTTCCCTCAGACCAATATTGGACCTCAGACCCCTAAATCAATATATACTATCGGAGCACTTCCATATGATCACACTATAACAAGTGCTACTGTTGCTACAACAAGGAGATTTCCTAGCAACACTGGACCTCAAAGATGCGTATTTTCACATACCCATCCATCCAGCCCACAGAAAATACCTCAAGTTCACAATAGAAGGTCAACACTACCAATTCAAGGTTTTGCCCTTCGGGGTTACCACGGCTCCAAGAGCGTTTACAAAATGCTTAGCGACAGTGGCAGCACATCTCAGAAGACAACACATCCATGTGTACCCTTATCTGGACGATTGGCTAATACAAGCAAAATCGTACCAAGAGTGTGCAGCACACACGTCTCAAACACTTCAGTTGCTACACAGCCTAGGGTTTTCAATCAACTACACAAAATCGCATCTGCAGCCATCATGCACAGCAATACCTGTGAGCCAATATAAACACCTCAGTGGCAAAGGCATATCCAAATTCAGCAAGGATAGCCTGCATGCAGATACTCATTCGCAAATTCCTGCCACAACACTCTCTGCCAGCTCAAGTCTTTATGCAGCTCATAGGCATGATGGCCTCCTGCATATTCATTGTCCCCCATGCCAGACTTCAAATGCGCCCATTACCGCAATGCCTAGTACAGCAATGGAACCAGGCTCAGGGACAACTAAAAGACCTAGTGTTGGTAGACAGTCGCCCTCACAACTCTCTGCAGTGGTGGAACCCACAAAACCTTTCAAAAGGGCGACTGTTCCAAGAGCCGGTTCCACAACTAGTACTAACAGCGGACGCATCACTGACCGGCTGGGGAGCCCATCTCCTTAAATACACAGTACAAGGGCTCTGGACAACCAAAAAGAAAAAGCTGCATATCAACCACCTAGAATTGCTAGTGCTATTCCTAGCCCTAAAAGCATTTCAGAAATAACTGTACAGCAAGACGCTGTTGATCCGGACGGACAACATGACCGCAATGTACTATATCCAGAAACAGAGAGGAACGCACTCTCCACAGCTGTCCCATCTGGCACAAAGCATATGGAAGTGGGCAATTCCAAAAAACATTTTTCTCCTAGCAGAACACCTTCCAGGGAAGGACAATCAAATTGCCGACCTGCTCAGCAGGCACAGCCAACCACTACACGAATGGGAGATTCACCCACAAGTTCTCCAGCCATTCTTCAAAGAGTGGGGTCACCCAGAAATAGACCTGTTTGCCACAAAAGAAAACTCCAAATGCCAGTACTTTGCCGCCAGATTCCCACATCCGTTGTCACAGGGCAATGCGATATGGATGAACTGGTCAGGCAGATTTGCATACGCTTTTCCCCCAGCACCGCTGATCCCGCTGGTGGCACGCAAACTGCGGCAACACTCACGCTAATCCTAGTTGCTCCCACATGGGCGAAACAAACGTGGTACACAACGTTCCTGGAACTTTTAGTAGTTCCTCATCAAAGACTGTGCCTTGCACCCCATCTTCTAACTCAGAACCATGGAGAAATCAGACACCCAGATCCCAATCAAATGAACCTAGCGATCTGGCTCCTGAGGTCTTAGAGCTTTACGGTCCGCCTCTTTGTCTAAAATGGTAGTTCCGACCATTAAACGCGCCAGACAGGGCGGCCGCTCTTTTCACCATTTGGCTCCTCGTGCCTGGAACGAGCTTCCCCTTTCTCTTAGACAGACCTCCAGCCTGATCTCCTTCAGAAAGGCTTTAAAAACTTGGCTTTTCACCAGATAGGGCCCCTGCTTTTCCTTACTGTTTAGTTATGTTGCTGCCCCCGAAGGACCTCTTCGCCAAAGCGCCGGGACACTCCTTTTGGAGTAGCTGTTGCGCTATAGAAGAACGTGTTAACATAACAAGAACGTGTTAACATAACAGATAGATAGATAGATAGTTTGGATACCTTAACTTGCACCCAGATTGCATGAACATCATTAGGGAAGCAAGACGACCAACCACACGAGCGTGCTATGCAGCTAAATGGAAGAGATTTGTTATTTACTGCAACAATAACCAAATCAACCCTTTAGACGCTTCCATACAAAACATTATATGTTGCCTGCTGCATCTACAAAGATGTAACTTAGCATACTCATCTATACGACTACACCTCGCTGCTATAGCAGCATACCTTCAAAACAGGCAACACCTTTCACTGTTTAGAGTACCAGCAATCAAAGCCTTCATGGAGGGTTTGAAACGGGTGATCCCTCCAAGACACCCCCCTTCCCCAGTCTGGAATCTAAATATAGTACTTACCAGACTTATGGGCCCTCCTTTCGAACCTCTACACTCATGGGAACTACAATTCTTAACGTGGAAGGTTGCATTCTTGGTTGCCATTACCTCACTCAGAAGAGTGAGCGAATTACAAGCACTAACATTTCAAGAACCTTTCATGCAGGTACATGCCAACAGGGGGGTTCTTAGAACAGATATGAATGTCAGCAGCCCTACATGCCAAGAACAGATGCATACTGGTAAGTAGCATATTCCTTCAGAAAACATCACATCTACATTTGAATAATAATATTGTAACTTTCCATTTCTGTAAAATAAACTAGCTACAATACTACATGAAATACCATATGTCAATGGTAAATGATATGTTACTCCTGCTACAAATGTCTGCATTTTCATGCATACATAACAATTGCTAACATCCATGGGTTCTACATAGTGTACTAACAGGTTAGCAAGAACATTTAAATCTGTATTATTTTTATATACGCTGTGATGTAAATCTGTCTCATCTGGTGCTTCTAATTCTACTCTATCCTGCTTAATGTTAGCTACCTTTCCATGTGCACTAGTGTTATTTTGTTTACTTTTGGTCATTAAGTAGGGGATGGCTATTGTCAGTCCTAACCATACTACGAGTACTAAAAATATGCTACATATACACATTTTACAGCACCTTTCTACACAACTCTGTTTTGGGTTTCCAGCAACTCTTTTATCAGCCTTTTTAGAATAATTAAGATTTCTCCCCTCTTTTTTAAACTTGCCTAAGGTTGTATCCAATTTCCATATCAATCAATCAATAGAACTGCCAGTTTTCTTTCAAAATCCACAGTCAGTAGCTGAGAGTGCCCTACACACATTAGATGTAAAAAGAGCTCTACTTTATTATGTGGACAGAACTAAATCATTTAGAAAAACAAAACAACTATTTGTTGCTTTTGCACCACAACACAAAGGAAATCCTAATTCAAAGTCAGTAATAGCCAGATGGATAGTTAAATGCATTCAAATATGTTATCAAAAGGCAAAACGCACTTTAACCGTCCTCCCAAGAGCACACTCTATAAGGAAAATGGGGGCATCCATGGCTTTCCTAGGAAATATTCCTCTTGAAGACATCTGTAAGGCAGCCACATGGACCACCATAGACACTTTCACAAAACACTATTGTGTAGACGTGCAAGCAAATCAGCAAGCTGCTGTAGGCCAGGCTGTCCTCAAAACTCTTTTTCAAACTGCTGCAGCTGGCACAGGTAGCACCGCTCGAGGAGATACTGCTATACAGTTTATGCACAGATATGAATTCAGCAGCCCACATGCCTCGAACGGAATATGCTACTTACCAGTATGCATCTGTTCTTGGCATGTAGGGCTGCTGACATTCATATCGCCCGCCCTCCTCCCCGGTGCCTGTCGCAGCTGCAGCATTATCTCTGGCATGGCCATCTCTTACTTTACTATCTCCATCTCTGCCACAATGACGAAAAACAATCTGAGGATGGAGAAGATGCCTATGCGCACTGTAGTCCAGGGGAGGAGTCACCTATCTCGTGATACTTCGAAGACTCTTCCAAGACAACAAGTGCAATCATCCAGACCCAACACTAGGCGGCGATCTATGCACAGATATGAATGTCAGCAGCCCTACATGCCAAGAACAGATGCATACTGGTAAGTAGCATATTCCTTCAGAAAACATCACATCTACGTTTGAATAATAATATTGTAACTTTCCATTTCTGTAAAATAAACTAGCTACAATACTACATGAAATACCATATGTCAATGGTAAATGATATGTTACTCCTTCTACTACAAATGTCTGCATTTTCATGCATACATAACAATCGCTAACTTCCATGGTTTCTACATAGTGTACTAACAGGTTAGCAAGAACATTTAAATCTGTATTATTTTTATATACGCTGTGATGTAAATCTTTTTCACCTGGTGCTTCTAATTCTACTCTATCCTGCTTAATGTTAGCTACCTTTCCATGTGCACTAGTGTTATTTTGTTTACTTTCGGTCATTAAGTAGGGGATGGCTATTGTCAGTCCTAACCATACTACGAGTACTAAAAATATGCTACATATACACATTTTACAGCACCTTTCTACACAACTCTGTTTTGGGTTTCCAGCAACTCTTTTATCAGCCTTTTTAGAATAATTAAGATTTCTCCCCTCTTTTTTAAATTTTGTACAGGGTACATTCTAGGGAATTTCTTTCGATCAGCATTTAGTTCTTCATCACTTTCTCCACTTATTTCCAGATTCTCGAAATCCTCAAGAATTACATATGTCCATACAGGCCCCTTGAATTTATTATTCAGTCTTTGCAATCGTGGACTTCTCCTTCTTAGCTTTTCAGTGGACGGTCCCGATTTGCTTGTTACTTCATTTACTTGGTCTGGTTCTTCATTTATTGTCTTATGGCGATATTTCAGTCTCTTGATACTACTAGGCCAAGTATCACCTTTTCTGAGTCTTTTAGCTTGCACTGTGCTTTCAGTCTCGTCAAGTGCTCTTTTGTTTTTATTGATTTGCGGCACAACTTTATTATATTCGTCTTCTGAATTCCTCTCTATCTGACCTTGTCCAGGGCTTATTACCTTAGCCATTTCTGCCTGGAAGGGTTCTTCTTCTCTATTCTGACTCTGTTCAGGAGTTTGTTTAATTTGACTTTGTTCTCCTTCTTCCTGAACTTGTATCTGTACCGAACTGGTCCTGCTCAGGTCTTGTAATTTCTTGATTTTCTTCTGCCTGGGCGTTTTCTCTAATGCCAATTTGTCCCTCCTCAGACTCACAGGTGTTTGCTTCTGTCAGAGTACATTGCTCTTTCCTTATCTGGTCCTCCTCAGATTTGATGTTAGCTTTATTTTCTGTAATCTGAGTGCGTTCTTCTATTCCTGTCTCGTCCTGATTCTCGTCCTGTCTTTCTAATCGAGTTTGACTTCTTGTTCTCACAATAATTTCAGGTATGTCTACCACTGGTATCCAGTCATCCTGACTAGTGCTAAGTTGTTCTTGATCAGCTACTTCAGAATCTATTGCCTGTGATCCTTCAGCTGTACAACCATCAGCCCTTTCAACTGCTTGAGCTTGTTGTGAATCCTCTTAGTCAGGTGCTGGTACTCTCTTTGTATGGCTTTCATGATTCCAATTAGGCAAGCCTGCACATTTTACAGCTGTTGTTGTAACCAATATAACTTGATGTGGCTTTTCCCACCTTGGTGCTAGGCACGATTCTCAAGTGTGATTTTTCACTAATACCCAGTCACCAGGATCCAGATCATGCGCTTGGTTTGGCTGCAAGGCGACACTGTCTTCCCCAACCTGGTGAGAGATAGAACGCACTTGGACAGACAACTCTTTGCACTACTCCAGTACCAAATCATCAGATATATTTAACAGCTTGTGTCCTGGTATACATGCTTGCCTTATTGCCCTTCTCATGAGTATTTCATGGGGACTCAAGCCTGTATTTTTGTCTGAGAGGTAAAGCATCATGCCACGCCAGTGGGGTGGATGCACACACCTTTCCCAGTCTTGACTTGATTGTGCCATTCAGTTGTTCTACCACTCCAGAAGCCTCTGGCCGGTATGCACAGTGCAGTTTTTGTTCAATTTTGAATGCTTCACAAATTAATCGAATGATTTCATTATTCAAATTAGACCCTCTGTCTGATTCAATAGTTACTGGAAAACTAAATTGTGGAATGAGCTCCCTGAGTAAGAGCTTGGCCACTGTCAAGCAGTCATTCCTTTTGGTCGGGTATGCCTCCACCCACTTTCAAAACAAACAAACCATGACAAGTACATATTTTAATCCTTGACAGGCAGGTAACTGGATGAAATCAATCTGAAGTCTTATAGATGGCTCCTCCGCTTTTCCGATTTTCCCTGTGCAAACTACTGTTTTCCTGCCTGGGTTCATCTGCTGACAAGTTAAGCATCTCTGGCAAAGACTCTCTGATACATTCCTGAACCTTGCATAGAATTAATCTTGTTGAAAGAGTGTAATCATAGCATCTCTGCCTATTTGTGTCTCCATGATACATTCTAGCCATTGGTGCAAGCATACAGTCAGGTAACACGGGTCTTCCATCTAGGTAAGTCCAGACCCCATCATCAGCTCTTCTCTGACAACCTATTTTCTTCTACTCTTCCTTTTCTTTTGTATCTGCTTCATCTTGTAATTCTCTCACTTCTTCCCATGTTCCTACACATTCAAGTAGCATAAGTTGGGAGCTGATTTCACATGCATCAATTTTCTTGTTACTGCTATTTTGTATTTAGCACAATGTTGGGCAACTTGGTCAGCATAACAATTGCCAGCTGTCACCTTATCATTTCCTGACTGGTGAGCAGCACACTTGACCACGGCCACTTCTTTTGGCAATTGATTTGCTTCCATTAATTCTTTTACAAAATTTCAATTTTTAATAGGGGTTCCTGAAGAAGTCATGAAATCCCTTTGCATCCAGAGCTGGCCAAAGTCATGCACAACCCCGTAACCATACTGACTGTCAGTGTAAATGGTTACTCTCCAATTTTTCCCAATTTTGCAAGCTTTAATTAGAACCACCAATTCCTCTATTTGTGCAGACTTGACTCCTAGTAAATAGCATGCTTCGACTATTCCAGTCAATGCGCATACAGCATAAGAAGCTCTCAATCCTCCTTCCTCATGGCGCATACACGAGCCATCTACAAACAGCTCATGTTCTGCATTTTTTAAGGGTTCTTCCTTTGTCTGGACGAGGCTTGGTACTTAGTTCAGTAACATCGAGGCATTCATGTTCAACTTCATCTTTTACTTCTTCAAAATTTGGACCAGGCAACAGAGTTGGTGGTTTAAGACAGTACAACTGACTATCGTTACATTCTCAGCACCTAATATAACTTGCTCATATTTAGTCAGCCGACCAGGAGTAAGATACTGAGTTCGAGTTCGGGTTAACAGAAGTATGACTGCATGTGGAACGTACACCGTTACAGGGTGCCCCATTACAATGGATTCACTTTGATCCAGACTCCTACACGTTGCAGCTACGACTTTCAGACACCCTGGCAATGCAGATGCCACTGGGTCCAAAGTAGCAGAAAAATATGTCACAGGACGTCGCATTAGGCCATGTCTCTGTGTTATGACTGAGAGTGCACAATTATCTCTTTCATCGCAGAATAACGCAAAATCTTTTGAATAATCTGGTATACCTAGAGCAGGTGCTTCACATAAACAATTTCGTATTTTTACAAAAGCTGTCATGCTTCCATCATCCCACTCTACTGGATCTTTTGCTCTTTTCTTTGTCATTTGTATCAAAGGTTTAGCTAGCACTGCAAATCCCACAATCAACTGCCTGCAATAACCTACGACTCAAGAAACATCCGTATTTCTTTATGGGTCTGTCGTAACTGCATATGTCTTATTATTTTTATTCTTTCTGAAGTCACTCTTCTGGCTCCTCTTTCTATTTGGTGTCCCAAATATGTAACCAAAGTTGTGCAAAATTGTAATTTTTCTGGCGACACTTTGTCAACCTTCAGCCAAGTGATTTAATATGGGAATGGAATCAATAACACAATCACTTCGTGTTTTTGATGCGACTAATAAGTCGTCAATGTATTGCACCAAAACTGATTGTCTGGGCAACACCAGAGATTCAAGGCATTTTTTCAGAATCTGATTAAAAATCGAAGGACTTTCAGTGTACCCTTGTGGAACACAATTCCAAACTTAAAAATGTTCATCAAATTTGAATGAAAATAAAAATTGGCTATCAGGATGCAATGGAATGGAGAAAAAGGCATGGCAAAAATCAATTGCAGTGAACCATCCTGCGTTCCACGGTATTTGATATAAGATTACTGCTGGAGTTGGCACTATCGGACAACATGGTACGACAATTCTGTTAATTTTCCTCACGTCTTGGATCACCCTATATTTTCCGTTAGGTTTTTTTATACCAATTATAGGTGAATAACAAGGACTACTCATTATTTCTTTCAATATGCCTTGCTCAACCTATTGTTCAATCTCTGCTGCAACACCAGCTTTCATTTCTGGGCTCATTTTGTACTGTCGGATATTAGGGTAAACTGCACCTTCTTTTACAGTTACTTTTACTGGGTCTACATTTGCCATTAATCCTACTTATTTTCCAGTAAAATCCCACACATCAGGATTTACTGTAGTTTGGACTTCATTTGGTAACTTGTTTGGTGTCATCATGGAAAACATGTCATTCCCTTTAGTTCCCTGTTTAGCTAACATGATCTTGTATACTCAGTCTTCATCAGGAGTCTGAATTGCAACACCATCCAGTGAGCAAAATATTGTGCAGTTAATTTTGCACAATAAAATCTTCCTAACAAGTTTACGGGACTTGAGTCACACACAACAAACTTGTGCATTTCTCTAAAGTTGCCAATACGTACCTCCATTGATTTGGTAATTGGGGTCCTAATTTGTTTATTAGAAATGCCCACTACTTAGATCGCTTCTACCGAGAGAGGTAGGTTTGGGATGTCTGCTGTTCTCACAGTAGAACGGATAGCACCAGTATCCAATAAGAAGGTGATGTTGTTTCCTTCAACCTTACCATCTACATATGGACCTGACTGATCTACTGGCAAGGATGCGCCAAGTACGCACTCCTCTTCCTCTCCTCTCAGGCACCGTCATTGTAATTCTGCCTCAAACAATGAATCCTTTAAAAGAAACTGTGGTGTTACAGAATTTTTCTTACCACTTCTCTCCCGGAATCCGGTGTCCACACTGTACTTGGCTTGACTCACAAAATCTGGCATAGGGGCAGGTGGCAATTGACTCCCTGACCTCCAAAGATGTGCATCCACCACCACTTTTATGAAGTCCCAAGGGGCACATGTGAGACCAAGGGGGAGCAGAGTGAACTGAAAATTCTCCTTCCCCACCACAAACTGCAGTTAGTACAATGGGCCACCACAACAGGAACAGGGAAAAAGGCACCCTGCAGATCCAACACACCATCCAGTCTCCTGACTCAAGAGCAGACAAGACCTGGGCTACAGTGAGTATTTTGAACTTCTTCCAGAGGAAGGCATTGAGAGGTTGTACAGAGTCGATTGCCATGGGGCGGAAATCTGGGATAGGTGGAGATCAGAGACCTCTGGTCTCTAGCGGGGTCTTTGCTCCAGAAGAGTCTTCTGGAGCGGACAGCCATCCACTTTGTTCTGAAAGCCTTCCTGCCATCCATCAAATGATGGCTAGTGCGAACTCCTAGACAAAACCAGCATTTGGTATTGCAACAAACAGGGTGCCAGGAGGTCTTGCACCTCTGGAAATGGCTGGACCACAAAGTGATCTTTCTGGTGGTGAACCACCTGGCAGGATCATTGAATGTCAGGGAAGACGAGCTCAGCCACTGGAGACTAGGGGATCACAAGTGACAATCATTCTCGGAGTTAGCGTATAGTCTCTTTTGCGAATGGGGAGAAATTTGGCCCAATCTGTTCGCCACCGCTGAGAATGCAGTGTCAGCACTCTTGTCTCCTGTATGCCTTCCCACCGATACCACCCCTGCCCGGAGTTCCCAAGAAGACCGGGCCCAAGTCATCCTAGTGACTTCGCATTTGGCATAGAAAATTTGGTATGCAGAACTACTGGGTTTGAGTATATTTACTCCCCAGAAGGGCCTGCTGCCACAGCGACAGGTCCAGGTTCTGCACCCAGGTCTTTGCAGCCTCCACCTTCATTCGTGGAGTTTGAGCAGCGACAGCTGAACACTTTTGACCTTCCCCAGAGGTGATTAATGACATTTCTGGCAGCAAGGCATCCCTCAACAAAAACTGTATACACCTGTCATTAGGGCAGATTTGTAGTTTGGTGCAGCACTCACCAGGTTGACCCCTCCAGGCCAATGTCTGATGTTTTGTTATTGATTCTCTGTCTCTAGACTTGCTTTAGGCACACTTACGGTTTATCGTTCACCCCTCTTGGCCTACTTACTGATGCCTGACCAGCTCTCTTAGTTTAAATCACCAGTTATGGTGAATTTTCTTAAAGGACATCAAAACATATTTCCCCTTTCCCCTTTTTCATGCCCCAATGGACCTCAAGCTTGTCATTACTTAATATGTACTCTATTCAAGCCTCTCCACTGCTGTCCTTATCAGCTTCTAACCATTAAATTCCTGATTGGCATCGCCTTTGCACAATGTCTGAGTGAATTTCAGGCATAGTATTTTTCTTTTACCATACACCACCTTCTTCTGCAATAAGCTAATTTTGCATACTAGAGCTTCTTTTCTACTTGCTGTCATGGAGTTCCTACCAATCCGTAGTATTTGCACATTTGTTGGACAACATAAACTAGGGGCTTGGTGCCAAGACTGATTTCAGGTACCCCCATACGATATGTTGGCCTATAGACCAGCTAGCTTACAGTGCCTCCGTAAGCCCTCCTAACCTACCAGGGAGCAAATGATTTCTGGCAGCCACTAAACATGACAACCCTGACCCTTCAGGGATCGTGGAAACAGTACAGAACCTTTCGCTCAGTCACTCATGCTCACTTATTCTCAGAGAAGTATACATATAATACAGAGTGGGACTTTTTCAATTAAAATGTATTGAGCTAACGTTATTCTTGCATAAAATATGTGTGCTGCAATGATTAATAGACAGAAGCAGATAAACGTGATTACAAGCACCAAAAGCGTAAATAGTAGATATAGTTCTACCATGATGCTAAAACAATGTATATATGCAGGCATGTAAAACAGGGCAGTAATCAAGCATACTCCTACGATACAAACTCTACTCTAAGTTTACCTAGAGTTTGTGTAGGTGTAAAACCAAGAATCCCCATAAGGGACGATCCAACTCCATTAACTTTTGGGATAGAATGAAGGATCCCATCTTGGTCACGAACTAGACACCTCTCATGAGATGTCAGATTGCAGCGTGGTGAGTTCTCAGCATGCAAGGACCTTCGGTGTCAGCGGAAGTACCTCCTCTACTAATCTATCGGGATGCTCATATTTTATAATAGAAAGCAGTCTTGTGATGCACGTATAGATTAGTGATGTTATGGATATATAGATAGCTCTCTCGCCCTGTGGATGAAGATAGAGATGACATTTGTACATAGTGCAAAAAAAGGGCCTTGTACATGATGTTAAGGGCATTGTGATAATGTGTGAAGCTGGATGTGTAAACAAGTTTTGTTTCAGGGAAATTAATCCAACATTGTTGTTCATGCAAATATGTGCTAAAGGTCACAGCTGAAATGTTATTAGTACAATGTAAGAAATAAGATGCTTTGCTACATGGGCCTAACTTGAGAATATTACACCTACGTTCGAGGCATGTGGGCTGCTGAATTCATTTCTTAGCATAGATCGCCGCATAGTGTTGGGTCCGGATGTTTTCACTTTGTTGTCCTGGAAGAGTCTTCGAAGTATCACGAGATAGGGGACTCCTCCCCTGGACTACAGTGCGCATGGGCATCTTCTCCATCTTCAGATTGTTTTTTTCCGCCATTGGGTTTGGATGCTTTTCCTCAACTCCAACTTCGGAACCGAAACTTTTCAACTTTCTAAGGCCAAAAGGCCTTCTACCTCAACGGTATTGTTTTCGTTCGGTAAACCTTTACTCGATAACACTTTCCATCTCGATCCGGCCGTCGACGCGGGCCGTTGGGCCTTTTCGACGCCACGTGGGCCTGCTGCCGATGGAAAGGACCCCATTTAAAAGGTGCCCAAATGTCACTCCAAGTTCTCACATACTGATACACATACAGTATGCAACAAGTGCCTCTCTCCTGAGCACAGTGAGGAAAACCCTCCAGCTTGTGCTCAGTTCCGGTCGAAGAAAACTATCCGGAACCGAAGGGCCGCTAGACATAAGTTTGCAGCGGCAGGCACCGGAACCGGAACCGGAGAACATCTTCGAAGACGAACATGACCTCCCAGAAGCGGCGGACTCAGACCTCGAAATTGTCACCCTAGAAGACCAGTCGGACTCTGATGACCAGATCACACCGGGGCAAACCGTGAGTACCACGCCCCCTACCCCGCTTTCATCTCAAGACAAGGCTCCGGTCAAAGCATCACCTAAAGGCCTTAGCCGAGATCGACAAACTCCTTCAGAGGCCCCGCCTTCCGGCTCGGCTCCGAAGAACAAACCCAAGCCTTCTGAGACCCCGGGAATGGGGGAACATCCTTTACAACGAAACCCTTACAACGCTGTACCATTACAACGCAGGTTTTACAACGAATGTCGTTACAACGACTTTCGCTGGAGGGTGCTCTAGGATAAGGAATAGTCTAATTTACTATCCAACACCTTCCTTACTATCCACGGGGACTGGAGTTGGAATAGTAAATTAAACTATTCACTATCCAGCGCCCCCCAACGCAAGTAGTTGTAATGACTTGCGTTGTAAAACCTGCGTTGTAACGGTACGCGTTGTAATACCACGCTTTGTACCGTCATACATCCCCGGGAACGAGCTACACTCTTCCCAAATAAGCCGCCGAACCGAAAAAGGTTGTTTAGCCGAAGAAAATCATCGAAACAAAAAAGGTTGTTGATCCCAAGAGAATAGTCGACCGGAAAAAGGCCGTCGACCCGAAAAAGAGTGTCGACCTCCCAAAAACAGGTCACACTAAAATTCCTGGTGACCCGAAGAAGGCAGCCGAGTCGACGAAAAAAACGGTTGATCCGAAAAAGGTTATCGAACCGAAAACACCAGTCGACCCGAAGAAAGGTATCGAACCGAAAACACCGGTCGATCCAAAGAAGGTTATCGAGCCAAAAAGCACTGTCGATCCGAAAAAAGGCGTCGAACCAAAGAAGGTCGCCGAACCAAAAAAGACTGTAAAAACGAAACACGTCGAACAAAAGGGAGTCGCCGACCCGAAAAAGGTCACAGACCCGAAAACAGCAGTCGAGCCAAAAGAAGCTCCACAGCCGAAGGCCCTCGAGCCAAAGACTCATAAACAGGTGACTAAGCCAAAATCAGCGGCGCCAAAACGACAGACAGTTGAGGAAGAACTTTTTCCACCCTGATCCAGTGGAGGAAGAACAACCAAAACTATATATAGACCCTAAAACAGCACGGGTGACAATTTACCACAGGAAGAGGAGACCTTTGGACACTGACACTTCTTCCCCTGTTCCTCCAAAGAAGAAAGACTTTGCAACATCTCCCTCAAGGCCTTTCACTCCTCCTTTCTTTCCTGACATGCCTTATGTACCTTACTCTACTTCACATTATGATTTTTTTTTTTAAAGACCTTTATTGTGTAAAGATACAAAAAATACACAGTTGTACATGTTGCATAGCCTGCTAACCGCAGGGGCTGGCATCAAAGAAGAACATTCAAATGAAATACTGGTAAGGTAACACAGCCAATTAGCCGGCAACCCGGGGGTCCGGTGGCGTAGCTCAGAAAGAATACGGGACATTATTTAGTGCGCAGTACTATAATAATTAGGTCTGTAGGTTTTGTAATTTTTGTCTGGTTAAACACATCATTGCATGTCTAGCATCTGCACTATATGAGTTGCCGTCCAAGTCCATAATGCAAGCTAACGGCGGCAGCAATTATCAGGTAAAGTGTGGACTAGGAATAAAGGTACCAAGGATCTTGTGTCTGTGATGCCATCATGCCGTGAGCTAGCGTATAGTGGTATAGCTCACTAATGCAAAGTGTTAGTCACATATAGTCGACGACGCCAGGCTATGGCCACCGCAGCGGAATCTCAGATGTTTGTTGTCTCAGTGTAAACTGAACCCTCCGGCGTCTGCGATATATGTATGATTGCCAGAGGCGGAGGCCCGCATGTGGGTTTGTTTGGCCAGTGCCACTGATCAATTATCTCAGGTATGGCCCGCGTCCCGTGCATGTGGTGTGTGTGGCATGTCTTGGCAACTGAGATGCAATGTATCTATAGGTGCATGTCATTTCGGGACATTGTCACAGCGTGTAGGATGTCTTCGTCTGTAACCTTAAAGGGCTTGGTCAGGGAATGTGACCAGTAAATAAACTATTACCAGAACCAACACAATAGTGAAAGAACTAGGGGAGGGAGGGCGAGGAATCAGTTGCGTCCATCGGCGCTTTATGGGGGGGGTAGCTGCAGCCTTGGTGAGGGGTCTGCGGTTCTGGGGCGGGGTGTGCCGGGGGATGGCGCGGGGGGGCCAAGCGAAGGCACACGCTTGATTACTCCAGAGTGCAGCTGTCGTAGGGATCCTTCTCCGAAGGGTATAGTCAGGATTCGTCGTGTAGGGGACGCCATTTGACACGTCAGACTCACCGGGCCGCTATCTATGGCAGGGCGCGCGCTGTAAGCAGGCAGGAGTAAGCGTGTGAGCGCGGGCACGGCGCTTCCTTCACATTATGATGAGACCGAAAACATAGGGGACGATCCTCAAGATAACTTTGTAGACCCTGAGGATCAGGATGTACAGGATAGCGAATAGGATGACCAAAATGATCCCTGTGATACATTTGACCCACAACCCATCCCTGACACCTCTACATATTCAACAAAGCCGTCGCCTACTGACGACACCATTGTCTTTAACCAACTAGCGGATAGGGCAACTAAATATCATAATGTAGACATGCACACTGACCCAATAGAAGAGGATTTCCTATTTGATACTTTTCCTACTTCAGAAAAAAGCAGACGTGCACTTCCTATGTTAAAAGGGGTACTAAAACACGTGGCAGACATATTTAAAGATCCAGCCAGAGCGCGTGTCCTCAATCCCAGAATTGAGAAAAAGTATAAGGCCGCCCCTACAGACACTTCTTATATTAAATCACAGTTGCCTTTAGACTCATTAGTGGTAGTAAACGCTCGAAAGCGAGCTAATTCACAGACAACAGGAGATGCTCCCCCTCCTGGCAAAGAATCGAAGATACTAGAAGCCTCAGGCAAAAGAGTGGCATCCCAAGCAGCAAATACTTGGAGAATTGCAAACAAACAGGCTCTATTAGCACAATACGATAGAACACATTATGACCAGCTGGAAGGTTTACTACAACACCTCCCAGAACCATTCAAATCTAAAGCTAACGACCTAATACAGGAAGGCAAATTTATAACAAATGCTTCCATTAAATGTGCACTTGACGCAGCTGACACAGCAGCTAGGTCTATTAACACTAGCGTATTACTACGCCGGCATGCGTGGCTACGCATTTCCGCATTTAAAAATGAAGTGCAGTCAACCATCATCTGAAAGAGACACGTTAGTGATAGATTCCTTACCTTAGAATATCCCCAGGCGTCAGACTGGATCCGGAAATTTTTGTGTAGCAATACCCCTGCGCGTCGGTAGGCGTCTTCTGCGGCTCCGCGTCTGTCGTCGGCTTCGTTAGCGCCGGAATGACGTCGTCGGAGTACTTAGACGCCGCCCATGCGCGCTGACGTCAGTTCTTCTTTTTTCCGTGCCAGCTAGCGCAGATCCGGAGAAGCTCTACCCCTAGTCATTTTTTGACTAAACTTTTGATCTTTTTGATCATTTCTTTCTACGAGTCTTCGACTCTATCGGTGCCGGTAGGGATGCCCGGGTTCAAACCCTGCTCGAAGTGCGACCGACTGATGTCGGTTACGGACCCCCCATCGCCGGTGCCTGAAGTGCTTAGGCCTCGATCACGACGACCGCACCTGCTCCGACTGCCGGGCCCTGAGGTCGAAGGCTAGGCGGGAGCGGTCACACAAGCGACTCGAGCTCCGGCAGTCGGCCCCGCGCCGCACCAGGTCCCGGTCCCGCGGGAGGTCGAGGGACAGGTCATGGGGTCGGAGTCGTCGCAGCTCCGGGAGTGGACACTGGTCATCGGGATCCAAGTCCTCAGGTAAGAGGCATGAGAGGTCGGAGAGACGTCATCGTTCCTCCGACCCACCCCGATGCTCGCACGATGCAGCCGGGGGCTCGGGCAACACCGCCCACGCGGCTCTGCGGGAGTCGCAAGAGTCGCCGCCTGCCCCACACCTTCGGGTCCCTGGGCACGGCGCGCCGCCGGAGGAGATCGAGTGGTACCTCATGGCCATGAGGTCCCTCCCTCCTCAGTAAGATTTCCCCCCCCCCCCCCCCCCCCCCCCCCCCGGCGCCGTCCCCAATGTTTCCTGCGGTCCGACTCTGGCGCCGGAACGGCGCCGATTCCGTCGGCCTTTGGAGATTTTTATCTCCATGAGGAGGCCCTGTCTACTCATCCTGTTTTACAGGAGACGGGTGATGAGGAAGATTGGGAGGGGTCTGAGGACCCTCTGGCACAGGAGTGCCAGTCTCAACAGGACTGGACATATGAGCTTGGGGAGGCCAGTGCTATTGACACATCACCAGACACTGGATTTGTCTCCCCTCCGACTGTGGCTTCGGGGCAGGGGTCTAGATATAGTGTAGTGTTGACGAAGGCAGCCAAGGCCTTACACCTTAAGCTCCCCGTCGCGGCCGTGAGGACTAACCTCCTCACTGAGGTCCTCAAACCGCAGTCAAGCTCCAGCGAGCCTCTGCTGCCGTTCAATGAGGCCTTGTGTGATGTTCTTGTGGGCACTTGGTCCAAGCCCACCACAGGCCCGCCTGTGGATTGGAACGTGGCTTGACGCTACCGCCCGGCCCCGGGCGACCCATGCTTTTTGTCCACCCACCCCACCCCGAGAGCCTGGTCATCCAGGCCTCCAATTCCCAGACCGCATTCCCGTCGGCCCCGCCCGACCGGGAATCCAAGGGATACGAACAGTTCGGGAAGAAGGTGTTCTCATCTGTAAGCTTAGGGCTGCGGTCTGTTAATACCGCATGTCTCTTGGGCCGCTACACCCACACTCTGTGGGACGCGGTTGCGGACGTGCTGCCTCTATGTCCGGAGGAGGTCCGGGCTAAACTCGTCCAAACCCTTGCGGAGGGACGAAATGCAGCGCGCTATTCCATCCGGTGTGGGCTGGATACAACGGACTCACTGGGCAGGGCGATGGCAACGACAGTGGCGGTTCGATGCCACGCCTGGTTGAGGTCCGCCAACTTCTCGGCCGATGTCCAGGCCACACTTCTGGACATGCCGTTTGATGGCCGTCGCCTCTTCGGCGACAAGGCAGACCATGCGCTGGAACGTTTCAAGGACTCCAGGGCTACGGCCAAGTCCTTGGGCCTCTCGGCCCCACGCCAACAAATGGGTGCCTTTCGCTCCTTTCGTGGCCACGGAAGGGGCGCCCCCACACGTGCTGCCAGCCACGTGCCGCAAAATTTTCAACAGCGCGGTGGCGGCCGTGGAAAACCGCCGTGGTGGCGGTCGGGGACAACGGCGAGGCCAGTCCACACCTCCCTCCTCAGCATCCGCCTCAAAACCTTCCTAGTCCGAGTTTTCAGGCCCATGTGACGCCTGTTGGAGGCAGGGTTCGCCATCACCTCTCCCACTGGCGCACTATCACGTCAGACAGGTGGGTGCTGCAGATCGTCCGAAGGGGCTACTCCCTCCCCTTCGAGGCGACCCCTCCACCCATGCCACCGCAATACCACCGCGTGTCGGGGGATCACTTGCAACTTCTGCAAGAGGAAGTCACGGCCCTCTTGGCCAAGGGGGCCATCGAGCGCGTTCCTGGGCCAGAAGTAGGGTGTGGATGTTACTCCCACTACTTTCTGGTACCCAAGAAGGGCAAAGGGGGCCTACGCCCTATCTTGGACCTGCGGAACGTCAACGGCTTCCTCCGGAAGGAGAAGTTCAAGATGCTGACTTTGGCTCAGGTCCTAGCTGCCCTGGACCCGGAAGACTGGCTGGTAGCGTTAGACTTACAGGACGCTTGTTTCCACATCCCCGTCCTGCCGGCCCACCGGCGTTACCTGCAGTTCACGGTAGGCCAAGAGCACATTCAGTTTACCGTGCTCCCCTTCGGCCTTACCAGCGCCCCACGGGTGTTCACGAAGGTGATGGCGGTGGTCGCAGCTCATCTGCACAGGTTAGGGGTGTCAGTCTTCCCCTACCTAGACGACTGGTTGTTGAAGGCGGGCTCGCCCCAGACAGTAGTCAGCCACCTCCAGACTACGGCCGACCTCCTGCATTTGCTGGGGTTCTCCATCAATGTGCTGAAGTCGCAACTGTGTCCCTCTCAGAAGCTTCTCTTCATCAGAGCGGTTCTCGACTTGGCGCAGTTTCGGGTTTACCCTCCCGAACAGCGGGTTCGGGATATACAGGCTCTGATTCCCATCTTTCAGCCGTTATGCCGAGTCTCGGTCAGGTTGACGCTGCGCCTACTGAGGTTGATGGCCTCCTGCATCCTTCTGGTGCATCACGCCAGGTGGCGGATGCGGGCTCTGCAGTGGGTCCTGAAGTTTCAGTGGGCCCAGCATCAGGGCAACCTGTCCGATCATGTCTTGATCTCGGAGGGCACTGCGAGACAACTGCAGTGGTGGCTCATGGACCGCGACTGGGTCAGTGGCAGATCCCTCTCCCTACCCCACCCGGAGAACGTGGTTGTGACGGACGTATCTCTCCAGGGCTGGGGAGGCCACATGGGAGAGGCGGAGATCAGAGGCCTCTGGTCTCCGGCGGAGTCCCGGCTCCATTTCAACCTTTTGGAGCTGCGGGCGATTAGTCTAGCACTGAAGGCATACCTCCCCTCTGTCCGGGGGAGTGTATTGCAGGTGTTCACGGACAACACCACCGCCATGTGGTACTGCAACAAACAAGGCGAGGTGGGGTCGTGGACCCTTTGCCAGGAGGCTCTGCGCCTCTGGCAGTGGCTGGAACATCAGGGCGTGACCCTGGTGGTTCAACACCTAGCAGGTTCTCTGAATGCCAGGGCGGACGAACTCTGCCGTCGGTGCATGGTGGATCACGAATGGCGTCTGAACTCGGATGTGGCGCAAGGCCTCTTTCAGCAATGGGGAGAGCCTTGGTTAGATCTATTCGCCAAAGAAGAGAACGCGCAATGTAATCAGTTCTGCGCGTTGGAATTTCCAAGGCGGCACTCGCTCGGCGATGCTTTTCGTCGCGAGTGGAGTTGCGGTCTATTGTACGCCTTTCCACCTATACCACTTCTGCCCAGAGTGCTGAAGATCAGGCGCGACCGGGCCCAGGTTATCCTTGTGGCTCCGGACTGGGCACGAAGATACTGGTATCCTGAGCTACTCAGCATGTCAGTCGATCCCCCGATTCGTCTGCCTCTTCAGGAGGACCTTCTGTCGCAGCAGCAGGGGACGGTCCTGCACACGAACCTGTCCAGTCTCCACCTACAAGCTTTGAGATTGAGCGGCGACAGTTGAGGCCATTTGACTTACCTCCCGAAGTCTGTGATACCATTCTGGCAGCCAGGCTTCCCTCCACAAAGTCGGTATACGCCTGCAGGTGGAACAGATTTGTGGCATGGTGCACAGCAAAGGCTGTGGGCCCTCTCTCTGCACCCCTTTCTGAAGTTCTACTCTTCCTTCTTTCCCTTGCCCAGCAGGGCTCTGCTCTGGGCACTCTTAAGGGGTACCTTTCTGCTCTTTCCACCTTCTTACAGCTACCTGATCAGCCTTCCTTATTCAAGTCCCCCATTGTAAATAGATTTCTGAAGGGCATCACACACATGTTCCCTCCTGTTCCCTTCGTGATGCCCCAGTGGGACTTGAATCTTGTACTCACTTATCTAATGTGTGCTCCCTTTGAGCCGCTCCATAACTGTCCTCTCCGTCTTCTTACCCTGAAGACTGCTTTCCTGGTTGCCATCACCTCTGCCAGGAGAGTGAGTGAGCTCCAGGCTCTTTCTTCTACTCCACCTTTCCTCTCTGTTCATCCGGACAAGGTGGTGTTGCGTACACAACCTTCCTTTCTGCCTAAGGTTGTCGCGGCCTTCCACATTGGGGAGTCCATTACCTTGCCCACCTTCTTTCTGCCTCCGCATCCCTCGAAAGAGGAAGAGAGGCTCCACCGTCTGGACCCAAAACGTGCGCTCTCTTATTACCTAGATCGCACACGCCAGTTCCGGGTGGATGACCAACTCTTTGTTGGTTACGTGGGCGCGAAGAAGGGAAAGGCGGTGCACAAGAGGACCATTTCGCGGTGGATCATCTTGTGTATTCAAGCATGTTACTCCATGGCCGAAAAGGAGCTCCCTGCTGGATTGCGGGCTCATTCCACTCAAGCCACGGCAACAATAACTGCCTTGGGCCGAGGAGTCCCCTTACAGGACATTTGCCAGGCAGCTACGTGGGCCTCGCTACACACGTTTGCAAGACACTACTGCCTGGACAGTCAAGTCCAGAGGGATGGCTTCTTTGGCCGTTCCGTCCTCCAGGACTTTCTGGTGTGATTATTGGTTCGCAGACCCACCACCAGGGTTGGTATTGCTGGGGTATCTATTCTAAGGTAAGGAATCTATCACTAACGTGTCTCTTTCAGATGCACAAGTTACTACTTGTGTAACGATATATCTGTAAGAGACATTAGTTAGTGATAGATTCCTTACCGACCCACCCATCCTCCCCGTTCTGCGAACCGATATCTAGGGTTAAGGTCATCCCCTTTCAGGGCCCTAGTTTCATGGCACCAGTGTTGGTTCTATCATGGCTCTGCGTATCTGGCGTGCAAAAGCTGTGTTTCAGAACTGACGTCTGCGCGCATGGGCGTCGTCTAAGTACTCCGACGTCATTCCGGCGCTAACGTCGACGGACGTGGAGCTGCAGACGACGCCTACCGACGCGCAGGGGTATTGCTACGCAAAAATTTCCGGATCCAGTCTGACGCCTGGGCATATTCTAAGGTAAGGAATCTATCACTAACTAATGTCTCTTACAGATATATCGTTACACAAGTAGTAACTTGTGCCTCAACCAGCCAGTTAACCAAGACTTTCTGCTTTGCCCTGCAATAGATACCATCTTGAAAAAGATTAAAAAGGTTACTGATACTGCGAAGTCAATGGGTCCACTTGAGTTCCAACAATCCAGAAGTTCCTTTCGTCGCTCCTCCTTTCGAGGCTCACAAACTTCCTCTACATTCAAAAGTAATACCCAGAGCACCTTGAATAAAGGCTCCAACAGAGGAGGTTATAGAGGCAATAATAACAAGGGCAGAGGAGGTGGTGGCAACAACACCAGAACCTCCACCGCCACCAAACAGTGACTTCTCACACTCCCTCCAGACCACTCAACACCGTCGGAGGCAGACTGACACAATTCCTACCAGTCTGGAACGCAATTACCACAGACAGGTGGGTGAGACAAATTATCCAGTATGGTTATTGCCTGGAACTCACTTCTACTCCACCCAACATACCACCCAAACACCGTCCTATGTCCAAGGAACACGTCAGCATCCATGGCCTTCCTAGGAAATATTCCACTAGAATACATATGTAGAGCAGCTACATGGTCTACCATACACACTTTCACTAAACACTACTGTGTAGACGTGCAAGCAAAGCAGCAAGCTGCTGTAGGCCAGGCTGTCCTAAAAACTATTTCAAACTGCTGCAGCTGGTACAGGTGACCACCGCTAGAGGAGATACTGCTATACAGTCTATGCTAAGATATGAATTCAGCAGCCCACATGCCTCGAACGGAAAATGCTACTTACCAGTATGCATCTGTTCTTGGCATGTAGGGCTGCTGACATTCATATCGCCCACCCTCCTCCCCGGTGCCTGTCACAGCTGCAGTAATTCTTTCTACATACATTTACATGGTCATCTCTTACTTTTCTATACTCCATCTTTGCCAAAATGGCGAAAAACTATCTGAAGATGGAGAAGATGCCCATGCGTACTGTAGTCCAGGGGAGGAGTCACCTATCTCGTGATACTTCGAAGACTCTTCCAGGACAACAAAGTGCAAACATCCGGACCCAACACTAGGCGGCGATCTATGCTAAGATATGAATGTCAGCAGCCCTACATGCCAAGAACAGATGCATACTGGTAAGTAGCATTTTCCTCCTTAGACTAAGGGTCGATATCTGAAAGGTATCTAAACAAGCATTTGCAATGCAATAGGTCTAGCATTTGCGAGAGTTTAAGCTGTTGGCATTGTAAATGACAATGCCTTTTATTTACGTGTTGGTTTTTAAAAGTTAAACATGCAAGACCTATTGCATTGCAAATGCTTATTTTGGTAGTGTTTGTTTTAATGATGTGTTACTCAACAAGCCAGCCATGGCTGACTTGTTGAGTAACACATCATTAAAACGAACACTACCAAAACAAGACAGGGTAAGTATCAAATTGGCGGATAGTTTTGAAGGTGTAAGAGGTCCAGTGTAACCTTCTTCAGAATTAATCTGTTTTTCAGTGAACCATCCGGGGCACATTTTTTTCTGATCCTACAATCTTAAGGTGCCTCGATGCCAGCGCTGCCACCCACTAGGAGTCTGTATCTACCACGCACTCCCTACACAGAAGAGCCTACAATCGTCGCAGCTGTCTTCGTTAACTCTTTTTACGTGACTACCAACCTGAATGACTTCCGGCCGAATCCCTTGGATTTTAGCGGAAGTTGTGCCAGATGCCGTAATAATTGTGCCCGTCTGTAGTATCTAGAGGGGGAGCCCTGCGTCACTCTTGCCTGGGTTACCATGGTGAGTGATTTATTAATATGAATCAAGACTGAATTGATCAAAGGCAGCTGGATGACAGACGATCTATCAAGCGTCAAATCATAGTTGCAATTAAGTGGGAAGCTGTTTTTTTCTGTGGGTGAGTCTGAGAGAAGGAAAATGAACGTTTACACTGCGCTTCTCTGCAACAGAAGCTGCCACACTGCCGGGGTAAAAAAAAAAAATAATAATAACAACCAGTTGGCTTCAAAGCAAACTCCTGACACGGTTAACAGTTTTGGGCACTCATCCCAGTGCCACAAAGCTTTCTGAAGTTTAAAATGCACTTTACCTTCTACCAGCGCCAGCTCACTTTTCCCCCATGTGATTTTATTGTATTGTTAAATCGAACACTGACGGGCCGACAGTGCCGCTTGAAATACAGCAAGTTTTTTTTATTTGCTTCCTGTTGTCGTCAGTATCCAAGGGCCAATTAAAAGTCCCCAGTCACTTAGCGAAACACCCCCATATAAAAAAAAATAAAAAAACACAAACTTAAGTAATTTTTTGAATGCCACAGTCAGGAATATAAAAAATCACGTCAAGGTAACCTGTTAAGTTGAAATGGTAAAAAGTCGAGGTATAGGACGGGAAAGATCGCTTATAAGGCGCAAATGTGGCGCCCCCAAAAAGTAAGACACACTGCGTGTTTTAAATTGAGCAGGTCATCATTAGCGCCAAGAAATGTTTTTTTAAACGTTTGGCCGCGGGTGTAGTGTTCCGGCGCGCGTGGTAGCAATTTAGCATACCCGCTCTGCCCGAGTGTGCCAGCGCTGACGCGTGACGTCAGACGCTGGGGAATATAAATAAAGAGGTGGGGCTACCGGACGGCAGTCGGAGCCACGTGTAAACTCAAACACCGGCTCCTGTATTCATTAGCGCCGCGGGGCAGCCTGATTCAGCGCAAGCTCCCAGAAACGCTATACTGGTGACGAGGGTCTGTCAGAGCCCACCTTGCTGCATGCACAAGCCCCCGCTACTCTGAAGGCGTTTGGTCACTGGGGTCGACAGTGTTCTGGCCGGAAACAGTTCTCGAAGGCCCTGCTTTGAGGAAGTGACTTTGTGGTGAGCTGAAGCTACGCTCACTGGAACACAGCAGTGCTAACCCCAGGTAAAGGGGGAGTACGAACTGCGCAAGACGCGGTCACCCCACGCCACGAGGCAGCACAGACCCTGGACGTACATCACGCCGTCCTGACTCATAGGCCAGGCGTCTGGCTAGCATTTAGTGCTCAGGGGAAGACGGGAAGAAGGGCAACACAAAGGAAGACCGCCACCGACCGGACCATTACCGTCTCACGAAAAGGGGGACCGTTGAATAGCCCGCGTAGCACGCTGAACACGTGCCAAGATGGCGTCAATTCCCGCCCTTGAACCGTTCGTCGTTGATGGAACCCCATCGTCCTTGGCTCCACGCTGGAAAGATTGGGCCGATCGCCTCCAGATATATTTCGAGGGGGCAGGTATATCCCGGGAGAGACTTAGAGCCCTACTGCTCCACCTAGGGGGTAAGGACATCCACTGCATCTACAAGACATTAGTAGAAGCAACGCCAAAGACATATCACACACTCCTAACTGCACTGAATGCACACTTTGAACCAATGGCGAGCAAAGACTATGAGCGGTTCATATTCCGCCAAGCAAAGCAAGAAGCGGAAGAGTCATTAGATGCATTCCGTGGCAGGTTGAAGGAACTGGCCAGCTCGTGTAGATTCCGAGACGAACAAGAGGAAATCCGATGGCAGATCATTCAAGGCTGTTTCTCATCCAAACTCCGAGTCGCCATCCTACAAGAAGATGACAAGCCCCTCGCGGACATACTCATACTAGGCTGCTCTAAGGAACTGTCTCAAGCGAGAGCCTCTCACATGGAAGCAGCCCTACACCGCCCCATCAAGACAGAACAGGTCAACACGGCGGAGAAGGTGACTGTGATAAGACCCAAAGCAAGGCCAAGCGAAGGAAAAAGGCAGCCAGACCAGAAGAAAGAGTGTGGATATTGTGGGGGCCAGCCACACTGCATGCAAGATTGTCCGGCGAAAGGAAGGAAATGCAGCGCATGTGGGTGGATGAACCACTTTGCAGCGGTATGCAGGTCCACGAGAGCCAAGAAAGAGGCCACGCACACGGTACAGGAATAACGGGACAGTGAAGACATGGACGAAGACACAGAAGACTACCCAGTACACTACGTGTTCGCTATCGACCAGCCACAAAGAAAGAAACGCCGCCTCCCGAAGTGCCGCATCAAGATTCACCAACAAGAGGTGAAACCCACTATCGATACAGGGGCGTCCATTGAGCTGATGGCCGCGAACGTGTACAACCAACTGCGCGAAAGACCTCCCCTACGCAAAGCAAAGATCTGAGTATTCGCGTATGGACAGAAGACACCCATTCCCCTGATATGGTGTTTCAAGACAGAACTGCAACACCAAGAGTCTACAGTACCCACCACCATCTATGCCACGAAAGAAGGCAGCGGCATGCTATTGAGCGGACAGTCAGCCGAAGATCTGAAGCTCATATCGTTCGCCATGGCAGTGTTGGAGGAGGAATTAGACACCATCATGGAGGAATTTGACGAAGTATTCAAAGGCATTGGATGCCTAAAAGGAAAGGAAGTATCCCTCCACATCGACCCGTTGGTCCAACCAGTTGCGCTGAGGCACAGGCGCATTGCATTTCACTTGAGGAAGAAAGTCGAGGAGGAATTGGATGCACTGGAGAAACAAGGTATCATAGAGAAGGTCAGTGGACCCACCCCCTGGGTATCCCCGATCGTAGTCGCCCGGAAACCAAAACAGCCTGGACAGGTCCGCATCTGTGTGGATATGTGTCTCCCTATCGCGGCGGTAAAGAGAAAGCGACACCTAACCCCCACAATAGACGACATCCTAGGGGAACTCAACGGAGCAAAATGGTTCTCAAAGGTGGATCTTCATTCTGGCTATCATCAGCTACCGCTCCACCCAGACTCGTGATACATAACCACCTTCTCCTCACATGTAGGCCTCAGACGATATTGGCGCCACAACTTTGGAATATCGAGTGCATCAGAGGTATTTCGAAATACGATCCGCGAGGTCCTCAGTGGACTTCAGGGGGTCCTAAACGTGAGCGATGATTTGCTAATCTACGCATCGTCAATTGAAGAACACCACCAGAGTGTGAGAAGTTGGCCTGATATGCAGTGCTCACTATTCTAGTGATCACTATGTATCATTCCAAACGACCCTTATTGATGATTGGTTGTAAGTCAACCTTATAGACCAGCTATCCTAGTAGCATGGACAAGAGCAGTCTTTAGGCTAAACTCTAGAGGGCGTGTTAAGCCAGCTGTTATACCATCACATATACCCCTTGAACAACAAGTGAAAGGACACCACACAAGTTGTTATGAAAATAAAAGGATATTTATTTATAACACAACAACCCTGGACTCTTTATGAGGACAGGGCGCTAAGCACAATACAAAACTCTTAAAGAAATACTGAAAGTCGCACAATTTACACAAATGCCCGAGGGGCACGAAAAACCATATACTACAAAAGTGGAATGCGAAATACTAGCAGGTAAGTAACTCGATCCAGAGGCTTTAGGATCGCTAGGACTACACTACTGAACCTTCAGGTTAGGAGCAGGAGGCCTAGGGAGATCGGGTGCAGAGTGTGCACTCTCACGCGGGATGCGGGACAAAGTCTATGGAGGCTAGTAAATGCAAAGTTAGTGTTCTCTGGCGAACCCGACTAGGTAGGTCAAAAACGAAAGTGGATCTAGACACTTAGAGAGTGGTCCTACGCTGGAGCACCGTGGTACTCGGTTTACCTAGCCCAGGGGCTGCGGCTGCATAGGGTTCAAGTGACGTCGGGAATCCTCGTTGACAAACCAGGAGCCTGAAGTGGAAGTTGCTGGCAGGCGACCAGTGAAGATGTTCCGGGCTGATCCAAGGATCGATCAGTGAAGGATACCTGTAAGCAGAGGGGACCGAGTTCTGAATCACTAGCCAGTGATTAGGTGGGCACCAGGATGGCACCGGACAAGGTCACTCAGCCAGGTGAAGAGGTGACACTGGATTCTGCTGCTGCACGGACCAGGGCGCTGATGTCGACCAGGCTGGAGGTCTGCGAGCTGTCCCACGTCGGATGTCTGCTGCTGGCGATGCTGGATCCGTTGAAGGAGGCAACAAGCCTTGGCTAAGGCAAGCCCACGTGGCTACACAAAATGGCGTCTGGAGTGGACCAGGAGGGTCCAAGGAAGTTCCCCTTCAAGAGGAGACAAGGGCCAGTCTAGAGGAGCTAGACCAGCAGTGAAACAAACGTAGGACGTCGTCTGGAGGGTCACTAGCCAGCGGGCAAGTGACCGGACAACGTGGCAAGCAACGCAGAAGCAAAAGGGCCCCACGCAGATCTGGTGGATTCCGGGGGGCTGGACTTCGGTGCTCGTGCTGCTTGGGGTTGGGGCTTCTCTTACCCCAGTGCACCCACTCGAGGGTCCCTCGGCGGTCGTGCTGGTTCAGTGTCGTGCTGGTTCTGATGATAGCCGGGTCCTCTGGTCTCGTCGCACCCACGGTTCTCAGCTGTGCTGTAGAGGCAGGTTGAGGTCAGAGAGGGCAGGGAGTCCGGGTCTCGTCGTGCTGGTCGGTCTGGTTCCGGAGGAAGGACGTTTCAGCAAACCGCAAGATACTTAGTTGGTGCCTGCTGCTGCAGGGTGACTACTCCTTAGTCACAAGGGAGAAATCTTGAGAAGAAGTCTTGAGTTCCTTTCGTAGAAAGTAGTTTCAGGATTCAAAGATGATCTAATTTGGAAGGGTCCTGCTCCTACCTTTATTCTAAAGAAAGGGGCTGGTACGCGACTAGGTCCTGCCCATGGGTGGGACCAGGAAGGGGGGTGGTTACACCCCTCTCCCCTGTCCGGACTTTCCCCAGCTCAGGGGCTGGTGTGCCCCTGGAACTGGTTCAAGCCGGCATATGCACAGTGAGCACCGGGGTGCCACTTGCAGTCACCTTCCTCTGAGCCCTGCCTACCTGGGATACACAAAACCCTGTCTGGGATGGTGCTAGCACCGCCCCTGACAGGAAACCCTTTGTCCAAGCTTTCCTCGCTGGAAGGACTCCCAGCAGCAGGAGGTCAGACTTGTGTCTGTGGTGGCAGCATCCATTTTGTGATGCTGAGGCTCGAGTTAACTTTAACCGGGGTTCACAGTTACACACATGTCGTGTCCCTCTAGAAGGGTGGAATGCTAACCCCGTCGCCAGAATTGGCGAGGGGTTAGTATTCCAATTCGTATGACACCTTACTCGACATGTTTTGATAAAGCGATACCAGAGTTGGCAAATAACCGCGAGGATTATAATGCACTTAAGAGTATATGGTATGCGTTATCATGGAACAGCTATTAGGACTTGGTTCCGCAAGCTGCAAACGGGCTCAGCTCATGCCAGAGCACCATCTCACATGATTCCAAGCACTCTGCCTTCAGGATTGTTAAGGCCTGCCATAGGAGTGACTGATAGGAATACATGTGTCCATTTTAGGGTTAGATATAGGTATACTATATCTAAAGCAAAGGGTGATTACACCACCTTGCCCCAGCTGTCGTGCAGCCAGTTGTGTCAGATTTAGATGGCCAGCCAGGGGTGGCATAATACATGCTGCAGCCCCTGGTAGGCCCTGGGTACACCTATGCCCTGAGTTACAGGGTCTGATAAGGTGGCCCAGTACCAATTGGTAAATGCACCTAAGGTACACGTGTCAATTTAGTGAGAGAACAGCTAGGCTGTGGGTCTGATTAGCAGGCCCACAGCCAGGGAAGTGGTAAACCAGTGAAGCAAAAAGCAATAATCTGGGGTGATCATAGGATTGCAGACCCTACTCTCCTACACAGAGGCTGAGAGGAGTGTTCCAAAGGATCAAGAAATCCGGCCTAACCCTCCACCGAGAGAAGTGTCCATTCCTGCAGAACAGAATCCGCTTATTCGGGTACACATTCTCGAGCCAAGGAGTGGCACCTGACCCAGACAAAGTGAAGGATGTCCAGGGAGCCCCGGCTCCAACGAACATATCGGAAGCGAGAAGCTTCTTGGGTATGGTGAACTTCTGTGGACGCTTTATCCCTGACCTATCCAACCTCACAAAACCCCTCCGGGAGCTGACAAAATCCGCCACCACATGGCAGTGGGGCCCAGAACAAGAGAAAGCATTCCGAGACACGAAGGCATCTCTGTCCGCGGACACCACCCTGTCCTACTTCGACCCGTCCAAGCTCACCAATGTGGCCGTGGATGCCAGCCCATATGGCTTAGGAGCTGTACTGGCTCAACTTCTGAGCAACGGAGAATGGGCGCCCATCGCCTATGCTAGCCGCTCCTTAACCGACACGGAGCAGAGGTACTCGCAGATAGAGAGAGAGGCCATCGCCATCCATTGGGCCTGCCGACATTTTCATGTGTATGTGTATGGCCATTCCTTCACGATATCTACGGACCACAAACCCCTCATACCCCTGTTCCAGGGTTCAGTGTCAAAACCACCGCCAAGAATTGAGAAGTGGGTACTCCAATTGCAAGGGTACGATGACCGAGTGGAATACAAGCCCGGGGTCAACAAATCCGGCAGACTACCTGTCGAGGCACCCCCGAGAAGCCACAACAAAGGAGAGAGAGGAGGCTGAGGACACCAAGGAATGCATCCGGTTAGTAACAGAAAGATCACGACCTCTACCCATGAGCTTAGCCGCCATCATTAAAGCTTCCCAGAGCGATGAGTGCCTTCAACTAGTCGCAGACGCAGTCCGGTCAGGCAACTGGCGCCACATCCAAGACTCTCTGAGCAGGCGGACACCGCAAGCCAGAGCGACTCTGGAGTCTATCCTGCGAATCAAGGAAGAACTGTCCCTGGACAACCAAGGATGCCTACTACAAGGCCCCGACTTATCATGCCAGCCAGCCTATCACACCAGGCAGTGGAACTAGCGCACAGAGGACACCAAGGAATGGTGAAAACCAAGAGCAGGTTGAGAACCAAGGTGTGGTTCCCTGAGATGGAAGCAATGGTCGAGCAAACCGTCAGAACCTGTAACTGGTGAAAAGCGGCGGGGCAGCTAGATCGTCCTCACCCCGTCGTGACTGAAGACAATCCTCAGAGACCATGGGAATGCGTGAGTGGCGACTTTGGGCATCTCCCTGATGGACGCTACGCTTTGGTGATCATTGACAATTTCACGAAGTATCCGGAAGTAGAGATCGTAGGGAGCCAGACAGCTCTGGAAGTGATTGCCAAATTCCAAAAGACTATCGCCACCCATGGCATCTTCGAAGTTGTCAAGACGGACAATGGGCCCCCGTTTCAGGGTCAAGTGTTCGCAGAATACCTAAAGAGCTGGGGAATCCATCATCGCAAAATAACTCCCCGCTGGCCCCAAGTAAACGGGGAAGTGGAAAGGTTTATGCTCACACTCAATAAGACCATTCTTATAGCGGTGGCGGATGGGTCACCACTGGAAAGAGCTATCTACAGTTTCCTGAGAGAGTACAGGATGACCCCACACGTTACATCAGAGGCAGCGCCAGGAACCGCAACCATGGGCAGGATAGTGAATGACACAATTCCAAACCTCCCAATGTGGAGGCCGGCACAAGCAAATGGAGAGAGGACCCTAGCGAACCGGGCCCGCTCCAATAACCAAGCCAGCAAACGGCGAGGAGCCCGAGAATCCAACATACAGCCAAGAGACCAGGTGTATGTGAGAGATCGTTACCCAGGAAGCAAGTTCCGACTCCCGTTCGAACACCAACCGTGGACTGTCACTTGACGGACCGGCACCCTGGGGTCCGCCCAGAGAGGAGCCGAATCCGTCACCAGAGACGTCTCGTTCTTTAAGAAAGCACACCCCAGTACACCACCTCATATAAGGCGTGACCTAGAGCGAGCCAGCCCCAATCGGCTGAGCGAGGAAGAAGAGACAACCCAGTATCCCGCTGAAGAGGAGAACCCGATGGATCAAGACACTCAATCCCTGCCTGCCACCCCGGGGGGTGCCCAGTCAAGCTCTCCCTTACCAGCTGCGGGAGACAACACCCCAACCCGAATGACGCCGGAGGTGGTCCCATAACGAGTAGGGCAGTCAAGATATGGGTTGCGAAGAAATCCTGCAACCTCCTCCCAGCTAGCTGACTATCTGGTGTGATGACCGCGAGAGTGGACAATGGCAGACTGGTAACAGATCCATTGTTGTTCCTTTACTGTGTCTCTGATATTTTTCTGTTTACTAAAGGTTAGAAGGAATGTAGTGTTCCGGCGCGCGTGGTAGCAGTCTAGCATACCCGCGCTGCCGGAGTGTGCCAGCTCTGACGTGTGACGTCAGATGCTGGGGAATATAAATAAAGAGGCGGGGCTATCGGACGGCAGTCGGAGCCACGTGTAAACTCAAACACCGGCTCCTGTATTCATTAGCACCGCGGGCCGCCTGATATAGCGCAAGCTCCCAGAAACGCTACAGCGGGGGGAATGCATAAGGCACAAAATGATGGACTTGACGGGGGTGGGTAGCGGGGCGGGTAGCGGGGTAGAGGTGTGTTTATCAGCTGGGTTCTGCCTAGCTATTACTGTGTGGTGCATTTTTGCTGTGTTTCCTGGCTTACTTTTTTCCACAGCTTGTTAATTTAGACACTAGTGTGAAGAGAGAATAGCGAGCCCAGGGAGAGGGGGGGAAGTGACGGCAGTTTTCATTAATGTTTTTAAAAAAAACATATTTTATGGATTTTAGGTACGTCATATATCCATACATTAAATTGTGCATGAAGTATCACACCCTCAAGTAGTATCGACCCATTACAGCCATATAACAACTTACATGTGCATTCCTATTATAATACGTACAAGGTGCATCATCATTATTAACGCTTTACATGTTCAGCCAATGTATTCGCAATTGGGTCTTATTTGGAATATGCATTTGTCTTAAAGGGAATGAAAAAACTCCCATATAAAAAAAGTTTTAAAAAAACGAAACCCCCCCCACCCCGTACAATTCTGGTCACAGTTCTTTGAATTACAGCATTTCTGAACCATGCGCTCCATACCAGTTAACCGGATTGCATGTGGTGAGACACACTGTATACCTATATGACACTTTGTGTCAAGGCATGGGCACTCTGTCGCCATTTTACGTCCACTACAATTAAACCTCTATGTCTATATCGCCGGACTTCAGCCCCTCCACCATAGCCTGCCATTCTAGTGCGATTGGCGTCTTACGCAGTCCCCTAATCTCTTCCCTGCGCAATGTTGCACCCTCTGCACAGCTCCAGCGCATCATTTCCGCATGCCAGCTCGACACCTGTGAAGTTTTACTCGACTTTCAGCGCATAGTAAGCGTTCTAATAGCCAATATTAGTGCAAGATCAATGAATCGTTATTGTATCTTGTGTTTAGATAAATGTTTATGCAGGCCCAACAGAAATTCTTCCACAGTGTCTTGGATCTGGTGATGTGCTGCCTCCCCAGTTATCCCCCTAATCTGGGTCCAGTATCCCCTAAGTGGTGGACATGCCCACAGCATGTGTATTAGGTGTGCCCCCTCTGTCTTACATCTTGGTCAGTAATGTTGTGTTTGTGGGAACATTTTATCCAACCGACCCGGGGTCAAATAAGCCCGATGTAACACCATAGTTTGCATAAATTTGAATTTAGAGTTCCTTGATACTTTTCTGGGATGCTCAAGTATTGCCGTCCATTCTTTATCTGTTGGGTCTCTACGTACGTCCCCTGTCCACGTGACCCTCAGAGCGTCCAGAGAAACCTGTGTATGTGCACTAATACCAGTGTATATCCAACAGACTAAGTGTCTCCCTCTCCCCATGTAGTGCACCATCTTTACCAGTTCGTTGCTGTCAGGCTCCCTTCTCTGTGGCGCCCAGTATTTCTTGATATATTGTACCAATGCAGCATGCGTTAAATAAAGGTGCACCGAGGCGCCCGTCTCGTTGATGAAAGTGTCATGATCGAGCAGTGTCTCATCACCAAAGAGGTCCGCCACTGTGGTAATGCTGGTGTCGGCCCAAGGCGCCAACACGCGTCTGGTGAGTTTGCCGCTAGCCAGTGGACCAATAGTGGGATATTGCCAGCGTATGTAGAGGTCGCATTCGCATATCGCAATGCCGCTTTCCAACATTTAAGCGCAGTATCTAACGGGGGGGGCAAAACTCTTGGGGGTCTATGTCCTGATAGTAAAGCGTGTAGTATGCCATTATCTATATCCGCGTCAGTGTACCCTATTTCCTGGAGGTTGCGTCCCGCTGTCCAGTATGATGGCCATTGCAATTGGCAGGCGTAGTAATAGGTGCGGAAGTCTGGAACTCCCAACCCCCTCATACGAGTGCTCACTTGCAGCCAATTCAAACTTATACGTCTCCATGCTGTACCCAATATAAGATATATCAGCATAGTGTTTAGTGTTTTGAAAGTGGATAATGGCACTAGTAATGGCAGGTTAGTAAAATAATACAGCAAAGGCAGTAAGACAACCATTTTCTCTGACAGCTCTCCCCATAACAGATAACGACAGTGCAGTCCAAAATATGACACTGGACCTTAGGGACCTAATTGCCCTATTAAGGTTACCTTCTAGCATATCTGCATGTTCCCTATACATTTGGATGCCCAAATACTTAAACGTGGTTGGTGCTATCTGCAGTGAGGTATCACTGAACGCTATGTTCATGTCATCTGCACGGTTCGTGAAGAAAAAAGCATGTGATTTTGTAGTATTTACAGCAAGTCCTGACAAACTTTCAAATTGTTTGTACAATTCAAATATGGGGTTAAGGGCAGACGGAGGTCACGTATGTATACAATATCGTCGTCGGCATAGGCCGAGAATAGATGTGTTGTATTCCTCATCCCAGGAAGTTCCGTCACATTGCCAGCGCCAAAGGTTCCAGTGCCAGTATGAAGATAAGAGGCGACAGCGGACCCCCCTGCCTTGTCCCTTTTATGTATCGTATATTCACCCGATATATGTCGACCCGTTCACATACGCGCTGTCGGGGCCTTGTAAAGCAGCCGCAGCCATGCCATGTATCCTTCCGTTATCCCAAATTTAAGTAGTACCTGAAACATATATTCCCAACTTATCGAATCAAATGCCTGTCTAAGATCTAGGGAGATGCAACCCACGTGGGGGAACAGTTTCGGCGCTTCCGTCATTAAATAATGTAATTTCCTAATGTTTAGTGATGTACTACGCGCATGTAGAAACCCGGTCTGGTCTATATGAAGCAATTTTGAAAGGTATGGCATTAATCTATTGGCCAATACCTTACTCAGTATTTTGTACTCAGTGGGCAACAACAATAGAGGACGGTAGTTAACCATGTCCATGTGGTCTCTCCCTGGCTTTGGTAGTGATATCACTAGCCTCTGCGCAGTCGTGAGAGGTAGGGAACCCTCCTCCCAGACCGCTTTATACAGATCCACGAATTGGGGTACTAGTGTATCTGCATATGCGGCGTAGAATTCTATGGGAAGCCCATCCATACCGGGAGTCTTATTACGTGGGAGCCCTTTTATCGCGCTTCTGATTTCTTGTGGTGTAATGGGCCCTGCTAGATCTTTTTGTGCCAAAAGCGGGAGCACTGGGAACGTCAATGAGGACAGGAAAGTTTACGTCTGTTCGCTGGGTGCTACGTCTGTCGCACTATATAATGTGGCATAATATTTCCTGAATGCCTCATTAATTTCCCCCTGACTGGAGACCCTGGTACTGTCTTCCACCCTAATTTCACTGATCACTATTTTGGGAGGGGTGTCCCGGATAAACCTAGCCAGCAGAGTACCTGCTTTGTCTGCCTCTGCGTGTGCCCGTCTGGTATATGCCTGGTAGTCTATGACTCAAAGTGATTCCAGGAGTTCAGCATGTTTAATTCGCCCTTCCTGTAGCGGGCCTTTTTGGTTCACATCGGTTGCAGCCTTTGATCTACCCATTCTTTCTTCTATTTCCACTAATGGCCTATGGAGTTCCTGTCTCGCGCCTACCGTCACACTAATCGTCTTGCCTCGTATTACTGCCTTGAAGGCGTCCCACTCCAGCAGTCTACTCGTTGCCGTATTACGGTTTTCTGCAAAATAACAGTCTATAGTGCGTGAGAGGTCACTGCGGAACACTGAGTCTGCCAACAACTGTGGCCACAACCGCCACGTAGGAACCGGGTTGGGGATTTTGCCCCAAGTAATAACGATCTCCTGTGGATTGTGATCTGAGAACGTCTTGGGCAAGTACGTAGAGTGAACTACTTGCATGGCTATGTTAGAGCAAAAAATGCTGTCAATTCTAGTGTGTAGGTCATGTACCACCGAATAGAAGGAATATTCTTGTTGTTCTGGATGACACATCCTCCACACATCACATAGCTCCCAACCCATAGCCCACCTAATCAGTGCTTTAGTCTGCTTAAACACCCCCGCCCCACTTATTGGCGGATGCGACCTGTCTAAGGCCACATCCATTGCTGTGTTGTAGTCAGCCAGTGCCCCACTCACTGTGTCCCAGTACTTATCCTGGTCGAAGTTAGAGGCGTAAACTGACCCCACCACTACCAATTGTCCATCCAGGGCGCCACTCACAAAGACATATCTACTACCCCATTCATTAATCCTTTGATCATGCGCCACAAACGGTACACCATGCCGCACCCAGATCGTGGACCCTCGAGCATAATTTGAATAAGAGGTGGAGAAAATTTGGCCACGCCATTTCTTTGAGTTTCACCATCTCACTTTCCACCATATATGACTCCTGTAAGTACACTATCTGTGCTTTACGGCGCAAAAGGTGCGCATGTATTCTGTTTCTTTTGTGTATCGTGCCCATACCTCTTATATTCCATGTTACTATGTTATATTTACCCAACACATGCATTGTTCCAGTTGTATCCATACAGATATTACCATTGTTCGCAATGGAGCTAATATATCCACATACTTATGAACGATGTGACTATCCCACCTCCCAACAATCCCAATACACGGTCTGGTCTCCAAACTATACCAGGCCATAACAAAGAACTGAACTAAGAAAAACAAAAAAGGCATGTAAAGTGCCTTCGCCATATAGGAGGCTGCGCCTGCGCTCTGCACGCGGTGAGGTGGATCTGACGTCTACCAGGATTAAGCTACTACAGCACCAGAGCCCTAGTAATAACTTGCCTTCTGTAAAGAATCTAAGAAAACTTGGGAAAGGGGCAAACACAGCCGCAGCTTGTAGTTACATAAAAGAGATAATACTTGCACAAGTTCATCATCCAAACAGGTCCGTGATTAGCTGTGGAGTCGCTGAGGGGAACAGAGCCACATTACCCTCAGAATCCGACCCCTGCGAGGCCTCCTCCTCCGTAGAGGACTTAGTTTCTGTCCGTGGGGCGTTTGTGAAGGTTGCTGTAGCAATGATCGCCTGCTTCCTATTCTGTCTTATCTGTTGCGAGGTTACCTGTACACGCGCATTGGTTCTTCTTGGTCTATCGCCTCTACGGCCTGTCGAAGCGCCCTCAAAGGATCTCTGCCTATCCTCAGTTTGTGCTGCAATCTCCGCAGCGTTGGTTAGTTCCATTACCTCAAGGAAGTCCTCAACATCTCTAGGACTTTCAAAAAAGTACGTTTTCTGTTCGTGTAATATTTTCAGCCGTGCTGGGAATAGTAGTGCGTACTGTATATTTAGGTCCCTGAGCCGTCGTTTCACCGCCATAAAGGAGGACCGCTGCCTTTGGACTAACATCGTATAGTCCGGGTATAAGGAGATTCTTGCATTTTCAAAGTTGATCGGCGCAGCTTCCCTGGCTTTTTGCAGCAGAGTGTCCCGGTCCCGGAAATTATGTAGCTTTACTATAAGGGGCCGCGGAGGAGCACCCGGTTTCGGCCTTCCGGTGGGTATTCTGTGTGCACGCTCTATACAGTATTGTGTGGAGAGTCTCTCCGTCGTGACGTGATCTTTGAACAATTATTCCATATATCCAGATGCGTCAGACCCTTCGCTTTTCACCGGTAGTCCAATCACTCGGATGTTGTTCCTTCTTGCTCTCCCTTCTGCGTACTCCATCTGTTCTATTAAGGTGGCCACCTGCGACTGTAGCTGTTTCACGTCCGTTTCGGTCTGTTTCTGCTTTGGCAGTATCTCTGCCAGTGTCGTCGCTTGGTCTTTCACCTTTTCTGCCGCTTTCACATGATCTGCCCTGAGCAGGTTCAGACCAGTGGTCAGGGTCCCTATTTGAAGCTCAAATGCTTTCCTGGAGTCCCGCACTTCCTTCAATGTAAGATCCAACTTGTCCTGTGGAGCAGGCACCTTAGTTGGGGGATACAACCAGACGCCAGCATGCTATCCGTACTATATAGGCCTTCTTTTACAGGGTGCGCACCACTTTGGTGCTGTTGTTTCACCCTGTTTCGCCCCATAGTTCCTGGTTAATGTAATGCACGGACACTCCGGACGTATCCTTGAGGGTAGAAGATTCGCACTATAGTCTGCTGTCGTGTCGCCGAAGTTCCCGTTGCTCCCACTGGTAAGGTTGCCACATGTGCAGCCCACAGCACAGAGATGTGACCACGTACCAGGCTAGTAGGTCTCACTGCAGCAGGCAAAGGTTCGCAACCAGGGAAGCATGTTAGGCACCTCTCCCTGTTCGGCACACGCTATGCCCCTCGGCTCCGTTATCGAAGTGTCTGTCCTTGGCCTCTGTTAATACCCCGGGTCCGAACACGTGACATCAGCATACACAGGGGATTTACGAATTACACCACCTCTGGCAAGGCCCCTCGATTTAGGCACCGGAACAGGCCAGTTGCATCACCATATACAGCCCACTTCTCATCGCTTTCCCCCTGGCTCTCCCCCATAGCGCAGTAGGGGGGGAGGGGCGTCAATCGCACCGTCGGAGAAGTCAACAGGCGCCCACACCAGCAGTTTCACAGCGCCTGTCTTGACACCTTTTGGGCGCAATAATATGTTATGGCAGCACACCGTAAGTCTCACTAGGTCATAACAAGAGACTGCGCCCTTATCTGCTCGGTGATATAGCAATGCAGGTTCACCTCCGCACTCCTCACTGCGCACGTCTTCTCGCCGTACTCCGTGAGTTGGGCTGTGAGAAGAAACTTTGTGGGTGCACGCTGTGTGGTCATATCAGTCCCAATAGATCAGCCGAGATCGTGTATCTCGCCTCTCCCAGTCAGACCAACCAGCGGTAATCGGCACAATTTCAAATGGCCACTGCAGCAGGGGGGTTCACCCGTTAGGCCTCTGTTTCGCTTTTCACCAGCCCAATCCTCCCCCGTCGCGGCAGTGTTCAATAGCGCTATATACACCGCTTCCTCCTCTGGTCTACAATGTGTTGCAGGAAAAGGACCACAGTGCCCCGTTTCAGGCTTTGTCTGCCAGGGTCCGCCGCCAGGGAAAGCAGGCTGCCGGGCATCCACGGGCTTGTGTGATGGTGCTCACCGGATCGCGGGTTCACAAGCCCCTTCTCCTGCCAGCGGGTCGTCAACCACATCGCTCACCTTTTCCGAGCAGGTCGGCACAGAAACGCCGTGACCCCTCCGTCATGTGTGCTCGTTCCAGTTCTGATCCTTGGATTTCCAGAGGTCGTGGTGCTAATTTTCCGCCTTGCACTGCCGTGCCGCCCTCGTCTACGTTATGCGGCCGCAATGGTGATATCTCAGCATTCTGCTCCCAGTAACTCATATCAGACCGGCACAGAGTGTCCGTGTCCGTCCTCTCGGCCTCTTCCCGCAGCTGTAGCCGTAATTTACAGGATTTTGTTCGCTCTGGTCCGGAGCTCACCTAGCAGACAACCGCCATGCTTGGCTGCTGGCCACGCCCCCCCAGTTTTCATTAATGTTCACGCTTAATTTCCCCAGTTTCACACGCTGTAAAACCAAGCCTTTTGGGAATTTCACACTGAGCAGACAATTACACAACCAGCTCCAGAGACACAAGAGGGGAGGCATGAAGAGAAACGTCTCCCCACACCACCAGGAATGACACTTTTTGTTTAGGGAAGTGAGGGGGGGAGGCTGAGGCGCATAATCAAAACCGAAAGGGAACTGGCCGCCCCCCCTCCCCTTGTCAGCACCACAACTCTCCATATTCACCGCTTAAAATGTTGCACCCAGCTGCAGAGGCCTCATCAGTGTATATCAGGGCGCTGTCAATTCCTCACTGTCTGCCATTTCACTTAGCACTTGCGGCGGCACTGCTTCTGAAAGGCGATCATCGCCTAACCGGTGTGTGCGTGCATTTGTGTGTGTGTGGGGGTTATTGACATACATTACTGCCACGTGCTGCCTGCTCAGGAGTCCTCTGATTCCGATCTATGTGGGATTTGCATGAATAACTTGCCAAGGTCCCTTCTCGATTGAGAAACACCCAGCTTCCCCAAAGCAGCAGCGTGTTTATTTTTGTATCGTGTTTTAAAGCGAAAGCGCGATGCAAAAATTGAACACGACACAGAGTCTGCACGCCACAGTCTGCCGGGATCCCCCCTGTCCTCCCTGTGACCCCCTGCGCCTCTGAGCTCCGTTCCTGATTCACAGCTGTTGTGAAGACTTTTCTTATCTGCTTGTTCAATAAACAAGCAGATTAGAAAAGTCTTCACGACAACCGCGAAGCAGTCCATCCCGTTCGTATGGGCCGGACCAAAAAGCCACAGGGAGGCAGCGAAACACCCTCCTTTCCAAGGGGAAGCCAGCGTTTACCATAAACGCTGATGCTACCCAATGGAAATGAGGGGTGGGGCTTCGAGTCCCCTTCTGAAATCTGCTTGTCCACAATAGATCTCGCAGAGCGAGGAGCGCATGCGCGCTCCAACGCCCCGGCGAGACTTAAAAACCAGCAGACAATTGAACATTTTTTAAAAACAACTCTTAAAAGCATCCAAAAGCGGGCTTCCCTTTAAAATATTTCTTTAAAAGCCTTTAAATCAATATATCATTTTAGATCTCAAGCACTCAGAAAGCCATGGAGCCTAAAAAAGACAGCAAAACCTGCTTAAAAAATAGAGGCCAAATTGTTCTCTCACGGGGAAAAAGCCAATTGTTTGTGTTCTGAGTGGTAGACTCAACATTATTTTTGCACACAACCGCATACTTACCCTGAGGTGCACATAGTAGCATGTTTATGGAGCACAGGTGACTTCATCCGGGTCCTACAGCAGCCGCTGAGGGAGGCGTTGTATCCCATAAGTTTTCCGCAGAGCCGTTGTTCACATCATTTGGAGCTGAAACATCCCAAGGTGGCCCTAAGAATGCATTCATCATCGATGAAATATGCTACGGACAGCAATATGCATGGGCCTTTAAGGCAGTGGTTCCCAAACGTTTTTGAACCGTGGCTCCCTTGACCTAATTGGCAGTTGGCTGTGGCTCCCCATCAATTTTTTTTACCCGCGCACCAGGGTGCCGTGGCGCACCCTTTGGGAACCACTGGTCTACATGAAGAATCAAGCCTAGACGTGATGAAGGATTCAGAGAGTAGCCATCACTATCATAAAACTTTATTTGCAACCACTCTGCCTTGCACCCTTCTCCCCTCTGCCTTTCACCCTTCTCCCCTCTGCCTTGCACCCTTCACCCCTCTGCCTTGCACCCTTCTCCCCTCTGCCTTGCACCCTTATCCCCTCTGCCTTGCGCCCTTATCCCCTCTGCCTTGCGCACTTCTCCCCTCTACCTTGCACCCTTCTCCCCTCTGCCTTGCACCCTTCTCCCCTCTGCCTTGCACCCTTCTCCCCTCTGCCTTGCACCCTTCTCCTCACTGCCTTGCACCCTTCTCCCCACTGCCTTGCACCCTTCTCCCCACTGCCTTGCACCATTCTCCCCTCTGCCTTGCACCATTCTCCCCTCTGTCTTGCACCCTTCTCCTCCTCCCCGTTGCACCCCTCTCCCCGTTGCACCCTTCTCTCCTCCGCCGTGCACTCTTCTCCCCTCCGCCTTGCACCCTTCTCCCCTCCGCCTTGCACCCTTCTCCCCTCCGCCTTGCACCCTTCTCCCCTCCGCCTTGCACCCTTCTCCTCTCTGCCTTGCACCCTTCTCCTCTCTGCCTTGCGCCCTTCTCCTCTCTGCCTTGCGCCCTTCTCCTCTCTGCCTTGCACCCTTCTCCTCTCTGCCTTGCACCCTTCTCCTCTCTGCCTTGCACCCTTCTCCTCTCTGCCTTGCACCCTTCTCCTCTCTGCCTTGCACCCTTCTCCTCTCTGCCTTGCACCCTTCTCCTCTCTGCCTTTCACCCTTCTCCTCTCTGCCTTGCACCCTTCTCCTCTCTGCCTTGCACCCTTCTCCCCTGTACTTTGCACCCTTCTCCCCTCTGCCTTGCACCCTTCTCCCCTCTGCCTTGCACCCTTCTCCTCTCTACCATGCACCCTTCTCCTCTCTGCCTTGCACCCTTCTCGGCCACCCCCTTCCACCCTTCCCAGCCAATGAAGTGGGCTGCCACATGGAACAATGGCACCATTTCAAAAGCATGATGGACTCCCCGTGCCTAAAAATGAATGTGTCTGTCTGTAACTCAACTGGTGCTAATGTAAATCGCTCTGATGCCTTTGGGTGGAGTTTGCGCTATTTAAAACTGCAAAAAATACTTGGTAGGGGACCGTGTACTGTTTTTGGGGATCATTGAATCAGATGACGTAGTAAAATTATTAAGAGCACGGCGCAAGAGGCTTTTCACAACACCATAAATTCGTAAACAGCCTCTGAAGACGTATAACCAGTAGGCGCTTTATACAGCGCTATATATGAAGCTGTTTGTGGTCTGCGGTGCGCAGTGTGCCTACATGAAACAGTGGAGACTGGGAGGGATTTATGAGGCCAGGATTGAGGCCCTCGCCCAGGACCATATATGTAGGACGACGAGGCCGCACAAGAGCTTCACAGGAGGACGTCCTCGAGGGAGCAGAGCAGGAACAGGAAACTGAAAGACAACACACCACACTCTCCAACATGCAGCAGTCACGAGTGACGACCCCTCAACGAGGAGTGAGGCAAAGACAGAAGCTGGCAGAGTGCGGCTGCATCAGGGCATAAGGCGCCCACCCAACGCTCTTCACCGGGCCTCTGACCCTGCACCCACCCAACGCTCTCCATCTGGCCCCTGACCCTGCACCCACCCAACGCTCTCCACCAGCCCCCTCACCTTGCACCCACCCAACGCTCTCCACCAGGCCCCTGACCCTACACCCACACACCCAACGCTCTCCATCAGACCCCTGACCCTGCACCCACCCTACGCTCTCCACCAGGACCCTAAGCCTGCACCCACCCACCCAACGCTCTCCACCAGGACCCTGACCTTGCACCCACCCACCCAACACTCTCCACCAGGCCCCTCACCCTGCACCCACCCACCCAACGCTCTCCACCAGGCCCCTCACCCTGCACCCACCCACCCAACGTTCTCCACCAGGCCCCTGACCCCGCACCCACCCACCCAACGTTCTCCACCAGACCCCTGACCATGCACCCACCCTACGCTCTCCACCAGGCCCCTAACCCTGCACCCACCCACCCACCCAACGCTCTCCACCAGGACCCTGACCCTGCACCCACCCACCCACCCAACGCTCTCCACCAGGCCTCTCACCCTGCACCCGCCCACCCAATGCTCTCCACCAGGCCCCTGACCCTGCACCCACCCACCCAATGCCCTCCACCAGGACCTGACCCTGCACCCACCCACCCAATGCCCTCCACCAGGACCTGACCCTGCAACCACCCACCCAACGCTCTTCACCAGGCCCCTGACCATGCACCCACCCAACGCTCTCCACCAGGCCCCTCACCCTGCACCCACCCAACGATCTCCACCAGGCCCCGGACCCCGCACCCACCCACCGCTCTCCACCAGGCGCCGGACCCCGCACCCACACACCCAACGCTCTCCACCAGACCCCTGACCCTGCACCCACCCTACGCTCTCCACTAGGCCCCTAACCCTGCACCCACCCACCGCTCTCCACCAGGACCCTGACTCTGCACCCACCCAACGCTCTCCACCAGGCCCCTCACCCTGCACCCACCCACCCAAGGCTCTCCACCAGGCCCCTGACCCCGCACCCACCCACCCAACGCTCTCCACCAGACCCCTGACACTGCACCCACCCTACGCTCTCCACCAGGCCCCTAACCCTGCACCCACCCACCCAACGCTCTCCACCAGGACCCTGACCCTGCACCCACCCAACGCTTTCCACCAGACCTCTCACCCTGCACCCGCCCACCCAATGCTCTCCACCAGGCCCCTGACCCTGCACCCACCCACCCAATGCTCTCCCCCAGGGCCTGACCCTGCACCCACCCACCCAACGCTATTCACCAGGCCCCTGACCATGCACCCACCCAACGCTCTCCACTAGGCCCCTCACCCTGCACCCACCCACCCAACACTCTCCACCAGGCCCCTGACCCTGCACCCACCCAATGCTCTCCACCAGGCCTCTGACTCTGTACCCACCAACGCTCTCCACCAGACCTCTGACCCTGCACCCACCCACCCAACGCTTTCCACCAGGCCTCTGACCCTGCCTGCTTCTACGGGGGATAAAGGCGATCCTATGGACTCCCCAGACATCCCTTTGCGGGCGTGTGCAGTCACTGACTGTATCCACTTGCAAGAGTATCAAGTGCACCCCTGTGAATGCTGAAAAGTAGTAAAGCCACACAGAAGTGCAAGTTCCCGTTCGTGAATCGGGCCTCTAGTGTGTCCACACGTAGAGTGTGTCCACGGCACCACACTCTTCCTGGCTGGACTGTAGACACTGCACCCAAGAGCTATGAGGCGCCTAGACGCACTCTCTCCCTCCTCCCAGCAGCGCACTCCTTGAGTGTGTGCTCTTGGCGCCCTTTCAGTGCACTCTCTTCCTCCTCCCAGCAGCCCACTCCTTGAGTGTGTGCTCTTGCCGCCCTTTCAGTGCACCCTCTCCCTCCTTCCAGCAGCGTACTCCTTGAGTGTGTGCTCTTGGCACTCTTTCAGTGCACTCTTCCTCCTCCCAGCAGCGCACTCCTTGAGTGTGTGCTCTTGGCACCATTTCAGTGCACTCTCTTCCTCTTCCCAGCAGCGCACTCCTTGAGTGTGTGCTCTTGGCGCCCTTTCAGTGCACTCTCTTCCTCCTTCCAGCAGCGCACTCCTCACGCGTGTGCTCTTGGCGTTCTTTCAGCGCATAGATGAGTGAGGACGGAGGCTCCGAGGCCTATCTGTGGCTTGGCCGCCGCCCCCCTCACTGGATCCCGAGGGCTGGCCTCTCATTCGTCGGTGCTCCTCCTCCAAACCAGGAGCCACATCTTGGGGTCTGTGATTAAACCTCAGGCGTCCCGGTCACTTCAGTGTAATTTAAGATTTCCTTCGGGAAGACCTGGGCGCACAGCTCTGTAATTTACCCTGAATTGCAGCTCCAGAGTTGTTTCCACCAGCCAGCTATCGGCCTCCGAGGTGGGTGGCTGGGTGGAAGAAATGGCTCTGTCTTCGTGCAGCACTAAACCCTGGTGCTTCCCAGGGCTGTCCAGCCACAGCCACACTCACAGACCTCTCCGCCCTCCCAAAACTGCGGGGCAATGTCTGGCATGTGTGAGGCTTTCTCCATCAATCAGTCATTGAGATGCAGAGTGCGAGGATCACATGACCTGGCAGCACAAAGGAGGGGGAGGAATTGCGGCCGCAATTTCCACGACCCACATCCTGCGCCGCGGCGCCCCTGGCTTATAATCACGGCGCACCGGGGTGCCGCCGCGCACACTTTGGGAACCACTGCTTTAAGGGGTCCATCAGAACTTCAGTGTCCATTGCCTCAACCAATTCAGATCCAAGACCTATATCCAGGATGTATTTGTGGCCGCAACGTAGACAGTGGAAGACAGATTGTATGCAGTCAAGCCATACAGGATAAGAACCAATTCTCGATCAGTTCTTGAAGCTGAAGTGTGCCGAAATAGTGTGCCATTCGCTCACGGCAACGCATCACTAGCAGTGCTGTCTCCATTCCGAGTTGACCTGTGACATCCATTGCAAAGCAGATAAAATGAATTCAAGATTCCACCCACAAGTAGCAGAACAAGCGTGAGCCCTACAAAAACCCTTGCTAACGTGGTGTGTGAGAAGTTGGCCTGATATGTGATGTCCACTATTCTAGTGGGCACCCTGTATCAGTCCAAACAACCCTTATGGTGATGGTTGTAAAGTCAACCTTATAGACCAGCTATCCTAGTAGTAGCATGGACAAAGCAGTCTTAGGCTAATACTTCAGAGAGCATGTGAAGCCAATTGTTTTACCAATAATAGCCCCTTGAATACCATATGAAAGGACATCACACAAGGTATATAACAAATATATATATATTTGTTACTAACACAACCCCTCTGCACTATTTATGAGGTCAGAGTTCGAGATACAGCACAAGTGACTCAATAAGCATACTATAAGTTGCACAAATACAATTCTGCCCTAGTGGCCTCACGAACCATATACTAAATAAGTGGTATAAGAACTACTTCAGAACAGGTGAATAGGCCTAGGGAATCTCTGGGACTACACTGAACAACCACAGGTTAGGAAGTAGGATTTTCACAGGATGCGTTTGCAGTGTCTAAACACACACACTCGAGTTCTCATAGGCTTTCAATGGGAACATAAAAGTTAGAAGCTAGTTGATTTCGGACAGTCCGGGTGGACTTGTGGGGAAACCCAGTTAAAACAGGACACTTGGATAGTTATTACCCACGGGAGCACCGGAGTTCTCGAGTTACCTCACCCAGGGAAGCCGGGTGCACAGGTGTGAAGTTGTGTCTGGTTTCGTCGTCGATTCCTATGGAGAGCTGCAAGAAGATGCTGCAGGCGACCAGGAGGAAGATGTCCGGATGGATCCAAGGGTGGATCGGCGAAGTCAAGAACCTGAAAGCAGAGGGGACAGAGTCTGGGTCACTAGCCAGTGACCAGGAAGGAACCAGGAAGAAACCAGGCGATGTCGAGCTGCGAACAGGTGAAGAAGTGAAGTTTGTCTCTGCAGCCACGTGGACCAGGAGGCGTCGACGACGACCAGGAGCTGGATACGGACTGTCCCACGAAGGCTCTCGCTGTCGTCTGTGTCGGCTTCCGGATTGGAGTCAACAATCCTTGGCAAAAGGCAACCCACGCAGGAAGTGAAGATCGGCTTCTTGTACAGACCAGCAGGGTCTGTGGAGCTTCCCCTTTACAGGAAAACAAGAGCAAGCCCAGAGCAACCAGGCAAGCAGAGTTGTTTCAAAATGGAGTCTTCAAGATGGCCACTAGCCAGCGGGCTACCAACAGCGAAGACACGTCGAGAGGAAATGCAAGAGCAGGCCACATGCGGCACTCGTGGAGGGCTGAGCTTCAGTGCACTTATGACTTGGTGTTGGGGCTTCTCAAATCCCAATGCACAACTTCGAGGACGCCTCAGGAGCTGCACAGTTTAGCAAAGAGCAAAATGGCCAGGTGTCCGGTCCCACATCTCTCGTGTCCGCCACGGGTCTCGGCTTTGCTGGAGGTGTGGGTCGGGGTCGGAGAAGTCTGGAAGTCAAGTCCTGTGAAGCAGAGTCGTCGGGATCCTTCGGGAACGTCGACAAAGCAAACCGGCAATTCGCTAGGTGGTGCCTGTTTGCACAGGGTGGTCACTCCTTCACCACAAGGGAGATTCGTCAGTCTTCTAGTTGCGGTAGAATGTCGAAGGTCCAGAGTTTCGTTTCAGAGTTCCAGTTCAGGATAATCTCAAGTCTCTAGACTCAGCTCCTTGCTTTATACTGATTAAAGGGGCTGGATTACCTGCTAGGTCCCTCCTATGGATGGGACCAGGGAAGGGGGTGGTTACACCCCTTTCCCTATGTCCAGTTTCGCGCCAGAGCTGGGGCTGGAGTGCCCCAGCAACTGGTTTGAACAGGGCTATGCATGGAGCTCATTGTGTGCCCCAGGCAGTGTCTCATTTCATTCAACCCACCCTGCCCCAATACACTATAGCCTGTCTGGGGAGGTGCTAGCACTTCCCAAGGCAGGAAATCTATTGTCCAGGCCTCCCTCGCTGTAAGGGCTCCCAGCTGCAGGAGGTCAAACTTGTGTCTGTGGAAGCAGCATCCATTTTGTGATGCTGAGGCTCTGTTTAACTTTAACCGGGTAAAGCTACAACTACATGTCTTCTCCCTCTAGAAGGGCGGAATGCTACCCCCGTTGCCAGAACTGGCGAGGGGGTAGTATTCCAAAGCATATAACACCTTACACAACATGTTTTGATGAAGCCAAACCAAAGTTAGCATTAACCGTGAGGATTATAATGCACTTAAGAGTATATGGTATGGCTATATCATAGAACAGCTTTAAGGACATGGTTCCGAAAGCTGCAGACCGGCTCAGCTCATGCTAGAGCACCATCTCACATTAAACCAAGCACTCTGCCTTCAGGATTGTTAAGGCCTGCCATAGGAGTGACTTATAGGTATATATGTGTCTATATGTAATGGTAGGTATAGGGATACTATACCTAAGCAAGGGGTGATTACACAACCTTGCTGAGTGATCAGCCAGTTGTGTCAATGTGGATGGCCAGCCAGCGGTGGCATAATACATGCTGCAGCCCCTGGTAGGCCTTGGATGCACCTATGCCCTGGGTACCTATGGTACACTATACAGGGGCTCATAAGGTGACCCAATACCCAATTGGAGATGTACGTAAAGTACATGGAGTCCATTTTACAGTGAGAGCAGATAGCCTGGAGCCCTGATTAGCAGGATCCCAGGCCAACTAAGTCGAAAACCAGCTAAACACTAGCCAAAAAGTTGGGATAATCATATAGTCAGATATTCACCTTCCTACACAATCCCCCCCCCCCCCCCCCGCCCCCCCCAAAAACGAAAGGAGATGAGGCTATCCTTGACCAAGTAAGTCTATATTGCCTACGTGGCCATATAAGGAAGTACCTGCACTAGCATGGTTACCCCACGTTTCATGGTCCACTAAGCAATCCCTTACCCTAAGGGTATCATAGGTTCTCCACCATGGGGAATCTCTACCTGTGGTGTGTTTTGGCAAAGTAAAAGGCTGGTGTTCAGATGGAGTTCTGAAGTGAGGCTCCTCTAATGTAGGGCTCAGCTTCCTCCAATCACTTTCCACCATGTAGGCCTTTCTTTCCTTGACTGAGTTGCACTGTGCTCTCAGGGTCAACCTCTGGCTACCTACAGCTGGAGGCTGGGTCCCTTTTGCTGGCTCACTGGAGGGACAGGTCAGGTTTGGGGCCCTTCGGTCCCAGGTTTGGCTGTGCCCAACAGAGTCCATCTGGGGAGGTTCCTAGCTAGGTGTAAGGGAGATCCCTCAGGAGTTTTTGAAATTTTCACATTGCTAGAGCTGCTAGCTTTGGTGCCCCTAATCTGCTGATGGGGGTGTTCCTGTGGACAGGGGACCCTTTGGGGTCCACTGGCCGCACTGACCTCTACAGCCCTTGGCTGACTGAGGCAGGGTAGAGAGGGGCAGGTTACCTGCTCCACACTGGGTCCCACCTTGGAAGGGTCCACTGACATCAGGGGCTCTGCCAGGCTAGGCTTGACTACCTCTGGGGCAGTTCCTTCACAAGGGGTAAGGTCAGTTCCCTGAGGAGGCTGACTCTCACCTAATGTCTGGTGGGAGGGAGATTTTTCTTCCTCCCCAATACTCTCTGTCTGAGTGGAGTGATCCATAGTTTCAGGCTTCACAACACTAACATTTGATTGAGTTTGGGCTGTGACCATCACAGCCCTACCAACCTTCTCAGGAAGGAACTCAGTTAGTGTGTGGGCTGTGACCCATCACAGCCCTGCCAACCTTTTCAGGGAAGTCTGCCTTACAACCTTTTCAGGGAGGAATCCTGCTTGACCTGGAGCTGTGATCAACACAGCCCCACTAACCTTTTCTGGTAGGCCTACCATTTTGGAATTGGTTTCTTGTTCTACCCCAGCCCAGGCTGAGATCTCTAAATCATTTCCTCTTAGACAATCTACAGGCAAGTTTGTAGACACTGCCACTCTCTTGGGGCCAGTGACACCTCCCCAGCTGAGATTTACTACTCCCATGGGATGATCTGCCTGCACTCCATCAATGTTGATCACCTGATAGGCGACCCCAGGTAAAATGTGTCCTGAGGGGACTAGACTGTCAGTCACCATAGTGATGCTAGCCCCTGTGTCTCTATATGCTTCAACTTTCTGGCCATTGATGAGGGGCTTCTGTCTGTACTTGCCCAAAGTGTTGGGACGAGCAATGAAATTGGGAAACCCCATGCCATTTTCACAGACAAGAGTAGCTATTTCAGAGGACCTGGTTAGGCCAGAGTTCGCCTGAGTTCCCCAAGTATACCCAGCCACCGTTTGGGGGCACCACCTGTGGGATTACTACTAATAGTAACAGGAGGTCTGGGAGTATTACTTGGTGGAGTGTTTTCCTTATTGTTGGCCTTTGGGCAACTACTGTCAGTCTTCCAGTGGCCAGGCTGTTTACAGACATGGCAATAAGGTTTCTTGGGGTTAGAGGAAGGGTTTTGGGACCCCCCCCCCACCCAGTGGAGTTTTGGGGCCCTGTAGGGGTCTTGTCTTTGGATGTATCCCCACCTTTCTCTTGAGGCTTGGTAAAATCTTTCTTCTGGTCACTACCCTGATTTTTAGGCCTAATCCTGGTTCTGACCCATTTTAGCGCTGGGACGCTCAAGGGCAGCCTTGCGCTCTATAAATCCAATTCCATTCCATTCCATTGTCTGCCCTCTTACCCAATTCTTGTGGAGAGGTCAGATCAGAGTCTTCCGGGTGCTGTTGTAGAAGCTGGTTTTGACAATTACTAAGGATCTGCTCCCTCATAATCACATTATACAATCCTGTATAGTCATGCACTTTGCTGCCCAATAACCAGCCCCCCAGAGCCTTAGTAGCACAATCTACAAAACCAGTCCAGTCCTGGGTCTGTCTTTTCTGGGTATCCATGAACAACAACCTATATTGCTCAGTGGTTAAGCCAAACCCATCAATCAGAGCACTCTTCAGGACTTTTTGGTTATTAGCATCCTCATCACTAACTGTGAGAAGCTTATCTCTACCTTTTTCTGAAAAGGAGAGCCATAAGATTGCTGCTCATTGACTTTGGGGTACCTGCTGTACTTTGCAAGCCCTCTCCAAAGCAGTTATCCACTTGTGGATGTCATCCCCATCTTTGTAGGGTGGGACAATCTTGCTTAGGTTTCTATTATCATAGGACCTAGCTTTATCCTTGGGGATATTGCTGCCACCAGTGAGTTCTGACCCACTCAACTTTTGCTCTCTAGCAAAAGCAAGTCTCTCTTTGGCTAGGGCAAGTTCTTGCCTCTCAATCCTCAGATTGACTTCTCTCATTCTGGCCTGATGTTCCCTTTTCTCAGGGGAAGTCATTCTCCTGAGAGCATCTGACCCTATTGAGACGCTAGAGTGCTGATAGTCCCTGGACAGGGATCTCCTCCTCCTGTTCTCAGTGTTAAGCCTGCTTGGGGGTCTGTATGGGGCTATGCCCCCTCCAGCCCCTGTAGGCCTAGGTTGGCCTGGCTAAGTACTAGGCCCTTTCCAGTCCCATGTAGGCTTAAGTTAGACTGGCTAAGTACTCCTACTTGGACCTGGCTATTAGCATCATCCTCAGAATCCTCTTCTTCTACCTCATCTTCATCAATTTGATTCTGATCAGGGGAATCTTCTGTTGAGGGCTGTCCCTCTTCTGCATTACCTGACAGACCTGTTTTAGAGGCTTTCTGAGCATCATATTCTTCCATGAGCTCAATCAGGTGCTTGAGGGTAGGGTTGGAACCCTGTTTTAAATCTCTTGAAGTGCACAAGTGCCTTAAATAATGGAAAGTTAGGGTATCATATCTGGAAGGTATCCTTAAAGGATCTACCTCCACTGGGAGAGAACTTCTGGGTTCTGCTCTCAGAGACATGATTTAGTGAGGTGTGGTGTGTGCACCTACCTACACTAAGTGTTACCTACAAAACCTCTCTACGAGTTGTAGTCAGGCTGTGCTAGGCCCTTTGCTCTACAACAACTAAGTTCAGTAGATCTTAAGTATTTTAAGACTTGTATTATATGTACCTCAAGGTACCTTAATGTGATCTTTCAAATGATATCTCAAGATATTATGGTAAAACAATCGGCAAGCTATTATCCCACCGCTGCCACCAATGTGACAAGTTGGCCTGATATGTGATGTCCACTATTCTAGTGGGCACCCTGTATCAGTCCAAACAACCCTTAGGGTGATGGTTGTAAAGTCAACCTTGTAGACCAGCTATCCTAGTGGTAGCATGGACAAAGCAGTTTTAGGCTAATACTTCAGAGAGCACGTGAAGCCAATTGTTTTACCAATAATAACCCCTTGAATACCAAATGTAAGCACACCACACAAGGTATATATCAAATATATGCCAGTAAATTCGCCAATCGACTCGAGGCAGCCGCCCCAGCCCAATCCAAAAGACGAAGGAGCAGACCCAGGATTTTGTGCTTTAGCCAAGGTGCTTTATTTCCTCCAGCAAGCCAGTCGCCATTACGCGTTTCGCTTCACCACAAAGCTTGATCACATGGCAAGTTGCTAAGAGCTGGTGCCGTTATTTAAAGTGCTAGTGCGCGGCAATTACAAGGTACAGCCAACAACATAGAAACAATACTTTCCAATTGTGTTGTACATCATGGTATAAAAGGCATGAATGCAGTTTTACACAATTGAACAATTCATAAAATATATAAATAATTAAATATTTTAAAAATTCATTGTCAATTTATGTATAAATACAAAAAGTACTGAAAGCATGTGTAAAGTACTTCTACCCTGCGGGACAAAATTCTTTAGTCACCGCCAAAAACTAGGTACATTTTTCAGCAATTGTATAAAAATGTCTGAAATAAACCATGTTGCATCTAGGGTAGTTAACTAGTTAAATCACAATTTCAAATGTGTACTCAACATTTTACAAAGAAATAAAGCCCCAGTGGGCATGTATTTTCTATTGATGAAAGTTAACTCCATAAAAGCTGTCCATTGCTCTGCACCAATAACGACATCAAAGAGGTCAGAAAATGTGCAATATAGTAATAAAAGAAAAGTGCTAGTGCAAGTGCAAAAAAGTATATGAAAAACCAATATTGATTTCGCCAGGATTCCTCCTGGTTCAACCCTCTTAAAATAGCTCAATATACATATTAAGTCACAATAGGAGGAGGTACGGACCCCTATGTATCAGAAAACATTCTAAAGTAATTAAGTTCACTACACTATTAAAGTACAGTACAAGCTGTGTTAAAACCATTTTATGCATATGAAACCCTGAATGATAGACCCATATTAAGGTCTGTTTTAATCTATTGAGCCCCTGTATAAGTTGGTCACTAAGCATATTGTAAGGCATGTTTGACTACTATAGAAGATGACCACTATTCCTGAACATTAAGAAGGGTTTTAAAGGCATGTATTCAGATCCTCCGTTGCGTTCAAGCCATTTGGCTGTTTGCTGTCTAAATCTAAAATGTATCGGGTTTCGAGAAGACGAAGCCTCGCATCTCGATCCCCACCTCTTTTCATGGGCCATACAGAGTCGATAACAAAATATGATAGATACAACGGATTTAGCAAAGAGCAAAATGGCCAGGTGTCCGGTTCCACTCTCTCGTGTCCGCCACGGGTCTCAGCTTTGCTGGAGGTCGGAGAAGTCTGGAAGTCCAGTCCTGTGAAGCAGAGTCGTCGGGATCCTTCGGGAGCGTCGACAAAGCAAACCAGCAAATCGCTAGGTGATGCCTGTTTGCACAGGGTGGTCACTCCTTGACCACAAGGGAGATTCTTTAGTCTTCTAGTTGCAGTAGAATGTCAAAGGTCCAGAGTTTCCTTTCAGAGTTTGAGTTCAAGATAATCTTAAGTCTCTAGACTCAGCTCCTAGCTTTATACTGATTAAAAGGGCAGGGTGGGACCAGGGAAGGGGGTGTTTACACCCTTTCCCTTTGTCCAGTTTTGCGCCAGAGCTGGGGCTGGAGTGCCCCAGCAACTGGTTTGAACCAGGCTATGCATGGAGCACCTTGTGTGCCCCAGGCAGTGTCTCATTTCATTCAACCCACCCTGCCCCAATACACTATAGCCTGTCTGGGAAGGTGCTAGCACCTCCCAAGGCAGGACATCTATTGTCCAGGCCTCCCTCGCTGGAAGGGCTCCCAGCTGCAGGAGGTCAGACTTGTGTCTGTGGCAGCAGCATCCTTGTGATGCTGAGGCTCTGTTTAACTTTAACCGGGTAAAGCTACAACTACATGTCTTCTCCATCTAGAAGGGTGGAATGATACCCCCCGTCACCAGAACTGGCGAGGGGGCAGTATTCCAAAGCGTATGACACCTTACACAACATGTTTTGATAAAGCCAAACCAAAGTTAGCATTAACCGCAAGGATTATAATGTACTTAAGAGTATATGGTATGGCTATATCATAGAACAGCTATAAGGACATGGTTCCGAAAGCTGCAGACCGGGTCAGCTCATGCTAGAGCACCATCTCACATAAGACCAAGCACTCTGCCTTCAGGATTGTTAAGGCCTGCCATAGGAGTGACTTATAGGTATATATGTGTCTATATGTAATGGTAGGTATAGGGATACTATACCTAAGCAAGGGGTGATTACACGACCTTGCGCAGCGGAGTTATCAGCCAGTTGTGTCAATGTGGATGGCCAGCCAGGGGTGGCATAATACATGCTGCAGCCCCTGGTAGGCATTGGATGCACCTATGCCCTGGGTACCTATGGTACACTATACTGGGGCTCATAAGGTGACCCAATACCCAATTGGAGATGCACCTAAAGTACATGGAGTCCATTTTACAGTAAGAGCAGATAGCCTGGGGCCCTGATTAGCAGGGTCCCAGGCCAACTAAGTCGAAAACCAGCTAAACACTTGGCAAAAAGTTGGGGTAACCATATAGTCAGATATCCACCTTCCTACAGAGTGTAAGAAAGATGGTATAAGTCCGAAAATCGCCTGAAAGGTGCTAACCAAACCGGAGCTGATACATTTAAAAAAAAGTGCACTACTCCTTTCTTATCAGATATGATAAAGATACGATAGACCAGCTCCCCCAAATGCAGCAGGAGGTTAGTGTGGAGTAGTGTCTGTATCTCGGACCTTGCATCTTGGAGATCAAAATATCTCTCTGGCTGAAGTTACTTGCCACATCCTTTTGAAAAAGCATGGTTTTCAGTTTGCTCCCTAACTGTGCGGGCAGATGGAAACAGTACTAGTGTACAACAAGTCTTTATGGAATTAACCGTCACTATATAAGCAATACCTGGTTCCATTCCACAGCAACCTTGATTATTCAGCATCAAGTAGCTTCCATTTGAGAGCAGCCTTAATACTGGATGAATCACGACAGCTGGGGAACACTTCAGATAAAAAGACAAGTTCACTACTGAAGCATTGCATGTCCCGTGGAGAGAAATGCCCTCGCAAACCAAGGATCCGCTTAAAGCATCTTCACAGTCTGAGCCACTAAGAAAAACGTCTGTGTCCCCATTTCTGCATCTAAACCCAATTGGCAATTTCCAATATTCATGCTCATATCCTTACACTAGCGCTTCATATCTGCTTCCCTGTTGGTATTGGAGACAATATTGGAATTGGAAAGTCTTGACCGGTAGGGTGATGAGACAATTGATTATCCAGTCAGTGGCTGGTGTCTCAGCCACAGTGAAAGGTATTTGGTCTAATTTTTCAATGTGCAACATGGTATATTTCGTTTCTCTGCATGCCTTTAATATGTCTTTCCGTCAGATCGTATGCTGAAAACAGATTTGTGCTGTTGATGTAACGCCATGGCACGTGGCCAGAACGTAACACCTGTAACTTGCAGCTTAGTTTCACGATTGACCGTAATTGTGACTGTCCATGTTGTAAAATGGAAATGTCTTGTAGTATGTCAATTACGGAAAACACTCTGTTGCCCAGGGAATACATTCTGGATGATAATGTGGTAATACCATTGTTAACCACAGCCAAAGCCTTTTCTAAATTAACCAGATTGATCTCGCGCAACCTCTCAGCACGCTTCTGTTGAGAAATTTTCCACAGCTTGTTGTAAATTCCGTACAAAAAGTGCTTTTGACGTGGGTTCCGGAGACCTAATAAAAAAATCCATGCCTTCAGAAAGAAAGGACAAGTGTTGCTTCACCTGGGAAAGTGTTGACGTTTTTAGCCAATCTAGGCATAACTTCCCAACATTGTATGACATCACCACCTGAGTGTTCTATTTGTACATATCATTGATCTGGCCTATTGATCCTAAATCCTTCGGTGTTAACCATGAATCTAGATTGACATCCGTTTGTGCCCACAGGCCATACCAACATCCCTTCCAGTTGGGATCTGATGAATTAAAGGAACCATTATGCATCATGGCATCTAGTGTAGCCTCACTCAAGTATGTTAAGTTCTGCCAATTCTCTCAGCGTGAGAATGCGGGAATACACGTTGTGCAAATCCTTCATTTTTGCTATACCAAGACATGAAGTATGTTGCGCTGTTTTGTTCAGGAAAATCATTGGATGTGGTCTGAGGCATGCTCTAAATAAGACCTCTGTTCCCTGAACCTGCCAATCTTTTGTCTCCCAGACAGATATTGTATCTACGGTGTCTTTCCAAAAGTCCAAACCTTGTATAAACAGTTAGGAAATAAAGGAAGCAGAGTATATCAGCTTGGCGTTTGCTAGCATATTTTTATTTGCAGGTGTAGGTGCGAGCCTATAATAATACAAGGCTGGGTCTGATGTTTCAAAACCTGAAAAATAAGCAAAAGTCTGTGCAAATTTCTTAGAACTACCTTTCTGCAGTGATGGGCAGTGTTCCCATTGTAGGTAATTATAAACAGTGCGTTGGATACTAGCTTTGTGTAAAAAATGATGACCATAATGCTATTAACTGAACATGTCTGCATAACTACTTGTACCATCATACAATTCCTCATTAGAAAATGCAGCTGATTGTTCTAGATCTGCTTTCAAATTATGCAGTTTCATTGTCCCAATCATCAGAGAAAGTACTAGAGGTGATGTCATTTAAGGAAATTTAAAAAAATAATGAATTTGTAATGATTTAGTAGAACCATACACATCATACAAGACCCTGTCCTGAACAATTCCTTCAGGAACTGGTACTGCCATAAGGTTCACCAGGAAGAGGTTCCTTAATTCAAGGTGGGAGGATACATGTGGTTTAAGAACAAAGTTCACAAGATGTACTGTGGAGCGTTCTGGGAGAAAATGTCTTTTCAGAAGTAGGAAAAAGACCGTCACTAACCCAATCCAGAGAACCAGGAAAAGTAATCCAATTGTAATCCAGAGATATATCCAGGGAACAACAGAGTATGTCTTTTTCAGCCAAAGATAGAAAGTATACATTTGTACCTGAAAAGAGAGAGGCAGTGTTGGCAGTTCATGTTCACTGGGATCCTATGAGAAATCGTCATAATGCACGAAGGATCCAGACGTCTTCCGGTATATTCTTGACAGCTCAGCAGGTTTTGTAGAACTGACAGATGACTCGATCTGTGGCATGTTCACATAGACCTTGTCAATTTTCCGAATTGAGAGTTCTGTACTAGTTGATTGCACAGTTGTAGTTGTTTTGACAGGGAGAAGTATCATTTCATTGTAATTTTAGCTTCTCTTTGGAGAGTGCAATCTTCATCCGTTATTAAAGCTTCCATCTGAACTTCCTGCACATAGCGAGAGGAAAGTGGAGGCTACCCACGACTTCACGTGGCTTACTGTTGTGAATCGGCCACATAGTGTGCTTTGATTAGATCAATTGAGACACACATTTTGTCTCAGCATATGGCAAGGGGCGGAAGAAGTACAGTTCTGGTACCTTCAACAGCCAGGACAGGTACAGGTAAGATGGCCCAAATTCTTTCTTGTCCACTATCTTTTCTCTTATCAGGTTCCCAATCTTCAGGACCGAGGCAGGCCTTGCTGGAACTACCTTCACTTCCCCAGTGGCGGTGATTTTTACTTGGACTTACTTTGTAAAGCACGGATTTCAATGAGTTCCTTTAAACAACCAAGCGTTCATTGATGTCAAATGGTGTTTCAGCCTCACAAATCCTTTATAACAGTTCGAGCGTCAGTTGAGCGCTTTGGCTAAAACACACATGAATTTGGAGCATGAATCCACTGCCACCAAAATATACTTGTACCCCCCATCTGATTGTATGGTGCTGCAGTGGTCCAAATAACACAAGCCAAAGGCTTGTCTGAGCTCAATAGAGGGGTCTGTGCTTGAAGTGCTACAGAGGAGCGTTTCATCTGCTGGCAGATGTTGCATTTAAGGACAAAGTCCTTAGTCTGTTTTGATAGACCTGGCCACAAATAGCAATGTTCCTGTAATACAACTGTAGGAGTAATCCCGGCATCAGCAGAACCCAGACCCTAATGTTCCTCTAGTATTTGTCCTAATCCGCAATCAGTGTTTGGAATAACTCTATTCCCCACTCCTGGAATCTGAGCATACATAATGTTTTGTGCGTTCACCTTGTAGGAGTACTTAAGTGGAAACCATTTTGGCAGGGCTGTTCCGTTACGTGTAGAATTAACTGAATCTGTCTATCTTCATACTGGAGCGTGGTATTGCAGCAACAGCAGCAGTACAAACTGTTGCCTTGGTCGCTTCATCCGCCATCAAATTTATTTCAACGTCAATGCCAACACGCTGGTGACTCAATGTATGAGTAACATGAGCCCTTGGCAGGCCTTATTTCAGCTTTACCACCTGTTCCCAAAGCATCTTGTGCTTTACTGTGCAACCTTTAGAATCTCTAAACCTATTCTGGCCCCAATAATGTAAATATTTGTTATAGGACTGGACACAGTAAAATGAATCACACACAATTAGTGTGTGGAATTCATGATCCGTATTTTGTAGTGCCAGTGTAAGAGCTATTCGTTCCGCCAGCTTCTCCACACAGACCCCTAGGGACTGAGTGTGTGTCTTTGCAGGATGGAACTTTGTCATGCATGCACCCTTTTACAATTGCATATGCTGCAGAATATTGCTGTACCGCTCCGGCTGGGCAGAACCTTTGGTATAAATTATACATTCATATCGATCTAGAGACAAAATTTAATTCGGCAGAGGATATCCTTGTTTGTACTGCAAGAATGCTTGTGTTTGTAATGTAGAGTCAAATCTGTAGCAGTGAGAGTTAGCCCATTGAATTTATCTTGGATGCAGTGCTTTAACATTTTGAAGGCTTGTTTTTTGTAGCTGCCTCCAGGGTCGGTACTGGGGTCACGACAATTATGCGTTTCCCCTACGCTAGTGCCCTCTCTCTCTCTCACTACAGTAATCTGTACTGCTAAGAGTATCTTCTCAGTTGGTGAAAAACACATTTCAGCGTTCATGTACAGATGTGATTTGTATGCAATAGGGACTGTATCGCCTTCATTGAAAGTGATATATGTTTACCCAGTTGGTCCAACGACTACTTTGATCACCAGGTTAGTTCTGTTAACACGTGTATGGAAATGTTTAGAAGCCATCATGTCAGCTTGCTCAGAATGCAGAGTTCCTGTGTCCAATGATGTATTGAAAAATCAGGCCTAATTAAGTCGTAGAAAGGTTTCATCCTTTCGGCATTTGAGATGTATTTTTTTCCGCACAATGTTATTAATTAGTACAACACTTTGTGCATTTTGCACTGCAAATGTACGTGTGAATGCCTTTGTCTACAATCTAAGACTAGACTAAATGAATGATCTGGTTTCATTACAGGAAACAAGGGATTATTTATAGGTGAGGTGCAATTCTCTATCGCACCCTGGTACTTAAGTTGATCTAGGATCTCCCTGACTTGTTTTTTTGCCTCATACTTAATTGGGCAGTGTCTCTGTTGTTGAGGAATTGATTTTAATTGGATTTTGTGATAAGGTGACTTAACATCCCACCAGCACGATTGCAGTAAAGTGCAGGAGCTAGCACCAATGACCACTCCTACGCTTATTAATTTTTAACTGATTCTGGTAAAAAGGTCGGGGAAGCAGGTAAAATAACTTCTTCCCCCATTGGACAATCCACTACGAAATCAGGTGGCCAATCCTTTCCGGCCAAAAGAATGTTGTAATCATATGTCCGGTTCTCCCAAAAGAGACCTTTCACTTGCCTGGGTGTATCCCCCTCCATTTGGAGCATTATCTATACTACTATAATAAAGGAAGAACTTTCAGCCTTTGAGGCAGGTAAACTCGGGAACCACAGCGCCAATCCACACACCCGATACACCGTTGGAATCGTCAGGGTGTGTAGATGGTTATAGGCTATATAAATAAAAAAAAAACGTTATTTAAAAAATTTACAGTAAAAAAAAAGTAGTCCCTCCGAAGTAGCGCCGGCCGCGACGTGCTTGCTCACGCCAGGAGCGCGGGGAGGAGCGGCGTCCATGAGCGCGACGAGGAGCGGCGGACATGGCGCGTTGGGAGGAGCAGTGAGGTGAGGAGCAGCGGACAGGCCAGCGGCGGTGCGAGCAGCGGACAGGCTGGAGGAGCGGCGGCTGAGGTAAGGGAGCGGCGGACATGGCGCGGGGGAGGAGCGGTGACGAAAGGAGCAGCGGACAGGCCAGCTGCGGTGCGAGCAGCGGACAGGCGGGAGGAGCGGCGGCTGAGGTAAGGGGACCCATGTCAGGCCGGACGGGGGCCCTTGGCTGCTGGATAATGTCGGGGCGGGCAGGGGTCGGGGAAGCCTGTTGCTCCTGGACAAGGTCGGGACGGGCTGCTAGTTTCATATAAACAATGTGGGACACTTCCCATTGGATCAGGTGTTTCCACCGTGATATGCTCACTCAATGTCACTCCTGCCAGATAATCCATCAGGTTCCGGCGAGCTATTCTGACTTCTACCATGCTGTTCAGCATTGTCAGTGCCCATTCCCCATTCAGAAGCAGAGTCCTCAGTAGCCTGGGCATTTATAATTTAATCCCGGCTGCCTTCTTTTTAAATTGATGTTTAGAAGCCTTTTGTTTGTCTTCCTGTTTTATGATGTCGTCCGAAGTGCGATGCGTCTCCGTTTTTGGCGTGACTCGCTCTTCCTAGCTGTGCTCTGACCGTCCGTCTCTCTCCCAAAGGTTTCGGATGACTCCTAAAAGGAATGAGAGGAACGTGCACCAATATCTCGATATCTGTCAGGCTTCCTAATATTGTCACAGTTTCTCAAATTGTATTTTCTTTCGGTGTGTTCCTGGTGAGGAGAAGCGCCCAGTGACTGTGTTTTGTTTTATTATTTTGTTATCCCATTTCTTCTTTCAAGAAATGGGTGCTTGCTTAGTTATCCTTTTCAGAATTGCTTTTAACTATTGGTTGCCCCGGTCTGGATCCCAGATTATCTATACCAAGTGAAGCCTATGTATCCTCGATTATCTTAGGCAATTCTCACTCCTGCTGTGCAGGAATTAATTCACTCAGGTGTTGGTGTATAGCACTGCTCCTGCCTCCTCTTTTGTGTTAGTTAACATAATGGTCGATAACTGGGAAAAATTACCCATTAGTTTGATCCCCAGTTCTAGTGCAGGCTCTGCCCCATACTCCTTCTGTATTTGTATCAGTACATTTGGTTTAACTGCTATTTAAGGGTTACCATGTGTTTAGTATAAATGGCAGCAAAGATTGTACCCCAAGTGACACAATCTTCTATCGGGGAAGCCATCCCCATTGGCAAGCACATTTTTAGTATTCTATGTTTTTCCTATGGCCCGTATGTGGAAAAACTGCTTCATTCTGAGCTGATTTCTGCGCTATCTAGAATGGGATGTGCTCCCGGCTGGTGGGGATCTTTCCCATAATGGCGTTCTGTGTTTTGGGGGCTAATACCTGTAGTAGCCATTTGGGGTTGTGCAGCTTGACCAGCCCTTGCAGGTTGAATTGTCAATGTTCCTATTATGTATTGAGTAAGATTTCTGTAAAATTTTACTAAATCTCTATAAAGTGTATGCACTCCTGCTGCTGTTAAAGTAGCAATGTCTCACATTTTCTGTGGTATGGGATAGGGCACCTTTAGTATTAAATCTTTTTATTGACAAAGAATGATGCGGATCGGGTACGCAACAAGTCGCCTACGACCCCATCTAGGCCGCGGCAGCAGTCCGATGCAGAATTTCAAACCATGCCTGGAACATTAAAGAGGTGACCTCTGAGTAAAGGTAAATTACACAGCATGTCGCCTACAACCCAAATTGGGCCGGCCGCGTGAGAAAATAAACCTGGGGGCAAAATGCTCAATGAATATTGAGAGTACCCAGTGGGGGATAACTACTATCAATGCAATGGTTTGCTGTGTGCAATGGAAGCTTAGCATCTGCTCGGGGAAACAAAATGAATTAACATAAGGTAAATTAAAGAATTAAACATTAGATCCAACCCACCCGCCACCCTCACTCCTTCTGACTGTGCTCGACCAAGTGTGTGCATTTGCTAGGGGGACCTTCATATTTCAGAGGGACGAAGCTATGGTATCACTGCCTTTATGGTTTCTCTCTGATCAGGCGACACCAATTTAAGGACGCGCAGATATGCCGGGCAAATCAGTTCTCTGAATTCTTTGGACAGGATATTGATGAACGGGGGCCATATTTTCGCATAATTTGAGGGGTCTTTACTGGCAGGCATTGACCGTTGTTCTATGCCTAATAATGTCTAAAGTTGGTGGAGCCATTGTCTATGTTCTGGGAGTTTATTCGAGCCCCAGTTTACCAAAAGGATCCTGTGAGCAGCGTTAAGGGCCATGGCTATCGGTCTTCCACTGGTGGACCGGAGTGGATAAGTGGGAGCGTTGGGAAGTCCCAGGAGTATGTAAGCAGGAAATTGTGGGATCTCAGTCTGAAAGGTACAATCTATGTTGTTGAGCACTAACTCCCAAAATCTCGTAAGCTTGGGGCAGTTCCACAGAAGGTCTATTAGCGTCCCGGGATTTCCACAGCCTCTCCAACACTGACCATCTCAAAGTGCATTCCATTTTGCATGTGTGACGGGGTGTAGTACCTATGGGAGCTAATTTTATAAACCGTTTCTGTATGGCCCTTATTTAATGCTGTATGATGTGTCTTGTAGAATATGTCCCCCCATTCTGTCAGAGAGGTTGCGCCCAAGTTCTGCCTCCCACCGCTGTTGACCAGGCGTCTTTTGTGTGTGTTGTGTATTCATTAGGAAGCAATAGATTTCTGAAATGAGTTTCAAAAGGGGTCATGGGTGCGTTGGGACTAAGCGCCCAATGGGTAAGTTGAGTGTGTGTGAATCTGTCTTGCTCCGAAATTGAATATTGAGATTTGACTTCGACAAAGGAGATGAGACCATAATGATCGAACAGACAACCCACTCTTTTGCACCCGCCTGCCAACCAACGCTTAGCGACATGTGAGGATAACCCCGGGGGGAAGTCCGGGTTGAAGAACAAATGGTTCATCGGGGAAGGGAACGACGAAAGACTAGCGGAACACCCCACCTCATTTCAGACTTTTAATATTGGGCTAGTGACCAGGGGTGAGTAGAGGTCCCAAGATCTATGAGCTCGGGGAAGCCAGGCCTCCCTCCCTTTGTGCGAGCCCGCCACCGTTTGGTCCATGAAGACCCAGTGCTTTTCCGTCATGGGACGATTCCATTCTACCAGAAATCTCAGTTGGGTGGCCTGGTAATACCCCAGGACATTAGGGACCACCAAGCCACCCTCCATCTTCGCACATTGTAACAGTTGTTTCTGCAGTCTGGGTTTTGTCTCACCCCAGATTAAGTGATCTATGTCCGGTTTGAGCTGCTGCAGCTCTCTCGGCGGAGGGGAGAGAACGAGCGCCTGGAAAATGAAGATGGCTCGGGGGAGCCCGTTCATCTTTACGGCGTCTATCCTGCCGAGCCAGGATAAAGGAAGGCACCGCCACCGATCTAAATCCTTACGGATAGTAGCCCCGAGTTTAGGGAAATTAGTCAGAGTGGGATTTGAGAGGCTCCGATCCAACACAACGCCCAGATACGGGAGTGCTGCATATACCCATTGAAATTCATACCGTACGCGGAGAGTTTGTTCTGTGTCAGACTGGATGGTGAGATTCAAAATTTGCCATTTTAACAGGTTAATCTGAAAGCCGGAAACCGCCCCCAATGCCTCCAGTTCGGCGATTATAGCTGCTAAAGAAGAGAGGGTCTGGGCGACTGAGAAAATAATATCGTCAGCGTAGAGGCTGATCAGATGCTGTTTCTCTCCAAACTTAATGCCCACAGCCTTGGGATTATCCTGCAACCTCTGAGCGAAGGGTTCCATGTATAGGGCAAAAAGGAGTGGAGAGAGTGGACAGCTCTGCCTATTGCCCCGCTCCACACTGAACCCATCAGAGCTTACCCCATTCACCCGAGCCGTTGCACTGGGCACGCTAGATATGCTGAGTATCCAGTTCAAGAACCGGTCGCCTAACCCGAAGCGCTTTAGAGTTGCAAACAGAGAGGTCCAGTGGACACTATCGAAAGCCTTTTCCACGGCTAATACCAGCCAGATTGCTTCCTCACAGGATCATTGGACTTTACCAATGAGGTGACACACACACGCTTATTATTGTCCCCACATTGACGCAAGGGGATAAACTTGCCTGATCTTGGTCAACCAGGCCAGGCATCAGGGGGTTGAGGTGATGTGCCAGAATGCCAGCAAATAGTTTAGTGTCGACATTGAGCAGGGACATTGGGCAGTAGGAGCTGCAATGTTCAGAGTCTTTCGTGGGTTTCGGGATCACAGAGATGGTAGCTTGCAGCATGAATTCAGTCAAAGAACCGGTCTCGGCAAAGGAATTAAAAAGGCGGGTCAGGAAGGGAGCTCATTCGGAACAAAATGTCTAAAGCCATCTGGGCCCGGCGCTTTCAAGGGCTTCAGTCTCGCAATTGTGGCAATCACCTCGTGGTAGGGCACCTTTAAACCAATTAATATGCACTTTGTAAGTTAATGGGACGTCTATGTCCACATATGGGAAGTACTCTTCAGATGGTTCATCTTCAATGTAAGTGTGAATCAATTGTGTATGTGTATCTGCAGGCAGAACTTTAACCTATGAGTAGAATATCTCTGGTCTGAATGCTTCGTGTGCCTCGATCAAAAGGTAAAATCTCCACCCGTTGCTTGGAGGCCATGTTGTAATAATTTCATAGTCACTGCCTTTCTGCAATTTTCTATAATATTTAGAGCTGCTACTGTCCTCCGCTTGTTTGGTCATGGTCAGATAAGTAGTATTTAGTTCCAATATCTATAGAGATATGGTATGCACAATATGAGAATTTCTTATCCTCTAAGCTTGAATAACCTACAGCCGATACATAGGGTATACCTCCTCAGCTGAGGCGGATTTGTTTCCCTTCCCACTTCGGATGTCTATGTGAGTAGGGGTCTCTGAGAAAGCACGACTGAACTACTCAGATTGACTGTTAAATAAGAGCCTAGCCAACGTTGGCAGCGCCATGTCGTGTAGTTCTTACCAAGCTGTAAGATCTGCACATTTGTTGGACAACATAAACAAGGGGTTTGATGCCAAGACTGATTCTGGGCACCCCCATGAGATATGTTGGCCTCTGCACTAGCTAGCTCACAGTTACCTACCAGGGAGCTAATGGTTTCAGGCAATCACTGAACATGACAACCCTGACCCCTCAGGGATCCTGGAAACGGACTAGGCCACTCGTGCTCACTTATTCTCAGAAAAGTATACAGAGATTACACAGTGGGGTGTTTTCAATAAATTTATTGAACCAACATTATTCTTGCATAAAATACATGTGCTGCAATGATTAATAGACAGAAGCAGATAAACGTGATTACGAGCACCAAAATCGTAAAGAGTAGATATGGTTCTGCCATGGTGCTAATACAATGTATATGTGCAGGCATATACAATTAAACAAGGCAGTAATCGAGCGAAACTCCTACAATGCCAACACTACTCTTAAGTGTACCTAGAGTGTGTAGGTGTAAAGCCAAGAATCCTGCCAAGGGGCGATCCAACCCCATTACCTTTTGGGATAGAATGACGTCCCGAATGGACACCCTTCATGAGATGTCAGACCGCAGCGAGGTGAGTTCTCAGCATGCAAGGACCCTCGCTGTCAGCGGAAGTGCCTCCTCTACTAATCTATCAGGATGTTTATCTTTTATAATAGAAAGGAGCCTTGTGATGTGTGTATAGATTAGTAATGTTATGGATATTTTGATAGCCCTGTGGTCATGTGGATGAAGATAGAGATGATATTTGTACATAGTGCTAAAACAGACCTTGTAGATGATGTTCAGGGCATTGTGATAAGTGTGAAGCTAGATGTGTAAACAAGTTTAGTTTCAGGGAAACTAATCCAACATTGTCGTGCTCTCAAATATGTGCAAAAGGTCACAGCTGAAATGTTATTGTGAAGACAATGTAAGAAATAAGCTGCTTCACTTGTTGGGCCTAACTTGGGAATAGAACAATGCCACGGTCAGTCAAACCATCAGCCTGCCAGAGTTATGTGTTCTTCCTCACTCCTGTAAGGAGAGATTCCATAGCTTGGACACCAAAAGGGCGAACAGTTTCTACATCAGTCGTTCCAAAGACCACCATGTGGATAATCAGTTCTTTGTGGAGTTCGCTGGAGGAAAAAAAAGGCAAGACTGCAGAAATGTATCATCTCTCCCTGGATTGTGCTTTGCCCTGATACAGTGAAATTAGCTTTTGGAGCTATGTCACTGTAAGAACATGTTTAATATTAAATGTCTGCATGTTGTACCTGTAAATACAATGCATCCTGTCTTATTGGCATTAAGGTCTACTTGGGGGTGACTAATATTTAAATGGAGGGTTTGGGTCTATCAGAAAGGGTTATTGTGACAGGTCGAAATTGCAATGTTAAAACTGCAGTCACCCTTCAGTAGTAGACGTGCAGTCATGTTTGCATTGTCACTGTAGTGAGTGGCATAATGGATGCTGCAGCCTGCTAGTGACTTTTAAGTACAGGCCCTGGGTAAACTTTGTTGAACATAGGTAAGTTATAGGTAAGTTAAATATGCCAATTAGGAGGATAGGCAATTTCATTATGTTTTAGGGATCAGAACACATACACTGGTGTCTGGATAGCGGAGTCCAGAGTTTGAGGCTCTGCCATTCCTGTTCCTCTTTGTTCAGAGCCCTGGACACTATTGATCTGCATAGGCTCTGGTGAGAAATCTTGTCTCAGGGCTTCGCTTACTGATTGTATTGTATTGCAGTATTCATGTAGCGCTAGCTACTCCTATGTGGGCCACTGAAGTGCTTCCCATGGGCAGCAAGCATGCAGGATGTTGTCTTTGTTTTTTGATCCTTAGTGGGACATGCTTCCATGTTGCTTGTGATGATTACTGAGATGCTATTATCACGTTACAGGATGCAGCACTTAGCATTGTGATGGATGTGAGAGGGAGGACCTCAGTGGTTGGTGTTCTGCAAGCTGGCATCTTTGATTAGATTTGCAGGTCACTTTGTGGTAGTGCTTATGATCATAGTCAAAATTAAGACCATATATTTTGTTTAAGGTTTTTGGTCCTGAGCAGGCATGGTTGGAGAGAGAAAAGGTGGAGAGATCTAAGATGTGCTTAGTTATTGTCATCCCATATCTGAATTGCATTGTGTGTGAAGACGTCACCTAAGTTGGGACCTGCAGTGGTGGATTACATTCAAGTCATTTAATTGGCAAACAGTAAGTGACAGATCAATTCAGTTATTCCATGCTTGTTCTGATGGTGATGGCTGGTTTATTGGCTGATACAGTACTGAGTGATGGATAACTCCCGTAGCAGTATGTCTTATGTGAGTGTGAGAGGATTGCGTTACAGTTGGCTGCCGAACGCTGTGTATTATGCTATTAGTGTAGGCCAGGAGGGTTATATATGAATTGACATTACTATGTAATACCCAGAGTAACTATGGCTTATCTGGATATAAGAAATTATGTGCTGGTTGGGTTGTTCCGTATCTGTGGGCTGTAAACTGGAGATTGAACCTGAACTTGTGATTATCTTTCTGGGTTCTGTGATATGTAATTAGCTTTGAAATGGCAATGTTTTCAGTCGTCTTCTGAAGTGTAAATGCATCTGAATGCGTTGAATCTTGGCTGGTAGCGATTTCCAGAGCTTAGCAGCTTGTACTGATAAAGTAGTGCCTCCCATGGATTTTTAGGTCTCGACCTCTGCCAATGCGCTTGCGCATTGGCAGATGTCGAGACATATAGAGGTGGAACAGGAAAGCTTACCAAGAGCTTTGGCAGGCGGATTACGCACAGTGCATGTGCCCGTGCTTGCCATTTGCTCCCCGAGCCGCCTCGCATCAGACCCGCCACAGCAATGCCGAGAGCTTCAGACTTCAAAGGAATGCTCTCCCCGCCCCCCTCTGCGCAATGCCAGAGCTTGTACTTCGAGAGGCATGACATTTCCCATCAGCCACTTCACGCTCTCCGCAGAATCAGCCCTCCTCCCAGCGCTGCCTGTCCTTCAAAAGCAGCTTGTTCAACTTTCAAAAGAACGAGTCAGCCTGAGGAACAGACAGTACTCTCAGCTCAATCTATTTTTTCACTTAAAATCACAATTTAAAACGTTTATAAAAGTATATATTTAACATTTTCCGTGTTCCAAGAGAAT